>NC_059073.1:274979441-276301941 GCF_020497125.1 Mauremys mutica
GGTGAAAAAGGGCGCGAAATGATTGCCTGCTGTTGCTTTCATGGAGGAAGGATTGAATGACGACATTTACCCAGAATCACCCGCTACACTGTTTTGCCCCATCATGCATTGGGATCTCAACCCAGAATTCCAATGGGCGGTGGAGACTGCGGGAACTATGGGATAGCTACGGGATAACTACCCACAGTGCAACGCTCCGGAAATTGACGCTAGCCTCGGTACATGGACGCACACCACCAAATTACTGTGCTTAGTGTGGCCGTGTGCACTCGACTTTATACAATCTGTTTTAAAAAACCGTTTTCTGTAAAATCGGAATAATCCCGTAGTGTAGACATACCTTTACATTTGGCCTTCCAGTCCATGAGACAAGCTCCATGGCACATAGCATTTCAATGGTGTGACAGGGCGATTCATCAATCCTTTGTATCTTTATGTTCCTTAATGGCCTGTTTAATTTTGATAGGCCTCCTTAATGGATGCGGGGAGGATTCCCCTGCCTGGGTTCACAGGTTCAAAGCAAAGATTTTCAAAGTTATAAAGCAAAACTAACATATTTCTTTATAGCCTGGAATAGAGAGATTAAAAATGAATAAGGCCAAATTCACAGTCATAGGATTTTTAAAATCATATATTTCAAATTTCACAGTGTAACCATGGGGGTCCCAACCCAAAGTAGGGTCATGGGGGGCGGGGGTGTTGCAAGGCTATTGTGGGGGGGGGTTGCAGTGTTGCCACCTTCACTTCTGCACTGTTGCTGGCAGTAGCACGGCCTTCAGAGCTGCCATGGTTGGGGGGCAGTTCCGTGGTCAAACCCTGCCCCTCGAGCCAACCCAAGGCCCCTCTAACTTCCAAGCGCTGGCGTGCTGGGCCTGGAGCTGGGTAGGGGCACTGCTGGGGGTGCCATGGCTCCAGGGCTGGGGGCTCCTACTGTATGCTGGGCTCCAGCTGCTGGTCTTGGCCGGACTGGTGAGGGACTGGACTTCTTCCCCTGCAAGGGCGCTCCTGGGGCAGACCTACCTTCAGGATCCTCCCCCGGCTGCAGGAAGCTCTGCAGCTGCTGGCTGGGAGACCAGCTCTGAAGGTAGCTGCACTGCCAGCAGCAGTGCAGAAATAAGGGTGTCATGATATGGCATTGTCACCTTTACCTCTGCGCTGCTGGTGACTGTGGCACTGCCCTCAGAACTGGGCAGCCAGCCGGCCGCTCTCCAGTCGCTCTGCTCAGAAGGCAGCGCAGAACTAAAGGTGGCAATACCGTGACACCCCTACAATACCCTTGTGACCCCACCACAACCCTCTTTTGGGTTGAGACCCCCCATTTGAGAAACAATTGTCTCCCCCGTGAAATCTGGTGTTTTGTGTTTTTACCTTATACTATACTGATTTCATGGGGGGTGAGAAGGGATGACCAGATTGCAAGGTCTGTGACACGTTTTTCATGGCCGTGAGTTTGATAGGGCCCTACAAATGAGATTAATGCATGCAGCAACTTACAAGCATTTCATAGAGTCTAAACACTGCATGCATTCTTATAAGACTAATACCTATTCTGAACAAAACTAACATACAGGTGAGCTGCTTTGGTTTCCAGCTATAAGTTTGTCGGTTCTTAGCTAATGCTAACAGCCTTGGCCAGAGCTGCCACTTGGTTTACTAGCATCATAGTGAATTCCCCTTCAGGACCTGGCTAAAAAGGTAAAAACAGCTGGGGCAGAGTGTTGAAATTTTACCCAAGAGCTCAACAGAGGAAGTCAGGAGACTGGGAATCTTCATATAGGAGAAAAAGAGAAACAGGTATTTTCTGTAAATATGATTAAAGCTGCTTTATGGCGAATCAGAATCATGGGGTGTATGTGCATGTCTATGGATCTCTCGAACTCTCTATACTTTGTGCTTCTAGTCCTGGCTAAGGAAAAACTCTAACTTGTACCACATTCAGTTTGATTCCTGAGTAAGACGAGCTGCTGAGAGCACATCACACCTGTGCTGTATACAGGGCCAGCTCTACTGTTTTTGCCGCCCCAAGCAGCATGCCGAATTGCCGCCGCGAACGGCGGGGGCAGTCCGTGTGCCGTTAGGGCGGCACACGTGTTTCCGCAGCAGCGGCAATTCGGCGGCAGCTTCTGTCTTCAGCTGGAAGACAGAAGCTGCGCTGCTGTGGACAGCTGAACATAGAAGCTGCCGCCAAATTGCCGCCGCTGCGGAAACGTGCGTGCTGCCCTAACAGCACACGGACTGCCCCCGCCATCCACGGAGGCAATTCGGTGCGCTGCTTGGGGGCAAAAACACACGGACTGCCGCCCATTGCAGATTGCCGCCCCAAGCACCTGCTTAAGATGCTGGTGTCTGGAGCCGGCCCTGGCTGTGTATCTTCTGCTTGTTCCCCATTCATTTCCAGGTCCAATTCAATATCCTGGTTCTTCTATTCAAAGCCCTGACTGACTGGGTATCCTCAGAGACTGGCTCACCATATGTAGCCCACCAAGAAAGCCGCACTCATTTGGAGACACAGAAACTACAAGTATCCAGGCTGTAAATTGGAGGAGCTAGAGATAGGGAATTCTTGAATTCAACTGTGAGCATGAGTTTAAATTAAGGTGTGACTTTAAACTGATTTAGTTAAACCAGTGCAAAAGGCATGGTAGACGCTCTTATTTCTTTTAAACCTGACTTATTTGAGTTTATCATAAATTACAGCTAGGAATTAGAAAGTCTACAACTTGCATGCAGACAAGGCCTGGTAGAGAACCCTACTGGCATTGATCAGAATCAGCTGCAGACCATGAAGGTATGTCTACACTGCATCTGGGAATGAGCCTTCCAGCCTGGGTGGACAGACATATGCCAATGGGGCTGGAGCTAGCATGCCAAAAATAGCAGTGGGGCTGTTCTGAGGGGAGGGATAGCTCAGTGGTTTGTGTATTGGCCTGTTAAACCCAAGGTTGTGAGTTCAATCCTTGAGAGGGCCACTTAGAGATCTGGGGCAAAATCAGTACTTGGTCCTGCTAGTGAAGGCAGGGGGCTGGACTTGATGGTGTTTCAGAGTCCCTTCCAGTTCTATGAGATAGGTATATCTATGTATATATATAGAGAGAGAGAGAGAGCTGGGGGGGGGCAGCTCAGGCTCTCAAGGTCATCCAACCCTTTGTGTCTGAGCCCAGGTGCTTAGCCTGAGTCTCCACTGGTGCCTTAACTTCTACATTGCTATATTTAGTATGCTAGTTCGAGTCCTACTAGCAGGGCCGGCTCCATGCACCAGCCGAGCAAGCTTGATGCTTGGGGCGGCATTCTGCACAATCCTAGGGCAGCACAGCCGCTTTTCTTTTTTTTTTTTTTTTTTGCTTGAGGCAGCAAAAAAGCCAGAGCTGGCCCTGTCTACTAGTGCAAGTCTGTCTACCCGGCCTGGGAGATTCACTCCCAGCTGTGGGGTAGACACACCATCAGTTTTTACAACTAACAGGCCAGTTTTGCAATGAGAAAAAACGTACCTGAAAAAACAGAGCAAAGAGAGAGCGAGAGAGGACCAAAAAAGAAATTGAGCCCAACTAGCCAAATACTTGGATGGCAAGAACAGTGTAGAATAAGATGTTTATACACTTCTCTGAAAACTGTAGTTTGTACCTAGATACTACATTGGCTGGAACCTCTTAAGTGCCTGAGAGTGGTGGTGTTGGGATTGTTTTTCAAAGCTGTGTGTAGAAAATGATCACAGACAGAAGATACTGATGTTGAAATAAATTATCTGAGATAGGGACCTGTATAAGGAGTGATGGCCACTGCAGATACACCCAGCTCACTAAGGGCTTAATAGCTCAAACGTACTAAAGTGAGCACCTCAGTCAAACCTGGCATTTAAGTGGGTTTGTTTTGTGTTACAGAACAGTTAGACAACCACCTTGGCTCTCCCCAACGGTGCAGCTACAGTAGGACTATTAGTACGTGTCGTTCAGTGTGGCTTTTTAAAGCTCAGAGCAGATTTTCATTACTCTTTGCTAAAAGTTCCTGTGTCATGTTTACACTAGCACTTACACTGTTGGTTGCAATGGTGGAGCTGCACCATTGCTGGAAAAGAGATACTAATTTTCCTAATTAAGGCCCAGCAGACACACCCTCTCCAAGCTGAGAGAGTGATATATGCTGCCTGTGGGGGAATTAAATATTAGATTGACTGTTCAGGCACCTAGTCTGAAAAAAAACTCTTTAATGTGCTTGGGGAAGAGTCAGACACATATCAAGACACTGCTTCAGATTGCTAGCAGCAGTAGACTCAAAGAAACTGCTGGCTAGATGAAAGCCTAAACAGAGCTGTTTTGCTGGTGTTGTGAATGTGTTGTTACATTTGTGAATGACAGACTGTGCTTTCTTTCTGTTGCTTTCTCCCTGTTCAGATTACACGTACTTGTCAATAAATTAGATTGGAATAGTTTCCTGTATCTATGTCTGCTCTCTTTTTATTTCTTTCTCCCTGCAGGAAAGAAAATTCTCATTTAAACCAAATCTTTCCTGTTCAATTGGAATCAGGGACAATAATAAGTTGCACCAAAACAGAACTATTAGTTCCAGCTAGCAGTTAACCTGTTTTAATCAAAGGAGGCTTTTATCAGATAGCTCTTAATGGCTTTGAAGAAATGTAGAAAAAGAGGAATGCAAAATACTGTCTGCTTAGGTGTGAGGCCTGAAATAAAAGGAATGCTAGACTGGCAGTTTTGCATATATTTTTGATGCTCACTTGACTGGCTAACATCCCCCCCAAAAATCTCATGTGATGTTTTTAAATAGTTGGCAGATGTTGAATGATCTCAGCAATTGTCTTTGCTTCTGTTCCACAGTAAATATGTGATTGTCTGTTCATGATCTCTATAATAAAGGAAATTGGCCGTCTTTTTCTGTTATGCCAAAAATGCACTAAGAGAGTATTAAGGTTGCACATTTAGGCTGAGATTGTCACAGGGACCTATGGGAGTTGAGTTGAGTGCTTAACTCCCGTAAATCCCTTTGAAAATCCCCACCGTAAGTGCTCAAAAGTGAGGAAATTACATAATTAAGGTTATCTGTGCAATTTTAACTCTGGTGTAGGGATGCCAGCCTTCCTCTAACTCTGACCACTGCAAATAGACTGCCGGACTCCTTGGCCCTCTAGCCTTCCTACACAGTTCTGGGAAACCCCATTCAAGTTGGGGAAAAGAATACTGGAAGACTGGGCAGAGCTAAGGTGGTGATATGTTTTTTTGTGATGTATGGTTATATTAGTGGTAGAGGTGTTTGTCTGGGTGGAGGAACAGAGGCCATATATTGTTTGTTGTCTTATCTTTTCATGTCCTTGCATCTGAGGACTTGTTAGGTTTGGTATGCGTTAACTAACATTAATTGGCACCCAATGAAGCATGTATGTGCTGAGCAATGGAACACAGTTTTATTTTTTATTGCTGAGGGCAGCACATTATAGATCAGAAGGGAAATAAAACTAGGGAAATTCACTGCAGCAGCATGAGGAAAATATGAATTCTAATGAACTGATTAAAATAAGTATATAATAATCAGGAAAAACAGTTTTAAATGAAAAGAAATCACAAAACAAAAAGGATATAAAGCATATCAAATTAAATAAAGTGTGTGGCATGTTAGATTCTGCTTAAATCAAATAAATGCACAGTAAGAGTTTTTAAAAAATCCCTAATAAACAACTGGAATGGACAAATCATACATAGAACTGTGAAACAATATGAATGTGTCACAACAATGAATCCAAAAGCTAGTGTGCCTTTCCTACCCATTTATGCTAATTCTCATCCCCCGGGAGTGTTACAGATATTTTCAGTTGGGTGGAAATACACTCTGCAGATAATACATGGTAGGGTTGTATAGCAAAAAGATTTTATTGTAATGAGTTTGGGATGGCCTCATTATTCACAGATGAGTTAGGCAGTTCTCCCTAAATAAGTGCTAATGCAGTCCTTTTGAGTGGAGACCCAGGCTCCCAACCACTGGTACAACCCTCTTACACACCATCCAAGAGAGCAGTCATGAGAGCATCATAGGCTAAGGCAGAGGGGCATCCTGATGAACTGATCTTGCCCAGACAGGGTCTCATAGCTTGGTCTGTTACAAAAGTGCAGCTCAACAGCTGTTGTTGACACATCAGGTTCAGTGTTGTCTGGGAACCTAGAAGAGAAAAAACAATGTTGAAAGAGAGAGAGAGAGAGAGAGAGAGAAACCTAAAACCATTTAACTGGCTGAAGCATTAAGGAAGCCTCAACAAGAAGGATTGTTAAAGCCTTGGGTGATACCCAGTGTTGAAGAGACTAGAAATAATCAGTGAATAAATATAAAATACGGTACTCACCCCCTGTATTGGGCTACAGGAGAAAGGCCTGGAGCTGCATTAGTTAGAACTGTAGGGTGGGTCCTGCAGGGAGCTTCTTTTCTGACCCAGGTTGGAAAGGGACTGAGGGCAGAAATGGCCCTACGCCTTTGTTGTATTCATCTTTAATAAAAAAATTGGAACTTTAAAAAAAGTTAGAATATTTATATTAATAAAGGGCCATGAATACGGGTGGTGCTTTAAAGACACAGGCCCTACCCTCACATCTTATCTTAAAGTTTAAGTTAAGACATAAGATAACAAGGCCTGGCAACAAATACTAGGGTTGCGGGGAAAGGCAGGGTCAAGGTTACGGCAATAAAGAACGTGCCGTTGCTTTGGTGGTTAATGCCATGTCTTGCAGCTTTCGTCATTATTTTTTAAAAAATTCTGTCGGAGATTTTCAAAGGAGTATAATGGAGTTAGGCATTCAAATCCACTGAAAGTTAGTGAGACTTGGGAGCCTAATTTCCTTGGACTCCTTTCAAAATCCCACACCTCTGATGCTATGATGGAAGAATAGGATTTGTAGCTTTTACCTCCCCTCAAGTTATACAATCCAATGAACACCTTCAAAACATCCTATAGAAGCATTGTAGGTTCTGTAATCGCTTTATAAGAAAGTAGAGTGCACATGCACACCTTCAGTAAGCTAGCTGGTGCATGGCTTTGGGTTTCATTCTGCTCAACCTAGTTTCCACAGCACTATCAGAATGGTATTTTGATATTGTTCTGTTCTGATTTTTTTGCTATATACTAGGGCTGTCGATTAATCGCAGTTAACACAACGCAATTAACTCAAAAAAATTAACTGTGATTAAAAAAATTAATCTTGATAAATCCCACTGTTAAACAATAGAATACCAATTGAAATGTATTAAATATTTTTGGATTTTTTTTCAACATTTTCAAATATATTGATTTCTATTACAACACAGAATACAAAGTATACAGTACTCCCTTTATATTATTTTTTATTACAAATATTTGATTTACAAATATTAATAATGATAAAAGAAATAGTATTTTTCAATTCATCTTATACAAGTATTGTAGTGCAATCTCTATTGTGAAAGTAACTTACAAATATAGATTTTTTTTATCACATAACTGCACTAAAAAACAAAACAATGTAAAACTTTAGAGCCTATAAGTCCACTCAGTCCTACTTCTTGTTCAGGCAATTGTTAAGACAAACAAGTTTGTTACATTTATGGGAGATAATGCTATCTGCTTCTTATTTACAATGACACTTGAAAGTGAGAACAGGCACTCACATGGCACTTTTGTAGCTGGCGTTGCAAGGTATTTATGTGCCAGATATGCTTAACATTCATATCCCCTTCATGCTTCAGCCACCATTCCAGAGGACATGCTTCCATGCTGATGATGTTCATTAAAAAAAAGAGTGAATTAATTAAATTTGTGACTGAACTCCTTGGGGGAGAATTGTATGTCCCCTGCTCTCTTTTACCTGCATTCTGCCATATATTTCATTTTATTGCAGTCTCAGATGACGACCCAGCACATGTTCGTTTAAAGAACATTTTCACTGCAGATTTGACAAAATGCAAAGAAGGTACCAATGTGAGATTTCTAAAAATAGCTACAGCACTCTATCCAAGGTTTAAGAATCTGTAGTGCCGCCCAAAATCTGAGAGGGACGAGGTGTGGAGCATGCTTTCAGAAGTCTTAAAAGAGCAACACTCAGATGCGGAAACTACAGAACCTGAACCACCAAGAAGGAAAATCAAGCTGCTGGTGGCATCTGACTCAGATCATGTAAATGAACATGCATGGATCTGCTCTGCTTTGGATCGTTATCGAGCAGAACCCGTCATCAGCATGGATGCATATCCTCTGGAATGGTGGTTGAAGCATGAAGGGACATATGAATCTTTAACGCATCTGGCATGTAAATGTCTTGCTATTCTGGTTACAACAGTGCTGTACAAAAGCCTGTTCTCACTTTCAGGTGACATTATAAACAAGAAGTGGGCAGCATTATCTTCTGCAAATGTAAACAAACTTTTTTGTCTGGGCTAGGGGCGGCTCTAGCTTTTTTGCTGCCCCAAACACAGCAGTGAGGCTGCCTTTGGCAGCTTGCCTGTGGGAGGTCCCCAGTCCCGCGGATTTGGCGGCTTGTCTGCGAGAGGTCTGTTGGTCCCACGGCTTTGGCGTACCCACCGCCGAATTGCCACTGAATCCGTGGGACCAGCGGACCTCCTGCAGGCAAGCCGCCGAAGGCAGCCTGACTGCCGCCCTTGCAGGGACCGCCAGGGCGACCCCGGCGCTTGGAGCGCTGGTGCCCGGAGCCGCTGCTGGTCTGAGCGATTGGCTGAAGTAGGACTGAGTGGATTTGTAGGCTCTAAAGTTTTACACCGTTTTATTTTTGAATGCTGTTATTTTTTTGTACATAATTTGACATTTGTAAGTTCAACTTTCATGATAAAGAGATTGCACTACAGAACTTGTATTCGGTGAATTGAAAATACTATTTTTTGTTTTTTACAGTGCAAATATTTGTAATAAAAATAAATATAAAGTGAGCACTGTGTACTTTGTATTCTGTGTTGTAATTGAAATCAATATATTTGAAAATGTAGAAAACATCCAAAAATATTTAAATAAATGGTATTCTATTATTGTTTAACAGTGCAATTAATCATTATTAATTTTTTTAATCGCTTGACAGTCCTACTCTATATACTACAGTGAACTACTGCAAAACTCCCCACTTTAAATAGATTAAAAGGCTGTTAGCTGTGTTAAGAGATTTGGGTGTTTTTGGAATGAAAGTGCTGAGTATACTAGTAATTACAACACAGATAAAAATTACACATTGGTGCCTGGACTACATATTGTGCATGGAAACTCTCCCCATACTCACAACATTTTTTCAAGTAATTTGTCATTTCTTGTATTGTTTCTAGCACATTTCTATTTACTCTTCTAAATTTGTTTGTTTTGTTATTCTTATGTTGTGTTCTATCTATGTCACTTCTTTTTTATTTAGAATTTTTGTAATGCAGCTTACTATAGGAAGAATATGTCAGATATGTTTTGATTATGTTACAGTGGTTTCCTTTTAAAAGTCAACAACTACCCACAAAGAGGATTCTAAGGTAAGAAACTGGAAAACAGAGAGAAATATATGAGAAGATAAAAGAAGAGAGGTAAACACTGATGTGTGTTACTCTTTCATACTAAATATAGCAAGTGATATTTCCTACTATGTATAACTTTTCAGAAATCATAGTCCATTTCTTTAAACAGTAGTAGATGTTACTGCTGCCATGCCTATATAGCAGGAGATGCCAGTTCAATCTCTGCTGGAGGACAAATTCACTTGGAGATTTATTTCAGTATTGATCCCTGTGCAAGTCATCTTTATGCAGGGAATAGAAAACTCTTAATCTTTTCAAAATTAGCAAGACAAAAATATTGGGGGGGAATGGCGGAGGAAGGGAAGTGTTGCTGAAATGAGGACCAATCTTAAGAAGAATACTAACTGTAATATTCTGGAAAATTAAGGTTAGCTGTGTTTATCAGTTGCTAATGAAATCCTGTGGAAATCTTATCTAATGAAATCACAGAACCCTCAATATATGAGAGATCTCTTGGGCTCACTATCTGCTGATTAAAAATGAACTGAGAAACTGGTTCTCAAATGTACAACAAATCAAAATTATTACAGTCTGCATTAGAACTAGAAATCAGACCTATAGTAACAGACAGTAGACAATTAAAACAGTTGATTAAATTCTATAATTTACACAAATTGTCATTCCTACTGGTTGAAGTAACAATTTTGCAGTGTTGCATTGTGGAACAAATCCAGTAACAAATAAATCACTGAATAATTTATGATCTTGTAAGAGAATCTATATTAAAAATTCTTCAACTATATAAACTATCCAAAGGCTACAAACAAGAAATGAGTTTGTCTTATTTCTACAGTTTACATAAGGTCTTCGGTAACAGTGGAGATAAATGTCATGACTTGAGATTATAGAGACAAGAACTTTTTGTTTAAGATGAGAATATTTCTGTTAAGTGACTTGTATCTTTATGGTTTAGAGTGGTGCTGTGATGGCATCTAATAAGATGGGAAAATCAGGTTTTCACATCCATACTGTTAGGGGTTGCTCAGAAAAAAAGCTTTCATGATTGTTGGTCAACTGGCTGGAAGACAGGGCACATTAGAGGAGGGGGAGGAGGACATTCAACCTGCATGTAGGCGACCAGAGGGGCTGCTGCGCTGCATCACTGGTGCAGTCAGGAGGAGAGCCTTGAAATGTGACCTGTGGCTGAGGGTGCCTGGGAAAATCAAAGCAGTGCATCTCCTCTCTAGCACTGCCTTGTCTTCTTTTGGTTGCCCTAGTTGGCTGTAGACTGTCCAAGGAGTAAGGCCCACAAAAAGCTTGCAACATTGTACACCCTGCTTCAGACAGACTTATCAAAATTATCTATTGACCTTATGCAAAAAAAGATCATTTCAATGTTTCTGACATGAAGTTTTTTAGAATTTCTATTCTGCAGGATAGTGTGCATTCTAATTTCTGGTTGGTTTAATAAATGGCTTGGTTTAGAAACTTCACATTTGTTTTGTGTTGGTTGGCCTTGTTGTGGAGAATTTCAGCAGTGTATCATAAAAATATATATACAGAAATAGAAAGGTGGGTAGATTATCTCTACCCCCACACCCTCCGTTACTCATACACCCTCTTCAGCATGAAGTGAATCCCTCTTCAGATGGTGACATTCTTGGGCATTAATGAATGAAAGTACATATAGGGGGTGTCTCTAGCAACTTTTCTCCCTTTTACCCCAAATGTTTAATAGTTTTTGGCTCAGAGTGGCAAAATCTTAGCTGTTTCAATCCCAGTGATTAACATACATGTTATCTTTAGTCCTGACAGTCCAACACATTTACATTCCTCTGTTGGTTTAACAGTGTTTAGAACCAGCTGTTTCCTGATGTGCATGCCACAATTGTTAAACTAGTAGAGTTAATATGTAATTTGGACTACTAATCAAGATTAACACAGATGTTTTTGGATTTTTACTAGGAGGTTTAAAGAGAGCCAGTTAATTCACAGTGTAGATGGCTGCAAATGTTTGGATCCTAGTTCTATAACAGGTGATGATAATCAATTTAATCAAACTAACAAAAGTCACTAATTTTCTTCTAATACTGAATTTAATCAAGAAGTGTGTGCAAAAAAGATATTTAATTAATACCATATTGCTGAGCCACAATATGTTAAGACATATAAATATAGCTTATTTAAAGAAGCTGAAATATGTTATTGTGTATTCTATTGCAGTTCTTATAATGGGCTTATCACCATGGAATTCAAATGCCTTTAAAATGTATTAAAAAATCTTAAAATTAGGGTCTAATTTGAACTTTAAAAGCAATAAAGTCAGAGCAGCAGTAGCCATTTCATTCATAATTTGTTACTTTGTGCTTCAGCGCTGTAGTTTTCTCAGAATATTGGATGATGTTATGCACATATCCTATCTATATGTATTGTAAAAGTTAGGCATTTGGGACGTCACCTTTTGGTATTAAATTTCCCATGTTTGGTCTTTGCCTATGCCTGTCCAGTTCCAGCCATCTGATAGGTCAAGGCAGTGAACAAATATCAGTATTCTGAAATAACAATCTATAAGTGCATAACAGTATGCATAACAGTATGGAGCATCGGTGGCCATTCTATATATATATAAGGATGATGCTAGATGTCCATTATAATAAGCCTGGTTTCCTAAAAAAAACCTAGTTTCTTCAAAAATATACCCTGAAATTTTGCTTCCTACAGCTCATCCCAGAGTTTTTCTGGGAATTTTCTGCATTGCACATCCTGTATTTTTTATGGAATACATTTTATGACTCAAACTATAATATATGTTATGAGTCCATTATATATAATTTTGTCACTACTGTAGATTTGTGATGAGTAAATCCAATGTTTTGGAGAATGACCATGCACTGAATGACTCATACCAAAAGATTTTATACAAGTATAAATCATCACACAATACTATTTCGTTCATAAAAGTCTGAATCATTGATGACAATAAATGCAATCAATAAAGACATACTCCAAGGGCCCAGTTAACAGCTTTTTGTGCAGCCCTCACACTGTGGTAGTAATGGGTTCCTATTAAAAAAATAAAGTACACTTACATTCTCATTTTTCTCTTCTTGCGTAAAATGAACTTTAGAGAAGACCAAAAGATAACATTGTGAATGGAAGGACTTTCATGGCTTTAGAAAACCTTTTGAGCTTTCAGATGGGAAAAACACTGAATTGCCCCCTAAAATATATTGCATGAAATTAAATTTTATTGATCTCAGGCCTTTAATTCAAAGCAAGTAAAGGTGACAGAAGGCCATAGCAATGAAATAAAAAGTGATTGCATCAAGAACAAATTGGCAAATTGGCAAATTGGTTGTCTAGTCATTGGAAGTGTCATTAAAGAAGGGGGAAAAGCGATTTTGAGATGGCATTTGTAATGATGAAAAGACAGAAAAATAGAGAGGAAGAAAGCAAAAGGGTGATCTTTATAAATGGCAATAGCAGACTGAACTGTGGGTAGAAGATCATGCTAATAGATAAAAGGAGCAAAGAGGAAGGATAAAATAAGAATAGAAGTGAGGCCCGTTGGTTTTAGTTACCTGTCAGTCAAAAACAAGTGAGTGAGTGCTATCGCAGCAGAATGAACAGCATGAAACAGGGCTTGGAAACTATAAATAGTAGACTAGTGGGTAGCATAGGGAAGAGCTTGAGTATAAATGGTCCATTCCACTATTTGAATGGAGGTAGTGGGAACAGAGATCTCAGAATCGAGAGTGGCAAGAGGTGGCATTTGTAGTGTGTAGGGCAAGAGAAAAGAGACTGAGCCTAAGACAAGGGAGACACAACAGAAGAAGAAGAAGAGGCAGAAGGGAGGAACAGGGATAAGGGAGCAGGGTATCCAGGGAAAGCTGATAGAACAAGCCCAGGTTATAAGATAGACATCAAGGGACAGCAAGTGAGAACAGCACAGAAAAAAGAAAGGTGGAGCTGATGATTGAGATAGGCAAAGGAAAAGGAGCAGGAGAACTGAGTTCTTTGTGAATAACACTGACTATAACCCAAAGGTATTGGGCAGAGTTGCTAGGCTTGAGATTTGATTTGGACAAAGAAAGTCAGGGGAACAATTCAACAAAAGAGAGAATTGGATCTGGTGAAAAACTTACACAGATTATATGAGAAATATGATTAGGACTTGGTAAAAATACTTTAGCTGCAGTGGGCTCATTGTTAAATGACGATATGGCAGATTATAAAACATAAAGGGAGCCTGCATGCTAGGCATTTTGCCAGTGGCAGTCTAAATGACTAAGATCTGCACTGAATTCAAAGAACAGGGATGAGGGGAGGAAGGAGGAAGTGTTGGAGGTGTGAAAGGAGCAGTAGCATCAAATATAGGTGTTAGGGTGCAATAAAAGACAAGGGACTCTGGATCAAGGAAAGATTATAGGGAGTTCAAATTACAAATGTAAAAATGAATTGGGAAGTCAAGATAAAGGGGAAGAAGTGAGTTGATGGAAAGAAAGAGGAAGTAGAGGGAGCATTGAGCAAGACATTATTTAGTTTTTAGCCACTAATTGATTTCTGATCTGAAAAGAATATCAAAAGGAATGGATTGAAACCCAATTATAATTACTTGAAATAGTTTTAAATTTTATTTTATATTCATTATTGAAATTATATAGTAATTGTGGAATATTGGAGCAGATTCTCAGCTACTGTAAATTGGTGTAGCCTCACTGACTTCAGAGTTGATATTTATCAGCTCACCTAGCCTAATTGCTGATTCTGAATTAAAATGCAAATTGGCAGAAGCTAATATAGGACAGAATTGTATTTGTAATGTATTGTATGAATGCATTTTGCAAATAAAATTTGACAGTGGTTAAAACTTTATTTTTATGTGTCCCATTGTCCTGTTATATTCAATATATAAAATATTTGTGTTTCTTGAAGCATAGACTATGACCCTAATCCTGCAAGTGGATCCATGTAAGCAGACTCCAGTTGTCCTCCATGAGTCCAGACGCTTTCCAAGTAATACATTGGAGTGCGGGGAGGAAGGGAACCCCTGAAACACAAATACTTGATGGAACAGAGAGACCTGGAAAGCAGTAGTGCTGAAAGGTTGATATTGGACAGCATTGCATAATGCAGTGTGGTCAGGGCCGGCTCCAGACCCCAGCGGGCCAAGTGCGCGCGTGGGGCGGCATTTTAACTGGAGGGCGGCAGGTGGGTCCAGCGGACCTTCCGCAGTCATGCCTGCGGGAGGTCCAACGGAGCTGCGGGACGACCGGACCTCCCGCAGGCATGACTGCGGCGGGTGCGCTGGTCCCGCGGCTCGTGTGGACCTCCCGCAGGCATGCCTGCGGAAGCTCTACCGTAGGCGCGGGACCAGCGGCACGTCTGTGGGAGGTCCCACGGAGGTGTGGGACCGGCGCCCGGCAGTGCGAGCGGTGCAGCGTGCCGCCCTGCTTGGGGCGGCGGAATTCGTAGAGCCGCCCCTGAGGGTGGTGGCAATGAGAGAGGACAGCACACAGCAGTGAGTTTGCAATGTAAAATGGAGCAAAAAAGCCAGTGCAATTTTGAACTCCGTACAGAGAAGCATCATGTAATGAAGTGAAGCAATAATAATCTTAGCCCATGGTATATTTGTCTGATGAATGTAGTGTAACATTTTCCTTGGCTGATCATGAAGAGTGATTTCAGTGGGCCAGTCAGTACATAACTTCTAGTCAGAGACTGTGTCGAAGTTAGTATAGAATGCTTGCGACTTGAGTAAATGGGGATGTTTTCTATTTGCAGCAAAAATCTGCCATTAGATACTTTGCAGAAAAAGTATCAAGCCCCTTCAGCTCTAAGCCCCTGTGCCCACCCCCCAAAAAAACCTTGTGAAAAAGAAGCATTCTTCTTTGAGTGCTTGTTCATCCGTATTACACTCTTGGTGTGCATGCATCTTGAGATCAGAGCCATGCCTGCACCCTGAGTGTCTTTGTGCATAAAGGGCAGCTCAGGCCCAATCGCCAGCCACTTGTGGCTGCAAGATGGAACAACCCTGTTTACACCTCTTGATGGAGTTTTTCAGTCGCTGTATAGATAATAGTACATACAGCAGAACTCAGTTTATCCGACCCTCCATTATCCGGCTCTCGCTATTAACTGAATAACCAGTGCGCACAGGTCCAGAAGTGGGCGATCTCTCCTGTAGCTGCTAGACAGTGCTGCAGCTTCACACTTTCCCATTCTCCGGATGATCTGATTTTTTTGATGATCTGATCTGGCCTCAGTCCCAATTAGATTGGATAAACAGGGTTCTGTTGTACTCGTATTAGTTAGGTGTCGTTAGTTAGTTTGCCCATTGGCAAGTTTTTTAAGTTTTCTTTTCTTTCATCATGAACTTCCCAGTACCAGGACATAGTGAAGTCCCATCCCAAGTCATCCAGCTTTAAGTATAGCCCCTCTTGCAAGGCAGTGATGCCTCTTAATGATTGACACCCTGATGCCTTTTTTGTTTTAGAGAAGCTCATATCGGTGACAAATGCTTGGTTTGTAAATCCTTTTGTAAATGGATTTTGAAGGCTAGGGAGGCATGCAGCCAGTCTCTGATCTAGGCAGGGCAGACTCCCTTCCCCGCCCCGATACAAGTTCCACTTCAGTCGAAACGCACCCTTATGAGTTCTGAGTCCACTAGCTTCTGGGCTCCATCTTGAAAGGAAATCCTGGCTCTGGACTTAAGACAGATCCTTAAACAAAAAGGAGTGTCACTCCTCTGGGAGGAGCAGAGGGAGATCTCCACTGGGAATTCACAGCAAAGGTTGGTCCACATTACCTCACCACTTCCAAGCAAAGGAGATTCAATGACCCAAGCTGCATAACATGGAAGCTCTGAGTGAGCATGGTACCAGGACTCCGACACCATCTTGGGATTCAAAGTTATCTGCTTTTGATGCAGATGCCAGAGCATCGGGGGTTACCTTGGCACCAAGTGCTTCAGTGCTGGTTAATGCAGTACCTATTCTGTTGATACCGGTCTCTTTGATACTGCTCACTTTGCCACTGGGTGTGTTTTTATTGGAGTGGGGAAGCACTGTCTACCCCAATGCTCTTTACTCCCACATTGAGGTTTAGGGCACCATCTCTTTCAGTAACAAGGAAATATGTACTACTGAGAGATGTTTCAGGTTTCAGATGAGCTGGAATCTACTCTATCTACCAGATGCCTCCCCAGTGCTGCTTACTTCTCGACTTATGATGCAGCCTAGCATACCAGCTTCAGCAGCACCCCTCCCTTAGATCTGGAATGCTCTTTTTTGTCTTCAGATTTTCAACGCTGTGGGGAGGGATCCTCTGCATATTGTCCAAGGGCCCCCTTGTTTGAACCTTATGACTCAGAGAGTGTCAATGACTTTCTACATGTCTAGATCTCATAGGAAGTATAGGTATAGGCATATGGCTTGGTATCCTCTCCCTGGCTCCCATGCTCTTTTCCTTGTAATGTTCCAACATGGCTCTATTGGAACACCTGGGCTCTTCACCACACAGGGCACTACACTCCTGGACCACCTCCTAGGGTGAGAACCTTCTCAATTGTGCCATCCCAGGAAACTAGGGTGTTTTAACTTGCAGCCCATGAATTTGAATCCTCTTAGTAACTATCTGAGGAGGATCACAATCAGGCTGAGGATCAGATTGCAGCTGCAACTTTGTCTTTGTGCCTGGATGAGGGGATGGTCTCATCTACACAGTCTTAACTGGGTGACTACAAGATCAAGTTCTGCTGAGACATACAGCTGATTTCCTTGTGATACCATTGGAGAAGGTATAGGAGACCTCCCATAAGCTCTTGGATATACTCCAGGCCTCTGTGCCTGGACACTTGCCACCTCCCATCAAAGAGGCTCTTTTAGACTATGCTAAGCATACATGGCAAACAGCTACGTCTAAAAAAGCAGTATGAGGTACCAGGTGCCATCCACCAATGGGTATCTATACACGCATCTAGTACTTGGCTCACTAGTGGTTGTAGTGGCTAATGAAATGCACAGACAACAGCAGCCACAGATGCAAGAGAGGTGATTAGCAAGTTTCAAATAACCAAGTCCAACTCAATGAGCCAGTGAGTAGCTTCGGAAGTGGCTTGGTGTAAGTCTGAGTTGCTACCAGCAAATGATTAAAGTGGGCACTGATTTACAATGTGGTCCATAGTTTGCTGCTGGTATCCACACTCACACTGTGCATTGTCTCTCATCTTCCGTTGGTGTAAGACATGACAACACCTGCGATACAATGTTCTGAAACGGTTCAGCGTAGACTATTCTTTCTGGGATAGGTTAAAGCCTGGAAGTTCTTTTGTGGGATCAGCAATCAGATGTTTATTTGGAACATTAGCATTATCCCAGATTTCTTTCCAATGTGTCTCATGATTGAATTAGGATATTAAGAATTAAGACATTTAGCTACATCAAAACAATCATGTTGATAGGTTGGTGGAGAGTCACTCTGTGGTCAGTCTGCTGGGTCTAGACCCTTTCTTTCCCCCCTTTGGGAACTACCTTCCATTTTTCAAGGAGTCATGGAACCTGATGATAACAGACGGGAGATAATGGTGCCTGCTTCTTACTTACGTCACCTGAAAGTGAGAACAGACATTTGCATGGCACTGTTGTATCCGGCGTTGCAAGGTATTTATGTGCCAAATATGCTAAACATTCATATGCCCCTTTATGCTTCAACCACCACTCCAAAGAACATGCTTTCATGCTGATGATGGGTTCTGCTCTATGATGATACAAAGCAGTGCAGACTGACACACGTTCATTTTCATCATCTGAGTCAGATGCCACCAACAGAAGGTTGATTTTTCTTTTTTTGGTGGTTCAGATTCTGTAGTTTCTGCATCCAAGTGTTGCTCTTTTAAGACCTCTGACAGCATGTTACGCACCTTGTCTTTCTCGGATTTTGGAAGACACTTCAGATTCTTAAACCTTGGGTTGAGTGCTGTAGCAATCTTTAGAAAACTCACTTTGGTATCTTCTTTGTGTTTTGACAAATCTGCAGTGAAAGTGTTCTTAAATGAAACAACATGCTGGGTCATTATCTGAGACTGCCATAACACGAAATATATGACAGAATACTGGTAAAACCATGGAGCTGGAGACATACAATTCCCAGGGGGTTCTGTCACAAATCTAAATAATGAATTATTTTTTTAACAGGCATCATCAGCATGGAAGCATGTCCTCTGGAATGGTGGCCAAAGCATGAAGGGGCATATGAATGTTTAGCATATCTGGCATGTAAATACCTTGCAATGCCTGCTTTAAAAGTGCCATGCAAACACCTGTTCTCATATTCATGTGACATTGTAAATAAGAAGCGTTCAGCATTATCTCCTGTAAACGTAAACAAACTTGTTTGTCTTAGCTATTGGCCGAACAAAAAGTAGCACTGAGTGGACTTGTAGGCTCTAAAGTTTTGTTTTTGAGTGCGGTTATGTAACAATAAAATCTACATTAGTAAGTTTCACTTTCACAATAAAGAGATTGTACTACAGTACTTGTATGAGGTGAATTTAAAAATACTATATTTTTTTACAGTGCAAATATTTGTAATAAAAATAACATAAAGTGAACACTGTACACTTTATATTCTGTGTTCTAATTGAAATCAATATATTAGAAAATGTAGAAACATCCAAAAATATGTATAATAAATTTCAGTTGGTATTCTATTATTGTTTAACAGTGGATTAAAATTGTGATTAATCACGATTAATGTTTTTAATTGAGTAAATTTGTTTTGAGTTAATTGCTTGAGATAACTACGATTAATTGACAGCCCTTTTTTTCCCCACAGTGTTTCATAGAACTCTGGGCTGGCTTTACTTTCCATAACGCTAGTGATTCCCATGCATATTATATTGCATGATTACTAAGAAACAAAATAAAATTCAAAATGAAGATGTTTGATGGAGGAAAGGGAAACAAAAAAGGGAAGACTACTATTAAGACATGCTCTGTCTACCCCCATGTAGATGTGGAAACTAGTTAGTGTTCTGCTTTATTTCAGTGAAATCAGCATTTGTGCTATAAAAGTATTCTGAATACCTTTAGATTATATTCAAGAATACAACTCCTCAATCTAAAATTGCCACCTATCCAGGTTTTCCCAGTATTGTCCCCTTTTGAGGTAGTTGGGGAATCTGTAAAGTGCTCAGTACATACTGCCAGCTGTTGCATTTTTGAGATATCTGCCCTGGGAAATCTTGAGAGAGTACTCTGTACACATAGCCAGCTGTCCAGTTTTATGGGCCCAGGATAATCCGGGATGTCCCATTATTTTGTGCCTCAGAGATGGCAACCCTAATCTAATGACTATCCTTTAAGATATATGATTGTTGCTGATGAATACTGCTACTATTGAATCACGGTTGTAGAACTGGAAATCTCTAAAATCTTATAGGCGTCTGGTATTTTCAAAGGAGCCTAAAGGAGTTAGGCACTGAATGATCATTGATTTTTTTTCAGAGTTCGGCACCTAATTCCCTATGGCCTCTTTGAGAATCCTCACCTTAATGTGAAAGTTGAATAGGGATTAGGAATTATTGATATTGACTGAGAAGTAAGTGAAGGCTGGTGGATTTGTCTGAAAAAACACACAAGATGCATATGGGAATAATGGGTGACAGGTGATAATATTTGAACAGTACACATCAATATTTCCATTCTTTTTAAGCAGAACAGAACATATGCAAACTGAGTTGACGTGATCTTGAAAATAAATCCTGAATCAATCATTTCAGCAGAAAGATTTTGTGCTTTTGGCAAAGCATCAAATAGCTATTAACTGGATAGCTAAATTGGCACCAGTAATCAAAGCCTGGCTGAAGGATAGTAAAGTCATTAAAACATTGGGAAATGGCCTTCTGAGCTATGAAAAGTCAAGACAAATTTGAATCATTAGGTGTCCACTAGTTCCCAACTTATTACAAACTCAATCACTCTTTGGAAGGAAGATTGACAATAAATTTGACACTGTAGATTAAATCTCATCATGGGAAACAATGCTGTATCCCTTTCTCTCATTGAACTGTAGATTTTTCATACTGCACCATGTCAGTTAACAATACAAATATCTGACATATAAACAAATAATTCAGTGTTTATTCTAAAAAATCTTGAGCACTCATTATAATTTTTCTTCATGTTAAGATAAGATTTCTTATCATAGTAATTTCTGCAGTAGATATGCTTGATCATTTAATAAAAAGGCTACATTGACTATAACATCATATACATTTTGCATCCAAAGACAGTTTTTCTAAAGTGGGAGGAGGTGGATTATAGCGATGAATGAAATGCAGCTAAGAAGCAGCTGCATGGAATAAACTAGAATTATTTGGCATGAAGAGCAGTGATCTATTTATAGGGGGAAGTCATAGAAATCCCCTGCTCCTTGTAAAACCTCCAGTAAATTACTGTCTGTTCCCTGACTCTAAATATTTACTAACTTCACAGGCACGATATGTACTCCCGCCTCCATATATTTTCTGTCTTGCATTATTACTTGCAAGAGGTATTATGACACAACATTATTCACCATTTCTTTGTCTCCACAACTTGGAGACCTTTCTGTGTTTTGCTTCATCCCTTTAGGAGTGTCACAAAGAAGGTGATAAGTTGCCATCTTATTCTGAACACATCATTTAGAGTGTTAATTTTAGTTTATTGAATTTAGCAGAAAAACATACAGTTGATGAGTTAATGTTTTGACCTCTTACAGCACATATTTTTAATCATTCATATTGCAGTTTTGCAAATATCTCATACTGTTGTTTAACTGTTTTTAAAGCAAAATTATAGCTGATCTGGACTTCCCAGTAATGTAAATCAACACAGAAAAGAAAGGCTATTCATTCTACATAAGCCATTCGTTTTTAAAGATTTGTAAATGTGGTGATACTGGCCAAGATCATTGTAGCTTGGAGTTTTCACTGTGTTTAGTCAGATTCTTAGTTTTGGTAATAATATTTATATAGTCTTCAGAAAAATACATATTCAGAATTTGCAATCATCCAGCAAATTATTGCAACTGAATTTAAGTTGAATTGGTGGCCTAAATTTTAGGACTTGACATTGTCCCTTTCAATTTAATATTTTGTCCTTCTAATTTTGCATGCATCTTTATTGCTGATATTGGTTTCCTATTTCTGAGGAGTTTTCTTGCTGCTCAGACCTCAAACCTCTCTTTGTCAGATAATAACAATAACCCTCTTGAGCTGTTACCCATTTTTAGAACCACATTCAAATCAAGCCTTTATTGAGGTTATGTACTGTTCAGATACGTTGTTTTACTGCTAGTAAAATAAAAATGGGACTGGAACTGTAAGTGTCCTAATACAGTGAGAATTTGGAAATGCTATTCTTACAGTTACGGAGGGGAACCACAAATAGAAATGATGAAAATCTTCCAAAAGATTTGAATAGTTTAAGTAAACCAGTATTGCCAACCCCAAGCATTCAAAAATCATGAGTTAGGCCCCCAGAAATGAAGAGATTGTCGTTAAAATCATGAGATTTAAAAAAATAATAAATCTGTGCTTCTTTTTATAAAATAGGGTACATTTGGGTCACATCGTAAAGCTTTTCTCCATAATCACAAGGGTTAAAAACTTACTTTAATTTTTAAACGAAAGAGGAGAATTCTTATGTAATTACTTGTTTCCAAAGCTAGGGCTTTAAATTAAACATCAAACATCACAAGACTCATGATAAAATCTCGAGAGTTGGCTACACTGGTAATCATTCCGACGTTTTTATTCTAATCCAACCTGAACTCCCATTCTGGATGTCCTGAGGTTCACTGATCACAAATTCTGTTTTTACTGGAGTTTTGGTTCTTTGCTTTTTGTATTCCATTATGGACTGAAAGAGGTTAAGAAAAAAACTACTGATTAATAATCCTAATTTGTTTCAAGACTAGCTTCTTAAAGGTGAAAATAAGAAGAATACGGTAATTACTTTCCTTCTTGATATCTATGAAGCATTTTAAATTTTTTTGAAACCCACTCCTCCACCTCTGTTTTATTAAATTAAATTTCACCTTACTGGCTAGTGTTTGTTTGAAGTTTTAATGGAATGTACTCTGTATGTGTCCTCATAAAAGACTGAGACAATGTACATTAGTGAAAATGCTCAGAACTAGAAGTTTGCCACTGTTTGTGAAGCCCTGCTTATTAGTTCTTTAGAAGGAACCAAGAACTAGAAGCTCTGTGCTTTAGTCCTTGTTTCCACTGTTTCCACTTGTTTCCATAGATAGGCTAAGGGTACGTCTACACTATCCGCTGGATCAGCGGGTAGTGATCGATCTATCGGGGATCAGTTTATTGCATCTAGTGTAGACGCAATAAAATTGATCCCCGATCGCTCTGCCGTCGACTCCAGAACTTCACCGCGGCGAGAGGCAGAAGCGGAGTCAACGTGGGAGCGGCAGCGGTTGACTCACCGCCGTCCTCACAGCCAGGTAAATCGACCTAAGATACGTCGACTTCAGCTACACTATTCACATAGCTGAAGTTGCGTATCTTAGGTCGAACCCTCCCTAGTGTAGAACTAGCCTAAAAATTTAATGGATAAATGTGGATCTCGTTAGCCACTTCAAAATCAGTTTTAAAGGTTATAACTTTCAGAAGATTAAGACTTTACAAATAGCCTAGTTGGACGCATGCCTTGCCAAGGAATATTGCCAGCAATTGTAGTTTAACTGAACATGTTTACTACTCTAAAAAATATAAATCTCAACAGCCAAAATTCTTAGCCCAGAGTGTACTACGGGTGCCAAGTAACACTGGTAAGAAATTAGAGTCCAGGTTTGTCCTTGACTGTTTACATCAGCAAAATATAACCTGTTTACGCAAAATATACTACTAGTATTGCAACTAAAATGGATGCCTTTTCTTTTTAAATGCATCAGACTTGACAGAACCAGGTAGAAGAATGCAAACATGATAACTCATTTCAAAAGCATCATATGACTGACTTGTTTTGATAACTTTTCCTGCTTGGACTGACATACTTTGCTTGAAGTAGGGACAATAACGATAAAACAAAGCATCTAAGCTCCTTGTGGACAAACATATCTAGTGCATTGATTGGTTGAAATTCTGTCAGTTAGGAAATGCTCATGGAATATTTCATAGTTCTCATTCAGCACTCCTTGCAGCCAGTGAATAGGAAAAGGAACTGGACTTGAGATAGTGTATATCTGTTATACACTATCTAACAGATATACACTGTTAGATAGTGTATATCTAACACTAATATATGAGTTAGATGCTGGCCACACACATCTAACTCATATATTTCTTTGGGAGTTAGATGTGTGTGGCCAGCATGTGGCATTCATTGGACTGAGACTGCAGGTAGGACAGATTGAAGAGTGGCAGTGGGAAGGTAGGATAGTAAAAAAAAAAAAAAAAAAAAAAAAAAGACCATACGTGATTTTGAGAGTTAGATGGGTTTCAGGTTCCAGGTTCCAGTGGTGGTCTGGCCATGACAAATACTCAAGGATTTGGATCCCTTCATTCTGACTGTCTCTGCACTATTGCAGGCTCTGTTGGGGAAGAATGTCAGGTTTCCTGTAGGAATGGGCCTACAGAATAAAAGATTATTTGATTCTGGCAATAATAGAGTTATTTTGCAAAGCACCATTCCTTCCTTCCCACTCCAAGGACAGTTGTGTTCTCTTGCTGAAATAGAGCCACAGTAAAATCTTGTCTCAAGGTTATTCACCATCAGGGCATATGCAATATTCCAAATTATAAGGTTTGCTCCATGCTATTTTTCTTTCTACAATAATGCAAAGAACTGGGTCAGATTTTGGCTCAGCTAGTTGGTAAGGTGCCAAAATTTTAAGACAGAAGTTCTTTGGTGGCTGAATCTGACAACTGTCAGACTTCCTCTCATCAGTGGATTTTAAGGACCCTTAGTTGCATATCCCCATTGTTCAGAGCTATCAGCACTATTTGTATTTTGCTTATGTCCTTTCCTCTTCTTCTTCTGCTTTTTTCTGGTCACGCTACCATGGCTTCTCTCATCCAAAAGGGAATTGCCAGATAAGATATTCTCCTCTCTTTTTAAAAATTCCTAATATATCATTAATTTATGATGATGTCCTTGAATACCTTCCACTTAATACAAGAAAACAGTGTGAAGAGAACAACCTAGCATGCAGCATTAAAAGTTCAAGAGAAGTTTATTTTATTTCAGATCAGTGCCTAAACGTAAAGAGGCGGAAGTAGATTGCTGGGTTATTCCCTTGACTTTAGGATTAGGGAATGCACAGAAAGCATTACTCACAACTCTTATCTGGTATGTGAAAACTAAGGAAACAAGTGTTCAGACAGCCTCTTAGTGAGAAATAGCTGAGGGATTGACTCAATGAACTTGGAGATCTCCTAAAAGCATTTTTGCATTGGAAGTGGTGCCTTATATTTCCGAGCAATCATGTTGCATCTATAGTCCTTGTCCTCATTTGTCACATCAATATAAGATTTCAAAGAGAGTGACAATCTGAAGCCGGGTGGAACAGTGTGAGGGAAATGTAAGTAACATAAGAATATCTCATATTATTTAAGTGCAGTTTAAGAAGAGATCTGTGCTTTGATGTATAATGCAAAAGGACATTGGTGGAATGAAGTGTGAAAAATGGGTAGGTGTCAGTGACGTGCAAAATGGCAAACTTGCTTCTGAGCAGTTTGGCAGAAGCCAGGTTGTGAGAAATAAGGCACTGTTGACAAAGTGGGACTCTCCCTCAGGGTGGTAGCTCTTCCCCTTGAGTTGCCTGGAAGCTGGAATAGCAATACCCTTTCAATTCTCTGCTTTTGCCTCCTCTGTACTGCTAATATGTTAGAAGGATTTTTATTATGACATATAAAAGAAGGCTAAAGGGACACTTTCAACTTGAAAAATCACATTTCCATTTGAAAAATGTGAACCTCCTATAGTTACAAGGCACATATAAGAGAACTATAACAGAAAGAGGATAGTGGGAGAATTATTTTTTTCTGATGCTAGGTTCTGCAGTTTTTCTTTGTGCATGTGACAACACTTTGTGTATAGTGATGTTCATTATTCTGTTGATGGTCTGCTATACATTCCTGATGGGACAGAGGTTGTGAGTATTTTAGGGATCAAGAAAGAATTGCAAGAAAGCAGATTGTCCAGCAGTACCTATTACCTATCCCGGAGCATGGGGCTTGATGAAATGAGAGCATGGGGGTTGAGGTGTTGTTTTTAGTTTCCTTGAGGAAAACCCAAGTTGGGCACTTGTTATTCTGGTCTAGTAAGCTGCTCTCCTCTCTTCACTAGACTGACTCACAAACCCAAAGGTACATAAAAAATAGGAGCTTTTCAGTTATGCCTGCTCCTGCAATAGGGCAGTAGATCATCATCCCTAATAAGTTATGTTGTTTCCTCAGGAGAAATTCTTCCAAAGCATTAAAATATTGTAAGGAAGAGTCAGTGCTGGAAACTGGCCATGGTTCCCTTTCACGGAGAGACTAAAATATTCAAAGGCCATCTGTGACAGAGGTTGTTTTTTTTTTTTTAAGAGATGAGAAAACTCGAGCTCCAGAGCTGGAAAACTTTCATTTTCAGGTGAAGTGATGAAAGGTCCAACCACACTTGCATTTGCTAATCTCAAGTTTCCTTTAAAGAGTCTGGCTCTTACTAAAAAATTGAAAATAAATTAAAAAGTTCAGGGAGGAATAAATCCAATAATATATTTGATTGTTCTGTGCTGTCTCCAAAAACTTCATTAAGTGAGAGGCTGCCCCTGGCTCTGATCATATTTCTAGAATTTGCTTTTGGATAACTAGTAATTACAGAGATAGTGGAAAGTTGGTATCATCCTAGTGGTAAGTTGGAAGAAACACAAAGAGCAAATGGATTGAATTTGTAAAGTGCAACAGCACAACCAGAGTGCACAGATTAAAATGTTTGTTAAAAAAGACATTTAACTATTCTGCACTTCCTAAGGTCACGTAATCAGAACTTTGCAAGAAGGTGTGTTTCATGTTACTCTGTTTGAAATTCACATTTGTAATTTATTATTTTTGGGGGGAATGTTCATATATGTTCACATCACTATAATATCACTAAACATTTTAAAATGGAAATAATAAACTCCTGTATTTCACAGCCTTTCAGAGAAATATTTTGATCTGGTTACAATATGTGAGCGTGTCCGACTTTTTGAAGGCAAGCTAATTTGAAAAGAGTATCAGAGGGGTAGCCATGTTAGTCTGTATCCACAAAAACAACAAGGAGTCTGGTGACACCTTAAAGACTAACAGATTTATTTGGGCATAAGTTTTCTTGGGTAAAAAACCCACTTCTTCAGATGCCTGGAGTGCAAATTGCAGATGCAGGCGTAAATATACTAGCACATGAAGAGAAGGGAGTTACCTTATAAGTGGAGAACCAGTGTTGACAGGGCCAATTCAGTCAGGGTGGATGTGGTCCACTCCCAATAACTGAGGAGGGAAGAGAGGGAAAATTACTTCTGTAGTGAGCCAGCCACTCCCAGTCCCTATTCAAACCCAAATTAATGGTGTTAAATTTGCAAATAAATTGTAGCTCTGCATTTTCTCTTTGAAGTGTTTTTTTGAAGTTTTTTTGTTGAAGTATGGCTACTTTTATATCTGTCATTGAGTGTCCATTTATTTTTTTATGTAGAGACTGTCTGGTTTGGCCATCAGCTCCACAATTTTAAGGAAGTTTCTATTGTTTGGCACATCCAACTGATCTGAAGTGCCATGCAGTGCTAGGTTTTGGGTAGCAAGCATTCTCACAATGGCAACAAGTCTTTTCAGAACATTTTGCCAGTAGAGACTCTGATGCAATCTTCTCTTGATGCTGATCATCTATGGTGGCCTTTAACCTTAGTCTCATCTCAATCTCTTTCCACTTATGGAATGCTCTCTGGTGATTTGCTGCCTTCTCATGGCATGCCAGATTTCTAGCCAGATTTTTCCAGTCCTTTGTTCCTGTAGAACCCAATGTGGCTGGAACATTAGACTGGAAGAGTTTGCAACAAAAACAGTATGCCGCATTCTGGGGTTTTGAGTACATAAGCCATGGCCTCTCCACTTTGTCACCATTGGGGATGTCACACCAGTAATGTGTTGGATGGAAACTTCTATTTTCACTGTCATGGGGGAACTTGAAGTTTTTCATGTGCTGTGGCCCATGCAGTACAAGGACGTCCCTCAGGCTACTGCTCAAGTGGGTCCACAGTCCTGGATCATCTAGACTTAGGAACTAAACTCAGCAACGGCTGTTTCTTGCACCTCCACCACACTCTTCTCTGATCTACACTTTTCTTCAGGAATGTGCATGGTTACATCCATTTGAGATGGAGATATGGATACTGCAGTAGCTGCCAGGTCACCTGCACTCTGACTAACTGGAAGATCAGGCATCTCCTCACCACTCACATCCTGGAAGGCTCACCGTGAACATTTGTGTCTATGTATCTTAGGAGAGCTCCTTCCTGCTTACATAGAAAAGCTTCCTTTGCTTTCTTTCTTTTTCTGAATGCTGCCCCAGAGGGGTGTTTTCTTTTTTCACTCATGACTGCTGTTCTGTGCCAGCTATAGTGGCTCTCAACACTCAATTGAAGGGAACAAATAAGTGAGCTGGTAGCAGGGCCTGAGTGAGAGAAGATATCAGCGTCTTAAGGGCCTAACTGGCTCCTACTACTTCAGTTGACTGCCTGTTCTCCTCAGGTGGGTTCAGGGAAGCAGCAGGAAACAGGAAGCTCCCTGAGAAGCTGGTGTTAATTAGTCCAGGTTCCTGAGGGTGCTCGAGAGGTATATAAGAGGCTGCTCCTCCTCTCTCTCCTTGCAGCTCCTGCTGCTTTCAGTTATTCCCTCTCACCTTTTCTCCTGCCTGCCTGTTATGTCTCTTGTGCCTCCTTCCTCCAGCACAGCACTCCACCATCTCTGTGCATCTAGAGCAGAGAGAATACATATGCACCATCAACAGACACCATTTTCTACACTCTGGGTCCTAGTGGTGCCCCCCACAAACTGGCACCTGAGGCGGCTGCCTCAGTTTGCCTCATGATAAGGCCACCCTGTGTGGCTCATGTGGTTGGGTCCTCTGATGGTGTCACTAGAGTAGATATGGGGACAGAGTAGGTAATGGGGTTTGTTACAGGGATTGGTTCCTGGATTAGTGTTTCTGTGGTGTGGTGAGTATTTGCTTCAGGTGGGGGGCTGTCTGTAAGCGAGGACTGGCCTGCCTCCGAAGGTCTGGGAGAGTGAGGGATCATTTTCCAGGATAGGCTGTAGATGTGCTGGAGAGATTTTATCTGGGGGCTGTAAGCGATGGCCAGTGGTGTTCTGTTGTTTTCCTTGTTGGACCTGTCCTGTAGTATGTGACTTCTAGGTACCCATCTCACTCTGTCAATCTGTTTCTTCACTTCCCCAGGTGGGTATTATAGTTTTAAGAATGCTTGATAAAGGTCTTGTAGGTGTTTGCCTCTGTCTGAGGGATTGGAGCAAATTCGGTTGTATCTTAGGGCTTGGCTGTAGACAATGAATCATGTGATGTGTCCTGGATGGAAGCGGGAGGCATGTAGGTAAGTATAGCAGTCATTAGGTTTCCGGTATAGGGTGGTGTTTATGTGACCATCATATATTTGCATTGTAGTGTCCAGGAATCGAGGTATATATTTGAAATACCGGCATGATGGTTCACTTTTTGACCTCCGTCGCCTGAAAGCAAAGACTAAGACAGTGCAGAAACTCCTTCTTGAGGCACTCTTTGCTGATGACTGTGCTCTCATGGCTCACACTGAAAATGATCTTCAGCACATTGTCAACAAGTTTGCCGAGGCCTCGCAACTCTTCGGACTAACTATCAGCCTCGGAAAGACAGAAGTTCTCCATCAACCTGTACCTGGATCAAATGCTTCTGTCCCGAGTATCTCAATTGATGGCACTCAGCTTAAAGTAGTGGAGAACTTTAAATACCTGGGTAGTGTCATATCCAGTGATGGATCCCTGGATAATGAGATCAACGCACGAATATCCAAAGCAAGCCAGGCACTTGGCTATCTGCGTGTCAAAGTTTTAAACCACCACAACATACGGATGTCAACAAAACTGCTTGTGTACAGAGCTGCTGTTCTTTCATCTCTTTTGTACGGGTGTGAAACATGGACACTATATAGGCGTCACATCAAGCAGCTCGAAGCATTCCACATGCGTTGCCTCCGCAACATCATGAAGATCCGCTGGCAAGACAAAGTGCCCAATCTTGAGGTCCTCAAGAGAGCCCAGATAACAAGCATCGAAATGATGATCATGAAGTCACAGCTACGTTGGACCGGTCATGTCAGCCGCATGGATGCCAACAGAATCCCCCGCCAACTTCTCTATGGTGAGCTCTCCCAGGGCATCCGGCATATAGGTCGTCCACGGAAACGTTACAAGGACACCATCAAAGCCAATCTGCAGTATAGTAGTATCAAACCCAGGGACCTTGAGGACCCCGCCAGCGACAGAACACAGTGGCGTGCAACAGTCAGAAATACCTGCATCGCCTTTGAGGAAGACCGCTTCCGGCGTCTACAAGAGGCACGTGAACGACGTCACAGAGCATCAGCAGCGCACAATCCACTGACCGCGAACTTCCCATGCACCATCTGCAGCCAAATGTGAACCTCTAGAATTGGCTTGTATAGCCATCAGAGGGCACACCATGAGACCAACAATAGATCATTTGCTCAGATTTGTCATCATCGGATCGATGGACTACCAAAAAGTGTCCAGGAAGTAGATCTCTTGTGTGGACTGGTCCAGGCTGAGGTTGATGGTGGGGTCGAAATTGTTGAAATCCAGGTGGGATTCTTCAAGGGACTCCTTCCTGTGGGTCCATATGATGAAGATGTCATCAATGTAGCGCAAGTAGAGGAGGGACACTAGGGGACAAGAGCTGAGGAAGTGTTGCTCTAAGTGAGCCATAAAAATGTTGGCATACTGTGGGGCCATGTGGGTACCCATAGCAGTGCCACTGACTTGAAGGTATAAGTTGTCCCCAAATATGAAATGGCTCTGAGTGACAAGAAAGTCACAAAGCTCAGCCACCAGGTGTGCCGTGGGCTCATCAGGGATACTGATCCCTCTCTTGATATTGACATCTCCTCATCAATTATTGGGAGTGGACCACATCCACCCTGATTGAATTGGCCCTGTCAATACTGGTTCTGTACTTGTAAGGTAACTCCCTTCTCTTCGTGTGTCAGTATATTTATGCCTGCATCTGTAATTTTCACTCCATGCATCTGAAGAAGTGGGTTTTTTACCCACGAAAGCTTATGCCCAAATAAATCTGTTAATCTTTAAGATGCCACTAGACTTCTTGTTTTTGTTTTAATTTGAAGAGAAGTGTTGCATTTAGCTTTGAAGTGCGTTTAGTATTGGCAATTCTGGCTAGGTCTTTGTCTGATAGAAGAGGCACAGTCGATATAAACTGGACACTAGGAAGTTTAGACTTGAAACTTGATGAAGGTTTCTAACCATTAGAGGAGTGAAGTTCTGGAACAGCCTTCCAAGGGGAGTAGTGGGGGCAAAAGACATATCTGCCTTCAAGACTAAGCTTGATAAGTTTATGGAGCGGATGATATGATGGGATAGCCTAATTTTGGCAATTAATTTATCTTTGATTATTAGCAGGTAAATATGCCCAGTGGTCTGTGATGGGATGTTAGATGAGATGGGATCTGAGTTACTACAGAGAATTCTTTCTTGGGTGCTGGCTGGTGAGTCTTGCTCACATGGTCAGGGTTTAACTGATCGCTATATTTGGGGGTTGGGAAGGAATTTTCCTCCAGCGAAGATTGGCAGAGGCCCTGGAGGTTTTTCACCTTCCTCTGCAGCGTGGGGCATGGGTCACTTGCTGGAGGATTCTCTGCACCTTGAGGTCTTCAAACCACGATTTGAGGACTTCAGTAACTCAGACATAGGTTAGGGGTTTGTTACAGGAGTGGGTGGGTGAGATTCTGTGGCCTGGATTGTGCAGGAGGTTAGACTAGATGATCATAATGGTCCCTTCTGACCTTAAAGTCTATGAGTCTTGTGAGTCACAAAACTAAAAGCGGTTTTGGGTTTCTTTTGCTGCGATAGCTATTTGGGAATTCAGTAGTCTTGAGGTGTCCAGTTAGACCAGTTTAACAATCTGAGGCCCGATATCCTGAGTAGTAGAGGCTGACATGGAGGGAGAACAGACATACAAACTTTGCAAATAGCCTGTGCATGTAATCGTGTATTTCAATTACTGTTACCCTTATCTCGTCCCTCCTCACCTACCACCATCTCCTCTGTTGTGATCTGCTCTCACCTGTTAAGTTTTTTCCTTAATTATAGGAGGAGCTGGTAGTGATTCCTATATTAAGGTTGCATTTCATTACTGTTCATTATACTTTTCATTATAAACAATTTTTGCCATTTTTTAAAGATGTTCGAACACCTCCATCATTTGTAGCAAGCCTTTGAAAACAGATGAGGGAAAGCTCGTGGGCTTGAGAAGTGACTTTCTTTCGCCCCAGGACATTCTGTTTTGTTTTAGCTGAGATATTTCTTGCATGACAGGAAACATTGCCAGCACAGCAAAATAACTGAACATTAACACTCTAAGTCTAACCTCATACCAGCACTGCAAAAGCAACAGCAGCAGTAGCAGATACTGCACTGGGAATGCCTGGGAGCTGCCAGGGTAGCTGCACAGGGCAATTTGTGATAGAGTGAGCATGGCCAGAATCCCAGAAATGACCTCCTGGCCCTAGCTCCCGACCTTAGTGATCCATTCCCATTCTGATATAACAACCCTTCTCTTGTTTCCTGTTAATGTAGTGACCCCTGTAACTCAAGTGGTAAAGGTCTGCGCTTCAGTGTGGACTTCTAATGATGCTTAAAAGGGGTTTATTACAGTTGCATATAAGAAAATTTGCCTTTCCTTTAAAAAAGAACAAACCAGAGTGCATTGATTTAAATCCAAGCAGGAAAGCTTGATTTAAATAATTGATTTTATTCATATTTTTCATTTTAGTTGACTTCCTAATGAAAGGTTTCTCCTTGATTGGTAACCATTAAATATGTTGACTTGCAATTAAATATAGCCTTTACATTAAATTTGGCTGGGGTTTTTTTGGTTTTTTTTTTTGCTAACCAGGAACATTTATTTAAGCAATTAAATAACGTACATTGATTCAGATTCTTAATTAATTTTTACATTTTTCATTATGTTACAACTTGCCACAAATCACAAGTTAAAAATAATCATTTAGTAAATAAGAAATGCATCGTTCACCATTTTCTATTTGGATGGAAGTTCAATTAAAAATGGACAAAAATAGCATATTATATATTGATTTATTATTAAATGGCTGGCTACATAAACTTTTGGATAAACTTTTTTTTAATTAAAACATGTTTTGTTATCTTTAGTCAGTGAATTGAACTGTTTATTTCTTGTCACCATGTCCTTCAAGATTTTAAAACTAGTAGATCTCATTCTCTCACACCTAATTTTTATTCATAGACTGGAAGAGGAAAACAACCTTTCCTGTTTTTTCAACTCCAAATTGGTATCTTAACTTTCAATGAACTAATAATTGAACTGAACTAGTTGTGGAAATTGGACTGAAAAAAGTATTCTGTGTGCATCTACAGAACAGGTTGCTGCTATCAAAAGCTGATTTAGCTCTTCAACAAACTGGAGTTCCAGATGTTTAACTGGTGACTGCTACCAGTTCAATAGTTTAACTTTCTTCAAAATATGGAAGCAAATATGTATTGCTTTATATATGCATAGAAAATATGCACAAACATGCACACATAGTTATTTTATGTGATTATAATAGATTATAAGAAGTTTAAGAGTTAACGTAGGTTGTCAGTGTTGAATTTAATTTCGAGTAGGTTTACTGTAAAAAAAAATCTGTATTTAATTTTTCAAAATATGTGATTTAAATAAATAAATTCCATGTTTAAAAAATCTTAGATTTTTATCTACTCTGAAACAAAGTGAAAAATTAGATATAAAAATAATATTAAAATATTGTTACATAGTGCTTGTCTACATGGAGACTCTGAAGGAAGATGATACGAATTAACAAGTTTATTAACTACAAAAGATAGATTTTAAGTCTGAATTCAAAGTGGATTAGTTAAACCACATTAAACTCTTCTGAGGACATTGATTCAGAATTAAAGTGGCCTTAATTCAGTTTAGCTTAATTATTGTGTATTAAATTTCCAGAGTGTCCCTGAATTGACAAGCCTTTAGATTGCTAAACACTTAAGAGTTAGGAAATATCAGAATTAACATTGTGTTCATGCATCATGATAGCCTTTGATTACATGATCACCATAATTTTTCCACAGGACACTTTCCTTCATTCAGTGCACAGGTCTACAACGAAGGGGGCAGAATTAAGGTTTCATGGGCAACTTTCAACCTGACATTTCTTAACTTTTAAGTGTATGATTTTGGCAAATTAAATAATATTCTTTTAATGTAGGTTCTTGTATGTAATTTCTTTGTGATATTAGAGGCAAGGACTGTCTTTTATTGCATGTCTGTAAAGTGATCAGCATGATGGGGCCTCAGTTCTGACTGGGGAGTGCCTGGGTATTATGTTCATACAAATAAGATTTTCCTTCTTTCTGTTAGCATCTTAACCTTTCCTGGCTGCAGCTTTAGCAAGCTCAGCTGCTCTTCATCTAGAGCAGTGGTCACCAATCCGTCGATCGCAATCGACTGGTCGATCCTGGGGACTCTCCCAGTCGATCACGATCTCCGGCTGTGGCGGTGCAGCGGGGATGCTGCTAAGGTGGACTCCCTGCCTGCTGCGGCCCCACACATCGCTCCTGGAAGAGACTAACATGCCCCCGTGACCCCATGTACTGCTTCTGCCTGCAAGCACCACCCCCACAGCTCCCATTGGCCAGGAACGGGGAGCTATGGCCAATGGGAGCTGTGGGGGCGGTGCCTGAAGAGAGGGTCAGCACACAGTGCCACATGCCCCACCCCCAGGAAGTGCCTGAGTGGGGCTGGGGCAGGCAGAGAGCCTGCCTTAGCCTTGCTGCACCGCCGACTGGGTGCCACCAGAGGTAAGTGCCCCTCTGTGGGAGCCCACACCCCAACATCCAGCCCTGAACCCTGTCCCAGAGCCAGAACCCCATACTCCCTCCTGCACCCAACCCCTTCCGACACCCCAAGCCCTTGCCCCAGCCCTGAGCCCCCTCCCAGAGCCAGCACCCCATACCCCCTCCTCTGTCCCAGCCCTGGCCTCCCTCCCAGAGCCCACCCTCTGCACCTTCTCCTGCACCCCAATACTCTGCCCCAGCCCAGAGCTCCCTCCTGCACCCAAACTCCCTCCCAGAGCTTGCACCCCTCGCCCCGTCCTGCACCCCAACCCCCTGACCCTGGCTCAGCCTGGAGCACCCTCCCACACTGCGAACCCTCGGCCCCAGCCCAGAGTCCACACCGGGCGCACCCCCTCCCCAACTCAATCCTCTGCCCCAGCCGGGTGAAAGTCAGTGAGAGTGGGGAAGAGCGAATGATGGAGAGAGGGCGGATGGAGTGAGTGGGGCGGGGCCTCGGGGAAGGGCAGGCAGAGAGCTGGCTTTAGGCACCAGCAAACCAAGCACATGCTTGGGGCGGCACATTTTCAGGACCGGCATTCCGGCCATTTTTTTTTTTTTTTTTTTGCTTCTGGTGGCAAAAGCCTAGAGCCGACCTTGGCAGCAGTAGCACGTCACGGGGGAGCAGCGCCCGCACCTTGTGGCTGAGCCGGGTAGGCTCCGAGCGGGGAACACTCAGGCTGAGGGCTGCCCCGTGGGGCACACGGAGCCGCCTGCCGGTGCCGCAGGGCGGCTGCCCCCAAGCACTGCAGCTAGGGCTGGGCGAAGCAACCTAAGCCGCCCAGGGACTGTGGCAGGGCGGGCAGAAGCAGCAGCAGCAGTGGGACCATGCAGGGCCCGCGTCCCGCTCTCTGGGGCTCCGCTTTCTCTGGGGCTACCCTGCCATGGCTCCTCAGCCCCCTGCCAGGGCGGTCCCCCGGCCTGGCCGTCCTGGGTCCCAGCCGGTTCTGGAGGAGGGAGCCCTGGCTGGAGGGAGTGGGCTGCCCCACTCTTACCCCAACCCGGCCAGCGCCGGACCAGCTGGAGGTGAGGGGGAAGTGGGTGGAGTCAGCACTGGTAGTGGGGAGCCCAGGACTGGGGTAACAGGGGATGCGAGTGGATTGAGGAGGAGGCGAGAGCCCAGTGCTGGGATAGCAGGGAGTGTGGGTGGGTGGGGGGAGAGAGAGCCCAGGGCTGGGGCGGCAGGGGGTGTGGGTGGAGGAGGGCACTTGGCGGGGGGGTGAGAACCCAGCACTAGGGTTGGGGGCAGCCAAATTTTTTTTCGCTTGGGGCGGCAAAAAACCTAGAGCCGGCCCTGAGGGTGGGGTAGATCCTGGGTTGCCCTTAAAATGAAAAAGTGATCCTGGGCATAAAAAGGTTGGAGACCACTGATCTAGGGTGACCAGGTGTCTGTTTTTCAACTGGAATTCCCAGTCGAAAAGGGACCTGGTTGCTCTGGTCAGCACCCCCAACTGGGTTTGTTAAAAGTCTGGTTGGCAGTGCTGTGGCGCTAAGGCAGGCTAGTCCCTACCTGTCCTGGTTAGCACCATGATGTGCCCCAGAAGCGGCCAGCATGTCCGACTCCTAGGCGGGGGGGGGCACAGGCCTCCGCGCGCTGCCCCCGCCCCAAGCACCAATTCCACACTCCCATTGGCTGGGGGCGGTCCCTGCAGATGAGAGCGGCACATGGACCCAAACCTGCTGACTGTTTCTGGGGCACGTGCAGCACGGTGCCAGGACGGACAGGCAACCTGCCTTAGCCTCCCCCACACTGCACCACTGATAGGGAGCCACTCAAGGTAAGCTCATGCCCTAACCCCCTGCCACAGCCCTGAGCCTCCCCAAACCCAGAGCATCCTCCTACACCCCAAACCCCTCATCCTCGGCCCCACTCCAGAGACCGCACCCCCAGGCCAGAGCCCTCACCCCCTCTGCACCCCAACCCCCTGCCCGAGCCCAAAGCCCTCTCCCACACCCTGAACCTCCCATCACTGGTCCCACCCCAGAACCTTCACTCCCTCCTGCATCCCAGCCCCCTGCCTCAACCTGCAGCCCTCTCCCGCACTTCAAATCCTCTGCCCCACCTCGAGCCCGGAGCCCTCTTCTGCAACCCAAACCCCTCATCCCCAGCCCCACCCCCGAGCGCACACCCCCAGCCGGAGCCCTCAGCCCGTCCTGCACTCCAACCTCCTGCCCTAGACCAGTGAAAGTGAGTGACAGTGGAGGAGAGCAAGCCACTGAGGGAGGGGGAATGTAGTGAGCAGGGGACAGGGCCTTGGGGAAGGGGCGGAGCCTCAGGGAAGAGGTGGGGCTAGGGTGTTCGGTTTTGTGTGACTAGAAAGTTGGCAACCCTATCTTCATCCAGGTGCTGATTTCACCGAGGCAGTGAGAACGGTGGGAGAATTGCTGTTTATATTTGATATAAAGACTATGTGGAGCTGGCTGCCACCTGCATACTGCTGGTGCTACAGTCTGTGTTATGTCACCAGCTTACTCATAGAAATGTTCTGTAATGAGGAGGAGAGAATTGCGCTTTGTGGGCCTCTGTATTTGGAGGGCTCATGATAACATTCTGGGTTAAGTCTGAGAGGAAGGACCATTTCAGGGCACCTTCATTCACTCCCGTAGCCTCCTGTAGCTAGGGCAGGAGTATTTGGGGAACCTATTGTGATGGGTTCCGCCCGGGGTGCCACCTCGTACTGGGGTACCCTTGAGCCCTCTGACACACCAGCCTGGGCTCCTTCTCTCGCTGTGCTGCTGTGACAAGCTACAGACCTGCTCCTGGCCCTACGTTTCCGCCAGCATTCACACACGTGGACACACCCAGCTGCAGTTAAATGCAGGCTCTCTGCCTAGTCACTGCACGAATCAACAATAGAAAGGCTACAGCCAAGATAACTCTCAGCTCCCCAGGCATGCACCCCCTCTTCTGGAGTATAAACCCAAAATTATACTGTTTTGCACTGCACAGGGCACTGTACTACATAAGCTCATAGAGTTCACCCCCTCTCAACGAATATGCAGCAGCCTTTGCCCCTTGAGCTACGATTTCCCATGCACTTCACTCCAACTCACTGCTATAGTCAGGGCCAGCTCCAGGTTTTTTGCCGCCCCAAGCGGCAAAGTGAAAAAAAAAAAAAGATAAAGCCGATCGGTGGCACTTTGGCAGCAGCTGTATCGTGCCGCTTCATTCTTCTGCGGCAATTTGGCGGCGGGTCCTTCGCTCCTTCTCTTACTCTTTGGCGGCACTTCGGTGGCAGCTCAAAGAGGAAGAGAGGGACTGAGGGACCCGCTGCCGAATTGCCGTGGAAGACCTGGACGTGCCGCCCCTTTCCATTGGCCGCCCCAAGCACCTGCTTGCTGGACTGGTGCCTGGAGCCAGCCCTGGCTATAGCTAAAGCAAAAACAAGTTTATTAACTACAAAAGATAGATTTTAAGTGATTATAAGGGCTAGCAAACAGATTAAAACAGATTACCTAGCAAATAAACAAAAATGCAAACTAAGCCTAATATACTAGATAGATTAGATATGAATAGCAGATTCTCACCCTAACTGATGGTGCAGGTAGATTCCTAAGGCACAAGCTGCATTAGCTTTACAGCTTGGGTTTCTCGGGTCTTCATATACAGGCTAGAAATCCCTTTAGCCTGGGTCCAGCATTTCCCCCAGTTCAGCCTTTGTTCCTCAGGTGTTTCCAGGAGTCCTCTTGTGTGGGGAGTGAAGAACAACATACGTTCACTCCCTGTCATATATAGCTTTAGTCTATGGCGGGAACCCTTTGTTTCAAAACTTGGTTCCCAGACTGGTTTGTGGAAAAAATTGTCATCTCAAGATGGAGTCCAGAATCATGTGGCCTGGTCACATGTCCTCGTAGAGTTATAGCAGCCATTGCTTTCAGGCTGACCAAAATGCCCAGAGGAAGGTTAAGCTATTCCACAGTCCATTGTCTTTGTTGATGGGCCATCAGCCCCATCTGGCTTCTTCATTGTTGTACCTAAAAGGCTGGCAGTGGGTGTTTTCCAGAGTACACCTATTTGAAATACAGACCCTTAATCAATATTCATGACTTCAGATACAGAAAATATACATGCATACAAATAGGATAATCATATTCAGTAAATCATAGCTTTTCCAATGACTCCTCACGTGACTTATCTTGTACAAAATGCATCATAATTATGCCATAATCCTATCATCATAATATTACTGTGGCGAATATGGGATGCAGTGTCATACCTATACTATCAAATATTGCAGAGAAGTCAAGTAGAATGAACATGGATATACTTCCATTTGTCAATGGACAGGATGCTATCACTCATCAGAGTAAGAGGTGCTATTTTAGTACCATGCCTTGGCCTGAAGTATGTTGAGGAGGGTTCTAGGACACTGGCTTATGAATAGGTGGTATTGGGGACTGCTGTTTGCTAGCTTCCTAATTAGCTTCATTTGAAAAATAGAGATTAGAGATTGGATCGCTGTTTGTGATGTTTTTGTTAATGAGCAATGGTTTCTTTACTACTGTTTGGTTGCATATTTATAGAGGTGGTAGAAGTTTCCCCCAAAAAAGGAAGGCTTGGTAAGGGTCCTAGCCGTGTGTTCTATTGTCATTTTATCATCCAAGAAAGGCAAGCGTTAGAGTCACAGCTGGTAACCCTGATTATCATCAGTGCTTCAATGACGATTAATTTGCGAATGGGCCTGTAAGCAGGTTGAGTTCCCACCCTGCCCTGGACAGAATCTAAACAATGTATTTAGTCCAGACTTACCACCCCTTGCTTTCATGGTTTCAGCTTCATTGGTAACACTGGCATTATCTGAGAACCATGGCAATCTGTGCGGTCAGTGAGGTGGGGGAGGGGTTTTCACCAGTGGAGTGTCTGTAGTAGCCATCAGGAAGTGTTTTTAACATTTTGCTTATTCTTTTACATTTTGACTTTTAGATTTAGTAGCATTTTCAATAAGTAGGTTTTGGAATTTGGCATGGTCCAGAAGTTTTTGAGGACTGACGATGGTGGTGACTGCAGACATGATTCCCCACCATCTCCCATGGTGTTCTCAGAGTCCCTTTCAAAGCCCTGGAGATCCCATGTTCTTCTAAACTGACATTTTGGTTCCATCATACTTCTGGACAAGGACTGATATGGTCTAGTTTGGACATGGTTTCAGTGAACTTTGGATCAGGCCGTTAGTTAGCAAACCTCGCTCTCAGCCTTGCTGGCCCAGAAAAGAAAATAATGGAGATTGTGACCAAGTGTCCCATGTATCAATTCTAAGATGCTATTGGGCTGACTGTTTGGGTTTATTTTAAGATGTAAAAATTTGAAGTAGCTTTAGATTCACAAGGCACTTCTTTCTCCAGCACAAGCAGAAATGTTACTTCTTCATTTATTTATAGAATAATTTTTGCTCTTGGCACGGAAAAGTAATTGGATCTGTCACAGCCAACTTTGTCTTCATTGGAGGTAACTATATGGATTAATAAAACAAAGAGAATTTTAATATGTGACTCGGAAATAAGGTAACACAAGGAACTATTCTCCTCTGAAACAGTCCCCTTTTTCTTCATGACAACATCACTAGTATACTTAGGGTTCAAATACGGTTTTAACAGTAAAATACTGAAGAATATGATAAGACATCATTGTACTTTCTAACTTCATGTTCATAGGATGTGTATTATTCAGCACCTTTCCTGTTTTGTGCCTGCTGTTCTTAGAGTGACCAGATGTCCTGATTTTATCGGGACTGTCCCGTGTCCTGACCGATGTCCCCCGCCCCAACTCCACCCCGGCCCCACCCTGACTCCGCCCCTCCCTCCCCCATTGGATCCCTCCCCAAATCCCTACCATGGCCCTCGCCTCTTCCCCAAGCAGGCCACATTCCTCCTCCTCACCCCTCCCTCCCAGGCTTGCGCTAATCAGCTGTATGGTGGCGCAAGTGCTGGAGGGAGGGGGGAGAAGCAGGATGCGGCAGTCAGCTCAGGGGAGGTGGTGGAGAGAGAGCGAAGGCGAGCTGGTGCGGGGGGGAGGGGCGTGGAGCTGCTGGTGGGTGCTCAGCCCACACCAATTTTTCCTATGCTCTGGGGGCTCTTGTTTTTTTTCCCTCCGCCGCCAGCTCTTGGGTTTGTTTTTTGTTGTTGTTGCTCTGCCGGCACCCCCCACCCCCTGTCTCTCATCTGGTCACCCTAGCTGTTCTCAGTATGTGGCTTAGTGTTGCATGCAAGCAGAAAGATCCTAGTAAATTGCTTCAGGGTAACAACTCTCCTGGAGCAAACCACAGGCTGATGAAAATAAAACATTGACATTTGCATCTGAAGAAGTATGACGGTCAAAGAATGCTGAGTAAAATATTGTTCGTATGTTGATGTACTACTTCAGCAACAAGGCAAGGTAAAACTTCTTATCTGGTGTGAGTTTATATATGTTTGAATACCAGCAGCGGTGGCCAAGGTACAGTCCAAGCACCCTGCAACTAAGGGTGAGGACAAAGCTGTTTAGCTGCAGGTTTGAAATTGTTGATAATTTGACTTTTTTTTTTAGAATTAATTAAGTAAGTAAAAACAAATACTGTTGTGCACATTCATTTTTTATTTAAAAGCATACAAAACTAGCTGCAGCACTTGGGGTCCTCACAAGTTGCCAATTTGATGCTTGGTGTATCACAAAGTTTGGGCATTTCTGATATCTTCCTATGCATCTAATAACCTCACTTTCCTTCAAATTCTTCCTCATAACTCATTTCTTTTTACTTGTTAATCTCTACTTCTGCTCTTGCTTCTGACCAGTTGAAAAAAATCATAATAGACAAGATATGTACAAAAAATGTGTGTTCTGCTTTCCTTGTGAAATGAGGCTTTTCCATCAGCTATATCCCCCTCAACTATTAACTGTTGTTTTCTCTGTTTTCCTCACAAACTATGATCTGTTATCATCATGTGTTGTTTGTCTAATGACCTGGAATTTGTCCTCTTATGTGCTTTGTAGAACAATTCAAATCAGTGATGCTATATTATTAATAATACAGATATCTAAAATAACTGAAGTCTGAATAGTTCCAATTTGCTAACAATAATGTTTTTCACCTTTATCCAAGGTTCTCAAATCTAATTCTAATCATGTGGCAAAAAGGCCACTAATATTCACAGTACCAATGAGCTGTTATAGCACATCCTTATAGTTGTCCTTTGCAGTATGAGAATGTCTCCTTGTGGGTGACAGATCTGCACACAGAAAGTACATACATAGTAATCAGTATAAATTAGGGCTGTCAAGTGATTAAAAAAATTAATTGTGCAATTAATCACATTGTTAATAAGAATACCATTTATTTAAATATTTTTGGATGTTTTCAAATATATTGATTTCAATTACAACACAATACACAGAATACAAAGTGTACAATGCTCACTTTATATTTATTTTTTATTACAAATGTTTGCACTATACAAAACAAAATAAAAAATGTTTTCAATTCACCTAATATAAGTACTGTAGTGCAATCTCTTTATCATGAAAGTTGAACTTACAAATGTCGAATTATGTACAAAAAAACCCTGCATTCAAAAATAAAACAATTTAAAATTTTAGAGCCTAAAAGTCCACTCAGTCCTACTTCAGCCAACCGCTCAGACAAGCAAGTTTGGTTACATTTGCAGGAGATAATGCTGCTCGCTTCTTGGTTACAATGTCACCTGAAAGTGAGAAAAGGCGTTCGCATGGCACTGTTGTAGCTGGCATCGCAAGATATTTACGTGCCAGATGCACTAAAGATTCATATGTCCCTTCATGCTTCAACTACCCTTCCAGAGGAAATGCTTCCATGTTGATGATGGGTTCTGCTCAATAACAATCCAAAGCAGGGTGGACTGATGCATGTTCATTTTCATCATCTGAGTCAGATGCCACCAGCAGAAGGTTGATTTTCTTTTTTGGTGGTTTGGGTTCTGTGGTTTCTGCATCTGAGTGTTGCTCTTTTAAGACTTATGAAAGCATGCTGCACACCTCGTCCCTCTCAGATTTTAGACGGCACTTCAGATTCTTAAACCTTGGGTTGAGTGCTGTAGATATTTTTAGAAATCTCACATTGGTACCTTCTTTGCATTTTGTCAAATCTGCAGTGATAGTTTTCATAAATCACACGTGCTGGATCATCACCCGAGACTGATACAACATGAAATATATGGCAGAATGCGGGTAAAACAGAGCAGGGGACATACAATTCTCCTCCAAGGAGTTCAGTTACAGATTTAATTAATTCACTATTTTTTTAATGAATATCATCAGCATGTCCTCCGGAATGGTGGCTGAAGCATGAAGAGACATACGACTGTTTAGTATATCTGGCACCTTGCATCACTGGCTACAAAAGTGCCATGCGAACACCTGTTCTGACATTCAGGTGACATTGTAAATAAGAAGCAGGCAGCAGTATCTCCCATAAATGTAACAAAGTTGTTTGTCTTAGCGATTGCCTGAACAAGAAGTAGGACTGAGTGGACTTGTAGGCTCTGAAGTTTTGCATTGTTTTGTAAATATATTGTTTTGTTTTTGAGTGCAATTATATAACAAACAAAATCTACATTTATAAATTACACTTTCATGATAGAGATTGCACTACAGTACTTGTATGAGGTGAATTGAAAAACACTATTTCTTTTATCATTTTTACAGTGCAAGTATTTGTAATAAAAAATAATTTAAAGTGAGCACTGTATGCTTTGTATTCTGTGTTGTAATAGAAATCAATATATTTTAAAAATGTAGAAAAACATCCAAAAATATTTAATAAATTTCAATAGGTATTCTATTGTTTAACAGTGCGATTAATCGCGATTAATTTCTTAAATCACAGTTAATTTTTTTTAGTTAATCGCATGAGTTAACTGCGATTAATCAACAGTCCTAGTATAAATATTATCCACTGTTCTTTTTCTGCAATTGGTGAGAGAGGCTCCTGCTGTGAGAAGCTGAGTGAATGTATGGAACTATACCAGTTATCAATGTTTATTATTTCTCTCAGTGGGAGCCTTGCTTGCTATGTGATAAAATATAAGATGGTTCTTTTGGGTTCATTTGCAGTTCTGAAGAAGGTTCCGTGTGTGTGAGTGTGCGCGTGTGTGAATGGCTGGTCCTTATTAGATGATTGATCATACTTGCAACCATAGCTTTACTTTTTTCACTATTGAATCTCAGCTTGAGAGTGAACATGCATGCAACTAAATACGCCTATTATTTCCTAAAACATTTTTCTTCAGTGGCACTGAACTATAAAGAGAGCTCTTTGATAAAAGCAGCTATCTTTCCAAAATGCCATAGAATTCTAATACTCCAGTATGAACTTGGTTGTGTCTTAGACCACCGCAATATATCTCCAATATTAACCTTGGGTGCATTAAAACATTTCTGATCACACAAAGCTTGTGTGACAGTGCAGAGCTGTATCCAACAATATTGTTTTGCAGTGAGAGCTAATGGCACAGGCTTAAGTTGCAAAAAAGCTTTCATCCATTTTTTCACATGCTAATTGTGACAGATATGATGAACACAGGTATCTCTTGGGACTATTGTATCTGTATTTGTGTCTCTGAGCACAAGGGATGGTATGTACACTGGTTGGGGAGGGTTACTGAGTAGGGGGTAATTACTGCAGACCCTGGGACAGGTAAACCACTTGAGAGAAGCACCACCAGCGGGGTTAAATTGCATATGCCGGTTCAGGCTGCGTTCAGGAGACCCAGGAGATAAAGAGAGAGCTTGTGGTATAAATGGCCAACTTGAACTGATTGGGGAGAGGGGTTCCTGATTTTGATCCAGCAAAGTGACCTGAACCTTTAACCACAAGGGCTAACCCTGCTTTAAGTAGCAATGATGAAAGACATCTGGTAAGCTTATGTATACTGTTAGAGTTTTTATTGTTCTATGATGTGGTTTCTCTGTAGTCTTTTTGTCCTAAAATAAATGTACTTTGCCCTTTGAGAGGCTGTCTGGTTTCTGGTAAACCATTGTTTTAGCCCTTGAGAGATAGAGAGGGAAACTCCCAGGTGCTGTGCTAGGTCAGACCTGTTAGGATAATCAATGAATTACAGAGGGCTGCAGCCTAAAACCTATCTCTGGAGGGAGAGGGTCCCTTCTCAGAGAGAGAGCGATGATGGACTTAAGGAGGCATCCCCTAAGCTGACATCGAAGGGGGTCAGAGGTGCAATTATCCCAACATTGTGACACTAATACATTGTCAAAAGGGAATCTTTTGGACTAAATTTCTCCAAGATTAATCTCTACCTAAAGGCTAAAATTTTTGGGAAGATTCAAGGAAATCCTTTCAGATATTTGAATTGTGTGTGTCTATACACATTTCCCCCTCGGGAAGAAAAAGATTGTTCCAGCTTTAGCATAACCCAAACAGCAGCAAAATACTGAAACATGAAACTGGGCAAGTAAATTGACCCTAGGATATAATGCCTGCTTAGATAAGTTTGAGAAAACTCAGTTGTAAAAGGTTTGAGTTTTAAGCAATTGTAAATATCCCCCAGTGCATACACAGTAGAAAATCCCATTAACATTCAAGCTGCAATGTTAACTACAGATATTCTGTGCATGGATGCATAACTAGCTTCCTATGACAGAGTGAACTGCCCTGCCACTGAGAGCTAAATCTTCCTGGAGTTCTGGTGCCAGAAGATGTACTCTGGTTTTATCTAAAAGAGATCTTGCCACTCAAAGGCGAAAGGCCTAAGTATATGTTAAATCCTGAGTTCTGATCCCATCTTTTCCACTGATTGGCTTTAATAATATGTAGCTCGTCTCTCATATAGCACCCGATGAACTTAATTTATTTTCTAACAAAGGGGTATGCAAATAATACTATTTCCATTTTACTGATGATATAAGTGGACTAAAATTCAGGTAGTAACACTAACCCATTTATAAAGGGGTTTGAACTCTATGGGTGAAAACATACATCTATGCTGTTCTAATTTTACACATGGGGGAAAGTGAGCAGTGCAGTGACATACTTGGGAAGCCAAGTTGTCTAGTGTTTCAGGCAATGGCCATAGCAGTCAGAAGCCCTGACATTTAACAAAAAATAGTTACTCACTCTTACCAAAAATAATTAATGGAAGTTCCAAGCTAGGAACTTTCTCTCCTGGTTTCCCAGCATGCTTTTTGTGTTATCTGTCCATTCAGACTATAAGCTTCTTGGTGCTCCTTATGTCTATTACAGCACTTCACATGCTGTTGGCACTTACCAAATAATACATACTAGTAATATACATACTGCTCCTGAAAATGACGGATGACCTTGCAGAAGTTATTTAACTCCGTATCCCACCTTTCTCCATCTTTAAAATGGGGATAATGTTTATTTGCTTGCCTTACAGAGGAGTCTTGAGGATTGATTAATGTTCGTACATACGGTGTTCTGTGAAACAAAACATTGTATGATACAATTTGTATTATTAGGTGCTCATGGCAGCTTGGAGGGCCAGATGGCAGGTATTGGAAAGAGGAGAGGACAACCCTTCTGCTCTTTATCCCAGCTCTCCTCCTTTCCACCGACCCTGGGAGCTGTAGGGAGGTTCTTAGGATAGGGTATATAAGTTGAGAAGGAATTGAAGAAATTTTTTTTGGTGATGGTGGGGAACGTTTGACACTATCTCCTTCTGCATAGAAGCAGACCTGGAAATAAAATGAGAGCAAAGGTTTATAGTGTAGCAGTGCAGCTCTTAGACTCAGGGCTGGCGCTTCCATTTAGGCGACCTAGGCAGTCGCCTAGGGCACCAGGATTTGGGGGGGCGGCAATTCAGCAGCGGGGGGTCCTCCCACGCTCTGGGTCTTCAGCGGCAATTCTGCGGCGGGTCCTTCACTCGCTCCGGGACCCGCCGCCGAAGTGCCCCGAAGACTGGGAGCGCGGAAGGACCCCCCCCCCGCCGCAGAATTGCCGCCAACGACCGGGAGCGCGGAAGGACCCCCGCCTAGGGCGCCAAAAACCCTGGCACCGCTCCTGCTTAGACTGTAGGTTTGAACTGAGGCACAAAACTGGACTTTCTTTTCTTTTTCTTTTTTCCCCCTTCTTGCCTTGCATAATTTTCTTAAAATGAAGTCCTTTCTGTTGGGAGCATAAATACAAGTTAGCCATCAGTCAGTACTCTGTTTGATGAGTAAGCGTAGAAAACTGTGATCTTTTACAATCAAATGTAAACCAAATGTTTATATATATTCTTCTTTGTGAAGTGGGCAAAAGATCATGGATCTCTCATTTCTCTGTGTCACATAATCATCAGGTAAATGTGAGCAGGGGCATGTCCTGTGTGTCTGAATGAATCTAGGAAGGAAAGGTTTGTAGACTCCCTTTTCTTGTAAGGGCTTCTGCCTCACTTCAGGCAGGCTAAATACTGTCACTGCTCTTCACATTACATGTCTCAAATTATACCCAGATCAAAATACTTCTCTGACAGGCTGGGAAATATGAGAGTTTATTATTTCTATTTTAAAGTATTTAATGATATTATAGTGATGTGAACATATATGTTCATAGAGAAGTATGATGAACAATCTCCCCTCATCCCAAATAATAAACTACAAATGTGAATTTCAAAAAGAGTAACATGAAATCTTTTTCTAAACTGCAATTTCAGCTAAAATACTTCAGCAAACCCTCTTGTAAAGCTCTGATTACGTGACCTTCGGAAGTACAGAATAGTTAAATGCCTTTTTTAACAAAATGTTTGATGTGTGTGCTCTGATTGTGCTGTTGCACTTTACAAATTCAGCCCATCTGCTCTCTTTGTGTTCCTCCAACTTATCATTAGGATGATACCAACTTTCCACTATCTCTGTTATTACTAGTTAGCCAAAAGGAAGTTCTAGAAATATGATCAGAGCTATGGGGCAGCTTCTCACTTAATGAAGTTTTTGGAGACAACACAAGAACAATCATATATTATTGTGTTGGGTTTTTTAATTCCCTGAACTTTTAAATTTGTTTTTAACTTTTTAGTGAGAGACAGACTCTTTAAAGGAAACTTGAGATTAGCAAATGCAAGCGTGGCTGGCCCCTTCATCACTTCACTTCACCTGAAAATGGCCTTTGAGTATTTCAGTCTCTCCATGAAAGTGCTGGAAACTGGCCAAGGTTCCCTGACTCTTACTTACAATATTTTAATGCCTTGGAAGAATTCCTCCCAAAGAAACAACATCTCTTCTTCTGGTTGATGATCTTATTGCCCTATTACAGGGGCTGGCATAGCTGAAAAGCTTCTATTTTTTCATGTACCTTTGCGTTGGAGAGCCAGTCTAGTGAAGGGAGGGGAGCAGCTCACTAGACCAGAATAAGAAGTACTCAACTTGGATTTTCCTCAAAAGAAAACTTGTTTCAGCATATTTTGACATGAAGGGACATGGTTAACTTGATACAGTGTCTTTTAATTAAATTGTATTAAAAAGGCTCATACCAGTTTTTCTGCTCCCCTGCTGAAGCTGATAAGGGTCTTTCCATCAGGAGACAGTGGGTCAGGCCCTGGAGAAATATCACCACCACATGAGCTTGGGCACACCCCCTGCTCTCTCTTCAGTTTCAGTAGCATGGACAGCAGCTGAGATGTAAACACTGCAACAAGTAAACTTCTGAGGACCTCAAGAGGACACCTGAGGAGGGAATAATACTTCCTGCTGCCTCCAGCTGAGCTTCATCTGTCTTTGAGACTCAGGGAATAAAGGTCTCCCCTCCTACTGCTCCCCCACTACAGCTTCTTATGTTCTTCAGCTCTTGCTGAGGAGGCTACACCAGGCCAGGGTATCCCTGGAATCTCCACTGCTCTTCAGGGGCAATAACTTCCCTGTCTTGGATCCTGCGAAGGGGGCTGGAGCTCCCAACTTGTTTCCAGACCCAGCTTCTCTTCTGGCTCTCTTGCAGTTGAGGGGCAGTAGGTTGAGAAGAATGTCCTTCAGCGTATCTAATTCTTCCCTTTCTACCACTCTTCTGGCTTGTAGGGAGCGGTCCTTCTAAGTTCTCCCAGCTCCATCCCTATCCTGGCTTTTGGAGGCCTGTGTTCTGTAGATCTTTCTTCAGGAGGTGATGCTTCCCCCTCTAGCCTGGTGTCTCCTGCATCCTTCTCTGACCTGTACAAGGGGCATATTGGATCCCAGACTCTCTGCTACCTCCCGAGTCAAGATATCCTCTCTATTTTTCCAAGGTAGTCCAAAGCAGCATGGGTGCACTTCCTGCCAGGTGCTCCCCAGTGACGAGGAGAGGTTCAGAAATGAAAGAAGAGAGATCCTCAGCATCCTTCACAGGCTCCTGGTGCTCTCTGGCTCTACACCAAGGAGAAAGGAACACAGAGCAAACACCTCACTTCTTATTTCCCCCCCATCAGGCCAGGTGAGCATACCTGGGGCATGAAAAGGTAGCTCTTATTGCCCAACTCCTGCCGAGTTACCATTGTCATTCCACCCCTCAGGATTCTAATAAGTTTGGTGGGGACTTACTCCATTTCCATGCAGGGGTCTAGAGGATCCCAAAGGGAAGAGTATGCCAGATCCTGGTAAACACACTTTTGCAGGGCCTATTGAATAGCTGCAGTGCACAACAGGTAGAGGTCAGTGTGCAAGAGAACTGAGGTAATCAGTTATCATATGTTTCCAGTAAAATGATATAATCCTCTAAGCCTCTGAAATACCATTCCATTTATGTTAGACATGGGCCTAAACCTAAACCCTACAGCCCAATCCCCATGCTCTCATTTCATCAAGCCCCATGCTCCGGGATAGGTAATAGGTACTGCTGGACAATCTACTTTCTTGCAATTCTTTCTTGATCTCTACAATACTCACAACCTCTGTCCCATCAGGAACATACAGCAGATCATCAATAGAACAATGAACATGACCATACATAAAGTGTTGTCACATGCACAATGTAAAACTGCAGAAGCCTAACAGCAGGAAAAATATTTCTCCCACTGTCCTCTTTCAGTTGTAGTGATCTTATATATATATATGCCTTGTAACTAAAGTAGGTTCAAATTTTTCAAATGGAAATGTAGTTTTCTAATTGAAATTGTCCCTTTAACCTTCTTTTATACGTCGTAATAAAAATCCTTCTAACATATTAGCAGTACAGAGGAGGCAAAAGCAGAGAATTTAAAGGGTATTGCTATTCCAGCTTCAAGGCAACTCAAAGGGAAGAGCTACCACCCTGAGGGAGAGTCCCACTTTGTCAACAGTGCCTTATTTCTCACAACCTGGCTTCTGCCAAACTGCTCAGAAGCAAGTTTGTCATTTTGCACGTCACTGACACCTACCCATTTTTCACACTTCATTCCACCAATGTCCTTTTGCAATATACATCAAAGCACAGATCTCCTCTTAAACTGCACATTTTTTTTAAAAAGAGACATTCTTACATTTTTGCTCTCCTCTCTTTGGGGGTTGTTTAGGGACTCAGTCAGACTCGGGTACGGAGGTAAAGAATGAGCCTATTTTTCAAATGAAAATTCATCCTTAAGATTCAATTTTTTATTCCTTTGAACTAAGAAAATTAGGGTTAACCTACTCATGTCCCACTTTTGTATCCCATTAGTATTTTAAAGTCTGGTTATTGTCATTGAAAATTATGTAATATAAATATAAATAAAGTGATGGACATGTTTGAAAAGTGGAAATATCAGGAAATCTCTCAGGTACAAAACTTCATGGTTCTAGTTTAATTTGTACTAAAATAGACAATATTCTATTTATTTACCACTTCAGTACAGCTAAAAGAAAAAAATTAAGGTCTGATTGTAACTGGCTAGTTAGAAAAAACTTAGTGTGAATTTTTAGTCCTATAGAACTCAATGAGAGTTTGCTATTAATTTATTGCGGCTGGGATTTCACCCTCAGTCAGTACATATGAGTACTAGAGAGGGGGAAATTATTGCATTTCAACATATTTATTCAGACAATGATGACTGTGTCCATCTTGGTTTGAGGTGGGGCATGATAATTCTTCACTATATATAGATTGAAAAATATATATATTCTGAAAAAACGCTGCATGCGCCACAATAGTGTAGTATGGATATTGATAGGCATATAAAATATTTAGTCATTACAGTGGGTAAATAGTGATACCACTCTTGGTATCACTAAGGCTAATTTAAGCAGTCATTATGGCAAAGGTGTGATCCCATTGACACAATGGCAAAACTCACATTGACTTTGATAGTCAGGATCTCCATCCACCAGGTGTAGTTACCTGAGGGGGAAAAGAGATAAAAGTAAGCAGACATTTTTAGAATACAAAACAAAAAGAAACCTCCCTTTGGTCTAAGTGCTCCAGACTAACATTATAGAAAAGTCCTAAATATCCAAACTACCTGTTTTGCATGAGGTACTTTCCTATAGAGATTTTGTATGGGTTGGGTGTCTGTAGGCACAGATATCACAGAGTAACCAAAGGGTTTGGGTAAAGCTGATAGGAGAGTTTTGAATGAATAATTTATTTGATTAATTTCTTCTCTTGTTTTGCCCATGAATTGTCAGAGAGTTCAAGATTTTCACAGATGTATTCATTATTTGAAATTATTTCCTGGATAACTTTGTTGACTGATTCCAGGCTGCAGATTGTTCACAAGCATTTTGTTGTGAACATTTGGTATTAACAAATTTAGTTCAGTGGGATTGTTTTTCTTGGATACACAGGTCTCTTGGCATGTTTCAGTGACCTGGCTGCATGAGTGTTATTAGGTTTTTAATACTCATATTTACTAATTCAAACTTCTGTTTCTGTGAGTATTCTTCACTGCACATTTTGAATTCCAAGTGTTTTCAGTGGAAGTGCAGGTATATTTCTTCCCAGAGGATCTCTTTACAAGACCCAAAAATCCCATTTTTCTCTTGCATTAGACCCACATCTTTCCCAGCATATTTCTAGAGAAGGACTGGGGGTATCTGATATGGAACTGGTCTTCCTGAGCTCTAGTAGTTGCGGTGAAATGACACAAAGCATTCCTTTTCTCGCTAAGGTTCAAGTAAGTGCAAGGAGGGAACAGCGCAGCATACTTACATGGTAGGAGACTCTATGGGAAGCAATGACACTTAAAAAGATGTGGGGGGTCATAGCTGACAATCAGCTGAACATGAGCTCTCAATGTGACTCTGTGGCCAAAAGAGCTAATAAGATCTTGGGATGCATAAACAGGAGAATCTCGAGTAGGAGTAGAGAGGTTATTTTATCTCTGCATTTGGCATTGGTGTGACTACTGCTGGAATATGATGTCAAGTCCTGGTGCCCACAATTCAAGAAGGATGTTGTTTAAGTGGGGAGGGCTCATAGAAGAGCCACGAGAATGATGAAAGGATTAGAAACCATGTCTTATAGTGTTAGACCCAACGAGCTCTATCTAGTTAGCTTAACAAAGAGAAGCTTCTGGGGTGACTTGATCACAGTCTGTAAGTATCTATATGGGAACAAATATTTGATAATGGGCTCTTCAGTCTAGCAAAAAAAAGATATAACTTGATTCAGTGGCTGGAGGTTGAAGCTAGACAAATTCAGACAGGAAATAAGGTATACTTTTATAACAGAGAGTAATCAACCATTGGAACAATTTACCAAGGGTTGTGGTCGAGTCTCCATCATTGACAATTTTGAAATCAAGGCTGGATTTTTTTTCTAAAATAGATGCTCTGGAAAATATTTTGAGGAAGTTCTATGTCCTTTGTTATTCAGGCAATTTAGAGTAAATGATCACAGTGGTCTTTCTGGACTTGGAATCTATGAATCTATAAAAGCAGAGGGATACCATCTTCTCCTCTCCCCATCTTGGTTAAGCAACACATCCTCTGCTCCCCTAGCCTCTAGTGCAATAAGAGTTCTCCTCCTCTTTCAATCTACCTTACTCACTGCTTCCCTTCCAGAGCCCTTGGATTCCAATCCTGCTCCTTTCGAAGTCAGCCCCACTCTGCTGTTTATAGTGCAATTTTTTTTATTTAAGCAAGGAATTTGCTGTACCGGTCTCCACCTGTCAATGAGAGTTACAGGCCTGTCTGTTATTCAAGAGGGTGGTTGTCTCCTTAGGGTGACCAGGTGTCCAGTTTTCGACTGAAACACCCGGTCAAAAAGTGACCCTGGTGGCTCTGGTCAGCACCACCAACCAGGCCATTAGAAGTCCGGTTGGCAGTGCTGCGGAGCTAAGGCTAGCTAGTCCCTACCTGTCCTGGGGCACTGTGCTGGGCCCTGGAAGTGGCCAGCAGGTCTGGCTCCTAGGCGTGGGGCCCACGAGGCTCTGCATGCTGTCCCTGCCCCGAGCACCAGCTCCGCACTTCCACTGGCTGGGAACTAGCCAAGGGGAGCTGGGGAGGGGGGTGCGGTGCTTTCGGGTGAGAGACGGACCTGCTGGTCGTTTCTGGGGTGCAGCACGGAGCCAGGACAGGCAGGCAGCCTGCCTTAGCCCTGCTGCACCCCAAACCCCTCATCCCTGGCCCCACCCCAGAGCCCGCACACCCAGCCCAGAGCCTATACCACCTCCTGCACCCCAATCCCCAGCCCTGAGCCCCTCCCCAAAGCCAGAGCCCCCTTCTGCACCCCAAACCCCTCATCCCCATGCCCACCTCAGAGCCTGCACCCCCCACACCACCCCCCTGCCTTGAGCCCCTCCTGCACCTCAGAGCCTGCACCCCCAGCCCAGAGCCCTCGCCCCCCAACCCCAGCCCAGAGCCCTCTCCCACACCTTGAAGCCCTCACCCCCTCCCATACCCAACCCCTTTGCCTCAACCAGCAGCCCCCTCCCACATTCTGAATCCCTCGGTCCCACCCCTCAGCCTGGAGCCCTTCCTTTACTCCAAACCCCTCATCCCCACCCCAGAGCCCTCACCCCCCACACACACCCTAGCTACCTGCCCCAGCCCAGAGCCCCCTCCAGCCAGGGGCGGCTCCAGGCCTCAGCACGCCAAGCACGTGCTTAGGGCGGCAAGCCACGGGGGGCGCTCTGCCGGCGCTGCGAGGGCAGCAGGCAGGCTGCCTCCGGCGGTTTGCCTGCGGAGGGTCCGCTGCTCCCGCGGCTTCGGAGGACCTCCCGCAGGCACACCTGCGGGAGGTCTGCTGAAGCCACGGGACCAGCGGACCCTCCGCAGGCAAACCGCCGCAGGCAGCCTGCCTGCCGTGCTTGGGGCGGCAAAATCCCTAGAGCCGCCCCTGCCTCCAGCACCCTGAACCCCTCATTTCTGGCCCTACCCTGGTGCCCACACCCCTATTTAGAGCCCTCACCCCCTCTTGCACTTCAACCCTCTGCCCCATCCCAGTTAAAGTGAGTGAGGGTGTGGGAGAGCAAGCCACTGAGGGAAGGGGAATGTAGTGAGCGGGTGGCAGGGCTTCAGGGAAGGGGCAGGACTCGGGTGTTCGGTTTTGTGCAATAGAAAGTTGGCAACCCTATGTCTGCTGCATATTTTTTATATACTGGTGCTATGTGATACTTTGCTGTTTTTAACAAGTGGCATTAATTCTGATTTGTCAAAGTGAATGGGAGTTACTGAAAAAGGGAAGATTTGTTTTAAAAAATACTGAGTTTTATTAGTAGTTTGCTAGTTATCTGATATGCAAGGGGTGGGAAGCTTTTTACCCATTTTGCTTCTCTTTTTTTAATATATTATGCAGGACTAATAGGTTTCTTTCAGTACTGCGAACATCAAATGTTTAAAAGAAATTAGTCAGACCCCCAAAATCATGATTTGTTTAAAAATAATATGATTTTGTAAAATAATAAATTTTAGCTTCTTTTTGTTTCCCTTCTGATTTTTGAGCCTTTAAGTATCACAGTCTCAAACTTCTCCTTGGAACTACGGAGGCTAAACATTTAGGATTGTTTAATATGAAAGCTGAGATTCTTCCACAAACACATGTTTCCAGGAGCTAGGACTTAAATAACTCAGAACTTGCCCCACAAAAAGACAGCTATCACAGAACTCAAGATAACATCGCAAGAGTTGACAACACTGACTTTTTTTTTTAAATTTAAAGAGAAGTGAAGTGAGTCGTCTTGGGGCTATTTTATATTAGAAATTAAGGTCTCATCTGGCCTGAAAGACACTCTGACTATAGGAAAAATGAAGTAGTGAAGTGATGACATAATGAGTTTAGAGTTAAAACTGAGCTATTGGGAGTGAGAATAATTTTTAGTTAGGCTGTTTAAAATTCTGTTTTTTTTAAAAACATCTGTGTAATGTCAATGACTAATCCTTTTAATAAAGGAATCTTTTGTAAAAGATGGAACACCCCCCTTTCCTTTCAATAAACATTCTCTGAGACACTGATCGGCACATGTAGGAGAACGACAGACTTAAGCGGCTTTAAGCGGCAGTCCATGACTTTATTAATAAAACACTGGGGAGGGGCACTATCCACTCACCCCTGCTCTCCCATACCAGGCTTTTAACTGGGTCCAGCACAGGGTTAAAGGGCTCCCACCATATAACCAATAATGCAGGGTCAACCCTCCTTGGCTCATTCTTAGGACTCAGCTCACTTCTGAATCCCTTGTCCTCCCATCTGCCTGGGGAGTAAAGGGACCTCAGTATGCCAAGACTGCAGGTCTCCCCTTCTCCTCTAGGCCCAAGGCCCACCAACAGAGGTCTCATTTAGCCTTTCTCTTCACTGGCCACTGGAAGTACCAGCCATTAGCTTGTTGCACTCCCACCCATGCTGCTGAGTATCTGTTAACAGCTGGATCCAGCCATGAAGGTCATCCAACAGGTAGACTCCATCATCCCTCAACAGCTCAGGCCTAGTGTTAGAGTTGCCAGGTGTCAGGTTTTCAACCAGACTGGCCAGTCAAAAAGAGACCCTGGCAGCTCTGGTCAGCACCACTGACCGGGCCGGTTGGTGGGGCTGGCAGGTTCTGTACCCGGTTTTGTGGCGGTTCCCTGGAAGTGGCGACATGTCCCTTGGCTCATAGGCAGAGGGACAGCCATGGGGGCTCAGTGTGCTGCCCCTGCCCTTAGCACTGGTTCCGCAGCTCCCACTGGCCAGCCAATGGGAGCTGCGGGGGCAGCGCTGGTGGGCAGAGGCGGTGAGGATGCACTGCGCAGAGCCGCCTGGCCACACCTGTGCCTAGGAACTGGAGTAAGATGTCGCTGCTTCTGGGGAGCCCGCCAGGATAAGTGCCGCTTGGAGCCCACACCCCTTCCTGTACCCCAACCCCCTGCCTCAGCCCCGAGTCCCCTCCCACACCCAAACTCCTCCTGGAGCCTGCACCCCAGGCCTGAGCCCGCTCCTGTATCCCAAACCCTTCATCTCCAGTCTCACCCCAGATCCTGCACCCCCAGCCAGAGCTCTCATCTCCTCCTGCATCACAATCCCCTGCCCCAGCCCAGAGCCCCCTCCTGCACCCAAACTCCCTCCTGGAGCCCGAACCCTGCACCCCCTCCTACACCCCAAGTCCCATCATCCCCGGTCACACCCCAGAGCCCCAAACCCGCTCCTGCACCCCTGTCCCAGCCCTGAGCCCTCTCCCACACCCAAACTCCCTTCTGGAGCCTGCACCCCACACACACCCTGCACCCCAACCCCCTGCCTCAGCCCAGAGACCTCTCCCATACTCTGAACCACTCGGCTCCACCCCCAGCCTGGAGCCCCCTCCTGCACCCCAAACCCCTCAGTCCCAGCCCCACACCAACCCTGTGCACTCCCGCACCAGCCCAGGGCCCCCTCCCACACCTTGAACCCCTCATTTGTGGCCCCACCCTGGAGCCCACACCCCAATCCCCCACCCCAACCTGGTAAAAATGAGTGAGTGAGGGTTGGGGAGAGCCAGTGACAGAGGGAGGGGGGATGGAGTGAGCAGGGGTGGGGCCTTGGAAAAGGGGCGGGACAGGGGCAGGGCAGGGGAAGGGTGTTTGGTTTTGTGCCATTAGAAAGCTGGCAACCCTACTTAGAGTATTGGATGTCCTTGTGGATGATCACTGAGCCACCTGGTTCCAAAATTATCCTGGTAAACCCATTTTTCACATTCTTCTGGGCTCTGGAGTTCTTGAAAATCCTAGGAAGAATTTAAGACGGTGGAGGTGAGCATGAGAGTCAGTCCGCCTGCTCTCTCTGCAGCCTGGCCAATGAGAGCCAGAGGCCCGAGAATGAGAGGGAGCCTGGCCCCTGCCTCACCAAGCATTCACTCCTGCCCCTCCCTTCTGGGCTGTGTCCATCTGCTGATCTAACCAACAGTCCCTCCCACTGAGATGGAGGGCAGGCAATCAGGAGACCCTTCAGGCAAACCAGGGAAGACCATACAGTTCTTGACATTCTTTGTATTTGTGACATTAAAACAAAAAGCAGAAAATCAAACAAACAAACAAACCCCCACCCCCAACAACCTCCACAATATGTTTTGGGCCTTCTTTATACATAATAAAGAAGGGTGGCGGGTGGTGGAAGAAGCACAGTGATATTTTTCTCAGGCCTGGTCTACACTGGGGGTGGGGGGGTCGAACTAAGGTACGCGAATAGCGTAGCTGAACTCGAACTACCTTAGTTCGAACTACTTACCCGTCCTCACGCCGCGGGATCGAAGTCCGCAGCTCCCCCGTCGACTCCGCCACCGCCGTTTGCGGTGGTGGAGTTCCGGAGTCGACGGGAGTGCGTCCGGAGTTCGATATATTGCGTCTAGATGAGACGCGATATATCGAACTCCGAGAAGTCGATCGCTACCCGCCGACCTGGGTGGGTAGTATGGACGTACCCTCAGTCTTTTGCAGGTCATATTTAAAAAATCTTACAAGTAGTTTGCTGCAAATATAATGAGTAACTTCTCTTTATGTACCCTTACTGCTTTGAATTGTAATGATTTGAAGATATATGTTCTTTCAGATATATTTTTAGTCCCATTTTATCCTTCTCACCTGTAAAGAATCAGCTGTCCAGTGGAAAATACCAGTACAGTGAAACATTGGGAGAAGAGAGTCTGCTCCAAAGCTGCTTGCCATTATGCACTAAAATAGCAACAGAGATAAAGGTATAAATAGAGAGATTCCATAAGCTACTAGGGAGCAGGTGACTAAAATATTCTGGTGGAAATGGAACTAGTAGCACCTCTAAGGTCCTATCTACATAACAAATGCACCTGACCCTGGGGTACCTGATTTTCAATTTGTAGTGTAGATAGACTGTTAACAGTGTTTTTAAATGGCTATGTCTATGGGATCTTGACAAAGTTCCATATATCCTACAAATTGGAACTATGTTGTGTTTTGGTCTAAGGACAATGGCAATGTAACCAGGTGCCTTGACTAGGTGCATTAACTAGATATACTTACAAACACATACTACTTAAATTATGAGACCTGCCATGAAGCCCACTCTGTGCTTCTTCATGGAGAGCCACCAAAACCTAAAAGCAAGATTAATTTACTAATAATGTTTTATATGTGTATATGCTACTTTTCATGCCAAACCACTTAACACATTTCAGTAGCACAGTATAGAATTTATCAACGAACAGTATTGCGAGCCAGGTTTTGAAAAATTTGGCCAAGGACACTGGAGCAAACACGAACTCTTCCAAAAATTGCTGTGTCCTCTTTAACCTCTACACAGACCTGATATGATCTTGGGTTTTAAGGTCTCACTGGAAGACCTCTAGAGGATGAATTGTATGTTACTGTATTTAGTTTGGAAGTATGAAGAGCTGATTTAATCCTGCTGGTTTTTGAACTGGCTGTTTCCAGGAATTCTTGGTGTTCCAAACCTGAGTTTTAGACTTTGTAGTAATCCACTCTGGTTGGCTCCTGTTATCTGTATACAAAGCAATAGGAATAACATTTACAAAACTAGAGACAAATTGTTACGCTGTGAGTATGTGCACTGATTAAATTGAAAGTTGTGAATATGTGCACTGATTAAATTGAAAGTTGTGTGAAAGTTGGTTTTTCTGCTCTCCAAACCTCCCGCCAACAGCTAAAGAGAAATTGAATTGATAGGAGAAACCTCTTAGCTGTAATGTTCCTGATAATTTATTGAATTGGGTTCCCAGTTAAGTGTTCTATGCCAACGCACGTTTTGTCCACAGAAGAGTAACAGTATAACTCATATTCTGTAAACTCAAATTATTTTCCAAGTGTCCTTTAATTAAATGTGTTCCAGGCATCTGTTCAAAAGCTAGGGAGTCTTCAAAAAGAAAATTAAACTGCAGACACAGCAGCTATGCTTTGTACCTTGACCCTACCATATATTTCAACTACCTTTAAGGAGAAAGAAGCCAGCTTTTGACAAAGATTAGGACACTGGTGTGAATTCACTAGCTCAGCTTCATTCACAAGAAAGTGAAATGAGGAGAGGTGGCCAAGTACTGTGTGCATGCACTTGCACAGTTTTTCATAGTATCAGAATACTTCCATGTTTGTTTCTCTGACATAATTTGCTGTAAGACCATTTTAATAGCTGAAAGCTTTAAAATGTTCCCCTTGAATTCTTGTGTTAGCCTGAAAATGGACTTGCATTATAATAAAAAAGAGGGAGGCACTGTAAAATTCCCACTTTAATTGTTTGGGATTTTTTTTTATTCTTGTTCCTCTGCTGTTGCTGCCTTTGTGTAAAGATCACAAAATATTTGCATAAAGGGACTATCTTATAACTAAATGTTTGCTTTGCAGTTATAATCACTATAATTTAAATCTACATGTTGTGTATACACATTGTTCTTTGCTGCCTGCAGAGCATTAAATTCCAGACCTGTCAACACTACAATATTAGATTTGCAAGATATTGGTAAAATGGGGAGTCTCTTACTATAAAGATTCCTGTTTAGTGTTTTGGTTCAGGTCAGATCCTTTGTTCAATAAGAAGTTAATTTTTTTCATAATGTTGGTTCATTAAAATTACTTGGGAAGGTGCACACATGACTTGCCAAGCTGACTCTAAATCACATTAAATATTGTGTCCCATGTGACTATACAAATATGCTTATCTCATTCCTTTGCCAGGCTTCCAGCCTGGCTGGGGGGCAGGGTCTCGGGGGCGGGGGAGAGGGGAGGGGCAGGAGGTTGGGCCCGTGGCGAAAAGTGGACGGGCTATAGCCCCTTGGGACCCCCCATTCCAGTGTCCCTGCTATGGGATATTCTGGGGTGGGTCTCTCTCAGTCTCTCCTGTTGATTCCAATTTTACAATTGTGCTTTGTATAAATAATTAAATATTAATTGAGCGGAGAGAGTGAGAGTGACTATATAGTCCAGAGGTTAAGGCACTTTCCACACTTCCACTAGGGGCAAAAATCTCTCCCAATCTCCTCCCTGGCTTCTCAGAACTTCAGATATTGTTCAAATGCCTTCTCCTTATCATAGAATTATAGAATTAGAAGGAACCGCTGGGTCATCTAGTCCAGTGGTTCTCAACCTTTCCAAACTACTGTACCCCTTTCAGAAGTCTGATTTGTCTTGTGTACCCCGAGTTTCACCTCACTTAAAAAGTGCTTGCTTACAAAATCAGTCATAAAAATACAAAAGAATCACAGCACATTATTACTGAAAAATCACTGACTTTCTCATTTTTTACGATATAATTATAAAATAAGTCAATTGGAATATAAATATTGTTCTTACATTTCAGTGTAGAGTATATAGAGCAGTATAAACAAGTCATATGAAATTTTAGGTTGTACCGACTTTGCTAGTGCTTTTTATGTAGCTTGTTATAAATCTAGGCAAATATGTAGATGAGTTTATGTACCTCCTGGTTGAGAACTACTGATCTAGTCTAACACCCTGCCAAGATGCTGCATTTGTTGTTTCTAAACCATCCAAGACAGATGATCAGAGAAGTCGCAGAAAGGAATTGAACTGGGATCTCTCACATCCCTGGGGAATTACCTAACCATTGGGCTAAAGGATAACCACCCACCTCACTATTTGGTGTGGAGATAGTCGGAGCATTGCAGTTCCTGGGTCCCTTTGTGGGTCCAGGCCTAGATTTTCCCATATTGGCAAGCAGAAGGGGAAGCATAGAAGAAGGAATAGAGAGGGGTGAGAGATGAATCCAAAAGGAATAGAAAGAATGAGCAGAATAGTAGGTGGTGATGATGTGAGCAGAGATGTAGGAAGCTGAGTAAGAAGAGCTTATTTGGCTTTTTACAATGATAGGCTGTGACAGTATAGACAGAAGGTAGATAAAGTGCACCTGCTCATTTATTGACTGATTGATTTATTTTTGGAGGCAAGAGTTTCATGTTTGCTGTATTGAACATTTGTTTGGAAGATAGGTTTCTTGGAGGGCAGGTAAAGGGGACGAAACATAAATGGTGCAGATTTCAGCCTCCAACTTAACTATAGCTGTGGATGGTAACAGTGTGCAACCTTAACTTGTTCTCAGAAATGAACTGTGATCTGCTAGTGAGCCATGACCCCATGAAGCTCCAATGTGTTGTACATAATGTGCACTGTACCCAGTTCACAAAGTGCCACTGCAGTACAGTCACACTGGCTGCAATTCCCTCTCATTGGAGAAGAATGGAATAAGAGATGGCTGCATGCCTTGAAACAAGCCTTTTCTTTATTTTAAATTTAAAAAAACCCTTTTAGTTGCCCTTGAATAGTCTTTCAAGTACGATCAAGTGGTTTTAGATAAGTCACTCAAATTTACAGTACGATAACAACAAAGGTAGGTCTTGGAGAAAAATCTATCACTTTATCAGAGGTGCCTATTTAATAAGTCAAGAAAAGAATGAGCAGTAACACTCCGAAAGCAAACCAGGAACATGAGCGATTGATGTGGGGGTTGGGGGTCTCCTTGTCCATCTACAGCTCACCCTCTCCAGGAGGTTAATTAGAATTCTTTGGAAATGTCCCAGAGATGCTTTCATTCCACTTTTTTTCACATCAGTTCTTGCAGAGTAGAAATAAAAAGCTCAAGCAGTCCACAGTGCAGTGACTGGCAAGGAGGTTTTGCATATTTCCTGTTGTGATCATTCTGCTTTATTTGAACAGGAGTAGGAGTGGCACTGACTTTGCTGTTTAAATAGTAATTAAAAAAAAGTCTGCAGGAAAATGCCTCTATGCTGTGTACTGAAACCTTCCTGACATCTTTATTCAGCTGTTGCATATGTTTTCCTTTCTCTCATATTCAAAAGACATCCTTAACTTGATATCTTTATTCAGCTGTTGTATAGTTTATTAGCTATATTACAGTAACACCTAGAAACCCCAGTGCTGATCAGGGTTCCATTGTACCAGGTATCTACAAACACATAAGACCCAAAGTGCTTACAGTCTACATAGACAAGACAGACAGGGAAGAAACAGAAAGGTGGGGTGGCTTGCGCAAGGTCACACTAAATGCTAGATCTAGGCATAGAACATAAGAGTCCAGTGCTTTGCCTATTAGACCACACTTGCTGGTAGAGAGGAGCAAGTTCTCTTCACTACAATAGGGCCTTGGCTACACTTGAGAGTTACAGCGTTGGTGGTGGCTTTACAGTGTGTAACTCACTCCCCGTCCACACTGGCAAGGCACATACAGCGCTGTATCTCTGTGGCTACAGCGCTGCTTGTACTCCACCTCCACGAGAGGAATAAAGAGTATAGCGCTGCTGCTGCAGCTCTGGGGCACCAGTGTAAACAGGGAATAATCTTACTACGCTGTAACTGACCTCCGGAAGCTTCCCATAATGCTTTTAAGTAAAGATAACTCTCTTTGTTTTGTTGTGAACTCAGGGCTCCCAGAGCTGCCTATCAAAAAACCAAACACAGCTACTGTTTGCTGTGAATGAGCTCCCTTTGGAACACCCACAGCTAGTGTTTGCTTGAAGAGAGGGGAAGGAAGGGGCTTGAGGAGAGAAGCAGCGTTCGGGGAGGCTGCTTGTCTGGTCTGTGAGGAAAAAAACAAAGAGGGCTATTTGCTTTCAGCTTGCAAGGCAGCTGCTGACAGAGTGTCGGCTCCAAAAATCCACTCTCTTTCTCCCCCATGCTCCCTGTCACACTCTGCCCCACCCCCCTCTTTTGAAAAGCATGTTGCAGCCACTTGAACGCTGGGATAGCTGCCCATAATGCACCATTCCCAATGCCGCTGCAAATGTGGCCACGACAGTGCGCTGGTAGCTGTCAGTGTGGCCAGATTGCAGCGCTTTCTCTACTCAGCCGTACGAAGACAGGTTTAACGCCCAGTGCTGTACAGCTGCAAGTGTAGCCATACCCTGAAACTGGGGGCCTGCAACTGGTTTCTTTTTTCCCCAGATCTTTCCTGTGTTCCCCAAGATATGTGAAGTTAATTTTTCACACCCATGATGTGAAGACTGTTGTTTTCAGTGGGAGAAATTCAAATGATAAAACCGATAGCTGTATTAGAGGGTTTTTTTTTCCACACGTAGATCTTAGAATTGCTATTAGACAGTAACTGCTCTTGGTTACTCTTCATGGTGAAAGGCTCTATTGGTCAATGATTGACCAAGCCCTGTACTTTTTTCTTATTAAACTGAAATTTTCCTAAGGGCAAACTTTCCTTCGGGGTTTAAAAAAGATTTAAAAGCTGGGCGAGCTTCTAAAAATTAGGAGGTTTATTCTTTTTTACAGAGAGTGTGTTTTATCTTCTGTTTACATTTTTGGAAGAAACTAGAACTTGATTTCTACTACGACTCAGCATGCATCAGTTTTTTGCACTTCTAAATTATATTTAATTTTCTTGGCTTCTTCCCCAATTGCTTTAATCTCCAGTCTTTTTCTTAACTACTGCTCTGATATGTGCTTCTATGGTGCCTGCCTTCCAGCTGTTAGTCTGTTGAAAGAACATCAATCACTTGGTGTTCACAGGGCTGGAGTTCAACTTGAATGAGTCAGTGTGCTGTATCCTGGGAAACTTGGGCTCTGATTCTGATTTCAGATACATCAGTGTATATCGGGAGTAACTCCATGAAGTCCCCCTTCCCTGTGCTGAGGGGACCTGGGCCCTGGCTCCGTAGTTACGACTGGTGGAGATCTGAATCAGACCCATTCACTCAGAGAATTGAAATCTTTGTTTGTATACAGTGGAATTTTGTCCATTTACACTGGCAGTGAATTTGGAGCAGAATCTGGAATGGATTTAGAAACTATCTGCGATGGGCTTAATTTTGCATCAGCATGGTACAGTATTGTCCCAAGTCTTTCATTGTATCTCACTCAGACAAAAAATGCAATTTAAATCATATATATACAGCTACACATACACTGTAATTCCATCATAAATTGAACAAAATACATGATGGTGAATATTGATTATCTGTAAAGAGATACTTCAATCATATTGAATTAGAACAACTGAATTCTCTGTAGCTTTTTTAAAATATAAAGTACACAAACATTTACCAAGTTCTTTAATTTTTCTGTGGCAAGGCAAAAGGTTTATTCCTTCTCACAGGGCACTGTTAGCATTGGCATGCTCCCATATCCTTATTTGACTCATTTCCTGGCACCTCAATCCCATATTGTTGTTGATAATATTTTCAGGTTCAACTAAATAGACATATTTTGGTGGAGTAATGCATTGGGTTACCTGCCTAATATAAGTCCTTTCCCTCAAGAACTTTGACTTTCATTGCTCTTCCCCTATATCCTTCATGCACCATACATGTCTCCACTCTCATGAGCATTTGACTGGGACCAAGCTGCCTTTTCTTTTCTTTAAGCTCTTTTGTGTAAATATTACAAGATTTCACATGTACATAATGCTTTCCATTTCTTTTCAATAACGTATCTAAGTCTAAGTGAGTGTGGCACTATATATAGGAGTATCAAAAGGATACAAAATTATCTGATGGGTACAAAGCTGCTTTTTTTAAACGTGCTTGGTAAATATTAATTATATTTGAATTAAAATTAGTGGACCTATAAATCTGGATGTTCTGAAATTATTTTTGTCTCTTGTGGCTGTAGTTGGTCCCTACTTTTCTCCTGGAATATCCAGATGGGAAATATAGCTCTCTGAGCTTGCCATTCATTCTGCTGACCTATTTCTATTCTTGTCAACCACTTTCCTGAAACAAACACACATTTGATGACTTGCTCTGGCCTATCCTTCATCCCGTTATTCCCCACTAAGGTCTAAGATATATTGTTGACTCTCACAAATTGCTGCCTCCCAATTTACTTGAAATTTTAGCCTGGCAGGATCAACTTTGCAACAGAGATAAATAAATCAAACAGTATTCCATCTGGAGAGAGGAAGGGAGAAAGATGGAAACATATGTCACAGATGCTAGTCCCGTCACTTACTGCACTTCTGGAAGGTGCCCAGGTACCTCAGTGAAGGATGTAGTATAAGATCCCAAATAGATTAGAATACAATAGCCACTAAACTCCAAAAAGGTCATCTTTCAAAATTTGCTTCTTACAAATCGCTCTCTAAAGACTTCACAAACTGAAACTGGGACAAGGTGCTCCAACCTCAAACATTATGAGTAAATTACTTTCCTTTCGAGGTGGTGGGAAATAACTGCACACTGATTGATTGTACTTACATTGAATTTACATCTTTTAAGCATTTTGCAAATATTAACTAATTAAGATTGTCTATGACAAAATGAAAATGGAGTTTTGGCAATCTATACAGGAAAGTCCATAAACTGTATCTCTTCGTGATCCTTATTGGCCTAATAATGGAGTTTTTCCAGTGCATAAGGGGCAACTTTAATAATAATTAATGTAGCAACTGTCTATTAATTATTTAGAATAAATTAAGACTTTTGACAATGGGATTTAGGCTCTTAAGAACCCCATTTTTCAAACAGTGCCACCCCAGAGCAGTTTTTCTTAAATTCCTTTGCCCAAGGACTCCTTACTTCTCTTACCCAAATTGTCCAAACCACGACAATGGAAAATAAATACTTTTTTCATTGTTAGGACCTGAAATTCCAGCACACCATGAACTCTGTAAAACAAGGCCCAAATGTTGCATCCCAGTACATTTTTCATGTTTGTGTATGAGAGAATTTAGTGTTCATGGAAAGTTTTAGACTGACAGCCATCAAGGCTGCAGTATTCTTTCCACTGAATAAGTATGGAGTTGGCAGTAACAGCAAAAGTTTCTCAAACTCTCCCATTGATGAGTTTAAACATTTAACTGGAAAAAATATCTCTCTAGAGGTGAGAGGGTTCACTTTGTTTGGCTATCGTCTCCAACCCTTGACTTCTTTGCTGAGAGTGTAAAGAAGATGTCAGTCGGAAGTGGTGATTTATGTGATGTGGACATTTTTCTACTGGGAACTAAACTGAGGTCACCAAACTCATTTCACAAATAACACCAGACAGCAATGAGATGGTTTTTACTGAAACTTGTTACTAACTTGGCCTGGATCTTGACCAGTGACCTGGAGATGAAAGTCTATACATCACTTTAACACTCCAATTAACTCTTCTAGTTTTTAAAGATATTGACCATATAGTCTAGACTGCAGTACTACTGATCTTTTCTTTCCTTACCAATAAGACCACTAATATATAAAGATCTTTCCTTAGGTGTTGGGTTGCTTTAGTGAAATTAAATCACTTTTTCACTCCCGCTGTCATGGGCACTAGATGTGGGTTAAAGGCACAGATTTCTAGACTAATTTTCAATAATTCTAAACTGATTCTAATTATTAATTGTTTTAATCTTATAGTTTTAAGGTGATCCTCAATGACAGACTGTTCTACAGTGATTTTATCTAAAGGAAGGGTTGAGTCCAGCTTCTTAGTGGTCAATCTAATAGGCAGAATGTTATCAGAACTGGGCCTCTCTTCTTTCTCTCTCGAAGACTCCATACTTGCCATCCACTTGCTGAAAGCATGTAAGCTATTGGTGGTCTCCACCAAAGAAAAAAGCTTGGCTAACGCAGCATTAAAATGGCCTTTAGTTTGGTTGGGGGAAAAAAAACTAAAGTATATTTGTATAAATACAATGTATAAATATACATTGATGTAATCACCATTGTATTAATATACTGATAATCAAATATGTGTAATAATATTGTCACCAAATAGGTATTCCCGTGATTATTTAATTCTAAAGGGGGTTCAGTACTAACCCCGCTCAAGGGAACTGAGATAGCAATTTTTCATACAAGCTGAAAATAAGCAGTGACAGCCTGTTAGCTCAGCAAGTAGCCCCCTCGCATATATATCTATCTGTGTATCATGGGTATTTATAGTGCTTCTATTAGCACAGGTTGGAGGGAGAGTAATATTGAAAGAGAAAGCAATTAAGTTACTAATACGTATTGTGATTGAGGCTTCAAGGTGCAGCCATTGACTTAAGCTTTAATACTCACATGTTTCTCTTTTAAATGAAAAACCTTTTTTCCATAGTGGATTCCTCTAGCTTGGATCATATTTCAGTATATATATATTTCAATGCCTAGTGGTCTCAGTCAGCGATCCAGGCCCCACTGTGCTAGGCATTGTACACAAATGGAATAAAAAAGACTGTTTCTGACCCAAAGAATTTACAGTCTTAGCATATGACAACAGGCAACAGTAAACAATAAAACAACCATTTGGGGAGGAGGGAAGAGGAAAAGATCCAGCTTTAGTAGTGATCTGTGCAATGTTGCAGTGATCACTCACGCTTTCCACCTTCTGACGTGCCTGGATGCCATGGTGAGGAACACTGTAGAAAGTGCTCTGCGGGATGTCATCAAGAAACAAATTTCCAGGACCCCCTCCAACCAAGATGTTGCCACCTACCTAAGTGGCTTGCTGGAAGGTGAATTTGGAAGAGATGGGGGAGACTTTGCTTCGCTCTGGACTCGTGCCCGCAATGCTATGCAATGGCTGGAGAAATGTATTGGCTGCCGCTGGACGTGGTGCGAGGAATGCCAGGGGCTGGGAGTCCTGGTGCCACAGGTGAAGAACATGGATCACACTATCCTCATTCCGAAAGCTAGAACCATGCTGGAGAGGACCCTGAAGGTTGCCATCTTCTGTCAGTATGTAGAAAACCTGAAGCAGAAGCCAGACCAGGGCAAAGCTTTCGAGGTGACATGCAAGTGGGACACCAGCAACCACTTTGTCCCCAGGGGCAGCTTCACCCAATTTTCCAACTGGAGGTTCATCCACAGGGCCCAGCTCAACTGCGTTCCGCTGAACAGAGCTGTCCGCCATGGGAATCTGGACAAGTGTTGTAGGAAGTGTGGCTATGCCAACAAGACGCTACCCCACATCCTGTGTAGCTGCAAGCCCCATTCCAGAGTCTGGCAGCTGCGCGACACAATGCCATCCAAGATTGCCTGGTCAAAGCCATCCCACCACCCACAGGAAAGGTTGCCGGGAATTCTATCATCTCCGGAACCGACAGCCAACTGTGACGGGACATCGTCATCACGAACAAGGACCAGAAGAAGATCGTCATGGTGGATATCACAGTGCCCTTCGAGAGCAGGACCCCAGCCTTCCATGATGCCCAAGCTCGAAAGGTGGAGAAATACGCCCATCTGGCCAACACCTTGAGAGCTATGAGTTACCAGGTTCAGACACATGCACTGATCGTCAGAGCCTTGGGCACATGGGACCCCAGTAAAGAGCGAGTGCTGAGAGAATGCGGAATCGGTCAATGCTACGCTTGGCTGTTGCAGCAACTCATGGTGTCGGATGCCATCAGATGGTCAAGGGACATCTACACAGAACACATCATCGGACATTGACAATACCAGGAGGGATAAGCTGGAGTGCTGATAAGAACTGCAGTAAGGAAAGTCACTGAAAGACTTCTCTGAGAGATTATATTTCCTAAATGGACAACCTACCCTAATTCTCAATTACCGAGGGACAATCTCCACTCCTTGATATATTTTACTTTCCACAACAAATCTCTGTACAACTTCTCATGAGTGATGTACCTGAATACTTGGATGCTAATATCTAAACTGTATTCTTAAATGTATGCACCTACATTTGGGTTATTGCTGATAATGTACTCTATGTATCATATGACTTTTAAAAACAAACTCTGTATTTATGGATAATCTAAGCACTATACACAGATGTACAGACACTCTTTTCTCAACCTATGTATTACATAATTTTTTTTTACATGAGCTGGATTTTCTTTTGGAGGATAGTGCTAGATGTCAGCTATATGTGAATGAGCGGGTGGAACAACCTGTGTTCTCAAGAATATTAAATGACAGTTTGTACCAGCATAGTTCTTAAAAAGATGCCAAACTTTTGATGAGGTAAAGGCACTACAGTCTGTTAAAGGTTAACAGATCCTTGGTGGTTACATGGCCACTTCAGGGAGAGTATAAAAGGAAGGGGAAGCTGGCTTTAAGGGTAAGACGGCGTTCTCTTTTTTCCTAGCTGGCTGAAATAGGGAAAGCCTGTGGGGAAAATGTTGCCCAGTATTTCAGTTTATTTGCTATTGTGTTGAAGAGAATAAAACAATCGTTGAGGAAAGGGCTTTAAAAAGACTAATACTTGAAGCTTTATTTCCCTTCCTTGGGTGGTGAAACCACCCACAAGCTTGAAGGACTCATAAAGGAGATACAATTAATGCAAGATTATCATAGGCTGGTAAGTGGGGAAAATATGCATTGTGTTCTCTTTGTGGTCTGTGCTGCTGTTGTGTCGCTTTTGTTGCTTATCAACATTTTTGATAGCATAGATGACTTCTTAGGCTCTGTGCTCATTGTTTTCACCATAGATGAGGTTGAAGTGACCTAGAGTCACTGCTGGACTACTATGATATGTTGCTCATGTGGCCTGCAATCTGGTTCTGTACTTCATAGATTCCAAGGCCAGAAGGGACCATTGTGCTACTCTAATCTGACCTCCTGTATAACACAACCATAGAACTTCCCCAAAATAATTCCTAGAGCAAATCTTTTAGAAAAACATCCACTGTTGATTTAAAAATTGTTAGTGATGGAGAATCCATCACAACCCTGGGTAAATTGTTCCAGTGGTTAACTAACCGCTCTGTTAAAAATTTATGCCTTATTTCCAGTCTGAATTTGCCTAGCTTCAACTTTCAGCCATTGAATCACATTATACTTTTTCTCTTCTAGACTGAAGAACCCACTATCAAATATGTATTCCCATAGAGGTACCGTATATACTCGTTCACAAGCCGAATTTGTTTAGTAAAAAAGGGAAGCACCAGAGAAGGGGGTTGGCTTATGAATGGGTATAGAGAGGGAGAGGTGGGACACAACTCCTCCCCCAACAGAGGGAGCAAGGAGAGGTGGCAGAGCCAGAAGGGAAGAGGTAGGGCCAGAGTCTCTCCACTTCTGGCCCCACTGATGTCCCCCCAGCCTTCAAAGGAGCTGCAGCTCTGGGGCTGGCAGGCTGCAGCCGTGCTGTTTGGCAACTCCAGCCAGGCCAGAGACATCCTCCCCTGGCCCTCCCCAGATAAGGTGGGAAGGGATGGGATGGGGAGAGTGGGGGGGTCCCGGGCTAGGGGTGGGATCATGTGGGGGGTGGTCACAGGGGTTACTCCCCTGACTCCCAGCTTCTACCCCCCCAAAAAAAATTCCCCACCAGTTGCTGTCCCGGCCCATCAGGGTAAGCAGCTGGCATGCTGGGACACTTTGTTTACTTAGGTTTACCTCCGTGCCTGCAGACACTCAAGGTAAACAAACCATCTCGGCCCCTCAGCAGCTTATCCTGATGGCCCATCTTACCCATGTTGGAGCGGGGGGTCGGCTTATAAATGAACTGGCTTATGATCGAGTATATACGGCACTTACACTGTGGTCAAGTCACCACTTAGCCTTCTCTTTGTTAAACTAAGTAGACTGAGCACCTTGAGTCTACCACATGTTTTCTAATCCTTTAATTATTCTCATGGCTCTTCTCTGAACCTTCTCCAATTTATCAACATCGTTCTTGAATTGTGGGCCCCAGAGCTGGAAACAGAATACCAGCTGTGGTCTCACTAGTGCCAAATTCAGAGGTAAAATAACATCTCTTCTCCTACTTGAGATTCCCTGTTTATGCATCCAAGGACTATATTAGCCTTTTTGTCCACAGCATCACACTGGGATTTCATGTTCAGCTGATTATCCACCACAATCCCCAAATCTTTTTCATAGTCACTACTTCCCAGGACAGAGCCCCCATCTTTTAAGCATGGCCTACATTCTTTGTTCCTAGATGTATACACTTAGCCACATCACACAAGCAAACAATATGCGTTTTAAACAAACATCCAGATTGCTCTGTATCAGTAACCTGGTCTAGTCATTATTTACTACTCCCCCAATTTTGTGTCATCTGCTAACTTAAAATCATCACTGATGATGATTTTATGTTTTCTTCCAGGTCTTTGATGAAAATATTAAATAGAATAGAGGTGGATCCCACCAGAGAAACATCCATTCAATGATGATTCCCATTTACAGTTACATTTGGAGACCTATCAGTTAGTTAGCTTTTAATCCATTTAATGTGTGGCATATTAATTTTATATCATTCTAGTTTTTTAATAAAAGTGTCTAAACTTTTCCTTTCTTGTCTTTGTTTTTAAGAAAGGAGATCTATAATAAACCCAATAGAATTAAATTTTGGGAGGCTCTGCCTCACTTTGTGACCTGATCTGGTTAGAACGGATCGTTTTTGTCAGAACCCGGGAAGAGCAATGTGTTTCTCACAAAGAGATTAAAATTCACAGTCTCTGCACTCAGGAGCTGCAGAGCTTGAAAAGTCCTTTCCAATACTCTTTTGCTGAGTCTATCCATAGAATGATCTTGAGTATGTTGACGTAATGGGGAACAAAATATTTGGCAATAAACTAGAGGAAGAGAGAGGTTGGAACCAGTGCAGTGACAGGCCCTATGGATTCTGCCCTTTAGCTAGTTGAGAAGCAAGAGTTTTCCCTGAGCAGAGAGTGTAATCTGTATCACAGGCTTCATTTCTTCTTGTAGAGCGTGCCAGAGAAACCAGCTGGGAGAGGAGAAGGGGATCATGCTTGGCTCAGCTGTAGTGATTGCCTCTATCAGAAGGGTTTATAAAAATGATGAACGGTTCAAATCCACAGAACAAGTGATTTTTGAGAGAGGACCACCAAACCCATCAAGGGGGGAGAATCTTGCTGTTTCTTTTCACTTGCTGAATTCTGGGTACAAGAAGCCCTTGTGCATGCATGATTTGGTCTGGTGCTCTGAACTTCACACTGTGGGTTGTACTTCCTTTAATCAGCTTTGATTGATCTGATCTGCCATAGGCTCATTACTTGTGAACATAAACTCTTTTGGCACTCACTGTTGTAAATCACTGAGAAGTTAACTCTTTTTATGTTGTTAATACACAAAGTCTTTATATTGTGTTAGTTCAGGTTGCTGTACGCATAGCATACCTATCACAAACCCTGAAAAGAAAGGACTGAAAAATTATTTCTTCACACAACGCAGTCAACCGTGGAACTCTTTTCCAGAGGATGATGTGACTATAAGGATTCAAAAAAGAGAGAGGTCCATCAATGACTATTAGCCAGGATGGTCAGGGATAGTGTCTCTAGCCTCTGTTTGCCAGAAGCTGGAATGAGTGACAGGGGATGGATCACTTGATGATTACCTGTTCTGTTCATTTCCTCTGGGGCACCTGGCATTGGCTACTGTCAGAAAAGAGGATACTGGGCTAGTACCAGTATGGAACCAGTATGGCTGTTCTTATATCCTCCAAAAATGAACACCTATCTATCCACGTATTTATATGGCCCTTATTGCTGTTGTGTCAGAGCACTTCACAATCATTAATGGCTTGTAGCCTTACAAATGCTGCAGTGACATAGGGAATTGACATCATAGGGCGCTGGAACAAACCATCCCAATGTGCAGAAAGAATAGCAAATATGGCAGGTGACCAGCTTGGCTTAACAGTGAAATCTTCTAAATGCAAAAAGGATCCTTAGAACAAGTGGAAACTTGGACAGATGACTAGGGAGGAGTTTAAAAATATTGCTTGAGCATGTAGGGGTGAAAGCACAATTGGAGTTGCAGCTAGCAAGGGATGTGAAGGGTAACAAGAAGGGTTTCTATAGGTATGTTGGCAACAAGAAGATGGTCATGGAAAGTGTGGGATGCTTACTGACTGAGGGAGGCAACCTAGTGACAGATGATATGGAAAAAGCTGAAGTACTGAATGCTTTTTTTGCCTCGGGCTTGATAGACAAGGTCGGCTCCCAGACTGCTGCACTAGGCAGTACAGTATGGGGAGGTGGTGAGCGGTCCTCAGAGGTGGAAGAACAGGGTAAGGACTATTTAGAAAAGCTGGACATTCACAAGTCCATGGGGCTGGATAGAATGCATCCGAGGGTGCTGAGGGAGTTGGCTGATGTGATTGCAGAGCCATTGGCCATTATCTTTGAAAATTGTGGCAATCAAGGGAGGTCCTGAATGACTGGAAAAAGGCAAATATAGTGCCCATCTTTTAAAAAGGGAAGAAGGAGAATCTGGGGACCCATTAGCCTCACTTCAGTCCCTGGAAAAATCATGGAGCAGGTCCTCAAGGAATCTATTTTGAAGCACTTGGAGGAGAGGAAGGTGATCAGGAACAGTCAGCATGGATTCACCAAGGGCAAGTCATGCCTGACCAACCTGATTGCCTTCTATGATGAGATAACTGGCTCTGTGGATATGAGGAAAGCGGTGGACGTAATATACCTTGACTTTAGCAAAGCTTTTGATACGGTCTCCCACAGTATTCTTGCCAGAAAGTTAAAGAAGTATGGATTGGATGAATAGACTATAAAGTGGATAGAAAGATGGCTAGATCATCAGGCTCAACGGGTAGTGATCAACAGCTCCTCAATGTCTAGTTGGCAGCTGGTATCAAGCAAAGTGCCCCACGGGTCGATCCTGGTGCCAGTTTTGTTCAACATCTTCATTTATGATTAATTTATGAGGGATGGACTGCACCCTCAGAAAGTTCAGGGATGACACAAAGCTGGGGGGAGAGGTAAATATACTGGAGATTAGGGATAGGGTCGAGAGTGAACTACACAAATTGGGAGGATGAGGCCAAAAGAAATCTGATGAGGTTCAACAAGGACAAGTGCAGAGTCCTGCACTTAGGATGGAAGAATCTCATGCACTGCTACAGGCTGGGGACCAACTGGATAAGTGACAGTTCTGCAGAAAAGGACCCGGTGATTACAGTGGATGAGAAGCTGGATATGAGTCAGCAGTGTGCCCTTGTTGCCAAGAAGGCTAATGGTATATTGGGGCTGCAATAGTAGGAGCATTGCAAGCAGATCGAGGGAAGTGATTATTCCCCTCTATTCAGCACTGGTGAGGCTACACCTGGAGTATTGCGTCCAGTTTTGCCCCCCCCCACTACAGAAAGGATGTGAACAAATTGGAGAGAGTCCAGCAGAGGGCAATGAAAAGGGTTGGGGGCTGGGGCACATGACTTATGGGGAGAGGCTGAGGGAACTGGGCTTATTTAGTCTGCAGAAGAGAAGAGTGAGGGGGGATTTGATAGCAGCCTTCAGCTACCTGAAGGGGAGTTCTAAAAAGGATGGAGCTAGGCTGTTCTCAGTGGTGGCAGATGGCATAACAAGGAGCAATGGTCTCAAGTTGCAGTGGGGGAGATCTAGGTTGGATATTAGGAAAAACTATTTCACTAGGAGGGTGATGAAGCACTGGAATGGGTTACCTAGGGAAGTGTGGAATCTCCATCTTTAGAGGTTTTTAAGGTCAGCCTTGACAAAGCCGTGGCTCGGATGATTTAGTTGTGGTTGGTCCTGCTTTGAGCAGGGGTTGGTCTAGATGACCTCCTGAGGTCTCTTCCAACCCTAATCTTCTATGATTCTATGAATTACTATTCCTTTTTTACAGATGGGCAAATGAGGCACAGTGCAGATTAAGTGACTTTCCCCAGGTCGCACAGGGAAGCCTGTAGTTAAGCTAGGAATTGAACCCTCTCCTAGGCCCAGTCCTCTCTCCACTAATAGACTGTCCTTCTTACCTGCTTTGCCTCCACCTGGACACATGTGCCTCACCACTGGGGCTGTATCTATAGTAGAAGGAAAGGTGTACTTTTAACACATTAAGTAACAAACAATGTTAAAATCCTAGTGTAGGCAAGGCAGCTGTAGTTTAACGCACAGGGTGTACTTCAACATGCTCACCCACTAGGATTTTACCACATTAATTAACATATGTTTAAAAGACCCATACTTTTTGTCTTGTGAGGACAAAGCTTATAGGTGAACTCCAGATATCAGACACAAACCTTAATTTTGCTTAGTAGGAATGACAGAAGTCCCTAATCGCCTCCCTCCATGCTCATCAGACTTCTTCATCTTCTCTGTACAGTACTGGAAAATTGTACTTATGCATAGGTGGAGACGGAGCTAGACCAGTGATGGGCAACCTGCTGCATGGGCTGCAGGGATGTGCTGGCCACTGCTTCCTGCAGCTCCCATTGGCCAGGAACGGTGAACGGTGTCCACTGGGAGCTGTGGGTGGCCGTGCCTGCTGATAGTCAATGTAAACAAACTGTCTCGCGGCCCCCCCAGAGAATTACCCTGATGGGCCGCGTGCGGCCCGTGGGCCACAGGTTGCCCACCACTGGCCTAGACCAACATGGACCTTTTCAGCCAGTTCAGGAGTGGGTCTCCTTAGCCAGCTGAATAGCTTCATGGTGATCTTGGTTTTAAATTGCTTCTGTATTTCATTAGGGCTTGGGGTAACTGCATCAACTTTTCATGTGTTTGGCTGGAAGTTAGGTGTGGGGAGGAATTGTTCTGCTGGAAAATGAAATGTATTTTTGATCCTGTCATGCATGAACTGAATGAAGTGTCTGCTGGATATAATGCCTCTTCACTCTTCGAGAGTGACTTATTACCATCATTAGTATTAGTAGGTAGATGATATTTAAAATGAAACATTATGCTTCTTAATGTTACAGCAAATAACAACAAAAATAAATTAGCAGTTAAATTAGCATATTGACTGGCTGGGTGAAGTATGTCTAGCATTCAACTCTGGTAATGAATAATTTGAAATATCACATGTCTCAAGGCAGCTTGAAGGTTTTTTGTAGATTTTTTTACAGTAATCAAGGTTGGGTATGGGTTGTCCTACCCTGGGTTTATTCATTTTCACTTCAAGGCACTGGCTTTCAGGGTTAATTGAATCAGATGCCTCATTCTAATCAGCATCTAATAGTCAACTCTTATTAAAAGAGAATGTAAAGCAGTATATAATCAGTTTTCCCCTGTGCTCTTTATGGAAAATAGATTGATAATGCAAAATAGATCAAGCAAAATTAGAGTGCATTTGAATCATATATTCATACTGATGGGGCTTTGCTGTTTCAATTTTTCACTCTTAACATGCTCACTTTGTTGATCATAATTTAGACCTTCTCTGGGCCTTTCCACTTTTTAAAAAATACCGATATGTTAGAACCTGACTCAGTACCTCACTGTACAATCACCATTCTGTTATGAATGGATCCACTTGCTGGGTCCCACCATGCTTCCAAGTCAATAGGGTAGAGTCTAGTCACTGTTTGTAGCTCTGGGTGTATGGGGCATGTTTCAATGACTCAGATCTCTTGTCTGTCACCCTTTTTGGGATGTGGGGTGCTGATGCGCTAGGCCCAGAAATCAACATCTGAGAATTCCTGAATACCCCACCCCAATCATGTACATACGTCTCAGAGCTCCACCGAGGCTGTGGGCACTACAGGCTTTTAGTTTAACCCCTTCAAGGATAACGTGAGAAGAAGGCAAGGACCCCTTAGCAAAGGAATTCCTTAACCAGAGAAAATTTACTCTTAGAGCACTCAAGCCCTGAGATGCACCCTCCCCTAGTCTCATCTCAACTCTTCTGAGAGTCCCAGGCTTATCATTGTTTCAGGCTGGGCAGAAACCCATCCTGCTCCTTCTCTCCTGGAAGTCCTTCTTATGTGCACTGATGGTTGGCTCCCTGCACAGAGCAGAACTTTGCTGTTAAGTAGGCCCCTCTCCACTCATCCTCACTCCGTGTGCCCTTATGTAGAAAATCAATTATTCCACAGGGGCTGGTAGTTGAGAGACAGTTGATGGCTCTAGATTGATGAAGGGTGAAACATGTTTCCTGGGGAGAGCATCTGTCTAGAATTCATCACAACCGGTTTGCCTTGGGCAAGTTAAGAATCCATCCATGTATGTGTGGAAAGTGCTATATGCATTTTCATTCCATTTCTCCAGCCTACAGGAGATACCAGATTTAGCAGCATAGTTGAGCAGGGGTGTGTGTGTGTGAGAGATCATTGCATAAGCTTTCCCTCACCAATCCTCTCAAACCCTTTCCCTTTCAAGGAAGAGACTCAGGATTTCACCTACACTAAGGCTTTCACTCACTCTAATTTAGAGCAGCTGACTCCAGGTATCTCCCTATGATCAAAGAAATGTAGTAGTAATATCTGCACTTCCTCTGCATCTGGAGAGGCAGGCAGAATTGAGAATAGAGGAAATTTGCTTCAATTGTTAGACCATGTGCTGAGAGTTACATGCCCTGTTCTGGTGTTGACTCACTGTGTGGCATTGGGCAAGTCAATTTAATCTCCAGGACTCCATGTGCCCATCTGTGCATCTGAGGCAATACCTGCCTCTCAGAAGGTATGTTGTGAAGCGTAGTGTTTGTCAAGAGATTTGAGATCTGTGTGGAAGGAATGACCTAAGTTCAGAGCATAGTATATTTTGAGTGCATCCCATCCCAATTCTTTATCTAGTTGTCAGGTTTGATTGTCAGGAGATGGAATAATTAGTGCACTGAAGGTCTGGACTAAGAAAAACTGGGGCCCTCGGCACAGCATGATGCCTCTACAGTGAGACTCTCCACCTGCACTGTGGCCCTCACTTGGAGTGAGCGTGGTAGGGACAGCATCATGGAGACCCCTTTTCTCCTTCCAGGAGCAGCATCAGGGGCCCTTTCAAAAGGGAAGCAACAGGGATAGTAGCAAGACTCCCACTACTGAGAGTAGTGAAGTCAGCCGTAGGGGAAGGTAGGGAAGAGTACTTAACCCAGCCATCAGTAGCTATCTGCATGAATGGGTGGGCTGGGACTGCTTTGCAACCAAATACAGAGTCCTCTGTTTGGGGTTGATGGCAGAAGCCCTCAGAACAGTGAGTCTGGGAGTTAACACCCCACTGAAATAAGAATTGGGCAGTTCACTTCTCTCACAGCTATTGTTCCAGGCTGTCTGCAAACTGAGGCAACGAGGCAGGCATTGCTACATTGCCTCCCTCATCCCCATTATCAAGGTTTTCTCTGCACCATAATCTTACATTTATGTTTTTAAACGACAGCTGGTAGCAGGGGCAGCTCTAGACATTTCGCCGCCCCAAGCACCAGCGGACCCTCTGCAGGCATGCCGCCGAAGGCTGCCTGCCTGCCGCCCTCCCGGCGACCGGCAGAGCGCCCCCCGCGGCATGCCGCCCCAAGCACGCGCTTGGCGTGCTGAGGCCTGGAGCCGCCCCTGGCTGGTAGTCTGATATAATCACATTACCAGGAGTGGGGCCATAGGCATGGCCTTACGCTGTCAATGCCTAAATCCAGCCCTCCTACATTCCACCCCTTACTGTTCCCTTACCTTCTGAAAGCAATGTTTGCCTGATTATCAGCTTCAGCTTACGTCAAATAGAGTATATTGAAAGGACTTCTGAATTCCATGTTACACTATCCACTAGGGCTCTGTGCTGGTCTCACCATACTCTAATTTGTGATGAGGAGAATATGAGGCTGAGGAGAGGAGAATATGAGGCTCTTCATTATTGTCAGAAACAAGGAAGATACAATCATTTGTAGAGCAAGGAGGGGGAGAAGTGGGCCGAATGCTATTCTGGAAGTGAGAGGAGCTTTCTGACAAACCTGTTTTCATGTTCTTGATTTTCTGTACTGACCCATTTAGAAACCTAAGGTCAACCAAATGTCTGCATCTCACTGAGGATTTAATAGCCTAAGAAGTCTGTACTCTACCAATTATCCACAGTTCAAAAACTGTACTGATTTTACCTTTCCGTTGTGTTTTTAGGCTGCCTGTTTGAGGATGACCTTTGCCAACCTTTTGAGATCTGCATAAATGGTAAGTCTGAGTGATGTGTTTTGTTGACCTGTCTGTCCTCTATATAGTTACATATACAGTCAACTTAATAAGCAAAATCTAAGTTATGAGTAAAGTATTTTATATCAGACTGCTGATAAGTAGTTGTTAGGGTGAGTTAAATGGAGTTTTTATTCCTCTTGGCTTTAGACAACATCATTACTAACAAAATTTCCTGGAAATAATTAGAAATAAAGTTAGATACATTTAAATAAAAATATCTTAACTTTTAAAACTGTGACAGTCTAGCTTGAAAGTAGCAGTTCCATCAATTGGAGTTTTACCTTTTTAGATTATAATGTTAAGCAATCATCACCCTTGTTTTTTCAAGACAAGTTCCTTTATTATCTCATAAGAAAAAGGAGGGCTTGAAAGGAATCTTTCTCCCTCTGTTCAGGATGCTACCATTTTTTTTCTGAATGTACTGCTTCCTTGTCCTTTTGCTTGAGCTAACTAACCCTACAGCTGCATTAAGCAGCTTCCTTCTCCTCTCCCTCCTACCTTCCCTGCAGTGAGACAAGAAAACAGACACAACACTGAGTGGGTGGCTGCAGATCAAAGTCCACTAGAGTGGCAAAAGCAACCACTTTGGTCTCATTCCAGGGTTGTTAATGTGCTGTATGAAATCACTGCTGTCCTGAGGGACCAGTATCTTTACAGGGCTGCCTCTAACTATTTTTATGACTGCAAAATACAAAGTACAATACATAGATTCATAGCTTAATTACAAAGTATAATACAAAGGATTTTTGTCTTCATGAATGTGTGGCACAAAATACAGTGAGTGGACTCCTGTTTGTTTTAAGCATTCAGGCAGAACAGTCAATACTGTTGTCTTTTTAATATAGCACAGTTTGTAGGCCCTGATACAGAAACAGATTTAAGCATGTGTCTAACTTTAAGCACGAGTACTCCCATTGAAGTCAATGGGGACTGCTCATGTTCTTGAAATTAAGGTATGTGCTTAAGTACTTTGCTGAATCAGGTCCTTTAAACAAATAGTGAAGGGAATAAGAGAGAGATGAAAAATAAGATAAAATAAATACAGAGAAAGTAAAGATGCGTAAGTTCCCCAACTTCCCCTCAAGGTTAATTCTTTAGTAAACTTCCTAGTTTACCTGGTCTTTTGTGGCTATTAAAATAATCTGAAAAAGAACACTTCATGTGGTCAGATTTGTGTGTCTGATTCAGAGTATAGCTCCACAGTTGTGTACAGTGTTGGATTTTCAAGCATATCATACACTTTTTGTGAAATGACTAGATGGGGATATTTAAATGAGTATTACCCTTAATTGGGCAGTGAGATTGTACACTGTTATATCCAGCAAAGAGAGTCCACCACACTCAAGAGATTCATGCAAAAAGGGACACAGTTTTAACTGCATACATCTCATTATTTTTAAAAAATTGCAGTAAAATTGCAAATGTGTATGTATCTATAATGTCTTATTATCTTTCTGTGCCCAGTTTAGTGATCTATGGTGAGATTTTGAATAGCATTAACTTTAGCCGCATTAAAGTCAATGGGAGTTTTACCTTTGTTTTCAGTGGGAGCAGAGTTAGGCCAACTGTGCTCTTTTGAAAATCCTATTCTTATTTTTCCCTAACCAAAGTTGATAAAAGTAGGTCAGTGACGATTAAGCACCTCAGTCACTGGCATTCACCAGTGGATGATTTTAATTTAAAAAATGTGCAGGGATACCATCAGGTTTTTTACAACTACTGCAATGTATTTCATGCGTTTGCCCTAATCTGGGTGAATATTCTCTAAATTATAAGTGCGTCTATATGACAAATAAAAAGCCATTATTGCTGACAAATTCATAAAACAACCTTAGTAGCAATATTTTTGAGGGATCTACACAGATGTTTTCAACTCATGTGCCCTTGTCTTCATCAAATTAATAAACAGTATTAACAGAATTGTGCTGATGTCATCAATAATGCTCACGGAGAAGTAAATAAAGTACATTGGAATCAAAGCACAAAAAAAGGCAAAGAAAGTCAAACTTATTTTTAAAACATAAGGAAAATCATCAAAGTTTTTAATAGAGCAGGAACAAAATCATTAAGGAAATTAATGTTATTTTCAAGGATCTGAAGAGGATGGATATTGAAAGATTCAAGTAAAACAGGAATTGGGGAAATGAAAAATAAAATATACCAGGCAATGCCTCTTTTTGTATTTAACAGAAAACATGAGGACTTCTTACTTTTGAGCATTACCCTCTCCCCCAAGCTGTTTTTTGTATAACTGTGTCTTTGAAATTCTCCAGATATTCCTGATGTCTGCAGGGCAAAGGTACCCTGAGAGCTGTGGGATTTAAATTTTTCAAAAGAAAACAACTTGGTTAGTTTTTTCTAAAAATTAAATTGGGATAAACATTGGAATAAACATTCCCCTGGATTAAAGAAAAGGAGAATTAAAAATATCTTTGTATAGTTAAAATAATAAGTGGATCACAGGTCCTAGTGTAAGGAGCTGAGAGGAGAGTGGTTCATTCATCACATCATATACATCTGTTAGGCCATATGTCACCATTCAGTGCAGGAACTGCTGTATATTTGTCTGTGCAGCAATCAGTGTTATATCATATATAGGGCCCTACCAAATTCACGGCCATGAAAAATGTGTTACGAACTGTGAAATCTGGTCTCCCCCCATGAAATCTGAGGGAGACCAGAGTTAAACAATACAGATTTCATGGGGGAGACCAGAGTTAAACAATACAGATTTCATGGGGGAGACCAGTGTTTCTCAAATTGGGAGTCCTGACCCAAAAGGGAGTTGCAGAGGGGTGTCACAGGGTTATCGTAGGGGGTTTGCAGTATTGCCACCCTTACTTCTGTGCTGACTTCCGAGCTGGGCGGACGGACAGTGGTGGGTGCTGACTGCGGGCCAAGCTCCGCAGGTAGCAGTACAGAAGTCAGGGTGGCAATATCATACCATGTCATCCTTACTTCTGCGCTGCTGCTGGCCATGGCTCTGCTTTCAGAGCTGGGCTCCTGGCCTGCAGCTGCTGGTCTCCAGCTGCCCAGCTCTGAAGGCAGTGCTGCCACCAGCAGCAGTGCAGAAGTAAGGGTACCAGTACAGCAACCCCCACATACAATAACCCTGCAACCCCCCAACTCCTTTTTGGGTCAGGACCCCTACAATTACAACACCGTGAAATTTCAGATTCAAATAGCTGAAATCATGAAATTTACATTTTAAAAAATCCTATGACCATGAAATTGACTAAAATAGACCGTGAATTTGGTAGGGCCCTAATAATTTATAAAGGCCTTGTTTGGCCTCAGTGCTGCGTTCTCATTTCCATTTGCTTAGTTACTCCTGCAGCACTCAAGCTATATTAATTTTCTTCCATAAATCTTCTATCAGTTTTCCTGAACTGCACTTACTCAACAAGTGGTTAAAAAGGAGTGTATTATTATATGTTTGCCTTAGTGATATCAGGATTAGCCAAGGAAGAAAGAGTGTGCTTTCTGGATTTTTCATTGAGAGAGGCAGGATTTGGGGTGTAAAGATTTAGATGCCATTTGATTTTACATCCTTCAAGTCAGTTCAATGACTGTTTCTTTATCTGTAGAATGGGGGATAGGATACTTACCACCTCCATAAAGGGCTTTGAGATCTAGGGATAAAAACTCTGTGTAAGAGCTAGGTGGTATTATTTCTAGGCATTAATAGAAAAGTGAAGAACATTACTTGGAATTCTATAAAGTTGAAGAATGGATGTTCCCACATAAGCATCTGAGTTGTTACATGAAGAAAGAAGCAGATGGATAAACATTTTGAGACTAACAGGAGTTGGAGTATGCGCAGTAAATGAAGAGCAAGGCAAATAAGATCAGGAATTGGGGGTAGGAGAGAGTAGGGCATATGTGTGCATGTTAGACACAGAGTGAATGAAGCTTCAGGAAGGAGTTTTCAGAAGAATTCTGAAAGCAAATGGCATATAGTCTGTTCAGAACACTTCCTGTAGCTGTATATTTAAGGTTCTTCTAATCTCAGTTTTTTGACTGAATATTTGGAAAATGTCATGTTCTATTTTGCATCGTACATGATAAGTAAAGCAGTTTATGCAAAACATCAGCTTGCTGCTGCTGTGCAGCTATCAAATTACAAGATTTAAAGCAATATTTTAGATGCTGATAGAAAACAGCAACCAAGCATGTCCTGTCCTTTCTTATAAAATAACACTGTGCTGTATACTGGTGTTGAGATAAACAGCAGAGGGTGTAGACAAGGCTGTTAGTTTGAAAATAGGGCTTTTCTGTGTTCCTCTCTAATATCTGAGTTGCTCATGCAGAGCACTGGCATTATTTCCTTTAGGTAATCTCCAGATCATTTGCTTCAGCCTCAGTATCTCCCTGCTGCTTTCAAATCCTTCCTTAGATGCCACCTCTTCACTTCCCATCAGGGGAGCATTTATAAAGCTAGGAGAGTTTTATTAATGGAAGATGCAGTTGTTGCAAATCTCCTTGCAGCATGAAACCCTAACAGGGATTGTGCAGATAAGATCTGATTGCAGAAAACAGCTCTGTGAGGTGAACCAAAAAAGTTAATTAACTATAGTGGCTGGCACACTGTATCATTAAGTCAAGCCTCATTGACAGCAACTAAACCTCTCACAGGAAGACATGGTCTAATGTCTGAAATAGTGTTTTTAGATTCTGTGTCCCCGAAAGCCTGTATAAACAGTTAAGCACAGCTGAATCAATATTGCTTTATATATGCAAGCTGCCCTTGTTAGAGGGGAGTTCGATTAGTACAATATATTGAAGTCTTCCAAGCATGACAACTTAGAGTCATGAGCCTTTCCAAGTTTGAATGTCTCCAAATAGTTTAGAATATTAATGTCTTTTTTCCTAAGCTGCAGTGCTTCCATGAACATTTTGGGATGTTAGTGATTGTGTGTGTTGATGACAAGCCATAAATGGTAAACATGTGCTACCGAGGATAAGGGAGTAGAGTAAAGTATCAGAGGGGTAGCCGTGTTAGTCTGGTTCTGTAGAAGCAGCAAAGAATCCTGTGGCTTGCATCCGAAGAAGTGGGTATTCACCCACGAAAGCTCATGCTGCAGGAGTAGAGTAAGGATCCCTGGAGTGGTTTCTTGCACTTAATGTGTTATGCTTTGAGGTTTTCCAAATCATCAGCTAATAGGATGGAATTGTGCAGCATTGTTTAGCTAACATGTCTACAGCTATATCTGTATTGACAAGGCATTTCTGTTAGAAAAGGTACAGAGTTTTTGTAGAATGACTGTATAAATTTGTGTACGAGCTTCTCAAAGCTTCTCAGTAATCATCAGTGTTTGTTAAATCCAAATTCAAGCTTCTGTTGAAATACTTCAAATAGCACTGGCACATGCTTTGATCTTATAGTCTAACATTTTTCATCCAAGTACATCAGAACGCTTTCCCAGTAGAAACGAAGTCTAACACCAGCTCAGGAAGTACTGGAGAGCTCAAAAGTAAATTTGATGTTGAGATTTTCAGCCTGACTTTCAGAAAAAAAAGTACACATAGGTTTAGAATTAGTATCCAAACTTAGCCATTTACATCTGGAAGTTCTCCCATAACCACTTGTGATGCACAGAGATCGGGAATGGGTGGGTGGATCTTACCTGAGATCAAGTAATTTTTAATATTCTTTGAGTAAATAGGGCAGACTTGTCAAAATACAACATTAAATACAAGAAAGGTGCACCCTTGTGTGTCTACTGTTATCTCTGAAAATTAGTTTTGGTCACATTGTATCCTAAAAGCTAAAGGATGATTAGCAGTTACATAGTACTTGAGATCTTCAGCGGATTTTATGTACACCTTTACCTTACGAGGGATTGTGAGGATTAGTTAAGTATTTTCAAATGGGGAAGTAAACAGAAAGATTAACTTTGGCCCAGATTTTCAAAACTGGTCTCTGAATATTGGATGCCTCATATTAGACCTAGATGTCTGGTTGGAGAGTCATTGTCTGAGTTCTTCTTCGGCTGTTCCAAAGCACCTTCTGCTCTATTTACAGTGCTCTCTGCTCTCTCTTATTGAGTTATCCACTTCTGTCCCTATTACTGGTCAGAGTGTATGTGAAGACCTTCAGGGAGCTGATAAAATGGTTTTATCTGATTTATCCTCAGTATGCTATGCAGAACTATATTTGGCTTTGGCTTCTCTGCTAAAGTGTTTGGTTTTTTTAACCTTGGGGTAACTAGTGTGCATGAGCTATCCCCAAGTAAAAACACAGTGAAGACACAGCATTTTAGTTTTACTATGCGATAAATTAGGTGAGGTCAGCACTACACCCCCACATCGGGTTGACCTCAGAAAGATTTCCTCACTGTAAAACTTGGGTGGCTTGTCTTCCCAGTGTTTTTACCTAGAGCTCACTCACACACATTAGTTACCCTAGGTAAAAATAACACTCCATTTTTAGCAGTGAAGATAAAGTCTGTCTCTCTTCCAAACAGGAAGTTTGTATCTTGGTGCTATTACAATGACTGATTGAAACTGACTAGATGCAAGATAGTGATGTTACTAGTGGGGTAGAAATTCAAGAATGTAGGCATCGTCTTTGATTGCAAGCTGAAAGAGGAAACCCAGTTTTAATGGCACTTCTAAAATATTTGAAAGTTATGCTCTGTAAAGAGAGGCCCTATTTATGATAGGTTATATACCCTTTGTGACATCTAAGATGTGATCTACTTTATTTGGAGTTACTCTTGAGAATAACTAGCTCCTGCAGAACACAATAGCGTGATGACTATTGGTGGACCTTCATTCATGCTCCAGGAGCAGCACTGCCTGCCCACTATGCAGAAGCAAGTGAGATTAGAGAAGTATGTAAAACTGTAATTAACACAGAATTAGTCTCCATTAGGTTTCCTCTGTATCCCTGTGTCTTGTCCTGGTGATTAAACTTGACATGTTTGGAACCACTGCTGAATATTCCACAGTGTTATTTCAAGTGGACAGGAGACAGAGTCTTCTCTGTCAAGGGCACATGCAAAAGTACAATTGTGATATCATTCAAGAAGCGTTTGTGTCCCTCTGAGTTTTGTTTTTTACATGGGAGGATATTGTCTGTCTTGGTAAATTATGCCCTGGGTTGGGGTGGGATAGTGTTTTGGTAGGGTGACCAGATCACCCAGGTCAAATATCGGGACGCGGGGGGGGGGGTGGGGCGGGGGCAGAGGGGGGAAAAATGGCGGCAGAGCAAAAAAAAAAAAAAATCCCCCACCCCCGATTCCTCCTCCCTCTGCATGCGCTGGAGGGAGGCCCGGGAGACTCAGGGGAGCACGGGGCCGGGGTGAGTGTGAGTCCAGCCTGGCCCCGAGCAGGCAGGACTCAGGGGCGGTATCTGGAGGGAGAGTACGGGGTGGCCTGCGGGGCCAGGCAGCGGCTGTTCTCCCCACCTGGGCAGCAGGACTCGGGAGCAGCCGCTGCTGCAGCTCCCACTGCCGCGGGGGGAGGAAGCGGCCGCTGGCCAAGCTCGGCAGCTGCGGCTCTGGCGCCCACGAACCCCCCGAGCCCGGGCCTGCTGCGGGGACTCAGCGCGCACACTGCGCATACCCAGCCCCTGGCCACTCGCGTCTGGGCTGGCTGCCCAGCTGGTGCAATCCTGCGGGCGGCCTCGGAGTGGGGGCAGCAGGACCCAGCCCCCCGCATCCCGCTCAGGTCCTGCAGGGAAACGAATGGGACTGGGCTGCCGATGCCTCCGCCACGGGATTGCACCAGCTGGGCAGCCAGCCCAGACGCAACTGGCCAGGGGCTGAGCGCAGTGTGCGCGCTGCCCCGCAGCAGGCCCGGGCTCGGGGGGTTCGGGCCCGGGCACCAAAGCCGCAGCCGCCGAGCGCCACGTGCTTGGCCACTTCCTCCCCCCGCAGCAGTGGGAGTTGCAGCAGCGGCTGCTCTCGAGTCCCCTGCCCAGGTGGGGAGAACAGCCGCCACCTAGCCCCACGGGCCGCCCCCCTACTCTCCCTCCAGGTATCGCGCCCGAGTCCTGCCTGCTCGGGGCCAGGCCAGACTCACACTCACCCCGGCCCCGCACTCCCCTGAGTCTCCTGGGCATGGCGTGCTTGGAAAGAGGTGGGGATTTGGGGAGGGAGACAATGGGCAGTGAGGGGGCGGGGATGGGGGCGAGGATTTGGGGAAGGATCCAATGGGGGAAGGAGGGGGCGGAGTCGGGTCAGGGGAGGGCGCGAGCCCTTCGGGCTCCGGAGCCTTTGCTTGTTTGTCCAGTGTCCCGACCTAACATTGGTCGGGACGCGGGACAAACAAGCAAATATCGGGACAGTCCCGATAAAATCGGGACGTCTGGTCACCCTAGTGTTTTGGTGAGTGGAATGGTGCATTATTTATTGTGGGAGTTTAAAGGATTCTTGATTTTGATTCAGTACTGGCTTTATATTAGGCCTTTGGTTCTTAAGGGGTTTGAAAATATTTTTGTTAGTTGCCCAGTGGCTTTTCAATATAGGGCATCACAGAATAAAAATAAATAATTGTTGAATACCTCTTTCCAGGGTGGATAAAAATCAATGATATTTTTAAAAAAATCCTGATTTTTTGATAGCTTTTTCCCTCAAAAAGCATTTTATGTAAAGATAGTTTTAATTAAGATACATTGCAGCTCAAATATATCTCATCATGGAATAGAGATTATAAATTCTAATTCTATAGTATGAGACAATATATTCATGTAATTTTTAAGACAGGTTTTGTAAATGAGTTCCAATAGTTCATTGATTAGGGACCCAGTTTTATGGGGTTCCACAGGTTTCTGCATAGATTAAGTTAATCTTTCTATCTACCCAATGGAACTCAGTGCTCAGTCTAGAAGATACCATCAGAAATGCTTAGTTTTGCAGGTCTCAAACTGTGGATTTGTGTCTCCAGAGGTAACATGCTTGTTAACAGCAAAAATGATTTTAAATAAATAAATAAATACTATATAGAAGTGAGAAATAACAGACCTCAACCCTACTGTCCCTCTGAAAATTTGTGTACACAGAGTCAATCCCTTACCTCTCTAAAAGTGCAGAGTTTCAAAAAGTTCAATGAATAGACGATTGTTGGGGGTGGAATAGATCTGGATAAGGAGAAGTCGTCTGGAGATAAATGTGAGAAGTGAGGGACATATGCTTGTTTTGTTGAAATATTATATGTTTGCTTGTTGAAAAAATGTCCAGAATACTTAACCAAGATAAACTGTAAAACAATTGAAATGTTTGTCTGGTGATGTTCTCCTCCTAATACAGCATGGCAAGAATATCCTCCAAATATTAATGATTAACCTGTTGAATTGGAGATAGTTCACCTCCCAATGACTTCATAAATATCTGCTTCAATTACCTTTGGTAAATGAAATAACCAAACAATCATTCATTTTCTGATATAGCTGTAAAACTACTCTGAAAAGTTTTCAAAATAAATCACTGTTTAAAAATGTATACTGTGTACCTTCTAAAAATGAAACCTACATCTATCTCTGAGTTGTGAAGAATATGTATTAAGGTTATAACAACCAACAAGAATGCACTTTTATGTAGAAAACCATGATTAAATTGAGTCTTCCTGATTAGTGATTTAAATCAAATCCACCCTGCCTCTTTTCATCTGCCCCCCTAATTCCTGGTCAGAACTTGCCAGTCATATTATGTATTGAGGGATTGTGATGTAGACAGGAGTCCAAGACTGAGCCTTGCAATTTCAGTCTCATTTTAGATTAGGACAGAATTTCTTATGTTTTAAAGTGCACTATTCTGCTAGAACCACTACTCCCTAAGCACTAGATGTTTTTGGGTGGTTATGAGACTTTCACTTTCAGATGTACACAATGTCATTTTGATACTAGAGGATACCATGTGATTCTCTTGTACTTGCTGCTTTCTAAAATCCATGCTAGCTAGGTAACTTATAATTTAGAAAAGCCCTGTAAGGTATGAAAGATGTATAATTTTAAAGTATTTTGGATATATTAGGTTTGTTAATGGTTTTAATGTACCCATGTGTTTGTTAATGGTTTTAATGTACCCATGTGTGATTATCCCTTACACAAATTACTTCTGTGTGGGATGTAAAAGTTCACTCAGCAGGTTACTCGGCTGCCTTTGCCAAGTTTGATATACAGAGCTGTTTTCTATTTTATTGTTGTTTTATTACACTTAAAAACAAACAAACAAAAATAAACCTTAATGTGACATCTGGGAGGCTGTGAAAAATTACTGGCAGTTTGGGAAGGAGATTAGGGAGTCTCAATAAAATTTGTGCTTGATGAATCATGAAACACAAGAGTCTGAAAAGGACAATGTGGTCTAAAGAGACAGAACAGAACACCAAAGAATAATGTTCTGGCATTGGTGTGAAAAGACAGAGGGAACACTGCTTTATAGTATTACTGAAACAGGAAAGACGTACTATAGAACCTTCATGTCACCTCCCTCTCTATCTGACTTTGGCATCAGGAAATGTAGCTTACCTCTTGAATAAGAATAAGGTGTTTGGTTTCTGGAACCTTGGGTAAATTGGACAGTGAGCAGTTTCCATCTTTACAGATTTGTTTGCACACTTGTAATCCAAAGGACCTGGATAAACATAGTTGGGAACAGGGCATTTTAAGAAATATTACAGGAGCAAAATTGGTGGGTTTATAGTGTGGACAAATGATGGCTGGACTAGGACTGTATATCCTCTCCAGATTTGAGTAAGATTTGAACTCATGTTTCTGGAATTATAAGGATCACCCTTGATGTAGCAAAAAATGCTACGCTGTGGAGAAGCCCATGCTGGACTTCCTTAGCTGCTCTGTGCTGTATGTGTGTGTCTGTGCTCCGTGCCCCTCTCCTAAATAAACATCAGTCTAGGTAAAAATTATCATACAAGAGTGACAGTAATTAATCAAATGAGTCAAATATTTGATTAAATGACAAGCTATCCAGGATAACAGAAAACACTGATGAAAATGGACAAAAAAGCTTCCAAAAGGAACTGGACTAGAAACTTCAAAATACATAGATTCTTTCCTGACTGGTATAATGACACACTAGTTTTTGTTCCTAGCACGTACCATTTTGTGTTAATTTTTGAAAACTGTAATAATGTTTATGTATATGGTTAATAAAAATACATGATACATTATTTGATTACTTGTGTATTTGAAACTTACCTCCTTCTACTACACATAATATTTTATGGGGCTGTTATTAATTAATGCAAGGCAAATATTGATCATCTGAATTCTCTTCTGGGTGCAAAGTCTGTATCTTCTTCTTCGGCTATCTCTCGATGCGAGGATGTTGTCTGCCAAGGGGTTCATTGGTTGTTTTTTAAGTGGCTGAGGGCTGTAGATTTTCCCACAGAAGCGACAGGTGTAATCTTGGAGGAGACATAGTTGTTGGCTGGACTGTTGTGCCCTTTCTTTCCTCCTTTGTCGCTTCTCTGTCTCATGAGCACGTCTGCTCTCCTCAGAGTGAGCTGTGGCTTGATGTATGGTGTGGTGCCACTGTGTTCTGTTTCACATTGAATTCTCCCATTTTGTTGGGTTGATACCTCCCTTTTTAAGGTGTACTTTCAGTATGTTTTTGAAGCAGTTCCACTGCCCTCCGTGAGTCCTTCTTCCTTGACTTAACTGAGAGAAGAGTACTTACTTTGGGAGGCAAGTGTTAGACATACGTACACAGTGGCATTGGTATTTCATGACCTGCTCTTCTATAATGCTGATGTTGGCTCCAGAGAGAACACTGATGTTAGTGCGTCGGTCTTCCCAGCTGATCCTGAGAACCCTCCTAAGGCAGTGCTGTTGGAACCACTCCAGCAGCTTGAGATGTCATCTGTAGGTTACCCAGGTCTCACACCCACAGAGAAGGATGGGGAGGACAACTGCCTTGTAAACCAAGATCTTGGTGCCTGTTTGCAGATCCCTATCATTGAAGACTCATTTGAGTAGTCTTCCAAAGGATGTGCTGGCACATCGGATCCTTTATTCAATTTCTGTGTCAATGCTGGTTGGCTCTACTAGCCCTCACCTGCATGAACTCTTCGTACTCCACAAATCACCATTAGAGGAGAACCCCTGGACAATGTGGACCATTTTCCATACCTTGGCAGCCACCTCTCCCAAACAGCCAGCATTGACACAGAAATTGAATACAGGATCTGCTGTGCCAGCACATCCTTTGGAAGACTACTCAAACGAATCTTCAATGATAGGGAAAATCAGTATAGTTGTGTTAATACTGCACTCTTAAGTAATGTCTAAATCAGGGACTTTCAGATGAGTCCTTAAATTCCAAGATCTCATCTGTTCTCCAGATGCCATGCCTCTTTTTTGTAAGAATAGGGGTTTTTCTAGCAAACTTCTGCCAAAAACATCCCCTTCTCTAATTGTTGTTCAGGGTGTTTTGCATTGCTTGGCTGGTGTCATCCCATCATATTGCTATTGTGCATTTAATAATAATAATAAATTCCATTTCAACAGCATTTTTCTTCCACAGACTTCATAGCTCTTCATAGCTTCCAAACACTTGACAACAAAGTGTTAAGCAGTGGTAAAAGCACACCAGTATCCTATCACCATTATTGTCTCATTGTTTCCTTTTCCTCTTGTATCCATCTATTATCTCTTGTCTTGTACTTAGACTGTAAGCTCCCTGGGGTAGGGACTCTCTTTTTGTTCTGTGTTTGTACCATGCCTAACACAACAGGTCCAAGTCCTAGGTGCTATAGTTTAATTAATAACAACACTTGACAAGCATTAATGAATGTTGTCTCAGCACACCTGTGAAGTAGGTAAGTACTGTTATCCATGTTTTACAGGTGTGGAAACTGAGGGCTTGTCTTCACTACTGCGCTACATCAGCGCAGGTCCATTAATGCAGCTGCACTGATGTAGTGCGTCTGGTGAAGATGTGCTATGTTGACGGGAGAGCGCTCTCCCATCGACATAATTACTCCACCTCAACAAGAAGCAGAAGCTATGTCTACAGGAGAGTGTCTCCTACCAATGTAGTATGGTGTAGACAGCGCTTTAAATTGAAAATAAGTATCCTGAGTAACAATTTCAGGACTGGGGCCAAAATTTGATACACATACTAAGTTACAGTAACTCCTCAGTTTAATGTTGTAGTTATGTTCCTGAAAAATGCGACTTTAAGCGAAATGCTGTTAAGCAAATCCAATTTGCCCATAAGAATTAATGTAAATGAGGGGCTTAGGCTCCAGGGAAATTGTTTTCACCAGACAAAAGACTATAATATCTATCTATCTATCTATCTATCTATCTATCTATCTATCTATCTATACACACACTATATATATATAAAAGTTTTAAACCAACAATTTAATACTGGTACACAATGATGATGATTGTGAAGCTTGGTTGAGGTGGAGCAGTCAGAGGGTGGGATATTTCCCAGGGAATGCCTTACTGCTAAATGATGAACTAGCAATTGGCTGAGCCCTCAAAGGTTAACTCTCACACTCTACAAGGCGGCAGGAATGGAGGGAGGAGAGACAACATCACAGACAGAGTGTGTGTGTGTGAGAGAGAGAGAGAGAGAGATGTGCATTTCCTCTTTAAGTACACTGTCTTGTTAATTAGATCAGCTTGCTGAGACCGCAGCTGCTGCCAGCAAGCTCCCTCCATCCTGAGCCTTGTCGTATGTCCCCCCTGATCTATGGAAGATGGGATAAGTGGGGTGCAGGGGGAGGGGGACACCCTGACATTAGCCCCCCCCTCCCCTTCCCCTCTCACAGCGAGCAGGAGTCTCAGGGAACAGTTCCAAGGCAGAGGGCAGGAGCAGCACATGGTAGTGGGGGAAGGGACAGGTGCAATTGACAGCCTGCTGGGCGGCTGCTGCACAGGGAACTTAAGAGAGCGGGCAGCTGATAGGGGAAGCCGATAGGGGGGCTGCCGGTCCACCCTTGTTCCAAGCCCCCACCAGCTAGCTGCAACCGGCTGCTCTTCCTGCAAGCAGTGGGCAAAGCAGGCTGCTGCCAAACGACGTTAGAAGGGAGCATTGCACAACTTTAAACGAGCATGTTCCCTAATTGATCAGCAATATAACAACGAAACAATGTTAACTGGGATGATTTAAGTGAGGAGTTACTGTATTTTTTTATTGTCAGTGAATTTTGTTCTGTGTTCCTCATGTAATAGGTAGGAAGTTACCAAATATTTGACTAGTAGGGGAACAGTCATTGAGTAATTTTCTTCAATATTATCCTTTTGGTCCTCCTCTCCCACTTAAATAAATAAATAAATAAATAAGGGGAGAAAAATCAGAATGAGCTACATTTACCTTCATGTCTTAATTATATGTAGGCTTGGCAGAATTTTATTTTAATTTTTAAAAATTTCAACAGGTAATATTTTGTTCATTTTTTTTTGCTTTTTATCAATTTAAATGTTCAGTTATGCAGAATTATAGGTTTTAAGCATCTTTTTATTTTTATCTATTTAAATTATCAGAATTGTGAAAAATTATGGAATAGCTATTGCAGAATTGGGGCCTGGGAGAACATTTACTGATTACAGATGACGTTGTATATGAACACGCAAATGTCTGCATGGATTTTAAAAATGTATAACAAGCAACCAAACAAACTGCTTCATTTAATGAATCTGTCATTCTTAAATACCATGGGTAGGGCCCTACCAAATTCATGGCCATGAAAAACTCATCATGGACCATGAATTCTGGTCTCCCCTGTGAAATCTGGCTATTGTAGGGGGGTCACAGTATTGCCATACTTACTTTTGCACTGCCTTCAGAGCTAGGTGGCCAGAGAGTGGAGGGAGGCGGCTGCTGGCCGGGTGCCCAGCTCTGAAGGCAGCGCCACTGCCAGCAGCAGCACAGAAGTTAGGCTGGTATGGTATGGGGGGCGTGTCATCACTGTAGGACTGGCCTTACGATGTGGGAAACCGCTCAGGGCGATGTGGTTAGGAGAGTTCCATGGTCACCCCCTCACACACACACACACTGCCAGCCCAAAGCCCCTTTAACTCCCAAGTGCTGGGCCTGGAGCTGGGGAGGGGCAGGGCTGTAGTCACTGATGTAAACTTTCAGACACAAGGAGCAAAAACAAAGCACAGTACCTAGGCACAATGGCGTTAGTTAAGAATGTATTTCCAAACCCATCTCTATTTTTCTTACTTTGTATACTGGAGTCAGACCCTTTACCGTCTTGTATTTTTGTGATGATATATAACATGGTCTTGAATCATTCCTTGTGTTGCTTGTACACTATTATGCATAAGTGTACATAATGCTTTCCAAATAGTAATCCTCTCCAGTATAATCTTTTTGGTCTTTTCTTCCTTAATACGTCCTTCTTCAAAAGTTTGATTCCCTGATTCATGAATTGTTTTCAGATTTCCAGATGCAGAGGTCTAGCAGATTTTTCACTAAGTTTAAATTCCTTTTCCTGCTTAGTAGTGATATGTTAGCTTCAAGTTCAATGCAGCATTGTTGATGGCTTGTGCAGGTTGTGCTAGATCAGGAGTCGGCAACCTTTCAGAAGTGCTGTGCCGAGTCTTCATTTATTCACTCTAATTTAAGGTTCCGCGTGCCAGTTATACATTTTAATGTTTTTAGAAGGTCTCTTTCTAAAAGTCTATAATATATAACTAAACTATTGTTGTATGTAAAGTAAATAAGGTTTTTAAAATGTTTAAGAAGCTTCATTTAAAATTAAATTAAAATGCAGAGCCCCCTGGCCCGGTGGCCAGGACCCGGGCAGCGTGCCGCCTTTGGCACGCATGCAATAGGTTGCCTACCCCTGTGCTAGATGTTTTTAAAAAGCAAACTACTCCTCTACAGACCATACAAAATACTGTTTTCTGTTTATTTTTGTATTTATAAATGCAGGCCATTCAAATCACTCATTGATAAAGGAGATGATTCCAAATATCTTATACTCAAAGGAGGTAACCTGGTTTTTAATGCTTCTACTTCTTTTTTAGCTCAGAATGTCATATGATTAATTGTTTGGATATAAACAGGCCATTGTGTTTGGCAAAGTATAAGATTATTTAACAGCAACTTGGATCTAAGAAATATGAGTCATGTTTGTTACATATCTTAGACATAATTTATATTGAGCTTCCTCTTTTTGTCTTCTGGTAAATTTTGTTTTAAATCTTTATGGTCCACTTAATGTTTACATTATAAACATTCTTTGAGAAACTTGAAGTTTAATGTTAAAATCCCCTCACTTTTTTCAGTAGTTCAATTATGGTTTTAATAAGGTTATAGTTATATGTAATTCCTTTTTGCTGTGCTGTAATGTCAAGCTTTATTTCAAATCTATCCAAAAAGATTTACATATGATCACAGAACAACTTTTTTGGAATTACATGTTTGGGAAATTTATTTCAGCATTTGATTAAATATTCTTCTCTAGAAATTATGCCACAGAGAAGCTAGACATTCCAATCCATTTTGTTGGCATGGTAATTGTAAATAAATTATGGATGAAAGAGAGGTCAGTAGTGCATTTTAGAATGTTTAATGCCTTAGACATCTTAAAGGTTACCCCAGTCCGCGAATCTACAGAGAGCCTCTCTGCCATGAAAAATAGTCTTTTCTGTCTCTCCAGCTGTCTCTTTGCCAATATGTGTTAACTAAAACAGTAAATCCTGCAGATGCTATAACCTAAAGCTATTTTGGCTTTAAAGATTTCTGAGGCTGATGCAATGGATCTGGCCTGCTTTACTCGTGCAAATAGGTGTATAGGTTTGAGTTCCAAGTTTAAAAGTAAGGAAAGGGAGCAGAATTTTTCCTGTTTACAGAATCAGTCTATTTTAATACTATGTGCTTTCCCACAGCTAATGGATATTTTTCTGTGCCTTCATTAACTGTCTTCCACTATTCTTTCAATTTTTGTGGGTGTAATAAATAAAATAATAATAATACCTTCTCTGATATGGCACTTAATTTAGTAATGCAGTACTGAGAATCAAAGACTAAATCATAAACCCGTTGAACTCAGAATTCCTATTGACTTGAATGACACCAGGATTTGTCTGTAGAGGAAAACTCTGTAGTAAGACCATCTGAATTCTCTCACCGTAGGCCAGAATAAAAGACAGTCAGAATTTCAGGGTTAGATTACCTATATGTTAAGGCATATATTTCATGCTAGTGTAGTGCCAGAATGTTTCCTTTCTATATGAAATTTTCTGCAGTGGACATAAGTAGGAAGTGGGCATTTTATTATTTATGGTACAGTAAGTGCAACTAACAGTGGTATTACAAGCTGCATTTTCAGAAACCATGACAATGACATTAAGCAATTGCTAAACAAAATCTGCTCCTGTATGGCATGCAGTGTGCATCCTGTTTATCATTGGGAAGTTGTTGGCATAGGCAGACCTGTTTTTTTTTTTCAAAGCAAAACTGCTAAATATACTATCAGTTTTGGAGTTGGCTACTGCTGTATCTTTACTGATGATCAGAAATAAAGGCAATTTTATTTCTGTTAAAAGATTTTTCTTATCCACAAATAAAGTGTAATTCTTCCATTTTGTTTTTTGGATATTAAACCTTTCTTTGGAATTTGGGGAAATTTATATGCTCGGGTTAGCAAATTGTCATGCTGGAATGAATTATTAATGCAACTCTCTACCTTTGTACAAGGTTCTTAAGACCCAGGTCATCTGCTTGCCACATATCTCCCTAGTTACGAATTGTTTGTTAATCACCCTAAATGATGGCTTATCTTCATTTCTCTTGGCAATTGTCTATTTTGTGTATTTGTTTAAGTGTGTATGCATATCTTATATATATGTGTAGGGTGGGATTTTTAAAAGCATTCTGCGTTAGTCTAAATCTGCTTCCATTTTAGTCAATGGCCAAAAATAGGTCAATGCTGAGAGCTTTTGAAAATCCCATTCATATAGCTCAGTGGTTCTCAGACTTTTGTAGTGGTGACCCCGTTCACACAGCAAGCCTCTGAGTGTGACCCTTATAAATTAAAAACACTTTTTTATATTTAACACTATTATAAATGCTGGAGGTGAAGCGGGGTTTGGAGTGGAGGCTGACAGCTCGCAACCCCTCCAGGTAATAACCTGGTGACCCTTGAAGGGTCACAACTCCCAGTTTGAGAACCCCTGGTATAGCGTCATTAAATCTGGTCCTTAGTTTTTATTTAGGTTTTCAAGTTCTCTCTATTCAGGCATGCAGAAATAGACAACGGAATGAAAATTACATATATACTTCTATATTTGCATCCTTGACCAGGGATGACTAAATCCTTTTAATTCAGATATCTCATGAACCATAAGGGATAAAGAAGAATGTTCTGTAATATTGTAAAACCGGGAATCTTAGCTTTCCGGTGATTTATGTTGCTGTTTACATTATGGTTGAATTTAAAATAAGTGAGAAGAAGAATTAGGTGATTTTTTTTTTAAATGCCCTACCAGAGCTATAAAAAATTTGGTTGGCTTGGTACTGTGGTACTGTTTCAGGATCAATACAAATTTAAAGTAGTGGCCATATATCAGTGACGAGAGTGTGTGTTCCCCACCCCCACTCCATATAAGAATATGATTTTTTTGGGGTGTGTCTCTCATTAAAAAAAAAGGCACAGTCACTCAGTGTTCACCATGGTTAGTCCTCCTTATTTCTTACTGTTTTTTGTTTTGTTTCACGAATTATCTAGATGAATCACTTTTTATGCTTTCAGCTTCAGGGTAGCTTTCTTGCTGAAGAAAAATTCTGGTAGCCCTGCAATCTGTGATGTGCTGTAAATACACTCAATTAAAAAAAATACTAAGAAACAGGATCATGATTGTTAGCCATCCATTATTTAGGAAGACTTATTAGGATACATGAAGTTTCCTCAGTGGAAATGCAAATAAATGCCGTTCATTGATTTTAAAAGGCATTATCACTTCCTAGTCAAGGAGATTTTTTAGGCAGTATTACATACCCAGAGGAGCAGAGCCATATGTCAGTGCAGCAGGGTTGTCCTTTGCCTTGAATAGGATGATAAAGTGAAGCATTTTATCACTGTGGGTGTTAATACTGGTTGGAATCAGGATGGTATAGAATCTACATTATAGGTTTAGAGATGCACTGCAGTTCCACTGTCGACCATTTTCTGGAAAAACAGATTTTAAAAAATCATGAGGTATAGCTGTGCCTAATGGCAGTTGTGTGCTGCAGAACTGAACACTTTTGTGATAATCCTAGAGTTCTACAAAAATGTGAACATACTGAACTGAATGGCTAACCCTTCCTGAATGAGCAAGTGTCTAAGGATACTGTCAAGTATCAGAGGGGTAGCCGTGTTAGTCTGGTTCTGTAGAAGCAGCAAAGAATCCTGTGGCACCTTATAGACTAACAGACGTTTTGCAGCATGAGCTTTCATGGGTGAATACCCACTTCTTCGGATGCAAGCAGTGGAAATTTCCAGGGGCAGGTGTATATATAAGCAAGCAAGAAGCAAGCTAGAGGTAACGAGGTTAGATCAATCAGGGAGGATGAGGCCCTGTTCCAGCAGCTGAGGTGTGAAAACCAAGGGAGGAGAAACTGGTTCTGTAATTGGCAAGCCATTCTCACCAGCAACTGCACACCGCACCATAGTAACTCTAGCTCAGGAACCAACCCATGCAACAAACCTCGATGCCAACTCTGCCCACATATCTACACCAGCAACACCATCACAGAACCTAACCAGATCAGCCACACCATCACCGATTCATTCACCTGCACGTCCACCAATTAATATATGCCATCATATGCCAGCAATACCCCTCTGCTATGTACATCGGCCAAACTGGACAGTCTCTAAGGAAAAGGATAAATGGACACAAATCAGACATTAGGAATGGCAATATACAAAAACCTGTAGGAGAACACTTCAGCCTCCCTGGCCACACAATAGCAGATTTTAAGGTGGCCATCCTACAGCAAAAAAACTTTGGGACCAGACTTCAAAGAGAAACTGCTGAGCTCCAGTTCATCTGCAAATTTAACACCATCAGCTCAGGACTAAACAAAGACTGTGAATGGCTTGCCAATTACAGAACCAGTTTCTCCTCCCTTGGTTTTCACACCTCAGCTGCTGGAACAGGGCCTCATCCTCCCTGATTGATCTAACCTCGTTACCTCTAGCTTGCTTCTTGCTTGCTTATATATACACCTGCCCCTGGAAATTTCCACTGCTTGCATCCGAAGAAGTGGGTATTCACCCACGAAAGCTCATGCTGCAAAACGTCTGTTAGTCTATAAGGTGCCACAGGATTCTTTGCTGCTTCTAAGGATACTGTGCCATTAGAACTTGGAGAGACAGCCCATATTATTGATTGGTGATTACTTGCATGGAATGCAACATGGAAGAGAATCTAAAGAAGCAGAAGTGAAGAGTTTTCTGCAGAATGTAAAGGCATGGAAATCAATGGGATTTCAGAATTGGGTAGAGGGAAGCTGCAGATGTCTAAAGTGAATGTTGTATTTAAAGGAAAGTCTAAGGGAAAAGAGAAACAGAGGAGCAGGAAATAGGGAGGCATAGAGCAGTCAGGAGGAACCTTCGCTTGCTTGACCAAGTCCAAGGGCAGAGAAGTGATCTCTGCTGGCCTTCGTTCCTAGTTGCGTTGTTTGCTGCTAGATCTCCTGCTCATTTGCAGCAGCAGGCAGCCTGGTACTTGTTGGGATTCCCTTTGAGACCTCTTTCCATTTGACTTCCAAGAACCAAGTTGGACTCCAGCCTTTGTCACTCGGGTATCTTTATTTGGCATACAGCAGTGCTACACTGAATTGATCAGACTCAAACGCAGGGGGATGGGTGCAGGATATGTCACAACTCCAACGTTACACAGAAACCTTCTTCCTTTATATACATTACACAGTGGTCCCCAACCTTTTAGTCTGGCGGGCGCCAGACGAAGGACCATGGTGGCGGTGGAGCATCCGCTGAAATGCTGCTGAATTTCTGTGGCATTTCGGCGGCAACGCCGCTCGATGACATCATTTGTCAGCAGCAAGCAGCAGCATCGAGCGGCGTCGCCGCCGAAATGCCGCAGAAATTCGGCGGCATTTCGGCAGATGCTCCACCGCCGACCAGGACGCGGGCGCATTTAGATGGCGCCTGCGGACACCCCGTTGGGGACCCCTGCATTACACATCACATTGCATTTACTATACATTGCATCACACATTTTTGGATTGGCTTAATTACTTTGCAGAAACCTATCCCTGTGCAGCATGCACTGACCATTGTTCAACTTCCTCTTTACCTCATCTCTACATTCATAGAGATTCATAGACCTATTAATTGTTATCTAGTTCATAGTAAATAGTTCCCTGTGTGTTCTCCCTCTTATCTTTATTGGCTTGGACATTCTGTTGTTTTAGCCTACAGATCTATTTATTTATCTTATTTAGCACAAAATGTTATTTTCAATCTGATAATTCATTTACATCCCTAATTCTCTCTTTCAAAAAACAAGACATCCCTCCATGTGTTAATTACTCATTCCCCTGCTTCTGTCTACCACCAGACTCTGGTGCTAGTACCAGCACCCCTCCCAAGCCCAGGACAACAGTTTTACTTGTGGGCCCCCTCCCCACCCCCACATCACCAAAGATAAGTAATTTTGATAAACCCGTTCCTGACCAAATTAACATTCACTTGGAATCTGCATCCCTTTGGTCTCTGTCTTCATAGGAGTCTCCCACAAATCAAGAGTTAACTACATCTTACTGTACTACATCTTGACTTCCAGATGAGCAGAATGACAGGGCTTGGAAGGTTTGTGTGTGCGTAATGCTTTGTTAAAACTATTCCTCACCAGCAATCTTAGAGAACACTTGGTAAATCAATAAAAAGATTTAATAGTTAGTGAGACTCCTTGTATACTTTTGGGAACAGTATGAAAAGCCCATGGATAATTGTTTGCTGTAACAGTGCTTTTACACTGATTTATATTTGAATAATTTATACCTCTGATAATAGCTGAGGATATAGGTGAAATTGAAGAGGATCTTGAAATTTGTGGCAAAATGTGAGATGCAATTTTAAAAAAACATTGTACATGAATTCGATTTAAAACTAGTTCCTTGCTTTGGGGAAAATTCAAAGCATCTTGTGACTAAAGCTGTAGTGTACTCAGGAATACAAAATCACAATTTTGGTGATGACAATAATCAGAGTTGGGGGACTGATTATACAAACCCTTCCATGAATCACTGGGGGTCTCCTGCTTGTGTGAATATGGGTTGTAGTTTGAAGCCTTTAGTTTTTTCGAGGAGAATAGTCCCCTTCATTTCCAAAAGTGTGGAGGACTCGCATCTGAGGTTGAGATGTGCAAGGGGGAAAAGATTGCATCCACTGCACTGTGTTCCTCTTTAATGCAGTTATGACATTCCAGGTTGCAATCCAGACCAGTGAGGGGCTGTGTCACTACCTACCCTGCAACCTTGAGTGTCTTACGATGCTTTGCTGTTGTAGCTCCTACCTGGACTGCTCACAAACAGTCAAATTGCATGCAGGTAACACCCTGAGTTTCTGTGTCTAGCTGCAGCCTGCCAGCCACACATCAGGCACACTTGGGTTTCCACCAGCCTTGGTTACTACTTGAAGAACAACCCCACCACTTCCAGTCCAGAATTCTCCCCCAAACATGTTGTTCTTTAAGTGATGGTTCCGGTGTTTATTCCACATGTGGATGCATGTGTGCCTTGCTGCTGAGTTTGAAAGTTTTCTTCAAGAAGTATCCATTGACTCTCACTTGCGTAGTGTCTCCCCTCATGCTCCTGACGGAGGGTATAATGGGTGGTGTGGGTTCACTCTACTCCAGGTACCTCTTACCACCGCATGGCCTGAGTTGGAACCCCATTCTTCCTTCACTCTTACTGCCAATAAGAGTTGTAAATAGTTATTCATACCTCAGAGATTCTTAGTATTGTATACTTAGCATAGAACACCCCTCCTGTCCTTGCTCCTTTTCCATCAATGGTGCCTCTACTGTCTGGGTGAGGCACACATCTGTGACGGGCAGCACCTATAAGTCCTTCCCGCCTAGAACCAGAGAGGCCCATGAACTCAGGCTCCTCAAGTTCCTGATGGAAGAAGCTATGAGGCCATGCTCTGATCCTGGCCAGGGAGAGCCCCTTGTATAGCAGTCTCAGCTGGCCAGTAGTGCCCCTCTGAGCCCAAGCCATGGAGCGGAGCCTCTAGTACTGAAGCCCAAGGACCCTGGACACAAGGCCCCCCCAATGAGAGTTAAAAAGCACTCTCATGGACATAAGAGCAGATCCTTCCAGCAGACTGCTCACAAGAGAGGCGTTCCCTCCCAAGCCAGGCAGGTCAGATGGGATTTCACATATGGGTGTCTTGGGACTGCTGGTACCACCATTTCCGATGGCGCCATAATTGGACTTGGAGGAGTCCGAGCACATAGTCGCACCGATGTCTCCGGCATGGCACAGGAGCCTGGACAGGGAGCTGAGGCTACCCGATCCACCCAGTTATGATCTCCCCATAGATGCATAGTATCACTTTCCATGGGGACCACCGAGACAATGGATCTCTCTTTCTGGCCATACTGGAGCCCACTGGGACCCTTATCACAGGTGGTCCATCTCAGGAGTCCTACCATTCTTCTGCTGCATGCCAACTGGTTCCATCTGTGTACAAGGAGGTGGATGTGGAAACTGGAGCCTTCTTGTCGCTGGGTGATGCAGTCGTCCCATTGTTGCCCTCTCCGCTAGATGACCACCAGCAATATCAAGATACACCTTTTGCCAGACCTCACCTGTGGTGCATACAAGCCTGGCTTCACTCGACTTACAGGACGACCAGAGACTGCATTGATTCCAGAGTCACCATTCCCTCAGAAGTTCTTGCCTCTCTTATTTGATGGTGTAATCTGTCCAAGGTCGTGGCGGGACCCTCTCCCACTCCAGGGGCCACCATCATGACGGACACCTCCCTTAGAGAATGGTGTGCCCACCTGGACCCTCCACACAGCCAACAGTACATGGACACAAGAGGCCAGACTACACATAAATGTGCTGAAGCTCAGAGCAGTCCACCTAGCCTGCAAGGCCTTCCTTCCCCTCATACACTCCCTCCATGGGCAAATGCTATTGGACAATATCACCGCAGTGGCATATATCAACAAACAGGGAGGAGTGAGATCTCCTCCCTTCTGCGCCGAGGCAGTCATACTGTGGAACTGGTGTGTTAGAAACCAGGTTACTATACAGGCCAGATACTTTTTGGGCGTTCAGAACTCCCTAGCGGACAGCCTGAGTTGAACTCTCTGCGTAGCCCACGGAAGTGAGATACATGACACAGTCCTGACCAATCTCTATGTGCAGTGTGGTACTCACCTGTGGAACCTCTGTGTCCCAGATGAATAGAAAGCTTCTCATGTACTGCTCGATAGGAGCCATAGGCAGCAACTGTCAGGGCAATACTCTCCTGTTCCCCTGGATGGGTGACCTTCACTGTGCCTTCCCTCCTATTCCCTTTATACCTCAAGTTTTCCAGAAAATTCATCAGGGTGGAGCACCAACATTCTCCTAGCACCTTATTGGCCCAGACAGTTCTGGTTCACGGACTGCCTGATGCTGCCCACTGTCAGGATCCGCCCATTCCTGGATCTCCCCACGCAGGACTGTGAAAGGCTCAGGCACCCCAACCTGAGTTCCCTACACCTCATGGCCTGGTATTTGGATGGGTGTCCAATGCTCCTGTTCTGCTACTTTGCTAAATGGCTCCACTTCTCGGAATGGGCATTCCACCACCACTATTCCCTTGACATGGTGACCATTCCAATTATTGTCAACTATCTCCTCACCCTAAAGATATGAGGTTTAGCTCTTAACTCACTTTGTGTACACCTAGCAGCACTTAGTGCCTCCCTTCCCATGGTGGAAGGATGTTCTGTCTTTACACACTCAGTGATAGTATGCTTTATGAAAGGCTTGATCAGAACCTTCCCACGCGTCATCAAGCCAACTCTCCAGTGGGATCTTGACCTCATCCTATCAGCTCTCATAGGGCCACCCTTCAAACGTATGATAACCTGTCCCACAACCCACCTCTCATGAAAGTGGTATTCTTAGTAGCCATCACTTCAGCCAGAAGGTCAGTGAGCTAGCGGCTATGATGCCAGACCCTCCCTACATGGTATTCCACAAGGAGAAGGTCTCCCTGCAGTTATACCCCAAATTCCTCCCCAAGGTTGTGTCCGAATTCCAGATCAACCTATTAATTCACTTACCTATTTTTTTCCCAAAATCTCATGCCTTTCCTGAGGACAAGAAACTACACTTCCTCAACATCAGATGTGCTCTGGTGTTTTACCTGCAAAGAACCAAGCCCACTGGAAAAGCTCCAAGACAGTTTGTTACCATAGCAGAAAGGTTGCTAAGCCATTTCATCACAGAGAATTTCCAAGTGGGTCTTCAGATGAATGCTGGAATGCTATAAGATAGCAAACCTTCCCCTCCTAGGGGTGTTACAGCTCACTGTTTATTTAATAAGCTGTATTATCATAGTCCCTAGGAGCTGCAGTCCTGGACCAGGACCCTGTTATGGTAGGGACTGTACAGACACAGAACAAAAAGTGTGAAAATCCTCATAGGCAGTGAATTGCCCATTTGTATGTTAATATTGTCTTCCCATTAGCCTTCAATCAGCTGGAGTAATGCTCACTAGTATGAGTCAAATCTGTAGGCAGCTATAGCTCAGCTATGCGGCTGACCATCACTATCGCTCAGTGTCTTTTTAGCAAGCAAAGGGCTCGTTATATATACCCAAGTGTTCCATGTTTTGCCGTTAACCATCTACTGTTCAGTACTGTTGAGCTAGATGACCAAAATTGGCTTATCTTAATCCAGTGTGATTTATTTGCTAGGCTGTAGAGAAAAAGTGAAAAGTATTAGCAATGAATGTCTGTCTGTCAGCCAGAAAAGCCAGGCTGACATGTTAGGAGTTTGACTGAAGTCACTCCAAAGAGAAGCATAAGTGATATATAGATAATAGTGCCTCTCCAGAATTAACTAGTTTTCACTCCTGCACACTTCATGTGAGGAGGGGCTACTTCTAGTACAGTGCTTGGATTGTAGCAGTATATGTCACAAGTGCAGCTCCCATCGTTATTTCAGTGAATCCTATATCCCAAGTTTTCTATCATGAACTGTAGCGGGCCTGGCACCGCACTGCCCCCTTGTGGCAGGGATGGGATGGGGTGTTGGAACCTCACCACTCCCAAGTTCACATGCTTGCCTCTCTGTGGGTGGGCTGATGCGGCCTAATGGCCTGTCTCCACGCGATCACCCCTTGGTCAGGGTAGTGGGACCTAACGGCTAGAGTCCATGTAAATCACTCCCAGCATTGGAGCAATACGGCCGAATGGCCAGAGTCCATATAACACCCCACTGCCCCTCCCCCCAGCCACAGGCGAGGTAGTCGGCCTAGCGGCCAGAGTGCATGTAGCTCACTCCAAAAGTAGGGGGAAGTGTGGCCCAATGGCCAGAGTCCATATCACTCCACCCCTTGCAGGTGGGGTAGTGCAGCCTAGCGGCCAGAGTCCATGTAAATTGCCCCAAGTGTCAGGGCAGTGTGACCCAATGGCCAGAGTCCATATACTTCCCATGTGTGCGTGTGGCGTGGTAGGGGGACCTAGGCCTGCCCTCTCCACCTGGTCCCGACCGAGGGCCCTGATAGCGGCAAGTTCCCCTTGCGACTAGCTCGGAGGGATGCTCCCACAACACGTTGAGCATCTGTGCGGCTCTAACGCTGTTTGCCTCTAAAGTTCCTCTGGGTCACTTCCTACCATAACCGTCGGGTTCTCCACTTCGGGGGGGTTCTCCGGTCTGTTCCCCTCCTGTGACGTACTCCATCTGGGCCTCAGGGTGTGTCCCGGCTTGGCTGGCCTCCGGATCCTGGAGCGTAGGCTGTCCCTCCTTGGGAGCTGACGGTGTGCCTCCTTCCCCTTCGGCGGTCAGCCCAGACTGAGCAGCTCTGCAAGCTTTTATACCGATTCTCCAGTTTGAACCTGCCCAGGAGAGCTTCCGGGGCGTGGCTTCCTCTGCTAGGAAGGAAGGGTTAACCCCTGTGGTACCAGTGCGGGGCTACTTTGCCCCATCACTTGAACGAATAGAGAAAGGTAGAAGTACAGTTCCCGTCTGAAATTATCCAATTCATAAGATTCCTCTTATTTTTACAAAGATTTCAATCAGAGAGTAGATTGAGGATGGTAAGAGAGAAGACTGGAGAGAAAAATTCAGCGTCTCCTGCAGACTTTGTTCCTCTTTTTAAAATACATGCATATGCTATTAATTGGGTCTGATTTGATCTTGAACAACAGTAATAAATAATATACTTTTCACTTCTAGAGTGCCTTCCATTGCAGGTTGCAAACACTTTACAAACATGAATTAATATTTCCTCTCAGTAGCTCTGTGAGGAAAAGTAAATATTATTTATCCTGGTTGTACACATGGAGAAATGGAGCTACAGATAGGTAAGAGACTTACTGAAGATCACACATCACTCTGATAGAACTAGATCCTAATTTGCCATACTCCCTGTCCTGTGCTCGGTTCCTGCATAATAACTAGCCTGGGTTAGGCAATGGTAGAGGGAAGGCAGGTGAAACCATGGAGACTGGTAAGGTAACTTTGTGTAGCAGGGCTTGGAGACCAAGGAGTTTCTGGAAGGCTTTAGCAGGTGATAAAGAGGTGGCAAAGTTTCAATGGTTGCAAGAGATTGTATACTGATATAATGGGACTAGGAGGTTCTGGAGTGAAAACTAAAATGAATTCATTTTGTAACCTTAGATACTTTCAAGATGGCTACTGAAATTGTAATAGATATGTGGACATATCTCTACTTTTACTAAGCTTTGTAATGCAGAATACGGTATTGTGAACGGCTAGCAGCAGCAGATGGGATGAGTGTTTTCAGTCATGAACATCATGATTATCTGTATAATGTATTTGATTCCTTTGAATATGGCCGATAAATTTGCTATAGGGAAATTAATTTTTCAAGACCTTGGTGTCTTAAGAATAGAACGAAAAGAAGTTTCTGGTTTTTTTTGTTATAACATGCCATAATTTGTAAAGTGTGTGTGCTTATAAACTGATAGGCACGGTATACGTACCAGTGTGGTTAAGTGTGGTATGTGACAAGTCTGAATATTGTATATAAAGAATTACATGTTCTGTACTCACTGTGTAAAATGGCCTTTTTGTATTATACATATTGTGTTGTCCACACACGTGACATAATTTCTAGGGGCTAAGGGCTTTGATAACCCACACAGCTGAAATGAGCCATTACCTAAACAACATCCAAATATACCTATGCTATTCAGCTATGAGTCAGTATAGCCTTTATATTTCCGTAAGGGACATTCACCCAGTAGAAAATACGTATTATTTCAATAACTGGGATAACAGGTAGTATGGTAATTTGAAAATGAAATGAAGATGCAAAGAGACCAGACCAGGGATCGGCAACCTTTCAGAAGTGCTGTGCCGAGTCTTCATTTATTCACTCTAATTTAAGGTTTCGCGTGCCAGTCATACATTTTAATGTTTTTAGAAGGTCTCCTTCTATAAGTCTATAATATATAACTAAACTATCGTTGTATGTAAAGTAAATAAGGTTTTTAAAATGTTTAAGAAGCTTCATTTAAAATTAAATTAAAATGCAGAGCCTCCTGGACCGGTGGCCAGGACCTGTGCAGTGTGAGTGCCACTGAAAATCAGCTTGCGTGCCGCCTTCGGCACACGTGCCATAGGTTTCCTACCCCTGGACCAGACCATGGAAAATATTGGCAGGAATGGGCAAAGATGATTGCTATAAACACTGTAAAAGTTTTGCAGGAATATAGCTGATTTTATGTTAAGGGAAAAGACAAAAAAACTTGTGATGCATTTTACTAAGTACTTTAGCTCTTTAAAATTTCTCTCTATTAAGGGTACATTATAGGTTTCTAGTTCTCCTAGTTTCATTTAAAAGATAATTATAGCATGATCATTCATCTTTTTCATCAACATTTTAAAATATTACATTATAGCAAAATGAATCCTGTGATAAACTTTAAAAAGTAAACCAACCCATTGGTTCCCTCCTCTTTTAATTGTTAAAGGATTATATTTCAAATAATCAGAGCTAGTTTTATCAACATTTTTCATAAACTGCTGCTGGTCCTATAACTTATGTATTAATGTTGTGTTGGCTGAAATTTGGGTTTATCTAATGTGATTCTGGGAGCTAATTTGAATAAATCTTATTTCAAACAAACGTTTATCTATTCTGAGTATCTGGGGGAAAAAAGATTGTGATTTCCATAAAAGGAAATGTGACACATGGCAAACTATTATGGCCATTGGGCATCATAACTCTATTCTCCAAATATTTAGAACACTTTTTAAAAATACAGGCCCCCTCTTCCCCTTACAAACTAACTAATGAGTTGACAATGCTGTAGCTAAGAAGAGAGTGGCCTACATGTATCCCCTTGTTGGGTTACAGAGTGAGCAGTTTCCAAAAGTTCACCTTTTCTTTATTGAACAGCCCTCTAACCACATAAAACAATAATAGAATTACCAGGGATGTGGTCCAGGGCCGCCCAGAGGATTCAGAGGGCCTGGGGTCTTCGACGGTGGGGAGCCCCTGCTTCGATGGTAATTCGGCGGCAGGGGGTCCTTCCACTCCGGGACCTGCTGCCGAAGTGCCCCGAAGACCCACGGCGGGACCCCCGCTGCCGAATTACCGCCGAAGCGGAGGCACTTCGGCAGCGGGTCCCGCTTCGGCGGTGGGGGTCCTTCCGCCGCCGAAGACCTGGAGTGGAAGAAGCTCCGGGGGCCTGGGCCCCATGAGAGTTTTCCAAGGCCCCCACAGCGAGTGAAGGACCCTGCTCCAGGGGCCCCGAAAAACTCTCGTGGGGGCCCCTGTGGGGCCTGGGGCAAATTGCCCCACTTGTCCCCCCCAGGTGGCCCTGATGTGATCTTTCTTAGGTGCATAGAGCTAGCTCTCTTTCTCCACCTTCATTGGAATTGGAAAAGGTTCAGAAAAGGACAACAACAATTATTAGGAGTATAGAACAGCTTCCCATATGAGGAGAGATTAATAAGACTGGGACTTTTCAGCTTGGAAAAGAGATGACTAAGGGAGGATATGATAGAGGTCTATAAAATCATTATGGAGAAAGTAAATAAGGAAGTGTTATTTACTCCTCATAACACAAGAACTAGTGGTCACCAAATGAAATTAATAGGCAGCAGGTTTAAAACAAAGAAAATATTTTTTCACACAGCGCACAGTCAACTTGTGGAATGCCTTGCCAGAGGATGTTGTGAAGGCCAAGACTATACGGGGTTCAAAAAAGAACTAGATAAATTCAAGGAGGATAGGTCCATCAATGGCTATTAGCCAGGATGTGCAAGGATGGTGTCCCTAGCCTCTGTTTGCCAGAAGCTGGGAATGGGCAACAGGGGATGGATCACTTGATGATTACCTGTTCTGTTCCTTCCCTCTGGGGCACCTAGCATTGGCCAGTGTCGGAAGGCAGAATAGTGGGCTAGATGGATCTTTGGTCTGACCCAGTATCTTCATGAGTCCTCTGTGACCATGACCTGATCTGCTTCTACTGGAGACTAATGTATTCAGTGATCTTTGAGGCTTTGTAGCCTTGACGAAGTGGACTAGATCCAGAGGCCCCTGCTGGATGCCTTGTGGCCCTGCCACACTCTGCCCTGGAAAAAATTTCCTTGGACAGTGCAAGCTCATTAATAAGTTTGCCATGGCTTTAAAGGAAAGTGGATGTGCACTAGCCTTTGTAATCTGAGCTGAGATTCCCCAAGTACTTCAACCCCCCCCCAGTTTTAGATAAAATATAAAACAGATTTATTAATTACAGAGATGGATTTTGAGTGATAAGTAGTGGGCATAGAGATCAAAGTTGGTTACTTAGTTAGAATTTAGACTGCATTTCTATTTTTATTTAGCAGACTAAGCAAAATTTGAATCAAGCAGTCTCTCACCCTAACAAACGTTACAGGCAGCTTATAGGTCCTCAATACACAGACTGGACTCCCTTCCAGCCTTGAATCAATCTCTCTAGTTCAAAGTCTTTGTCTTCCAGGCTTTGAGAAGGAGGGGGAGAGAGGCCAAGTGATGATGTCACTGTTACTCTTATACTTTCTTCCAGTTGCTAGAAAGATCCTTGCTGTGACATGGAGTCAGGCAGTCCCCATTGGTCAGGCTGTCCTCATTGTGTGTGTGTTTCCTCTCTGAGAAGCCTCTGGGAGAGTGGATTCTTCTTGATGGGCCATTAATGCCTGTCTGGCCAGTGATGGGTGCTCCTTTGTCCCTATTGAAAGACCAGCTGTGGGGATCTCCCAACCTCACAACATATTTCAGTAATACATATAGCAATACCTCAAAACTTCACATACGATGACAGTACATTCAGTCCAACAGGATATTAATGTTCAACAGATCAAGACTATTAAAATGCTACCTCACACTGCTTGCATTGTACTAAACATATCGTAATCATATAACAGTGGTGAATATGGGGTCCAGGATGCAATTTTGAGGTACAGAGTGTCATAATTAGTAAGGGTCAGATCCTGATACCCTTGCTCAACTTGAATAGTACCTTATACCACAAGTAATCCCAGTGAGAAAGAAATGAAAATGCAAAGATACCAGAGGATGTGAAGTCTCTGTTTCTTTGTCTCATTTCGAAAGTAGGTAATATAATATAGGGGCACAAAGGGAGAGGCATAAATCTCTGAGATGCAGATGGTATCTATTCTACTGAAAAATACAAAAGCTACCAAAAAGACAGTGAGATGGCTTCTTGTAATTGTGTGTTGGGAGCTTAATTTGGAACACAGTTGTACCTACCAGTATATTTGATTTGATCAATCATTATGTCCCCTGTGGCTAATCCAAATCCTCCCCCCACGCCATCAAAGCAGTTTTATTTTACCATAATGGTTGCAGAGTCTGAAATGGGATGGTTTCATTTTCAGACACTCCAGGGGGTGCAGTGTTCATGCTCAGTCTGTGGCCTTAACAAACATTTATTTTTAAGAGGAATTATAGCTATACTCAGTATCTGGAGAATGTAAAATTAAAATGATTTATTCTATGATAAATTTATGCATAGGATAATCATTACCTCATATTTGATGAGAGCATTATCTTGGGAGCAGTTGCAGCATCTACTTGCTTTGCATTTCTCAGCTGACCTGCTCACAAGATGGCACTCTTAAGTCAGGTGAATTTATTAGAGTGATTTGTAGCAGAGCTGCCATTGTTAAGGGTCTGCTGGCATTTTTCAGGAATATATGCAAGTTTATTTTAACCAGCTCCAATATTCCTTTTGGTGATCAGCTGTGCACATGTAGTACAACTTTATCTTATGAGTGAAATCCTTTTGTTTTGTTGTTTACATCATAAATAGAATTATAAATAAGCAAGTTTTAAAAAATACTGTCTGCTGAAATGCATTAGTATATAATCAAAAATATATATGCAGTTATAATTATACAGCCTATTTCACAAATTGCATGTGTGCAACAGTAGGAGGTTGTTGAAATATTTTCAGCAAAATTCAGAATGATCAGAATACAGGCATTTTTTACTGTGCTGCAAATTCTAAATGGGTCCTGATTTTTTATTTTATTTTATTTTATTTTGCATTAGAACAAGATTATTTCCAGTGTAAATAAGCTCATTTGAAACCAAACTTGCATCAGAAAAAAAAATATGATTTTTCATGTTTTCAGAGCAGAATTTCAGCTTCCATGAAATTTTACTAAAATACACTTAATACCGTAATAAATACATTACAGTGGCAAAAAAACGAGGTAAGTGAAGTTGCTGAACATCCTGTGAAAAGATCCTCTTCTGTCTGACAGGCTGCTCCTCTGTTCCTCCCCCTTCAATGGATTGTTCTTTTCTGTTTGCCCCCCTCTTATTATTCCCTCCCTTGGTGCTGCCTTTTTCTTTGCCTGCATTGATGCAATCTGCTCTCCAGAAGACAGCCCATCTACTGCTCTCTCTGTGCCCCAGCTCAGCCTGGCACATTTCAAGAGCAAATACAGGGGATAAAGTTAAGAGAGGCTACAGTCAAATGCTGGGGTGGGTCTTCTGAGCAGCCAGAAGAGGCACTAAACCACATTCCCGCAACACTGTAGCAAAGAGCAGTGCTCTGGGACGAGTTTTCAAAGCTGGAATCATCATGGCTGATTTTGGATACCATGATGATTGAAGACTATTGAAACCCCTGAGATAGGACACTTCAACAAAAGTAGAAGAGTGCTTGTAGAACTTGGCTTCCAGCAGGGAAATCTGTTGATGCTTTCCCTGCTACTTGCTACTCCTGAGGGAATTCTGCGCCCCTGCGCAATGCAGAATTTTGCAGAAATTAACTTTGAGCATGCAGAATTTCCTTTCCCCCCACAGAAATGGGCTGTAGTGCTGCTAGCTGCCACTAGGGGCCACTGGACTCAGAATAGCCCAGCTTGCAGGTAGAAGACACTGCTGGGGGGAGGGAGAGGGAGCTAGAGGGTTCCTGGCAGCTGCAGTTCCCAGCATGCCCTGAGGGAAGGAGAGGATGGCACACAGGAAACTGTGCAAGCCTGGGACCAAGCATCAGGCTGTTTCTCCCTCGGGATCCCTGGGCTCGAGGGGAGGGAAGGGGGTGTCTGGGGATTGGTCCTGCTTTGAGCAGCGGGTTGGACTAGATGACCTCCTAAGATCCCTTCCAACTCTGATATTCTATGATCACTCTTTGTAACTGGCTATTTAGGTGTAAGGTTGCGCTGAAAGCACTTACATTCTAAGCAAACAGAGTACCACCGACTGTCTGTATTGATAACATTGACAGTACTACTAAAAGGCTTGTCTGCATAAGGAAATAAACCAGAATAGCACTTATGGAACATCTATTCTGCAGCACTTCCCTGTTCGAAGTGGATTAAACTAACATGCAGATAGGCACTTTTAGCACAGAACATGTGCGTCCACACGGTGAGCTAGTGCAGAATAGCTATTGTGCTTTAAATTCATACCCTAAATTATTTCACCATAGCTTCTGCTTACATACTTAACATCAGGGACAAGTTTACAAACTTTGCTGAACTGGTGCTATGGAAAGCAATTAGAAGTGGTCCTTGTGGAGGATGAAGGTAAATAGGGCCAATATATGGTGGGCGCTGATGTATAGAGTACCATCATCTTTTACTAAAGGACTGATAATAAACACATCAGCTACTTAAAGCAGATATTCATGTTACTGGCATATTTGTTTTTCTGTAGCTGCTTCACATGAGGCAAAATATGAAACAAGCAACATCAATAATACTTGATAGAGCTGGTTTAGCTAGTATTTCCTATTTATATGATCCCGTTTTCAGTTGCTTATAAATTTGCCATACTTTAACATCTTGGGATGAAATGTTCAGTGGGTGTGGGGGGTGCAAGGGGGGGAAGTTCAACAAAAAATATACCAATTCTTAGAATGAGGTTAGGAACAATGTTTTGCCCATGTTAAATAAATCTTACAACTGTTTTGTTGAGAAGCTTTAACTCCTACAGGCCTTTGAGCCAGGATTTGAAATTTGGTGTGTGGGGATTGTCCATAATGAGTATGAGCCTTTTGCTATCCCTGTGAAAATTTGCACAAAATATGACCAATTTATAACTTTCAAAAAATTTCAGTTTACACATGCTCAGAGTCTTGTTAGTTTGTCAGGTCAATTCTTCAAAGGTTCCATCTGCACCAAGTGTGCTCCAGCCCAGGGCTGCAGGGGCTGAACAGGACTTTCCCTATGATTGATGCCCTGGTTACACTGGGCTGCTGTGGCACCTGGCATTAGAGCTGAGAGTAGTGACAGTGTCTCCTGTGCTCTCAATGCCTCCCCGCTGGTGTCCACACACCTGCTGGCATGTGTGCTAGGGCATGCCTCCTGGAGGATGCTGTTTTGAAGAGCATGCGGCTCTGCCCTTGTGCACATGGTGTATGCAAGTTCATGCTAGCAGGGCTGGAGTGGCATGATCTTCAAAATGGCACCACCCACCCAGGATACCAGAGAAAACCACACCCAGTTTTGTCTCAATACTGGATGGCAAACAAACCACAGGAAAAGAGACCCTCTGGCTTAAAACAGGATGAACGATGTGCCTAGGTACAGGGCCGGCTTTAGGAAGTGTGGGGCCCAATTTGAATACCTAGCGGCAGTCCAGGTCTTCAGTGGTGTGTCCTTCACTCGCTATGGGTCTTCCGAAGCACGTGAAGGACCCACCGCCGAAGTGCCGCAGAAGACCTGGAGCGAGTGACGGACCCGCCGCCAAAGACCCGGAGCGCCGCCGGGTGAGAAAAAATTAAAAAGGCGCCTAAGTTAGGCGCTCTTCTTTAGGGCATGGGGCCCTCTTAGGCTTGGGTGTGGGGCCAGATTCGGGGGAATCGGCCTAAAGCCAGCCCTGCCTAGGTAAAAGGGTCTTTGTCTCATACTCTGTCTAGTGGCTAGGACACCCAGAAGATGACAACCTATTATTGGTATCATTTATTTTTAGCACAGACTTCTGCCACTTGAGCTGTGGATCTAAAGGTTCCTACCCTGCTGGTGACCCATATGGTAGCTAATATGGTTTCACGTGATGGGATTTACTGTGTTTTAGTTTGCTTTACTAAAACCTAGGAAATTACATCAAAACAAAAAACACTGTAAATGGGGGTGCCTGGGATGGACCACACTGAGAATGCCATGCTGGTGCAGACTGCAAGAATCAGAGCAGACAATCACCCACAACTGGTGGCTTAGTCTATGGTTAGACTCACCAAGGCAGTAAAACAAGCTTCTGCAGTGCCACACTGGTTAACCAGAAGACAAACACAGTTCCCCATGGGCATTCCAGGCCTTGGCTCCCATCCAGACAAACAGGTCTAATATGGTGAGAGGTTACTGAAAACCCAATTTGCCAAATGCGAGGTTCTACTAATCCCAAAGGATCAGACACTTACCTCCAGGTCATTAAATATCTCAGATCTTACCCAAATATCACACTGTCAGCCAATCCTTAGTAAACTAATGAAAGATTTTCTTAATAGAAAAGAGGAGTTATTGAATGGTTAAGGAATCATCTACATACAAGTGATTGCAAAGTCCTTAGATCACGTTTGTGGCAGTGATGGAATAGTCTGCTGGCTTACAAAAGTCTCTCTGGAACTTACAAAAGATTTGAAGGTCCTCAGTCCATAGTTCAAAATACTCCTTTTAGTTGTAAGTCCACAATCCAGAGAATTGGAGCGGGAAAGAGGCAAAATGGAGATGTCTCAGTGTCTTTTAAGTCCTCTGCCAAGTGCATAGAAATTTACTGCCCCAAACAAAGCTCAGAGTCCCCTGTCATATTTATTGCAGAAGCTGGAAAGTATGTAGTGAATGAGACTAGAAAGAGGATTGTTTTGTTGTTGAGGCAGTTGAACGTTCCCCCTAGAGAAATGGATTCTACCCCTGTCTTTGCCACAGCATTCCTGTTTTGCTGAGCATGTCACTTAATTGTCACCTGTGGAGAGTTGACTTTGAGTGTTCTTCATTTTCAGGCTGCCAGACTTGGGTGCTGCCTACTGGGTGGGATGAGTTTGTTCATTGGCCCATTGTGAATGAAATTTCCTTAATGGGCCATCACACAGCTGACTAGCCCTGATGTAAATCTATTTGTGGGGGGAGGGGAGTTGTCTTCCAGGCAAACAACACGTCTTTGAGATACAGATACATAGCCAATATTCATAAGTTTATATTCATGTATCATCTTTGTATCTGAACAGGATAATCATACTTAGCAATTCATAACTTTTCTATTGATAAAGGTATCATGACATGACATACTTCATACAAGATTTATGGAAATTGTGTAATGGTGGTAACAACAGTGATATAAATGGTCACTTTTCTTAAACATCACACATACTACATTATTAAGGTTGCAAAGTCAAGGACTCTAAAGTTGAGAAATGCCAGCATTAATTTTGCCCATGCAACCTTAATTAGACCCCCTTGTGTATATGCATTATGATAGTCTTTAGTTACACTATCACATACTAATTTTTCCATAGGACACCTGCCTCATTTAGTTCCCAGGATGAACAGTGCTAAGGGAATCAAAGTTGTGTGGTGAATGGGACTATTGTAGGTAGGTCCCCTGTCTTATTCATTGCAGAAGCTGGAAAGTATGTAGTGAATGAGACTAGGAAGGTCTTGTGGTTGAGGCAGTTGAATGCGCCCCTAGAGAAATGGATTCTGCCTCTTCCACAGAGTTCCTGTTTTGCTGGGCATGTTACTTAATTGTCACCTGCAAAGAGTTTACTTTGAGTGTTCTTCATTTTCAGGGTGCCCGACATGAGACATCTGAGGTCTGATTTGTGGAAGTACTGAGCACTCAGCTGCAAACTGAAGTTAATGAGAGCAGTACTTTGAATCTATAAAATACTATATAATGCTATGAACTCTGAAAAATCAGGTTCTGTATGCCTCAAATCAGGCACCCAAAATTAGTGGACCCATTTTACCTTAATCTCTTTGTGCCTCTGTCCCCCATCTGTAAAATGGGAATAAAAATACCCTCTCACCTCACAGGGATGTTGTGAAAATAAATTAAAGTTTCTGAAGCACTCACATACTACAATGAAAGCCTCTGAGGTAACTGATAATTTTGAATTCAGAACAGTGTTTGAATGGTGTGTATTAAATAAGGCCAAACATTGAACAATAAAGATAAAACCAAATACTGTCTCATTCTGTGAGCACCTGGCATCCTGTGCCTGTGCATGGAAGAAGACTGATCCTATGGGGAAAAATAGTATGTTATCATAATGCATACACCCAAGAGGATCTAATTAAGCTTTCAGAGTCCACCTTTATTTTGGCATTTTCTAATTTTTTTGAGTGATTGATTTTGCAACCTTAATATTCTTCAATGTAGCCTTTGGATGCAACGGGTTTAATATACTGTGGTTCAAAACGATATACATTTGAAAAAAGAAAGTGTAGGTTTGAAAGTAAAATTACCATGCATGGTGTAAATGCATTAATTTGCAATTCCTGCTCTATTAGCTGTATAACATTGTACTACTGAATGTAAACTCCTCAGGGGGGTTGTTTGCCTTTAGGTTCCTGACTTCCTTCATAAATGTCCATATCTCAAAGGACTGTAAGACAGCTAATCACCTGAGCAGGTGGCTTTTGTTTACTGAAGAGGCTTGGAAGGGGCATGTTAATAGAGGAAAGCAGAGCTGTGTGGGTCTCAGGTTCATTAGCTGTAGTTGAGAGCACCTGCTGGGCCTGAAACACATTCATTCCATCACATGATTTACATACTGAACACACTAAGGTTGCACTTGAAGGGGAAGGTACTTCAGTTCCTTTGAGACGGTTGGTACATGCGGTACAGCAGATAAATTAGAGAATGCTATAATTATTTGGTACATCTTCATGTGTGCACTATTATTTATTAGTTTCAATGCATACATTTTCTTTTGGCATCAAAATTCCATTTGGGAATTTATACAGTTAATTAACCAGAAACAATTAATGACTACAGTGAAGGAGCTAGCTAAAATTATAATGACATCTTTCATATTGTCATATTTCTTCAGTGTTTGAAGTCCTATGGACACTTCTAAAATGTTGCATTCATAGCCAATATCATTTCACAATAAGTCAGTGGTCCCTAAACTTTTCAGGGTGGAACTGGGCCAGGAGCGGGACCGGGGCTGAGGCTGGGGACTGGGAGCAGAGCCGTGGCCATGTCACGGTTGGGGGGAGCTGGGGGCCAGCAGCCAGGGCTGCAGCCAGGTGTGGAGCTGGGGCCGGGGCAGAGCGGGGTGCGGTGGCGCTCCCATCCCACCTCCTGTGAGGGCTGGCCTGGGTCCCGCCACATCCCCCTGAATGTTCCCTTCCCCATCCCGGGGGGACATGCCCCACAGTTTGGGGACCACTAAAATAAGTAGTACAGTAGTTTGGGAGATACAGCAAAGTTGAATGTTGTGATACTGTTATTGTTGCATAGAACATGTCAAACATTCTAAAGGACACCTTCCCTAATAGGCATAGGCTGCGGGTGGACCCCCACTTCGGGGAGGCTAGTCCCCTAGCCCTGTCCCTTCTGCACAAGGCCCCATCCCATCATGGCCAGAGAAGCCCCGGGCCAGCCGGAACCCCGAGCCTGCCCACTCTCCCACCACCACCGGAGGAGCCCCAGGGCAGCCCCAGTGCGCCTCCCATCCTGAGACCCTCAGCCACCCAGTGGAAGAGGACTGAGCTTTGTAATATATGCCATGAAGGTTCCAGGGTGGACAATCAAAATGCTAAAGGAGCACTCAAGGACGATAAGGCCATTGCAGAGAAACTAAATGAATTATTTGCATCAGTCTTCACAGCTGAGGCTGTGAGGGGGGTTCCCAAACCTGAGCCACTGTTTTTAGGTGACAAATCTGAGGAACCATTCCAGATTGAGGTGTTTAGAGGAGGTTTTAGAACAAATTGATAAACTAAACAGTAATGTCACAGGACTCACCCAGGAGTTCTGAAGGAATTCAAATGTGAAATTGCAGAACTACTAACCTTGGTTTGTAACCTATCATTTAAATCAGCTTGTGTACCAAATGACTGGAGGATAGCTAATGGAATGCCAATTTTTAAAAAGGGCTGCAGAGATGATCCCAGCGATTACAGGCCGGTAAGCCTGACTTCAGTACTGGGCAAACTGGTTGAAACTATAGTAAAGAACAAAATTGTCAGAAACATAGATGAACATAATTTGTTGGAGAACAGTTAACATGGTTTTTGTAAAGGTAAATCATGCTTCACCAATCTACTAGAATTCTTTGAGGGCGTCAACAAGCATGTGGACATGGGGGAGATCTAGTGGATATAGTGTACTTAGATTTTCAGAAAGCCTTTGACAAGGTCCCTCACCAAACGCTCTTAAGCAAAGTGAGCTGGCATGGGATAAGAGGGAAGGTTCTCTCATGGATGGGTAACTGGTTAAAAGATAGGAAACAAAGGGTAGGAATAAATGTTCAGTTTTCAGAATGGAGAGAGGTAAATAGTGGTGTCCCCCAGGGGTCCGTACTGGGACCAGTCCTATTCAACATATTCATGAATGATGTTGAAACTGGAGTAAACAGTGAGGTGGTAAAATTTGCAGATGATACAAAACTATTCAAGATAGTTAAGTCCAAGGCAGACTGCGAAGAGCCACAAAAGGATCTCTCAAAACTGAGTGAGTGGGCAACAAAATGGCAGATGAAATTCGGTGTTGATAAATGCAAAGTAATGCACATTGGAAAACATATTCCCAACTATACAAATAAAATGATGGGGTCTACATTAGCTTTCACCAAATTAGCTTTCACTGAAGAAAGAGATCTTGGAGTCATTGTGGATGGTTCTCTAAAACCATCCACTCAATGTGCAGCAGCAGTCAAAAAGCAAACAGAATGTTGGGAATTGTAGCAATGTGCAGACTCACCTCTACGGCGCCTCCTGCTGGTCTCTTCCAGGAATTAGCTCGTTTCCAACCTTGGAGCGCCCTCTGCAGGCAAGTATCCCACTGCTTGGCCCCCATGTCCTTCCCTGGACTCCAGTGCCCTGTTATCTGGGGTACCGCCCCCTGGCCGTACACCCCTCAGTCCCAAGGAATGCCCACCCCTTAACCACACCTCACCTCAGTCATAGGCTACTGCCAGTCACCAACTCACCCCCGCATACTGGGGCAGACTGCAGTGTCAGCCACTCATCATAGGCAAGGTTGGGTCTGGATCTGCTGCCTCTCTCTGCAACCCAGTGCCTCTATGGGGCCTTGGACAAGTCCTGCAGTCTGGGGAGTTGCCAGCCTGGAGCTCCTCAGCCCCTTTGGCCTTCCCCCAGCCCTGCCTTACTCTAGGCACCCTGAGCTTCCCAGCAGCCTCTCTCTCTCTCTGAAGGCAGAGAGACTGCTGAACTCCTGGCTCCCAGCCTTCTATAGGGCCAGCTGAGTCCTGATTAGGGCTTCCCCAGCCAGCCTAGTAGCTTTTCCCCTGCCACAGCCCTCTCTCAGGGTTGTCTTTAAACCCCTCAGGGCAGGAGCGGGTGACCACCCCGCTACAGGAATAATTAAGAAAGGGATAGATATCAAGACAGAAAATATCATATTGCCTCTATATAAATCCATGGTACATCCACATCTTGAATACTGCATGCAAATGTGGTCGCCCCATGTCAGAAAAGATATATTGGAACTGGAAAAGGTTCAGAAAAGGGCAACAAAAATTATTAGGGGTATGGAACGGCTTCTGTATGAGGAGAGATTAATAAGACTGGGACTTTTCAGCTTGGAAAAAGAGATGACTAATGGGGGATAAAATCATGACTGGTGTGAAGAAAGTAAATAAGGAAGTGTTATTTACTCCTCATAACACAAGAACTAGGGGTCACCAAATGAAATTAATAGGCAACAGATTTAAAACAAGCCAAAGGAAGTATTTCATCACACAACACACAGTCAACCTGTGGAACTCTTTGCCAGAGGATGTTGTGAAGGCCAAGACTATAACAGGGTTCAAAAAAGAACTAGATAAATTCATGGAGGATAGGTCCATCAATGGCTATTAGCCAGGCTGTCCAGGGATGGTGTCCCTAGCCTCTGTTTGCCAGGAACTGGGAATGGGTGACAGGGCATGGATCACTTGATGATAACCTGTTCTGTTCATTTCTTCTGGGGCACCTGGCATTGGCCAGTGTCGGAAGAGAGGGTACTGGGCTAGATGGATCTTTGGTCTGACCCAGTATGGCCGTTCTTATATTCTTATGTGACATTTTTGTATTTTTCATCTCTTATTTTGTAAGCAAGCAGTTTTAAAGTGAGGTGAAACTTGGGGATATGCAAGGCAAATCAGACTCTTGAAAGGCGAACAGTAGTCTGGAAAGGTTGAGAGCTGCTGTTCTAGTAAGTTACAATGCATATCCATCTGTTTAAACAGCTGATGCCAATACATCAGCTCAAATATCTTGTTTTGAGTGACACAAAGTACCGTATATACTCATTCATAAGCCGAATATTTTTGGTAAAAAAGTGACGCATCAAAGAGCGGAGGTCGGCTTATAAATGGGTCTACACCAAAATTTGATGATTTTAAACTCTATGGAATTATTGAATTGAATATCTAATACATTGTTGTTTTGTTTACCTGGAGCATTTGCAGGTCTGGAGCCCCTCAGCTCCCTGTGACTGCGGTTTGCCTTTCCCAGCCAATGGTGTGCCACATTCCCGCAGCTCCCACTGGCTGGGAATGACGAACCGTGGCCAGAGGGAGCTGAGGGGCTCCATGCCTGCAGACACTCCAAGTAAACAAAATGTCCTGACCCGCCAGCGGCTTACCCTGACGGGCCAGGAGCCAAAGTTTGCCAACCCCTGAAATATAGGGTCGGCTTATAAAAGGGTCATGCAGTTTTTTGCTATTTTTACCTAACCATCTTGAGGGGTTGGCTTATAAATGAACGGGCTAATGAACGAGTATATACGGTATCTTTTTTAACACAAAGGACTTCATTTGGGGAATGACACAGGGATGCAGCAGTGGAGGATGTGTTTTGAAAGAAGCAGCAACCGAAGGCTGAATTTAAACTTAGAGTTGTTGGTAGCATTCTGAAAGTATTGTGCTACATCTGCCAGATGCAAGCATCCCTTTGCCACCTAAGATCCTTATTCAAGTCCATCAATCACACAAGGAATATGCCATGTTATGTCTATGCCAATGTAACTTTACTTCCAGTGAGAAATAACCATATTATTTATTCATATTGCAACAGTGCCCCAGGAAAGTATTGTAGCCCTAGTGCAGCGTTTCTCAAATGAGGCTGCCATTGCCGCATGCGGTCACCAGGGGCTTTTCGTGGTGGCCACAGCCTCCTGGGCAGGGCTGTCTTTAGGCATACGCAGCATACACGGCTGCGTAGGGCACCTGAAAATTTGGGGCACCGCTGGGTCTTAGTGTCCACCCTCCCACCTCTTCCTATCCCTGTTCTGACCCTTCCTGCAGGCTCCACAGCTTGCTGCTGCAGCCTGGTGACTCTTACTCAACCATCGGGCTGCCGTCGGGCTTAGGGACACCAGGTTTATAATACTGCGTAGGGACCCATAAATCCTAAGGATGGCCCTGCTCCTGGGGGTGATGGGGGTGGGGGGGTCAAAGCAGTGGCAGAGGTTGGGCCCTGTCCCCCTCTGGAGCCACAAATGCTGGAGGAGTAGGCAGGCAGTGGGGCTTGGGCTTCAGACCTGGGGTGGTGGGTGGCAGGGTCCAGCCGTGTGGTGCTGACTCCATTCCCTGGCCATGGACTTTGAGCCCTGATCCCAGGCTCACACCCTACCCGCTGCCTCCAGGCCCTGACCTTGCAGCAGTGGGCTCTGACCCCCAGCCACAGGGTTTTGACTCCACCCGTGGGGCCACGTGATCCAGCTGTGGCCTCCAGCCATGTGGCAGTGTCTGCTGGCCCCAAGCTTACCCCCCCAATTACCTCTGGCCCCCCATTGCATCCTCCATCCCCAGCTGCGCGGCTGCAGGGCTCTGGTCTCCAAACTCACCCTCCCATCACCCCTGGCCCCGAACTGCCTCTTTACCCACCTCCCCATCCAGGGCTTAATTTGTCTGAGCTTGGCAGGGCTGAGTACGTCTGTTGTGAAAAGTGATATTTGTATGTTTGTTAATATCACTTTTCACTGCCTCCCTGCTAGCTAGCTAGCAAGTCTGCTGCTGTGAAAAGTGATACTAACAAACATACAAATATCACTTTCCACAGAAACACTTACTAGCTAGCAAGTCTTTAAAAAACAACAACAAAAGAAACAACAACAAAAACAAGAACATGCAAAGCACATTGTTTGTTTCTATTCTGTTTAGGCCCAGTAAAGAACAGAGAAAACTGTACGTTATTTTTATAATTGAGTCTGCGAAAAAACCTTACATAAATAAATTACAATGATTTGGACATGGATATGTGCATATCTATTTGTTTTTCCTCAAATTCATTGAGTATTTTAGGAGAAATTGTCAGAGCGGCCACCAGCAATAGTTGGCGGTCGCACTCTGAGGCCACCAAAAAAAAATTTCTTGTGAGAACCCCTGCCCTAGTGTGTGTTTTCTAGCTGCTATATACTGTGTAGGATGATATAGGCCCTGCACCTAAGACTGTACAACTTAATTTGAAACAAATGGGCAAAACAAACTTGATTGTTATTTATCTGCATTATAAGATGTTGGTGTTGCCAAAGAAAGTCTGGTATCTCAGGATTTTTCTTCACTTAGAAGATAGTTAATATAAGTGAATAAATCAATGATCAAAATTGAATTTTGTTCATTACATTTTTTTTCCAGCGGCTGTGAATGGAAGAGATTTGAGCAGTAAATTAGGTCATTACCAGCTATTAACAAATGGATTGTAAGTTAATTGCCTTGAGCACCGCTTTAGGTGGGGAACATGTTGAAGAACTGATCATTCTCTGCAGTAATGATGGATTTTGTTGGAATTATGGCTGTTACACAGTGTATCCGTAGAGATATGAGGGGGTGTGGGTATGGGGAGCTGCTCCAGGAGGGGTCTCAGGGCTGGGGGTTGGGGTGCAGGCTCCTGCTGGGCAGTATTTACCTCAGGTGGTTCCCAGTCAGTGGCGCAGCGGGGCTAAGGCAGGCTCCCTGCCTGCCCTGGCCCCATGCTGCACCCGGAACCAGCCATCATGCCCCTGCGGCCGCGGGGGTGGGGGGACGTTTCTCTGTGACCACGGCCCCCACTGGCCGCAGTTCCCCATTCCTGGACAATGGGAGCTACAGGGGCAGTGCTTGCAAGCAAGAGCAGTATGTGGATACCCCTTCCCGTCCTCTCCCACAGGGCCTTAGGGGCATGCTGGGAGTGGTGCGTGGCCAGGGTAGGCAGGGAGCCTGCCTTAGTCCCACTGTGTCACCGGACTTCTAGTGGCTAGAGATCGTGATTGACTGGCAGAGGCTCCAGGATTGACCGGTCGATCGCAACCTACTGATTGGTGACCACTGCCCTAAATCATCAATAATTTTGAAAAATCTTGGCTTCTAGAATAGAATCTCCCTGTAATATCTTCTTCTCGTGTCCTTGTCAAAAACTAGATGTCTTTCCAGAACTATGCACAAGTGATGGCTCTTTCTGTTGCTGCAAGCGAGGTCCTCCTTCATACAGGTCTTCCCAATGAGTTGGCAAATGAGCAGGTGGTTTGTGGTCTGCACTTCACCACACTCACGTGTATTTGTGTCATTAGAGTAGCCCCATTTGATCATGTTAGTCTTCGATCTACTAGTTTGTGTATACAGGTGGTTCAGTCATCACCATGTTGACCAGTCTGTCAACAACAGTGGTCCTCCTGGGGTTCCATATCTATTTCAATGTGTCCGACTGCATGTAGTCTTTCATTCCATAACCTCAGTCATGCCTTGCCAACTGTCGTATCCAAAGGCACAACACTGGTTATAAAACTCTTTTGCAATTTAAGGTGTTTGGTTACTCTTGTTTGACTATATAATGGATACCTTGGATCTTCCATCTGCCGTGATCTTTCCCTTTGGCTTTCTACCTTCCTCCTGATATTAGGTGGTGCATGATCAGCCAATAAGTACAGCCTATCCTTTGATGTTGGGTTAGACCTCCTGTTATTACATGACAGCTGTCATTTAGAACAGGTCTAGTTTCTTAGCATGGACAAATTGTTCCCACACTGGATGTGCATATTGTGCTGTAGGGTAGCACACAGCAGTGATTTGCAAAGTAGCTGGATTAGCTACTGAGGTGACAAACTTTCAGAGATGTTGTTGTGGGCACTAACTGTCCCTTTCATCTTCTCTATATATGTTTTAAAGGAAAGTGTTTGGTTCAGTGTCACCAGGTTTGGTCCAGTGTCAGACAGGGTTTGGGTGATTAGCCAGTGGAACTCCATCCCAGGTGGTGATTAATATCTACTTGGCTTTTCAGTGGCGTAGGTGAAAAGCCATCACCTGTATCTTGTTGGGTTGGTGTGAAACTGGTTCTTATGTAATGTGCATGGAGCAGCTTATGTCAGTCTGGTCTCGACAGTAACAAAGTCCTTCTCCTGTGATGTGATGCATATGTCATTGGTGTATATTAGGCTCCTTGTATTGCGGTGTATGGGCTGATCATTGGTATATGGGTTGGTGCCCTGTAGGAGCCATTGTGTTGTCTCCAGTGGCTCTGTTTCTTGCACAGTTCTATGTAAAAACATCTCTTCTCCAGAAGAGATTGAATGAGCTGCACTAGGTGGTAGTCGTGCATCATATCATAGACTTTTGCAAGCAGGTTTTGATGGCTGACTGTATCGTATGCTGCTGCTAAGTCTGTGAACACAGTGCCTGTTCCCTCTTTAGAGTCCATCTTCTTTTGGGTGATATTTAGTATTTGACCACTGCAAGACTTTCCCGGTCTAAATCTGGCTTGTTGCAGTATTAGATGCAGTTTGATATGAGGTGGGAGGTGATTGAGAATAAGGCATTTGTAAGTTTATAGAAGTGCCATAGGAGTGCTATTGGCCCGAAGTTCTTTGGGTCAGAGGCATCCTTCCCTGACTTCCATAGTGCTATTACCTCAGGTTGGGAATGGCTGTAATAGACAATTGTAAGACTGCATTGAAATACTCTGGTTTTAATCCTGTCCCCTTCCAAGAATGAGAGGGATAGTCAGTTTCCATGCCCAGGCCTTCACTGGACCATCTGCTACCAATAAGTTAGTGCCAGTTGTGATTTGGTAGGGCAGTGGTCGGAGGAGAAGATATTTGGCAAAGCGAAATAAATTGTAAAAATAGAAATATAATGGAGGCCCATTGACGTTGATTGGCATTTGATCCATCCTTGACATGAAATCCCTCTGCCATTGAAGTTCATAGCAGTTTGATTTCAATGGGATTTGGATCAGGCCATCAGTCACTACATATGTTTGCAAGTATTTGTGGTTTTTAGAAACTGAGCTAACCCTATTGTAGCCAGTTAGTTCATTTTATCATTTAATTGTGTTATCTATTGTCATGGTTAATTCATATGTAATTAATGTATGATTAATAGAATTAAATTGTAGGATTAGAAGAGTATAAGACTGACCAGTATTTAAAAGTGATGAGTGTGTATTAGGTATATAAGTAAAGCAAGGCAGTAATGCAAGACCTACAGGCTAAGGCCTGTAAACTTTCAGCTTGGCCACACTAGACCTCAGGCTTAAGGAAATTTGACCTGAGTGGGTGACCCAGGAATGGCCCTATCCAGTAAGGTCACAAGATTACTGTAAAGGATGTGCCAATAGGTGGTGATCCAGGAAAATATATCACAATGTACCCATCTGGACTGCAAGACAACTGGCTGTAATAGCCTGGACATTTCTGCTCTGACAACAGGTTAACATGGAAACATGTTTATGTAAATGCTAATGAGAATAAGGGGAACTAAGAGAACAACCCATGAAAGGAAGGCATCCCAACATTTATGGGGTGCGGAAGTACAGACAAGGAAAAAGATGTTGGAATCCTCATGCATATGCATAAGGTGTTAGGTGTGGTCTGTAGAGGGTGAGAAGACCCTGAGGGAAGACCTCATTGGGAAGACCAGAGCAGGAACCATTCCTCTATTGATGACCATCTGTTGAGAGATCCACCAGATTCTGTATCTTTGGGTATGTGAGTATGAATACGACATTAGCTATTGTTTGGGATCGCTTATGTTGTATAGATGGGTATGTGAGTGTAATTTATAACTTACAAGTAAAAAATTTTGTTTGTATTATAACTGCATTTGTAGTCACTGTATTCGTTCTTCGTGTGCTGTTATGTCTCCCATTCTAAAAGAATTGTAAAGGGTAACTTTGACCCTGTTGATCTGAACTGTAGCACCACAGGAGCCAGGGCCGGCTCCAGACCCCAGCGCGCCAAGTGCGTGCTTGGGGCGGCATGCCGCGGGGGGCGCTCTGCCTGTCGCCAGGAGGGCGGCAGGCAGCTCCGGTGGACCTCCTGGAGGCGTGCCTGCGGAGGGTCCGCTGGTCCCACGGCTCCGGTGGACCTCCCGCAGGCGTGCCTGCGGAGGGTCCGCTGGTCCCGTGGCTCCGGTGGACCTCCCGCAGGCATGCCTGCGGATGCTCCACTGGAGCCGCGGGACCAGCAGACCCTCCACAGGCACATCTGCAGGAAGTCGACCGGAGCCGCGGGACTGGCGACCACCAGAGCGCCCCCCGCGGCATGCCGCCCTGCTTGGGGCGGCGAAATTGCTAGAGCCGCCCCTGACAGGAGCCGAGCTCAATCCCTACAGACACTGTAGTTTAACTCAGAGCTAACAATTCAGTTTTAAATACAGGCTACCACAAGGACAAGAACATTTTGCCAGCAATGCAAAAGTGCCAAGAAATAACTTTTTAAAAAGTAAACAGCTTTTTGTATGCTTGCCTTATTTTGGTGCTTCCTGGCAGCAGGAAGAGGCACAGGTGCACAATATCATAATTAAATTTAACAAGCTTTGCTGTGCGAATGACCAGGTGTGGAAACTAAAAAAAGAAATTCTCATTAAAGTGTGGAAGCTCAAATTTTTTAAAAGCTCTCATTAGTTTGCTGTTCTTATATTGATTATTTTTAACATAAAGCAAAAAGCTGGATTTATGCATAATTCAACAGGGCAGGAATGACATTGAGCCAGACATTAGTTTTGCTTTATTGACAGTAGAACTGACAGTTAAGTATAGGCCTACAGAATTAATTGCAAATGCACTAACTGGGCTGGATGCAGAACATCTGGAATGAGATTTGTCACCTAAATTAAAGTTAACCACTAACTTAGGTCTCAAAGAACAAGTTAGGAAGCTAAATAAATCTGAAAATTCTAGCAAGGATTATCATTAGAAGCAAACTGGATGCTGTTTTTTTCCCTCTGACAGCTGAAGTTCACCTAATGCTACGTATATTAATTTTTATAGTGTGTGTGCACACGCACACGTGTAAATGAGTAATGAATAAGGCTCTACTTGAATTATGGGATGATTGTCAAATAATTGCAGCTGAGTTGCAGACAAGACATGGAAAAGTAATAATGGACCTTTATTAATTGTGGCAATTTGGAAAAGCCAGAGAAGACCTTTCTTTAACAAAAACTTGCTGGAATAATATAAACACTCAAGTATTATGTTATGCCTGCTAATATTTTTGATAACTAGACATTTTACTGCAACTATATTACAGTAGAACCTCAGAGTTACGAACACGTCAGGAATGGAGGTTGTTCATAACTCTGAAATGTTCGTAACACGGAACAAAACGTAATGGTTGTTCTTCCAAAAGTTTACAACTGAACATTGACTTAATACAGCTTTGAAACTTTACAATGCAGAAGAAAAATTCTGCATTCCCTTTATTTGTTTAGTAGTTTGTTTAACACAGTCCTGTACTCTATTTGCTTTTTTTTTGTTGTCTCTGCTGCTGCTTTATTGTGTACTTCCAGTTCCAAATGGGGTGTGTGGTTGATTGTTCAGTTTGTAATTCTGCTCTTTGTAACTCTGGCCTGGTCCACACTAGGACTTTAATTCGAATTTAGCAGCGTTAATTCGAATTAACCGTGCACCCGTCCACACCAGGAAGCCATTTAATTCGACCTAGAGGGCTCTTTAGTTCGAATTCGGTACTCCACCCCGACGAGGGGAGTAGCGCTAAATTCGACATGGCTATGTCGAATTAGGCTAGGTGTGGATGCAAATCGAACTTACTAGCTCCGGGAGCTATCCCACACTGCACCACTCTGTTGACGCTCTGGACAGCAGTCTGAGCTCAGATGTTCTGATCAGCCATACAGGAAAAGCACCGGGAAAATTTGAATTCCTTTTCCTGTCTGGCCATTTTGAATCTCATTTCCTGTGTGGACGTCGTGGCGAGCTCAGCAGCACTGGCAGCGATGCAGAGCTCTCCAGCAGAGGAGTCCATGCAATCTCAGAGTAGAAAGAGGGCCCCAGCATGGACTGACCGGGAAGTCTTGGATCTGATCGCTGTGTGGGGCGATGAGTCTGTGCTTTCGGAGCTGCGCTCCAAAAAACGGAATGCAAAGACCTACGAGAAGGTCTCCAAAGCCATGGCACTCAGAGGATACAGCCGGGATGCAACGCAGTGCCGCGTGAAAATCAAGGACCTGAGACAAGGCTACCAAAAAATCAAAGCGGCAAACGGACGCTCCGGAGCCCAGCCCCAGACATGCCGCTTCTACGAGGCTCTGCATGCCATTCTCGGTGGGTCTGCCACCACTGCCCCACCAGTGACCGTGGACTCTGAGGATGGGATAGTGTCGAGGGGCAGTTTCTCGGCGATGTTCGCCGATGGGGAAGATGAGGAAGGGTTTGTGGAGGACGAGGCAGGCGACAGCGGTTACAATACTGCTTTCCCCGACAGCCAGGATCTCTTCATCACCCTCACAGAGATCCCCTACCAATCTCCCCGGCCGTTAACCCGGACTCCGAATCAGGGGAAGGATCAGTCGGTAAGTGCTATAAACATGTAAACATTTATTTCTTAACAAAACAGGAATAAAAACTATATAAAAAGAAGGTCAATGCATCTAGGGATCGAACAAAAATCCTCTTGGGACAGTTCAACGAAGCTCTCTGAGAGGTACTCGAAAAGCCTCCGCAGGAGGTTCCTGGGGAGAGGTGCCTTGTTCGGTGCTCCGTGGAAGCACACTATTCCGCGCCAGGCCATCAGGAGGTATAATGGGAGCATCGCCTCGACCAGCATGGCAGCATAGGGCCCTGGTCTGTGCAGGGATTCACGCAGCATGCGCTCTCTGTTTCTCCTGGAGACCCGCCTCAGGGTGATCTCGCTCGGCGACTGCTGCATCTAATTAGGGGAATTACTTTAATGTTACTATTGGGAATGCTTGACTTTTCCTTTGCATAACAATGACCGTCGTTTAACAGCCACGTGTTGGAGGCTGCAGAGGAAAAGCATACAGGGATCTTTCCCGGGGACAGCCGTGAGGGGCTGGAACAGGGTCAGACTTTATGCTTTCCAGATTGCCTGCAGCAGGAGGGCACTGCTATCCATTAACTGTTAAGCAGCCTAAAGTTTACGGCTTACCAGGCCTGGCTGCTACACGGATTCTGCTGTCCTGCCCCGCTTGTCCGATCTCCAGTGCAAGACCCCAGGCAATGAAAGCGAATGCTGAAAATTCGAACTTGTCCTGAGAGCACATGAGATTAGGTGCCCTGTATGGTCTTGTTCACAGAAACTGAGTAGACTGTGTTCTGTGTTCGCAAACATGTATCTTTGGAAGGAAATCACTTCCTTTTTCCCATCACACAGCTGCGGCTCTTTCCCGAACTGCCCCGGCATCCCCCTCACAGAGGCTGCCGCAGATTAGGCGGCGAAAAAAAAGACTCGGGACGAGATGTTCGCTGAACTGATGGCCTGCTCCAGAGCCGAGGCGGCCCAGCAGAGCCAGTGGAGGGAGACCCTCTCTCAGCAGCAGCGCTCACACAGCGAACGGGAGGACAGGTGGCGGCAGGAAGACCAGCAGGCGACTCAAACGCTGGTTGGACTAATGAGGGAGAAAACGGACACGCTCCGGCGCCTGGTGGATGTTCTGCAGGACCGCAGGCAGGAGCAGAGAGCCCCCCTGAACTGTATCTGCAACCGCCCTCCCCCGCCACAAAGTCCTGTCCCCCCCTCACCCAAAATCACAAGAAGGAGGGGCGCTAGGGGCCGTGAAAACTGTCACTCCACCCCAGCAGAGCGCTCATGTACCAAACAGCTCTCATTCCCTAAAGTATGAGAATTGCTTGCCTTCCTGGCTCACCCGATCCCAAATCCCAGTTTCATCCCCCAACTGTGTAGTTGAGTATTAAAAATAGTTTGCTGTTCATTACTGTTTCCGTCATGTTTCTTTGCAGAAGACTTTGTGTGAAGGGGGGGAGGGGTTTGTTAATTGCATAGGACAGCCACCATTAACAGGGTACAGACATGGGGGCAGGATCAACAGCAGGTCACATACAGAGTGCAGTCACTAGGCACCCGGGTCACTCTGCGAGGTGTCTGCTGCCCCAGGTCAGTCTGGGAGGTGTATGTTGCCCCAGGGTCCGAGCGCCTGGCATCCACAAATGGCAAGGCAGGCTGCCCTTACCATGCCCTTCCACCCTAGCCATGAACCTCTCCGATGCCCTGAGCCCCAGCCAGAGCCATCATCCCCCCACACCTACTCACCCTTCCCACACACCCCTCACCCCTTCCTGCAAACCCACCCCTTCCTGCACACCCTCCGGTAACCGTCCTCCCCCCAGAGACCGCTGTAGGAGCAGGAGCCTGTCAGTCCTCGAGTGTAGAAGCGGTCTGTACATCACTGCACACCGTACCCACCACAGTCTGCGTCCCTGTTGGAACCCTTGAACGAGAATTCGTTAGTAAAGAAAACTTTGTTAATTAAAAATGTTCCAATAACTTTATTTTTAAACGTCTGTTGGAAGGGGGGGGGGAAACCTGGTGAACGGGGTATGTAACCGCTGAAAAAAGTGAATAGTAACTGAAACAGGGGCAGGTTCAGCTTCTCTGTAAAGAGACTGGACAGTCATAGGTTACCCTGCTCTCTGAGGAACCTAGCTTTCAAAGCCTCCCGGATGCACAGCGCTTCCCGCTGGGCTCTTCTAATCGCACGGGTGTCTGGCTGAGCGTAATCAGCAGCCATGCGATTTGCCTCAACCTCCCATCCCGCCATAAAGGTCTCCCCCTTGCTCTCACAGAGATTGTGGAGCACACAGCAAGCTGCAATAACAATGGGGATATTGGTTTCGCTGAGATCCGAGCGAGTGAGTAAGCTCCTCCATCTCCCCTTGAGACGTCCGAAAGCACACTCCACCACCATTCTGCACTTGCTCAGCCGGTAGTTGAAGAGCTCCTTGTCACTGTCCAGGGCGCCTGTATAGGGCTTCATGAGCCAGGGCATTAGCGGGTAGGCTGGGTCCCCGAGGAATCACTGTAGGCATCTCCACATCCCCAACACTTACTTTGTGGTCCGGGAAGAAACTACCTTCCTGCAGGCGTCTAAACAGACCAGAGTTCCTGAACACACGCGCGTCATGAACCTTGCCCGGCCACCCGACGTAGATGTTGGTAAAACGTCCCCTATGGTCCACCAGTGCTTGCAGCACCATTGAAAAGTAGCCCTTTCGGTTAATATACTGGCTGGCCTGGTGGGCTGGTCCCAGGATAGGGATGTGAGTGCCATCTATAGCCCCACCGCAGTTTGGGAATCCCATCGCGGCGAAGCCATCTATGACGACCTGGACGTTTCCCAGGGTCACTACCTTTGAGAGCAGTAGCTCAACGATTGCGTGGGCTACTTGCATCACAGCGACCCCCATGGTAGATTTGCCCACGCCAAAGTGGTTCGCTACTGACCGGTAGCTGTCTGGCGTTGCAAGTTTCCAGAGGGCTATGGCCACTCGCTTCTGCACAGTCAGGGCTGCTCGCATCCGGGTGTCCTGACGCTTCAGGGCAGGGGCCAGCAAGTCACACAGTTCAAGGAAAGTGCCCTTACGCATCCTGAAGTTTCGCAGCTACTGTGATTCATCCCAGACCTGCAGCACTATGCAGTCCCACCAGTCCGTGCTTGTTTCCCGGGCCCAGAATCGCCGTCCCATAGCATGAACGTGATAATTGCCACCATAATCTCCACGGCGCGGCGTACCGTGCTTTGTGAGAGGTCTGTGCCACTCTCACACTTCACGTCCTCACCGCGCTGCCGGAGCCTCCTCCCCCGATTTCTCAGCAGCTGACTGTGGAAGAGGTGTTCGATAAGGTGCGAGGAGTTGACAACGGCCATAAGTGCAGCGATGATCGCAGCGGGCTCCATGCTCGCAGTGCTGTGGCGTCCGCGCTGTCACTGACCAGAAAAGTGCGCGAACAGAGTTCCCGCTGGCGCTTTCAAGGAGAGAGGGCGGGAGTGACGGTTGAATGACGACAGTTACCCAAAACCACCCTCGACACATTTTTCTCCCAGAAGGCATTGGGGGCTCTACCCAGCATTCCAATGGGAAGCAGGGACTGCGGGAACTGTGGGATAGCTGCCCAGAATGCACCGCTTCCAATGTCGAAGCGTGCCCCGTTAGTGTGGACTCACAAAGTCGAATTAGTGTCCTTAGTGTGGATACACAAATTCGAATTCATCAGGTCGAATCCACAAATTCGACCTAAGTTAAATCGAACTACTCTTGTAGTGTAGACATACCCTCTGAGGTTCTACTGTACAGTCATGAATGTGCGGGCTGAGAGCCAGGAGCCCCGCCCTGCCCAGGTCTGACAGTCTGAGCCCCACTGTCAGCTTGGATAAATGGGGTTTTACTGTACTAATGGGGAAAAGTGTGTTGCAAACCTCAAAATGTATGCAAAATTGTGGACTGTGCAAAATAAGCTCATTAAAATCAAAATTGCAAATATTGTGGGATTCGCAATTTCTGCAATATCGCAAATTAAATAGTAATAAACAAATGTCTTGCATAGCTGCAACTTTATTGCACTTAAATATATTCATCATTTAAAAATGGTTAAATTTTCAAGATAAATACAAAACAAAGGAGTAATAACTCATGTGATGGACAAAACAATCCTACAGTTATTACTGACAAAGGAATACACACAACTAAGTCTGTTTCTTTGTTTTTACCTTCTGTTTTCCACCACGTTGTAAAGATATTTTTTCCTGTAGTACAGAATACTCTTGTCCCTTCTGCAATGTGTGGCTGTCTCTTTAGTTGTTGTTTGCAAAAATATATGTATATATCTATATCTATAGATATCTAGATATATATTTCACAGTTGCAACTCCACCATTGGTAACAGTGGTGGGAAACCTAGTCTAGTATATTAGGAACAAAAGAAATCATAGCAATGGCATAGGCAATGGTAACATTGTTAATGATGCAGAAAATGCAGAAATGTTCAATATTTCTGTTAGGTATTTGGAAAGAAGCAGGATGATATGCTATCACATGAGGATGATGAAGTACTTGTCGATCCATTAGTAACCAAGGAGCATGTTAAACAACATTTAGGAGAAACAAATATTTTTTTAAAATCCGCAGGCAAGAGTCCTGAGAGAGCTGGCTGAGGCGATCTCTCACAATGTTGTTCATTTTTAATAAATCTTGACATACTGGGGAAATTCTGGAAGAGCGCTAATGTTGTGCCAGTATTAAAAAAGGGGCCAGCTGGAGAATCAGGTAATTATAGCCCTGACACCAATGCTAGGGGAAATAATGGATATGGGATTCAGTTAATAAAGAATTAAAGTATAGGAATATAACTAATGCCAATCAACATTTTTTTGGGGGGGAGGGGGCAAATAGGTGTTGTCAAACAAACCCGATTTAGTTCTTTGAGGACATTAGAACTTTGATTAATAAAGATAACTGCACAGATGTAATAGACTTTTATGAAGGTGCGACATTCTGATTAAAAAATTAGCACTGTACAGTATCAATGAGGCATACGTTAAATCGATTAAGAACCGGTTAATTGATGTCTCTCAAAGAAATCAGTGTGGAATCTCATTGAATGGGGGTGTTTCTAGTGGGCTTCTATAGGGATCAGAATTCAGTCTGATGTTGTTCAACATTTTTTATCAATGATCTGGAAATAAATACACAATATAAAATTTGTGGATGACACAAAGATAGGTAGAATGGTAAATATTGAGGGCAGGGCAGTCCTACAAATCAGTCTGGATCGCTTAGTAAGATGTGGGAATTCTGTGCCACTGCGCATGTGGAGAATTTATGTCCCCCGCATATTTATTTGCTTCCCCACAGAAAAATTACTTTCTGATAGGGAAGCAAAGGGAAGCCACAAAAACAGTTATGCAACCCTCCCCAGCAGTAAGTTTTGGGTGCCCAGGGCAGCCAGCAGAGAGGTAAATCACTGTGGGGCAGGAGGTGGGATTGGAAAAGACCCGGCTGGTGGCTCCTACCCTGCATCAGGCTCAGCTGCTAGTCCCAGCTGGGCTGGAGAGGACAGGACTTCCTCTTCCCCTGCACAGCATCCAAGGCCGGGTCAGACTCACCTCCAGATTTCTCCCCTAGGTGTAGGAAGCTCTGCAAACTGCCCCTCCCCCCCACGCTTCCTGCACCCATCGCTCCTCAGCTGCAGGGGGAGGGATCACTGTACATAGAGCAGCTCCCCCATCTGCCCAACCCCCGTGCATCCTGACCATTTTATACCCAGACCTGCCTGCTGAGCCTCACCCCCTCGCACACACAACCCCTCTGATGGGGAGCTGCCAGTGATCTCCCATCTTTGTGCAGCCAGTGGCCTGTGTGCCCCAATGCCATACTGGAGCCTCCATATTTATTTGACAAATAAAATTTGCAGAATTTTCCAGAATTTTAAAATATTGTGCACAGAATTTTAATTTTTTTGGTGCAAATGGTGAGTAGGAATAGGGAGGTGATTTTACTTCTGTATGCAGCACTGATTAGACTAATACTCGACTATTGCATACAGTTCTGGTGTCCACATTTTTAAAAGTGATGAACAATTGGAGTGTGTGCAGAAAAGAGCCACAAAAATTATTTAATGGCGGCAGAAATCACCTTACAGTGAGAAACTTACGCTAAACAGATGGAGCTCTTTATCCAAAAGAAGATTGAGCCGTGATTGATTACAGTGTATAAGTATTTTCATGAAAAGAAACGACTGGGTACTGAAGGGCTCTTTAATCTAGTGAAGAAAGGCATAATAAGAACCTGTGGCTGGAAGCTAAAGCCAGACAAATTCAAATAAGGCACAGTGTTTTAACAGTGAGGGTGATTCTCCATCTTAAGTCTGGATGCCTTTCTGAAAGATAAAACAATGAGGTGTCCTTGTGGCACCTTAGAGACTAACAAATTTATTTGGGCATAAGCTTTCATGGGATATAACCCACTTCATCAGATGCATTCAGTGGAAAATACAGTAAGCAGGTATAAATATACAACACATGAAAAGATGAGAGTTGCCTTACCAAACTCCCATCTTTTCATGTGCTGTATATTTATACCTGCTTACTGTATTTTTCACTCCATGCATCTGGGAGGCGTAGTGGTGGTGGTGAAAACAGTGTGTCCCCCTCCCAGCAGGGGTGACGGTGGTGGTGAAAACAGAGACTGCTTCCGAGCCGATGGAAGAGGGGTGAAAACAGTACCCACGGCTTACAGGAAAGCAGCACAGACCCCAGCTGCTCTAGCTGCCTTGGGCTGGCAGTGGAGGTCACAGCTTTGCCTGAGAATCTTAGCGTCTTCAACTCCTAGTTGTAAGTGGCTGCCCGCACCTGGGGGTAAGGGCAGGGATAGGGATGGGGACAGGCAGCCCAGGTATGCCTACCTTTAAGATTCAATACAGGGACAATACAATATTTTTTTTTTTTTGGTCTCTGCTGCTGCCTGATTGGTTACTTCCAGTTTCACATGGTATCTAGTTGACTGGTCGGTCTGTAACTCTGGTGTTCGTACCTTTGAGGTTCTACTGCACTACTAAAATATGCCTTAACTACCTTTTTGCAGCGTATAGCATGTTTTAGCATGTAACTTCTTTTTTTTTTCATCTTGAGATTCCCCCCACCCCATTAGCAAAAAATTGCAAAATTTGCTGCTCAGGTCTGGCAGGGGCGGGGCTGACTGAGCGGGAGACAGCGTCTTGCAGCCTCCACCCGCGCTCCTGCCAGCAAGGGGCTGGTGAGTGCTGCAGGGGGCAGGAGAGTGTGAATGTGGGTAGGTTAGGGGGGGTGCTCCAGCCAGTGTGGGGGTGGGTGACGCTCAGAACTAGGAGTTTGCCAGGGTGCTGCAGCACTCCCAGGTTTTAGGTGGGGCTCTGCTCTTGGCCCAGCGTTTCAGGTCCTGGCTGCCAGCCTGCACCGGGCACTCCACTCCTGGCCTGGTGTCGGGGGTCCTGGCTGCCTGTCCGTGTGCCGTGGCACTCATGTCCCGGCTGCCCGGCCCTGCATGGCGGGGTCTGGACCTGGCTGCTGTCCAGCCCCGCACGGTGAGGTCCAGCTGCTGGCTGATGTCCCTCCCCATGTGGCAGGATCCTGGGATCTGGCTGCCCAACCCCACACAATGGGATTTGGGGTCTGGCTGCCCAGCCCCACGTGGCGGGTCCGGGTCTCGGCTGCCCGGCTCGTGCCTAGGGCTCCGCTCCTGGCCCCACTCTGGGCAGGGGTGCTGGGCATAGGGGACTGTGGGCGGTTTTATGGGGGGCACTGTGGTTCTCAACCCACGTAACACATTGTAAACCACTGCTATAAAGGAACATTAAAAAGGCAGAGAATGGAATATATTCTTCTCTCAGCGATAATGCACAGTGCTTTCAACAGTTAAGTTTTCATTTGTTTCCAGGAGGGCATAAGTGTGTGGCTATTCCATGATGAAGCATTAAGTTCCATTACATGCAGAATTAGTTTGGATATCAGTGAGTATGTACAACTGGATATAGAAGCTTCAGTGCCTAGGGGATTGCCACTGTCTGTTTGCAGATGGATTTGTTGAAAAGATATTTATAAACATTTTGTTCAGGTGATTGATTTTGAAAGGGCTTTTGATTCTCTTGAATAGCCTCACTTATTTTAAGTTTCAGAAGTGGCTGGAATTGGCCTTAAATAATGCACCAAATCCACATTATTACCTTTAATAGATTCCAAGGCCAGAAGGGACCATGGAACTTCCCCCAAATAATTCCTAGAGCAGATCTTTTAGAAAAAAACATCCAATCTTGATTTAAAAATTGTAAGTGATGGAGAATTCACCAGCACCGTCGTAAATTGTTCTAATGGTTAATTATGCTCACTGTCAAAAATATACGCCTTATTTCCAGTCTGAATTTGTCTAGCTTCCAGTTCCAGCCATTGGATCATGTTACACCTTTCTCTGCCAGATTGAAGAGCTTATTATTAAATATTTGTTCCCCATGTAAGTACTTAGAGTGTAATCAAGTCACCTCTTAACCTTTTCTTTGTTAAACTAAATAGATTGAGCTCATTGAGTCTGTCACCATAACACGTTTTCTAATCCTTTAATCATTTTTGTTGCTCTCCTCTGACCCTCTCTAATTTATCAACATCCTTCTTGAATTATGGGCACCTGAACTGGATGCAATATTCCAGAAGCAGTTGCACCAGTCCCAAATACAAAGATAAAATAACCTCTCTACTTCTACTCAAGAGTCACCTGTTCATGGATTGAAAGGATTGCATTAGCCCTCTTGGCACAGTGTTGCTCTGGGAGCTCATGTTCAGCTGATTATATAGCACAACCCCCAAATCTTTTTCAGTCATTGCCTACCAGGATAGACTTCTCCATCCTGTAAAATTTCCATAGGAAATTTCAATATTTCATTGAAAGAAAGAAAGAAACAAAAAAAACCCTCGAAGCCTGAAAACTGATTTGTTTTTTGGCTGCTTTTTGATATTTCATTGTAAAGTCAAAACATTTTTCCTCCCTCCTCTCCCCCACCCCAAAAGAAAAAAATCTTCCAACCAGTTCTAATTAATGTAATGAAGAGAATTTTGTCTGTGGAAATAATGATGTACTTTAAATCCAAACCTTACATCAGTCCTCATTCAGGACTCCCACTGACTTGAATGGGAGTTGCATTCTTGTAACAGTGGCAAAGCTGTACCCTTCTATAATATGTTAATGGTAAAATGTTTAGATTATATACTTATGCATTACTTCCTAGGACTCAAATGATTATTCATATATATATTCTAGAATTTAGGGCCTGATTCAGAGCTCATTGAAGGCAGTGGAAATCTTTCCATTAATTTCAATGGGATTTAGATCAGGCCCTTATTGAGGGGACAGATTCTAGAATTCAAGCGTGAACTCTTTCTAAAAATTATTTTTTTTCAGAAATATCTGTCTATGTTAGTTATATTTAAATCTTATTCGGAGAATGGGTTTGACCTCTAGTTATATTTCTTTGTTTGAGAGAGAGTACACAATTGATATACCAGTAGGTCGGGGTTCATAATTACTGAGGATACTTTGTATGGTTTGTTTTTATCAATAAGCCCTGATTCAGCAAGACACTTAACTATGTTTAAGCATAAGAGGAGTCCCATTGATTCTGTCATTGGCCTGCAGCACAACTTTGGGTAAATGACTTCACCTCTCCGGTCTTCTGTTTTCTGTCTGTCCAGCTCCATCATCAGCTCATGAAGGCAGGGATTCTCTCTCATTGTTTTCATACAGTGTTGCAGAAAGAGGGCCCAATCTTGGGCCTCATGTTCTACTGTAATACTATTATTTTTTAGTATTTGTAACTTGGATTGAGATTTGTCTACTTTTTAAAAAATTCTACTGGAAAAAAGTACATTCATGCTTATGAACTTTAGGATCGTATCACAATTCCTTCAGTTTAAGGTAGGATACATCACTCTTACATGTGATAGCTCCTGTAGAAATGGTTGTCCAATCCACTTTGGTAAGAAAAGAACAGAATGGTTATACAATATAGCCTGGGATGTGTACTTCTGGCATTAGTTGCATGAAGAACTAAAATGACCACTTCACATGACTCTATCACAGTCATCACTAACTAAATATAAACTGATGCCAACCAGGAATTACAAATAAAGCTGTTAGCCCTGAAGATATAGAACCGATTTACTGAATTTCTCTGAAACACTTAATTTTTTATGATGTGGTAATTAACTCTAGTGTCACAGAGAATAATCTATATGAGTGGCTGCTTTGTTACTTTGTATTCATGTTCACCTTTTACTATTTTTTTCTTTTTATTTCTATTCTTTATAGTTGAAATACTTAATATGTATAATAAAAATGATTTATGGCTCTTTGATAAAATTAATATTAAGAATTGTAGGCATGTATCTCTTATGATGTGTGATTGTTGTACGTGGATTCAAGACATTAGTGTAAACTTAAACACAATTTCCTAGTGGGAAGTCATTCTTGCTATGTGCCCAACATCTGATACCTGCGTTATGTGATTTATTTCATGCCAGCTGGCTTTTGCTTATTAATATGCAGGTTTGTTTAACTTTAGCTCAAGATTTTAGGAGTGGTCAGAAAAAGAACAGAACCTCATAATTAATATTCCTCTTGCTAGGTTGTGTACATTGTTTCAGTTTCAAATTAAAGCAATGTTCACTCAGGCATTTGTTGCTAATATGTTATAATTATGGAGTTTAAGAGCAATGAAAATTTAATAGGCAGCATTTTTGAAAATGATGTTGCACTTTGCTCCTTAGCTGAATTCCATTATAGCAAAGATGTAATCAATATGACCTATTTCATCAGTCTTCAGCATCTGTTTCAGAGACTATTTAATATATAAAGAAAAAAACTGTAGCTGCTAAAATAGTAAATAAGCAGAAGTTGGAAAACATATGGATTTCCTAATATACCTTTGTGCAGATTTAAAATTTATTACTGAATTTTATGACATTATTGTACCCTGTTTCTCCAGTATTTAAGGTCAGAAGGATACCTTTTTTCAAAACATACTTTAAGATAAAATTAAAGGTATTCGTTGAGCTGCATGTGTTATTTATGTCCAGAGTTTACTCTGCTGGTTTCTTCTCTCTTAAGGAGGGGAGAAAAAAGTCTGCATGGACTTGTGATACCTTTTATTGACTATTTTTAGTTCAGTTACCTTTAAAAAAACCACCCTGTTGGCTTTTTTATCTATGCATTACATTTCATCAGGTTTAACTAGAGTTCACACAAAAAAATGGTTTGTGGGAAGTGCTCCCAAATTAATAGTGTGGACAGAATCTGTCTGAAACTTATAAACTGTAAAAAATCATTATTTCTTCCAAAGTCATTATTCTGTTTTCTTATGTCCCATATTAAAACTTGACTAACATATCCTCAAAAGGCCTATCATAAAACAATCCTATATGTTATATACTCATAGTTGGACATTGGATAGAAATGCTGATTGTGGAAATGGTTGACATAAAAATAGAGAACTAAATTAGTCCTGTCATGTTTGTGTTTCTTCTTCGTCTCCCAGTATCAGTAAAAATCAAATAGTAGCAGCTTCACAGGACTTAAAATGTCTTTAAAAAGCACTTACCACTTTCAGAGGTAACAAAATTATACGGTAGAACAGGAGAGATGATGCAGCAGACTCATAGAAATGGTACAAATGTATGCGTAAGCATGGCAACTAGAGTGAGGAGAGGAGAGACAAGGAACACAACAAAGGAGGACTACATGTTTGTCATAATAATAATAAAGAAGGTAGTTTAAAATTACCTAATCTCGTCATATTTTTGAGGATTATTTTGTTAATAGTCTTTAAAAAAATAAAACCAGTTTTGACCAGATTAATGGGCTCTGGTTTTTTTTTTTTTTGAATGAACTGAAAACGTTTCCATAAAACACATGCCCCAGGTCCCTTTAAAAGTTCTTTCCATTTCCAATGTGTGGCTAAGGATTGTCTTGTTGCTATCAAAGATGAGAAATAAGCTTAGAATTTGACATTTAATCTCAACTTAATATCTAAATTGTTGCATCCAAATGGCTCCTGGGCTCTTTAAGGTATGTCTACACTCCACATTATTGGTGGTGGCGTGTAGGGTATGGGTAGCTACAGGCTGTAGTCAAAAGTAGGCTGTGTACACACAGTGGGGAGCTGCTACTGGAGTTTTCCCTTGCTGCCTCACCTTGCCAGAGCCTTTCCCTGCTGCCGTAGTCTTTTACTTACTCTGGCTGGAAAAGACTCTGACAGCAGGTTGTTATACTACTAAAAATAGCAGTGTAGATATAGGATGCATTGCTTGGGTTGTGCATACCCTAAGGGTTTAGTTGAGCCTTTAATCCAGGGGTGGGCAAACTTTTTGGCCTGAGGGTCGCATCGGGTTTCGTAAATTGTATGGAGGGCTGGTTAGAGGAGGGAGTCGTGGCCTAGCCCCCACCTCCTATCTACCCCCCCCAAGACTCCTGTCCCATCCAACCCCCCCTGTTCCCTCACAGACCCCCCAGGACCCCAGCCCCATCCACATACCCCTGCTCCCTGTCCCCTGTCTACCCCCAGACCCCAACCACCTCATCCAACCCCTGACCGTCCCCTGCTGCCCCATCCAACCCCCCCTCCTTCCTGACTGCCCCCCCAGAACCTCTGCCCCCATTCAACCCCATTCCCCTCCCTGACTGCCCCGACCCCTGTCTATGCCCCTGCCCCCTGAGCACCACCCCGAACTCCCCTGCCCTCTATCCAACCCCCCTACTCCCCACCCCCTTACCGCGCTGCGTGGAGCACTGGTGGCTGGTAGTGCTTCAGCCGCACCACCCGGCTGGAGCTGGGACACGCTGCTGCTGCCACACAGGCCAGAGCACTGGGTCAAGCCGGGCTCTGCAGCCCTAGGAGCTCACAGCCCCGCCACCCAGAGCACTGCGCCAGTGGCGGAGCAAGCGAGCTGAGGCTGAGAGAGAGGGGGGGACAGCAGGGGAGGGGCCGGGGGCCAGCCTCCCGGGCCAGGAGCTCGGGGGCTGGGCAGGACAGTCCGCAGGCTGGATGTGGCCCATGGGCCGTAGTTTGCCCACCTCTGCTTTACTCCCTAAGCAGTGCCTCACTGTTTACACTGTTGTTTATACCCGTGCAAGGTAAGCGTGAAATATGTGTACGCTACACGCTGCTGTAAGGAGTGTGCAGTGTAGACCTATTCTTAGCAATACTTCTGGGCCTACTTGTGAAGGAATGGCCAGTTCTTGTCTTGATGACGACTGTCTTCTGTACCTCACAGTTAACTTGTGCATTCACTGTCTGTCTCTATGTAACCATTTGTTGTCTGTCATGAAAACATTAGGGTTGCCAACATCATATTTAAAAAAAAAGGGACTGTTTTCTTAGCACCCCCTCTCCACCCCTTCTCCTGGTATCATCATTATCAGTAATAATAATTAATAAGCAGTACTCACCTATATTCACCAAGGGTATTTCTTGCTGCTTTTTGCAGCACTCAGCAGCTCTCAATCTTGTTGTACCGAAATGAAAAATAAGGGACGTCCCTTGTAATAAGGGACTCTTGGCAACCCTAGTTAGGGTGCACCACAAGCGTTTGTGTTCTGGAACAGACAGTTTTGTAGTTTTTAGACTGGTGTTTATAATTGCATTTAATTAAATCAAGTTAATTGGCAATCAGTGAGGTCAAGTTAGAACAGGAATAATAACTCTGGACAATCCCCAACAAAACAACATTAAGGAAACATTGCAAATGAGTCGTTGCTGTTGATATCAGAAGGAATGATTTGGGATTTCTCTAATCCAAACTTTGTCAAAAGTTTGCCTTGAGTTTATTTGTGGTCACTAAATAATATACTGACCATGTGTAAATTTTTTCTCATTCTTCTGCATGGTGCACAATGTAAATTTAAAATGTTATATTTCAGGCTTGAGTCTTATCTTTCTCACACTGGTGTAAATCATGATTAACTACATTGAAATCAGTGAAGTACTGTCTATGTAAATGAAATCAGAATCTGTCTCTTCATATCTGTCGAGAGACCATCACCATAATATAATTTTAGGCTTTGCGTTTTTTTAAAAGAGTAATGATTTTAAAGCAGTGGTTCTCAAATTTTTGTACTTGTGACATTTCACATAGCAAGCCTCTGAGTGCGACCCCTCCTTATAAATTAAAAACACTTTTTAATATATTTAACACCATTATAAATGCTGGAGGCAAAGCAGGGTTTGGGGTGGAGGCTGAGAGCTTGTGACTCCCCCATGTTATAACCTTGCAAACCCCCAGTTTGAGGACCCCTGTATTAATGATATGTAGTAAATGAAAATATTTTTTTAAAAGTAAACATTTCCAAGTAGTGTTAGAAAGCCAAGCACATCTCTATGTTAGTAAATGAGAACTAATTAGAAATAGACCAGTCTGAGATATGTAAAATGCAAAAAAGGAAACTAACATTATAAATGATCAAAATGTAGTAAATGTGGATGGTGATAGCACTTGCCATTAGAAGATTTCAAAGCATGTTACAAACGTTAATAAACTAGGTCTTGCAAGGACTTCTGCAGATGTATAAAATAAAAAGAAAACTTAGGTGACTTATTCAAGACCACAAAGGGTAGTCTGTATTGGTGGTGGGATTCGTTTTTTTTTTCTTCCAATTCTTGTTTACTAGGTATTATTCTGTGGATCACAGTACAGAAAATTGAAGTAGGTTTATGTTACAAAGATTTCAGCTGTAAAATTAAATTTCTGAACTTTCATCTTAATAACCACAGTGCTTATACAAAGACGATATTCAAGAAAAAATGTTTGCCTGACAGTGCCCCCTAAAGGTCTAGGAGCCAGATTCTCCACTCACCCCCATCAGGGGGTCCTGATGCTGCAACTGGACCCCCTGAGTGCCAGCATCCACTCATGTAGATTCAGTTACCACACTGGAACAAAATCATTCATTTAGTAGCTCTGCTGAAGTTAGAGGTGCAATGTCATCAATGTGAGAGCATAATCAGGTTCTGGATGTTCAGTGTTTCCAAGCCATCCAACATGCCACTTAACAGCAGTGGTTAGTTTGTAATGAAAGAGGTGGCAGGGCTCAAGCAATTACAGTAAAAGTTGTGTTATCCGGCACTTTACCAGTCAGAAAACTCTATAAACCATCATTTCTGATCTTCTTTGAAAATTTGGTTTATAGTCCGGTTGGCGTGGGGCTGGCAGGGTCCATACCTGGCTCCACGTGGCTCCGTGGAAGCAGTGACATGTCCCTGCTGCTCCTAGGTGGAGGAACGACCATGAGGGGTTCAGAGTGTGGGAGCGGGTGCGGGGTTGGGTCGCAGGAGGGGATGCAGGGTGCTGGATCCAGGCAGCGCTCACCTCAGGCAGTTCCCCGCAAGCATCAACCTGACCCTGCTGCTCCTAAGCGGAGGTGTGGCTAGGCTTCTACGTGCTGCCCCTTCCCTTAGCGCTGGCTCCACAGCTCCCATTGGATGGGAACCCTGGCCAATGGGAGCTGCGAGGGTGGCACTTGTGGGTGGAGGCAGGGCACAGAGCTGCCTAGTCGCGCCTCTGTCTAGGAGCAGCAGGGACAGGTCGCTGCTTGTGGGGAGCCACCCGAGGTGAGCGTCACCAGGATCTGGAACTCCGCATCTCCTTCCGTGCTCCAACCCCCTGCCCCGAGCTTCCTCCTGCACCCAAACTCCCTCCCTCTTAGTTAACCAGAATTTTTCATTTATCTGCACCCCCACATTCCCTCAACATGCTGAATAAAACAGCTTTTACTGTATTTTACTTTCATAACTGATGCAGCAAGCCCAGAGGTGCCGGGGCTCTGACCTGCCAAGCCTAGTGGTGCCAGGGCTCAGCCCTGGAAAGCCCTGACACAAATTAAACACTGCTTAACAAGCTCCAAAGAGGTATATCAGGTAGAAAACTAGAAGAAAAATACTACTTTATAAATTCATTTTTTTATGTTTTGTGGAAGTCTCTTTTCATTCATAATCACATTTTCATTGCAGGGTGTGCAGTGCTCAGCTATTTTAAAAAAATATTGTTGCTTACATTTCTCACTTTTATTTTTAAATGGGGTCAAATCACAGTGAAGATGTTTCTTGAAAAAGTTTACTCCAGAAATTCAAAGGAAAATGTTTATATTAAAACTATTTTTTTCTGTAGCAATATCTATCAAGGCTCTTTTAAAAAAAAGTACAGTATTTTGTCATGAGATCAAAGTCCACTCTCCACATATCAAATATCTGAAGTGTAGTAAAGTATGAGTGGAATAAAAATCACCAGGAACTTGTACTGAATCTTGTACCAGACACATTCCTAATAGGAAATGCAGTAATCTTTTTCAGTGTTAAAGGCTCCACTTTTGAGTGTTCAGTCCTTTCTGGAAGTTGGTCAGATAATAGGTTTGCTCCATATTGACTAGAAAGCTGTGGTGTATATTTTTTTGTTTTATATTTTTGCTTTTTTCATTTCATGCCTCTTATAAATGTGATCAGATTGGTTTTAGGGGACTTGTTCTAAGGAACTAGGGAAAACATATGATATGTCATTTTTGCGTGGTGCAATTTTTTCAGTTTGTCAATGTATAATTTTTTTAAAGGAGCTTTTATGAAATTTTTTTAGGATAGAATAATTCAAGGTTGTTTGAATCTTACACATACAATGTTGTGTTTTTTCAAAATCCAGATTCAATGGAAATATTCAGCTCTTTTTATACACGAGAAAAACATTGTTTTTGGTGTGAATTTTATTAAATGGATCCAAAGTTGGACATATTCCTCTGTCATATGCCAAGGCATAGTATGTTATATTGTTGGAATTTCTTGTATCATTCCCAGTGTTTTATTTTCCATATTGTGGGCGAGAACCTAGTCCCCTACTCCTGTTCCTTTGTGTGGCAGAAAGCAGCCACAAACTGTAGGATTTCCCCTGCCTAAGGTGGTCCTTGGGTGGCATAAAACTGTTCCTGTGGCTCCTACACCGTTCCGTACTCTGACACAGGACACAGGAAATGTTCCCTAGGTGACAGCAATCTTTGGTAGTGAGAATGACCTTTTTGGCAGTGGGCAACTATGTGAAGAATTTGTTCTCTTGCTGGTCCTAAGGTCAGTGGATCATGAAGGTTGCAGTCACCCTTTCCAGCCCAGCAGTCACCCTTTCCAGCCCAGCCCAGCCTATATTCCCATTAGCTGAGAACAGCTCAGCTAATGGGAATATCTGGGTCTTCAAATTATATATAAATGTATGGTAATTACTTGATTGATCCTGAGAAAACTAATACCGGTACATTTTTTCTATAACTTAATTATGTATTTGTGGTTTGACCATAAATTACAAGGAAAATAGAGTTTATGTTCATACAGATATAACCTTTTGCTAATTTGTAGCATAGTACAGTTGACTGAAGAAGGAATCAAATAATTATATGTGCCCCTTTGCTTTCAATTTTGTATTTTTTAATTCAGTCTATTTTGGTGGAGTTGACATTCAGGAGAAACTTAGAAGAGGGACTTATGCGGTTTTGTAAATATGCATGCAGACATGAACATCCGCATAAATATATACATGTAAACAGAGTGCAAAAAAGCTTTTGTATCTGGCAATGACAGTAGTTTCTTATTGATTTTTAATTGTTTTGTTTTGTACTCAAAAATAGTGAAGGTTAATGTTTGCTTCCGACTAATGACATTGAAGCTAGAGATGGGTAAATTTTAATGAGGTTTAGCTCAGATGTATCACTTAATGTGCAGTGTACCATGTCTGAACATAAGCCCAAACTTAGCTTGAAACTGCAAATCACAGCTGGAGAATTTGGTACTTTTGAGAGTACCAAGTTTTAGCTCATGAAATTGCGTATTATATGATTTGAACTGTGCTGCTGTTGGCTTGTTATAAAGCAAAGTAAACACTTGGCCTCCTAAAAAGAAAACTCCAGAAGCAAAATCATCATGCTGCTTAAGTCCCCATAATGCCCTCTGGCAATCTCAGACTGAAATAGCACTGCAAAAGGAACAGCACACAGTGTTTTCATATGAAAACATTATAAGTATATGCACCTCCATAACTGGATCTGGGACTTATTTTAATATTAACCTCTCAATCTTGTTAGGGTGTATTTTATTCTCTTCTATTCAGGTTTTTATCTGTCCTCCTCTGAGGGCCTTCCAGAAGTGCATTAAGTGACATGATTGAATCATTCATGGAAAATATTAATCTTGTAGACGACTTGCTGGGGCAGGCATTGTCTTTCTGTGTATTTAGAAAATACCTAAATTTGGAGCAACTGCTGTTGATGATGGAGCCATACCTGTAGAAGTTCTAAGCTAGTCTAAGGGCTTGGACACACTACCACTTATGTCGGTATAAGCTCAAGGCTGTGAATAAGCCACCCACACGAGCAACGTAAGTTATACCAACCTAAGTGCCGGTGTGGACAGCGCTGTGTCGGTGGGAGACGCTCTCCCGCTGACATAGCTACTGCCTCTTGCAGAGGTGGTTTTATTATACTGACGGGAGAACTCTCTCCTGTCAGCATAGAGCATCTTCTCCAAATGTGCTACAGTGGTGCAGCTGCATTGGTACAGCTGCGCTTCTGGAGCACTTCTAGTGTAGACCAGGCCTAAGTGAGATCCCACTTTTCTTCAGTGGGATTTTAGCCTCCAGTGTTTCTCCCCCAGTGGCACAGTGGTGATGCAAACACCAAACATAGATACAGCTGATATCAGTGCAAATCATGTTGCACAGGTGTGAGTTGTATTTACATTAGAGGTTTTACAGCAATATAGTTATGCCAGAGTTTGAAATTTCAGTGTAGACAAAACTTTATATTGGTTCAACACAGCACATCTCCTTGTAATGTCCTCTATATGGAGCCTGTAGCTACCATGGGTGTAGTATGTGAGCCTCCATGCATCTTATTAGTGTGCTACTTACCATCACTAAATCAGACCCTGCTAATCTGAAAAATGCCTTTTCTGTTTCTGTAGAATCTTGGCCTGCTAAGATTTGAGCCAAAGACAGTATGATGAAAAGACTGTAAATCTACAGTTTGAAGTAAAATGAGACTCTAGTAATTGTTAGTAACATGACCTTCTTGTCAGTAGAGAGCAAGACTTCCACAAGGCATTTCTAAAAACATCTAATGTGGATCAGAGCAGCTTCAGCTTGTCCGGAGTTCTTCTGTAATATTTAGTATTAGAAAACCCAAGGATTCAAAAATCATGTTAGGCCTCCCAAAATCATGAGATAATTAAAATTAAAATTCAGGGTTTTTTTTTATTTGCATGCTGGTTGTTGAGCCTTTGAAGTCCACATTTTCAAGTATTTGTCTGCAGCTATGAGGGCAGGGGCGGCTCTAGGATTTGCGCCACCCCAAGCAGGGTGGCACGCCGCAGGGGGCGCTCTGGCGGTCGCCGGTCCCGCGGCTCCGGTGGACCTCCCGCAGACGTGCCTGTGGAGGGTCCGCTGGTCCCGCGGCTCCGGTGGACCTCCCACAGGCATGCCTGCAGATGCTCCACCGGAGCCGCGGGACCAGCGGACCCTCCGCAGGCACGTCTGCGGGAGGTCCACCGGAGCCGCGGGACCAGCGGACCCTCCACAGGCATTCCTGCGGGAGGTCCACCGGAGCCGCCTGCCGCCCTCCCATGGGACGCCGCCCCAAGCGTGCGTTTGGCACGCTGGGGTCTGGAGCCGGCCCTGTATGAGGGCTAAAGAGTACCTTTTTTAAAATAAAAGGTGAGATTCTTTTGTCAGCACATAATTCAAAGAGCCTGGGGCTTTAAGAAGAGGACCAAATATCACGAGACTCATGAGAAAAATCATGAATTTTCAACAGCTGCTGCCAGATTGAAACAAACAGTAACATTCTACTACCGTTCCATTCTAGGGTCTAAAGAGAATCTGTCTCCATAATCAGCCTGCTTCCCCTCATTGGTTCTTCCAGGGCACAAACTTTTTCACATTGTACATTACTGTTTTTATGTCAGGATGGCTGACTCTGACTTGCTGCACGGTGCACTTTATGATAGAAAGACAATTTTATCACAATTTTTTTATTGAAAAATGGCACGTGTTAGAGCAAAATTGAATAAGGAATTTTGAGCTGGAGTAAATAATAGACATTAATTTGACTATCCACTTGAACTATATTTGATAGTTAATCTCCCCAAAGTGGTTGGAAAAGTCATTGCCTACAGGTAGTTGTGTGATCAGTAACTGAAGTAATATTTTTAATGATTTTTTTAATATTTATGTTCAGAAATCACATAGGGCCACACTCTTTACTAGAACTGTGTCCCAAAGTGCTTACACACAAACTGCCAGAGTATGGTGGACTGGAGCTCTCCTCAGCAGTGATGGGGATCTAATGTCACTAAGATCAAGGCAGACGGGGGAAAGTTAATTCAGGGTGTGCAATCCATTTTAGTATAGTACTACTGCCTTGGGCCTGACTTCATGTGTGAAGAGGAGGAGTCTTGGCTATATAAACAGTCCTTGAATGATTGAAGAGGAAGCTAGAGAAGCAAAGCACATCAGGAAAGTTAAGGAGAAAGGATTTCTTGACAGCCATCTGCTACTGTTTTCCTATGTGCTACTTGCACTGGAATAATATCTTTATTAAGTATAATGTTACATTTTAATATTTTTTTGGCTATATCCTTCTATATCAGTTGCCAGCCACAGTCTTTGGGTGGAATAAACACTTTCTTGCTTTACTAAAAACTCTACTTTAAGCTCTATTTTTCCTTGCCATGTTGGTGGTAAGAATTTCTAAGATACCAGATGGCTAGGTGTCAAATGCATAAAGTGCTTCATTTCCTCATTCCCTCCTCCTGCACTGTAATTTATTTCTGTTAGTTAGATAATTAGGAGTTGGAAGGGAAAAAAATCAAAAGTTGAAACTATAGCTAGAAATTTTGGGCTGGAAAATAAACTGATTTTTAGCATTATTAAACTGCTGTGTGATCGTTAAATAAATCTGTTGGCCCAGTAGAAGTTCCATTAATTTCTTGTGCTTTGTCGGATGGCTAATAACATTTTCCTGTAAACAAGGTGATTTGTTCAATTAACATGACCAGTTAGGTACAATAGAATTTGCTCTTAACAGCTAGTCAATTGTTGTATTGTTGTGGGTTTTTTAAACATGAAATAAAAGGTTATGTGGAAAGTTCAAATAGTTAACCATGTTGATGTGGACTTGGCAATAATAGCTCCACAATGAGAGAAACTACTATGCTGCTGTACTGATTTTAGCACCTTTGCAGATAAATAAAGGCAGGGGTGTCTCCAACTTATGCATTCACAGCAGAACCTGAGCTAGTGAGTTCTTAATGGAAATTCTCAGTATGTGGTTCTGATGCATTACTTACATCTGAGTAGTGATGGCATTTGATCTCTTTCATGCTTTGTCTTGCTTTCTCTTAAATGCAATTACTGAATATGAAATTTGTTCCAGTTCTTAAAGCATCTGAGCAGATTCTGTGCTAAGATTATTTCTAACTGTCTTGGCTTTGAGAGGCTTTTTTTCCAATAAATATCCATTCTCAAAGGTAGAGGCTCATTCTCTAATTTCACTGGAGGCTTGCAATAATGTGTCCTGCAGCCCCATTGATGTTTCTTTTTAATGTGTCTCAGGCCAACAAGGAATTAGCTGAATAAGTAATGTAAGAACTGTCTCCCCCATTGGGATAAAATTTAGGATCAGGGCCTAAGCTATGTCTGCACTACAGAAACCATAGTAGTTTAAGCACTATGCTATAGCTATGCTGGCATAACTCCATAGTGTAGATGCAGTCTACAGTGACAAAGGGTTTTTCCTTCACTAGAGATAAGACCACTACCTCCCTGGGCGATGGTAGCTAGGTTGATGGAAGCATTCTTCCATCAACTTAGCTGTATCTGCAATGGGAGTTAGGTCTGCATAGCTCCAGCGCCAAGGGATATGGATTTTTCACACCCCTGAGTGATTTAGCTATGTCAACTTGAATTTTAAGTGTAGACCATGTCTTAGTTTTGATATCCACTGTGTTTTAGCTTTTATGAGAGACAAAGTGTGTCATGTAATATCTTTTATTGGACCAGTCTTTTGTTGGTGGAAGAGACAAGCTTTCAAACCTCAGAGTGCTGTTTTTCAGATCTGGAAAAGGTAAACCAGTAACATTTTAGCTTTTATGTACAACCTTTTATTTGAGGGATTCTAGGATTTCTTAATGCATTCACCATTCATAAGAAAGTATATTGGATAGGATGCATTTTTAGAATTTTGTATTTGGCTATCCCATGTGAATCTCAGAAAACATTAACTGCAAAAATAAGTGTTTCCAAAATATTTATTGACATTATTTTCATCTTGGCAAAATGCATGTAAAATATTGGTTACACTTTTTTGGAGGTACCAGTATTGAAGACTAGTACAAATATTTGTGACCTTGTCTATCATTCATTTGATTAGTGAATGCAGTATCATAAATCTCGTAGTGAACACTCTAGAGGATTTTCATCTATTGCTGCTCCAGTAACTCATTCTGTTTTTCCTAGTGTAGAAGATCAGTTATTTCCATAGCAGCTGTGCAATTTCTGCAAATACCCTGTAAAGTGAACTGCATAGACTATGTCACACATTAGAAACATTACTATATTTAAGCTTTTTTAACATATATGCATGTCTTTTACTTCCTGTGAGTTTTCTGCATAGCAGCCTCTTCTAAATAGTGTTTGGACAACAATTATTGACTCTTCCCGACCCTGGCAGAGAGCACAGAGGACCCTTCTTTATTTCTTATAATAGAAAACATTGCAAGCCTCTCCCAAAATGTATTCACTAGTCTGTCATAAAAGCAGCAACCTCCACTAGTGCAAGAGAAAATTTTATATTTATAGGAAATAGGGGGTAGAAATATGTCAACCCACGGTACGTCCAGACCACCCGCCCTATCGGCGGGTAGCGATTGGTTTATCGGGGATCGATATATCGCGTCTCATCTAGAGCGAGCGGCGGTAGCAGAGTTGACGGGGGAGCCGTGGACATCGATCCCGCGCTGTGAGGACCCGAGGTAAAAAGATCTAAGATACTTTGACTTCAGCTACGCTATTCACATAGTTGAAGTTGCGTATCTTAGATCAACACCCCCCCCCAGTGTAGACCAGCCCCCAGAGTGCAATTCTTGCCTCGCTGAAGTCAGTGACAAGACTTCCACTGACTTCAGTAGTGTAAGGATTTCACCCACAGTCTATGCTGCATTGGGGATTGAGATTCTTTAGCTTGTGAGGCCTGAAGTGCTGGCTCTCTGGGTGCTGGTGCTAACTAACGCTGTTGAAAAAGGTGAGAATTCAGGGGTCAAGTTCATTGCTTGTGTAATTAAGAACAAGCCCTTTGACTTCAGAGGAGTTGTGTCCGCTTAACACCAATGGTACATTTGACTCAGTAACTTCACAGAATAAACAGCTGTGCTCTTCTCCCAGAGCTGCTTTTGAAAGAGAGTTATAAATCTGTACTGCCTATGAAAGGATTATTGAACAGCATGCATGCGTGTCTGTGTGTGTCTGCGTTTTGATCACCGGGGTAGTACAGGAGGGTGTGTGAGTTGTATTAGCCCCATTTTACAAACAGGCAAATCTGTTCAAGATTACATAACTAGTGTGAGGAGAGCAAACCTTAATGCAAACTCTGAGGGCAGCTTTTTATTATAATTGTTACTGGAAGATATTTCTTAAAGAAAAATAGATGGAAGGTGAAGCGTGCTGATGCAAAGTTCATTGTGACTAAGATACATGAATTAAATCAGGTCTTTTTAAGTGCTGCTCTTGTATATCTAAGAGGAAGGAAAAGAAAGAGTAAACTTCATTTTATGCAACCAGTTTCTTCAAGATTTAGGATATTTTAAGGAAAAATTATGAGTTTTTTAACCTATTTCTCTTCTTTCTTTTGGGCATGTGAACTGAGCTATCTCAAGATCTGCCTCAAATTCTAGTCAGACATAAAATAAGTTAATGTAAATTGGACAAGAAGGAGAATAGGGCCAATTTTTAGAAACTTAAATTATATTGAAAATCTGATACTCCGTGTTTACACATAAGAAAGGTGATACTTGAACCCTATATCCTAGCCTCTGCTTTATACCTTCCCAATTATACTTATTGTTTCCAGCCTGTTTGCAGCATAGATTGTGCAGGAAAATAGACAAGAGACTTTATATTTGAATATGAACGTGTTGTTGTGTAGTGTTAATAGCTAGAGATTTGGGCTGACAAACAGATCAATTTTAATCTGACTTCATTTCAGACCATTGTCTAGCAGTTCAGTTCAGTTGCATTTAACATTATCAGCTTTTGTTTGTGTGTGCCAATAGCTTACCAAGCCCTCAGGTATTTGTCGTTTGGTTTAGCGTAACCTGAATCTGGTAATGTTACACTGAATATTAACAGGTACCTGATATAATGCTTTTGCAAGTACTGCATATGGCCGTGTAATTTAATGTTTCGTTCATTTCTCTGAGGTCACTGGAAGTTATTGTGAATTATCTTTAAAAAAAACCCCACATTGTCCATATGGTGCATTTTTAACAGATGCAGCTACAATCTGGATATCATTCCAGGCAGGGCTGGAAAAGAGGAGGGGGTTATCCTCCCCCCCCCCGTACCAAACATTAGGAGCCCCATCCCCCCTTTTTTCTGACTTCCTTGGGGGATGCTTCCCTCTAAATCCACTTCCAACTCCTGTTTGATGAGGGAACTGTATCCCCTCTGTAATGAGTCCTATGCTGGACACCTACCACACTTGCCAACTACTGAGTTGTGGCATCTTGACCTAATCTCCTTACCTACCTCACCAGGTCCCCAGGGGAAGGCAAAAAGATCCTCCCATCCTTGACCAGTCTGGTCATGTGGGAAAAATTGCTTCCCAGCCCAAAAAGAAAAAAGACTAGTACAAGCCAACAGCAGATTGAGAGTGTTCCTTTGGAATGCATGGGATATAAATACCCTTCTCCAGGTCACATCGCGGGTCAGTGCCCCCACCTTATCCAGCCATTGCCTGTACCCCCCTCAGCTCTGCTCAGATACCTCTGTTCTCTTTCCCCTCGCTTGTATTCCAAATGCAGTAGGGACTCTTAAAGGAGCCCTGTCCACTTTTTCCTGCAGCCCAGACAAAAACTTACCATATTCAGTTGTGATGAGCACATTTTTAGTCATAATTACAAATCTGTATGTTTTTCTTTTTTAGAACCTTTGTAATAAGAAAAATAAAGCAGGTATTCTGTGTAGTGCTTCATGATCATAGTTCTAATAAAAATTTTAACAGGGAGGGCCTTTAATTAACTGAATTGTGTGGTCTACATAGGGTTCAATCCCTTTCCTATTTGTCCATTGAAAGACTTATGCACTTCAGCAGGGGGTTAAGCAGTTTTTATGTAACAATAACTAAAATTACAACTGCAGTGAGTTTACTGAGAGTCTATGCTCTGCCCAGTTATGTAGATAAGAGCAGTTATTCCCCAATGGTGGAAACAGTGTACTTATTTAATAAGTTGCATAATACAAACAGAAGCCTAAGGAAAGAATGTGGCTTGACAGTGAAGAGAAAGATGTGTTCTTGTACTGATGTGTAGGGTAGTTTTGCTATGAGACAACTGCCTGCTGTTTTTCTAGCATAGAGAGAGCGATTATAAACCTGAACAGGTGGAGCTAATGTAACACTGACAGACCCCGGTTGTTGGCAGGCAGGATTAAACTTGGAAACTCTGGAGCTAAATGTATGAGCTTCTACTGCATGAGCTAAGAGCCGTATGTCTCCTAGCTCACGCTATAGAGCGTGTGAGTGTGTATATATATATATATAATAAACTCTCTCTCTCTTTTCTCCCCCCCACCCCTTAGTGCCACTAAGTTCCTGTTTCTTTATATATCTAATCTAAAAGAAACGCAGTGTATGATATAGTCATTGACAGCCAGTTTCTTATATTACTTCCTTAAATGTTCCATGATTGTGAAAATTCTACAACTCATTTTAGCAGTTTTTCTCCTGCTGCCATTTTATTTAATTAAATTTAACATCAATTAAAATAAGCCCATACAGAAGCACTGCATGCCCTAACAATAATTAAACTTACAATGATTATAGTCACCCAGCAACATTAAAACTGATATACAAGTGAATTCCACATGCCAGATGCATTAAATTATTAGATAAAAAGCCTGAGAAAGATACCTCATCCCCTGTCCTACTGAGGAACACAGTCATTCTTCCCCAAACCAATGAGCATTAGATGACCAAGAACTATTCCATATCATTTTGTTACTATTAAAAAAATACAAAGAGTGCATAGCAACACACTAGGTATTTTTATAATCTAAAAAGTGGTCTGTTGCATCAGTCTGTTTCTCAAGAAGAAATGGTCTGAACTTGTTCCTTTATACCCCATATTGAAGAAGGATGTTTGGGATGCACAGGTCACTGAATGGTAGCTCAAGCCCATGTGTATATTATGTAATCTGTACATACAAAAAATCCTGCCTTTAAAATATAAAAGCACTGCTTGTAAATATATATATCTTTGATAATCAATCCTGCTGGTAAGTTTATTTACAAATTTAGTTGGGTTTGGTCTTGCTTTGAGCAGGGGGTTGGATTAGATGACCTCCTGAGGTCCCTTCCAACCCTGAGATTCTATGATTCTATGAAATTTTGCTTTTCTTTGATTAGTGTCATGTATTTCAAGTGATAAATAAAAATCCTTAAAGAATGAATGATCAGGCATCTCTTAGAAATACATTCTAGTGTTTGTCACATGTGCACATACACAGAATGTGTGTAAGCACACACACAAGTGTGTGTGTGCATATCGCACTGACTGATAGTATTCGGGGGACATGTTTCCCTCTCTTACAGTAATTATCCTTCTACTTCGGATGACAGTCTAGCAGCTGGAGCTGACAGTGCTGAATACATTTTGAAGGTTTAGGTGTGATTAAAGTGAGCCTGTCATGATAAACTCTTAGAATGCCTGCTGGAATAGGGGACTTGACTAAGTAATTGAGTTGGAAAAGGCGCCTAAACTTTTATCTGCCTCTCTGAAATAATTACTGAGCTAGTATGATTGATGAGAATTCAGAGGTGGATAAATTGCTCAATAGTTTTAATCTTAGGCTTGCTCAGATTGCTTGAAATTTACAGGAGGAAGAATGGCAACTCATGTAAAGCTTTGTCCTGTACAGGCAGCTTGCGAGACCAGCTAAATCCTTTCAAACTTAGAGCCTGCCAGAGTAAAGAGATTGGATCATTATTAATTTATAATAATAAAAAGCTCTCCCATTTCAGAGACTTTCTGAATAGAGATTTTATCTTTTTGTTTTTGGCAGCTTGAGAATGAACATGAATTTAAGCCTTGAGCTATTGTAACTTCTTATTTACATTTATAAAAGCACCTATCCAGTGCTCTGTGTGTGGTACAAAAATGTAAAACAAGCCAATAGTTTAGATTGGTAATAGGACCTTCTCACAACAGACTCACATGTTTCATTACCCCTGATTCCCAAATAGCTACCTTCTATTCCCTCCTTCCTTCAGGAAAAGTCTGCATAATCATATCCATCTTGCAGGGTAGCCTGAAAGTTTACTAAACAGGGATCCTGATGGACTAAGAGGGATAGTAAGTCTGAGAATCCCTCACTGGGAATGTCCTGCCACCAGCACCTTCCATTTTAAATTAGGGTGCTATTGCTATAAGTGCCTTAGCTGATCAAATCTGTGGTGGCTTGACACAATGAGAGAGATGGTCACTCTCAAGTAACTAGAACCCAAACTATTTAGGTATTTATGCGTCAAAAACAGCACCTTGAACTTCACAGGGTGTGTATTATGTAGGATATAAAGGTTACTTCAAACCCAACTTACATAAACACTTACTAAACCTCTCAAAGTTTAATATTTACTTTTTTCTACCATGGAACTCAAATTAATTAGTGTTCTAATGGTGAATAATTCAAGACAGAGGACCATAGAGTAAATTAGATTTTATTTGTATTATGACCAGTAAAACAGAAAATCAAAAAGATAAATCACTAATAAAAGACAATCTGTAAAAGGCATTTCTCTATGTCTTATTGCAGAATCAGCGAGATTGAGTTCCCTGGTGCATTACATGCTACATTCAAATAGTAGCATTAAGAACAGCATGAGTACATATGTGAACCTCTAAGCTCCTGTTTTACCTCTGTCTTAATTTGGTCACATTCATGGTCTGGTTTGGATCAGCTCCCTCTCTAGATCTGACTACTGGAACCTTTAGTGATTAGGGGTAGATCATTTATGGAAGGTTGTAATCTGCAATCTATATTTTCATTGTTACTTTACTCCCTAATTTTACCTTTGGTGAGTCTAAGGACAAATACAGATTTTTAGGTAACACAAGTAGAGCCAAATTAACCCTAATGTTATTGATTAGGGAAAATGTCCCTGAAGAACATGTATTTTAAAAATCTTGTTTGCAGCCATTATTCAGTGGGAGAGGAGCTGCTAACAGTCCATGAGCTACAATAAAAATATATAAGAAACTACAGTCTTTTTTCCCCTTCTGTTTGGCAGATGAGAGATTTGAAGAGTGTAAGTGTGTTTTGGCTACATGGAGTGGTTAAAATTTCTGATAGAGCATGTTTTTAATAACCATTATTTATATTGTACTTTTTATCATAGTGATGAACTAATGAAAGTCAGTGTTCAGTGACTGCAAGTGATTGATCCCTGCCTACACATATCTTTCCTTTTTGGATGCTTTTTATTAAGGAATACAAAGGTTAGCTCTTCCAGCATCACTTCATCTAACTGAATCTTCATTAGCTGGCAAACCGTGGTGACAGTTGGAGTTAACTCTTCAATGAAAGGTTAAATACTTTTGAGGTTTCAGCAAGAAATTTAAAAAGTAAATGGCACTGGGTTTATTTTAATTTAAAAAAAGATGATGGCACCATGCCCACACCCCTTTGGTAGCTGAGGATCATGGTATGTAGCAAGTATTTTTTATAAGGTATGAGAAGGTTTTTTTTGTTTTGGTTTTTTGGTTTTTTTTTTCTGTTTAAATTTGTTGTCTTTCTATTTCATGCGGTGAAATTCCTGTATTATGAGAGGGTAAATAAGAATGTCCAATTTACCTTCTCTGTACCATTCATGATTTTGTATTTTTCTACCGTGTGTCTTCTTCTCATCTCCTCTCTAAACTAAACAGTCTCAAAATGTTAAGTTTGTCATTTCAGCCAATTTTCCTGATAGAGCGGGTAAGGCTTACTGGTATGTAATTCACCCAAAGCACCTTTCTAAAAGATGAAAACAATATTTGCTAATTTGCAGTCCTCCAGCATAATAGCTGTTTTTGAAAAGAGAGTGCATATTTATATTGCCAGGCCAGCCACTTCATTCTTGAAGTCTTTTGGAGCTCTTGGATGTATACCATCTAGTCCAGGTGGCTTGTTGTACTGCAATCTATCAGGTTGTTCCAACACCCCTTGTACTCCACAATCTTGGATAGTACCTCTTCTTTATTTCTGACAAAAGTAGGTTAAGAGTCAGTATCTCCCCTACCATACTCCATGGGGCAGACTGATGCAAAGCAATCTCTTAGCTTCTCTATAACATATTATTGTCCTCAATTGCTCCCTTAACTCCCTGGTAGTTCAGTGAATGCACCAATTCTCTTGCAGACGCTCTTCTGCTGAAGAAGAGAGGAGGGGGAGAAACCCATAAAACCCTCTAATGTAGGGCTATAGTCAGCTAGAATATTACTTGATCTAGAATCTAGGGCATGTTCTCTGAAAGAACACTTAATGTAATTAGGCCATTTGCCACACTATGTCCTGCTATTCCTTTGTTGAATCATAGAATGCAAGTTTTCGCTATAATCATATGACTGGCATAGGAATGCTTGAAATGAATTAAAGGCAAAAAAAAAAAAAAGCACCCTACAAGTATGCAAATAATGTGGAAAAATTCAAGTCATGGGATGTTTAGCTCCCCTTAGAATGTTTACTTTTTAAATATATTTTCAGTTATTTTTTTCAATATGTGTGAATATGCATTGCAAATTCCACAAATAAAAATCATGCATTTAAAAAAATGGACTCAACCACAACCTCATTGCTAACTTCCATACAATCAGACATTCCTTCTACATCGAGGGGGAGACAAAAATTTACAAAAGCACAAACAGAAAAATCTTGTCTGTAAAGACCTCAATTAGCAAATATATTTAGTTTTCCATGGGTGGAACAAATTCATTGAGCCAGTAACATAAATAGTGTACGAACATTTGGTATGACAGAATGTTTTCTTGTAAGAGAGAGGAAAAGAGAATGTATAATTTGCTGTGCAGATTTCCAAGGAGGGAAAAATGCTATTCAGATGCCCTTTGGTCCTCAGTGCTCAGATTTTCAAGCAGAAAACTGCCTACTACGACATCTAAAGTTTCATCACACACGTATTGCAATTCTATCCAATTCCATGAACATGAACAAACTGAACTTTGTCTAAAACATGCATTCTATAAGGAAAGTAATCATGATTATCCTAGAGGACTTGAGGGAAAAGTCAGGATGATGTTAAATATGTAGGAGCCTGTTATGATAATATGATTCTGCTTTAATAAACATTTACAAAGACATGACAAACATGAGCATATGTAACACCCTCACTATAGTCCATTATCCTAGTTTTTACAACAGAAGTGACTTTCTCATAAAAATCTTCTACCCTTTGCTGTTCCAAACACAGGGAGAGCCATAGTCTGTAGGAGGTATCTTCTCTCTGTCTGTCTTCCCTTTGATAATGTAAAGGAACACACTCTGTACATACAGCTGATATTTTCCTCTCAGATACCTTATCCAAATTTTTCTGTTCAGTTCTTAAAAAAAAGTCTTATTTCTTTTGAAAACCAGAGATTTAAAATATCTGTTTTTGTTTGTGACCTGTCTGGATAAAGGGGCCAATCTCTTTAGTCCTGTGTCCCTTTCCCATTGCCTCTAGAGGATATCTTCTCTCTGTCCATCTTTTTTCCACAAAGCTCCACTTGTCCTCTTGTAGAATTCTCTTCCCCTTCAAAGGTCCTTAGCTCCTGTTTCACACTCCTCACCTCTTTTCTGTTCTTTCTCTGTCGCTTCCTTAGCTGCCTTTGTCACATCTGGGTCATTCCCACTGTCCTGGGCAGTCCTCCATTCTCAAGACAATACATTAAAGGAGTGTTAATGGTTGCAGACTGCTGCCACACAGGGAGGTCTCCACCTGATCTTCTCAAAGCAGGATGAATCTGAGCAACTAGTGAGAGAGGAGTCCCAGTGCAGTGTCTAAGGGCTTGGCTACACTTACAAGTTGCAGCGCTGGGAGTTACAGCGCTGGTCATGCAGCTGTGTAGGGCCAGCGCTGGAGTGTGGCCACACTGACAGCTACCAGCGCTGCAGTGTGGCCACACTTGCAGCACTTTCCAGCGCTGTATTGAGAGCAGGGGCAGCTCTACGTTTTTGGCCGCCCCAAGCAGTCATGCGCGGGAGGCGCCCCGGAGCCGCGGGAGCAGCGGACCTCCCGCGGGCATGACTGCGGAGGGTCCACTGGTCGCGCGGCTCGGCTGGACCTCCCGCAGCTGCGGACGGTTCGCAGGTCCGGCGGCTCCGCTTGAGCTGCCACAGTCATGCCTGCGGGAGGTCCAGCCGAGCCGCGGGACCAGCGAACCGTCCGCAGTCATGCCTGCGGGAGGTCCACTGGAGCCGCGGGACGAGCGCCCCCTCCGCAGTCATGCCTGCGGCAGGTCCGGTCGTCCCGGGGCTCCGGTGGACCTCCTGCAGGCATGACTGCGGCAGGTCCGCTGGCCTAGCCTGCCGCCCCCCTGGGAAAGGGCCGCCCCACGCGCGTGCTTGCCGCGCTGGGGTCTAGAGCCGGCCCTGATTGAGAGGTGCATTGTGGGCAGCTATCCCACAGAGCACCTCGTCCCATTTTGGCGCTGAGTATTGTGGGAAGGGGAAGGAAGTGTGTGGGTCATTCCACTTCCTGTGCCAACGCCCCGTGGTGCATCGCTTCACATCCCAGCATTCAGTCTTTCCGGCAACGTTTGGCGCCATTGTGAGTGTCTTTCTGTTACTGTGTGTGAATCGCGATTTCTGTGGCAAATGGAGCCCGAGCTGCTGAGGACTGTGCTGATGAGTGTCGCCAGCACAACACGTTTGGCAGTCGAGCTATTCCTTCAGCTCCAAAGTGACAGTGAGGAGTCTGACGATGATATCGATATCGATTTGCCTGCCGCGTGTGACACTACAGTGCTTGTGGCATTCACGGAAATGCTCAGCACTGTTGAATGCCGCTTTTGGGCTCGGGAAACAAGCACTGACTGGTGGGATCACATCGTCATGGAAGTCTGGGATGACGAGCAGTGGCTGCAGAACTTTCGTATGAGAAAAGCCACTTTCATGGGACTGTGTGCTGAGCTCGCCTCCACTCTGCGGCGCAAGGACACAAGATTGAGAGCTGCCCTGACGGTGGAAAAGCGGGTGGCTATTGCAATCTGGAAGCTGGCAACTCCAGACAGCTACCGGTCGGTCGGGAACCAGTTTGGAGTGGGAAAGTCGACCGTTGGAATCGTTTTGATGCAAGTTTGCAAGGCAATTAATCGCATCCTGCTAAGAAAGACCGTGACTCTGGGGAGCGTGCAGGACATTGTGGATGGCTTTGCACAAATGGGTTTCCCTAACTGTGGAGGGGCGATAGATGGGACGCATATTCCTATTCTGCCCCCCCCCCCACCTGGCATCAGAGTACGTTAATCGTAAGGGGTATTTCTCTATGGTTCTCCAGGCGCTTGTGGATCACCGTGGGCATTTCATTGACATTTACACAGGCTGGCATGGAAAGGTGCATGATGCACGCATCTTTCGGAACAGTGGCCTGTTCAGGAAGATGCAGGCAGGGACTTTTTTCCCAGACAGGAAGATCACAGTAGGGGACGTCGAAATGCCCATTGTGATCCTTGGAGACCCCGCTTACCCGTTACTGCCTTGGCTCATGAAACCCTATACAGGGAAGCTTGACAGGAGCAAGGACCGGTTCAACTACAGGCTGAGCCGGTGCCGAATGACTGTGGAGTGTGATTTTGGGCGTTTAAAAGCCCGCTGGAGATCCTTGTATGGGAAGCTAGACTTGGGGGAAAGCAGCATCCCCGCGGTTATATCCGCTTGCTGTACCCTCCATAATATTTGTGAAGGGAAGGGTGAAACATTCAGTCAGGCATGGACCACCGAGGTTCAAGTCCTGGAGGCTGAATATGCACAGCCAGAGAGCAGGGCTAATAGAGAGGCCCAGCACAGGGCTTCAAGGATTAGGGATGCCTTGAGGGAAGAATTTGAGGCTGAAAGCCAACAGTAATGTTTGCTGCCTTGCATGGGAGTGAAGTGCACTGTTTACACTGTTATTCTATTATCCCTAAAATGATTTGCAGTGCCTCTTTCTTTACTGGGCTAAGGTATCTTTCACTATCTGCTATAATAAAGACTGTTTTCAAAGCCAAGAATTGTTTTATTGAAAAGAAAAAAACTTCCTTGACAGACAGACAGACACACAACATTTCATGAACACAAGAGGGCAGGACTGTGGGTTGGTGAACTGTACAGTCACAAGTTTGCATATGTCCTGTCTGGAGTGCTGTGCAATGGCTGCTGCACTTCAGGGTGCATATACTGCATGGTGATGGGGGTTGAGTGCAGAGGGTAAGGGTTGTAGTTATCAGGGCTGGTTGGTGAACGTACAGGTGTTGGAGGCAGCTGCTGGTGGTAAGAACCTGGATGCTGGGGAAAGGGGGTTTGAGCTGACATTGGGGCACAAGGCAAAAAGCTTTGGGACGGGGTGTGTGGGGGAGTAGCACGGTAGTGCTCTGCTTGCATGGCTACGAGTGACTCGATAGAGTCCGCTTGGCGCGACAGGATGCTTAGCAGCTGCTCTGTGCTTTTCCTCTTGGCCACTGCATTTGTCTGCCGGGTCCTGCTTTCCCTCTGGCGGATCCTGCTTTCCTTTTCTCTCCACTCCTGCAAGTTTTTACTCTCTCTAGCAGAGTGAGCAATAACAGTTTTCAGCATGTCCTCCTTGCTCTTTCGGGGATTTTTCCTCAAATTCTGCAGTCTCTGTGCTGTGGTACATCTGGTCAGTCCAGCAGTCAAGGTCACTTTAGAAAGGCAGAAATGACAACATTTAACAGGGTAGCATTGTTTTCATTATCTCCAGACAGTAATTCCCACACACTGAAGGAGTTCTTAGTCCTCACTTTAGCATTCTTTTACCACACACATAACACAACAGAAGACACGAAATGGTGAGTGAGGGGTGCTGCATAGAGGGAGAAGTGGGGCTTGAGTGATAGAGGGGTGCTGTTTGCTTCGGGGAAGTGCACCGAACAGCTGCAGTGATAGAGGGGTTGAGTGAAGATGCAGCTGCAGGGGTGATCTTCACTATCTCCCTATCTCCTAATCACTATCTTCACTAAAGAGTCTCCCAACATTTTTCACAGGAGTTACTCCTGGAAGATATCTCCCTGCTGCGGGTCACTAGGTAAGAGCGGGAGGCTCTTCTACGGCAATGTGGATTCCGCCCTGGACCCTATGCGGGTTGCCTGTGTGCAGCAATGGTCCCACCTCCCCTCGTGGCACAGTGGCGCGGACGCGTTAGCCTGACTGGGACAAGGACCACAGTGGCTCTCCCTATAAACCTGCGCAGGCATATTGCCCACGCTATGGCTGAAACTTTTGAGGAGATTACTGCAGCCGATTACCGCGACGTGATAGACCACATCAATGGGCTATTCCACATCTAGGCTGGCATGCATGCAGCCCTAACCCCCCTTCCTCTCCAGAAATATTTCCACCCAGAAAATAAAAGCCGCTTACCGGTAACCCGCTGCTCTGCTTGTCCTTCTGCAACTGCTGGCTGCTGCGATTGGGTACTTTCCTCCTGGCTTGAGAAGAGCTCCTGGCTGCATGCCTCCTGGGACTCTGGGGTGTCTTCCCCCATCCCAGTAGCTTCACTCGTGTTTTCCTCCCCCCCCGCCGCCTCCACCTCCTCCTCCTGTCCCCCACCCTGCTCAGAAGTGTCCATCATGGTCCTGGGATTGGCAGTGGGGTCACCCCCAAGTATCGCGTCCATCTCCCTGTAAAAACGGCAGGTCGTGGGGGCAGCTCCGGATCGGCGATTCCCCTCGCGGGCTTTGTAATAGGCACTCCGCAGCTCTTTAACTTTAACCCTGCATTGTAGTGCGTCCCGATCATGGCCCCTATCCAGCATGGACCTTGATACCTGCTCAAAGATATCGTAATTCCTACGGCTGGAGCGCAGCTGGGACTGCACAGCTTCCTCCCCCCAAACACTAATGAGGTCCTGCAATTCGCCAGTGCTCCATGCTGGGGCTCGTTTGCCGCGTGGAGGCATGGTCACCTGTAAAGATTAACTGATTGCACTCCACACCTGGCTGCAGCAAACAGGAAGGAGATTTTTAAATTTCCCGGGGCATTTAAAGGGTGGGTCACCTGAGGCAAGAGCAGTAGAGTGCAAACTGATGAGCAGAGTGGCTGAACAGGAATTCTGGGATAACTCCTTATTCCCTGGAGGACAATTAAAGCGCTGGTGAGTGTCCACACCTGATGAGCAGCGCTGGATCACCAGCGCTCCACTCCTTATACCCCAACCCGGATGGGTTTTCAGCCAGCGCTGCAACCAGGGAGTTGCAGCGCTGGTTGTGCCCTGCAAGTGTGGACGGGGTGTAATTGCAGCGCTGGAAAGCCTCCACCAGCGCTGCAACTTGTAAGTGTAGCCAAGCCCTAATCAGCCTTTTCCCTAGCCAGCCAAAACAATGAGAGAGGCTCCTGGGAGGATCTTAAAATTGTGCCCTGTTAGCAAAGCGGTGTCTGGGACTGAAAAAAGCATATGAAGTTTTTAGCCAAAAGCGTGCATTAGGCGGGTCTTGTACATAAGAACAGCCTTACTGGGCCAGACCAGTGGTTCATCTAGCCCAGTATCCTGTCTCTGACAATGGTCACCGCCAGATGGTTCAGAGGAAGTGAACAGAACAGGGCAATTTTGAGAGATCCAGTCATCCAGTCCCAGCTTCTGGCTATTGGACATTTAGGGACATGCAGAGCATGGGGTTGTGTTCCTGTCCATCTTGGCTAATAGCCAGGGCTGCCCAGAGGGGGGGGCAAGAGGGGCAATTTGCCCCGGACCCAGCAGGGGCCCCCACGACAGTTTTTCGGGTCCCCTGGAGCAGGGTCCTTCACTCGTTCCGGGGGCCCCAGAAAACTCTCGCGGGGCCCGGGACCCGGAAGCTTCTTTGCTCCTGGTCTTCGCTGGCCGGGGTTCCTTTCGCTCTGGAACAGAAGGACCCCCCGCCGCCGAATTACAGCCAAAGCAGGACCTGCCGCCGGAGTGTAGCCGGGTCTTCGGCGGTAATTCGGTGGCGGGGGGATCCTTCTGTTCCGGGACCTGCCGCCGAAGTGCCCCGAAGACCCGTGGTGGGGGCTGCACTTCGGCGGCGGGTCCCACTTCGGCGGTAATTCGGCGGCGGGGGGTCCCCGCCGTGGGTCTTTGGGGCACTTTGGCGGTGGGTCCCGGAATGGAAGGACCCCCCACCGCTGACTTACCGCCGAAGCGGGGACCCCCCGCCGCCGAAGACCCTGGGCCCCCGGAATCCTCTGGGCGGCCCTGCTAATAGCTATTGACAGACCTATCGTCCATGAAGTAATCTAATTCTCTTTTTGTATCCAGATGAGTATTGCATTATCTTAAAATATAATCAGGGAACCATATATACAGGGTAACTCTTAAGAGAAAGAATGGGGAAAGGAGGGAATTGCGTGATGTGGTAACATACACATCTACCCCGATATAACGCAACCCGATATAACACAAATTTGGATATAACGCAGTAAAGCAGTGCTCAGAGGGGAGGGAGGGACTGTGCACTCCAGTGGATCAAAGTAAGTTCAATATAATGCGGTAAGATTTTTTGGCTTCCGAGGACAGCGTTATATCGAGGTAGAGGTGTACTAAAAAAGCTGAAAACATATATAGACATTGCTATGGGAATTAGAGAAAAGACCACTGACTGCCATCTTGTCTATCTTGGGTATTGTCAGTGTCCTCAAACGGAGAAGAAGAAAACCTATTCAATATGATGGTTTGAAAAGTTGACCCTTTTTCTAGTGGTTGTGAAGTTCAGCTGGTGATGGAAGTCAGTGATTGTTTTTTTGTATTGCACTCTTCCTTTGGTTCTGATATTACCTATCCCTGTGCTTAGGAGTTTGGCTGGCTAACTTCTGATAAAGTGAGCTATATTCTGTTTACTGTTTTCTCTGTTTTGCTCCCCTCATTCTACTTGCTTTTGGTCCTCTGTCTTATAGATGGAGAGCTTCATTTAACTTTAAATTTGATCTTGTTTCTAGATTTCTTGACTGGTTCCCTGAACCAGATACTGTCACAGTTGATATCTAGCATTCACTCTGATTCATCCTAACTTTTCTTCCAAGTTCCATTAAGGCCATTCATTTTCACTGGAAATCAAAGAATTACTATTCTAGCGCCACTGAATCAAGTACGAATTAATAAGTAGCCCTACATCAAGTGAGAGAAAAATCCATCTCCTTCCTCTTTATAGTACATCCAAAGCCGCATGAAATCCCAGCCCTGAAAATGGTTTTCTCAGGTGGTTCTGGATTTTTAATAACAATACAATAGGCTGCCTGCATGGGCCAGAATTTAGGTCATGAGTGCCCATGCTAACAGAGGGCACTGAATCCAGCAACTACAGGAAGAAGGCTGCCAAATGAGAGGCTTCAAAGGATTGGGGAGAGAGACAAAAATTGGTTGTGTCATTTGACTCCATTAGAGCTTTGAGGGGGACCTAATGCTTCCCATTTGAGGTGAAAAAGTGACATGGGTGCTTCCAAATGATAGGCAGTAATTGAAATGTGGCCAGAATACAAGAAAGTGACACACTTGTACCATCCGTTGCAGTTAGAATTCTCATTCCAGCAGTCTTCAGTTCCTGTATTCTTACAGAACACTGCAAGCTTACATTATGGTGTTACATGCTGGCCCTCTTTTAAACTAGATTCTTCAACTTTTAGACCTCCTTTGAGTTTCCCAAGTCAGATACAAGACTGTATTTGTAGGTCTGGTTTCTAATCCTAACTATCTTCAGTCCTTCACTTTTCCTACCATTTGTTCTACTTCAGTGGTGTGTATAGGCTTCAGGCTCCGAGGCTGTCTTGAGATAATTCACTTAAAAATATAGTTCTCATGAAATTTCTAGCACATATTGTTGCCAGACACTGTATGGGAAGATGCTATGCATGTTTCACTACAGGTTTACCTAGTAAACCTGGTCTAGAAGGCCATTAGAGTGTGAAGTACTCTGGGGCCAACCAGAGCAGATGCTGCCATTTGTGCTTAATTTACAAAAATATGTAATAATCCATTTTGGGGTATGTTTACATGGCATTTTGAAGCGAGCATCTTAGCCTGGGTTGAAAGACATGGGCTAGAAATGCTTGCACTAGTTCTCTAAAAATAGCTTTAAAGAAATTGCTTTGAAGCCCCCCTCCCAGGTTTCAGAGCCTGAGATCCAGCCTGAGCAGCAACTTTAAAGTGCTGACTATACAGCTAAGTTTAGACCACTAGCATGAGCTCTGTTAGCCTGAATCTGTTGATTGGCACTGGGAGGCTCACTCCAAAATATTGTTTAGGTATACCCTTTGAGACATATCTCACAGCCTCAAAACAGGAAGACTCAGTTAATCACCCAAGAGTCTGAGGATTTGCCTGTAGAACCAAATATGTCAGTCTGAGAGATAAATTTCATTTTAGACTCTAAAAGATTCTGGTTGGTTCTTACTCTGTAAATTACACTCTGCTGCTTATAAGCATTGGGCCATATTCATCCCTGGTGGAACTCCACTGACTTTGGTGGCATGCCTGGGAATATACACTGTGCTGGATATATGCCTGGCATTGTTTTCTTCCTTCAGCAAGCAAGCAAAGCAAGAGAGAGATTTTGAGTGAGAGTCCCAATCTCCGTTCCTCAGTGCCCCGGGCTTAACCCAGTTAATATTGTTACAATCTGGCCCTCCAAGTGCAAGGATTATAATATTTTTGGCCATTTTACAGGCAGGGCTATTTATTTCCCCAGTTCTTGAATGCAAATTAGAGTGCAGGTATAAGAGCTCCCATACATCAGTTTTCTTTGTGAATCAGAGCTGTCTGCATTTTTTAGTATGTTACTTTCTTTGAAAAGAAGGTCTTTAGTTACAAATTGCAGAGGTGTCAAAATTGACCTTTATTGCAACGATCAAATTCATGGAAACCTTTTACAGACAGATCACGGTGAGGCATGCAAGATTTGTTATGAGCTGCTCTTTGTATATTTTCTCTTATTCACATGCCAACTTTCTTCAAAGCCTTTCCAAAATGCGACTGGCTTTTTTTTAGGCTTTATCAGCAATCACTTTTATTAAGAGATATAAAAAGTATGGTGGTGGTTTTTAAATTCTCTCTCTCACACAAACATATTTACATTGGGGAAAAAAAAGGCTGTAAGTTTCCTTTAAGGTTAGCCAAGATATGGGATCTCACGGGGCCAGCTTGCTCTTCCTTTTATTTATTTATTATTATTTTTTTGAGGATGCCATCTTGTGTTCTGAAAATCTGTTTCCATTAAAAAAAACCTGACTCTACTCGTTATGGTTGTAAAGGTGTCCTTAGAATTGTGAATCTAGTATAAACCAATGCAGTGCAGTCTGCCTCAGCCTGTAGATAGCCTGACATGATAGCTCGTTAAGGTGTGAACTGTCCCTAATCACCTCAAAAGGCAGTTAAACCTGAAGCCTGGTGTTGATAATTTACGGGTCAAATTGCATATCACAGGGCACAGGAAATGAGCAGGTGATCATAATATGAAGATCTGCATGCTGGAGTACTGGATTTATTTTAAAAATCCACATTCGGGGCCAGAGGCTATTTCCCCACAGCTGTGAGATAAAAAGAGCTGGGGTTTTGATTTGCCCCACGAAAGAGAAAGTGCCAGCTGTAAAATTTGGGTACAGGGCCAAATTTAACAAAGTTCTGTTTCCTTCCAGAGTTGTGGGGCTTTGGTTCACAGCCGTCTGCTAATTTTATTTTTATCTTCAGCACTTTTATTCTGGGTCTCCAAAGTAGTTATATTTTAACAAATCCAGTAAGATTTATTATGCTTAAGTGATGGCCCACATCATGGCCAACACTGGGGATTGAATTGGACACCTCCACTGCAAAAAAAAAATAGGAGCTTCCACAGCTTGAAATGAAGAGCCAAAATCTGTTTCTGCGGCTGTAGTAGACATATCCTTTGTGGATCTGGCACTGAAAAGGACACATAACATACATTGATCAAGGGGGTTATTCCTGTGACATTGTTTACATTGATATAATACAATTACCTATAAAAGTTGCAGAATAGTATGGAACCATCCCTGGGATTTTGATAGGATGGCCCAGAGACTGCAGTACAAGATTCTCCCCATATATGATAGATGTGGAGAAGTTTTTCTCCTGCAAGAACACAGATTTGTGATTTCTGCCCTACTTCTGTTTCTACTGGTGCAAATTAAGTTGAGTGTCTATGTATTTGCTGACATTTCCAATAGGAAAAATGCTGGGACAGATTTCAGGGTGCAAACTGCATTTACAAAATGGGAAACTGGGCCTCAACCCAGGGCAGAAATCTAAAGTGAATCAATGTGCCTATTTGTTTTAATCTGACTCTATCAAAAGGGCTATACTAGGAGCAGCAAATAGGAGTTTTGTGAGGGAGTTCTCCAGGTGAAGAAGGAGCAACTACATGACCTTTTGGATGAGTTTGTTGTAAGTTTGTTTGTTTGTTTGTTTGTGTGCTTGCCACTTGCCGTGTGCCTGCTTGATTGAAATTTATAATGTGGTCTGTTTAGGGGACTGTGTGCTGAGCCTAGCAGCCAGCTAGGCAAGGCTGTGACTTCCTAATGAGACTCTAGTCTACCATCCTTTGATCCCTAATCCCTTTAGTATCCCTTAACAAGGAGGCAGGGCTATTCAAGGAGAACAGGCATTTTAAAAAACAGTTTATAAGCAACCAGAAAAGCTAGTAAACTGGAGTTTAAGAGAGGGAGTGTGAGCGCCAGATACACCTAACAAACATATTCTAAACTTAGATCAATAACTCCCCTCCCAAAACCAAAACAAAAACCAGAGTCAAAATAATGCAAGCTGAAGTCCAGCAGCGGAGTGGCGGCGATCCAATTTATTGCACTGGATGCAGCATAAGTGGCATATCTGTACATTCAGTGCAAGCAGCTCATGGCCCTGAGAGACCAGAGTGGCTTAACTGGAAGAGCTAAGGGAGACAGAGGTACATAGATGAGACTTTCAGGGACACAGTAGCATGGTCCCATCCCCAGTCTGACAATCTCGGTGATGTTGAGGAGGATGAAACTCTTGGGAAAGGAGAACATCAAGCTGGAGTGGAGGGAAATGATCTCACAGTTGGGACACTCCTTTCAGATGATGTCGTGGTATCCTCTCTCACTGAGAATATCCCTCTGAGGGAGGGAACCAGAGTTATTACGAAGAGACAGGTAATAGTAATGGGGGATTCGATGATCAGAAATATAGTTAGGTTTGTAATGACTAGAAGAAGCGCATGGTGAATTACCTGCCAGGTACAAAGGGCGCAAATCTCTCGAGGCATCTAGACATACTTATGTGCAGTGCTGGGGAGGAGCTGGTGGTCATAGTTCATGTAGTTACCAACAACAAGAAAAGGTAGGAAAGAGGTTCTGGAGGCCAAATTTAGGCTGTTAGGTACGAGATTAAAGTCCAGGACTTCCTTGATAGAATTATCTGAAATGTGTCCAGTTCCACTTGCATGGCCAGTTAGACAGGCAGAACTGCAGGATCTCAATGCATGGATGAGACAATGGTGTAGGGAGGACGATTTTAGGTTTATTAGGAACTGGGGAGCCCTTTTGGGAAAGGAGAATCTATACAGGAAGGATGGGCTCCATCTCAACCAAAACAGAACCAGATTGCTGACATAGAAAATTAAATATGTTGCAGAAGAGTTTTTAAACTAAGGGCTGGGCGAAAACTGATGGGCAGAGGAGCACATGGTTCAGACAGACATCCCTTGGAGATCTGCTGGGGAAGATCTGTCTATATCCTAGTAAAACGGAGAGGATAAAAGGTGATAAAGTACAGGTAGGATCTGAAGAAAAACAGTCAAATGAAGGAATCCCATTTAATTACATTACATGGTACCTGATGACAGAACAAGGAGTAATGGTCTCAAGTTGCAATGGGGGAGGTTTAGATTGGATATTAGGAAAAATGTTTTCACTAGGAGGGTGGTGAATCACTGGAATGGGTTACCTAGGGAGGTGGTGGAATCTCTTTCCTTAGAGGTTTTTAAGTTCAGGCTTGACAAAGCCCTTGCTGGGATGATTTAGTTGGGAATTGGTCCTGCTTTGAGCAGGGGGTTGGACTATATGACCTCCTGAGGTCCCTTCCAATCCTGATATTCTATGATTCTATGAAGGCAGTGAAAGCACTTTTGAGGTACTTGTGTCTTGCCTAGGCAGTGAACACACTGTGAGTGCCCATCTGACACAGGTATCGACAGCCTGCAGGTGAGGTAGCGTTTAAAACATGGTGAGCCGGGCATGCCTCTCAGGGGAGCGTTTCCCCCACCGGAAGGAGAGAATGAAGACTCTAATGGTTCAAAAATGGAAACAAACTCCTAGTGGGGGGGGGGATTTTTTTTGTTAGGGGAAAGAAAATAAACGGGGATTTAAAAAAATGACTACTAGAATGAGTGAGAAAACTATGCTACCAAGACTATGCTACCACAGGGGTGCTGGTAGATGCTTTGACTTGAGCCAAAGGCAGTACAGAAGGAACTGAGATGGGGTTAGTCGTACAGCGCCAGATAATTGCTTAAAGAGGCGTGAGACTGGGACCATGCATGTGTGACCCGACCAGGCACTGCTACCACAAATCTTACAGGCTCAGGGGCTCATGAACACCTAAAGGGTAGCACCCACAGGACACACATCTCGAAGAACCTCAGTTACTGCACAAGGTGAGTAACCCTCTCTGATAGTGTGCTTTTCAGCTGGAGAGAATAGAACACTGATTAATGTTAGGTACACTGTAAATTCAGTCTCCATTGTTTCTTCTTAGAAGCTGCCTCTTCTTTAAATAGAAGTAACATATATTCCTTTAAAAGGAGTCCTGTGGGTTTGCCTGGAAGCTTTCAATCTGTGAAACAGTGTGCTCTATGGGGACACATATTGAAACCTTGTAGTACTGGGTGTTGTGAGGTCGATAGAGTAGAGTGCCACATCTCCCTTGGTCTCATTAATGATAACTTAAACATTCAATTTTTATTCTGTGGTACATTACAGGATTACCATGCAACCTCTGCCACTGCCAGCTTGTTTGTTGTAGCTGTTCAGAAATGACGATAACTTTGAATCTGAGTAACACTAAAACTACTCAATATTTTTATAGGGTTTAAGCCTACAATATTGTGTAAGCTCCTGCCACTTGGAGGGCTTTCATGGAGTTGGCATTTGTATTGCATATGTAAGTTCACGTTGACAGTATATTTGGATTCATCTGGTTTTATAGTAATTCAATAGCATCTTGGGAGTTGATGAAGCTTGAAGAAATTATCAACTGTTTTTCCTGCCATCCAGTGGTGGTTTTGATGTACTGCAAATGTATGACCCTGTCAAGTCTTGATTAGGATATGGGTCATAATTTGATATTGATGCTTGAGATGAATGATTCACAGATGCCTGCTCTTTTTGAACAGAGGCAGCTGTTATCCCTAGTATGTGACAAATATAATCAGATGTAATATGTATGTTGTAGAAATGTTTTCCTATATAAAGAATTTATCATAGTCTGCTGCTGGCTGTGTGCTTCAGTAACCAAATGGTGATAACTGTTCTTTTCAAAGGACACACAGTTAACAATGTGTTTTTGTTTTGCATTTGCCTGTACTGATAGTTATATATTCCAAATGCATTAAAGTTATGGAATATATATGCATGATGTAACCCTATAGTATCATTGTAAATTAGAGTGTTACTAGTAAGTCAGAAGCGTTTGATCTTGAGTTTTAGGCCTGGTTAAGGAAGATTAAAATATAATATTATATTATTGCGGCATTGCTGGAAAGACTTTTACCCACTTTTTGTATTCCAGATCTACCTCCAGTGTCATTTTACTGAATTTCTACCTCCCTGCCCCTGAAAATTCTACTTTCAGTTAGCTGTTTTATAAATATAGACATATTTGATTTTTTACTGTAATTTTTATGCATCAGTAATAAGTTTCAGATTAGAAATTTTAAACTGCCTCTCAAAAGAACTTTTCAGGGGGAAATAGCCATAAATATAGGATAATTCTAATTGTAGTTTAAGGTATTTATGTACTTAAATTCCTGTCCATTGAGATTACTACTAGATGCACCCATTCAGTACAGCAGCTGTCCATCTTGAAAGATGGTGGTGTAAGCGCCAAAGAAGGTCAGGTTCTTTGTGTCGTGCTGCAGCATGACGTGGGGCTAAAAAGTCTAATTCTTGAGTGACAGGCATAAGGCACAGAGTCCGAGAAGGAAGCTAGTTCACTACTAGCACTTGAGGTTTGCTGTGCTTTCCTCTTTCTCAACTACCTCTCTTCAGCCTCTTTGACTCCCTGGGGCAGCACAGCCCTCCAGTGTAGCCTGTTGCTAGCTCCATTTCCCCAGCTTCTGGTGCTGATGCTGAAAATTCTTAAGTCCCTCTTGTAAATGTCCTTGAACCTGAGCCTAGTTTGTCCTAGTGGCCTTGGCCCAGCCGCAAATTTGCTGTACAGGAGATCTTTTGGAATGCATCTGTTGTCCATCCAGTGCAGAAGACCAAGCCAACAGACACATCTTTGTGTTTCAGAATAGTGATTAGACTTGGCAGTTTTGCTTTCTCAAGTATTATGATGTCAGGAACTTTGCTTTCCCACTTGATATCAGAATACAGTGAAGACAGCAGGTGTGGAAGGTGTTAGGCTGGTGTGAGGGTCCCAGAAAAATGTATTATATGTGTGGTAAAGAAAATCCATCTTTTGAATGTAATACTTTTTTTAAATGGAAGTTGTCCTGTCTGGTATCTTTTTCAATTGTACAACTCAAAAGCTAAAATTTGCAGATTGAGTGTTCATGGCATCATTTATCAACATTATAAATGTAAAAAAAATGAATATTGTAGTTTAAAAAAATCTACATATTATATATTCATGGTGTAATATAGCAATTTAAAAAATGTACTTTGTTTCTACTTCAGTTTCCTGAAATTTTCTCACTATGCAGATACTACTGGGGAAATACTGAGCTTGCTGCTTGGTTTCATATGCCCCAAAGAATATCAGTTATTGATTGTGTCATATTTGAAAGATTCGTTGCACACCCCATAAAGCAGAGATCCTCAGTGGTGTGTGTTTGCAATTGCAATAATTCATGTGCTGAAAGTTTGTCTATTTCCTGGAGATTGTACCCTGTGTGTTTTTGCTAGTTTTCATCCAGCATAGCAATTTCATTTTGTTCTAGGAACTGTTGCCTGATTTTCTTCAGATTTCAGCATCATGTTATGTAGTTTGTTACATCCCTTCCTGATGTGGAATTTTCTATGGATTTTTTTTCTTTTTCCACCAAAACATTATGTACTTTTCAATATTTCCCAGTTAGCTGTCTATTGTAGAAATACGATGAAATGTGACAGAGGTAATTTATAATGTAATCCAATTATTGTACAATAATTGAACAACAACAAGAAGTACCCCATGACTAGATTCATGCCCATTCTCAGTTTGATATTGCTGACATAAATATATTTATATTTGTATCTAATCCTAACCCCGTGTTGTGTTGACTACTTTAACTGGACCAGTATCTGTAGACAGTTATAATCATAATTTAGAAATTTGATCTAGTATTGTTAATGTATTTTTGAAGGTCAAGCCCTAATTGATCAGTCTAAACTAACAGACAGCCTCTTTGCCTATTTTGATTGGCACATTCAGATATAATCAGTAGGCTATTTGGTAGAAGCAGACAATCTTTCTCTTTCCACAAAGGCCAATCAGAAAAATCTGGAAGTGTGAATTAGGTTTCTGATCTAGACAATATTTTACACTTATAACCTTTTCTTATTTTATGTACTAGTATATATGAAGGTTTTGGTGTACGTCCTTAGACTTGTGTAACATTGTATGTTGTACAGCAGAGGGAGTATTTTGTCAGGAATCGAGTAGGCTATTTGTCACAGCATCACAAACCACCTGATACACCATCAGCTTTAGCAAGATGTACTGTATTTTTTTTATCTGTAACAATCAGATGCTACTGTATGTTAAACATCAGACAAGCTCACAGGCTGGATATAGAATTGGCTGTTTTCAATCAGTGAAACCTTGCCAATATTCCATTTTGTCTGCTTGTCAGTATAGAGCAGATCAAAATATCAACATTGTTTCTAAAGGCATAGTGAAAAAAGGAAGCGTGACAAGGATGAAGTGTTCAGTAACTATCAGGTGCCTCCTTCCCTTTTTCTAATAGATAGTAATTTTCTATAAGCAACTCTTCTAAGGTCTGAGAAAGAAAATCTCTCTCCCTTTCCCTTTGAATCAACGTTTTTTCTAATCCAGCTAGGATTTTGTACTGCAGTCCATCACCATAATATCGATGCACTTTGCACATAAAATAGATTGGCAATAGCCAGATTACTAGTGGATTTGATGGCGTTTCTACCTCTTCTCCCTGTTTTGGTTATGAAAGCACTGCTTGGATTGGGTCTTTCTATTGTGTGGTGAAAGAGGGAAATGGTTGATACTGAGAATGTCCTTCTGGTTATGGTGGGGGAGGGGAGGAATCAAATGAGAAGCTTTTATGGCATTTCGTAAAGAAGACTCTGGATTAATCTAATCTCCTTGCATCATTCCAGTGCTTCAGATGGGCCTAGTTACAAATAAGTAACCCCAACGATAAATTGATGGTGGGTTTTTTTTTCTGTCTGTTTATTGGCTTGTCTTTACACAGTCAGTTATTGAATGGCAAACTGGGGTGTGAATCTGCAGTGCACCCCCTACCATTCACTAGCTGGCTGTGTGGACCCTGAAAATTGAAAGCATAATGTGCTTCGACCTACTCTGCTTTTGAAACAGGAGTAGATCAAAGCACATCGTAGAACATTTAGGGCATGGTCCCAAGGTCCACATGTCCAATTAGTGCATGGTAATGTGGTAAGCTCTAGATTTACACCCCAGCTGGATGTGCAATGCCTGGCTGTGTAAACAAGGCCTATATCTTGTCGATCTATGAGAATTCTAGAGGCTCAATTACTTTCTACTCTTTTTTTTTTGTATGTACCATTTTAAAAATCTATTTTTGTATTTTCAAATCTGTAGTAATAATCTTCAGTTATTTTTAGTAGTTTCAGAAAAGTGTATGTACTGTAGTAATGGTCTAAAATACTACAGCTTGCAGTAATGTCAGTGGGGATCATTTGGGATCATAACAGCAGTGTTTATTTTAATAAGGTGAATTTACTATTGGTAGCATCAATTAGAGACTGGCAAAACCTCTCTGCTTTGCAGAATCTCTATGGAAAGCCATGGGTATGCCATAGAAGTTTATATACCAACAAACACAGGTTCAAATCTCTGCAGAGTTGATTCAGTTCTGTATTTTTCTGAGTTAGGTAAATGGAGCTCCATGCAGACTGCTGGGTGGGAGTGTTTAGAAGGAGAGGTCCACACTGTTCTGCTTGGACATTGACGATCCCATGGCATTTTATAGAAAAGGGGTTTGCTTTGGGGTCCCATGCCATAATTTCACAACTGCCCAGTGGTGTATTATGGATCATTTGACTGCCACCCTCTGTTATAGACCTGGCTGAGTAGTCACTAGTTTGTAATTGGACCCAATTGACCTTTGAATCCCATCTGCCTCCAAACCTGCTGGGTCTGGGCAGAGTCCAGTCACTGTTTCTAGCTCTGGATCTTGAAGAGTTACATCAACCCTGCAAAAAAAACCCCAACCAAACCCACAACTCCAGCAGTGAATCCCAGGGCCCCAGGTCAACTGACTCAGGCTCATGGGGCTGGCGTTACAGGGCTAAAAATAGCAGTGAAAAATGATCCCACTCAGGCTGGAGTCTGTGTCCCCTGCCACTGAGTTTCAGAGCCTGGGTTCCAGCCTGAGGGGGAAAGTCTACAAGGCTATTTTTAGTCCTGTAGCATGAACCCTGCGAGCCCAAGTTGGTTGAACCAGATTTTGAGACTTGCTGCCCTGCGGTATTTTTCGCAGTGTAGATGTACACTAAGGCACACTCCTGGATGCAAACTCCTTATCTGTCACCCTTCCTTGGGATTTGGACTCTGCAATCCAACTGTCCCAGGCTCTGAAACTAGGCTGACCTCCCATGCCTCCCCAGTTGCTTATGCACATTTCTCCAGAGTTCCACCTTGTTGTGGGTGCTCTGGTTTATAGTTTAACTCCTTGGTGACCAGGTGGCAGGTAAAGCAAGGAACACAGTCTTGGCAAAGGAGTTTCTTAACCACAGTAACTCTTACTCTAAAAGCATACAAGAGTTACAGATATTAAGGGAAAACAACAAAAGCCTATACACTTTCTCCCCGAGTCTAGGCTCATCACTTCTTGTGCATTCTAGGCCAGTCCTGCTCTCTGCCACCTGCAGTCTTCATGTTATTTGGGGATGGTTGGCCAGGGAGAGACAGGGAGCCTGGAGCAGATCCTGCCCTTAAATAAGATTTCTGTCTAGTCTGTCATGTGAGCAACTGATCAGTTGCAGGTCTCCAGTTGAGTGGTTAACCAGCAGGTCTTTCCCCCCTTCCCTGGAGCCCAAACTGTGAAACCCAGTTCTCTTCAGCCAGCCTGGCTCTTCTCTGTGGTGAAACTATTGTTCTAGGAGTGGAGGACCTCCTTGATTGGAGGACAATAAATTGATGACATTTGTTTTAGCCCTTCAGGAGGGTAGCAGGTCTTACAATATGCTGTCCTTGATTTGTCCTTAATAGCTTTAGGCAGCTACAGGCACATACTCAAAATGTTGGTCACATTCTTCAAAATAGTGGTTACAGTGTTCATTCAAAGTCACAGTCTGACACAGACATGTATTTATATACACCAATCTGTTGCACCCTGGACCTCAGAAGTAGCTTCATTTCTATCTGTGGTTTGATTTAAACTTTGTAATATTTTCACTATGTTGCTAATATGCTTTTGTCTGAAATCTTTTATTTTAACACATTCCCAAAGAACATGTACTGAAATGCCTTGAAAGGCATGATATCTCCAGTAATCCCCGGATATTTCTTCTTTTACTTCATGAATTTTTGCTGGTGTAAACTCAAAAGCATTAATTAGGTAAACTGAGCCATTCTGTCTTTGAAAAAAACAGTCTGATATGCCCTTCGGCCCAAATCCCCATGCAGCAAACAGCTCAAGTACAGTATCAGTCTTTTTGCTGGGTATATCCCAATTTGTATATTGCCTAGCACAGTGGGATCCTGGTCCACAACTGGGGCTCATACATGCTACCACAATACAAATAATATTAGTCCACAGGGAGCCAAGGAGAAAGAAACTGTCCCTCTTCCCCTTTCTCAGGCTCTGGCCGGGGTGAAAGTAACTTAAAGGACTTACCGGTCCACCAGAGTCCTGAGCAGGGGCGTGGCCTCAACCACAAGAGGCATGGCCTTTCATGATTTAAAGACCCTGGGGCTCCGACAGGACCTTTTTAAAGACCCTGGAGCTACCAGCTGCAGAGGTGGCTGGGAGCCCCGGGGCTCAGGGGCAAATTAAAGAGCCCGGGGCGCTCAGGTGGCTCTTAAAAGGTCCAGGGGCTCCCCACAGGGGCCAGAGCTCCGGGCCCTTTAAATCCCCGCCTGAGGCTGGCTGCGGGAGCTCCAGTGGTGATTTAAAGGGCCCGGGGCTCCCCTCAGTGGCTGGAGCCCTGGGCCTTTTAAATGACCACTGGAGAAGCCAGTCCAGTTCAGCACGGTGTACCGGTTCTTACCGGTGCGCCGTACCAGACCGTACTAGCTTACTTTCCCCTCTGGGCTGTGGGTCTACTTTGTCATCACTACCCTACTGCAGACCTTATATTTCCTATGTAGGAACATAATACTTGAAGGGAACTCCTAGGTCTTCGAATCCAGTCTTCTACTATTATAGGTAAACCCATCATACAATCCTGTTTGTAAACTTATCATGCACCATCTTAAAACCACTTTGGTTTCTTACCCTCTCTATACTTACTGGGAAGCTGTTAACCTCACTCTTCTCATTGTTTGAAATCTAATATCCAGCCTAAATTTACTCATGGCCATTTCATATCCATTTGTTCTTGTGTCAACATTATCCTTTAGCTTAAATAGCTCTTCTTCCTCTCTGGATTTTACCCCTGCCCCCATGAGTTATTTATAGAGAGCATGCCCATCTCTCAGCCTTCATTTTGCTAGGCTAAATAAGCCAAGCTCTGTTATTCTACTCTCATAAAATAAGCTCTTCATTCCCCTAATCATCCTAGTTGCCATTCTTTGCACCTGTTCTGATGTGCTCCTCTGTGATCCTGCTGAGCTGCCCTGGCCCCCCTTGGGCCCCAGAGTGGTGTGGCCCCGGGAGCCATTATGGAGCTGAATGCATCCAGAATGCAAATTATATCTCCCCCACTTGCACAGCAGAAGGTTCAGCTCCCTTTCTGGCTGATGAACCTGCTTTCTGTCTGAAGGGGGCAGCTTCCCTGACCATTAAAGGAAAGATGCACTGTTTGTCTGTAGTATGTAACACCTGAGGATACTAAGATTGAGGCCTCATTGTGCTAGACACTGTGCAACATGAAATCAGAGAGTGCCTGCCCTGACGAGCTTACAGTCTTAGGTTTGGACTACACAAGGGTCTTATGTCAGTCTAACTAGTTATACCGACCTAACTCCCAGTGTAGACAGTGCTATGTCAATAGGAGGGTTTGTCCCATAGCGGCATAGCTACTGCCTCTCCTGTCACAAGGTCTGACTTAGGAGTGAGGGAATCAACTCCCACAGATCTCCTGTCCGGGTCATGTCAGGAGGGTAGGGAGCATTCTCATAAACACAAGAGCAAATCCTCCCCTACATCCACTTCAAGGAAGTGTGATACAACCCTGCCTAAGTCAAGCAAGTCTTCCCATGACAAGAAAGCCCACAAATCTAGGGCTCTGCTGGTACCAGACCATCCTCCAGTCGCAGTGTTGCCTCTGGTACCAGCTAAGCCTAGATTCTGGGAACCGACTGTACTGACAAAAGGCAACCATCAAGAGCCTCAGCCACTGGTACCCACTCTACCTCACCTGACTCTGGTGCAAACTGTAACTGCTCTGGCTTTCTTGGTTCAGGCGGACAGGCCCCCTTGCACTCCAAGAAGAACAGTCTTACACTCCAGCTGATGACATTTTTGCTCTTCCAGAACCCCAGTTTCCATCACCATCAAGTCCTTCCCTCACAAAGGAGTTCTTGACTCCACCAGGAGATGTAGCTTATGGGAGGAGTTTGTCTCCTATTTAATCATCCAGACATGGTTTCTTTCCAACGGCATTGTCAGTACTGCCAATGGATCAGAATTGGCATTTTCTTTCTCAGGAGACTCTGACCCACCCTGATGAAATGATGTCTCCTTCTCTGAGGCATTCCTTCCCAGACCAGTCTGGAACCAACCTCCACCTCAGCACCTGCCTTGGAGCCATTGGTGCCAATGAACCTCCACAACCACCCTTTCACCCATCTAGGGGACCCATACAATCCTGCAGAGTCCACACAATCTGCTAGAGAGTCAGTCCACCCTTCCTCTCTGAAAGCCAGAGCTTCTTCCTGACCCCATGAAAGAGGAAGATTATGTACTGGATCTACTGGTTCCACTGGTACCAAGGAGACTGGCATCATGTTTAGAGGAAGCAGACACTCCAATATCTCCATCCCCTGATGACTATAAGCAGTTCCAGGAACTGTTATGTAGGGTTGTAGGGGAGCTACATATCTTCCCTGGGGAAGTTCAGGATCCTCATCATAAACTCCTGGACATCCTCCAATCCTCCGGATCCAGCCAAATAGCACTTTGTGTTAATGAAGTCATTCTGGAACCAGCTAGAGCAGTCAGGCATACCCCAGTCACTTGCATACCTACCTGTAAGAGGGCATAAAAATGTCCCAACCAAAGGGGCGGAATTTCTCTGTTTGCATCCTGCTCCTAACTCTTTGATTGTCCAGGAGGCCATGGAGAGATCTAGACAGCAACACCCTAGATCTGCTCTCATTGATAAAGAGTTAAACAACTCGATTTATTGGGAAAGAATCTGTTAGCCTTCAGTTCAGAATATCCATTTACCAAGCACTGATGGCTAAGAACGGTTATCTGAACTACTTCAAATTCACAGATTTCATCGACAGGCTTCTGCAACAGGACAGAGCTCAATTTCAGGCTCTTATTAAGGATAGCAAGCTGGTTGCCAGAACCACTCTTCAATCAGCTGTAGATGCAGCAGACACATCTTTGAGGGAAATGGCTATTGCTGTTGTGATGCTCCATGCTTCAGAGTTCCCAGGTAGATCCAGAACACTGTGGAGGACATGACCTTTGATGTAACTCGTCTTTTTAACCAAAAGACAGCTGAGTCATTGTATACACTAAAGGATTCCCAGGGTCATTCTCTGTTCCTTGGGAATATATACACCTGTCCCAAAGAGAAAATTCCACAGGCAATCATACAAGCCTAGTTTGATGGCTCAACAACTTTACCACCAGCAGCCTTATGAGCCATACTGTAAGATGCAAAGGGTTCAGAAATCATGTTTCCCTGCATGTTCTGAGGCAACATCTTTATCCCAGTCCCAGCCCCCGGCTAAATGATGTTTTTGGAACAGAGACTGCAGACAGAAATCTAGAGCTGCCAATCTGGAAGTTGTTTTCTGAGTTAGTGAGCTAACTGCCCAGGGGCCAAGGAAGAACAGGCAGGTTATCTCACAGTATACTGTGAAACAATTCAGAGTGGTGAGGTGTAGTGACATACTAAGAACCATGGGATGTGCCTCGCATGTAAGAGTGCAGCACCAGTGTGGATGTGGCAATTTGGGTATTGCTCAAGTGTGATTGGACTCTCACATCCAGGCTAGGCTAAGCCAGGTTCCCAGACCCAAGTGAACTCTGCTGTGAAGACGTACACTATTAATTGGAATATCCGGTGAATTCGACTGATTGGAAGAGGATTTAGAGTCTGCATAGAATATGGGTGTGGTTGAATCAGGCTATGTAAAATAAAAATTAACTCATACCAAACTGAAAATGTAATAAAGTTTGATTCCTCTGGCTCCTGGACTCCCCCCGCCCATTTCCCTTCATATTTGTGCTTTCTAGTTTTGCATTTCTAGTTTTGCACTATCAGAAGCAATAGTACCATAAATACTACCCCAAGGCTATTCCTATTATCTGAGCCCTGGGGAAAACAGGAGCTCTACTGGAAATTTTAGGACATTTGATCTCATAATCGGTTTCCATCCCAATATCCAGACCAGAAATTTTGAAAAGAATCAAACAAAATAGACCCTCCAGACCTTTTGAGGTTTGGCCATTGCCACTGAATAACCCTATATGTGTGTTTTTTGTTTTGTTTTGTTTTGTTTTTTTGGGGGGAGAGAGAGATTTTGCCCATTTTCTGCCACTCTGCTTATTACACTGTAAATAGATGGTAAAAAGAATAATTCTCCCGTGGAAAGTCTATTCTGAATGTCAGTTATGTACTTACAATTTTACTTATCAATAAAAATTTAAATGTAAATCCTACTTCCACCTTTCAGCAGCTCATAACAGTTTCAGTATCCTGTTCTTGAAACTCAACTAAAGGACTTGCTATGAATTAGCTCACACTCTCCCTGCATCTCATTTTGTATTGTGTAGTCTTCCTTTGATCTGATCTCTGAGGCCTGTTTTACTGAGTGTATATTTAATAAGGAAAGGGTGTGTATTTCATAATTCAGATCAAAGTTGTGACCAGTCACATTTACTTGGTATCTTTAAGTCAAGAAAGTTTCACAGTTTGATGTTTTCCATTCTTCAGCAGCCAGAGGATTAACTGACGTGTTAAGATACAAAGAAGGTATTAGAGAGAAATTTATAACTTACATTTTCAAAGCTTAGAGCAGAAGTTATTGAATGTTTTCATTAACAGGATGAAGTAAAAATTAACTGATTAAATTATTGAGTGTTCTTCTCCAGCCATTTAGTTTCAAGTTTATATTTTGAAGATAATGTTATGTGGTATATTATTTGTGATTTAGTTGGTCTGAACAAAAATGCCATGCCAGTCTTTGTGCTTTAAACAAGAATGAGAATAGATACAAGGAATATTTCTTTAAATTATACCAGATCTGTGTAAGAACATTTAGTCAATGAAGTTCCAGCCGAAATTAATTTGATCTCCTGTGATCATCAGTAATATTTACATGAACATGTGTAAGTTGGGATGGGTTTTGTCTTAGAACAGTGGTGGCTATAGAGATCAACCACGTTTCAAAATAAAACCTTCAAGGTTGCTGTGAATGGTGATTTTGGCGTGAATAGGAGGTACAATAAATCACTTAACTGAGTTTGCCATCTCAGTGTGACCATCATGTACTTACCCCAAGATGTTTACAGTCACTGAATGAATTCTAGTTTGGCCTCTTGCAGCAGAGAAAATGTGAGAGAAAATGAACGTATCATACTGAGGGCTGGTCCACACTAGCTCTTTAAATCGAATTTAGCAGCGTTAAATCGAATTAAGCGTGCACCCGTCCACACCAGGAAGCCATTTAATTCGACATAGAGGGCTCCTTAGTTCGACTTCGGTACTCCACCTCGACAAGGGGAGTAGCGCTAAATTCGACATGGCTATGTCGAATTAGGCTAGGTGTGGATGCGAATCGATCTTAGTAGCTCCGGGAGCTATCCCACAGTACAACACTCTGTTGACGCTCTGGACGCCAGTTGGAGCTTGGATGCTCTGACCAGCCACACAGGAAATGCCCCGTGAAAATTTGAATTCCTTTTCCTGTCTGGACAGTTTGAATCCCATGTCCTGGTTGCTCATCGGGGCGAGCTCAGCAGCACCGGCAACGATGCAGAGCTCTCCAGCAGAGGAGTCCAGGCAATCTCAGACTAGAAAGAGGTCCCCAGCATGGACTGACCGGGAAGTCTCAGATCTGATTGCTGTGTGGGGCGATGTGTCTGTGCTTTCGGAGCTGCGCTCCAGCAAACGGAATGCAAAGACCTTTGAGAAGGTCTCCAAAGCCATGACAGACAGAGGATACAGCCGGGATGCAATGCAGTGCCGCGTGAAAGTCAAGGAGCTGAGACAAGGCTACCAGAAACTCAGAGCGGCAAACGGACGCTCCGGAGCCCAGCCCCAGACATGCCGCTTCTACGCGGCACTGCATGCCATTCTCGGTGGGTCTGTCACCACTGCCCCACCAGTGTGCGTGGACTCTGAGGATGGGATAGTGTCGACGGACTGTTCCTCGGAGATGTTCGCGGACGGGGAAGATGAGGAGGACGAGGCAGTCGACGGCGCTTTCCCCGACAGCCAGGATCTCTTCCTCACTGTCACTGAGATCCCCTACCAACCCTCCCCAGCCGTTACCACGGACCCTGAATCGGGAAAAGGATCAGTCCGTAAGTGCTTTAAACAAGTTAACATTTATTTATTAAAAGCAGCTAAGACCAACGAGTTAACATTTTTTTAGTAATTAAACAGGGAGAGACATTAGGAGAACAGAAGGTCTACATACAGGGGGATGGAACTTTTATCTTCATAAGATATCTCCAGGAAACTCTCCTGGAGGTAATCTAAAAGTCTATGCAGGAGGTTCCTTGGCAGAGCTAGCTTATCGTGTGCCCTGAGGTAGCACACTTTGCCTTTCCATGCTACAAGCTGGAACTCCGGGACCACTGCCCTCACGAGCATGGCAGAGTAGGCCCCTGGGTGGTGGTGGCTTTCTTTCAGCATGCGCGCTCTCTCTGCCCGTGAGACTCTCCTCAGGGTGATCTCTCTCACACACTCCTGCATGAAATTAGAGTAATTGGGGTACTATTAGTAATGGGAGCGCTTAACTGTTCCTTTGCATAACAAGAAGCCTCACTTAACAGCCACGTGCTGCAGTCTACAGAGTGGCAGCATACAGGGATCTTTCCCAGTGAACAGCCGCGAGGGGGTGCAACAGGGGCCGAGTTTATGCTTTCAGGATTGCCTGCATCAAGAGGACAGAGCTGTACATTCACTTCTATGAATCCAAAAGTGTTTGGCTTACCATGCCTTGCTGCTACACAAATTCTTCTTTCCTGCAAAGGTTCTCTGATCTGCAGCCCAATACCCCAGGCAATGAAAGCGCATTCAGAGAAATCGAACTTTCCATTAGTGAGTGCCCATGAGACAGGTGCTGTGCATACTCTTGTTCACAGACACCGAGTAGACTATGTTTGTTTGTTTAAAAAATGTATCATTGTAAGAAATTCACTACCTTTTTGACATCACACAGGTGCAACTGTATCACGACCTGATGCACCATGCCCCTCACAGATGATGGCGCAAACTAGAAGGCGTAAGAAAAAGACAAGGGACGAGATGTTTGCTGAACTTATGGGCTGCTCCAGAGCCGAGGCGGACCAGCAGAGCCAGTGGAGGGAGAACCTCAGTCAGCAGCACCGCTCACTCTGCGAACGGGAGGACAGGTGGCGTCAGGAGGACCAGCAGGCGACTCAAACGCTGCTTGGACTAATGAGGGAGCAAATGGACACGCTCAGGCGCCTTGTCGATGTTCTGCAGGACCGCAGGCAGGAAGACAGAGCCCCCCTGCACTGTATCTGCAACTGCCCCCCCCACCTCAAACTCCAATCCCCCCCTCATCAAAAATAACAAGAAGGAGGGTCACCAGGGGCCGTGAAAACTGTCACTGCACCACAGGACAGTGTTAAATTACCCAAAAGCTATCAGTTACTACATTTTGAAAAGTCCTTGCCTTACTGTGTTCTTGATTATTAAAAGTAGTTTTCTGTTACTTACTTTTTCCGTCATGGTTTTTTACACAACGCTGTGTTAGATGTCTTGGGTGGGTCGTTGGGTGGTTGAGGAGGTAGTGTAATGCATAGGACAGTCACCTTTAGCAGGGTACAGAGACGGGGGCTGGATCAGCAGCATGTCACACACACAGTGCAGTCAGTAGGCGGTTAGCTGGTATGGGAGGTGGTTTGCAGGTTTTCTGTCGTTGGGGGTGGTACGTGCATTTGTAGCGGGGGAGGGGGGTTACAGATGTCATGCAACGGTCCCTGTAATGGACCGCAGAGCCACGCAGCAGAGGAATCTGTATCCGTCCTCCCCCGCAACAAGGCCACATAGCCCCCACACACAGAGTCCAAAAAAGGAGGGATGGCAGGATCCGTTGAAACAACCAGTCCGGCACTGCTGACCGGTCTGGGAGCGGGAGCATGTCAAACCTCGACTTTAGAGGCGGTCTTTACATGACCACACACCCTACCCAGCACAGTGTGCGTCCCAGTTTCAACCCTTTAACGCAAAGTCATCAATAAAGACACCGTTGTAAAGCTACAGTGGAGCACGTACTTTAATTTTTAAATGTGTGTTAGAAGTTGGGGAAGCGGGGTGGACGGGGTATGTAACTGCAGAGGCTAGTCAACAGTAACTTGGTAAAGAAACAGGGGCAGGTTCAGCTTCTCTGTGAAGAAACTGAACAGTCACAGTTCACGCTGCTCGCTGCTCGCTGGTACTTGAAGAGTTCCTTGTCGCTGTGCAAGGTGCCTGCATAGGGCGTGACGAGCCAGGACATTAGCGGGTAGGCTGGGTCCCCTAAGATCAGTATGGGCATCTGCACATCCCAAGCGTTATTTTGTGGTCCGGGAAGAAACTACCTTCCTGCAGGCGTCTAAGCAGACCAGAGTTCCTGAAAACACGCGCGTCATGAACTTTGCCTGGCCACCCGACGTTGATGTTGGTAAAACGTCCCCCATGGTCCACCACTGCTCGCAGCACCATTGAAAATTAGCCAAATTTCTCAGCAGCTGACTGCGGAAGAGGTGGACGATAAGTTGCGAGAAGCTGACAGCGGCCACAACTGCAGCGGGATCCGTGCTCGCATTGCTGTGGCGCCCGCGCTGTCACTGAGAAGAAAAGTGCACGAACAGATTGCCAGCTGGCGCTTTCAGGGAGGGATGCTGGGCGTGATTGACGGTTCAATGATGACAGTTACCCAAAACCACCCTCCACACAATTTCCCCCCCCCAGCATGCATTGGTGGGAAATCCCAGCATTCCAATGGGCGGGGGGGAGTGCAGGAAATGTGGGATAGCTTCCCACAGTGCACCGCTTCCAAAGTCGACGCTTCGCCCGTTACTGTGGACTCACACAGTCGAATTAGTGTATTTATTGTGGATACACAACTTTGACTTCATTAGGTCGATTCCAGAAATTCGAATTAAGATGAATCGAAATAGTCTTGTAGTGTAGACGTACCCTGAGCCTCATTCACTGATATTGACGTATGTGACAGATATTTCTTCAATTATTCCTTTATTTTGGTTGGAAGATGTCTAGTTTTTATGATGAATAGACTGAGCTCTAAAATGGAAACATTCTGACATTTCCCTATATGCCCCGAGTATTCAATTCCTGTTGTTCAAACACTGGTTCTGCTTTGCACATGGAGCTCTCAATAGAACAGAAGCCATCTTCTTCTTGAATTTCACCAGTGAGAGATACACTTAAAATTTATAAGGGAAAGAAATGAAAGTTGACATAGTAGACAGTTTGGCAGCCACATTGGGGCCTTGTGTTTTAAGAAATGAGTAATAACAGCCAAATAAAAATATTGTATTATGTATTATAAGGAAAAAGGTATGGAAGTTTATAAATGTCTGGTTACATTGGTATGCCTGCTTAGGCTTGTTTTAAACTCATCAAGTGAAATCCTCATTCTATTGAAGTCAATGGCAAAACTTTCTTTGACATCAGTAGGGCCAGAATTTCACCTATGTATTATATGGGGCTATCATGGGGTCCACTTACCAGTAGGGTGCCTTCTCCTGGTTGCTCTGGGAATTATATCTTTGCTGTTCTCACACCCCCTTCTGTGGGTTCTGCTCTCTGTGGTCTCTCTCTTCCTCTGGGATCAGGGTGCTCGTTTGTGACTTAGTCCTCCAGTTAGGTCACTATAGTCCTCCCCTTCTGTGGCATCAAAGTCCCTCTATACAAAATGGCAGTCTACCTTTCACTACCCTGACCGTGCCACTACTACAGAACTACTCCCCGGGTTCCCGTCCAGTGACCCTATTTCTAGTAATGGTAGCCTGCTCACTCCCAGACCATGTTGCTCTTTCCCTGGACTCCTTCCTACATCTTAGCTATGCTTTTGGCTCCTCCAACCTGGGTTTACCAGCCCAAACTCCCTCCTCCCAGGGAGTAACTGCAGGCTACTTGGCATTGTAGCCCCAAACACACCTCCCTTTTCCTGGGGAGCGACTGCAGACTACTTCCCCGTCAGCCCCTTTCTGATGCCAGCTTCCTATCTTTATACCAGCTCTGCCCATTCCTTCTCAGCTGGGGCTCCATCCCCAGTCAGTTTTTCCATTCCTGGCTCTCCCTCAGGTGCAGCCTTTCAAGTTAATTGACACCCTGCTCATCTGCATGAACTCTTTCAAGGCTGGTATGGGGTGGGCACCCCATCACGGGGGCTAAGGACTGTGGATGCAGCAAGGTGGGGAACATCAGGGAGCCAGTTACAGTGCCCTGATTTTCTGCCCCAGTCCTGGTGGAGGTTCAAGAAGCCTTGGGTGCACAGTTTGGCAACTCTGTTCTCACTCCTCCTTGCTCCCTGTCCCCTAAGTTGGAAGCTGTAGGGATGGTGGCACAGGAACTGACTACTCTGACTCTGAGCCCATGGGGATACCTCTCACCAGCACGGGAATGGTCTGTAGTTTCTGCTTCCTCTATGCTGTCTGAGCAGCCGGCTCTAGGCACCAGCAAAACAAGCAGGTGCTTGGGGCGGCACGTTTCTAGGGGTGGCATTCTGGCGCTGGCCATCATTGGTGTGAACTCCGGGGCATGGGGAAAAAGTGCCCCTGCCGCCCCAGCTCGCATCTGCTCCGCCTCCGCCTGCTCCCCTGAGCACACTGCCGCTGCTCAGCTTCTCCCCTCTCCCTCCCAGGCTTGCTGTGCGCGAAACAGCTGTTTCGTGCAGCAAGTCTGGGAGGGAGGAGAAGCCGAGCAGCGGGGCACTCGGGGGAGGCGGCGGTGGTGGAGTGGAGGTGAGCTGCAACGGGGAGCGGTTCCTCTATCCCCCGTTACTTCCTGCGCCCACCACCCTAGCTCACCTCCACTCTGCTTGCTCCCCTGAACGTGCCACTGCTCTGCTTCTCTGCCCTCCCTCGCCTGAGAGGGAGGGGGGAGAAGCGGAGCGGAAGTGAGCTAGGGCTGGAGGGCGCAGTGGGCCCCCAGGAAGCAATGGGGGGGGGAGAAATGCGGCACGCCCGGGGGAGGAGGCGGAGCTGGGGATTTGGGGAAGCGATTCAGAAGGGGTGGAGTTGGGGCAGGGCCAGGGGCAAGGGGGCACCAAAAAAAAGGGGGCGGCAAAAATCCTAGAGCCGGCCCTGTTAGGAACTAAGTTGAGCACAACATGTTTATGGTCAAGAAGGCACAACACCAAAATAAGAAGCTTTGCAACAGCCAGCTCAGGTGTAGCCCAAGGGACAGTCGTTTGTGCAGAGGGACACTTGTCTGCTGCTCTCTGCTACCCCAGACACTGGCAGCATTTCACAAACATGTCAAAGAGGGACTATATGTGATTACAATGAGAAGTAAGGGCCAGGATGTAAAAATGAGGCTCACGGCCCTTTCTCCTTTTTTCTTTTCTATTTTTCTTTTCTCACCTTAGGGAAGTCTCAGGTCACTTGACCAATTGTTTCTACCTCTTCAGAATACCCGAGTTTGCTTTTCTGGAGGCTGCGCTGCCTATGTGTGAATGACAAGAACTCCTGCTTCTGGTGGGAAATATTGTTTTTCACTTTTCTAACTTCTCTGCTTGGCTGTGTCTGCTGCCTCTTCTCTCCTTTATTCACTGTTCTCTTCTTCCGGGTGCTTGTTGAACAAAAGGCTTGTTTCAATATTTTCATTAAATATAAAGTAATCATGGAAAAACATAGATGTTTGCTTGTTAAACACAGTGAGCCATTTGACAATGAGATGAAGAATATATAGTGAAAAGTACAGTCCCAATAGGATTGGAACTCAATCCCATTTAAGTACAAGTACAGGCACTTTATCCCCCAAGCTACCAAGTCTTTTGTTAAGAACTGTTGAAATTAGGGGAATTATTTTGGTCAGCAGACAGCTCTCATATTTCTCCATTATCATTTTGTGAATTAAGGCAAAATTAATACCCCCCACCACACACACACCTAAAACCAACCAACCAACAAAAACCTTAACATAGGGGCTACAAAATTCTTCCCCTATTTCATACCAAAATGTTTCTCATGCACATCATGAAAGTCACAAGTCTTAATTTCTGTTTTTCCTTTTGGAGTAATTTGGATGGGACAAGACAGATTCTTGAATTTTGTTTATAAAAATGTACAGACCTCCAGTATGTAGCAAAATACTTTTTGTATGCTGCATTAGTCATTAAGTCTGTGACAGGGCACAAGAACAATAATATTTCATTATTTGGTATTGTCCAGCTATAACCCAGATCCCCCATCCCTCTTTTCTATCTCAGCTTGAGAGTCAATATGGTCTGACTCTGACTTGTCAAGGTCTAAAAATCTCAAAAGAGGGAATGATAACAAACAATGTTATGGAAATTTGTGCCTTGGGTGTTTTGTTTTAATGAAAGTGGCAAGAAACCTTTATTAAAAAAATCCAAAACGTACACTTCTCCCTCTTCTGAGAGTTCATTCTTTACATCCTTACCTGAATGATACAAAACATTATCCAGAATCCCCATCCCAACCATAAATCAAGCTGCAAAGTCCGCCTAAAGGAATTTACTTTAATATAGGTCCAAACCAAAGTGAGTTTACAGTTCAGGCAGAGGTAGACATTGAAATTTTATACTGTTGATTTCCAACCAGTTCAATGGATTTAATGTGATCTCAAAATTTAGCAGCTTAGAAAAACTATATTTTTTGCACTCTCTTTCAAAAAATTTCTTTGATAGTGAAACCAAGACATTTTTCCTTTTAAAAGACAATATGGGGCATAAAGGATAAATCTTTTAAGTTATCTAACCCAAATATTAGCACGTGTAGGCTTTGATTCCAGTTATGCTTATGGAAAATCTACTGCAACCCCCCCTCCAAATTTTTCTACTGATATTAGAGTTCTGGTTTTCGCATTAGAACATTCAGAATATTTTGTAAAGCCACATTTGTTCTCTGTCTAGTCATATCAATTTAAACAGCTGCTTACCCTTTAGAATGATGTCAAAATGCTATTTGTTTTATAACCTACAGAAATGATTTAGTGCATGAGAATAGAAGAAGGGATAGGTGAGGGTAAGTGGAATAAAGGGAGTAAATTGCAGATATCTGCTAATCTGTTTGGTAATCCCAATTTTCAAAGAAAAAAACTGGAGATCTTTGATTCTGATTCATGAAAGCAATTGAGCATGTAGTAAGTTTGTCCCTATTCAGGACAGCACTTGAACTTGAACTTTAAGCATCTGCTTAAGTCCCATTTATACTGCTTACTGAATAGGTAGTTATTTACCATACACCAAACCCCGAATACAGAGTTATTAATATCCTCATGGGCTGTTCTTTAGTGCTGACCATCAAAAGGTTTATATGATTCACAGGTATTAATGAATTTATTTTCACAACATCTCTGTGAGGTATTTTCACAGTTTGGGAATTGAGGCACAGAGCGATTTTGAAATAGTCAAAAATGAGCATATGCAAGCTCTGATTTTTAGAGGCTTTTAGAGGCTTTTCAACCATATTTGGCTAACCCTTTGCAGCAAGGTCACAGGGTTACTGCATAAGATGTGCCAAGAGGTGACGTTATGGAAAAATAGACTGCAGTAGACTACAATGTATTGTTGAAGACCACAAGACACCTGATTGTAACATCTTTGGTCCTGCTGTGAGCAGGGTATTGGACTAGATGACCCCCTGAGATCTCTTCCAACCCTAATCTTCTATGATTCTATGATCTTTGAATGTCTGTCCTGACCACAGGGTACGTGTTGTGCGTAGATGTAAATGAGAAGAGGAGGAACTACAAACAACCTATGAAAAATGGAGCACCCCAGTATTCATAGAGTGTGGAAGTACAGATAAGGAAAAGTGGGTTCACACCTTCATGAATATGCGAAGGTATTAGGTGTAGTCAGAACTACAATATAAAAAAGGGTTCCGTGGTTGGGTAAAAGTGGGAAGACCTAAGATGGAAACCCCAGCAGGAATCATCCCTTTAGCAATCATCATCTTTTGAGATGCTAGTATTACTACAATTAGAATTATTGCATAGGTTTTTGTAGGCTTTCTATACGCATGGATAATTGTAACTTTACTTATTGCTAGGGCTGTCAAGCGATTAAAAAATGAATCGTGCTTAATCATGTGTTTAATCATGCAGTTAAACAATAATAGAATACCATTTATTTAAATATTTTGGATGTTTTCTACATTTTCAAATATATTGATTTCAATTATGACACAGAATACAAAGTGTGCAGTGCTCACTTCATATTTATTTTTTATTACAAATATTTGCACTGTTAAAAACAAAAGAAATTGTATTTCTCAATTCACCTAATACAAGTACTGTAGTGCAATCTATTTATCATGAAAGTTGAACCTACAAATGTCGAATTATGTACAAACAATATCTGCATTCAAAACTAAAACAGTGTCACCTGAAAGTGAGAACAGGCGTTTGCATGGCACTGTTGTAACCAGCGTCACAAGATATTTATTTGCCAGATGCGCTAAAGATTCATATGTCCCTCCCTTCATACTTCAACTGTCATTCCAGAGGACATGCTGATGATGGGTTCTGCTCGATAACAATCCACAACAGTGTGGACCGCTGCAGGTTCATTTTCATTATGTGAGTCAGATGCCACCAGCAGGAGGCTGATTTTCTTTTTTTGGTGATTCAGGTTCTGCAGTTTCTGTATCTGAGTGTTGCTCTTTTAAGACTTCTGAAAGCATGCACCACACCTCATCTCTCTCAGATTTTGGATGGTACTTCAGATTCTTAAACCTTGGGTCGAGTGCTGTAGCTATTTTTAGAAATCTCACATTGGTACCTTCTTTGTGTTTTGTCAAATCTGCTGTGAAAGTGTTCTTAAAAAGAACATGTGCTGGGTCATCATCTGAGACTGCTATAACAAGAAATATATTGAAGAATGCGGGTAAAACAGAACAGAAGACATACAATTCTCCTCCCTAGGAGTTCAGTCAAAAATTTTATTAACACATTATTTTTGTAATGAGCATCATCAGCATGGAAGCATGTCCTCTGGAATGGTCGCCGAAGCATGAAGGGGCATATTAATGTTTCGCATATCTGGCACATAAATACCTTGCAACACCAGCTACAAAAGTGCCATGCGAACGCCTGTTCTCACTTTCAGGTTATATTGTAAATAAGAAGCAGACAGCAGCATCTCCCAAAAATGTAACCAAACTTGTTTATCTTAGCGATTGGCTGAATAAGAAGTAGGACTGAGTGGACTTGTAGGCTCTAAAGTTTTACATTGGTTTTTGAGTGCAGTTATGTAAAAAAAAATCTACATTTGTAAGTTACACTTTCATGATAGAGATTGCACTACAGTACTTGTATGAGGTGAATTGAAAAATACTATTTCTTTTGTTTTTTACAGTGCAAGTATTTTAATAAAATAATAATATAAAGTGAGCACTGTACATTTTGTATTCTGTGTTGTAATAGAAATCAATAGAAATACATTTGAAAATGTAGAAAAAACATCCAAAAATATTTAATAAATTTCAATTGGTATTCTGTTGTTTAACAGTGTGGTTAATCATGATTAATTTTTTTAGCTCCTTTCCAGAAAACAAGCTTCAGTCTTGATGAGATAATATTAGCACTTATTAGGGAACTGGATATCTCACATTAGTGCTAATGAGATACATAGTCTATTATCTGTAGGCCAGCAGTCTGAATCTAGCCCAACTCAACATTGATTAAAAATTGTTCCAATTGAATAGATCTTTGGTGATCTCAATAATGAAATTAGTTTAGTAGGGCTCAGTCCCAGCCCCCAAATCAAAAACTCACCACCACATTCTGCACTCATTGACAGATTCAGCAGAGGCTGAGAACTTCATGGGCCATGGAGACTGACCTACCCCACTGTGATCACTAGAGGAAGAACCTCCCCACTACTCAAGTTCAGGGTTGAGGCAGGTTGACCAGGTGTGTGTTGGAGGATTGGCTTGCTGTAGCCTTGTTGGATAAACCAGGTCTTCATTCACTAGAACTGCATGAGCAGTAAATCCACACAATTTTTTAAAAGCTGGCGTTTATGGTTGCATGCAAATTAATTGCAGATATGCAAATTGGTTCATGGCATAATTTGCATTAATTGTCACGCATGGAACTGCACAAAACCTCTATTTGTATCAAAGAAATACAGAGACTGAAAAGATGTCCAATGAGTTTAGAGGAAATAAAACTGCCATTGACAGACACCAACTCATAAGGAAAGATAGAGATGTTTTGCTTTTTAATATAAATCATTGGCATTTTCTATATACCTAATAAAGGGCTGCCATGTCTCAATATAAATGACATCAGTGTCTGTTTTTACACATATGTGCTTTTCAATAGATGACATATCTTAGAATTTAAACTATTAAAAGAAGTATTATTGGAAGACTTGTATTGTGTGTGCATATTTGAGGACTGAATTCTTCCCCTGGGGAACTGACAGTGCTACTAGTCAAAGGAGAAGCTATTAAAAATATTGAAGAACCTAACATGAGCAATCAAGAGATGTTTTTGTCTTGTTTTTTCCTCTCGGTTTCAAAGGGTTTAAAAATAGCTGATACTGTGGTGATAATGGCATAACACACTGGAAAGAGCGGATCTGAGACAGAGCAAGTAAACTTAGCTCTGTGCTCCCTAGCTATTTCTGCAGCATAACCTGCTAGAATTACAGTCTCGCTTGTGGCAGGGCCGGCTCCAGGCATCAGCACTCCAAGCTGGTGCTTGGGGCGGCAATCTGGAAGGGGCGGCAGTCCCGGTTGTTTTGCCCCCAAGCAGCGTGCCGAATTGCCGCCGTGGCGGTGGGGGCAGTCCGTGCGCCTTTAGGGTGGCAGGTATATTTCCGTGGTGGCGGCAATTCGGCAGCAGCTTCTATGTTTAGCTGTCCGCGGTGGCCAGGGGCGGCTCTAGGAATTCCGCCACCCCAAGCAGGGCGGCGCGCCGTGGGGCGCGCTCTGGCGGTCGCCGGTCCCGCGGCTCCTCTTGCAGACGTGCCTGCGGAGGGTCCGCTGGTCCCGCGGCTCTGGTGGACCTCCTGCAGGCATGCCTGTGGATGCTCCACCGGAGCCGCGGGACCAGCGGACCCTCCGCAGGCATTTCTGTGGGAGGTCCACCGGAGCTGCGGGACCAGCGGACCCTCCGCAGTCATGCCTGCGGGAGGTCCGCCAGAGCCGCCTGCCGCCATCCCGGAAAAATGCCACCCCAAGCGCGCGCTTGGCGCACTGGGGTCTGGAGCCGGCCCTGGCAGTGGCTTCAGCTAAACATAGAAGCTGCCGCCGAATTGCCGCCGCCACAGAAACGCGCCTGCCGCCCTAAGGGCACACGGACTGCCCCCGTCGCCTGCAGCGTCAATTCAGTGCGCTGCTTGGGGTGGCGAAAACTGTAGAGCCGGCCCTAGCTTGTGGCTATGGTAATAACTGAATTTTTTGTTAATGTTGTTATTACTGTTTTCATTGTTGTTACAGGCAGTGAGCTAGCTTTTGCTAGTTTTGCATACATTTAAAATATCTCTAGAGTGACCTGAAATAGTTTTTCCACAAGACTTCTAATTGTCACTATTTTTAAGTTCAACTTAGTCTATCTAGGTTCTTGTCTGAACGCTTCCCAAGTATTTATGGACTTATCTTCACAATGTCCCTATTAGGTTGGTTATGACCATCAAGGGGTAAAATTGAGTATACCACTAGCAAGCTGGGAAATTCCCCTTTTCATTGGAATAAAGTTCCCAGTTTTAGACCTGTTGGGTCATAAGATCTTGGACCCAAACGTTTGTTATTTGTCCGAGACTGATTATGTTCCATTTTGTGCTTTAGGCAAGTGTAATTTTGCAGTTAGATATCCTATTTGTGTGGCTGGTTCCTTTTGTAATAAAATCTGGTGGCTGTTTGTAGGTGCTCAGAGATCTGCAGTATTAGAAATAATCTAGGCAAATATGCATGTTGGGTAGGGTGCCCAAAGATATGTGACAAATGCACTTTATGTCAGGGCTCTCAGCATCACATGTGGTGTGTGGGTGTGTGTGCAGGTATTATTTATTATCTGGGGCCCATCGGTGCTACATTTCTCACAAACAGAATTAGGCAAAGAGTGAATCAAGGGCCCTGATCCTTCATTCAGAGCCACACATGTGAACCTTTGTGGAATCTCATTGGCTTCAATAGGGCTCCCATAAGCTCGCACGTCCAGCAGCACAGGCCCCAATCCTATAATCAGATCTAAGTAGACAAGACAGAAAATATGGGGAAGCAATATGCATTAAAGCAAACTGCAGTTGTGCCCATTTTAAGCATATCACATACTGGTCCAATTTTTTAAAAATAGAAATCTCCTTCCTTTATCTATGGGTCTTGCTGGCCTGCCCTCCCATGTTAAATAAGCCCTCCTTCCATATTTCTCACAAACTCTATAGATTAGGTCTCTGTGAGAGTAAGCAAACAGCCAGTCAGATGGTGCCCATTTTATTCCAAATGTCCAGAGATGGAAACATGGCTCTTGGTGCAGGGACAAGAGCTCTTATTACTGGTCCTGCCCTAAAGCCTGTGTGCACTCCCCCTGCTTTTTTCTCCTTCCCATGAAAGGGATCATGCTGTTGGGTCTGCTTGGGCAGGGAGCAGTGATCCTCATGACTGCTTGTGTTCACAGATATTCTGGTAGCTCCTGGTGCATAATGCAGGTGGGTAGGAATTAGGTCATCCCACATGAGTGTTGCTAAAACCTTTATACGCCACCTCTCTGTCATCTGCTCAGTGTATGTCTCACATTACACAAAACCTGTTTAAGGAATATTTTTTGTAGAGAACCTTAACATTTTTGGAGGCTATTTCTTAAATTCACTCCACTTGTAAAGCTATGTGACTTAGTTACTTTGCAACCTATAATCCAGAACTCAGAACCATAAAAACCTCCAAAAAAAAAAAAGATCTATAATAGCTTTTCTGTCCTTACAAATGTGACAGCTTTAAGATCTAACATCTATCTTGCGAGCCTCCAAGATCCAGAAGTATCTCCTCTTTTGAATTGTATAAATTTCCAGTTTCTGGATTAGTAGGCCCACTGACAAACAGACTTTAAAGTATGTCATTTTTATGTATAGAAAAGCAGTTACTGGTGTGGGACTGATGCAGCTAAAATGCTTATGCCATGTTACATCATGGTGTAGGTACATATTGCCCCCATCACAGTGGACTGTAGGTATTATATTTCTATGTCTGAAATATACATTACTGTGTGTATGTGTTTTTATATACAATATGTATGTATATCAATACACTAAGAATATATAGAGTATTAAAATATTGCACCTACAAACTATTCTGACACATTGGGAATATTTAGATAGATTTATTATTGCACTTGAATATAAATACTTGACTATAAAATACCAGGGCATTGTAGGAAAGATTTAGTGAATGAAGGGATCAAATAAATGCGAGAGGAGAGTGGTGGAGACATTCTTGCTACATTGCAGTTAGAGAAGTCTGGAATTGAAATATCCAGGCAGTACTCACTCTCACCTCTTCATGAATGCCAAGCAACAAAATGACCTTCTGGCAGATCAGGTGCTAGGAGCCCAGAGTTATCACCTGAAAACAACTTGTGATTTTGAATGAGCACTAGCTCATTAGCATTACTGCTAGGGGAAGCCAGAGGGAAAATAGGACCATTGGAAGGATAAGGAGATAAAAGGAAAATAACAAAGGGAAAATGAAAATACTTGCATCCTAGGGTCCTGTGGATTGTTTCTTTCGTTACGTCTCTCCATCATCTCGATAGACCAGACCATCCATCATGAGGATATGTGGAGTTGAGGTGTGTGAGGAGGATGTAAGAATCTGAGCATGGGACTTCCGTAGTTATTGTGAAGTCTAGTCCTTATGCTGGTGTAAGACTAATTCCAGTAGTGCTGCCTACCCAAAGGAAGCACTGGCCGATGGAACCAGAATTCTCTAGGTGATCCCAAATTAGTATTGGGAAAATTAAGTTTAGGGGTCATTATAAAACCTAAACTTAATTTCCCCAATACTAATTTCTCCCTGCCGTTACTCACACCTTCTTGTCAACTGTCTGTAATGGGCCACTCTCTTACCTCTTCAAAAGTTATTTTTCCTCCCTCGGTATCCTGCTGTTAATTGATTTATCTCCTTAGACTGACCTCACACTTGGTAAAGCAACCCCCATCCTTTCATGTATTTATACCTGCTCCTGTATTTTTCACTTCATGCATCTGATGAAGTGGGTTCTAGCCCATGAAAGCTTATGCCCAAATAAATTTGTTAGTCTCTAAGGTGCCACAAGGACTCCTTGTTGTTTTTTCTGATACAGACTAACACGGCACCACTCTGAAACTTGAGTTACACAGAGTCCCTAACATAAATATTGTGTATTTTCTTGCTGTATTTATTATTATGGTAGATTGCTGTCAGCAGAGGACTTTATAAATATATGTCACACATTTCACAATTTCAGGCAGATCCCTCAGTTCCCACAAATCACTTAGGTAGAAGGTGCACTATAATACTTAAAACTAGTAATCTGCCTTTTAGTGAACCAAATGAACTTGCCATGGAAAAACATTTGCAAGTATCTGGCATTTACGTGGCGGTCTAGAGACAACAACCCCCTTATTACTTACTCTATATTGTATTGGTTTTCATGGAAAAGATAAGACGTTTTTAAAAAATAAAAATCAGAATGCTTGGGTTGGAGTGGGGAGGAAAAGCCTTTACTGTCTGATGATGTTTTTTTCTTTGCATTGGCTCTCAAATTACGGGGTTGATTTGATGAAAAATTGCAAGAGGCTTCTCATTTCTGACCGACCCTGCTGCCTAACGAGATAGGCCCTTAACATAATTGGGTTGACACTGATTTGATCGCACAAAAAATTGTGTTTTTAAAATAAAAGTCTGATTTTAAACCTGCTGAACTTGTCCTTAGGTTTCTCCTTTGTGTCTGGGTATTGCAGGCTCACTCCATGCTAGGTGGCTGAATCTTGTGCACTACAAATCAGAAGTACAATTCAGTGGACTGAGATTGAAGTTTTAGCTTTGTTTTGTATTAGTTAACTTTTGTACATCTGTTTAAAGGAAAAATACCATTCTGCCAATATCCAGGTCCTCAAAATCCCCTGCGCCCTTACCCAGTATGACAGTGGAACCAGTTGTTCCACTGAGATTACTATCCCCTGGCCTCCCACAAAGACACAAATTGGTGGATAATTTTAATGACATAAACTTTGGTGTGTGTGTGTGTGTGTGTGTGCATGCATTAGGGTGACCAGATAGCAAGTGTGAAAAATTGGGACGGGGGTGGGGGGTAATAGGATCCTATATAAGAAAAATACCCAAAAATCATGACTGTCCCTATAAAATCAGGGTCACCCTAGTGTGCGTGTGAGTGTGTGTACACGCGTGTGTGTGGAGAGTTTGCTGGGGAGGTGGTCACAGCAGTGAAGGCAGTCTCCTTCACCCCTTCACTGTACTACATGACGAAAAGGTGGCCAGAGTGTGTGCCGGGCCAGATGGGGAAGCCCTAACTTCTGCAGTGCCAGTGTCATAGACCCAAAAATGTGTGGGGAAGGGCAGGACCAGAAAATCTGCCAGATGTACTAATTTGGCACCACTTCATCGCAGCTTCTTGGCTGCTCCTATGGAACACAGACACTACATTAAAGGTGCTTCCCATAAGCTGCTGTGCTCTTGCTCAGCGGCTCATGTGAGTGCAGTGAATTGCAATTTGCAACCACCTATATGAGGTGCAAATATGATTGGACATCCTGCTGCTCAGGCTCCAGATATCATATTTCCAAAAGTTCTCAGTTACTTGGCAGATCCCCCACTTGTGTGGATAACATGGGGGTTGTATCAGACAGAGAACGTTACAGCTAGTTTTGAATGAGGGTGAGGATAGTTTATGCCTGGAGAGTTGATTGCCGTTATAAACCCACAAAACACTTACATTAGCCACCAATACTCCTTATCTGAGGCGTTTTGTACAAAATTTCAGCATAGCAGCAATTTTGATGCTGATTACAACGCACAGAAAGCTTCCACCAATCCTGCAAATAAGTTTCAATTGCTTGTTTTTTAGCACAAGTACAGTAAGTATCACCAGGTGTGATAGACTCCTCTCTTTTATGAGAGAGAAAATTTACATGGCTGAAAAGGAGAGTTTACAGTGGATAAAACACTGACATACTATACCCCCTTAACTACAGTGGTTGCAAGCATGCACTGCTATAACATATAATTACATTGCATTGTGTAAGTAGAACACCAACTATGGTAGCGAGAGACACATCTTTTGATGTATAATGACATTCAAAATATTCTCTAGTACTCAGCTGATAAACAGCTTCAAGAGTTGGGGTCTACAGAGTTGCTTGTTTGATTTTAAATTTGTAAGATTGGCACATGATCTCCTTTGAATGCACTGTTCTGATGTGATCCATTTATCTAATGTAATTAACAGTACATGCTGAATGTACAATTAAGCTTGAAACTGTCAATGTCAGGCTGTTAAAAAAGGGTTGATAAAAATGAGAAGAGGAACTGCTGTTTTGTAATAAGCATCTGTGTTGCTTTTAAATCAAGAAGAAAAAAAATCTGGATTTCAATATATTGCTGTCTTCGTTGCCAGTATAATTCAATAAATATGTTAATTAGCTGATCTAAACAGCTAAGAGAGTTGAGACTTTTTTGTGTCATTTATTTTTGTCAATTCTGTTTTTCAGAATATTTGTTTTGTTTCCGTTGGACTTTGAGCCTGCTTCTAGTAACAGAAAATGTTATTAAACTGTAATATAGAAGCAACTTTTTGTATTTTTTTTTAAAAAGGGATTTTCTATATTTTTGTGTTTGTTATACTGACCTTCAAGAAATGTCAAATTGGCAAAGAACAAATTTCTGTCTCTACCACTTTCCCCTCTCCTACCGTGGGAGATTCTTCATAGGAAAGCATGTAAAAATCTTACAAAAACAAACAAACAAACAAACAAAATACACAGACACAAGCAAAGTATAGCATACCTGAGAATTTCAGAGTGGAGAGTTCTTCCTGACGAATATCTGTATTTGTATGAAACTTGATTTATAGCTCTAGTATATAGTATTTTTAATACTAATTAAGATAACTGCACATGCTATCTGAATCAATTCTTTTCTTAAAAGCAATTTGCCTCAATACTTATTCTTTTTATAAGTGTTTTCTTGTTTTTTGTACTAGGAGCTGTACTATTTTCTAACTGCTAGAGGCATAACTCAGATTTTAAAATATCCCCAAACACTGCAACATAGGAAAAACATAAAAATAATGCTAGCAACATTAATAGTCATCAGGATCATGGTTCTAGATATGAGAAATCTGTAGCTATGGTAAGTGCTGAGTATGATGAGGGTATGCAGAACTGGCAAACTGCGATCTGCCTTGACTCTGCCTCAGATGCAACATTTTGAAAATGACTGAGTGGTGATTAGCATGGTATTGCTGAGTGAATAGGTCCGAACAGCTGTATTGTGAAGCATAATATACTTTCCAGTGCATCTGCTTTATTAGCTTCTTATTTTTGCATTTGTTTGGTGACATACTTCTCTACTGTTTCTCCAGGCCTCCTCCATCTTTCTCCATCCTTATTCTTTCTCATGATTCTTCTAAATTATAGGGATGAGTTGGTGAAATATAATATAATCACCACACTATATATTATTTTTCCTTGTGCGCTGCCAATTGCTGCTACTCAATTTATTTATTATTGAAACATATTTGTAATTAATTTTCTGGAAACAAAGTGTTTCATAACAGAGGCAGAGAAGCAGGTAAACAGGATAATTCTGCAAATAATGCACAATGTGTTTCACTAGAAGTCACAATTGAGAAGTGTAGTTGTAGGTTTACAAAGTGCCTTGCATCTGGCAGTTGGAAGTTTTGAAGAGAGGCCACCAGACTGTCAGTTGACAGCTGTAAGGTTTCAGTTCCTGCAGTCTGTGTGTAGTGTTTCTTTCAACCCAAATGCTACATTATCCATTACACTTCACTTAATTTTTGTCAATGATACTAATTAGTTTTGAATGGAAGTATTTCTTAAAGCCTTTAAATATTTTCTCTTGTTAGTATCCATTATTATAAGTACTATATGCTTAAGTATATTGGAACAAATTCTGATCTCAGTTACCCTGGCATAACTTAGGCTTCCAGGGTCTGTCTGTATGCAAATTTGACACATAAATGTATACAGTATAAATAATTATTTAATATTTATCTGTATTGTTGTAAGCAAAGATGTCAAAATATTTATCGATTGTCAATAGAAAAATGAAAACACAACAAATTCTGACAAGCTCTTATTTATTCATATTTTGAGTTATCTCGTTGATTTCTGAGTGGATTTCAATTTTTCTCTTTGGTTCCAGATTAAATGAATATTTTTGCAAAGATATATTAAATAGAAAGACTATGTAACATACCGTAATTTATTAATCAGGAAAAATAATATTTTTTGTTGGAAAGTTTGGGATAACACATCAGAAATGTAGAGAGTAATACTGTTTTAAAGACCCGTATCAGAGGGGTAGCCGTGTTAGTCTGGATCTGTAAAAGCAGCAAAGAGTCCTGGCGAAAGCTCATGCTCCAAAATGTCTGTTAGTCTATAAGGTGCCACAGGACTCTTCGCTGTTTTAAAGACCTAACTTTATAAGTTTTCACTTTAATTTGAAACCCAGTACACTCCAATATGGTTATCTCATATGCCTTTCAGAGATTTTGATGCCTGCCAATGATGCCAAGATTCATTCACCAGGATGTATCATAATGTAAATCCATTTCCTGAAATGGATGTGCTGAGGTTCACTAACTAAGAGAGGGATCTGTATTATACATGTGGAAACTCAAAAGTCCTATTTCCCCTATAAGAATCCATAACTGCTTATTATTCTACATTTGTTTGAAGGAATTGTCATCCTGTCCTGTATTACAATGCTGAAACCAATGAATCCTGTCAAGTCAAGAAGAAACATTTGATACATAAGCGTAGAGCATCCAATGATTCAGTTGTAGCAGATACTCCTTTCTTGGAAGTGGTTTAAAAATTAACTGATAGGAATTGGCTGTACTATAGCTCACACCCACTCATTTTTCTTTAGCAACAGAGCAGGGGAGTTTTTCTAAGAATAAAAAAAGTCTGAAAATTATTTGAATGCACTAAAATAACTGTACTTAAGTACATCCTGCCTAATGATTTGACATTAACAGTATTCTTAGTCAGTTGAAATAGAAATGCCTTCAACCTTTTAGGAAAAGCAAGAACAAATTACAGCCAAATTTTCATTTCACAAGTCATCTTCATCCAGGATAAGCCAAGGTCAATTTGTCATCCTATTTCCATAATGTTATTCTGCGGTGTACTTGCATTATTATTAGAGCTGTGCTCTCTTTCATATTAGTTTTATAAATGGCTATGTTAATGTCTTTTTGCAGACAAAACCACCTTTTGTTAATATCCCAATGGATTTCTTAAGGATTAAAATATACATTTTAAGCAGCTATTGGTTCTATTTTTCTCCTATTGATGATTAGCCCTTGTCACCTACTTAAAGTGTCATTGTTCCAGTTTAGCTGGAAACTGAAGCAGTTTGTGAGATGATGTGTTGAAAGATTGGCTTGACTGTCAGAAAAAAAATAGTTAGAAGTAGCAAATTCTAAGAATCTTAGTAATATCCTGGAATAATTAAAGCAATGCTGCCTCTAAAGAAATAGCCAGGAAATAGCCTCTTGTTAATAGATGAAATTATAAAATGGCACATGTGTTCAGTAGATCAGAGCAATTTCCTTTGTTTTTTATTATGATGTTAATGGTGGGAAAGTGCTGTTTGCAGATCAGCTGTAGGTACAGCTGTTGCCCTTAAAATCTTGCCAGTTTTGTCATGGATAATTAGATATTTTTTTTCAGTATTTGTAGTATTCCCTATAAATTAATCTAAGGCAAAAATGGTAGGCCATAACGCATCTCCAGGCTCGATAATAAAGCTTACTATTTGTTTATAACAAAAGGTGATTAAATTACTGAACCCAGTTTTAAAACAGCACCATTGGTTAGCACTGAGGCAGTCTGCTCTGAGGAAAAAGGGTTAGAGTACAATAATATATATAGGCTACATCTAAACTTGGAACTGAGAATGTGATGCACAGCTCAAGTAGACATACTTGTGCTAGTTTTCATCAAGCTAGCATGCTAAAAACAGCACTGTAGCTCTGGTGTCAGAGGCAGTGGTGAGTGGTGGCATGACTAGCTGCCCTGAGTACAAACTCGCCCGGACCCTATGGGTATGACTCTGGGCAGCTAGTCGATGCCATGGCTTGCCCCTGCCCATGTCATTGCAGCTACACTACTATTTTTAGCATGCTAACATGTGAGAGCTAGTATGAGTATGGCTACGTGAACTGGAAATCACCCCCCCCACCCAAACTCCAAATATAGATGTAGCCATAGGCACTCGCCCTGACTATCCTAAGGAAGGTCTGATGCTGGTGCTGCAGTCAGATTCTGCCAGCAAGCTTTGCCATATGGGCATGGTAATAAAGCTCCTCTCATACTGGATGGGGGTCTGATACCTGTAACCTGGCCAGTGCTTTCGTCATTTTCCTACCTGGGTCAGGGTACAGCTGAGTTCTTCTCCAGTCTTTGTCACCCTGGGGCAGGGTTAGTAATAATATTTTACACTTATCTAGCCTGTATTGTCTGAAGAGCTCAGTGTTTTAGTGCTTTAGAAACATTTATGCTTCCCAGTTATCCCACACGGAGGCCACGTAGCAGGTTAGTGGCAGACCCTGGATGTTAATCACCTGATGCCCAGTTCTGTACCTAATCCTCTTAACCCCACTGCTGGGACTGGTTTACACATGCTGCAAAACCTGTGGTGACAGGGACTTCAGGTTGAGAAGGGCCCTCACAAGAAGGTAGAGTTATGTTTTGTGTAGGCAGCTGCTGGCTTCTTTTTGGAAGGAAGGAGCAGGCTATGGATGCCATCTCTGTAACAGGATGGAAAAGGAAAGGCGAAACAGAACAGGTCAGGTTCCCTTTCAGAATAGACTAGAAGGCCTATGTGTATACTTAGGCAATGGGAACAACAGGTAAGGAGTCCTGCAAAAAGGTTGGGGGGAGGAGGGCAAAATTGACCATCTTGAAAGGAAGAAAAATTTAGGGGGTAGAGAGTGGGACAAATTGATAGGTTGTGTTTTCTGGTGGCCAGAATTGAGGAGGTGTTGTTGTTTTAAGGGGCAGAACTAATTGTTTGGATTTTGGGACTGAATTGATTTATACTGGGAGAATGAAATTATTTGGGAGGATGGGGGAAGGAACTGATTTATTTGGTGGGAGCAGGGCTGATTTATTTGTGGGGTGAGCGGAAGTGAAAATGTCCTAGTGGAATTAAATATGTATGTATTTGGGGTGTGGGAGCACTGGCATTTTTTACTGAGACTTACAAACAGATGTCTGGGCCTTTCAAGCCTTGTTCTTCCTCAAGACCATGTAAAGAATGAGCAAGCAAGTTATGCCTCACAAACAGTGAAGAATCAAAAAATGCCAACTGGTTGGACAAATATTTCTGGATGTATTAGTTAATTTTTTGCCCAATCAGCTGTCATTTTTCAGTTTTAGTTTGCTGAAAATTGAAAAAATTCTGATTTTAATTTTTTCAATGAAAATTTGAAAAATATAATTGACAGCTGACCTTTCCCACAGAAATTTGATTCAGCAAATTTGTCTTTCTCCCTTTGAAAGACTTTTTGAAGGAAAAATTTCAACTAGCTCTAATTAGTCAGTGTCTATCATCGAAAAATTAAAAACGCCCATGAGCTATAAACCAGAATCTTAAAAAATAACACTGCTGCTTAAACCACTGCACATTGTTGTTGTTGTTTTGCTTTTATGGTAGTCCCTAGAAGCCTGTGAATCTGGACCCAATTATGTTGGGGTCGGTATGAACACAGAACAAAAAGTTCCTAAAGAACTTACAGTCTAAGTAATAACATTTCCTGGAGTTTTGGTAGTGAGAGCTGTATTTTTCTTTTAGTTCTTTTTTTTGTCATCTGAAACAAACAGATGATTAAATTGTGAGTATGGTACGTTGTAAAAAGGTTTTAAAAGCCAGAGCTTCAGTATCTAGTGGCCAGGTTTTAAATAAGATGGGTGTGTGTGTGTTTGTTTGTTTGTTTTGTTGCATTCAAGGCCATATATACAAACAGCTTTGTGGAGTGTTTAGTTATTTGTTTTAGAGTGTAAATCCTGATGTTCGGGACCCTGAACTGAAATGACGTACACAATAAAGGAAACTAAGTATGGGTATATACATGGCTGTCTTGTACTCTGCATCTGTAACTATGCATCCAAACGGAATGAAAATGGTGAAGTTGTTTTGCTGATAGCTGCACAGCACACTCTTTTCCTTTGGAGTTGGAAATAGATGTAATAGATGCAAGCCTTGTATACAAGTTAATATTTTTATGAACTGGGCTCTTATAACAAAAATTAGTGCTTAGTTGGACCTGCTTTTCCCTGAGAATCGCTTTCCAAGGGCCCATATTTAATTCTGGGTTTGTGATTTCTGTATGATCAGAGTGTCAAGTCTGCACCCTGTCATGCTGGAACTTGAACCAGGGAAGTCGGTTTAGTATCAGCATGACTGCCTTTCTCTTTTTGTCCTTTTCTTTCTTTTACCAAATGTCAAGTCAAATTTACAATAAGGAATTAGTAAAAGTGAAATTTCCCTCAGGATTTTAATTCACAACACCAAAAGACACTGGTCCTGAAACTTCTTTGATCGCGCCCCTCCTTCTTTGTGTCTGTAATACTCTGCATCTCCCGCAACCCAGGGCCAGCTTTATGACCTGTGGGGCCCGATTGGAATACTCAGTGGCGGGGGGTCCGCTCCAGGTTTTCTGCGGCACCGAAGGACACCCCGTCACCGAAATGCCGCCGAAGACTCCTGAAGCGGGGCCCCCTTCGGTGCGGGGCCCAATTCTGGGAAATTGGGTGAATCGGCTTAAAGCCGGCCTTGCCCCCACCCCCTGCCTGCCACACAAGTACATACATGAATGATAAAAAAAATCAACATGCAACTCTCACTAACTATTAAAACCAGTAAGGCATTGATTCAAACAGTGCCAACAACCCATTGTTATAAGAGCAAAAGCAAAACTGTGATTGTGGTAGATGCTTACAATTAAATGTGTACCCCATACGTAGCAAATGGATTAATGTACAGATGGCAACGGTTTTGTATAATGCTATGCAAATGTAACAGAAAACTGTCATAGTGCACAGTGTCATCTATAGTCAAATGCACAGTGCTATCTGAGAACCTGGTATGTCTGGAAGAATCAGCTTCGCTAGTTATTCATTGCTGTGGGTAAAATGTGTGCAGTACGTTTTCCCCCCCAAAGCTTGTAACGCCCCCTCAAGGCGGCCCGCTCCCCAGTTTGAGAACCTCTGCCATAGGATATATTCTGGTCCTAAGGAGCAGTGTGGTTTAGTAGTTGGGAATGGGGCCCTCGGCTCTGACACAGACTCCCACTATTGTCTGTGGCAAGTCATGTAGGTTAACGTTTTCAAACATGGGTGTATAAAGCTGGGCACCTGAATCCATATTTAAGCACTTAAATAAGTTCCCTTTTTTCAGACCTGCTAAGTGCCCTCAGCTTGAACTGGAGTCAGTAGTAACTATGGATTATCAACACCTGTAAAAGTAAGGGCATCTTTATTTGCCTTCAACCTTTTAGGAAAAGCAAGAACAAATTATTTAGGACCTGACTTTTAGGGATGCTGAGAACCCACAGCCTCTCCATGGTGGTGATAAATACCTACCTCAAAGAGGTGTTGTGAGGACTAATTAGATAATGTTTGAAAGTGTTTTGAACAACTCACTATCTAAACTCGAGAAATGTAGTAGATGGCAGGGAGCCAACATATTTTTAGCTGAACTGGGCTAATACTTTGGAGACTTTCCCAGTATTGTACTATATTTTTTCTAAACATCTCCAAGGGTTTTGAGGCTTCTTGAGCACATACGCTGTCGATTAGTTAACTTACTTTATATTAAAAACTGTCAAAGAAAGGAAAGCAATTTCATAAGGTTCTTAAATTAATGAGAGTCTGGTTGCACATTGGTTGCTTTTTTTAGGCATCTGGGCCTTAGTACAGGCTGCCATTCTTAATCATATTTTAATTTTCAAATAAATTGCTTTCATTATCCTTTCATTTACACTACCATGTGTGTATTACTGCTCATTAATGTTTGTCATCTACTTTGCTGAGGCACTGGGTTTTTAAATAACCATAGTTGCAATGCCGTAATTAAAAATGATCCATATTGGTTTTATACATGTTATTCTGAAGGCTTCAAAAAGACAAACCCAGAGTGTTGTTAAATCAGTACATTAAATATATGGATGCTGCTTAACATAAGTGTTTTGCTTGTATGTAAAAAGGGAGCATTTCTAATGTGCTACTAGAATAGCTAACCTAATGACAGATCCAAATTATTCTCCAACAGAATGTTAAACTGTGTTTCTCAGTCATTACTGACAGTTCTGTTGGTCTCAAGTCTTTAAAAAAAACCAGTATGTCTTCATAACTATGATTTGTATCTTACCGTTAACACCTCCCCTAAACAAACAACTTTATTTTCCCTTGTCGCAATTTTTCCACTGAGTAATATCAATTTAGTAGAGTTGAGTTCCCCTCCCAGTCCTTGAAAGTCTTTTGTGTGTGTGATAATTTAAACAACTCAAGAGAGTTCAGAAAATATTACTGGTTTAGCTCTGAACCCCTTAGGAGGAGGAAAAACAGATAAAACCAAAACAGTGACAGTGAACTCTGCCCATAATCCCTTTAGGCCTAGAAGTTCTGCTCAGATTGCACATCATAAGAGATGAATGTCTGTAAATCAAAGGGGAACCCAACCTAAAGTATAAATTTCACTTCATAAGTACCTATATTGTTTCTAATATATGCAGCTACTCATGTGAATTCATCAAAGGTTTTTGATGTCATGTCATCATGAAAGACTTACGGTGCCATAAAATGTGATGGGCCTACTTTTCAAAGTTAGGTGCCTGCATGTATTGCATTGCATGTTTGCATTTGCCAAACTATGGTGCACAAATACAAAGATGTACACCTGTGATTTAATATCTGTTCACCCATGTCATCACTAATGGGCTTTATGCACACAAACGTTCCTGATTTGCATGCACATATCATGTATGTTTGTGCCTATGAAGCTGCATGGACTATATGTGCTAAACTTTGAAATCCCCTCAAGGATCAATTTGCAAATGTGCAAGTTAATATCACTAATATTTTTGGTACTACTTGAGTGCAAAGGAACAATGATGCTTTTTCTGAAAAGGTTATTTGAATGGATTGTTGAATAAGATACTCATTATGTACTGTGGATGAGGGATATTTTTTCATGCTGTAATAGTTTTAGAAGTATCTTCATTGTAAATGATGGAACTCATCCCATTTCCACAGTGCCTGGCTCCAAATGAAAACATTAAATATGTTTCAGTCTTTTCAATGAGCAATAATTTCCCCCTAATAAACCTTGTCATCTCTCCATGACTAAGAACATAAAAACATAAAAATGGCCATACTGGGTCAAACTAGTTGTCCGTCTAGCCCAGTATCCTGTCTTCCAACAGTGGCCAGTTCCAGATGCTTTAGAGGCAATTAACAAAGCAGGGCAGTTTATCAATCAATCCATCCATCCCCCTGTCATCCACTCCTAGCTTCTGGCAGTCAGGCTTAGGGACACTCAGATCATCGGGTTGCTTCCCTGACCATCTTGGCTAATAGCCATTGATGGACCTATTCTCTCATTAACTTAGCTAATTCTTTTTTGAACCCAGCTATACACTTGGCTTTCACAACATTCCCTGGCAACAAGTACCACAGGTTGACTGTGCATTGTATGAAGAAGTACTTCCTTTTGGTGAAATCTATCCCTTTCCTAATGGTTCCTAGCATTCTGTTAGGTTTTTTTTGACTGCTGCTGTACATTGAACATATATTTTCAGAGAACTATTCTGAATGACTCCAAGACCTCTTTCTTGTATGGTAATAGCTAATTTAGACCCCATCATTTTGTGTGTACAGTTGAGGTTATTTTTTCCAGAGTGTATTACTTGGCACTTGTCAACACTGAATTTCATCTGCCGTTTTGTTGTCCAGCCACCCAGTTTTGTGAGATCCCTTTGGACTTAACTATCTTGAGTAATTTTCTATCATCTGCAAACTTTACCACCTCATTGTTTATCCATTTTTCCAGATCATTTATGAATATGTTGAACAGCACTGGTCCCAGTAAAGATCCTTAAGGGACCCTGCTTTCTCCATTGTGAAAACTGACCATTTATTCTTATCTTTTGTTTCCTGTCGTTTAACCAATTACTGATCCATGAGAAGACTTTCCCTCACCACTTTGAGGTGGTGAGGAACTTTGTCAAAGACTTTCTGAAAGTCCAAGTAGATTATATCTACTGGATCACCCGTGTCCACATATTTGCTGACACTCTCAAATAATTCTAATAGTTTGGAGAGACATGATTTCCCTTTACAAAAGCTGTGTTGACTCTTCCCCAACATATCGTGTTCATCTACATGAATGATAATTCTGCCTCTGGAGTCTTTTTAAAAAAACAGAAGTTAGTAGTTCTGCAGTTTCATATTTGAGTTCCTTCGGAACTCTTGGGTGAATACCATCTGGTCCTGGAGACTTATTACTGTTTAATTTATCAATTTTTTATAAAACCTCCTCTACTGACACCTCAAACTGGGACAGTTCCTCAGATTTGTTATGATTAAGATCATAGCACAGTTGTCTGAGAGGAAGAAACAGAAGAGAGGAAGGAACAAAGACAATCACTGTTCTGTAATGTAACGTCTATTTAAAAAATATATATATTTGCATAGAAGCCTGGTGAATGGTTTGTCTGGAATGTATAGTTTTGTAAAGATGAATTCACATGCTACTGACATGCTCCCATTTAAAGCAGTAAAAGTTCTACTCAATTAGTTCATTGACATTTTCCAGGTTGCCACCCAAATTAATTTTTAGATGGACATCTATATGTCGGTGAAGTGTCTAAAATGTTAAAACTATACTGCTGATCCCATTTATTTTTATTATTTTAAAAAGTTTTGTTTTGAAATTAATTACCAAATGTAATCTTTATAAATTTGCAGATTTATGTATTATTTGAGAGGAAACAAACATCTTTCTGGTCTAAGTTTGAGCCCGCTCTTACATTGGTTTATTTTCTCTAACTTATTAAAATGAAATATTTGGGGTTTTTTTCTCTTTTAAATATTCGTTGGTTGAAAAGTCAAGCAAGGTCAAAAATTAATAGTTGAAATGACACTAAGGTTTAGTTGCAAAGTGTTTACAATATGCTCTTTGTTAAGGCCATTTCCATTCACTTTGGACCGTATGCACCCTGAGGTGTTAGTTCCCTAAAAATCATGCTTTGTGAGTTAAGTCCAAAATATTAGCTTTCTTTTTTGTTACAGATAATTGTCTTGCTTTATTCAAAATTTCTCCATCCTCAAAAGCATACAAATAGCTAAACTTACCATCGGATTGCTATCCCCCTGACTGTGTTTAGATGTATTTGCAGTCTTTGGATTGCACTCTTCTCTTCTTAGTGTATGTGCAATGTGCCTCAGGTCTGCTGGTTGGATCATTAGCTTTCCTGCCCCAGGCCAGGTACTGATGGGGAGCATGACATGAACACTGCTCCCTGATAAAGTTTACATTTGGATTCAGATGTGGATCACACTAAATCTCACATTGGACTCCAAACCTAAACTTTATTAGGGAGATGGAGAATTCCAGGAAAGTTAAATTAATTGGAGGAATATAGCTTCTATGTAATGAGCATACCTAAGTCTACAGAAAATATTTTGTTATATCATTCAGGGGCTTATTTCAAGATGGACATTGTGACTATGTGATGATGCAAGCATTCTGACACTGGTTCTTGAAGAGTCAAGGTGGATATTTGAGATATTGTTGTAACATTGCAAAGAGAATGACAGTTAGGAACCATCATATTTAGAGACAGGCTTAGACTGAAGGTTTGATTTTCAGAGATGGGAGTGTGCTCTGAAAACCTAATCTTTCATGTACAATCAAAGGAGCACTGAAGGAGGCAGCATGAGATTTCTGTCTACGTATCATGATGCCTGAATGGAGAAAAAAGCTAATACAAAGAGTATCGATATTTGAATTGTAAACCAGAATCTCTCTGTGTTTGTGTGAGAAAGAGAGATGAAATTGTGAATGGAAGTTAATATTTCAAGTTTTGCATAGATCATCATCTTATGGTCACACATAAAATGGCTGTCAAGATTTCAAGGATTTTCCACCTGCTGTGAGAGAGCATCTTTCAACCCACTGAATTTGCTTGCAGTAGCTTAAGAATAACTGGTGAATATCTGGTTTTAGGTTGTGTAATAGGGAAGTCAAAAACTGTTGCCTTTCTCTATGACAGTTAACAGTGATGTCAGTGAATTGCTAAGCACTTGCCAAAAAGCATTAAATATCTTGTTTACGTGGCTATATATATAAGTGAATACATATATTTATTTATTTGTTTGTTTTGTGGTATTTAAATGAGCAGAGCAGAAAATGATAGATGATTTTTTTAAGCAACAGCCACAGTTCAGATAAGGCGATGGCTAAAAGACTTCTTTTCGTCATCCCACATAATGTGCCATTTTCATTTTGTGCTGCTTATAACCCTGAGTGTCACAGCTTTCTATTCTTGTCTGAATAGTCAATGAAACATTATGAAGCAGATAAGAGGAGCTGGCCCCGGTTACTTGGCAACGGCTGTTGAGCAGAGCTGAGTGTTGTTGATTGAGGAGATTAGCTGCCATAGATAAAACTCCTTCTTCCCCTTTTTTTTGCTGCCCCACTGCTCTCTTTCTACCCATAACAAGTTGCACCAAATATGACCAGGGCTGCCCGGGGGGGGCAAGTGGGGCAATTTGCCCCAGGTCCCAGACCCTGCAATTCTATGGTATTGCAACTTTTTAATGGAAGGGGCCCCCCAAAACTGCTTTGTCCCAGGCCCCCTGAATCCTCTGGGCGGCCCTGAATATGACAGCAGTTTGTGGTTTAGGTAGAGCAGGAACTTTGCAGCAAATGAAGTTTGTTCAAAAGATTTAGAATAGTGCCTTTAAAATATTTAAATTTACTAAAATGTGTGCGTTGTTTTTAGGCTTTCATTCCCTGGCTTCATGTGAACATTTTGATTTGGGAGAAGGATGCTCCAGACATTGTGATGAAAAGGGGGTGTCTTGCCTACATTGCCCTTTTACAAACGCTGAAAGCAGGAAGCAAATATTTTTAACACATGTCTGCGATTCTCCATGCTGTCCACTAAAGGGCAAAATGAAGGATGTCTTAAAATGAATGTATATGCTAAATATGCATAAAATAGATTAAAAGGGGGGAAAAACATCATTGTGGTTGTTGCTTTGGGAGAAAATGTTACTTCAGGTTAAATCAATAGATGTGTGTTAACTTGAGGTGGTTGGCAGTGTAGATACTTACATAAGGCAAGACACCAAGAGAAGTCAGGCCTATAAAACCTTGGCTTTGGGAAAGATGATGAATAGATGTGAAAATCATTCAAAAATTCTAATTTTAATCTCTCAAAGTTATATTTTATGGGAGAAATACCTTGTCAACTAACATAAATCACAACTAAAATGTAATTACGCATGTATTCTATGACATTAGTTTTTCCCTCCTCAGAACGTTCATTCCTTTATTCCTTGTTTGTTTATGAAATACTGCTTTATTATTTTTGTTTTCATTAGTATTTGTACAGTTTTTTTGAAATATTCACCTCTGGTGAAATCTTTTGTCTAGTCCTGATAGATGAACTCTGATAGCTTCACTTTTGCAGTATTTCTACTTGCCTCATCCAGAATAAAAGACAGACAACTTTGTGGGAAAGAAAGGTAAAATAAACTTGACTAGTCTAGCAAGTAAGGGTATGGCAAGGTACTGGTAAAGGAACGAAATTATTTTGTAGTGTAATAACCTGTAGGACTAGAACCTCGGACAATTGGGTTGCCGATGCTGACAGTTCCATATTACCATTAGAAACTTAGGCTGGGATTCTGCTGGAGGACCCTGTGAAGCTAAGCCTCCCCAGCCCCCAGCTCATGCTGGTATCTAAACCAGGAAGCCATCATGAGGAGCCGTTTGAGAATGATGCAGACCACCTGCTTGCTTCTGCTCCAGACCTTGCTTGCCGTGGGCCGTAGACTCCAACTTCTGACCCTGGTTTGTCCCTGACTCTGTTTGCCTACTGTCTGTAACCTGGTGACTGGTATCCTGACCCAGCTTGAAACCACCCCTCCTGCTTGATTCCTTACTAGAACTTGGTAACTCACGGTGCACACTGTTTGCCTATGGCCCAGACTTGACAGGTTGATGTACTCAACAGAAGTGGTCATCATGCTCTGATCCAAGAGAATAGTTGTCTGTCTAATATATTTATCTAGAAAGGCCCTAATTCAGTAAAATATTTAAACATATGCCTAACTTAAAGAATATGAAAAATCCAATAGAAGCATTAGTGTGTAAGATTTCTGCCTGAGGATCTTTCTCCTTATTTTAATTACTGTAAGGCCTAGAGGCTGCAGCCCCCTCGTACTAGGCATGGGACAAACATATAACAAAGAGATAGTTCATGTCCCTAAGAGTTTACAGTCTAAAGTAGTAGGGTTGCCAACTTTCTAATTGCACAAAACCGAACACCCTAGCCCCACCCCTTCCATGAGGCCATGCCCCAGACCTGCCCCTTCCCCAAGGCTCCACCTCCCCACTACATTCCCCCTCCCTCTGCGGCTCGTTCTCCCCCACCCTCACTTTCACTGAGCTGGGGCAGGGGGTTGGGGTGCGGAAGTGGGTGAGGGCTGTAACTGGGGGTGCGGGCTCCAGGGTGGGGCTGGGGATGAGTGGTTTGGAGTGCAGGAGGAGGCTCAAGGCTTTGGGGTGGGCTGAGGGATTCAGAATGTGGGAGGGGGTTGCGGGTTGAGGCAGGGGGATGAGGACTCTGGGCTGGAGGTGCGGGCTCTGGTGTGGGGCTGGGTATGAGGGGTTTGGGATGCAGGAGGGGGCTCCGAGTTTGGGGGGGCTCAGGGCTGGGGCAGGGGGTTGAGATGCGGGCGGAGGTGGTGAGGGGTCCGGCTTGGAGTGCAGGCTCTGAGGTGGGGCTGGGGAAGAAGGGTTTGGGATGCAGGAGTGAGCTTTGGGTTTTAGGGGGGTGAGGGGTTGAGGCTCAGGGTTGGGGAACAAGCTTACCTTGGGCAGCTCCTGGTCAGTGGTGCAGTGGGGCTCAGGCAGGCTCCCTGCCTGTCCTTGTACCTAGCTGCGCTCCAGAAGTGGGCAGCAGGTCCGGCTCCTAGGTAGGGGGGCCAGGAGGCTCCGTGTGCTGCTCTTGCCCGCAGACACTGCCCCCCAGCTTCCATTGGCCACGGAAACAATTCACGGCCAATGGGAGTGTGGAGCTGGCACTTGGGTTGGGGGCAGCGTGCAGAGCCCCATGGCCCCCCATTTAGGAGCCAGACCTGCTGGCTTCTTCCAGGGCGCAGTGTGGTGTCAGGACAGGTAGGGACTAGCCTGCCTTAGCCCTGCAGCACCGCCAACCAGACTTTTAATGGCCCGGTAGATGGTGCTGACTGGAGCCACCAGGGTCTGTTTTCAACCGGGCATTCTGGGCGAAAACTGGACACCTGACAACCCTAAACAGGTGGATACACATTTTTCTGTAGGTGTTTTTTTTTTCTTTTTTTTTTTTTGTGGCCTCCAAACTCAAAGCTGGAGAAATGGAACATACATTTTGATGGTAACTCCCCAAATCCAAATCTCCCTGAGTATTGTATCACATTTAATTTGAATATCACAAAGATAACATTAGCAAAGACAGTTGGTTCTGAGTATAATGTGAATTAAAAGATCAAATTTTAATCTTGTACAGTAAAAAGAGATTTTTTAATGTAGTCTGGCTCACATTTCAATACACATGCTTTAAATCTTGAATCTGTATTTTTTAAAAAGAGATGAGGAGAGTACAGATTTTGCCCTTAATTACATCTGTGCAATATCATGGAAGTAGTGATATTGCACAATGTACAGAAAGTCAGAATAAGGCACTAATTTGATGAAATGAAATATCATTCCAGTGTTTTCCCTTCGAAGAAGCTTTTTAAAAAGCTTGTTTTCCCGGCTTTCAAGTCTTCTATTGTGTATGTGTATATATATATATATATATATATATATATATATTTAAAAAGAGCAAAGAGAACCTTATTATTTTGTACCTTTGGTAAGCTATGTCCTCTCACAGATTTGACTGTGTTTGTATTGTTCAACATTACACACATTTTATTGTGTGTGTTTTTAAATACGCTAAGGTTACACAGTTAAACACTCAAGGAAATGCTACAATTAAGATTAACCTCGACTCTGCCCCTTATGTATGTAGATACAACAGTATCGCCATCTGTAAAATGGAATAAAATATGCTTTCCTCTTTTGTTAAAGTGCTTTAATATGTACTGATGACAAATGCTATTTAAAAGCTAGGTGGTAGTATTATTATTATTACCATAGCCTTTAACTATGTGCTGCCATATGATTTCTCAGGTTATACAATATAATATCATACAGTATTTTTCTACAGCCTGTAAGAATTTATAAATGGCATGAAATGGATCCTCAGCCAGGTGCCCTTCCACCCTGAATAAAAGAGCAGCGAAATTTGAATTAGATTCCACAGATTCAAATCAAGACCACATCCCTGCAGGGTTGGGTCTCCATTGCAAAATGAGAAAGGGCCTACTTTCTAGAATCTTGGTGGCTGTAGTTCCAGATGATGGAAATCTTGTAAGATGTCATAAGACTCGCACTATGAACAATTCAAGAGTATAGCCAATGTGAATTCAATACTTTGAAACCTGCCCTTAACCCTGGTTCCTTCCCACCTTTGACTCCTATGCGGAGCAGCTGCTATTACTATATAACTATAGGGCTGCAGATGCTAAAGTTCATCCTTTATTTTGGAATGCAAGGTTCTGTATTGGAGAGGGCAGAACAGACTGTAGCTGTCTGAAGCTTTCAGCAGGCCTTGACTGTTGTGTTATGTAATGTTTAAAATAATTTCATTGTTCAGTACAAGCTCTGTGTGCCTTAATGAGAATAATAACACTTCTGAAAACCACTAGCAGAATCTGGGCTGTTGTGCTCCTTGCTACCTTCTTTTAAAAAGAATAGAGCAGAGAGTGGAAGCCTGTTCCTGATCTGTTCTCCATCCACTGCTACTGTCAATGGAAGGAGAAGCAGAGTGCAAGCTGCCGCAGTTCTAGATCATAGGCTGGAAATCCAGTTCCTTAAGGGAAGTGTTCAAAACCTGGGCCTGTCATGGACGAATGAGGATGCCTGACAGATGTAATATGTCTGAATGATTCCCTCCTACAAATAGAATGTCTCATTCTTCCTTCTCCACTATTCCATATGTTTATGTAGGCACCCTTTACTAGAGGGGCCTCTGAACTTTATTGGGCGTGTTCCAAGGGAAAAGCCTGTGTGCTGCAATCTAGCTTTAGAGACTACAACTCCCATGATGCCTTGGGGGGAAAAAGGAGCGACTTCCTCGTACAGGGAGAGCCGGCAGTGGTCTCCATTTTGGGAAAAGGAGTGAGATTGCTGCTGTGGAGCTCAGTCCATACCAGAAGCTGCTGCTGAGAGCCTGCAGGGGCTTTGATCGAGCAGGGAGCCTCAGAGGCTGTTGGTGGCTTCACTGGAGTCAGAGCAGAGACTATTGTTGTGCCTAGAGCTGACTCTTGTTTGGGATAGTACTTGCAAGGGAGCAGAGAGACTGAGTCTGAGGAGAGGCAGAGTAATTTTCCCACCAAACCAGGACCCAGAGCTGCTGACATTTGGTGGGGCCGGCTCCAGTCGTCAGAGGGGTTGTGCAGCTTGTTGCCTTGGCTGGACTGATGCACAGAACCAACAGAGTGCTGCCTGCAGCTTCAGATCTTCAAGTGCGCCCACGCAAGCAAGCGTCTAGGACTCTGAAATCCAGAGGAGTGGACACTCCGGGGTGGGGTAAATGGTGGCAATGTAAATGCCAGTTACATAAGGTTGATTTATTACTGTATAAGTCTTAAATAAATCTTAAATTTATTACTATAGTCTATGTGTCTACATTATAACAAGTATCCTATGAAGTAAAAGGTTGCACACTTTCTGGGGAGACACCACAAGTTAATAGGTGCAGAGTTTAAGGCCAGAAAGGACCATTAGATCATCTAATATGACGTTCTGTTCATCACAGACATTTCTCCCAGATGCTGCTGTATTGAGCCCAATTATGTGTGATTGGCTAAAGGATATCTTCTGGAAAGGCATCCAGTCTTGATCTGAAGACATCAAGATATGGAGAATCCACTATTTCCTTTGGTAGTTCATTCCAATGTTTAATCACCATCACTGTTTAAAAAAAGAAGGGTGATGTTTTTCCAATTTGAATGGCTTCAGCTTTTAGCCATTGGTTCTTGTTTTGCTTTTCTCTGCTAGATTAAAGAGTCCTTTGGTACCCAGTATTTTCTCCCTGTGGAGGTATTTATACATTGAAATCAAGTCACCTTTCCGTCTTCTGTTTGATAAGCCAAACAGATTTTAAAGTCTCTCACTGAAAGGCATTTTCTTCAGTCCTCGAATCATTTTCTGTGGCTTTTCAATTTTTCAACTTCCTTTTTAAAATGTGAACATTAGACACGTATTGAAGTATTCCAGTATTGGGCTTGCCAATGCCATATGCAGAGGTAAAATCACCTCTCTACTTCTATTTGCATCCAAGGATCTCATTGACCCTTTTTCCCATAGCATCATGCTGGGAACTCATGCTGAGTTGCTTGTTCACAGTGACTTCTAGTTCCTTATCAGGGTCACTGCTTTCCAGGATAGTCTCCCATTGTGTAGGTATGGCCTGCATTCCTTGTTCCTTGATGTATAACTTTGCATTTGGCTGTATTAAAACTCAGTTTGTTTGAAAGGGCCCAGTTGACCAAGTGACCCAGGTTGCTTTGTATGATTGCCTTGTCCTCATCTTTGTTACCACTCTACCAACACTGATTAATGTTCTAGGCCTGGGTTATCAGCTGTGCCAGAACTCTGCTGAAAGACACCTTTGCATTCTTCTTTTCCCTGTGGCTGCCAGAGCGTGATGTAGCCCTGATCTAAGTTAAAGCAGGCTCTGGTCTGCTCCAACCTATGTCAGCTTCTAATGGCTCCCTAAACAAAAAGTATAACAGATTCTGCTGAAGAATGGCTCAGGAGCAGAAGGTTTTGCAGATCAGTATTTCAATACAGTACATGGGCAGAACTATATGGAGAAGTTCCATCTTGATCAGTACTTGTCTGAACTTTGTATGTCTCAAGCCACTTCTGGTAGCTCCTTAGTTTCCTAAGCAGTACATTCACTAACAGTTTTCAAAACTTATCAGCTGTCTGTAGATTGCTTCACTAGGCATTTTTCCTTGAAGACCTAGAGACTTATGAGGGATGTAAAGGTAACATTCTTCAGGTTAGATTTAACGTGAGGGGAACCTTCCTCTTGCATGTCCAGAATAACTCTCTCTTGATATATGAGCTTTGGCTGTCATGTGTGCTACTGTCACTGGTTTGTTTTTAATACCAAATGAAATAAATAATGCTTAGGAATGTGAAGTAAGTTCTTTTTTACAGAGGTGTTTCTGTCCTGGGAATATAAACACTGTTTGATTACACAGTGAAGGCCTTGCCAGCTCCAGTGTATTTCTTGGCACCAAAGCATTGGCACCAACCAAAAGTATAATGGGTATCCTTGAATTGATTGAAGTACATTTCAGTGATACTAGGAATAATTAGTGTACATAAATAAGCATTATTATATTTGCATCTTATTGCTTCCATAGATCCTTGGTCTGTGGTAACCCTCCATCTTGAGCTAACAGTTACCAGCACCTCCATTAATAGAATTATAGCTAGTAGAGATGGATTAGTCACTATTCTTCATTCTCTAGTACTGTGTCTAGCCTAATTTAAATATTCTTAGAAATGGGGTTCCCATTACTCTCATGGGAGACTATTCCACACTTTCTGGAATAGATCTCACTGTCAAGAAGCTTGTTCAGATACTCAATTTGTTCATTTTTGTAACTGCATCCCATTTTTCCAGTAATACCATAAACAATTCATGTCCCACTTTTGTGTTTACACCCTTCAAACATTTGTAGACTGTATCATGCCCCTACTTATTTTAAATCAAGTTAGGGTTAGCCAAGTTATATATATTTATCTCTTTTGACCTTTTCTCATGTCAGTCCATCCAGCCCCCTGAATTTTTCCTTTCCTTTCTTTCGTTCTTCCTTTCTTCTCTGAACTCCCTCCAGTTTGTCTGTATTGTTCTGGTAATGAGGTGCCCATAACTTAGCTCAATATACTCTTTCTCCCAGAAATAACTAGTATCTTCCACATCTCATTCTCATTTATTTTTGCCAGCTGGTTACAGATGCCTCAAACTTATGTCCCTCTACTATTGATCCATCCTGAAACTGTAATTAGAAAAGGAAATATGCCCTTTAGTCTTAACTTGCACTACCTGTACTAAATGTGCTATTACTGAAGACATTCATAGGCCAGTTTCACTGTAAATTAGCAATAAATCTCATATTTGAGTTTATAATATCTTTCCTGTAGCAGTTTGGATAAGTTGGAGTAATGTTTTCCCATTTTGCTCTTATCCCTCGCACAGTCCTGAAAATTGGGAGCAGTTGGCCAGGTAAGTCCAACTGTAAACCAGCATAGTTTACAGTGAACAAGTGGTTTTGTTTGGAGTGTCATCTCAATGGAAAAGACAGCAGCCCTAAAATCTAGTCACCATCGTGTGTGTTGTGTCTGGTCAGCCCACTCTTCTCTCATCTATTTTTTAAACTGCTGCTTTTTCTGATAAAGAAAATCTTTCTCACACAGAGATTTATGTTCCTTCTCTCGATCTGTTGCCCTGATTGAGAGATCCCAGCTTTTTACAAGTGGTATTTGTCATTCCAGCTTTTTACAGTTGATATTTGCCATGTACCTAGTTCTTTAATCCCTTAAAAATCTCTCTTCAGGTAATTGAGGTTCTGTTTATATAGTGCTATGGGACCTTGCGAACTGCTTATTAGCAGATTAGCGCAAACAGCACAGTCCCCAGAATGTCTGTCCTCCTGCTGCTGTTGCAGCTAAAACCAGTTCCTTTTTTAGAGGCAGGAAGAACACGCATGCATGATCTTCCCAGGAGTTACTTCCTGAGGCAAGGATCCTTCGCATCTCAGTGGAGCCACACTTTGTAGTGACTATCTTTGGCCAGCAGTCAGCACTACAGTAGTGTTTATGTAATTGCTAAATTGTATCATTCTCAGTGCCAGTATTCAGCTTTGAACGTCAGCATTGCTTACCAATGTCGGGGATCTGGCATTCAGTAGCACTTTAAATATACTTTTGCCTCAGACAGCAGTAACTAGCTTGTCAGCGAGAACACGTACTTCCTGATATTCCGGTTTCATTGCTGATCCTAGCTAAAAGGTGGGTCAGCTGGGTATTTTTCATCATCCTGACTATTACTTGGTGTGCTTGGATGCCATGAAGAAATAGAGAAGGATAATTACATTAAGAACAAAACTCTTGTGTAAAGTCACCATAGAGAGGTGTTGATTAATATGATTGACTACACTTGTGTTTTGTTATGAAAAATGTTTGAGACCAAATAACCAAACATAGCCAGTTTTATTGCTAAAAATCAATAACAGTACAGTACAAGAAAGAAATTACTTCCCTCTGAGAAGCTGTTCATACAGTCAGTTCACCTTAAAAGAAGATGTGCTTCCCAAAATATGCATTCAAAATTAGCTATATTTATACATTACCCAAGTCTAAAATCCATCACTCAGCTTTTTACCTTGTTTTTGTGGTTCCAATTTGTATCCCTTATTTCTTGTTTTTGAACATAGCACGCCAAACCAGCTGGGCCACGAAGACTTTTCCTACCCTTGTACTCATGTGTCTTGATTTTCAGAAGGTTTATATTTTCTACTGCCAAATGTTATGTTTAGCTTTGCAAGGTATTGTGAGATATAAATGTCCTGACATAAGTGGGCAAGAATGAACCTAATACAACTTAGCACAACTTTGTGCTGACATTGATATATACAGTAAGATAATATATATCATATGAATGTGACGTAATACACATTAATGTGGTGTGCAATATGTATAACATATATGCTGGCTAACAGAAGTTTTAGCTCTTTACCACCAAAGCCATTCCTTTGCCATGTAATCTTTATGACTCTGAATTTGTGACATTTCCAGCAGCAATTTCAATGTGAATAGGAGCTGAACTGAGCCACTTGTGATGTTGGAAAGGAGAAAACAAATAAAATACCATTCAAAATGTAGACCAACCCGCTCTCCCCCCCCCCCAAATCTGGTTTGGAATATATTGGAGGGGTGGACATTTGTGGTATTTGAGGAATATGTCTTTTTCTCAGAGAGTTAGGATTCTTTTTATGGTAGCATTATTTGCCTCAGTGATTCCTCTAAATCCATATATGTTTTTAACACAGAAAAAAAAATATTTGGCTGTTATTGACCTTCTGTTATTGACCGTTTCTAAGGTCGGTGATTTTACTTTTATTGCAATACATTATGCCATTGATAGCGAAGTCAGATCCCTGTTAAATACTGTTTTAACAAACAAACAACACAATTAGCAATGTATACAACTTGTAGGAAGTCTTAGAAAAGCAGTCAGTGGGTGAATGGCCCAGTTTTCTTCATACCATCCTCCTTTTTTTGATGAACCAATGTTGTTTCTTTCAACAAATATGAATTTATCAGCAATATGGTACATACATAGTTTTTTATTTTAATTTTTTTTTAAATCACATAGCTACATTAAACACTGTTTCACAAGTCTCTCTACCATACACATTAGTGAAGGTTTGGATCTGGGTAAATGAATACCTATAGATGTCAGATAAAATGCCACGTGTATCTCAAGTAGCTTAGTTTACCAGCTATTCTGCAATATTCACCTACAAGACTGACATCAGAATTGAGCCCTGGGGGTGAATCTGTCCACTAGGTGCCACTGTTGCTGTTCAGAAATAGAAGTAAAACAGGACTACTGAGGATGCACGAGGCTAAACCTAGAAAAAGCGGAGTAAAATGATAAACTAGTTTTAAAAGTTTAACATGGAAAGGTGCTTGTAGGAAGTCAGCATTCTCTGGAGAGCACTGTATGTTAAAATTCTGCAGGTGCGGCAGGCAGCTTTGGAGATTGTAATCATGAGTTATTCTGAAGAAGTATTGGTATGAGACTTTTAAGCATTTTCTTTTTCAAATCATGGTTTAAATTTTCAAAACATTGCATGGGGGATACCAATGTAGAACCTATTATTGTTTAATTGGTGTTAGATGCACCTCTCTTGTGAAGTGTACTTAAAAATTGATGTACAAAATATGTTTTGTTCTCTATAGAACAAAATGTTTTTAATAAATGGAACATTATAAGAATGTTGTTTACTGTGTACCATGCATGTAAATCTTGAATATGGATTGTAGGTTCTCTGTCTTCTGAAATAAAAAGCCATTGACATGGAAGGTTAATGTACTGTTCTAGAAGCATAATTGAGTCCTTTTTAAAACAGCTTTGAAAACATGCACATTACTGTACAGAATTCAAAAGGGAGAGAAAAATAATATATATTTTAATAATGTCAATAAGTTTCCTATAATAGCTGTTCTCTGCATAGAAAATTTATGACCTTAAAGTCCAATATCTTGAGACTTCCATGTCTACAAGCAGGTACTGTGTGTCCCAGTGGAAGTCTAATGATCTCTCATTTCCAGTTGTATAAAAGTTCTGTTTCTAACCATGTAGAGTCATGCGATATCAGGCCTTTGGTTTGTCTTTAGTCCAGGATTTAACATTAATGTCCCTGCAACAATATCCAGTACATTTTTTGGGGAAATTCCACATTTAGGGGGAAAAACAAAAACAAATCTATGTTTCTGGCAGATAGAATTAGTAAAAAATGGCAGCTGTTTGAAACTGCTTGAAGGTTTGTAGTGGTAGAATAAGTCCTTCGATTAATGGACCGAGTGCAGGTGAGATAATTAAGTTGATAAATACTTCTTGTCACATGCATAACATCACTGTATATGGGTTTGTGTATTTAGTTGAATCTACTGTAAATAATACACAGGTACAAACTTCAGTTTTACACACACTGTAACTTTATAACATCAGATAATTATAGTAAGGAAGTTATGGGCCTTGGTCCACTTATACATTCTAACTGCCTTAACCACTCTATCTGGAAGGCCATCTAATTGCCTGACCATTACAGGCATAACAGCTGAAGAATTGCTTCACATGTACAACGAAGTGCCTGATTTTAGAGCTTGCAAAATTCATTCACTTGTCAGTACGATTTGGGTATTTCCTTGCTGGCCATGGAGACCTAAGTAATCAATTACTGAGGAATGTAAGCTTTTCAGTCAAATGAAGGCATAAGGATAGGGCCCTACCAAATTCATGGCTATGAAAAAAGCATCCTGGACTGTGAAATCTGGTCTCCCCCCACCTATGAAATCTGGTCTTTTGTGTGCTTTTACCTATACTATAAAGATTTCATGAGGGAGAACAGCATTTCTCAAATTGGGGGTCTTGGCCCAAAAGGAAGTTGCAGGGGTGTGTGAAGGTTATTTTAAGGGGGTCATGTTATTGCCACCCTCATTTCTGTGCTGCCTTCAGAGCTGGGTGGCCAGAGAGCTGGCTAGGTCCCCAGCTCTGAAGGCAACGCCCCTCCAGCAGCAGTGCAGAAGTAAGGGTGGCACAACCATACCATACCATCCTTACTTCTGCGTTGTTCCTGGCGGTGGCTCTGCCTTCAGAGCTAGACTCCTGGCCAGCAGCCGCTGCTCTCCAACTGCCCACCTCTGAAGGCAGCACTGCCGCCAGCAGTAGCGCAGAAGTAAGAGTAGCAGTTCCACAAATCCCCCTACAATAACCTTGCAATCCCCACACAACTTCTTTTTGGGTGAGGACACCTACAATTACAACACTGACATTTCAGATTTAAATAGCTGAAATCCTAATATTTATGATTTTTAAAATCCTATGACCATGAAATTGACCAAAATGGACGTAGAATTTGGTAGGTCCCTACATAAGGGAGAGACACAGACTGACAACTCCAGGCCTCTACTCGTGCTCATAGCTTTGCTCAGCCGCAGTGAAGTGGATGTAACAATACTTTGGCCAGTTTTACTGGTGCTATACAGAATCCTGTGTGCAAAAACCTGTCATAATTGCTTTACTACATCTATTTATGAACTCTCATCATCTTAAGAGACTCAGTGTTTGATTTAACTAATTACAATTTTTAGATATCTAGCCGTTAGTAAGTGAAGAGTGATTTCAGGATGGCTTCTTGGGATGTATTTCTGTACACAAGGATAGGACCTGATTAATCCATCCGTTGTGTTTCTGAGTATGTTTTAGATGAACAGTTTTTTCTGATAGCTCATTTTACCGTGGTTACTTTAGGCTCAGTGTAACAAGCTCAGAACTCAAATGCTCTACAAAAGCTTTGAACTTCACCTGGGTATATAGTGGATAATCATCTAAAAACACTTAATCAAGAATTGCTTACATTTTGTGAAGAAAAAATTCACATGGTGAATCATTATTTCACTCAGGGTATATTTTAGGAGACTTTGCTTAAAATAAACTGAATGAGTCAGCGGCCACTAAATAGATTTGCCTTCAAGGGGAAAAAGGGCACTCAGTAGATTTTGCCAAAAGCTTTTTTTGGTACCTGGTGAGACTGTGATGATGATTGTTTAGCTTATTGTGATTGAAACATTTTAACACAAGTAACATTACAAAACCATTTCTGGCCCTTTCACACAGGGACGGCTCTATGTTTTTTGCTGCCCCAAGGACGGCAGGCAGGCAGCTTTCAGTGGCGCACTGCGGGCGGTCCGCTGGTCACGCGGATTCAGCGGCGCGCCTGCGGGTGATCTGCCGGTCCCGCACCTTCGGAGTACTCGCTGCCGAATTGCCGCTGAAGCCGCGGGACCGGCGGACCTCCCACAGGCACGCTGCTGAAAGCCGCCTGCCTGCCTGCCGCCCTCACAGCGACCGGCAGGCCGCCCCCCACGGCTTGCTGCCCCAGGCACGTGCTTGCTGTGCTGGTGCCTGGTGCCGCCCCTGCTTTCACATAATTCAGTACCCAGATATCTCTCATGAATGCAACGTAGCATTTCTTTCCTCAGTGGTGAATGGAACCTCCATTTTTCTGTAAGAATTGCATCACCAATGTACACTAATTCATCATAAACAGATCAGTAATAATAAGCCAGGGATGAGATTTCTCCCTTTGCCTCCTGCCTTCCCTCAAGAGTCATCCCTCCAGAACTTGTAGTTATCATCACAATTTTGTGTGCCACCTTCTGTATTTTATCAAGAGAGGATGGTAGGTGTTCAATAAACATAGGTACTTGTGTTTCTATATCATATTCTATGCTATTCTATGCTCCGAAAAAATGTGCCCTAGATAGCGCATCTGCCATAACAAAGATCTTACCTGGTGCACGACTTTGGTTAATTTGGTACTTTTGTAATCTCAGCAGCAGTCTTTGTATTCTAAGAGTTGTTCTAGACCATGGCTTTTAAACAATGGCTTTTAAACAATGGCATTTAAGAGTTTATGTTCAATTCCTAGTGAAATCTTTCACAGCTAAATACAATAGAAAGCATCCTTCCATCTATTTGGATGGAATCATTCCTCTGGAAGTAGAAGTCACCTAAAAATCAACATGTGTCATGCATTTAACACAGATATTCCTGATATAAGTATAGGGGAAACTACGATGATAAATATCATGGGGTAGCCGTGTTAGTCTGTATCCACAAAAACAACAAGAAGTCCGGTGGCACCTTAAAGATTAACAGATTTATTTGGGCAAATAAATCTGTTAGTCTTTAAGGTGCCACCGGACTCCTCATTGTTTTTACAATGATAAAGGGATACTACTGGTGGCAATGCTTGTCAAATTATAGTATTTTAATGATAATCATATGTTTATATTGATCTGTTGTCTCAATGTTTCTTTATTCTGACATGCGTGTGGAGTGGATGTCTTTCCTGAGTTGCGTTATTTCTTGGCGTACAATTTTTTTGCAAAATTTGGTATAAACACATTGGTGTTATAAGCCTACAGTGTTTTTCCTTTAACTCTGTATTTATTAAATCACAATTCATGCTTTGAACTTTATCCATCATACATAAAAAATTCCTTAAAATTTAACTCTAAAGGTCTTTCCCATTTTGTTTGCATTTAATGACAACTTCAAGTCATTTCCCATTGTTGTCACAATTTAGCATTTATTACACAAGTGTAGTAACTTTGCCACTCTAGAGGGAGCACTTATACTAACACAATAGAATAACTTATTACAACATCTGGAAGTAGATAGGTACAATTGACCTGGAAAGGTGCTTACAGACCAATGTAACAGGCAGTAGCAGGTAAAGATCATAATGCCACAAAAATGGGTATGCCATGCCTCGGAGGGAGCCTTTTTAGAGATGCCATTTAACAGTAATAGTAGTAGCATGTTATTCTCTTCCCATCTCTCTTCTCCTATTGTAATTAATGGAAGTTCTGGTTCCAGTGACACCCAGGAGTACCCCTTTAATTCGTATTATGTCAGCATTTCAAGTGGAAGGACCAAATAATTAGCTGATTCAGATATCTTGCCTATGCTGTTCCTATAACTTCATTTAGGTTCTTGGCGCATACCTCAGATCAGACTTTGGACCTAATCCTTAATTTTCGAGTTTGACTATCTTCATTGTTTCCAGTGGCATCAAACTGAAGACTTTGCATGAAAGTTGCCAGCCCAAATGCAAGTTTAGAAAGAGATAAGTGTACCAAGTAAACTTTTAAATTCTAGAACTTGCAGAAGAAATAGCTTTTCAGACAACAACTCTTAAAATATTATGTAAAAATGGTGTAATTGGAATTAAATACAAAGTGTGTTCTAGATTCTTGACTCAGGTGAATTTGTTTTTTAATCAGCTGAATTTAAAACTAACATAGAATAAAATACTCCCAATACCTTAATTGTTTGTATTATTTAATGTGGGTTTCTTAATTCTAAACCATTGAGATTTGTAGCCTAGGTATTTGTAACCACTTGGTTTTATGCCTCAACTCAGCAAGGTATTTAAGCACATGCTAATCTTCACCATGTGAATAATCCCGTTGACTTCGATGAGACTATCCATGTTCTTGAAGATAGGCATATGCTTAAGTTCCTTGATGAATCAAAGCCTTATTTGATCATAATGTATTTACTATAAATTGATAATTCTTGATTTTTTTTAAAAGAAGTTTGATACTGTGACTATTTCAAACTGCGTCAGGATTTCAAAGTGAGATCCAGACGTCATACCTGTTTATGTGCCTTCCTTTGAAATTTTAGCTTAAAAAATAATTTTCAGAAATAAAAATTGAATGAGAAGGTGAATTTTTAATGTGGGTTAATCCTATTTGGCATTTTTGGGTTAGAGAGGGTTGAAAAGGACACTGGAAATAAATTTCAGTTTATTTCAATTAGTTTTTTACATGGAATAATGAAGGTAATACTACATTTTTTCTTCTACGCCACATACTTGCTTGTTTTCTAGACTGTCATGTGAGCATTATTCATCTTTTGAGAGCAACTGGGCCAGTTGCTTCTCTCTATATTCTTTTGATTCTGCAAAGTTCCATAGAAGTGAATGGATGCTTGCAAATTAATACCTGATGTTGGTTTTTTTGCTAATCAGATGAAGCTGTTCTTTTTAAACACAAATGTGATATCAGACGTGCAGTAATTACTGAGTTAAAACCAGCACTATGCAGAATATTTTTCTAATTAAATGTGTTGCATCTGAATGGCTTCCTTAGGATCACTCTGTAAAGCAAAACTGTACTGAACAATAAATGAAATCACTTTTTTTCTCTGAAACCTAAAACTGCAGATGGTCAGAGTGTATGTGAAGCACCAACACTCTGAATTAGTCTTTTATATGAATGAGAGAAAGGTAATTTGAAGGTTTGAACTCCCCCCTTCCTCCCACACATACACAGGAAGCTCGTCTCAAAATGAACAATTCTCTAAATAAAGACTAATTAGGACCTAAATTAATTAGAAGGTGTGATTTGAAAAGACATTCATGAGAAGAGTCTTGTCATTTTAGACAAATAGAATGGAGCTAAATAAATTAGGCTCCATTAATATATCATTGTTCTGTGAGCAGTTGTCTTTTACTGCATTCATTAGAGGGTACTACTTGAAATGAGCCTTTGCTGGGCATTATGGATTCAGCATGCATTTACCAATGCCTAGCACACAGTTCCGACATTAAAAATATTTCAACAAATCCTCATAATTCCTGAAAATTAATATTTATATTTTCTGGGTGCTTTGCTTTTCATCTGGAAAGTTTGAAACGCTGAACACTAATTTCCTCACACATACACAGTTGTCAGAAAAGAAGCCTTACATCAAAAGATTTGGAAGCCAGAAGTCTGAAATTACTTTTTTTTAAAGTATAGTCTTATAACTTTATAATATACAATAGATCCTCCCTCCCGCCTCTACCAGGATAATTTTCTTCCAGTATTATTTATTCTGATAGAAAATGCACTGCTTCATGAATACTTCAAAATTCCAGTAATCCTTTGATGACTTTTTAAAACTGTGTTCTAAAGAGTTCCTGCAGTATATAATTAGGACATATTGCAAGTGCACATCTCATCATGTGTTTCTTCCTTTCAGAGAATGAGAAATATTTTTTTCTTTTCCTTTCCCCTTCTTTTTCTGCAGATGGAGCATTTGGGAGATGTCAGCGGGTTCCGGTGATAGATGTATATAAATATGAAATTTCACCCCCCATTCTTCAGCACCTAAGGATCATCTTAGAGAAGCTTTCACATAGAGGTACAGTAAAAATTGAATGAGAGTGGACCCAAGAAATGTGTGGGGCAAAGGAGCAGCAGTCCGTGGTGTAGAGTAGTGTCATTGTTTTCTGTGGGTTTTGGTACTGTGTGGTACAGAAAATTTAGATCAGTATGTTTCAGGCCGGATCCTGCAGTTCTTATCCAGGCAGAACACATCCTGAGCCAGTGAATATGTAGCAGTGTTTTGGTGAAGCATCTAAAGGAAGTTTATGTCCCCTCTGCAAGCCATGTGTGTCTGGGCCTTCAACCTTGTCTATGCTGAAATTTTAGCCATTGGTGTACCTCCGCAAGTGTAGGCATGGTTCACACTAGCGCAGGGGTTCTCAAACTTCATTGCACCGCGGCCCCCCTTCTGACAATAAAGTTACTACATGACCCCGGGTGTGTGTGGGAGGGATCAGAGCCCAAGCCCTGCTACCCGAGCCCCATTGCCCGAGATGGGGGTGGAGCTGAGGCTTAAGCTTCAGTCCTGGGTCCCAGCAAGTCTAATACTGGCCCTGGCGATTAAAATGGGGTCACAACCCACTTTGGGGTCCCGATTCACAGTTTGAGAACCACTGCACTAGTGTAAATCATTAATGGCTGAGGAATAATTTACCATACATTTGAATGCATCACAGAACATTACAGGATAAAAGCGCATTAGGCACCTAACTTGCTAGGGGTTAACTTTCCATCAGCTAAGGAGAAATTCCTAACTTCCTAATTAATTCCTGTACTTTATTTGAACTGCTCTGGTTTCATTTAACAACTAAATCTAGTATGTCTCCAGTAATGATTAGTGACTCTTCCTTGAGATAATCCCTACACTCACTCTAAAGTGACGGAAAGGCTGAAAAGGGAGAATCTGTTTTCTGAATGGCTTAATTGGAATTAACAAAACAAAACTTTGAACAAAATGAAGAACAGTAACTTGAACAAACTTCTTTGTGTGTTATAAGTGAATAAACACATCTGTTTTGGAGACAGAGATAAAAGCAGGAAAGCTTTGTAATTTTAATCTTCATTTTAAATTGTTCCAAAATGTATGTTGGAATGATTTGTTATACACCCTTACAGGACCCCAAAATAGCCTGTGGATTTATTTCCTGTCCAGCTGCCTCCTACTGATGTGAACACCAGTCAATGCCTGGTTGCATGTAATAAGAGGATGGGAATGGACAAATATAGCTTGCAGCATCCTAGCTTGCCCTTCATTAAGGGCTAAATCATTGTCTTGCAAGCAAAGCCTAAGTCATTGGTCTTTGCTCAGAGCAACTTTGTAAGAGCTGGAGAGATGGAATCCTTCCTCATCTGTGAGTATGATGTGGGGCAACTGTGAAGCCAGGTACCTAGTGACTACTTACTGTCTCCCAGCTCCCTGCAGGATTTGGAACTGATGGATCTCCACTGTCTGTGGACCCTTTGCCAGACCCCACCACTCTCTAACTTGCTTATGATCTATCTGCCATCCCCATGCTCTTGTGCAGAGAGCCACCACTGAGCTTGTTTTGGTACAGGATTTCTCTGCACCTGATCTCTCTATCTGGAGCCCACCATCCTAGACATGTTGGCATTTCTGCTGCATTTTATCCTTGTAAAGGGGCATGCAGTATTTTCCCCTAAGGGAAATCTTATGCATGAAATTTGGACTGTCTCCTGCTTAGTGCATTGAAAGATACTGGTGTAGAATATGGATATTAAATACCAGGTAGGGAAGGAAGGGGTATGTCACTATTAAAACTGGTTCAGGAACCCTACAAAAACACACAGAGATGTTTATCTGCCTGCTTGCTCTCACATCAGTTTGAGCTCTCGTCTAATATTCTTGGCAATTAGGAACCATGGACACCTTAAAAATATCTACAACAGATACATACAATACACACATTCAGTGCTTGTCATACTTCCTCCCTGCTCTCCCCATCCTTTGCAAATACTGGTGTATTCATTGTGCATAAAGAACTGGACAAACAGAACCAATTATAACTCTTCATTTGATAGAAATGTTTAAGTGTGTCCATTGTTATGACAGTTCTGCCAGGTTAGTTTTATCCATGTTTACCCAATCTATTATTCTTATAATGAGGTTTAGAGGGAAGTCTACCGTAGCTATCAAGGTCCACACTTCCAACCCATTTGTGTCAGTTATAATGATGATCATTTGCATGGTTAATACTGCTTTCCTGTGTGCTGTACAGAATATCATGTCCCTTTCATTCAGTACAGACATAAAGGAAACTTGCTCATTCAAGATCACACAGATGGTCCAGAAATACTCAAAGAAGGTCTTAACTTGCTCCAAAAGATCACTCCATGAGCAGTTCTAATTTCCAGTTTTGCCCTGTCCTTCAGCAGCACTCCTAACTATCTCTGCATCAGCTAAGGCTACATCTACCATGAAAAGAACAGGATCAAACTGCACCCTTTGTTACTGGCATAGCAACATGCCACACAGATTTTACCTGAAAGATTGTGCAATATATCAATTATAATTCATTTCAGAATGAGTAAAATTCCTGTTAGCAGCTGCATCAGCCATATTGCCAATTAAGGGTATTTTTTGTTGCTCATTATCTTGAGTGGTTTTCTAGTATCTTTGGTCTTAATTTTTACAACGGGTCATTGGTTTTTATTTCCTGATTTTTACATTCTGTCAATAGTACTAACTTCCTTGTTTTCCTCTGCTGGTAACATGCCCACCTCTATTTCCTTATTGGTAATTAGGCTATCCGTCCTCATTTTTCTTTATTTTTGGTGTTATTGATTACTTCCAAGTGATGTTTGTGATCAAAGCAAAGGCCAAAAGGAAAGGTTGTATGTTCAGATACAAGAAAACAAAGTAGAATGTAGCACAAATAACACATCACAGTTTATTCTGCCACCCTTAGTACAGTAGCAAATCATACAATAGAAAGTTGGATGAGTCATACTATTGATGTTAATCTCTTTAATAAACTTGACTTTATGTTGAATTAAATTTTCACAAGGGTACAATTTTCATGGCTTTTTTTACCCACTGAGATTATTTCTGTTTTTGTCAGCTGTCAGTGCCTTGCTGCGAAGTTTTGTTTTCTCACAGTACTGTAATCCCACATGGCATTTTCACTCATACTGTCCTTGTCAAGACTCTGGCAATGCTCATTATGAAGATTTTCTGAAAAGTTTATGAACTTGGGTGTGGGTAGGGAAAAAGCCCTTCTGCCGGTTGCTGAAATTTATGTAATAATAAGCTGCTTGTGCCATTGGTCCTTCTATAATGCATGAGAAGGAGGTAAAACATTTCTCATTCTTCTTCGAATGGCTGCACATGTGGGTTCCACTTAGCAGTCTGCGCACCTGGTGTGCCAGAACTGGAGAGCTTTCTGCAGCAGTGCCTGTTGGAGCGGTGCACATGCCCTGTGCCTCCAGAGGCTACATATGGGCATCACCCTCAGTTCCTTCTCACCAACCATCTCCTGAGTCTGCGCTCCCTGTGTGGTTTACCTCAGGGTTTTTTGTCTATGCAGCCAGCAAGTTAGATTCCTGCCTTTTTTTCTTAGTTAATAGTTGGTTAGTTAGTAGTTAGTGCTCAGTATCTGGTTTCTTTACTGTTTTATTTGTTTTAGTCAGTAAGTTTTGGTGTGAGGCTCCAATGGCATGCACTCTCGTCTGTCATTAAGCAGTGCCCATCATGTGGGGTGTCTATTTTAAATAGTGACATCCACCCTCATGCATTGTCTTTTGTGTCTCAGCAAGGGACATATTAAAGAGAGTTGTAGTATCTGCAGGAGCAGGTTGTGCCACAAGAGGACCCAGTGACCCCAGTTAATCTGTTGTCTTCATTGTTCGATGGCTCAATGGCCTCAGGTTCCTCCTTCCTAGTTTCAAAGGATTTAAATCTTATCAGGACCTATTGAGGAGGATGGGTGAATTGTTAGGCACAGAAGTTGAGCTTGTCCAAGCTTTTGGACCTTGTTCAGGCAGCAGCCCATGGGAGAGTAGCCTTGCCTATTAATGAAGCTCTTTTGGAACTGGAAGGCCTTGTGACACATGCCAGCCTTCTTTGCACTTGCAGCCAAGTGCACGGAGAAATGATATCACATTCCAGTGCAAGGCTTCAAGTGTTTTTATTTCTACCCTGCCCCATACTTCCTTGTGGTCACAGCTGCCAATGAGATGTTGTGACAGGGAGATTCAGATCAGCTCCCAAAGAATCCAAGAGACTTAACTTATTTCATCTCCTCTCTCCAGATGTGCATAGCTAACCAGCAGGCACTGTTAACAAAATATAATTCTGTAAACTGAAAAGCAATGCTTACTGATAGGCTGCCTGAAGATACAAGGGAGGAGTTCATCCTGGCAGAAGACCACTTGGTGGCCAATACATCACTCCTGTTGGTGCTCAATGTGGCAGATGCTTGTTTTTGGGGAATGGCATCTGCAATAACAATGAGAAGAAGCTTCTGGTTACAAAACTCTGGTATAGCCTCTGACATCCAGCAAACCATAGAGGACTTCAATTTTGCTGGTCAGTTTTTGTTCTCTGACAAAACCGATGAGAGTTTGCACTCATTTAAACACTCCTGTGCTACACTTGTTAATTGGGGATCTATACTCCAGCCCCCAAGAGATAGCAGTATAGGACTCTATAACAACAACAATACTCTCAGCAGTATTGCAGGTAGTCTGGATATCCTCTGAAGCAGCATGACTTTTTGAGGAAGAGGCACACGTCACAGAGATGGAGGTCCTCCAGCTCTGACTCGAATCAACCAGTTTGTTCTCGGTCATCTTTGGGGAAACACCAGATTTTATTTCTCCCTCAAGGATAGCAATACAGCCACCAGCAATCATCCTGTTTCTCCCCCTAACCCTTTGGGAACAGATTATCCTAGTTTTTCAGTGCTCAGGAAATCATAACTCAAAAACGGGTTCTAAGCACCAAGAGACTGGGATACTCTAGCCTCTGCATCCCCATCTCACAACGCTGTGTTCCTTCAGAAAGTTCGGATTCTGCTCACTCTAGGTGCCCCAGAAGAAATCCACCTTCAATATCAGGGAAAGGGGTTCACAATACTTTCTGATCCCCAAGTCCAAGGGGATCTGAGACCCATACTCAGTCTTCAAAATTTCAACAAGTATAGCAGATCTATAAGATTTTGCGTGGTTTCCCTGGCATCAATCCTTCCCTGCCTAAACCACAAAGACTGGTTTGCTGCCCTCATAGATTCATAGACTTAAGGTCAGAAGGGACCATTATGGTCATCTAGTCTGACCCCCCGCACAACACAGGCCACAGAATCTCACCCACCCACTTCTATAACAAACCCCTAACCTATGTCTGAGTTATTGAAGTCCTCAAATTGTGGTTTAAAGACCTCAAGGCGCACAGAATCGTCCAGCAACTGACCCATGCCCCATGCTGCAGAGGAAGGTGAAAAACCTTCAGGTCCTCTGCCAATCTGCCCTGGAGGAAAATTCCTTCCTGACCCCAAATATGGCGATCGGTTAAACCCTGAGCATGTGGGCAAGACTCACCAGCAGCACCCAGGAAAGAATTCTCTGTAGTAACTCAGATCCCACTGCATCTAACATCCCATCACAGGCCATTGGGCATATTTACCTGCTAATAATCAAAGATCAATTAATTGCCAAAATTAGGCTACCCCTTCACACCATCCCCTCCATAAACTTATCAAGCTTAGCCTTGAAGCCAGATTTACAGGATGCCTGTTTCCATGTGGCAGTATTGCCAAGTCACAGGAAGTTTGAGATTTGTAATGGCAAGTTGGCATTATCAATACACAGTACTTCCTTTTGGCCTGTCCTTGGCCCCAGGTGTATTCATCAAGTACATCGTCGTGGTGGTGGCATTCTTGAGGAGGAAAGGAATTGACATCTTCCCTTAGATAGAGATTAGTTAGCGCCAGGCAGATCTGAACTTTGAGTTCTTTGCCATGTCCAGGTCATCATCCATCTCTTCAGTCATTTGATACTCATGCTGAACAAGGGGAAGTCCTCATTATTCCAACACAGGGGATCGAGTTTATTGGGGCTCTATTTGACTCTACAAAATTGGTGGCTTTTTGCCCTCAAGACAGGTTTCAGACAATTTGCTAGTTGTGCCACCCCACCATCACAGTCCAGGTATGTTTAAGGCTACTAGGCCACCTGGTCTCATGTATTTACGTGACTCTGCATATCAAGCTATGACCATGCATCCTTCAATGGTGGCAGAAGCTAGTCTCTCAGTTGAACAAATTGGTTTGGGTTCTCCTGCAGTCCTGTGTTTCCTAGAGTGGTGGATGTATTAGAACAGTGTATATCAGGTGTAGGCAACCTATGGCACAGGCGCCGAAGGTGGCACGCGAGCTGATTTTCAGTGGCACTCACACTGCCCGGGTCCTGGCCACCAGCCCAGGGGGCTCTGCATTTTAATTTAATTTAAAATGAAGCTTCTTAAACCTTTTAAAAACCTTATTTACTTTACATAAACAATAGTTTCGTTATATATTATAGACTTATAGAAAGAGACCTTCTAAAAATGTTAAAATGTATTACTGGCACGCAAAACCTTAAATTAGAGTGAATAAATGAAGACTCGGCATACCACTTCTGAAAGGTTGCCGACCCCTGGTATATAAGGAGGCATAGCATTTGCTCATCTCCTTCCAATCAAGACAATCATTATCAATGCCTCTCTGATTAGGTGGCTGCATACTTGGGGGTTTGCAAATCTAAGCTTTGTGGACCGAGCAAGATGTGGCTCTTCATATCAGTGTTCCTGAACTTTGAATGATTCACACTTGCTATGCTTTTCTCCCTTATCGCACAGGCTTGTTGGTCCAGAAACTCACTGACAATACCAATACAACTTCAGTGTACTGTCTGAACAGACAGGGAGAGGCATAGTCCATTCAGGTCTGTTAGGAAGTGATGAAACTTCAGCACTTTTGCATCAAAGAAGGCATTGCTCCTATTGCCGCTCACTTACCTTGCTCCCAGAATCAGCTGACAGCGTCTCAGCAGGAGTTTCTCTGGGAATCACAAATGGTTGCTAAAGAACATTGTACTAGGGAACTATCTTCAAGGCCTGGGGTGTTCTGCAAGTCCACTTACTCACAACGAAAGACAATGAGGAATATCAGTTTTCTTCTTGAATAGGTTATAATTGAGGCGCACTAACTGATGCCTTTCTGCTGAGCTGAGGACCAGAGCTCATGTATGCATTCCCCTCTATTCCGCTCATCCATCAGATCATACTCCTATTGAAACAAGGTAGTGCCAAGATAATCCTCATTGACCACTGTGGTGAAGACACTGCTGATTCCCAGATCTTCACAGTCTCTCGATTCAACCCCGTCGCTCCACCTGGGATTTCTGCAGTGTGGACAAATGTGGCACCCAGATCCAAGCAGCCTGTGTCTCACGGCATGCCTGCTGCCTGGTTGGATCAAGTAACAAAGGACTTGTCAGTTGCAGTTCAGGAGATACTACTTAATAGTGGGAAGCAGTCCACTAGGTCCACCTACTTAGCTAAATGGAAACATTTCTTGATCTGGTCCACTGGTCAGAGAATTCAGCCAACGGATGCTAAGATTCAGGACATTTCAGAGTACCTGCTACACCTTAAATCCTTGGTCCTTTCTCTGGGTTCCCTGAGAGTTCACTTACCTGTGATCTCGGCAATCCATCTTTGCATTCAAGGGAAGCCATTTTTTTACAATCCCAAGGTTGTTAGATTTTTAAAAGGCATCGTTTAAGTTTTTCCTCCTGTAAAAGACTTGATTCCTCTTTGGGAACCTCCACTGTATTAGTGACTCTGATGTGTCCTCCATTCAGCCCTTTGGCAACCTATTTTTTGCCTGTCAGAAGACATTCTTTTTCATTGAAATTATGTCAGACAGAAGATTAGAGGTAAAACTATATAGTTTGGTTCAGATGGAGTACCGACAGTTCCTACATTTTCAACAAAAGTAGTATCATCATTTCATCAGAACCAAACTGCACAGCTATGTGTATTTTTCCCCAAAGACACATTCAAATAGAGATGAAGAGTGGCTTCATGCTGTGTATGTAAAGTGAGCACTGGCCTTCTATCTGGCCAGGACAAAATCCTTTTAGGCTATCTCCTTGTTTCTTTGTCTCTTTTATGCCGACAGAACTAAAGATGAGGGAGTTTCATCACAGTTTCCAGATGAATTACTTCCTGCATCACAACAGTATGTGGGGTAGCAGACACCCCTCCACTGCAGTGACCGTCGACCCATTTAACAAGGGCTCAAGCTACTGCAGAGTTTTTGAGGGATGTCCCCATATTGGACAATTGTAGGGCTGTAACTTGGTCCTCCATGAGTACATTGACTAACCATTACACCATCTTGACTACTTAAAGATCTGATGCAAACTTTGGGAAAGTAATTCTGCAGATGCTTTGTAAGTTGTCTCCAAGCCTCACCTATAGCTCAGTGGTTTGAGCATTGGCCTGCTAAACCCAGGGTTGTGAGTTCAATCCTTGAGGGGGCCACTTAGGGATCAGGGGCAAAAATTGGTCCTGCCTAGTGAAGGCAGGGGGCTGGACTCAATGACCTTTCAAGGTCCCTTCCAGTTCTAGGAGATTGGTATATCTCCAATTATTACCTTTATTACTACTTGTGAGTCACTTGAGTGGAATACACATGTGCAACCCATCAAAGAATGGCAAAATGGTTATGTACCTGTATTGTAACTGTTGTGCTTTGAGACATGGTTTACATGGATTTTCTATGACCTATCCTCCATCCCCTCTGCATTAGAGTTTTGAGACCCTCTGCGCCGGTGTCTTCTGGCTTAAAGAAACTGAGCGTGGTTAGGGCAGTGCTGCTCTTATATCACCTTGGGAGGAGCCACAAGGACATGCAGGCTGCTTGTGCTGCCCTAACAGGTACTGCTACAGAAAGCTCCAGCACACACTGGGTTCACACACACCTGAATGGAATATATATGAGAACTACATCTTTAAAAACAACAGTTACAATACAGGAAAGTAACTGTTTTTTTCCCAGAGTTACAGAGCTGTCAAGAACAGGTTGCTTAGAGAGCACTGTCCATCTACTAGAGACCAGAATTACAAAATAGCCAAAAAGCACAGCACTATAGAAGGCAGGATTGATGAGACTGTACAGTCCCTGAAGGAGATGGAAGTATTTATCACTGGAGCTGGTCTTAAGGCATTATAAATAATCCATTGGGCTTCCATATTTGTGTTAGTATGCACTAAAATGCCTGAACTTATTTACTGTGGTGGTGTTAGTAGAACTTAAAATATGTATTCATTTTCCTTTTTGTCCAAATAGTTTAATCACACAGTCAAAGAAATGAACGACACAGACAAAGAGATCACTCATCCCTAGTTTTTTACAAGATTCTGGAAAAGTATGAATGAAGGTCAAATTATCCCAGATGACCGTGAATTTATCAGAAGAATGCAAGGCAGTATGGAAGCACTCGGTGAAACTCCATTAAAATTCAAACAGAGTCAAAAATGTCACTAGAAAACATATTAAAAGCAATAATAAAAGAGGGTGATGGCATTTCTTTTATTTACCATGCCAGAAAGGGAATTGCATTTGTTTCCTAAAGCAGTTTCTGACCAGTGATTCTAAAAGGCTAATAATTAACAGATGTTATTAAGCCACTTTGGAACTGCAGCTACTACTGCAACATGTGTTATAAGAAAAAAGAGTTCATGTAAGAAGCCTTGGGCAACCACCCACTTGGAGTGCTTATATGGGACACTGTCTCATGCAGAGCAAAACATCCTATGCTGATATTTAAGGTAAATTAAATCTCAGACTGCACCAAGGCAGCGCGTTCCCAACATTAGGTACTGACACTCTGCATTTTACTTATACAGTAACTCCTCACTTAATGTCCCCCCACTTAACGTTGTTTTGAAGTTACGTCGCTGCTCCATTAGGGAACATACTCATTTAAAGTAGTGCAGTGCTCTGTTATAATGTCATTTGGCTGACTTTACAAGGGAGCATTGTACAAGTTCCTCTTCTCCGCCTCCTCCCCCTTCCGCCTTCCCTCCCTCCCTCCCAGTGCTTCCCCCGCTGCCAAACAGCTGTTTGGCGGTGCTTAGGCCTTTCTGGGAGGGAGGGAGGGAGCGAGCAGGGAAGCTGCCCCCCTCCCCAGGCAGGCAGGGCCACCCGGAATGCAGTGCCACTCAGGAGGACAGGGGCAGCCGCCCAGGCAGCAGCTGGAAAGAAGCAGCGCTTTCCCCTGCAAAGCCAGCCGGAGAGAAGCAGCACTTTGAAGGGGAAAGCGCTGCTTCTCTTTGGCTGCGTGGCTGCCCATGCTCCTCCTGAGTTCTCTGGCCCGTGCTCGCAGGGCCTCATTCTGAAAGGGGCTTTAGAGCTGCAGGCCAGGGCCCCGGGGCCCCCTTAGTCCAGGGCCCTGTAGCCCCTAAAGCCCCTTCCTTCCGGGTGGCCCTGCCTGCTGGGTGTGTGGGGGGGAAGCTCCCAGAATCACAGCCATGCGGGCAGTGCTGCACTGCACAGAGCCACCTGCACACCCCCTGCACCAAACAGGAACTGCCCCAGGTAAGTGCTCTGCACCTCCTGCCTGCCCCAGCCCTGAGCCTCCTCCCGCACCCCAACCCTGAGCGCCCTCCTGCACCTAACTCCCTCCCAGACCCCGCACCCCAACCCTGAGCGCCCTCCCGCACCCTAACCCCCTCCCAGACTCTGCACCCCTAGCTCTGAGCCCCAGGGGTAAGCCAGGGGCACCTCCCCACCACGGTACAGTACAGTACTGTACAGTATATAATGCCTTTTGTCTGCCCCCCCAAAATGTCCTTGGAACCTAATCCCCTGCATTTATATTAAATCTTATGGGAAAATTGGATTCGTTTCACTTAAAGTTGCATTTTTCAGGAACATAACTACAATGATAAGTGAGTAATTACTGTATTGCAGAGACTGTAAAACATGGGTTTTTGTTTTGTTTCCTTTTTTTTTTGTTTTGTTGTTTTGTTTTGAGGAACAAATGAGAACGATGGTTTATGTCCCATTTGTTAGTGGGTTTGGCTTGGATAAATGTTTCCAAGTCAAGTTACTTTTTGCTATTGGATCTGACCATTCAAAACTCTAAGGAAGAAAACTTAGTTGATATGGTTGTTTACTAGAGTTGCACAAAAAATCCAAAGTTTGAATTTTTTCAGTTGAAAAAAAAGTATACATTATTTTAAAATGCAAATATCCGTTGTGTACTGTTTCTAAAAATGCTTTTTTGTGCATTTTGCCTTTTCAAACAATGACCATAGCTTCTGCAGCATCTACAAAGAAGGAAGTACTTACATGAGTCAAGACTTTAGCAAAGTGAATAAGTATTGTAATCAACTTGATATATTTTCCTTTTGTTTTCTCACTTATATTTTACATTATCTTTTCTCTCCCTACTGCAGTTTTAACTTGCAGACATTCATTTTCTCTTTCACTTCACTTGACCTCAGTTTTATCAAGATGGTGTGGTATCATATGCAACACCATCTAAGGACAAAAGAAAAACTAATAAAAAAGTCAATGGTAACTTCCAGAGTGGTTGATTGGCTTTGGAGCTGGCAACAAATCCTCAGACCATTTATAAAAGTATTGTTACTTTTCTTTATGTTGTATTTAGGTTCTTATATGAGGTCCATTGCAGTGGTATCCTTGAGAAAAAAGGTTTGACAACTGACTTGTGACATTATACAGTAAATCAACTGTAGACACCCTTTAGTAGAGGGGCCTCTGAACTTAATTGGGAGTGTTCCAGCTGGAAAGATTCTAAGTGCTGCAATCCAGCCTTGGAGACTACAATTCCCATGATGCCTTGGGGAAGAGAGAAAGAGACATACTTCCTCTCCCAGGGAAAACATGCGGTGGGCTCCATTTTGGAGAGGAAATGAGATTGGTTTTGTGGAGTTCTTCCCGTAAAAGGAGCTGCTAGGAAGCCAGAAGCTGCTGCTATGAGCCTGCCAGTGCTTTGATCAAGGAGGGAGCCTCAGAGGTGGTTGGTGGCTTCATTGGAGCCAGGGCAGAGGCTGTTGCTGTGCCTAGAGCTGACTGAGGTGGGCCTGCAGTGAAGGCAGGGTGAGTAACCACCCCCGTGTTTGGTGCTTGCAAGGGAAGGGGCACAGTGAAGAGACTTTAAGGGGTTGTCTGAGTCTGAGAAGAGGCAAAGTGGTCTTCTCATCGAACCAGAACCCACAGTTGCTAACATTGGGTTAAAACAACTCTAATCTTCAGTTGGAGTGTGCAGCTTGGAATGATCCCAAATTAGAATTGTTCCGCCCCTTGTTACATTGACTGAACTGATACACTGGACCAACAGAGTGCTGTCTCCAGCTTCAGGGTCTTCACGCACATCCATGCAAGCAAGTGTTTAAAACTCTGAAATCCAGCGGAGTGTCCACTCAGAGGTGGGGTAAATGATGGCAGTGTAAATGCAAGTTAGATAAGTTTCTGTGCCCAGCCAGATGGAGGCATCACCAATTTTAATTTCCTTTACAAGTAAAAGGACTGCAGCAGAGTGGTGGAAAGAGGATTCCCGCCTATCAACATCACCACTGGGTTACTCAGGATTTCCTTTACTGTCAACCACATCAGGCGCCTGGGCACACAGGTGAGTGTTGCCTGCTCCTGAGCAATCCAGGGAGTAAAGGGGGTACATTTTGGAGGCACCCCTTGGATCCCTATACCACCGGAAGTTCTGCAGCAGAAAATCATTTATATCTATTTTTTTTAAATGTTATTGAAGTTCTGATTATTTTCCTGAAGCCTACTGGACTTTGAAGGACTCTGTTTGCTGTAGTGAACTTATCTGCTACATCATGGAGCATCATAGTTAGCATCTTGTTGTAAAGGAAGATACACTCCACTAAGTGCTGCCAATGGGTTGCTAATACCTGGAGGGATTTGCCACAAGGACTGCTTGGTCCGGTTCACGTTCAAGTAGAAGGCATTTATGCTCGTGCCCGTCTGGAAGTGGTTCGCAGGTAACCATTCTGCATAAGACATTTTACAACACCTACTTTCAAAGCAGGAGCCCAAAGGATTCAGCCCCAGGCCTGTAAGCTGAGCCCCACCACGCAGGGCTGAAGCCCTCAGGGTTTGGCTTTGGCCCTGGATGGTGGGGCTCAGCCTTTGGCCACAGGTCCCAACAAGTCTAATGCCAGCCCTGGTGATCCCATTAAAACAGAGTTGTGATCCACTTTGGGATCCCAACCCACAGTTTGAGCACTGCTGGTCTAGGTGGCCTCATAATGTCTCATCACCTGAGGATGAGTGGGAAGAGGTTTCTGCCCACGGGGGTTTGAGCTTTGTATCAAATTTCGACTGTTTGTGGGAAATCTACTAAAATACTACCTGCCCACCTTTATTGATCTTTTAGGAGCAACAGCCCAGCCTCAAGCTTACTGCAGCCTTGCTTCTTTAGACACTTCCCACCACCACTTGTAATGCCAATCCACTCAGGGGTGTTGGCAGTGGGGATCAAACCTGGGACCTCTGGAGTTAAATGCATGAGCTTCTACTGCATGAGCTGAAAAGACACCTGTCTCTTAGCCAAGGCTGTAGTAGGTTCATCAGCCTGTAGCTGGCTAGCCACCACTAGAGGGGGACAGAGTGCCACTCTGAGCAAGCAGGGGGTTACACAAGTTATAAAGGGTAGATAGGTGGAAGTAGTTGAAAGAAAGATTTTTATTCTGTGGTATTGTTGTTTGTGTTAGTTAATGAAAGCCAAGAGACATTCCCTGGGTCAGGCTGCGCCATAAGAAATGCTTGACTTGGCTGGTAAAACCACATCCCACTTATTTTTCTCCAGTGTTTATGAGAGCTGCTTATATATTTGAAAGAGATTTATTTCTTAATTAATACAAGCAGAGTGGTGAGTGAAAAGATCTCAGCAGTCCTGCTCAGCATTTTCAGGTAGCCTGATGAGGCCCCACCCCTGCAGGCAGGCTGTTACATAAATGTATGTTCATTTCAGATAGTACTTTACATTAACAGACACAGTATTGTGACTCAAACCTTTGTATTCAATTTATTAACAGATTCCATGAGCAGGGAACCAGCTGCTCTGTTATATTCAGCATCTCATAGGGGATTAGATAGTATAATACTGCAAAAAAAGTTCAATAACATTCATTCAAATGTTTGATTCAGTCACATACATTCCCCTTTTTATATGCTCTTTGCAAACCTTCATGGGGAATGTCTGTTCTTGCACAAATTCCTGTTTTCACATTTGAACAAAGGTATGAATGTCCATCTCTCACTGTAATAGAGTTAGCTTCCTTTACTGTGTTGCTCACATCTGCTGCCTCACTGCAATTGGGGGTTTTAGTCCTGTGACTGAACCTTTTCAAAAAAATCCTTCTCCTTTGGGGAATCAACAAAACAAAGCAGGTCGTGCACTATAGTCCCTCACTGGACTCAGCAGTTGCTTCCTGCTGGCTATCAGCTTGCCCTCCCCTGGGCGGAACTGAGGCATAGGGGAACCTGATTCCAATCCAGAGTTCCTAGATTGTAAATTGCCATGTGGACTCTCACTAATCTTTGCTTCACTCCTGTCTGGGTCACTTCCTACATGTCCTCACCATTCTAGGCCTCCCAGCCCTTCCTTCTCCCTGCAGGGTTCTCCTGGATCCTGTCAGCTGTTTCTCCTGCCATCTCCTCTCACCCCATAAGCACAAGCAGCTCCTGATTATATAAGGATTGGGCTGTCACAACATGTCTATCATATGACTCCTTTTGGACTACACATCCCATCAATCCCCTGTCCCCATATTCCCCAGCCCCCAATAGTTCCCCCTTTTTTTAAAGGGGCAAGCCTTACGGACCTTGGTCACCACTTAAGTCCCCAGGAACATTTGCTGTTTACTTGTATGTCATTTGTTATTTTTCAGCTTGACAAGTTTATTCTCCATTGAGGTCCTCTTTCAGTAGTCCATCCATATTCAGCAAAACACTTTAGAACATACTTAACTTTAAGCATAGGTTGAAGTTTTATTAAAGAATGGGACTTCAGTACGTGCTTAAAATTAAGCATATGCTTAAATGTTTTGCTGAATATGGATGGACTTAAGCTTGTGCATAAATGTTTTACTGATTTGGACAGCAAAAGCAATTGTATGTAAAGTATGTTACAGTATAATCTAGTTTGCAGCAATACCTTGTAAGAGGAACTGCGACTTTTGAGCAACATTTCCCATGGGAACTCTTTCCTTACCGTGAATTGTCCACTTGGTAACAGCAGCATAGCCACCGCATAAGAACAACATTTGTGATGTTGTGACATCTCAGCTTTTGCTTACTTGCATTTTTTTTGGGGTGGGGGGAGGAGGAAATAGACAAAATGCCAAGAGTCTCACACTGAAAGAAAAGTACAGATTATCCAAGACAGTCAAATTCCAGCGACTTCTCAAAACCAAGTTGCAGTCGAATGGGAGTTGCACAGGTAGGTTGCTGCAGAATGTGGAAGCAGAAGGATAAGCTTTTGGCTAAATATGAAGTTGGACAGTTGAATAGCAGCTGTAAGTGTGGACATGAAGGGAAAGCCCCTGACGTTGAACAGGCTGTTTTTATATGGTTCAAGGAGAAGAGGGCACAGAGAGCACTTCTTGCTGGACCCACAATCGAGGGAAAAGCCCTTCAGCTTGCCGCTTCACTTGGATTGAATGATTTTGAGGCAAATGACGGTGGTTTAACAGATGGAAGAAATGCTTCAAAGTCGCTTACAAAAATGAGAATGCAAAAAAATAGTCGGTGGACAAACCAGTAGGTGAGCAGTGCAATGCGAAAAACTCCCTCACATTCTTGAAAAGCTTTCCCTGGCTGACATCTTCAGTGCTGATGAAACAGGACTTTATCTGAAAGGGCTCTGTGACTGGGGATATGTAAAAAAAATAGCTTGAAAAAGGAAAAGCTTCAAAGTACAGGTAACTGTGCTCATCTGTGCCAACATGGATGCGAATGACAAACGCCCACTGTTCATGCTTGGGAAGTCAAAACAGCCCAGATGCTTTCAAAAGGATTTTAGTAAATTTCTCCTCAGTTACGTCAGTTCAATGAATGCCTAGATGACAGGTGAGATTTTAATCAACTGGCTAAAAAGTGGAATCACCAGCTTCTCTTGCAGAGCTGAAAGAGATGCCTCTTACTGGATAACTGCTCCACAACCCCAAGGAGTTGTTCTCACTAACATTCAGCTCAAATTCTTACCCCCTAACGTTACATCTTTGATGCAACCTATGGATCAAGGTGTGACTAAGCACATGAAGGGACATTACCAATCAAAAATCACAAACCGGATTATTGTCACTCTTGATGTCTTGAAAACTGTAAACTTGTTAGATTGAGTTCATCTTGTTGCAAAGGCATGGCAAGATGTAAAGCCGACAACAATTTTCAACTGTTTCTGGAAAGGCAAATGTGTTGTGCTAGTGTAAGGTGTGGAAGACAAGGATATTGAAAAGTTTGACAACCCCCTGAACAATGTTCCACTTCCAGTGAAAATGGAAAAAGAGGACTTAATCGCTGCTGTGGCTGTGGATGAGGATTTGCTCATGTTCAGAGAGAGAGAACCAGTGAGGAATTATTGAGCACTGCAACTACTGCAAAGCCAGAGAAATGAGCTTGTGTTGATGAAACATATAATCAAGAGAGTGAGCATAATTTTGATGAAGTTTCACCTCCAATAAACTCTGAGCTTTTGAAAGCTTTGAACACACTTCAGCACCTTTTACAGCTAGAGGGATTGGTGACAGGGCCTACAGTTCTCACTGGGATATTGAATCCCATCTTCAAAACAAAATTGTGACTCAGAAGCAGCAGAGCAAATTAACAGCGTTCATTCACCCAAAACGAGTGAGTTTATCCATTCTTACTTAATTAACAAGTTGATACTTAGTGTATTAATAGAATAAACTTTGATGTGAAATAATGCTTTAATTTAAGTTATTACAGTATTATTATTTATTTGCTTAGCAGTTGCTCTTATCCAGGGCGACTTGCAGTGCATATAAAGTATTACAGTTAAGTGTGAGCACAAACAAGGTTTACAAGTAAGAGCAAGAGATTTTGTTTGTTGTCATGATTGGTGTCTGATTGGTCTTAAAACATAAAAATAAAACTTGATACTTTTATAACTAACTCAATACCGCTTTCTTGATACAATATGGCAGTAAGCGACAAATGCAGAACAGAGCACATGTTTAAAATGTACAGTATATATACTAATGTAATACTGTAGCAATAATAATAATAAATATACATGTCATTGTTACAATTATAGATTGTTAGCATGTACTGTAGCTGTTTTACGTATCAGTAAAAGCAGGCGGCCTTTGGTCAGATGATACTCCCCATAAGAGCAACAGCAGCTTAGGAGCAGCATAATAAAAGGGCACCAATATATTGCTAGTAACAAGTGTCTACTGTACCAATCACCCCCAGCAAACAAACAAACAAACCATGAATAGAAAAGTTTGCAAATAGTAGGTTAAAAATTATTCACCTAATCCATTCATACTATTGATAATGAAGACATTCGCAGAAATCAGGTTTGGTGTGAAAACAATTCATGAATAGAAGGAGGGCTAAATTTACCATACAATTAACAATTAATAAATCACCCTGCTCTATAGAGGAACAAAGAAATGCTTTATTTTGTGTCTTGCGTCTCTTGATTCTCATCTCTGTCACCACTGATAATCTGCAGTTCAGAAACTCTGCAAGTCTGATCCTCATATTTTGTAGTCTTCCCTTTTTTCCATCAAAATGAACTTTGTTCTGCCACTGGCTGAACAAAGAGAGGAGAACATTCTAATAATCAGGGAGGGCGGCACGCCGCAGGGGGCGCTCTGCCGGTCGCCAGTCCCGCAGCTCCGGTGGACCTCCCGCAGGCGTGCCTGCGGAGGATTCGCTGGTCCCGTGGTTCCAGCGGACCCTCCGCAGGGACGTCTGCGGGAGGTCCACCAGAGCCGCCTGCCGCCCTCCCGGCAACCGGCAGAGCGCCCCCCACAGCATGCCGCCCCAAGTACGCACTTGGCGTGCTGGGGTCAGGAGCCGCCCCTGATTCTAATGCTGACTTGACCCGAGACTTGACTCAAATGTGGATTCTCACAAAAGACTTCCTAGCATCATCTGGTGTCTGTTAGCTCTAGCACATCAGGCAATACTGTCAATAAATAAATAAAAATTGAAGTTGTGGGCTCAGGGATGGACATCCTAAAAAGGAAGAGTTCTTGGAGGCCAAGCAGAATATTAGGTGGTCAATACTTTACTCAATTTCTGAATTGAAATTAAAGTATGCTTGAAATGAGTTTGGGGATGTCATCACAAAAGAGTGTCTACTTTTAAATTGTAATTAAAAGGTATACTGGCCATCATTATCCTGTCCAGTCTTGGTGCTGCAGTGTCTGACTGTGATGTATGTGTATCCATGGTTTAATGTATATGCTCTGTCTGCCAAATTTGACCATCTTATTAAATGTTCAGTTTTTGTTCTTGGTTCAAGAGCAATCCTGCTTTGTTTCAGACAGAAGATTTTAGAGAAGATTGGGCACTTATCTATGCTGAGTTCTTTTCAAATAATTAGATTGTTTCATCCCTGGTTATATATTCAGCTGTTTTAGGAACCCTAAGATTTCCTTTTGGCATTATGCCAAGAAGGCAAACATCAATAGTAAAGCAGGAAGCACTACTGATATGACACTACTCACCTGCAGACTCACACCTACTTTAATTGTATGTATTTAGGACATCATGGTCTATATTTTACAATTTCTGTGTTTATAAAATTTTAGAGGCATGGCTGTTTTCTGCAAATTATGACAATCTGTGCTTCTAACAGCTGTGTCAAGTATTGTTTTTGTTATTTCTATCTCAAGCTGTTTGAGGCCTTTACCCTTTCCTCCTTTTGGACCATTCCTTGTTTTTTTAGTTCCAGTGATTCTTCCCTGAACATTGTCTCGTGGCCTTCCATGTGACCAGTTTTCTCTGCAACCTTTGAACTTTGGGAAAGGCTGAAGTCCATCTCCTATTCTGGGTAGCAGCTAATCTTCATTGGAAGATCACGCTCAAGCACATTATCTCTGTTTGGGGAGAGGAGGCATGAAGCCTGCTTTTTCCTCCTCCTAGTCTGTTAACTTTGTGGGGAGCATATCTTTGGTGGGAAGACTAGTTAATCTATTTTCCTCCGTGCTTTTCTTGGTAACAGTAGGTCCTAATATCTCTAGTGTCTCTACCCACTCTGTTGGACCATGATGCAGCTGAGTTTAAAACGTGTGCACTTAACCATATCTGCCTCATAGCACATGAAATTTAAGTTCAGAAGTGATTCAGGTCCAGCAGAGACACTATTGGAGGAGCTGACATTTGGATGCATGCATTTTGTGAGTAAGAAACATCCAGCCAGCTTTAGTATTCCTCTGGAATTTGTGCCAAGCCTAAGAAATATTTATATTTACATACCCACAATCCCTGGAGCATTGAAAAAAAAATCACCTATGGTACCTCTTCCTCATATGACACTTTCATTACTTTGCTGAAATCCCCTGGGTGCACATCACTTATCCTCGTGACAGCATAATCTAAGCAACACCATATTTCTGAAATACCTGGTCCATAGCCTTTTGCCAGATAGCAGAGGTTCAGGCTGTATCTAATCTTGCCCTATTATTATTATGGCATAAACTCTTCTTTGTAACTCATGCTAGGGCAGGTCCTGGATTCATTTTAACTTCTTCCTGAAGGAAGTCTGACAGGTCAGTCTTAGTGGATCTTTCCTGATACCTAATGATGCAAAAAAATCTTCATAGTAGCAGATTTGTCTCTAGGCTCTGAGTTAATACTGTAATGATCTTGCAATCTCTATACCTTTGTAATTTGCCACCTTTCTTTGAAATAGGGACTAGCTACACTTGATTATACACCTTTGTTTTCCAATCATTCCAATTCACATCGTACTTCTGGCATTGTTTCAACAGTTCATTTGAACTGATCACATAAGCTGTTGCAGTAGATTCAGCTTCATGTTGATTTTTGTTCAGCTACCTGGCTATTTCAGCAATAACTAATGTCTTGGGTGATAAAAGTTGTTGCAGGGTCTTTTTATAGTTCGTGTAACTGATATTACTGGAGCAGTCAAACTGTGCAATAAGCACTACATTTTCCCTGCCATTAAACACAGTAGGACTGGAACTCCCTTATCTGGTGCTATCTCATTAACTTCAAAATATTACTCCAGCCTCTCTCTCTGTATATCACCACTCCTCTGTAGAGTTGTTGAAGGCATCAATTTTTCCAATGTAACTTGCCATCTTATCGTGCTAAAACTCCCTGCTGTTTAACTGAGCAAGTTACACTTGAGGTCTGATGATGCTCAGGTAGGAAAAGCATTAACAATCTCTGTCTTCTGTCACACATAGATCTATGTGGGGTTCCTTCCCCTCATTTGCTCTCTCTCTTTGTCTCCAAGGTTTAAGATAATTTAAAAAAAATCAGTGGCAAATGTAGAGTACATGTGAAATCAATTAAACTTTGAATAGGCAGACAAACTATGAGCACTGTGGAGGTTTATCAGTTTTTCTTTCTTCTTCGAGTGATTGCACATACGCATTCCACTTCCGTTGTGCATATGCCCCGCATGCAGTTACCAGACATTTTTTCCGTCAGTGCTACCTGTCAGGGCGGCTCGAGTGCCCTCTGCTGCTGCGTGCCACTGGCATTAGTATAAAGGGCCCAGCCAATCCCGAGTCCTCTCAGTTCCTTCTTACTGCCTGTGACAGTACCTGCAACTGCTCTTCTTGCATTTGCAAGGTCTCTCAGAGGACTGTGTTCTCTCTGTTGTAAATAGTTAGTGTTATTGAGGTTATTAGTACTTAATTCGATTTTTTTAACTATCTCAGGGTTTTGATCGACTCCTGGTGCCAAGGGATGTCTCAGTCACTGGCTTCCAGCATTGCCTGTGAGCAACCTGTGCTCAAGTTGCTTGAAGTGTCAGAGGCTGAAAGATGATCCCTCACTCTCACAGATCTTGGGAGGCAGACCTGTCCTTGCTTACAGACAAACCCCCAACCTGAAGCAAATACTCACCAGCAACCAACCATCACTGAACAAAAACACTAACCCAGGAACCTATCCCAGGAACAAAGCCCGATGCCAACTCTGTCCACATATCTATTCAAGTGACATCATCATAGGACCTAATCACATCAGCCATACCATCAGGGGCTCATTCACCTGCACATCTACCAATGTGATATATGCCATCATGTGCCAGCAATGCCCCTCTGCCATGTACATTAGCCAAACCGGACAGTCTCTACCCAAAAGAATTAATGGACACAAATCTGACATCAGGAATCATAACACTCAAAAACCAGTAGGAGAACACTTTAACCTGTCTGGTCATTCAATGACAGACCTGCGGGTGGCAATTTTGCAACAGAAAAGCTTCAAAAACAGACTCCAACGAGAAACTGCTGAGCTAGAATTGATATGCAAACTAGATACAATCAACTTAGGCTTGAATAGGGACTGGGAATGGCTGAACCATTACAAACATTGAATCTATCTCCCCTTTTAAGAATTCTCACTCTTCTTATCAAACTGTCTGTACTGGGCTATCTTGATTATCACTTCAAAAGTTTTTTTCTCTTACTTAATTGGCCTCTCAGAGTTGGTAAGACAACTCCCACCTTTTCATGCTCTCTGTATGTGTATATATATCTCCTCACTATATGTTCCATTCTATGCATCCGAAGAAGTGGGCTGTAGCCCACGAAAGCTTATGCTCAAATAAATTTGTTAGACTCTAAGGTGCCACAAGTACTCCTGTTCATATTGGAAAGTGTTGCCAAATTTACAGGGACTTTAAGCCTTGCATGAAGAAAGATCATGAAGCCAGGCTAAAGATTCTACTCATGGAGGTGGCCTTGAGACCTTCACCTGAGCCAGGTCAATCAGACTCAGCACTGAGTCCCTTGGTTTCTGTAAGCAGTGAACCTCGGACTACACTTGAATCCCAACACTGCTCACTATCCCCAGTGCCTAAGAAAAGGTATGAGAAGCAGAGTACTGAAAGGGGGAAATCCCTAGCCCTTTTAGGTGTGAGCATTAATGTGGAGTGCTATCCAAGCCCAGGCACTCCTCTGCTTCAGTGCTGTCTTCTCCAGCGCCTAGGCAGGTTCCATTGAGCATGGAGCCAGACGGTGCTCCTTCCACATCTGCAGCACTGCACCATACTGACACTGTGTCAGTACCAATCACAACACAGGTGTTTGTGCCTGGCAGGGATCCCCTGACCCTGTTGGTGCTGGTATTGCTGGTAATACGAGTCGGTGCTGGCGGACATGGGAGAAAGGGTCGGCTCAGTACCGGGCCAGTCCCATGTACCCCTGATGGCTCGCCCTTCAGTTCCATCAAAGGGGAAACCTGTGATGTTAGCTTCTCTGTTGGTGGCTCTCCACGTTGGCACTGGTCACTGGCATTGTGTGGAACTGCACCTCTATGGTCAATGGAAGGAAAGTCATCATCTTCTGAATTGGAGAGCGGATCCTAAATGTCCCGTCCCCAGAGCTGCTCTCGCTGCTCCACCAGAGGTTGCCACCATTCCATGAATCCTGTCACAGTGGAATGGCCAGGAGGTCACTGGGGGTCCATACCTGTCCAGTGGCCCTTTTGGAATCCAGGGGGATTTCCCCCAGTTTTCAGATCATATTACAGGCACTCCTATTTGGTGACCTTGGAAAGGTCTGTGGCACCTACCCATCAGACAGCACCTGTCCTGACTCCAGTACTGAGCCCAGTAGCGGACTGCAAGAGCTGGCTAACAGGACCCTGCATATTAAGAAAGAGAGGAAAAGCATCTGCAAGCAGTGCTGGCCTCCTCTTCCTCCTTCCCTGATGAGGCAATCTCCGGGGGCAGGAGGACGGAGGGGAACACTTCACCTCCCCCAGATGATAAGGCACACCAGGAATTGTTAAAGAGAGTTCCCTTAAGTCTGGGCATACAAGTGGAGAAAGTAAAAAAGTCCTCTCACCACCTGGTCAGGGGAAAACCTTATGGAAAACGTCACAGTGATGTTTTACCTCAACAGGCTGGGAGGGGCTTGGTGTCAGGAAGCAGTTCACCTCTGGGAATGTAGCAGAGGCCTTCAATCAACCTCAAGGCCTCTTACCTTCCAGCAGTGCAGAACAAGCTAGCTGATCGCCTGAGCAGGTTTTTCTCCAGTCACCACGAGTGGTCTCTTTACCTGGATGTCGCCAGATGCATTTTCCAGCAGTGGGGACTCCCCAAATAGACTTACTTGCAAACAAGTACAACAAAAATTGTCACCAATTCAGTTTTCTACAAGGTCACAGTCTGGTATTTTTGTTGATGCGTGAGAATAATTAACCATTGGACCAATTTACCAAGGTTCATAGTGGATTCTCCATCACTGACAATTTTTAAATCAAGATTGGATGTTTTTCAGACTTTAGGAATTATTTTGTGGAAGTACTATAGCCTGTGTTATACAGAAGGTCAGATTGGATGATTACAATGGTCCCTTCTTGCCTTGGAATCTATGAATATAGTTTAATGCCTATTTTGCGTTAGTTTTCACTAAAAAGGTTAATTGTGACCAGAAAATTATCACAGTTAACATTAACCTGCTCTTTCCCTATTTTGGCTTGCATTCCTTCCCCCTTGTTGTTAAAGAGTATTTAGATGTATTCAAATCGCCGGAGATTGATGGGACATGCAGTAGTTGTGGGGGGTGTCTTGTACAAAGTTTCACAGTTTGCACTTGGTTATGCACTTTACTCTTAGCTACTTTTAAAGTTTTTGGTATTGTTGGTGTTTTGGTGTGCTAATGGCAGCTGGCCTGCGGGGCAATGGTTTAATATTGTACTTTTCCAATTAATGTGTAAAAATATATATTTTTATTTTATAAAGAAATGTTATTGCCATCACTGCAACACATCATGTAATGTGTATTTCAAATAATAATGGTAAACACATGATCAAGGACAACTGGAAAGTTGTATGTAAAACCCGTGTCTCAATACAGCTATATATATCAATCCATACATCATTATTTACATCAATCTATACTGTTTCTCGCCCCCCCCATTTCAGAAGTGGTCATGTCATTCAAAAGTCTAATGTATGGTAATCAACATCCTCCCTCCCCTGGCACAGGCAATCAACATTCCTCCTTTTCCCCAGCACATTAATAAAGGTGGTGTTCCCTCTTTCTGTTGGACAATGCAAGTCCATAATTTGAGAGCACAAAGCATCCCTGATTTCTATTGTCCAGGTGAGTACAGCTCCAGCTGTGGTAGATGCGCTTCCTGGCTGAGTGTACCGGTTCAGCAGCCCCTCAAGGGGAAATGGCTTACCTTTGGTTTCACAGAGATTGTGAAGACCACAGCAAGCCACAGTAATGTGGACAGCACTGATGACACTGGAATCCAAACAGGTCTGTATGCATTACCAGTGGCATTTCAATTTGCCAAATGCATATTCAACCACAATTTTACACCTGCTGTGAGTGTAATTGAACTTTCTTTTGCCAGGGCCTCTGGGATCAGGGTACAGTTTCATAAACCAAGGCAAAAAGGGGTAGGAAGGTTACCCCATAATTAAAGTGGGGACAATAACTCTGTTTATGATAATGTCATGTGGTGGGAATAGTGGCTTAGCCTGTACATGAATATAGACTCCCAATTGTCAGAAAACCCTGGCATCATAAACTTTTCCAGTTCAGTTGGTGGACTGTTCGTGTGGTGTGGACAGTCAAAGATTCCACAGTGCACTATGAATATAAGGCTAGAACAACCACATTTCAGGAGGGCACTAGGAAGTCTGGGGTATGGTTGGCTTGAATTGGGTCTGCATACTGCAGTGTGCACACCAGAGCCCTGGGTTTGGGTCTCCGTTGAAAAATTCTTAACCTAGGGTTGGCATTCAGTGTAGACGCTCAAGCCCTGGGTTCTCAAACCCAGGGACAGCTAAATTGAGTCCCACTTACCCTGGGCTTACATTGCAGTGTAGACATTCCCGGGTTTTTGCCACTGACTTCAATGGGCCAGGATTTCACCCGATGTTTTTAACTTCTTTGTGCTACATGCATAAACATTTGTTCTAGATTCTGTAGTTGGAACTTAGCTAATAGTTTGATAAAAGAGGAATAAAATTCTGTATTGGCAAAGCAAAGTAAAAATTTGATTTTGTCCATAGTATGTGAAGATACCAGAAAGACACACAAATATTTCTGCTCCTGGGGCAGTTGAAGGGAAAGTAGAAGGATTCATAGTGAAGTTCAGTCACATTATCTGACTTTTTTTTTTATAGTTGTTCATTGTCTAAAATAAACTTTTCCCTGTAATCCCTGTAATTTAGTTTTAAATCAAATTAACTTTGTAACCACGTCTGAAAGGAAAAAAGGGAGATCAAAAATTGGGCCAGTCAATATGGATAGCTTTCCCTTAAAAGTCAAATTTTAATTTGATCCAACACAGTTTTTTCCTCCTGTTCAATCTGTGAGCCATAGAAATGCCTTCTGGGATATTGCTTTTTCCTGAAGTGCAAAAATCCTTATTATTCTGTACGTGAGGACTATTGTGTCCCCATGAGAAAATCTTACAGCACATTCTTGGAATGGCTGCCTTGTTTTCCATGAGAATGATTCATATAATAATTAATACTTTGCTCTTTCATGCAGACTCAGAGAACTCTTTGCGAACATCGCTTGATGAAGCCTCACGAGGCCCTCCATTGTATTGCCGTTGTTTTATTCTTTTTTTAGTTGCATTAACTGAGTTGCAAAGAGCTTCTGACTTGTCAAGGTCACACAATGAATTAGTGACAAAACCAGAAATATAACCCAATCCACTGCTTTATCCACCAAAGTCCACTTCCTCCTTAATATCTTCTTACTGGATCTACAAGTTTACCCTAACATCATTTGGGCCATTGTGAATACAAACTGTCCTTGCTTGTGAGTGAAGGTAATTGAGTTCTTGAAGTCATATTTACAAGTCAGAAAAATATTAATTAGTGATACATCTTTTAGGAAGTCTCCTATAGTATTCATAATGGTATTCTATAAGGCCCCTACCAGTCCCTCCAGATTTACAGGGTTTCATATGGAGATTTTGGATGACAACTTTTTTTCTCATTTTGTCTGCATCACCACTTAATTTATGATCCATCGTGCTTTTAATGGATAAGAACAGCAGCACCTTCTGATTTGCATAGTAAAACAGATGGATTGATTGTGTTGAAATGTTTATCGGTAAAATAGAATCTACCACGAATCCCTGTCAAATCCTGCTTGGCATCCCAAGATTAACTGCGATCCAGCTGTGGAAAAAAAACAATAATTTGTCCCTTAATTTTCTGCAAACAGAGTTACTGGAAGCTGGCATTTCATCCATCTTAAAAGCTGTGTGCAATCTTATTTTTCACCAAGAGATGTTACATAGGCTAAAAATTGGCAGCCTTGGCATTCAGGTGGACTATGCCATGTTATATATAATTAAGATTTTTCTTTATGCACAGTATATTAATAGGTTCTTTTCACCCCTAATTTCTTATGTTTTTAATTATAGTTTTATAGGAAAGAATTAGGGTGAAATCCTGGCCCACTGAAATCAGTGACAAAACTTCCATTGATGTTACTGGGGTCAGGCTATAGTTAGGAAAAGGGGTGGGCAAACTATAGCCCATGGGCTACATCCGGCCCACCAGCCAATTTAATCCGGCCCTCGAGCTCCTGCTGGGGAGCGGGGTTGGGGGCCACTCTGCACTTGCGTGTCATGGCTCTGCATGGCTCCCAGAAGTAGTGGCATGTTCCCACTCCAGCTCCTACATTTAGGGGCAGCCAGGGGGCTCCGCGCACTGCCCCCACCCCAAGCACTGCCCCCACAGCTCCGATTGGCGGGAACTGCGGCCAATAGGAGCTGCAGGGGCGGCGCCTGCAGATGGGGCAGCACACATAGTCTCCTGGCTGTGCCTCTGCGTTGGAGCCAGAGAAGGGACATGCCGTTGCTTCTGGGAGCTGCTTGAGGTAAGTGCCACCCGGAGCCTGCCCCCCCGAGCCCCTCCCGTGCAGCGGTGGCTCCAGGCACCAGCGGTCCAAGTGCGTGCCTGGGGCGGTAAGCTGTTGGGGGCGCCCTGCCGGTCGCTGTGAGGGCGACAGTCAGGCTGCCTTTGGCGGCTTGCCTGCAGGAGGTTCACTGGTCCCGCGGATTCCACGGCAATTCGGTGGCAGGTATGCCAAAGCCGCGGGACCGGCGGACCTCCCGTAGGCGCGCCGCCGAAGCCTGCCTGATTGCCGGGCTTGGGGCGGCAAAAAAGCTAGAGCTGCCCCTGCTCCTGTGTCCCAATTCCCTGCCCCAGCCCTGATCCCTCTCCTGCCCTCCGAACCCCTCGATCTCAGCCCAGAGCACCCTCCTGCACCCCAACTCCCTCATCCCCAGCCCCACACCAGAGCTTGCACCCAGAGCTGGAGTCCTTACCCCCCTGCACTCCAATTCCCTGCCCCAGCCTGGAGCCCCCTCTTGCACCCTGAATTCCTCATTTCTGGGCCCACCCCAGAGCCTGCCACCCCAGCCAGAGCCCTCACCCTCTCTTGCAGCCCAACCCCAATTTTGTGAGCATTCATGGCGTGCCATACAGTTTCCATACCCAGATGTGGCCCTCAGGCCAAAAAGTTTGCCCACTCCTGCCTTCGAAGTTTAAGGAGTTTTGATTACTTATTTTAAGAAATGTGAGCAAGTTTTTTGTTTTTGTTTTTGTTTTTCTTTTGAGTGTCTATATTCTGTGCTGTAAAGAAACACCATCAAAACTGTTGCTCCGAGATGCTTTGTCTTTGTGTTTTAATACCAGATGAGATTTTTTTGTGTGTGACTCTGTAGGAGAAAATGTGTCTATTTTTTCTAGGTGCTATCCTAGCAGAGTGTAGTAGGATGTCTTGGTGTCACAGACCAGGACGTGGGTGGTCAGGTCTAGTGGTTGGAGCAGTGGCGGTCAGGAACCAGGACACTGGGACTGGGTGAAGGCAGGGCTGGTGCATGGTTCGGGATAAGGCAGGAGCACAGCAGGAGCAGGGCCGGAACAAGGCAGACACAGGCGAGGTTGCAGCTGTGTGGGCAAGTGTGTTGAGCAGCCGCTGGCCAAATGCTACTGCTGGGCTTAAGACCAGTCCTAGTAATACCACTCAGCTAGTCAGGTGATCTGGTCAATTGGGGGTTCTAGTTGTGGTTAGCTAGCTGATCCCTGGCCCATCTGCAGACCCTTATTCCTGACGCTTGGTTTGATTTATCCTCCTTGCCTGTTTGGGATTTTTAGTGCATTGCCTCCATCCTGGACAGATTGCCATCTCTTAGGACGCTATGGGCTGTCCCACTAGCTGTTTAGGAAACTGGGCACTTACTGAAATGAACAAGCAAAGATTTAATAAACTCTCTTTACAATGTATTTTCATCATGTCCTGGGCTATTCATTTTACAGAGGCTTGGGTCTCTTGTACAGTAGGAGTTATTACCAATGATGCACGCCTGACGCTGTCTCCCTCAGAAAAAACAAAATCAAAACTGACATCATCCTGCTTCTCTGTGCCATTCCCAGCAGTTAATTTAATAACATAGCATACCCACCTTCCAGATGAGGGATCCATGGATAGCCAGGCAAATGTGACACAATGTGACCCTTCTTCTGCATTATTTTGGAGCCTCAAGGATGGTCTAGAAGAAACTCCTAAAGAACAGGATTCAAGCACACTAGACAAGTACAGGAACTCTGAAATTGGCTTGTCTAGCCAGCCTCTGGCGGGTTTGTCTAATCCTTCAGAGCCGTAGTCATTTAAGCAATCCCATTTTTAAACACCTTTACTCTAATGTGTAAGGCAGCATAGGCAAGCCAGCAAATGGGATAAAGCCATAAAAATGATTCAGTTAAAAACAAATAACATTGGGGATGTCTGCATGAGGATGTGAGGCCCTATACTGTGTAGCACATGTTCCAGCGAGGGGATCTGATGCAGTAACACTCCAGGGAGGGTACCCACATTTTACTGAACTTCATGGCAAGCCTTTAACAAGGACTTATGCTTTTAAGGAGGCTTACGTTGCCCCAGCTACTGTTCCTGCTTAATTTCCTTTATGCTAATCTGACAATGTCACAAGTTTAATTTTTTTTCATCCTTTTTTAGTGAGTTCTCTGTCTGTCTTAGATACTTATATGGTCCCTGTTACCAGAGTATCTGAGCACCTCAGAATCTTTAATATATTTTTCTGTACACACCCCCGCCAGGTAGATAAGTATTGGTATCCCAATTTTACTGATGAGGGACAGAGAGACTAAGTGACTTGTCTAAGGTCATACAGGAAATCTGTGGTAGAGCAGGGACTAGAACCTAGTTTCCCAAGTCCCCGGTTAGCACCTTAACCGCTAGGCCATCCTTGCTAAAGAGAAGACCTTCTGTATGGAGCAAGTGCCAGTGTGGGACATCTGTTTTCTTTGTTTTTGCCTAACTACAATACTTTATGGTATTTTTTACTGGTATTCTCATACTCGTGTTCCTGTGACCCTCATCTTATTTTCCTGGATTACATAACATGAGTCTTCCCTGCATCTCTGTCCACAGCCTTCAGTCCTCTATGAGTTCTTCATTTTATTGTATGCTAGGGAAGCATAACAATTATTGGAATTTCACACTTGCTAGAATTTGGTTGAGTCTAATTCTGAATCCTCACTGAGACAGTATTAGTGTAATAGGATGGAGATGTGAATAACTGCTTCAAACATGTATTTGCCCTAGGCATGGTAAAACTAAAATAACTTAAAGGAGGCATTTACAAGCAACTTAGTAGTCAGGAGATGAGTATTGCTCTTGGATCAAAAGCTGGAATAGACACAGCTCCAGGGCAGAATCCATGTATCCAAGTAAAATTGCTGTGCCTATTGTTAAAAGAATCAATACAAGAAGAACTAAGAGAGAGGGACAGATTGGGGGGGGGGAATGATAGCCCCTGAATATTTATAATCTCTTTTGTGCTATTGCACAATTGAAACCAAAAGAGGCTGAGTATGTGTTGGTGGTTAAGCTCTAATTCCCTAAGGACAGGGTGCAGGATGACTTCCCTTCTAGGGGAGCATATGGTGAAATTGATAGCTCTGAAGAGAGCTGTTTTTTCATCTGGAAAGATGGTGGTCTGAATGTGATACCAGGTCTCTGGAGAATACTGTAAAATCACTGTTGGGTGATAAAATAAATGTTGTATCAGTTAAAAGTTATTGCTGGTATTCCTGTCCCTTGTGCTCAGCGGCTCACAGTATTGGCAGTAGCATGCAGTCAAAATGACTTCCAAACTATGATGATGAGCTATTACCATAGCCTTCAGTTTTCCGAATTGCAATCACAGATCTGATTTAAAAATAAATAACTGAGGTCTCTGGCGTTCCCTGTGTTGGAGGGACGTGTATATTAGCAAGGGTTATCTTAATTCTGGAGACGAATGCAAATCAAAAAAGTAGGCTAATAGGGTCACTTTATTTATTGTCATAATGAAGATTTTCTCTTCCACTGTATGAGGTGGAATAATCCTTTCTGTGTTAAGTGAAAGCAGAATCACAGGCATATCTATAAAATAAAATGCTACTTGCCACCAAGTATATGGCCTTTGAGTTCAGGGAAATGATACATGACATATTCCTGTCCATTTAGACTGTGACATTGCACTACTTCTAATAATATTTTATTTAGCCCTTTTCATCTTGAAGGATAGTGGAGAAATTCACACTTTTTAAACAGCACATATAGCATTGCTGAGATACTTCCAAGTCTGGGATGGAGGGGACATTTTAGATGCACTCATAAAAAGGGAAGTGGTCTCTTTAATGACCAGGGACAGCAGACCTATGAACGGAAAGACTCTTAAATAGAGTTTCATACAAGTTACTGTATATCTACCTGACATGATGAGTTGACTCTATATGAGTTTGAACTTGTGGTTCTAGGCAGGAAAGGAAAGTACCCCAAACCACTCTGCCAATGTCCTATGTGGTAGTTTGTCCACATTCCAAAGGACTTTGTGAAAGAAAATGAGTATGTCACATATGAGCTTTTAGAACAGGTTCCCACTGAAAAGTTCAGGAGAAAATTGACAACTTGTGAATTTTAATAGTGAAAATTCCATAGAGCAGTCTTATTACCTTTGCCGTGGATTCTGTCTGTTTGATATCTTGATATTACCTTTCTAACACTAAAAATGTGTAATCGTGTTTAGGTAAAGAACATGAAAAGTGCTTTCTAATGTCACTGTATTGACAATCTTTCATCTTAACAGCTGAATTGCCTTCATATGTGTTAGGTCAGAAAGGTTCTCTAAATAATGCTGAAGTTGAGGTTTGTAGAAAAGACATTTCTGTCAGGTCACTGCTGCTTTAATTAGACGTTGCCTTCAACACTTCTCTCCAGTAGTTGTACTTTTCAAATAGCAGGTTTCACCAGTGACACTGGAACATGGTTTGCAGTTTGAATGCTAGAAAAAAAAATAGACATTATTCTAATTAGGATTTTCCATGCACTGTTCTTAACTAGAAAGCTTGCAGTATAAAGCAAAGCAGAAATTTGACATGCCTAATTATGTAATACACATTTTAACATACTTTTTCAAAGAGGAATTAGTGGTATTTTGCTAGTAAATTGGCTAACTGCTTGGTGGGCGTATGTCTGTAAATTTTAAACTCTAAATCCTGGGAAAATGTAATTTCAAGCCATCTCAGAGTGTATGGCTGTTTAATGGTGATTTTAGGTCCCATAATTTCTTATCTCAGGTTCTCTGGTCCAGATGTGAAGTAGCACATCCAGCCACTATATGTGTGTTTGCAGGGGAGCTGGGAGGGGGGCGGAGAAGTTCTTATGAGCTTAAACCCTTTCTAGTTGACTCAGGAGTGGTGTTGATGTTACCAGAGTAGCAGTGGGAAGGCTGATAGAATGAAACCACTTGATGGAGGGCCTGCACTGATAAAAACCCTGAATCTATAACTAAATATAATTAATCAGCAGAGATGTTTAAAGAAAAAAAAAAGGAGGGATGGAGATGAAGAAAATGCTTCATGGAGGGCTGAATGTTTTAGGGGTTGGTATGATTTCAAGCCTTTCATCTTGCTGATAGTGCAGCTTATCAAAAGTCAGTTTGGATTGTAATGTGGTTTGGTCTACATGAAGTAAATTAGGGTCTTAGTTTAGTTTCTGTTGAACATAGACACTTCACTTTGTCCTTCATCACATCCGTTTGTTGTATTCTCCTGTTTCTGATCTCTCACTTGGATTATAAGCTTTATTGTGCTAGGACACTCTTTGAATTATGTGTATGTAAACTGCCTAGGACAGTGGGTCCTGATCTCTGATTGGGGCCTCCAGGTGCTACCATAGTAATAATACAAAACACACCCTTATAACTGGTGCCACTCAGTCTCAGTAGAAAGGAGAAGGGTTGAATAGGCTTGGTGACTAAAATGAGATGCTCCCTTGATAGAAATGCGTTGGTGAGGTATTGTACGGAAGTATATAATGCCATTTCCCGTGCTCTTGATTTGCATTGTATCTATCACTAATGTACACTATTGTACATCCCCTCTGATTTGTTCATTTCTCTAAACTAAACCATCTCAGTAGTTTCAATCTCTCCTTATAAGTGGGCTTGGCAGAATTCAATGTTTTTTATCATTTCAGCGGATAATATTGATGTTTATTTTTATGCATTTGTTTCTATTTTTATCAATTTAAACTTTTACAGTTGCATAAAATTATGAGTTTTAAACATTTCCTCCCAATTTGCAGAGATTTACTTTTTCTCAGTTGCAGAAATTACTGCGGGGGAGGAGGCAGAGGGGGAAATAGATAACGGTGGGGATCAGAGAATAATTATTTAATGACTTTAGACAGTTTCAAAAAGTTAAAATTTTATAATCATTAAAACAGAGATTGTCAACATCATATGTCAAAATATATAAAGTAAATATCCTTAAATTAAACTCTAATAGGTTCTCAAGCAGCATTTTTCTTACTTTGCCTGTCTGTAAATTTCAATTATTATCAATGGCAATATACTTTTCATTGTTTTTTATTTATACGGTGGTGAAATAAACATTTACTGACATTTTTACTGAAAAAAATCTAATCCTTCCAAGCCCGCTTACTGAAGTGAGTTGTTCCACGCCTTTAGTCACTCTGATTGCCGGACTCTGAACCTCTTCTTTTTCTGCTTTCTAAACTAAAGTGATCAGAACTGAACACAGTATTTAAGGTGAGGGTAGCCCATAGACATTATAATATTTTTAGTATTATTTTGATCCGATTTCTTATGCGTTCAAGCCTTTTGTTTGCTTTACTGACCACGGCCACAGACTAGGCAGCGGTTTTCATTGAGTTGTTTTGTTTTGTTTTTTCCAAAGTGACTACAGTTTATATAGGACCCAGCAATGTGTATGCATAGTTTAAATTATTTCTTTGAATGTGCATTACCTTGCATTTGTCAACAGATAATTCCATCTGTTGCCATGCTGCCCATTCATCTAATTCTCTGAGGACCCTCTGAGGTTCTTCACAGTGTTTTCTAATCTTGTTTAACCTAAATAAATTTACTCCATCTGCATACAATCATCCTCTTTTCTAGATCATGGGCATGTAAATCAAGACTAACCCTGTATATATAGGGAGTTATAAATCTGTGTATATATCTGGGAGGGTTGCAAGAGCTTTGGAGGATAGGATTAAAATTCAAAATGATCTTGACAAACTGGAGTCTGAAGAAAATAGGATGAAATTCAATAAGGACAAATGCAAAGTACTCCATTTAGGAAGGAATAATCAGTTCCACACATACAAAATGGGAAATGACTGCTTAGGAAGGAGTACTGCAGAAAGGGATCTAGGGGTCATAGTGGACCATAAGCTAAATGTGAGTCAACAGTGTAACACTGTTGCAAAACAAAAAGCAAACAGCATTCTGGGATGTATTAGCAGGAGTGTTGTAAGCAAGACACGAGAAGTAATTCTTTCACTCTACTCTACGCTGATTAGGCCTCAACTGGAGTATTGTGTCCAGTTCTGGGCGCCACATTTCAGGAAAGATGTAGACAAATTGGGGAAAGTCCAGAGAAGAGCAACAAAAATGATTAAAGGTCTAGAAAACATGACCTCTGAGGGAAGATTGAAAACATTGGGTTTGTTTAGTCTGGAGAAGAGAAGACTGAGAGGGGCATGATAACAGTTTTTAAGTATATAAAAGGTTGTTACAAATAGGAGGAAGAAAAAATTATTCTCCTTAACCTCTGAGGATAGGACAAGAAGCAATGGGCTTAAATTGTACCAAGGGTGGTTTAGATTGGACATTAGGAAAAACTTCCTAACTCTCAGGGTGGTTAAGCACTGGAATAAATTGCCCAGGGAAGTTGTGGAGTCTCTATCACTGGAGATTTTTAAGAGCAGGTTAGACAAACACCTGTCAGGGATGGTCTAGATAATACTTAGTCCTGCCATGAGTGCAGGGGTCTGGACTAGATGACTTCTCGAGGTCCCTTCCAGTCCTATGATTCTATATCAATGTAAAAGCAGCATGAGAGGAAAATTCTGTGTACACTGTTTGCAACTCAAGTTAAATAGCAACTTATTATTTTACAATCATCAGCAGTAATGTTAGTACTCTGTCATTGGGGGACACAGAAAAAGAAAATGATGTCAGTGGAAGTAGTTGATGTGGGCAGGTAACAGCCTGGCTGAACTGTTTTGTATGGGTATTTGTGAACAGGTTTGGTTGATTATGTCTTTGATTTAAGAAAAGGTTTTAATTTCCACAATCTGGAATAACTGTCTGATCAAATGATCACATATAGTCCAAATAAATTAGTGGGTATTAAATATGTGACAGCCCTGCCTGCTTATGAGAGATGCAGGGCAAACTTCTCCCTTCCCTTTCTGTCTGCATGTTGCTCTTTACTGCCTTCTGTGTATTTCTCTGCACATTGAACTCTCATTAAAATTGATGTCAAGGGGAGCTTCACAACCAGTGTGATTACAGACCATGCAGGAGAGATTCACAGTACGACTGGGAGAGGAGAATTTTATCTCCCTACTCATAAAAGGTTCTTTCTCACTCCATGAAGATATGCTTTGAGAAATAGAATAAGTTTGACACTGTATTTACCATCCTTGTCTACGATGAACAGAATTATTTTATAGACAGACACATTGTTCTCTCACGTATTAATTTTTTTAAATACATTTCACTTCTGCTGACAAGCCATTAAAATTCAGCATTTAAATGTCACACTTTGGCATGTAATTTGCTGTCATGAAAACAGCTCTGGATTTATTTCCTGGCAGGACTCTCATGAAGTATTGAACAATATGTCAAAAGAATAAAGTGCCATAATTTCTTAAAGGGGGAGAGAGAAAAAAATCCCAAATCAGTATGAAGCAGAGGACTAAAATATGAAATTGGCTGCACTGATTGTTAGAGATGTAGAGCTGTGACAGCACTGGAAAAAGTAATGTTGTTGGTAGGAAAGAGAGACTATATTTGTTCTGAGCTTGAGGGGTTTGGTGAGGTTCTTTGGGTATGATTTATCAAAATATATTGAAGAGATTACTAATCTATGTTGGGTTTTGTGAGTACGTGGACAGGAGACTTCCAAGAAAACCGAGGCGGCTGTAGAAAGGGTTGTGGTGCCACTGTTTCCTTTGAGTCAGATATTTTCTCCTCTGTGTCAAATTAAACCAATAATCTAGCACAGTTCTAGGAGGGACTGTGCTGCTGCAGGTGCAGTCATTTTTGTTAGACAGAAGGCTCTGATCACATGTGGCCTTTAATAAACCGAGGGTAAGAGTAATTTTAGTGGCTGGGACAAATTTAATTTTGGGTCATTTTCATTCTACCTACCTAAATTCCCCCTAAGGTTTTATAGATATGATATTCTTCATTTCTTGTCCTTAACTATTGTACGGTTTTACTGTGCACTGTTAGACAATCACTGCATTGCACCCCAGAGGCAGCAGCAGTTCAGGCATGGGTGAAATGAATTTTGTATGTTTTTAGAGTGCTTTGAGATGGAATTTGTTGGTAACAATTAAAAAAACCCAGACAATTTTATTTTTAAAATATATTTTTAGTTATTTGTATATTGCTAATTAGTTTACAATATTTTGAAGTACATTATTGTACCTTGTCTTCCAATCCTTATCGCTCAGTATCCGTAGATATTGCTTTATTGCTTCCACTGTTTCATCACTGCAGTATATGTAACGTGAAGCCAAACAGCATATTTGTTATTTCAAAATATTTTCTCTGCTAATTATTTATCCTGATGTACAGTAACACATTTAATAACAAAAAAGGTAATCACATTCTTGGATAAATGTTAGATTGTCTTATGGGCTTGGATAAACTTTGTGCTTCTCCTCCAGGTGGTTCTTCATATTTCCCCTTTCTCCATTTTCTGTTTTTACTGGCTGCTGTAGCAGCATGTGTAGATTTCATGTGGCATTGTGACAGATTTTCAACACCCAGGGGAGTGCCTTGAAATGTTTCTAGCAACAACATTCTCTTCCTGTCAGGTTACTCTCTCTCTCTTTCTAACAACCCTTGTAGAAATTCTGCTAAAATGTATGTGCATCTGGTGTCAAGAATATCAAATGCAGGCAGGATGGGCAGGCTTTCAAAATGACCTGTCATTGCAAAAGGAAAGTGGCGGGTACCATTATGCTAGTATGAAAGAAACAATAAGGGAAGGAATCTTTCAGTGTGTAGCTGAAAATTCAGTCAAAAAGGGAACATCTAAGCAGATTGGGCCCAAAATTTGCCTTCCTGTAAAATATGTATAACTTAATTGTGAATCCTTTGGTTTCTAAAAAAGTTGACAAGTGTGTTGACACTACAGTATAGCTGCTATAGAAAACTTTCAGAAAGATTTTGTTTTTAAAGTCCCTCCCCTCTTTGTTGCAAAAGTCTAATTAATTAATAAATGAACCATGGCTGCACAGGCACCATGCCTATCAGGATGAAACCTAAAGATTCAGCACCAAAAGCACGTCTCATCACTTCAGCTCATTTAGTTCTAAGTAGCAAGTAGTAATAATAGCAGAGATAGCCACTACAGGCCTTTTCCCTGGGCTGTGCTGACATCATGGATGCTGTTGCTACAAATTAAGCAAAACTTGTGTTCCCCAAGAGACAAGACCAGTTTTTGCTACATGGAAACAAGACACACATATTAAGTGGAAGAAACATGAATTGGTTTCTGAAGTGTGGGGGGCAAAGGGGTAAAATAAAATATACTTGGCATTGAGCAGGGTTTTGATTTGTCTTTTCCCTGCTGATGAAGAGGGGCCTAGAAATTCACCTGGCCCATCTGTGTATTTCCTTCTGACTGGGCCCTTCCCTTGCTGGATGACAACCACAAGGTCAGAGAGAGACATGTGGAGAGGTTGGTGCTGGGAGGAGTCAGTCTACTGCAGTGGTTCCCAAACTTGTTCTGCCGCTTGTGAAGGGAAAGCCCCTGGCGGGCCGGGCCGGTTTGTTTACCTGCCACGTCCGCAGGTTCGGCCGATCGCGGTTCCCAGTGGCTGCGGTTCGCTGCTCCAGACCAATGGGAGCTGCTGGAAGTGGTGGCCAGTACGTCCCTTGGCCCGCGCCGCTTCCAGCAGCCTGGAGCTGCGAGCCGCGATCGGCCGAACCTGCGGACGCGGCTGGTAAACAAACCGGCCCGGCCCGCCAGGGGCTTTCCCTGCACAAGTGGCGGAACAAGGTGGGGAACCACTGGTCTAGTGCCCTCTGCTGCTGCTTGCCCTGAACTGGAAGTACAAAAACCTGCAATTTAAAAAACAAAAGAATGTTCAGACAACTCTGCAACAATTCCCCAGCTTCCTGGTAAGCCTAGGGCAGTGTTCCAACCTGTCTCCTACACTCTCTCCCAGTAGTGGTCATGTAATTAAATACACAATTCTCAGTGCAAACATATACTTTAAAATTATTTTTAGAAGTCTCTCAAAAATAACTGTCACTGAAGTTGTGTATGCTGCTGATGTTGCTTATTGATAGCTGCCATTTCACTACTTCCCAGCAGGAGTTAGGGATGTGTGAATTGAACAGACACATATCATTGCTGGGACTGCACTGGAAAGTTTAGTGATATGTGGCCTACATAACTGCTGATTTTGCAGTGGAACATAAAAAATAATCTTATTTCTCCCAGTTTCTGTCTGCTCTTTTGCTGCTCTCTCTCTCCCACCTTTTCTAAATCACTTTTTTTATTATCACTTCATTATCTTTATTAATGATGCTTCTAAATCCTAATCACAACTAGCTCCCAAATAACAGCCTTAGTTCAAGTGCCTTGGCTAATTCCTGATTAATAGGCCCTCTAATTCTGTATTTTGGGATATGAAACTGTAATTTTAAAGTAAACTGTTAAAATAACTGAGATTGTTTTCACTCCTAGATAGGACAGCTTACTTTAGACTATCTTTTAAAGGTCTTTTCTTTCCTTTTTGGCATGAAAATGCTGAGCTCCACTTGTCTTAGTTTATATCAGATTTACAAGACGGTAGCTTCCCGGTTATTTTTTTATTTATTATATTTAGTTCTACTTTCCTTTTTTTTATGATTTACTGATCCTCATGATTACACATGTAGCTATTAGAATTGGCCAGAGCTTATCTCCTGGATCAACCTCCAGATGGGCCCTGTGACCATAAATTATTTAACAATCCACTTAAATGCAGCTCTGTTCAAAGGGCCAGCTCAAAATAGGACTTAAAAGAGACGTAAGTGATAAATAGGCCTTTTGTTATCCCTCTACACTGGGGTGAATTTCACTCTATATAATTCAGATCTGGGAAGAATTACATTGGAGCAAATAATATTGAATTTTTTAAATGTGAAGAAAGGCAACTGTTCACACTGATCGGTGTTTTCTCCCCCAAGTCTCCAAGGAATACAGTGTTATTACTAGATAACTGATCCAACTATTCACATCATTCACAGCAGCACTAAAGTACACACCAGGGAGAGAGTTGATTAGACGTATATCCCTTTTACTCCTTGCAGAATACTCTGCATCCCAGCATACAACCTCTTTCTGCTCATTTACATGGCATAGACTGATAGCTAGGGCTATCTGAAAGCTGTAAATGAGCTTTTTGCCTCACTAATAGTTTTTACTAGCCACAGAATGTGTTCCCAGGCCTAAAGCTGTTTACTGCATCCATCATCAATGCTATTAAATGAGAGTTCATCTAATTTGCCTTAAGGGACACCAGTGAACTTTATCAAGGTCCTTATAATGAATGCATGTACACATAATTTCTTCACACACCTTTATGAATACATTTTTTTTTTAAATTGCAGTGTAAGAAAACCAACTGGCTTCACAAAAAATAATAAACCAATACTTCTATTAAATGCAAAACATCACATTTCTGTAATATTTAAATTGCACAGATAAGCAAATGGTGTGGAAATAAGCAAATAAATGTTGAGGAAATTCCAATATAAAAGTTACACGTGCAGTCTTGACTCTGACCTCATGTGTGTATATATTACAATGCAGTCTCTAACTATAGGATCACATACTATGTCACAAATTATATAACAGTCTGCATTTTTTTCTTAGACCATTAATTATCAGAAGTTCGAATTAGTGTATTTAGTATGGATACACAAATTCGACTTCATAAGGTCGAATCCACAAATTCGAATTAAGTAGATTCGAAATAGTCCTGTAGTGTAGACAAGGCCTTACACAGGTTAATGACCATAAGAGCCTGGCATTTAGGGAAGATATGTCTGGACAAACTGGCTGAGGAGGAATGTGCAGCAAAATTACATTGTCTGTACAGTCTGGCTTGGAACATATGTTCAGCCATATTAAGTATGCATTAAGGGCTTGATCCTCCAGGGTGCTCAGGAACTCCTAGAGATGCTGAGCATTCTAACCTTTTATCAGTGGGAGCTGAGGGTGCTAACTTCCTTCACAAATTTCTTACACCACTTTGCAGAATTGTACCTAAGTGCCTTAAATGGAGTTCAAAGCAGAGCATGTGGGGTACCCAGGTGCTGAGTCAAAGACTCCTAGGGGTACATTTACACAGGGATAAAAAAACCTTGGCTGGCCCAGTTCAGCTGACTCAGGCTCTTGGGACTCGGGCTCTTGGGCTGAAAAATTGCTGTCAAGCATTCAGGTTTGGGCTAGAGCCTAAGCTGTGGGACCCTGCAAGGGTCGAGGGGGTCCAAGAGTTTGGGCTCCACCCTGAGCCGAACATCTACACAGCTATTTTTAACCCTGCAGCCAAAGCCCTGCAAGGCAGGGCCGGCTCCAGGCACCAGCATTCCAAGCTGGTGCTTGGGGCGGCAATCTGGAAGGGGCAGCAGTCCCGGTTGTTTTGCCCCCAAGCAGCGCGCCGAATTGCCGCCGCGGCGGTGGGGGCAGTCCGTGCGCCTTTAGGGCGGCAGGCGCGTTTCCGCGGTGGCGGCAATTTGGCAGCAGCTTCTATGTTTAGCTGTCCGCAGCGGCTTCAGCTAAACATAGAAGCTGCCGCCGAATTGCCGCCGCCGCAGAAACGCGCCTGCCGCCCTAAGGGCACACGGACTGCCCCCCGCCGCCTGTGGCGGCAATTCGGTGCGCTGCTTGGGGCAACGAAAACTGTAGAGCCGGCCCTGCTGCAAGGCCAGGCCAGCTGCGGCTGTGTTGTGGGGTTTTTATCCAGACATAGACACACCCAATGAGGCCAAGAGTTTAGTGGGATTAAGAAACAAAGATTAGATATTTATATGACTAATGAGAACATACACAGTTATGTAAGAGAGGCTAGAAATGTATAAGGGTTTATGCTCCAAGTCATAAAACAACACAGTGTTTTACAGTGACCTGTGATTAGGATTATACTTCTCCCATGGTCAGATTATTACATAAATGTCTTTATGGAATTTTTTGCACCATCTTCTGAATATCTGGTATTGACCACTGTTGGAGGCAGGATACTAAACTAGACAGGCCTACTGGTCTGATGCAACAAAACTAGTCCTATTACTAAGGTAGCTTAAGAGTTGCTTTGCCACAGTAGCGGTGGCTCAGAAAACTGTTGAAATGCTGTTGAAAAAATGTATCTGTTCTCCCATGGATATTGCAGCAAGACAAATTTATCTAAGCAGCCTTTGTGGCATGTGCCAAGGCCCTTCACATCTAGTAAGCATATCCTTTGTTAGAAGCACATGTTACAAACCTAGCAAAAACCATGTATTATGCATACTCAAAGCCAGAATTATCAAATTTTGATAACCTGGTCAAATCCAATTGCTTCCAGAGAAAGACTGCCAATTTTCAACTTTCAAATTTATGTGGTTTCAGCCGTAATATGTTTAAAAAACCCCCCCAAACATTGCTAGTATATATTTCAGAAAAAAAAGGTTTTATCCCCGTTTGACATGAACTTAAAATGGCTAATCAATGTAACTTAAATATTTTTAAAGAAATAAAATAAAAACTCCTTTGGGCAAAGCCCAAGCCTGGATGGAAAATATCATTCCAAAAGATGAAAATTTCAGAAAGGCATTACCAAGTGAAAACAGGGGGTTAGAATAGATACATCGCTCGCAGTGCTTGCTGCTGTTCCTGCTGTAATTTTCTTTTAATTGAAGTAGACTTTTCTGTGCTTAGATATAGGGGAGGGGAGGGAAGAAAAGCGGAGGGACAGGGACAAAAGTGTCTGACAGTGATTTGAGGCTCATTGATCCATTCTGTAAAATTGAGCCAACTTGTCACTAAAAGTATTTTTTCCTTCTAAGTTTATTGTGCTATTGTCACATTGTGAACACCCTGTGCATTTGCATTATGATTCAAAGGGAAGGCTGTTATGATCTCATGAATATATCTAGCTGTCTGCCTAAATTCTGAGTAATGTGTCAAAATGTGCCACTTCTTGAACTTGAAATAAATAAATCAAGGCGTACCACGATGGCAGTACCTGAAGCGGAATGAATTGCAAGACAACAGATCCAGTTGATAGCTACTGTTTAGCAACGATTTTATCTATTTAGGGGCAATGGTAGGTGTTATATTTGTCTGAATTTTTTTGTCAGATAGTGGCATAAAGTCTCACTGCTCTGCTTGCAGATCTGTTGTAACAATTCCTTCAAATGTGGGTGAGAAATGACACTTCAGGTGTGTTAAATTGCCTTGAGATAAAATAGTGCTCCAAAAAAAAAATGGGGCAGAAGGAACTGCTTATTTCTGAGACGGAGCCCCTGTGTGAGAGGGAGTGTTAAACTCTAAATGTTATTAGTATTGAACAAGGCATTTTATCTGGAAAATAGGCAAAACAGGTATTGTACAGTTTGGGGGAGTCACCAGAAAGAGTGATCCTACTGCAGTGTAATCAAGGGTGGTATGATAGTGGTTCCTTGGTCTCATGGTAAATTTACTGCTGGATGACAAGCTTTTTAATAACCCCATCGCAGATGATATTCTGGTTGAGCTTCTGCTGATAGTTGCCTAGTCAGAGTCAACAATAGTTAAACATAAACTCGTGCTATAAACCAGGAACTTGCTAAGCATTGCCCTTACCATCAGAGTCTTCGGTTACTAGGGAACATCCTCCAGTAACAGTATCTTCTGTCTTGTGTGTGGCTTTGTTTGTGTGGCTTTGTGCAAAAGTCATAAACAAACATGGACAGGATTTTCACTCCTCTCTGCAATTTAATGTTTGTTGTGTCATCTTCCAACAATGAATCAAAGTCCACAGATTCCATGTTGGAACAATACTGATTTCAAAGGGTTGATGGCAGATTCTAGGATGTTGCGACTGATCCTACTGAGGAATCAACAGCCATCACTCATTAATCAACATTGTTCTCCATTGATTTGATATGAGGATTAACATTAACATTCAATTAAGAGGACAGGTAAGATTAAAATCTTAAATGAATTACTATTAAAAGTATCCCTGACAGGGTTATGCCTGTCTTTCTAAAGTATATTCATGGGGCAAGAGCCATAACTTTGCATATGAATGAGTTAAAGCAAACTTCTTAGGTGTTATAGGAAGTTTTGCATCAGTGTAATGGTTACTATAAATATTAATTAATAAGATTAATACTAGAGACCTCATTGTGCTAAACATTATACAAACTGAGTCAGTGAATCTGTCAGAAATAGAACCCAGATCTCCTGAATCCCAATCTAGAGCCCTGTTCAGTGGGCCACACTGGCTCTCCTGAGACAGTAAACACAATAGTTCTAGTGCTTGAACCTCAAGAATGTGCTGAGTTCTTTGACAAACAGCCTAGTAATTGTCATGTTTTTGCTGCTTTTTGTGAAGCGATGGTGCCATCAAATATGGGACTTTCCTTTGCTTCCACATTAAATGTTTGTCATGAAGATCAAGTTCAGGTTGTTAAAACTCACATCAAATAGTGTTTTTAAGGAAAATGGAAAGCTCTCACCACCCCATCACCTCTTGTACACTGTGTTGGCCCCTTCATCAAAATGGAAAGAGAGGTTAAAAACTCTAGTTGAATCAGAAAGGGAATTCCTCACTTCTGAGCTTGTGTAATGGGGTGTCCAACCCACACTCGCCCTGAAGGGGTCAATGGATGTCAGATGGGCCAGTTAACCTATTAGGCTGAATGCTGAGAGGACAGCCCTAATTAGGGGAATCTCACCTGTGAGGGAACTGACAGGGCCTCTATAAAGGAAGGGAGCTAGTCTGCAGTCTCTCTCTGCGAGAGGGGAGGTGTATTTGGGGGCTATAGAGACCAGTACCCAGGGTTGCTCCCTGGGAGGAGGAGCTGAGAGACTAGCAAACCCCAGGAAGGGAGGGGTGCCCAGGGTGGGAAGCAGCCCAGGGAGTAAGCAGCAAGGCTGTGCGTTGTAGGAGTCCCTAGGCTGCAATCCGGAGAACAGGGCAGGCCCAGGTTCTCCTACTCACCACTGTGGAAGTGACACTGGAAGACTGCCTGGGTCACTGTCGGACTGACAGAGACTTTGAAGGATCATACCCCAGAAGGGGGGGAACGCTGAATGACCTGGCTTAAGGGCCTAGCCACAAAGAGGACGCTGTGGTTCCTGGAGTGAGAGATGGGCTGCAGACTGGAGAGCGATATAGAGTGACGATGTACAACCGTGGGAAGGGGTGTTGACCTCATACGCTAATCCCCAGAGGGCCAGCAGGAGGGGCCAGCCTAACGACGAGTGGACCAGTCCCTTTTCACACCTCGGAAAAAGGGGAATTATGGATGTGGAAGGTGAAACTTATCTGTGATGTACCATCTTAATGAAGGGAACACATTCGCTCTTTGCAGTTAGAATTGTGCTGCCTCAGAATCAACTGTTCAGTAAGAATGGAAATATGCTGTAAAGCTCACCATCTACCTGGGTAAATGAGGCTGCTCTGCACTGTCAGAGGACAGGTGACACTCCTGGGCCTGAGTTTGAATAGAAGCTGTCTTGATAGTTTGTCTTGCTGAAATTACTTCTGGGATCAATGGACTCTGCAAGTGGTGCTACATATTTGAGTTTCAGATGGACATTAGTAATTATAGCTCCTCAGCAGTTTTCTTCCATTTTTGTTGTTTATTTCCCTTTTGAAAACTGCCAGTGTACCAATCAATACTACAGAGAGGAAAAAAGGGATGTGGAACTGAGCATAATACTTACAATCTCAAGGGTTGCTTATACAAAAAAACGTGAAAACTGGGGCTTTCTGCACAGCATCCATTTGATAGAATCCTCCTTTATGGTCTCTTGTTGTTATCTTATTGTGAACTGAGGACCTAGAGGTGAGAACTAGTGACTAGTCCATTGATCTACTATACACTGTCCATTCCCTCAGTGAAGTAGAAGGAAGCCAAACAGGCATTGCAGGTTTGACCCTATAGTGTGTGATGTATTTTCAGACCTAGTAATCTTTGTCTGTACTGGTTTTGTTGAGACCACTTGCAGTTGAGGTAGACATTGATGGAGAAAAGAACAAGTGTTTGCTAATTTGTCACCGCTTGTACTGCTTTTTGTTCACTTTTCAGTGACTGCATAGGGCTAATTGTTCACAAACTGAAAAAACTTTAGTAACTTCTAGTTGGGACTTGTATACCTCAGCTCCCCAAATCTCTGAGGGAGTCAGGAAGATGAAGTTAGAAATGTCATGCTAAGAGGATGACTGTGATGCTGGCAGGCCAGGTGCCAGTGCATGCCAACGTCCCCATGTTTTAACTGAACACTGACAGATCCATAGCTGGAATCAGTTTGGTTCACTTGTGGGTTAATATTGACAAATTGATATTAGAATTATAAGAAAATGTTTAGTAGTTAGGCTCTATTGAATGCTTGTGAGTTGCTCCATGCATCAATCTTATTTGTAATATCTATGTTCTGTATTGTAGTGTAATATTTGAGTGGTTGTATTGTGAGCCTCTGTAACTGTATGAATTGCCATACAGCAGCGAGACATTAATTAGTGCGAAGAGTTGCTTTTCTACAGAAATTGTTATGCCCCTTTGAAAGAGGAGACCCATTCATACCAGACTGGCTAGGACTGGATCTTACAACTAGAAACTCTTTACATCTGGATTGAGGAATCATCAACTAAAGACTCTTATTGCAGTTTTGCTCTCCTCCCTTGAAGATGAGTCATGTAAGTGGACTCCTATCAGCAAGTTCGCAGCGCAGAGCACATGGCAGGAAGAGGATAAAAACCCCAAACGAAAGGAACTAAGGATCTTTATGCTGCTTGGACTCGGGGTGGGGGTGGTGAGGAGGGTGCATGGTGTTTCGAGGCATAAGCAAGAGATCCCCAGCTGTTTAGCCTGGGTTAAGCTTTAAAGACAAATAAAGCTTGCTTATTAAGTAGCCTGTACTACCTTTTGAAACCTAAGAAAAGAAAAAGACATATTGCTTTTGGGGATACAATTATTCTACAAAAGCAGCAAAGAGTCTTGTGGCACCTTGTGGCACAGATCCAGACTAACACGGCTACCCCTCTGATAATTATTCTACAATAAAATCTAAAGTTATTAAATGAGTGGTGCCTGCCTGCCAACGGTAGGCATGTTGGCAGGTATATGTTGGCAGTACCTTTTTAGTAAGGCCTCATTCAGGGCTCCGCTGTACTAAGCATTGTACAAACATATACGGGTCCATGCCCCAGGTTACATGGCATTGTGTATAAGGAGAAGCAGTTTGATACTGTCAAAAAACTCTCAGGAGAATGAGTGACTGGGATGCAGAGGGATGAGAAGACCCAGTCTGGCTTGGAGTGGAAGAGAAGAATCTGCTACACTACATATCAGCAAGGAGCTTTAGGTTTAATCTCTGCCAGGAGTGGATGATGAAAGTGCTACTTTCTTTCCAAGACAGAATGAGATAGATAAAGTTGACTGATCAACAGAAAGAAAACATGTAATGGGGATATTTGATCGTGAAAGCTTGTCCTCAAGTTCCAGGAGGAGAATTCAATTGGGATATGTTTTTTGTACACAGAATAGGAAACAAATTGAATTAGAAGCAACTCGGTACCAGTAGCATATATCAAGTTTCACCCAAGATGGATCCACTGCTAAAGCAAGGAAATGTTAACATAAGCTAAGACAGGTGCTTTAGGAGGTGAGACTGGCTGATTGCTAGCAGGTCTGGGACCGATTTATCAAAGTGAGTTCTGTACTGATTGCCAATAGGGTTTCAATTTAATGTAATTCAGGGAACACTTAATACTTTTCAGAATACTTTGTATGAATCAATAGAATTGTAGCAAAAATTAATACGAATGAAGTCATAGTTCTCATAAAAATTGACTCATTACAATTCCAACTGTATAATATGTATAAGGCTTGTGTCTGTAGCCGTGTAGTGTTTCTTTCAAATTTTGATTTTGTAAATAATTTTGTAAATAGTTTATATTAGCTTAGTTTAGCTTTAGTTAGATAGTTTTGCGATTAAGGGTCCCCCCTTGTTTCCACATTGTTCATGGGGCCTTAATATGCCCAGGACTCTCTTCAGGGACCTTTCTCACAAGAGAGTTCTCAAAAAGGAAGTGAACTTCCTAATCCATCTAGGGGCAAAAGACCCCATACCTCCCCAACAGGGAGTGGGGGGCATTACTCCAAATACTCCCTAATCCCCATGTAGCGGGGTGGCTTCCCCACTCCTGGAGAACAAGGATTGAGAGCAGCTGAGGGAATGGCTGACCACAGTTGTGGCCAGCTCAATTAGGGCCCAGCTGGCCCTGATAAGAGGGCTGGGGGCCAGGAGCTGAAAAAGTCTCACTCTAGCCTTGGAGTAGGAAGGGCTAGTTGCCTCAGAGGAAGGTACCTAAACTAGAGCAGTGCTGGGGAATAGGGCAAGGGAGCTGGAGAGCTCCAGCCTGGTAAAACCCCAGGCTGCAGGCCTTGGTGAAGGCCTATAAAGATACTGGGACTACAGAGATGCAGCCTGGGGTTAGGCAGAAGCAGCTGGTCCAACCTCCTTGCCAGTGATGAGTAGCCATGACAGACTGCACACTGCCCCAGTGAACAGGGGCTAGATGGTGAGTGGCAGTAGCTGCTGAGGCAAGGTGGGTGAGAGGGTTCGGGGTTCCCCTGGGAGGGGAGACCCAGAGCGTGGTGGGGTACTGCTGGGGCAGAACCCCGAGGAAAAGGGCACCAGGTTCCAGGAGGGACATGGGGGCCTGAGGCGGGCGAGACACTGGACAGTAGGAGGCGCTCCGTATGCTAGAGAGCTAATTCCCAGGATAACCAGCAGGAGGTGCTGCACTGGTGAGTCTCGCTTCGCTACACCCCACAAAGAAGGGGAGTTGGGGAATCTTGGACCTAAGACAACTGAATACGTTCATCTGTCATTCAAGATTCTGCATTACTACATTGTCTGCTATAATCCCCTCCCTGAACAAAGGTGAATGAAGCTCTTGTTTTGATAGATAACTATTTCCGTGTAGATATTCACTCTGCGCACAAGAAATACCTGCATTTTACAGTGAGCTTAGAACACATCCAATATAGGCTGCATTTCAGCCTATCAATAGCCCTGAGAGTCTTTACAAAATTCTGGCTATGGTAGTGGCACACCTTCACTGACAGGGCAACCCAGGTTTCCCTACCTAGATGACTGGCTGCTCGTGGAATGGTCGTATCCTGAGGTTCAGGCAGCAGTCGCTTCCCTACTTGATCATTGTTTTACGCCTTGGAACTTCAAGTAAATCCGGAAAAGTCAACGTTAATGCCCACAAGAGTTATAAAATTTATTGGAGTGAATCTGGACTGGATCATGGCCAGGGCATACTTACCTCAGGACAGATTCCTTGTGATGAGAGATCTAATTACTCAACTTTGACTCAGCCTCCAGACTACAGTCAGGTCCTGCTTAGTCCTGTTGGGCCACGTGGCCTCATGCACCTATGTGATCTCCTTCACAAGGCTTCAGGGATGGCTGAGAAAGGATTGTGCTCTGAGCAGAGACCCCCTGGACAAAATATCTCAGCTTCCTCACAATGGGGATATCTATCCGTTCACTACAATTAGCATCTATTAGTGCCTTTCATCCTCTGGTGGAGAACTGCTCAGTTTTCATCCATCTTGCAACAGTCAGGTTCCTAAAAGGCATTATCAGAATGTTCCTGACAGCAGAGCCGTAACAAGGAATTTCTGCGCCCGAGGCAAGGGCCGGCTCCAGGCTCTTTGGCGGCAATCCGGTGGCGGGTCCCTGAGTCCCTTTCGGAGGGAAGGACCTGCCGCCGAATTGCCACCGCCGCTTCATTCATTTTTTGGCGGCAATTCGGCGGTGGGTCCCTGAGTCCCTCTCAGAGAGAAGGACCCACCGCCAAATTGCCACAGAAGAAGCGACGGTGGTAGAGCTGCTGCTGAAGCGCCGCTGATCACGGTAGAGCTGCGCCTCTCCGCTTTGCACGCCCGAGGCAAGTGCCTCAGTCGCCTCACCCTTGTTATGGCACTGCCTCACAGTACTGAAACCTGTGCATTCTGGGCACTGACGAGCTTGCCATTTGAGCCCTTGGAAACTTGCATATCTTAGCAGTTTAGGTAGCTTTCCTAACTACTGTCACCTTAGCTAGGAGAGTGGGTAAGCTCAGGGCCCTCATGGCAGACTGCCTTTCACAGAGAGACAAGGTGGGTGAAGTAATATATTTTATTGGACTAACTTCTGTTTGTGAGAGAGACAAGCTTCTGAGCCACAAAGAGCCCTTCTTCAGGTCTGGGATGGGAGTATCTTTCACAGACTGGAAGCTTGAAAGCTTGTCTCTCACCAACAGAAATTGGTCCAATAAAAGATGTTACCTCACCCACATTGTGTGTCTCTCATATCCAGGGACCAGCATGACTGCAACTACATTGCATTGGAGCTTTCACAGTGACAGTCTCCCTGAGATTACACCCCAGGTTGATCTCCAAGGTTCTTCTGATTTTCACTTGAATCAAACAGCCCATCTACCTAGGGTTACCATATTTGAACATTCAAAAAAGAGGACACTCCACCGCAAGGCAGGGGATGCGGGGCTGGTGCGGGCAGGGCAGGGGGTGCAGCTGGGGCTGGCTGTGGGCAGGGGGTGTGGGGCTGGTTGGCTGCGGGCAAGGGGTGTGGGGCTGGTTGGAGGCAGGGCAGGGGGTGTGGGGCTGGCTGGCTGTGGGCAGGGGTGCGGCAGGGGCTGGAGACGGGCTGGCTGGAGGCAGGGCAGGGGGTGTGTGAGGCTGGCTGGAGGCAGGGGCTAGCTGCGGGCAGGGGATGTGGGACTGGCTGGAGTCAGGGCAGGGGGTGTGTGTGGCTGGCTGGAGGCAGGGACTGGCTGCGGGCAGGGGATGTGGGGCTGGCTGGAGGCAGGGTGTGTGTGGGGCTGGTTGGCTGCGGGAAGGGGGTGCGGCAGGGGCTGGAGACGAGCTGGCTGGAGGCAGGGCAGGGGGGGTGTGGGGCTGGCTGGAAGCAGGGGCTGGCTGCTGGCAGGGCAGGGGGTGAGGGGCTGGCTGGAGGCAGGGCAGGGGGTGTGGGGCTGGCTGGAGGCAGGGCAGGGGGTGTGTGGGGCTGGCTGGAGGCAGGGCAGGGGGTGTGTGGGGCTGGCTGGAGGCAGGGCAGGGGGTGTGTGGGGCTGGCTGGAGGCAGGGCAGGGGGTGTGTGGGGCTGGCTGGAGGCAGGGCAGGGGGTGTGTGGGGCTGGCTGGAGGCAGGGGGGGGGGTGTGTGGGGCTGGCTGGAAGCAGGGGCTGGCTGGAGGCAGGGCAGGGTGTGTGGGGCTGGCTGGAGGCAGGGCAGGGGGTGTGTGGGGCTGGCTGGAGGCAGGGCAGGAGGTGTGTGGGGCTGGCTGGAAGCAGGGGCTGGCTGCTGGCAGGGCAGGGGGTGTGGGGCTGGCTGGAGGCAGGGCAGGGGGTGTGTGGGGCTGGCTGCCAGGGGGTGTGTGGGGCTGGCTGGAGGCAGGGCAGGGGGTGTGTGGGGCTGGCTGGAGGCAGGGCAGGGGGTGTGTGGGGCTGGCTGGAAGCAGGGGCTGGCTGCTGGCAGGGCGGGGGTGTGGGGCTGGCTGGAGGCAGGGCAGGGGGTGTGTGGGGCTGGCTGCTGGCAGGGCAGGGGGTGTGGGGGGCAGGGGTGTGGGGCTGGCTGGAGGCAGGGCAGGGGGTGTGTGGGGCTGGCTGGAGGCAGGGCAGGGGGTGTGTGGGGCTGGCTGGAGGCAGGGCAGGGGGTGTTTGGGGCTGGCTGGAAGCAGAGGCTGGCTACTGGCAGGGCAGGGGGTGTGGGGCTGGCTGGAGGCAGGGCAGGGGGTGTGTGGGGCTGGCTGCTGGCAGGGCAGGGGGTGTGGGGCTGGCTGGAAGCAGGGGCTGGCTGCGGGCAGGGTGGCGGGTACTCACGGGGAGAGCGGCTCGGGGCAGCAGTGCACGGAGCAGCCCGAGCCGAGCAGCAGGACTCAGCCCAAGTCAGCAGAGCAGCTGGGGACCCGGCGGGCAGCAGCAGCGGGAGCACCAGGGCCAGGGGAGCAGCACAGCAACAGGGCCCATGCCCAGGGCCAGGCGGCAGACCGCATGGCTCCCGCTCCCACAGCGCTGCGCCCCCGGCCGGGGTGGGGCCGGAAGAGGAATGACATCACTTCCTGGCCAGCTGGAGCCCATCAAAGCTGCAGCGCCCCCTCGCACAGCGGGGTGAAGCGGGTTACACGTTTAGCCGGGGCCGGGCGAGTATCCCAGACACGCAGCTCCTGCAGGTAACTCTGGGCTTACTGTGCCTCCCTATTTTCCCTGACATGTTTGGCTTTTTGGAAATTCCTCCCGGATGGCGATTTGAGAACCAAAAAGCCGGACATGTCTGGGAAAATATGGACGTATGGTAACCCTATATCTATCTGTAGTCTATCCAAAAATCTCACAGTAGTAGTGAGGACAGGAGACTCCATTCCCTGGTCAGACCCAGAGCTCTAGCCTTGTACCTGAATAGAATGGAGCCCCTTAGAAGATCTCTGAGGTGATTTGTCTCCGACATTGAGAGGATGAATGGGGAAGCATTCTCTTCCTAGAGACTTTCAAAATGGATTTCCAACTTCATCCTGCTCTGGTATGAACTTCCTCCCCAATCTGACAAGGCTCATTTAGCCAGAATTCAAGCTGCCTCAGTGGCTTCCCTATAAAGAATTCCCCTCTGAGATCCACAGAGCAGAAATCTGGGGCTCTGCTCGTATATGTAGGTATTATGCCCTGGTTCAAACTTCAGGTAGGGATGCTCGGTTAGGTTCAGCATTTCCAAGAACAGTAGTTTAGAGCACATCCTTGCAACCACCTCCTCAGTAGACACTGCTTGGGAATCATCCACAGTGAATACCTATAGGCACCAGCACTCGGAGAAGAAAAGAAGGAAGATTACTTACCTTACAGTAAGTGGAGTTCTTCAAGATTTGTGATCCCTGTGGGTATTCATGACCGACTCTCCTTCCCCTTTGCTTCGGCTCCTTATACTAGGTTATTCACAGTAGAGTTGAAACTGGAGAAGATGATGCAGATCAATGGACACTGCTATTGAAGAGTTTTCAGTGTTGGGCGCATGGGGTGCATGAGCGCCCACAGTGAATACCAACAGGGACCACACATTGTGAAGAACTTCAGTTATTGTAAGGTAAGTAACCTTCCAGTTTTGAATGACAAAAAGAGCAAGCACAAGAAAACCAGTGAGAGTGACCATTCCAGAAAGTCTTCCAGCTCAGATTCAGTGAGTTTTCAGTTTAATATCACTCAATATGTGATAGAAGCCCAGAGGCTCCTGTACAAAGACACACGGTAAATTTTTCAAAAGCTCCTAAGTCCTATTTTTGAAAGTCAAGGAGACTTAGGTTCCTGAGAGCCTGAATCATTTTGAAACTATTACTTTCAATCCCTGCATCAATGAGCTGCAAATGCCAGGCCTTTGAGTTTTTTGCATTTTTAATTTGAATATATTTTAACTTGTCCTATACATATTTGTGGATTGCATTTTTTTTTAAACATGAAATGTTTCCCCTTCAAAAAATATTTCCATTACAATGTTTAGCTTTTGTGGAAAAACAACATAACAAGATGATTTGTACTCTGCTTTAAACATGCTGAAAAGGATGGACTTTGTCCAGAGGAAGCTTTATCTCTCTGGCAAAGCCAGAGCCTTTACTTTCAGGGGAACTAAATGTATCAACACCGGAAGAAACTGAGTCCTATTTAAACCTGAAAGCCTACTAGATGGGACAAACCCCCTGCATTTCTAAAAGGAGAAAAAGCCATTCATGAGCAGTATAAAATGTAATTTTGTTTTAAAGCTCACTAAAAGCTATATAGGTCATGAAGACAATCAGTGGTTTATTCTTTGAAATAACTCACATTACAGCCCTGTGTATTACCACCCTTATCACAGAAAAGCCTTTAGATTTGTGTTGTCAGATAATTACAAATTGATTTCTGGACCCCTCTTTTTCGGAATTGTTCTGAAAACCTTTCCTTTTATTCCCTTTAAAAGCCTCTTATGATTTCTCCTGAATCATACTGAAGAAGTACCATCATGATGAGCTGGTCAGGTGTACTAAGCCACAAGACTATACAAAAGAGCCATACAGTACAAAAACCAAAATGTTCTGGAAATGAATTGTGAGATGCTGCAGATAACTGCTCTGGGCAGCATAATGTTAAGCTATCTCCATCCTTTCTGTAATTCAAACTTGAAATAATTTTACAAATAGGAGATAATTTACAAATGTGACATGGGCTGCAACATACTGAATGTTTTTTAAAAAAACAACCCTAGAATTTTATCTGTATATTTTTGACCTTCTTTCGCTAACATACTAATTCCTGGGTTCATTTTTGATCCTTAGCATTTAGGTTTGGAACATATTGTAGGAACGATAAACTAACCTTTATTGGTCATGTTTAAGCTTCTGAGGCTGAATTTATCAGTGGAGTAATGTCACTGGCTTCATAACCAAACTCGAAGTCAAAAATTCAGTTCACACATAGGAATCACTGTGTTAAGCACCATACAAGTATTTAGTAAATGACAGTCCTTGCCCCGCAGAGCTTGCAGTCTAAAAGACAAGACATAGCAGATAGCTGAAACACATAAATGGATGAAGGTGGTGGGCAGGAAGAGACAGACTATGCAGGAACAAAAATAACAGGCTATTTTACCATAGACTCACTGTGTGCACAATTTGCAGTCAATCAGTAGCAGTAATCACCATAATCACAGCTCACCACCTGCCTGGCCTTGCTATTTTTAAAGTGCAACTGACTTACAGCAGTTACATTTTAAGAACTTGTCTATTGCTAAATACAGTTAAATAATGTTACCTCAGCATTTGGAGTCTACCCTGAGGATTCACTACCGGCGGTATACTAGTATTGGTAAGATAGCCTATGTATTCCCTCTGTAAAGTTAGGGAAGTGCCTATGAAGTACTTGCAAATACCAAGGGAAAGTTATCTAAGAAAAAATCAAAATTTTATGACCTCTGTATACCTTGATGATTTTGTGGTTAATTCAATAATATATGTATACATTATAAAAAATGTTTAGGGAACCTATTTGACAGTATGTTTATTATTGCATTTATTTTTCTTTAAGGAACAAATTCTTCCCTTATATGTGTGAGGAAGGCTCACCTTAACTTTATCTACAAGCCCATACACATTTCCCGTAGGACGGAATTTACCCTTATAATCCCCAATATGACAGTGCAATTTGCAAACATTTTTAATAACAGTGTAAAAAGTGTCACTTCCTCTGACAGGTCTGGAACTGTGTGTGTGGGAAATGTAATTTGATCATGTTCCTCTTCGAAGTCGTATGCAAGAAAATAAATATTTCACTTTTTTCTGGCTAATTTACTCTTTTCTCTACATATCCCAATGCCTTTCTTCTGCTTTTTTCCCACCCTCCTTTCATGTGCTCAATTTTCAACACTCTTTTTTTTCTCCATTCACATCAAATAATGAAAATGCCTGAGATCCTACAGAAACCCTCAAAATTTTGAAATGGCCATTAAATACATAAAAAGAAGGTGAAATGTGCAAGTTGACGGGGCATTTCTTGTTTCTTTGGGGCAGATTTCCAGTTGATGTAAATTCATTGGGCCTGAGACTGATCCCTTGTTTCCTCTCCCTCCTTGTAGTGTGTATCATTCTTGTCTTTTCTTGACTCCCCCCTTTCCCATGCCAATATTTATTGATAGTATTTAAACTAGGTTTATTTATTGATAGGGCTTTAAAGTAGGTTCACCAGGGGAAGGAGACCAAAGCCCTGAGGTAAGTGGAGAAGTGGGATACCCGGAGGAAGCACAAGCAGGAGAGCGCAAGAAGGGAGGACTCTGCCTCATACTCAGAAAGCAGGACGATCAGCGAGTTATCTTAAGTGCCTACACACAAATGCAAGAACCATGGGAAACGAGCAGGGAGAACGGGGAGTCCTGGCACAGTCAAGGAACTATGATGTGATTGGATTAACAGAGACTTAGTGGGACAACTCACTTGACTGGAGTACTGTCATGGATGGATATAAACTGTTCAGGAAGGACAGGCAGGGCAGAAAAGGTGGGGGAGTTGCATTGTATGTAAGAGAGCAGTATGACTGCTCAGAGCTCCGGTATAAAACTGCAGAAAAACCTGAGAGTCTCTGGATTAAGTTTAGAAGTGTGAGCAACAAGGGGGATGTTGTGAGAGTCTTTTATAGACCATCAGACTAGGGGGATGAGGTGGACGAGGCTTTCTTCCAGCAACTAACAGAAGTTACTAGATCACAGGCCCTGGTTCTCATAGGAGACTTTAATCACCCTGAATCTGCTGGGAGAGCAATACAGCAGTGCACAGACAATCCAGGAAGTTTTTGGAAAGTGTAGGGGACAATTTCCTGGTGCAAGTGCTGGAGGAACCATCTAGGGGCAGAGCTCTTCTTGACCTGCTGCTCGCAAACAGGGAAGAATTAGTAGGGGAAGCAAAAGTGGATGGGAACCTGAGAGGCAGTGACCATGAGATGGTTGAGTTCAGGATCCTGACACAAGGAAGAAAGGAGAACAGCAGAATACTAACCCTGGATTTCAGAAAAGCAGACTGTCTCCCTTGGGGAACTGATGGGCAGGATCCCCTGGGAGAATAACATGAGGGGGAAAGGAGTCAAGGAGAGCTGGCTGTATTTTACTTTAAAGAATCCTTATTGTGGTTGCAGGAACAAACCATCCTGATGTATAGAAAGAATAGTAAATATGGCAGGCGACCAGCGTGGCTTAACAGTGAAATCATTGCTGATCTTAAACACAAAAAAGAAGCTTACAAAAAGTGGAAGATTGCACAAATGACCAGGGAGGAGTATAGAAATATTGCTCAGGCATGCAGGAGTGAAATCAGGAAGGCCAAATCACACTTGGAGTTGCAGCTTGCAAGAGATGTTAAGAGTAACAAGAAGGGTTTCTTCAGGTATGTTAGCAAGAAGAAGAAAGTCAAGGAAAGTGTGGGCCCCTTACTGAATGAGGGAGGCAGCCTAGTGACAGAGGAGATGGAAAGTATCAGGGGGTAGCCTTGTTAGTCTGTATCCACAAGAACAACAAGGAGTCTGGTGGCACCTTAAAGACTAAGGGCTTGGCTACACTTACGGTTTGCAGCGCTGGTAGTTTGCAGCGCTGGTCATCCAGCTGTGTAGGAGCAGCGCTGGTGTGTAGCCACACTCACAGCTACCAGCGCTGGTGTGTGGCCACATTTGCAGCATTTCCAGCGCTGTTGGGAGTGATGCATTATGGGCAGCTATCCCAGCATTCAAGTGGCCGCAACGTGCTTTTCAAAAGAGGGGGGTGGAGTGGGGTCTAGTGTGACAGGGAGCGGGGGGAGAGAGAGAGTGGATTTTTGGAGCCAACACTGTGTGTTAGCTTCCTGACTTGAAAAATCAGAACATTTTTCCGACCCCTTAGTCTTAACTCTTAATTGCAAACAGCCTGCAGGCAACAGGACTCCCCACTGTTTCCCTGCCTGCCTCTATTTGATTGTTTACAGCCAGGTACAGATGATCACAGCAAACAGGAGCTTTGTTTGTTTTTTAGATAGCAGCAGCGGCAACGGAGGAGCTCCACAGAGCTCGTTCACAACAGGGAGGAGGATCTCATTTGATTGTTCACAGATTGATCACAGCAAACAGGAGCTGATAAACAGCTCCGGTAGAAACGGAGCTCCGGAGGTTCACAACAAAACAAAGAGAGGCTGCATAACAAAACAAAGGGAGTAATTTAGTTAAAAGCATTCTGGGATATCTCCTTATTCCCTGGAGGCCAATAAAAGCGCTGGTGTGTGTCCACACTTGATGAGCAGCGCTGGATCACCAGCGCTGCAATCGCTACACCCCAACCCGGCCAGGTGTACAGCCAGCGCTGCAGCCAGGGAGTTGCAGCGCTGGATGTGCCTTGCAGGTGTGGACGGTTACTAATTGCAGCGCTGGAAAGCCTCTACCAGCGCTGCAACTTGCAAGTGTAGCCACGCCCTAACAGATTTATTTGGGCATAAGCTTTCGTGGGTAAAAAACTTCTTCAGATGCATGGAGTGAAAGTTACAGATGCAGGCATTATATAATGACACATAAGGAGAAGAGAGTACCTCACAAGTGGAGAACCGGTGTTAACAGGGCCAATTCAATCAGGGTGGATGTAGTCCACTCCCAGTAATAGATGAGGAGGCATCAATTCCAGGAGAGGCAAAGCTGCTTCTGTAATGAGCCAGACACACCCAGTCCCTATTCAAGCCCAAATTAATGGTGTTACATTTGCAAATGAACTTTAGTTCTGCTGTTTCTCTTTGAAGTCTGTTTCTGAAGTTTTTTTGTTCAAGAATAGTGACTTTTAAATCTGTTATAGAATGTCCAGGGAGACTGAAGTGTTCACCTACTGGCTTTTGTATGTTACCATTCTTGATGTCCGATTTGTGTGACTTGATGTCTGTGTTGTGGCTTCATCAGGGATACTGTTCCTGACAGCTTGTAGTCCATCCTTATGTGGAATATTGGTGTAAGGCGTGTCTGCATCCATGGTGGCCAGGATGGTGTTTTCAGGAAGATCCCTTAATCTTCCTGGACATTCTATAGGATTGGGCCAAAAGAAATCTGATGAGGTTCAACAAGGAGAAGTGCAGAGTCCTGCACTTAGGACAGAAGAATCCCATGCATGGCTACAGACTAGGGACCGAATGGCTAGGCAGCAGTTCTGCAGAAAAGGACCTAGGGGTTACAGTGGACGAGAAGCTGGATATGAGTCGACAGTGTGCCCTTGTTGCCAAGAAAGCAAACGGCATTTTGGGCTGTATAGGTAGGAGCATTGCCAGCAGATCAAGGGACGTGATCGTTCCCCTCTATTCAACATTGGTGAGGCCTCATCTGGAGTACTGTGTCCAGTTTTGGGCCCCCCACTACAAGAAGGATGTTGAAAAATTGGAAAGAGTCCAGTAGAGGGCAACAAAAATGATTAGGGGGCTGGAGCACATGACTTATGAGGAGAGGCTGAGGGAATTGGGATTGTTTAGTCTGCAGAAGAGAAGAATGAGGGGGGATTTGATAGCTGCTTTCAGCTACCTGAAATGGGGTTCCAAAGAGGATGGATCTAGACTGTTCTCAGTGGTAGCAGATGACAGAACAAGGAGCAGTGGCCTCAGGTTGCAGTGGGGGAAGTTAAGGTTGGATATTAGGAAAAACTTTTTCACTAGTAGGGTGGTGAAGCACTGGAATGGGTTATCTAGGGAGGTGGTGGAATCTCCTTCCTAAGAGGTTTTTAAGGTCAGGCTTGACAAAGCCCTGGCTGGGGTGATTTAGTTGGGATTGGTCCTGCTTTGAGCAGGGGGTTGGACTAGATGACCTCCTGAGGTCTCTTCCAACCCTGATGTTCTATTATTGTATTATCCTAGAGGTTGCTGTTCAGGATGCTAAGAGAAGTGGTGTTGTCTTAAGGTTTGAATTGCTGCTATGGACAGACATGCAAGAGCCAGTATGGAACATTTTGCCTGCATTTAAATGTACTTAAAATTGGAGGCAGTTGTGTGGGAGAACAATCCACCACTGGGTGAAAAAGAAACTGGGGGTACGACTTGTCCCTTCCCTTCTCCTTGAAATTCCATCTGAGAAGAGACATAGTAAGTGAGAATTTTTTTTTAAAGAATGTCACTGAAAATAAACTGGATTCCCACTGTAGGATTCAGCATTGCACATTGCGCCATTCTGCCATGGGCATGTATCAATGAAATAGGAATCATACACGCCATAGTCCTGCTCAGCCCCTATGTGCATCAGTCAGGGAGAAGAGTGGAGAGAGCAGCATAGCTAGGGTCATGCAATGTGATGTAATTTCGGTGCTGGTTTCAGTGCCTAGATGATGCTAATGCAAAGATTCATCTCTTTTCTGTAAATCCAGTGCTCACAAAATATTGCAGAACAAATCTTTCCTTACACAAAGGTTATTTTCTCTCTGGAGCATTCCTTTTTTCTGAGAGGCATTGCAGACTAGACATTTTCTGGGAGTTCATAACACTCGGAGACCCTTCCTTTCATAGACAAGCTTTATAATAATAATGCAGTGATTGAAATATTGAAGAGAGATGGCTTTCTCCGATAGAGAATTCTCCTTTAATTCTACCCTAAAAAGACTGCAACAGAGCACCAACCTTTGTTCTTACTTCAGTGCCTGACTGCTACACCAACCATCTGTTAAATGGAAAGTAAATGAGGTTGAAAAGGAATTGAGTGACTAAGGGTGGGTTTTTTGGTTGGTTTGTTTTTGTTTTTACTAATGGGGGAGAGGTTGGTAATTCAGGTTACAGGTTCTCCTGGGGGAAAATGTAATAAAATGAGAGGTAATATAGCTTTTGAGCTAGGATTGGGAAGCAGAGGGGAGCTTCCAGAAGAGACAAAGGAGAGTGTGGTAGGGGAGGGAGATGAACATGTCAGAGGGAGACTTATGCAGCAGAACGACAATAGTAGATTGGTACAAAATGTACAGCATTATGATCTCTAAAATAATGTATTGATTATTAACTTTGTATGTTACAGAACGATAATTACTGAGAACATACAAAGCAAGTGGATGGTACACGATGGCATTATACTATAAGAGTGCTGTAATATATGTGAGCTAAGACATGTCGTGAAAAGAAGCAATTAATTCACAATTACCGTAATCACCTTTTTATAGCCCATAGAAAAAAATTAGTGTTGGAGTCAAAACAGCTTGGAATATTCCCAGACTGTGGGAAATTTGGATCCAGATCTGGACTTTGCAGCCTGGGCTCTTTTCGATGGAAAAAGAAAGTAGTATAAGCCCCAATTCAGAAAAGTGTATCTATTCAAAAAAGCATTTAATTACTTGGTTAGGTCCTGGGCCTTAAGCATATGCTTAAATATTTTCTTAAATAGGGGTGAACATAGCATGTGCTTAAGTGCTTTCCTGAATTGGAGCCGTAATCCTGTGCATATTTGTGTTTGTTGCTTCAGTCATAACTGTAAAATCATCCCTTTATGCTTTTGAGTAACTGTGGTTTGTTTTCATTCACCCACCCAGGGTTCTGATGGTTTGAAGTGTAAGGAGGATTTATTTGTTTATTTATTTATTTATTTTGCAATAAGTATTTTGACTATAGTGAGATTTGCCCCCTGCCCCAAAATAAAGTTGATTATGAAAGTTAATCTCCTTTTTGCGGGGGATGGGAGGCATACCATTCATGTTTCTGACAGACCCTAGCTGGAATAAAAATGTTATCTTCATGTGAATACTACATGTTACATATGTTTTCTATATAATATTGGTGTTACTTGGCATGATATATTAACTCCTGAATATAAAAGTGACTCCATGGTCCAACCACGTATATATAAAAAATAAGATACATTTATCTCTGTGTAATACTATTTATTAAGCACCTATGTTCCACATTGTACAAGATACAAAGTGAGATGCCACCTGCCGAAAAGAGCTTACAATCTACAAGAATCACTATCTCTCTATGAAACACACATATACCGGTACTTTTCGTGTGAAACCTCCATACTTCTATCCTTGCTTTGAAGTCCTGCATTTGCTATCAGTATGTCAACTGTGAAAGACTGGCCTTGCCTTACTTTCGGTTCTGCTTCTTAATTGGCCATTGGGGATGCTGTCCAGATGCCATAGGCAGTGCTTAAGTTGTAACGAAAGAGGTGCCGGGGCTCAAGTAACTTTTTTACGTTCGTAACTGATGCAGGAAGCCTAGAGGTGCTGGGGCTATGAACTGCCAAGCCCAGAGGTGCCAGGGTTCAGCCCTGGCACAAATTAAGCACTGGCCACAGGCCATCTCTCCATCCAAGGATTAAGCATATGTTCTCAGCACTCCTTTCCCAGTTGAAAGAACAGTACAAACTCGATATGAAACCAAAGTCTGAAATATGCCAAAAAGCCACAAGTTCAGACAGGTAGCAGCTTTTCTGATGATAATGACTGAGCAGCTTGAATATAAAACTATGCAAAATTATCCTTGTAAGATACAAAGTTGTGTTCAGTTGTAGCAGTTCAACGCCAATGAGTGTGCAACCCTACTCACAATATGCCCTCATGCAAAATTCACTTTTGTCCTGAAAGAAGTAAAAAGTTAATAAACAGATGTAAAAGAAAAATGCAAAGTGTTGCTTTGAATTGACCAAAAATAAATAAATAAATAAATACTGTGCATATGTGAGAAGGTCCTGGGTTCAAGCCTCAGCAGATCTTGGGATCATAGTAGTTACTGGCATTGTAGTACTGGCCTAGAAGGCAGCTGCACTGCTAGGTGTGGCATCTTTACACGTACTTTTAAATGAACGAAAGCCAAGACCTGGCCCCATTGGCTACATCTACATTGCAATTACAAACCCGCGGTTAGCCTGAGCCAGCTGTCTCAGGCTCCTGGGACTCGGGCTAAGGGGTTGTTTAATTGCAGTGTAGACATTTGGGCTTGGGCTGGAGTAGGGTGACCAGATGTCCCGATTTTGGGATCTTTTTCTTGTATAGACTCCTATTACCACCCACCTCCTGTCCCACTTTTTCACACTTGCTGTCTGGTCACCCTAGGCTGGAGCATGGGCTCAAAGACCCTGTGAGGTGTGAGGGTTGCAGAGCTCGGGCTGCAGCCCGAGCCCAAGCATCTACTATGCAATTAAACAGCCCCTTAACACAAGACCCCTGAGCCTGAATTAACTGCACAGGCCAGCCATGGGTGTCTAACTGCAATGTAGACATACCCACTGAAGTCAATAGGAGCTTTGCCACTGACTTCAATAGGACAAGACTTTGGACTTTACAGAGGTGGCAGTGTAGAAATAGTGGCATTTGAGACTCCGTTTTGGAATCTATTTGCCTTGCACAAAGCAAAGAAGACAGTGGTCTTGAGATGTGGCTACAGCAACAGCTTTGATCTTGTGCAACAGCCTGGCCTCAGAGATAAACAGGAGAGTAGTTGTAATGGCAGCATCTGCAAACCCCTCGACAAAGTCTGCTTTAGCCTCTATGCTAAAAAAAGAGAGGCAGAGGACTCACACTGTGTCACTTTAATAGAAAAGTTGCTTAATATATACAGTAATTGCAGTCTTTCTAAATAATTTCTCAATGAAGTCTCCAAAGTGTGAACCAATCACTGCAGCTTGCACATGTGTGCAGCAAATCTGGTTAGCCCACTGAGGGGCTTAATGGCTCCACATCATTCCAGGCTAGACCCGATCATGTGCGGCATCTTGCATCTCACTCAAAGAACCAAAATGATTAAAAATTACAAAAAAATGAATAACTGAAATAATGTTTTGAATTTAATTTAATAAATAGTAAAAACAAAGTATTCATTCTGCAAGTAATCTTCAGCAATTAGTAATGGATATTCATTAAACACTAATTCATTTGCAGAATGATGTATTTACTTTGTGGTATTTATCAGTGTTCCCTTTACTTATATTTGTATTGCATGCAATTACAATTCATTACTTTCCATAAAAATGTTAATTTTCAGGCATTTTAAGTTGAATGAATGATTCAGTAATTTAAAACTACTGAGTATTTGTTATCTTTAAGGGCTGTGAAAATGAACTGTCCATTGTAAAACTTCAAGTGTCAGTCTTGTGGCTAAAATAAATCAGTCCCTAGAGAGCTTGTGAGCAGTATTGTCACAAAGGGAAAGAGAGAGGGAGGGAAGGGAAGGATTATTCTTTTTTTCCCCCCTTACAGTTAAGTCCTGAGGTGCAGATTCCATTGAAGTCAGTGGGAGTGGAGGGTGCTCAGCACCCATGAAAAATCAAGCCTTTCATATATTTCCGCAGTACATTGAATAAAAGAAGTAAAAGTGGAGAGACGTGGGCAGATAAAAGGAAAAAGAGGGTTCAACATTAGAAGAAACAGAGATCTGTGTGTTAAATGTAGATGGCTCTTTCTGATGAGATCACAGAGTCTCTCTTTTTTTATTAGACCATTACAGATTTTATGACACATTTTGTAGAAGTAGAGTTTTGTCTAGGTGTTCTTGATCAAAGTTTCATCTCCTGTAATTTTTTTCAGCAGATTCTCTACTTTGGCTGTCTTTCCTGCGCCATCTGTGGCTGCAGGATTCCCTATATGTATAATGTATGAATTACTTTGGAATCCTTTGTGATGAAAGGCACTACCGGTATATATCCCTCCACCTAATGATTGCGCCGAATGCACCATCACTCTATTTAGTGAGTTTCAGGATTTGGCTTATGGGATGGGGTATATCAGGCATTCACTGCCCCCTGCTGGAGACCCTCACTGCCTTGTTGCACTTTTTTGAGCAAAGAAAAGCAGCAATGTTTGGACCTCTTGGGTTACCTAGAAAGACCTCCAGAGTTAACTGCTGTGAAACCAGCAAGACTTGGTTCTCCAGCAGCTAGAAGAGCTGGGAGCAGGCAGCAGCCAATCAGGAACCAGGCCCAGGCAAGCCAATCTGAGTTAGATGTTGAAAACTGTTGAAAACTAGGTGAACTCAGCCTGCCAATCCCTATGGTCATTGCTGTTATTGCAGGGCAGGGGGCTCACTGGGAACAGAATCTTAGTGCCTTTGTGATTTCTGCAAGGTAATTTTGCTGACTCCCTAAGTCCCCTGCCAAATCAGAATAAAATGGCATAAATCAGATTCTTCATCTTTATGCTTCATGTGTAAAATGTGGGTTATATAATCTCACATATGTGGTCTAATCATTTCTGGTGATATTTTTAAAAACATAATTGGATATTTGCCCTCCAACTTTCAGAATGTGGGCAATGTATTTCAGGATTTTTTGTTTTGATCAGCAGAAGAATTTAGGAAAGCCGAGGCAATTGCCAAAGGTAGAGGAGGTAGTAAAGCTAATAACTGAGGGATTTGAATATGAAAAGCAGCCTTGTGACTGCATCTTTGTCCAAAGAAGGAAGTGAGAAGATTTTTATCATACCCAGATTCTGTCATCTCCTTTGTTGAGGAGTGAATAAATATCCTGCCTAAATTCTTCAGAAATGAAATTACTGCAGTTTATCTGAAAAATGTACTTTATTCCTTTTTCAAATTAGTCATTTCCGTATGCATGGCTTCTCCTGCCTTTCTGTGCTGTAATTGAAACTTCAGTAATTGATGCCACCTTTACTTATTTATTTCCTATAGAAATAGTTTATACAAACAGCCAGAGATGCAGTAGATAAAGATACCGCTTTTGAATATAGACTTTTCTATCAACTCTTCTAACAGCTGGGATGATAAAAGTGATTTCCTGTTTAACAGTCATCAGAGCACTGCAATCTTACATACATAAAGGTCCTGCCTTATGCAAGTGCTGAGCACCCTGAACTTCAGTTTAATTAAATCGGCGCTGCGGGCATTCAGCACCACTGAAAATCAGGCCAAAGTGTGTGTGTGAGAGAGAGAGAGAGGGAATTCATATTTTATACATTGTGACACAGATTCTACTCAGTATTACAACCTCAGTCTGATGAACACTCCTGGTTTATGCTTGCTTTGGGAGAGAGAGAGCGAGCTTTTAGCTCAAACAGTAGAGGCTCATGCATTTAGCTCCAGAGGTCCTAGGTTCAATCCTGCCTGCCGATGACTGGGGTTCTGTTGGTGTTACAAGTGGGGGCTCTGGGATTTCAACTGGGAAGTCTCTGAAGGGGGCATGCTTCCTCAGATCAGAGAAGTATATAATTCTCACACCTCCTGGGTGTGGTGTTCTGTCCCATTTAGTGACACTGAGACCACTTAGAGAGAGAGAAATTAATGAGTTTACTTTACAGCCTTAACTATCAGTCAGTTGGCTTTTAGCTCATGCGGTTGAGGCTCATACACTAAGCTCCAGAGGTCCCCAGTTCAATCCCACCCACCGGGGCCATGAACTATGTTCAGTAAGAGTGTCACAAGGGAGCCCAAGCTTTTCATTTTCTTATTTATAGTCATTTAAATAAGTAAATGGGGGACGGGTTTAAATTTAAAAATAACATGAGAAGCAGGCACTGCCTGTTTGTCAAGAAGACTAGAGAGAATAAATAAAGTGAAATGTTTGGACTAGTGAACTTCAAAATGGCCAGAAGTGTGGCATGGTTCAGAGAAGAATTGGGGGTTCCCCACTGTTGTATTAATTTAGATGGAATGTATGAGCCATGATGGTGAAGCTCGCTCCAGTAGCCTCCATTTGTTCTTCTGTGTTTTCCCTCTAATGTCTTTTTGTTTAAGGATCCATAAAGGTAGTGATGAGTGCAGTAGCCTATCCTCTGATTATTTTGTCCACCAGTTAGGCCTAGTTTCCAACACACTGTTTTTGATTTATTAATTTTTGGGCACACATTTTCTTGTTTACCAAGCATGATCTTAACATAGTCCTTGAGTGTAAATTAATTTAGTTTTTCTGTCTCCCTTTCATACCATTTCCACTCAACGTTTGTTGTTACAGGTTATTATGACATATCATGAACCTTTACATACTTTTTACAGTTGAGCTCGCAATTAAGGTAAATTTTGTCAGTCCAATTATCACAACATAATCTAGGAGGAGAAAAGTTTGGTTTGATTGGTGTCTGAAGACATGGGTTTTTATTTCACCCAAACTTGATTGCTCATCCTTAATTTTGACCTTCTGATCTAATATATCTATTTTCACCATGTCTAAGAAATCTATCAATATAGTATTTAAGCTATGCAAAAAGAAACCAGGGATAGAAAGCCTGGGAAGTAGGGAAGTAGCTGGACATCATTGCCTTAGAATAGATGGTGATCTTATGTACACCAATACAGCTGCAATATCTAGTCAGAGCAAAAGAGAGGCATTGAAAGTTAAATAGCAGGGTAGGTTTCATGTTTAACCCTGAATTTCTAGATGTTGTCAGCTTGTGTGGAAGAGCCTGCACTAGTAAGCAAATGGGAGCTACAGCTAAGCCTCTGTTAACTGCATCTTATTCCCCAGCAGTGCAGACGGTCTGAAAAAGTATACAGATGGGCTTTTTACCCACTCTGCAGAAGCAAGACACAGCATACTGAGCTCTGATCACAGGGACTCTGAGAGGAGAGTACTGAGTAGATAGGCTTGGCAGTGTGTGAACCACCGCACCTTCTGAAACCTTTCCCGAGAGAGGGAGAGTGAGAAGAAGCCACTGTGGGCTCTTCCCCGTTCTGAGGAGAGCTGAAATGGCCCCCTGTTCCCCAGAAGACCAGCCAGTGATATAAGAGAAGGAATGGCTCAAGAAGGAAATTTAGTAATCAGTCAAAAGAAGGGAGGCCCTATACTCAACTCTATGGCATTCCTCAGTGTGGCTGTAACATGGTAACACTTGAACACCGCAAGAAGAAGAATATTTAACTCTCTCTCATTGGTTGTGCATCTCATTCTCCGTATGCAATGAAGTGTGTTTTGCCCATCATTACCCAATTATGAAAAACTGCTGGGGCAACTGAGTTTGTAACACATCCTCCATGAGACTGAGACATATATTAGTAAGTAATGGAATGTTCATTCAAGTAAATAAATAATACTATTTGCATGCTAATGCTCTGTGGGCCTGATTTTCCTTGCTCTTTACATGGGTTTTTTCCTATTGTAACTGTGTAGGAGGAAAACCAGGTCCTCTATTCTGATTTGTGTATGAATCAGCAGATAGCAATACCATTTTCTCCCTTTTATCAAGCAACATTTAAAAAAATATTAGGGTTGAATGTAAATATTCCTGAACTCCTTTGAATTAGAAAGCATGCTGACATTCTTGTGAAAGTTTCTGCAGGTATAGCAGCTGTATAATGTATAAATCATTATAAACAAGGCTTGAAAGTAACTTCACTGTGTATTACTGTAGCTTTTCTGCCCTTTAGAAGAGAAAACTGAAAATACCAGTGCATCTAGAATTCAGAGAAGGGAGGGGAAAAGCGAGATCACATAAGGGTAACATAGTTCATCTAGGCTTAGCAAGTTTGGAATATTAAGCAGATTTGACCCATGCTGAGAAGAGTCTGAAGAGCAAATTCTCTGAGCATCATCTTTTATGTCAGGACCTTGATTAACAAAGACATTTAAATAATGTCACTGCGCTTCATGACAATCTGAGCCTATTTACCCTTTTGTATGGGTGGTGAATGTAATATTTTTTTAACTTGACATATATGACCTCCATCTCTTAATGGTGTCAGGCAATGATACTTTGAGTTATTACATTGAATATAAATGTAGCCTTCAAAAATAACAAAGCTTTTGTCCCTTTGCTGATGAAAACACAATATTGCAGTTGCTTCCAGTATTATAGCTGCATGTCTGCTATTGCTGCTTCAGCTAAGGGTGTCTCAGGCCTGGTCTACACACTAAACTTACATTGGTATAATTCTGTCACTCTGGAATATGAAAAATCCACACCCCTGAGCGATGCAGTTATACTGACCTAAGCCCCAGTGTCAACAGCACTGTGTCCGTGGGAGGGCTTCTCCCATGGACATAGCTACTGCCTCTCACAGAGATGGATTAACTACGCTGATGGGAGAAGCTCTCTCACTGGCATAGTAGTTTCTTCACTGAAGCGCTACAGTGGCGCTGCAGAATTTAAGTGTAGACCCACCGTCAGTGAATTCATTCGCAATGTCTGTTTTCATGACCTGACTTGTATTGACAAGAGCAGTGATTTTAAAGTTAAAGTTACCTTGCTGTGCCTAGGTTGCAACATTGTTGTATATGCTGGATGTGAGGTTAGAAATGAACCTGGGGTTTGTTACTTGTTACAGATAAATCAAGCCAAATTCTGAATTTCCTCATTTCCAAGCCCCAGGAAATCTTGATTTTTTTTTTAATCCTGGATTTCCTTCATGGGAATCACTCCAAGGCTTGGCCTACACTGGGAAAATTATGTGTTTTACAACATGTGTAAAATAACACACCTTTAATTAATACATTCAACATTACTAAGCACCTATAGTAGAGAAACAGCTGTGTTTAAAAATGTGCTCACTGGGCATGCATTTTCCCAAGTGAGGATTCATCTAGCATTGGGAAGTCCACAGTGGGCACAGAGCTGGCGTAGCTGGGTCCTATACCAATACCTGCTGCAGCCCTGACATAGAAGGCATGCTAGAAACGGGAAGGAGAAGAGGCTGGAGTGTGCTGCATTCCAGCTATACCCATTTGGCTGGCCCTTGCCAGCTGACTCAGGCTCACGGGCTGAGGGCTGTTTAATTGTGGGGTAGACTGTCGGGCTTGGGCTGCAGCCCAAACTCTGGAACCCTCCCACCTTGCAGGGTCCTAGAGCTTAGGCCTCAGCCCAAGTCCGAACATCTACACCTCCAATTAAAAAAAAAACCCTTAGAGCCCCACAAACCCAGCCATGGGTTTTTAAATGCAGTGTAGACATACCCTCAGAGCTATGACTGGTTCCGAAAGAGCCAGAGAATCAGGGAGCTGTATCATCTTCTTGGAAGTGCCCTGCTGCACCTAACAGAGACAAAGCAGCAGCTCTACTATGTAGACCTTTAAGGCAGGGATAGGCAACGCGTGCTGATTTTCAGTGGCACTCACACTGCCCGGGTCCTGGCCACCGGTCCGGGGGCCTCTGTATTTTAATTTAATTTTAAATGAAGCTTCTTAAACATTTTAAAACCCTCGTTTACTTTACATACAACAATAGTTTAGTTATATATTATAGACTTATAGAAAGAGACCTTCTAAAAACATTCAAATGCATTACCGGCACGCAAAGCCTTAAATCAGAGTGAATAAATGAAGACTCGGCACACCACTTCTGAAAGGTTGCCGACTCCTGTTCTAAGGTATATAGGATAGGACATTCCAGTGGTGCCTAGCTACATAGTTTCAAATTATGGAATTTGCATGCAGCATTGCCATTTTTTGAACAAAGTCCTGTATCATGTAGCTCCTTTTTCTTATCTTTCCATTTTTCATCTTTTTTTCTTAAAAACAAAGTAAAATCCACACAGAAAATGAAGATGTTTCAAAAACGTCAGGGATGCACAGATAAATTCACAGCACACTGTATTGCCTGACATCATGCTGAAATAGATTCCAACTTTGAAAGCACCGGGCTGAACCAGCCATTGTATTTCTATCTTTTACAAGTCTAATATGAAGGTGTCTAATGTGATACAAAAGATGTGTCAATTGCATTGATTATGGGGTATTGTAGCATATAAAATCTATCGCAAAATATTCCCATGCAGAACATCAGTAAGCAAATGTATTTCATGACAGCTCTTTTGTAATGTAGCTTCTAATGAAAGGGTAGAAAAAAAGTTTTTTTGCTTTTCTGCATGTATTTCAGAATTTCCAATTTCCCAGGATCACTTTTTCCTTCTACATGGCTTTTGATGTATTCCAGTTTTGTTTTTACTGTATGTTTCTGAGCCAGGTTTTAGAGTGGTTTAGGATTGATTCTGGCAGAAACAATATTAGGATTCAGATCCAAATGCAAGCTGCACATACAGATTCTTCAAGGGCAATGGCAACATCACTTGTCATTGATTCTGCAGAACATTTAAGGAGAAGTGACATTTACTAGGGCTTGTTTTGAAGATTTATTAATGCAATATATTTTTGGCAAGAATAGCTGCTTCAGTAAATGTTGCGCTTTAACATGTAAACATAGTCTTTAGCAAAGGAAGATTCACTAGCAGTTAGTCATCTAGGTAAAAGTAAATATTCAGTAAGCAATTTATTATGGGCGTGGCTTTACTTTTGCTTCACTCCACATGAAAACCCTGACATCTGCTGCCTAGTGAGAGTTATTAAGGACAGCATGAATCAAGGACAAATTAGTTGTGGAAATACCAAAAACGGTACGAATTTTCACTGTGGGGAACCCCACCTTTTACATGTAATAAATAGTAACATCAGGGAGGATAAATCCTGTTACCACGATGATGTGTGTGATATAAGAACCTACGTAGAACAGAATAGAATGATCCTGATTTTCGTCTACATGAAGGCTGCTTTACACTTCTCTGGCAGTGTCAAGGGGCCTTAAACGAAGTGCATAAATGTAATCTATGCCCACTTTAATCCACCTTTAAATACCAGAGCTATGTAAAGTGATATTAGCATGCATGAGAATCATGTCTCATGCTGCCTCTCCCACTTTGCAACTCAATACATTTCTTGGTATGTTGTCTAATACCCAAAATGGTATAGTTTTAGTGCATTTCCATTCTGGAAAGTGACCAGATCAGAATGGGAACTTTTTACTGAACGGATCTGTCCCCATGTGTATTCAAGTCACCTTTGCTTGATTTAGTGGGGAAAAAAAAAGTTTGTCTACTTTCTCAGTCCTGTTAGCACTGGAGAGCCAACAGGGAGAGTGAGGTGATTCTGTTTTGGTTTATGCTTCATCAGTAGAATGGTTAGCTTCATTCCAGTTGTATAGCTGCATTTGGCTCAGTTGCACCTGTGCAATTTATTACTGATGATGATGCAGATGCATGAGCAGGATAGACCCCCATCTTTGCTTACATTTCATTTGTTCTTGAAGTACATTGTTATGCTATGTGACAGTGTCACATTAACACCCAGAGTAACTTCAGGCCTCTCTAACATCCTATAAGCCAGAGGTTTGCTCTTTCTCCCATTAAAGAAAATGGGAGTTGTACTATGGACTTTGGTGGGAGCAGGATCTAGCTCCTAGGCATATACTAAAAAGGCTTATGCTGTCAAAAGCAGCTTTATTCTAGGGTGTATCAGGATGGATGTGAATCCTTTGCAGAGACTCTGTCTGTTTAGATTTCAGCAATACTCATGGAAACAAGTAAGGCTTTGGAGCATATTCATTTTCATAGATCACTCCCCCCCCACCCACTCAGAATAATTTGTTAAGCATCTAAAAGAGCCCTAGAAAATAAGAATGTCTGATTTCAAGTCAGATGCCACTGAAATCATTCAAGATGTTCACTGTGGATGTTTATTTAACTGACAGCAATGCTCTCCTGTAGTGCTTTACTTATAATGACATCTGGTGACTGCATGGTGTATTGCAACAGTTTTACATGTAAAAAATGATTAAATTTTGCTCCATTAGTACAGTATTATTTAGTCTATCATATTATGTTAAATATAAATAAACAAATAATAACAAAAACCCTCACACTTTTAAATAAAGAACATGTACATCACATTTGGGATGATAGAGGACAAAAGTGAATGATGTAATTAATATAATGGATGAAGAGAAAAATCTATTTACAGAGCTCTGAAAATAATTTATTTTGTCATAGTACTTTTGTTATAAGAATGCTGTTCTTGAAATCTGGACTCTGTTATTAATATACTGCCAATCAAACAGGGATGATCAAAAATAATCTTTCGGGGAGAGATGGGATATTTTTATCTTAAAATAAAGCAAGAAATAGTTACTGACAGGGCCCGATACTGTGTGTAATAAGTTGAAAATTAATGAAATTTTACCGTATTTTAAGTGAAAGTGGACCAAAAAGAAGTAGTTGTGCCAAAATAAATGTTTGAAAGACAATAAGAATGGCAAATCTGGTTTGTTTATAGATCTGAATCTTTGTTGTTTAGTTAAGTAGTGATTAATGAAAGCCGGTTGTGACAGAATATACCCTTGTATTCACACTCTACATGCTGTTGTAATAAGCTTTGTACAAGCTTTTATACCTCGTTTTGTACAAGGTATATCTTGTGAGGTATCATTTAAAGACTCATAACTTGCTGATCAAGAATATCCTAGCAAAATGCACATAGCAATGTTATATGTATGCTTCCTAGCTAAGTCTGGGGAGTGGCTAACCCAGTTTCTTGGAGACAAAGGGCAAACTGAGGCCTCAGCCAGGCTGATGGACCATTATCTGCTAAGTGGCCATTCTTTGGCAAGGAAGGAGGCAGGGACAAAAATCTACATCTTACCAAAGAAATAGCATGGAGTTTGCTTTCTTCAATAGTCTGCCTGCCACCTTGGTCCCAGCTTGAAATGCTTCTCAAAGTGGGGACAGGACTATAAAAAGAAGGGGCAGACAGCCCAAAACACTCTCTCTTTCGGTCTCTGGTATCGCACCTAAGAAGACAAACAAAAACTACCATTAGCCTGTGGGGGGCAGGGAGGGGGTGGTTCCTGACCTGAGAGTTTGGTCATTAATCTGCTGGAGCATGTGGTGCGACACTTTACTTGAATCTAATATCATTTGTTTAAAAAGTTAGGCACCAGTAAGCATTTTATCTTTATTTTTCCTGTAACCATTTCTAACTTTTATACCTCGTTTTTTGTACTTGCTTAAAATCTCTCTCTTTGCAGTTAATAAATTTGTTTTACTGTTTTATCTAATCCACTGTGGTTAAATTGGAATGTCTGAATACTCTATTTAAAATAATAAACTGGGCATATTATTCCCTTTAAGGAATAACAGACTTAATATATTTGTACTGTCCGGGAGAGGGCTGGGCAGTACAGGACATACATTTCTGGGCTGGGAGTGTGTTGGCGTCACCCTGCAGCATAACCCAGGCTGGTCAGAGCCAAGGTGTAGCTGAAGTCACATCCTGAGTGTCTGTGTGTGACTTGTATGCTGAACTGTTGTTTGTGAGCGGCCCAGGTGGGAGTAACTACAGTAAGGCATTATAAGACACCCAAGATTGCAGTGCAGCGGTGACACAGTCACTCCGCTAGTCGGGATTGTGTCCCAGAAAGTCTCTCAGTTATTTTCCTGTTTGCACATTCAGTGTGTAATGTGAATAAAACGAATAACTGGAGAACATATGAAGACAAAGGTGAACAGAAATAGTAAATGAACACTGACATTTTAAAATCATTCTAGGTCATGTGTCTGTTTTGTCAATTATAATGACATTAGCAGAGTCTCATCTTTCCTTTACATTTTATTGAATCAGAGTAGCACTTTGTTCCTAAGCTATGAGAGAAAATGTTTTATATTCTTGGACACAGGACTGCAATGATTCTGTTTGCAAAGCAGTTAAAGGATATTCATCTAATTCGATCTCTGGACTGCCTGAAAACTGTTAATCCTGCAATTAACATTAGGAGAAGGAGCTGTTGGTTGGTTGAAGATGGGTTGTCTAGGAAAGTTGCGAGGATGAAGCGGGACAATTTAACCAATTTATCCACTCACCATTCTCTCCTTCGTCAGATATGTGAATTTGGGAGTACTTATTGTTAAGAGCTTTCAGATCTGCAGATTTATGGGCCTGAACCACTAACTTTTTCTGTGGAATGAAGGAGAAATTCTTCAAATTTCCATTCTTCTACTCAGGAGTAGTCCTGTAAGGAAACATGGAGCCCTTGGATACTTTAGCTAATGGATGTTCTGTAGATTGACAGTTCACTATATCATTATTAAATAGTTGCAGTCTCATAAAAACAGACCGGCTAAAACAATCAGTGAATCAGAGATCTGATTTTAAATAAAAGTACTTTGTAAAGTATTTAAGTATGACAGGTTGGCTTCTTTTAATTTGCATTGTTTATCATATATTAAACAGTTTCCATACCAATCAGATTAACTGCCACAGGTTCCATCTGTCATTATTATTATATGCAGAGTGGTAATGCCACTTTTGGTTAAGGTTGCCTAACACTTTTCATTGTTTTTATGTGGCTCACTGGTGAAGATGATGCTTTACAGACAAGTGAAGAAACCAGTTCCTCTCCTAATTACATTTCTGCCATCCTTTTAAGTAAATTTCCAGTTTTATTTTCTCAAGCACGGGAGAAAACTGTACACTGCATTTAACCATGAAACCCTGAGGAGGTAGAAAATTAGGCAAACACTGTTCCACCACATCAAAGGTATGATAATAGTGTAGCGCTTGATTGTCTAGAAAGATATCACTGTTACTTGATACCTGCAGCCACTGATTAGAAGGACTTTCCATCCATACTATTACAGAGCATAGCAGCTACATTTGAAACTGCATCTGCAATGTTAGTCTCTTTTGAAATATTATACTATTATTATAATATCAGTCTTCACTCTTATGGAGCTTTGCTTGCTTGTATCTCATCCAGAAAGTTGAAGGACAACTCCTATAACTATCAAAACTTTTGGAAATACATTTGCTTATTGTATGTTAGTAGCTGTTATTCAGGGTGTAGAAATATACTGAAGTTGAGAAGATGGAAAAAAAACAACCATCACGGTTTACTGCTTGGTTGAAGATAGCAACTCGACGTTCCTATACTGCAGTAAACCCTAATGGATAACAATTTCAAACTGTGCCTATTTAAGGCTTTTTTTGTACAGCCCCCATTACTGTAGTATCTCCGTATTCATCCTCATAAAACCCATGAGATAGGGCAGTGTTGTTATCCTCATGTAACTCCCACTGAAATCTATGGTATTTATTTAGGCACCTCACTTCTGTGATTTCAGTGGGCGTGAGGTGCCTAAGTACTTTTGAGGATATGGGCCTGTAGACGGGCCAGACTCACCCCTGCGTTGCCTCCTGCTGGTCGTCCTGGGAATTAGCTCACTTCCAGCCAGGAGCGCCCTCTGCAGGCCCGTGATCCTCCTGTCCTCTGCTGGCCCCCATGTCCCTCCCAGGACCCCAGTGCCCCTTTAACTGGGTCTCCCCCTCCCAGAGGAACCCCCACCCCACTGTCCCCACTTTGCCTCAGTATTGGCTACTGCCCAGTCTCCATCTAGCCCCTGTTCACTGGAGCAGACTGCAGTATCAGCCACTCATCATCAGCAAAGGGGTTTGGACCTGCTGCCTTTGCCTACCCCTGGGCTGCCCCCTGCAACCCCCAGTACCTCTTGGCCTAATGCTAGGCGGCAGCGTGGGGCTTTCCAGGCAGGAGCTCCCCAGCTCCTCTGCCTTTCCCCAGCCCTGCTCCACTCGAGGTATCTTGTCTCTAGCTCCCTGCAGCCAGGTCCTTCTCCCTCTACATGCAGAGGGAGACTGTCTGGGCTCCTGGCTCACTGCCTCTTATAGGGGCCAGCTGGGCCTGATTGGGACTGGCCACAGCTGGGCCTGCTTTCTCCCAATCAGCCCAGGCTTCTTGCCCCAGCTACAGCCCTCTCCTGGGCTGTTTTAAGCCCCGAAAGGCAGGAGCGGGTAGCCACCCCGCTACAGGGCCTCAATTCCATATCTATAAAATGAGGATGATAGCATAAGAACATAAGAACGGCCCTACTGGGTCAGACCAAAGGTCCATCAAACCCAGTATCCTGTCCTCTGACAGTGGGCAATGGCAGGTGCCCCAAAAGAAATGAACAGACAGGTTATCAAGTGATCCATGCTCTGTCATCCAGTCCCAGCTTCTGGCAAACAGAGGCTAGGGACACCATTCCTGCTCATCCTGGCTAATAGCCATTGATGGACCTATCGTCCATGAATCTATCTAGCTCCCTTTTTGAACCCTGTTATCGTATTAGCCTTCACAACACCCTCTGGTAAGGAGTTCCAGAGGTTGACAGTATGTTGTGTGAAAAAATACTTCCTTGTGTTTGTTTTAAACCTGCTACCTATTATTTTCATTTGGTGGCCCCTTGTTCTTGTATTATGAGAAGGAGTAAATAACACTTCCTTATTTACTTTCTCTATGCCACTCATGATTTTATAGACCTCTATCATATCCCCCCTTAGTTGCCTCTTTTCCAAGCTGAAAAGTCGCAGTCTTATTAATCTCTCCTCATACGGAAGCCATTCTATACCCATAATCATTTTTGTTGCCCTTTTCTGAACCTTTTTTTGAAATGGGGCGACCACATCTGCACGCAGTATTCAAGGTGTGGGCGTACAATGGATTTATATAGAGGCAATATGATATTTTCTGTCTTATTATCTGTCCCTTTCTTAATGATTCCCAATATTCTGTTTGCTTTTTTGACTGCTGCTGCACATTGTGTGGATGATTTCAGAGAACTATCCACAATGACTCCAAGATCTCTTTCTTGAGTGGTAACAGCTAATTTAGACCCCATCATTGTATATGTGTAGTTGGGATTATGTTTTCCAATGTGCATTACTTTGCATTTATCAACATTAAATTTCATCTGCCATTTTGTTGCCCAGTCAACCAGTTTTGTGAGGTCCTTTTGTAGCTCTTCGCAGTCTGCCTGGGACTTAACTATCTTGAGTAGTTTTGTATCATCTGCAAATATTGCCACCTCACTGTTTACCCCTTTTTCCAGATCATTTATGAATATGTTAAATGGGACTGGGCCCAGTACAGATCCCTGGGGAACACCACTATTTACCTCTCTCCATTCTGAAAACTTGAACATTTATTCCTACCCTTTGTTTCCTATCTTTTAACAAGTTACCAGTCCATGAGAGAACCTTCCCTCTTATCCCACTTTGCTTAAGAGCCTTTGGTGAGGGACCTTGTCAAAGGCTTTCTGAAAATCTAAATACATTATATCCACTGGATCTCCTTTGTCCGCATGCTTGTTGACCCCCTTTGAGCATTGAGCCAGAGGGACTAAGTGACTTGCCCAAAGTCACAAAGGAAGCCTGTAGTGGGGCAGGGAATTTTACCTGGGCATCCAATCTCCCAGGCTAATGTCCTAAGCCACTGGACCATCCTCCTGCTCATTGAATCATACCATCTAGTTACTCTTGTGATAATGATTCATGGTAGATTGATAAACTATAGAGATTAAAATAATAGTTTTTGTGTTCAACAATTACTTAGATGTTTCATAAAGGGGAAAACATTTCTTTATGGAACATGACTGATTAATTTGTTCAGTGATGTGTTACTGTTATTTTGATACCACAGATGAACAGGAATTGTCTTCATATTTAAGCAATAAGATTGGGCTTGTAGTTTGAAATATACAGTTTATTTATACTCAGAAAATATATTGTGTTAGAAAATGTGTTGACTAATGCATTACAATTAGCATGAAGTTAAACATGATTAGGTAGGGACAGGAATAATTGTATTTAAAAGCATCTTAGTAGGTCCACGTTAAATTCACAAAGGGCCAAAATGTGTTTAACATTGTGCTAGTGCAACACGTTTTAACATAACGCATTTTCCAAGTTTATACAGGGCCATGGAGATAGAACCTGTCTGTAGTGTTTGTCTTTGCTGTGGGAACAAACCCCCTGCTATCTTCCTCTCTCTGAAAAATGTGTGGCTTTGTTTTCAAGCTGGGCATTCTGAAAAATACCTGTGGCTTCATTGTATGCCAAATCGCATTGTATTTTGCTAGTCCAGAAAGGGGCTAGTGGTTACAGTCTATTTCCTAGTGGATCAGTATTAGGGTGACCAGATATCCCAATTTTATAGGGACAGTCCCCATTTTTGGGTTTTTTTCTTATATAGGCTCCTATTACCCCCCCCCCCACACCCTTTGTCCTGATTTTTCACATTTGCTGTCTGATCACCCAAATCAGCGTCCATGTTAAAGGCCACCATTCCAATTGGAACTAATTGTCATAACTACTGACAGTCTCAGAAAAGACAGTGGGCTTGGAGACTGAAATACTCTCAGACCTTCTAGGTATGGTCTCTTCAGATGAGAGTTATGGCTAATTGAAGAGGACTGTGTGGGGAAGTCTGTACTGAACTCTTTGAGCAATTGAGGACTTGGGTTTCCAAACGTGTTAATCCAACACCTTTTACGGGCACAATAGTCGCATGAAAAACCTTTAAAAGTTTTTGGGAAAGAACTTCCTTTTTTATTTCAATTTTATGTTTTTGTTTTGGAATACAAGCTGCAATATTCCAATAAATAAATAGTCTATTTCTTTTTACACAGCTTTAGTTGGAACAAAAGATTAAATGTGGGGATGGAAGGAGCACTGGATGTGAAATGTAATAATTGTATCTGAAATTTTTGTGACTGTCACAAATATAAATTAATAAGCTGCCTTAGAAAAAGCTGCTAGCATTATGATTGTGATTTCTCAACAGTGAGTGGTGTTTTGGTAGCAGCTAGGAATTCCTGTCCCAAGCAGGTTAAATCTAGTTCATACAAACATATTGGACACAGGTAATACATGTTGTTCTTACGTGGTTTGGACTTAGTGGAGCTATTCCAGAATATTTACATTTTTAGCTAAAGACACAGAGCTCGCAAACCAGAGGGATTAAAAATAAACAGGACAAAAATCCGCACCTGAGAATGGTGGATACTTCATATGCCATGTTTGCGCTTTACTTTAATATGGTTTCATCCTAGTACATGTTCTCCTGGAAGCCTCAGCTTTTCACTGAACTTTGAGCACCATGTTAATCGCAAGTAAAAATCGTAATGCTGTACAAAGTTGGAATCACTTCATAGTTTTAAGCAATAAATGGCATCTCTAAAGTTCTTAAAAATGAAGTGATGTATTATGGATGGGCATGAATGAAAATTCTGTTTGCTAATTCTCCCAAATTTAAAGGATGATTGGCTCCACATCTGTATATTACATCTCAGTCCCTCTTCTTATATAGATACTATAAAGTAGCAACAATCTTAGAAGTACTCTGTTGGAAGAGACAGTAACTAGTGACAGACAATAAAGAAGCTAGAAAGGAAGCAGTTACTCAGGAACTAGACAGAGTGCACTTGACAAAGTATTAGTAACAATCAATAAATCTTAAATCAACATTTCAGGAGTGATCCAAAAGAGAGATCCATTGCTGCTTACTGAGCTACTAGCTGTGCTGAGTCAAGGGGGAAAGAATGGACTTCAAATATGGAACTACATATTTACTGTAGATATGTAGTTCAAATATGGAACTACATATATATAGAAGAGGGTCGGGGAAAGTGTGGGACCCTTACTGAATGGGGGAGGCAACATAGTGACAGATGATGTGGAAAAAGCTGAAGTACTCAATGCTTTTTTTTCCTCGGTCTTCACAGACAAACTCAGCTCCCAGACTGGTGCACTGGGGAGGAGGTGAGCAGCCCTCAGTAGTGAAAGAACAAGTTAAGGACTATTTAGAAAAGTTGGACGAGCACAAGTCCATGGGCCCAGATTTAATGCAATCAAGGGTGCTGAGGGAGTTGGCTGATGTGATTGCACAGCCATTGGCCATTATCTTTGAAAACTAGTGGCAATCTGGGGAGGTCCCGGATAATTGGAAAAAGGCAAATATAGTGCCCATATTTTAAAAAGGGAAGAAAGAGAACCCAGCCTCACTTCAGTCCCTGGCAAAATCATGGAGCAGGTCCACAAGGAATCCATTTTGAAGCATTTGCAGGAGAGGAAGGTGATCAGGAACAGTCAACATGGATTCACCAAGGGCAAGTTATTCTTGACCAACCTGATTGCCTTCTCTGATGAGATAACTGGCTCTTTGGATATGGGGAAAGTGGTGGATCTGATATATCTTGACTTTAGCAAAGCTTTTGATATGGTCTCCCACAGTATTCTTGCCAGCAAGTTAAAAAAGTATGGATTGGATGAATGGACTATAAGGTGGATAGAAAGCTGACTAGATTGTTGGCCTAAACAGGTAGTGGATCAACTGCTCGATGTCTAGTTGGCAGCCGGTATCAAGCGGAGTGCCCCAGGGGTCGGTCCCGGGGCTGGTTTTGTTCAACATCTTTATTAATGATCTGGATGATAGGATTAATTGCACCTTCAACAAGTTCGCAGATGACACGAAGCTGGAGGGGGAGGTAGATATGCTGGAGGGTACGGATAGGGTCCAGAGTGAAGTAGACAAATTGGAGGATTGGGCCAAAAAAATCTGATGAGGTTCAACAAGGACAAGTGCAGAGTCCTACACTTAGGAAGGAAGAATCCCATGCACTGCTACAGACTGGGGATCAACTGGCTAAGCAGCAGTTCTGCAGAAAAGAACCTGGGGATTACAGTGGACGAGAAGCTGGATATGAGTCAGGAGTGTGCCCTCATTGCCAAAAAGGCCAACGGCATATTGTGCTGCATTAGCTGCATTGCCAGCAGATCGAGGGAAGTGATTATTCCCTCTGTTCGACACTCGTGAGACCACAGGTGGAGTATTGCGTCCAGTTTTGATCATCACACTACACAAGGGTTGTGGACAAATTGGAGAGAGTCCAGCAGAGGGCAACAAAAATGTTTAAGGGGCTGAGGCACATGGCTTACGAGGGGAGGCTGAGGGAACTGAGCTTATTTAGTCTGCAGACGAGAAGAATGAGAGGGAATTTGATAGCAGCCTTTAACTACCTGAAGAGGGTTCCAAAGAGGATGGAGCTAGGCTGTTTTCAGTGGTGGCAGATGACAGAACAAGAAGCAATGGTCTCAAATTGCAGTGGGGGAGGTCTAGGTTGGATATTAGGTAACACTATTTCACTAGGAGGGTGGTGAAGCACTTTAATGGGTTACCTAGGGAGGTGGTGGAATCTCCATCCTTAGAGATTTTTAAGGCCCGGCTTGACAAAGCCTTGGCTGGGATGATTTAGTTGGGGTTGGTCCAGCTTCGAGCAAGGGATTGGAGTAGATGACCTCCTGAGGTCTCTTCCAACCCTAATATTCTATGATTCTGTGATTCTACATCAGCCGGAGACTAAGACACATGCACACCAGGAATTCCTAAGTAAAAAAGCAAAGAGCATTATTGTATTACAGTACCTTGTGTTCTGTTCTGGTGCAATTGTAGCGAGGTAAAAAGCTCTCTTGTTACATGTACAAGAGAACGGAAATAAGATAGTTGAAAGTACTCAAGCTGGAAATGGTAGGTGGCATTTTAGGATTGAACAAGCTCACTCAGTGTGCATTTCCTGTGCATGGGGTGAGTTCAGACTGAAGCATGTGCAGTACATTGGCTGTTTTGTTTAATATTTTATTGTTACTGAAGCAGTTTGAGCTGCATGGGATTCATCTTTGCTTCAGGCACATCCTCTTGGCCAAAATTTTTCACTGGAAAGTTTCAGGCTTTTGGCCATTGTGATCTTTCCCTGATTCCTAAAGGGAAATCATCTCTCATTTCTGCATTTGCTATATTATTAATGACAGGTATTGTAATTATTGTTATTTTTAATGTAGCACTGACAGGCTCCAGTTGGAACCGGGACCCATTGTCTAGGCATGTACAAACACGTACAGCAAAAAGTCCTCTGCTTGGATGAATATGCAATCTAAGAAGAAAAGAGACAAAGGGTGGGGGAGAGAAGTATACAAACAAATATAGACTACATATATCTAGTGCAGTTTGTTTCTGATCATTTTAAACGAGCAGTTGTTTAATCTCTGATTCTCAAGATTGATTTGCACTGGTGCTGACTTAGGTAGAGAATGGTGTGTGGGTGCACAGCGCTCATTAAGAAAAATTTTTCAGGTATGCAGCTTTCTCCATGTTCTGTACTGAAAACATATTGCATAGTCTTTCAGTCTGACCGCTGCTGCTGTCCAACACATACAATTGATACAAATATTTCTATGTAAATCTTTAGGATTCACATTCAAAAACAGATGCTTAAGAGGATTTTGCACTTACAAATGAGTAAGTGCATTTTCAGAGTAATCTGTTTTGCATCCCTTTGCACATACAACTAAAGGCCCATTTTAACATGTGGAAATTGATTTACATGGACATCAGTGGGAGTTCAGTATGTATAAGGAGAGAAGTATATCAGAGATAAGATTCATTATGCACTGTACACTCTGAAGGAAGAATTTTGCCGATAGGCATTTAAAAGTGTATGAAGAAAGTTGGAATTTAAGTTGAATTTGCTTGGGCTGAATACAACAGGTATATCTACATAAATCTCTACTTCCATAAGCAGCAGTACATTTCTGGCCAACTATACTATGTTACAGGTGCTGTTATAATTCCCAAGGATAAGTGACTTCCAAACTCCGTCCTATAAGACAGGGATCAGCAACCTTTGGTAAGCACTTTGGTGGGCTGGGCCAGTTTGTTTACCTGCTGCGTCCGCAGGTTTGGCCGATGGCAGCTCCCACTGGCCACTGTTCGCCGCTCTAGGCCAATGGGGGAGGTGGGAAGCGGCGTGAGCTGAGGGATGTACTGGCTGCTGGGGCCAATGGGAGCTGCGATTGGCCAAACCCGCGGACGCGGCAGGTAAACAAACTGGGCTGGCTTGCTAGGGTGCTTACCCCGGCAGGCTGGGTGCCAAAGGTTGCCGCTCCCTGCTGTAGGAACTAAGGGGTTCTTCCAGACAGTGTGGCCTATTGCTGTCTTGAAACAGAATTGACAAACTAGAACAGGAAAACAGAGCTGTGAAATTTATGGGTATCACAGATGACCATGTGGAGTGCCATTCATCTTCAGCATTGTAAAATCATCATCATTGCCAAGAAAACAGCTTACATTGTGGAATAGATGAATGAAACTGTGGGGAGGGAGGGAAAGGAGAGCTATGATAGGCAGGGAAGGAACTAGGAAGATGGAGAAAGAGGCAGGTTAATTTTAGAGAAAAGGAATGGAGAATGACACCTCCCCCACTCTAGAAAGTGAATTGGAGTCCTCCACTGGAGAGTGGCCAGGAGGCCTGCACTTTATGTGTGAGCATTTAATGTATGGATTTCAAGTTGAATTTTGGTGGGATTGGTGGTTCCCCCAGAAAAACTCAGAAAATCAGGTAGCAGTCCCAAATCAATATTTTTATCGTTCTTTCAATCTCATGATTTTGGGCTGTGAGAGGATGACGTGGTGTTCTTAAACTCTACGGGTTGGCAGTACTTGTTGCCTATTGAGGTAAAATGCCTGTGCACATTCCCTTAGGTCAGAGGGGCACGTTGGTGGGGATTGGAGGAGGATTAACCATACTTACCAGATACTGAATTTGTAATATGTTTTTGAAAATTAGCCTTGATGAAAAGTTCAGAGTTAGAAGATGAAAATATTTTCCTGTATTTTATTTGCTTCCATCAGCTTCACTGATAGAGAAATCATGTCTATTTCTGCTCTTGGGAACTGTCTCTTGCATAAGCCAGTGTCTCAAGATTCACCTGTGTGTCCAATTTTGTGGCACATGCAGGATACAAAAAAACATTAAATATTGGAGAACCATCAAAAAGCCCTAATGTCTCCTAATTTCATGAAATATCCTACTCAACCGAACCAAACTTTCCAGAAAACATTGAAGTTGCCAATGAGGTGTAATTTTAAATATTTGAAAGGAAAAGGATTCCTCCCCACCCACACACCTTTTTGGTGTTACCTGCAGTAAATCAAAGTCAGGCACAGGATCATCTTGTAGTCTTTGTGACACTGGCAGACCACATGCCAGCTCTTGCCAGGCTTTAGAGTGTGTGTGTCACCTCTCCCAGTGTGTGTGGGGGGTAGGGGTGTGTGTGTGTGTCACCCCTTTCTGTGTGAACCCTAAAGCCTTAAAGATAAGAAGGTAAATAAAAAGAATCCAACTACACAGTATTTCCTTTTAACAGGGGGCTCAGTTAACTTGATGTTAATTTGAATGTTTGTACTGCATAGTTCAGATTGATTGCTGTTGAACTTGCATGAATACAAGTAATTTTACCAGGTGTCCCGTGTTCAGCATAGGGAAATATGGTCACCCTAGTTACAACCATTGCCATTGGTGACAGTTAGATCTAAGGTACAAATTGACCTGGGTTAAGTGACTGCTCTCTTGGGTCTGGAAGCAACCTGAATATTTTGTGGTCTTTGGTGTATAGCAGCCAGCTATCACAGAGTCAAGCTTGCCTGTGTGGCAAGATAGATTGGAATGCCCAAGGGGAATGTCTGTGACTCCATGGTAAGACTGTTATAGCGATCCAGGAGTTCACATTTGTTATTGAGTTGGTGAAATCTAATTATAGAACATGCACCCAGTTTGGGGGATCTGCCTTGCTTCTTGACAGTTTCCCCTGAGGTTGGCCCTCATGGTCATGAGCCAATCCAGACAGCTTGACAGTCTTAATTATGGAGAGACTACCATTGTCCATAATAAAACAAAACACACCTCAGATTGGAACTGTGATGCCTTAGCCCCAAAAGCAGATCTCCCAGTAACGTCAGTTGTCAAAAAGTTTCAATTGACATCCATGGGAGCAAGACTAGGCACATGATGCCTATTCAAATTGAAGGAGACAGTACTGGGACTCAAAATACCCACAACAAAATCATTAATAACTTTTTATAATTAGGAAAAAAAATTTCCAATATAACTGGTGAACAAAATTAGAAGGAGATTTAATGCTGTGGCAAGTGTGAAAAATGTTTTTAACCTAAAGGGAGACAACAGCAAGGTAGTTTTTAGTGAACTGTAACTTGAAAATACTTCAAAAAATTTTCTTCAAAATTTGTAGTAAATTTGACTTCACAACAAATCTGTTCATTTTCAGGCCAAATTTATATGCCAAACCCGATATATCAACCCCTTTATAAAATAGGGCTTATAATAATAGTTTCAGCCTTACCTGTGTGGAGAGAGGTGGTTATTGCCACTTCACAATTATTATTGCCATTAACCTGCCAGTGAGGGTTGTATTGCAAAATCGCTATTAGAAAAAGTCCTGGTTTTCTTTTATTGTAATGGAAAACATCTTTGGCTGCATTCATAGGTTGACAATGTGGCACTTGAAACATGAATCTTGCTATAGATACAGCAGCCCAGGCAGTAAAATTGCAATTGAGAGCAAACCAGTATTAAAATATGTGAACATCACTGGATATGCATATTTCCTTGAGCTCTGAAAACGGAGGCCTGGGATGAGAACAAGTGCTGCTCCTCTAGGGAACCTGGAAAGGCAGCCTGGAGAAAGTTATGTCTATATATTGACCTGTCTGTAGGGACGAATGCCAATCAAGCACAATTCTGCAGACATTCCAGCAGCTAAAGAAGGCATTAACAATTTGCAACACATAGCATGGGTGCTGAAATTCTGTGAGCTCTACAATGGAGAGTTTCCTGACTGAAATAAAGTAGCAGTTGAAAGAAGCTCAGAGAAAAACTTAAAAACAAGGAGGAGTCCTTGTGGCACCTTAGAGACTAACAAATTTATCTGGGCATAAACTTTTGTGGGATATAACCCACTTCATCACATGCATTGAATGGAAAATACAGTAGGCAGGTATAAATATACAGCACATGAAAAGATGGGAGTTACCTTACCAAGTAGGGGGTCAGTGCTAACAAGGCCAATTCAAATAGGGTGGATGTGGCCCATTCCCAACAGTTGACAAGATGGGGTGAATATCAACAGAGGGAAAATTACTTTTTGTAGTGCTAACGAGGCCAGTTCAATCACTCTATGCTGCATCAGGACAAAAAGGAAAATATAACTAAAAAGTGGAAAATAATTTAATGTCACAACTGAAAAATAGAATCAAATAAGTAACATGCTCTAGCTTCAATTTTGAGGTTTGCTGGTCTTTATGGGTGGCAGGGAGAGAGGAGGAGTGTTTCTGACAAAGAAGGATCAGGTTTTAGTTTATAGAGTGCTGTCAGTATATAATAATCTCCTGTCACTTTGAATGGACTTGATATGGAAAAAATCACTTTGTTGCCAATATATTGATGCAGAAGTAATTATTTTGGATTTCAATTGGCAAGAAAGCCAAAGTAATCCCATCACATTATCCACTCAGGTTCATTTGACTTGCTCTCAGACTCTTGGATGTAGCCCTGAGAATTTAACCCTCAGTGTTAGAGAAAAGAATCAGTAGTATGAAGGGGAAGATTCAATGAGCCAGATCCTTATCTGGTGTGAATTGGCATCGTTCCATTAACTTAGACTGAACTATGGCGATTTACACCAGCATGTCTTTTCATACTTAGACATGGTTTTCCTTCAGAGGCCAACACAGCATGACATTAATACAAGAAATAGGCAGATTTTACATTCTGAATGAGAAATGGTTTTGAAATGGAAGGGCAATAGAGGGATCTATTGAGCAGTGAGTGATCAAATTTTGAAAATGTTCACATTGTTTTTATAGTAGCCCAGGAGGGCAGTTAGTGGGCTTGATGCCCAGTGGAGTGGTATAAATAAGCAGAGGTCCATTGAACTCAATGATGCTATGCTGCTTTACATCAGCTCAGGATGTGGTCCAGTATATTTAGATGGACACCTAGTTTTACTAGGACAGGAGGCAGAGAACAACAGAGACATGGAAGTTAGTTACAAAATGTAAAAATCAGACAAGGAAAATATGGATTTGATGAATTGTGATTATTTTTTAATAATTCTGTAAATTTGGATGGTAACTAGTGGGGGCAATAGCAAATAATGTAAGATAAAAATGAAACTACAATACAAATGTGAAGACAACTCTGAGTTCAGACTCTCAGGGTCAGATTCTGATATTGTCCATGCTAGTGTAAATCTCCAGTACCCAGAGTATCTTCAAAATATAGCACAGCCATTGTTTTCAAGTTCATGTTATGTTTACAATTTTTTAATACTTAAATTGGATACCCTTTGGGGCAGAGCCTGTGTCTGCACAGTGTTCAGTGTCTAGCACAACAGGAGCCTAGCTGGTGTCTCTGGGTGCTACTATTATATAAATAATAATAGTAATGATTTGTGTTTAATTCTGCAGTGAAAAGGAAATACCAAGAGAGATCCTCTGATGGTAATATGGGAAGGACCAGACTGATCTCTCTTACTTCTGGAGTTACATTGATGTAACTCATTCACTTTGATGGGCAGCTCAAGTTCTGCGGAGCTACTCCAGATTCTCACAGCTGTGAGAGAGATCAGCCTCAGGCTTTCAGTGACTCTGGCTTGTCATTTCTTTTCAACATAAATTTAGATTGTGGAATTTCAATTTTGGAAAAATAGAAGCAAATCCTCTACTACCTAGGGTGACCAGATGTCCCGACAGGACTGTCCCGATTTTGAGGAGTTTGTCCCGCGTCCCAACCAGAGTACGGTCGGGACACCATTTGTCCCGATATTTTGTTTCCTGTTCTTGGGCGGCAATTCGGCAGAGAGTCCTTCAGTCGTGGACGGTCTTTGGTATTTCGGCGGCGGGTGCTTCTGTCTTTGGCAGCAAGGTTTATTACCCCCTGCCAAAATACTGCCGAAGACCATCCACGACTGAAGGGCTTTCCACCGAATTGCCACCGAACTCCTGGATGGGTGAGTGTAAAAAAAAACCCCAAAACCATCCCCCCCGGCGGTCCCGATATTTTCCCCTTAACATCTGGTCACCCTACTACTACCTCACCCAGGAAGAGGAAATACGTGTTTTTCTTCCATGAGGAAAAAGAATATCAGACCTGTGGCTTTCACCCAAACCTCCCTCCCTCACAATATTACTCAGGAGAGATCTTGCAACAAATAAATCACCTCCAAGTATCATTCTGTCACAAGAGTGCACAATGGGTGTGTATAGTTTTTCATTCTCCATCTGTGGGAATTCACAGTTAGAAAATACACAGCCTAGACAGAGCTCCAGCAGGGACAGTTAATCGGTAGCTGGGTGACCCCACAGTACAGTCCCATTTTAGTGACATGGAAGTAATATGTGTACAACAGCACCACTGTGATCCTGCTCAGCCAGCAGAGTTAAATTGTTATAATTGGGTTGTGAGCCAGGAGCAGCCGCTAGGTGTGGTGTTACAGACAAAGGGGACAGGAAATTGCCATATGGCGTCATACACTGCTTCTCAACATTAATTTTGATTGCAGCTGTCAGTTTGGTATTAGAACTCTTCCATGTGTTATTTTATTGAGCTCAGCGTGTGGGAGAGAATTTTTTTTATACTGAAACAAACCTGAAACATGATTGGCATAAGGTTAGCTTTAGACATCACTGCAATTCCTGAGATAGTTGCACTAAAAAAAGAAAAAAGTGCCGTATTGACTAATAGGTAAAGAGAGAAGATTTTCCTGAACAAATAAAGATTTGGGTTTCCTCACAACTCTCTCGTGCAGCACCCCTATCTGACTTAGAAAGAAGTGTAGAGATTCAAGAATGGAGATTCTCTTTTTGTTTTTAAACTCCAGACAAGACATCTCTTTTTTAATGCCTCCATTGTATTCTTTCACACCTCTACTATTTCATACTTGTAATAGTCTGTAATGCATTGTGAAAAAATGCTAATATAATGCAATGGAAGGAAGAAAATAATCCTAGATTCCACGACAGACATAATTATGATGACCACTAAAAAATAAGATTACAGTTCTTTATTTTCCTGTGAGGGGCTGACTTTTGACAAGGACTGTGTAGATGAAAACTTGTTGAAATGGCTATTAACTATACTGACATATAAGTCTGTGGATATAAATAGACACATAGAGGTGAGTTTTGTATCTCTTTGCGGGTATTGCAGATGAATCCTGGGCTTTGTTTCTAGAGAAGTGCGTGTGTGTACACTCTATTCCAGTGGTTCTCAGCCAGGGGTATGCATACCCTGGGTTATGCAGAGGTCTTCCAGGGGGTATCGACTCATCTAGATGAGTATGTCTCAACCTGGAGGTTGTGACCCCCAGGGAGGTCATGGGACAGATTTAGAGGGGTTGCAAGTGCAGGGCTGGTGTTAGCGGGTGGCAAGCAGGGCAACTGCCCAGAGCCTCATGCTACAGGGGGCCCTGCGAAGCTAAATTACATGCTTCAGCCCTGGGCAGTGGGGCTCTGGCTTCAGACAGGGCTCGCAAGTATAAAACAGTTTCAAGTATCACACTGAAATGTAAGTACAATATTTATGTTCAAATCATTTCATAAGTATTTGGTAAAAATGAGAAATTGAGCAATTTTTCAGTAATAGTGTGCTGTGGCACTAGTATTTTTATATCTAATTTTGGAAGCAAGTAGTTTTTAAGTGGGGTGAAACTTGGGGTATGCAAGACAAATCAGATTCCTGAAAGGGGTACAGTGGTCTGGAAAGGTTGAGAACCACTGCTCTATTCCATAATCTTAGGTTAAAACTAAGAGCTCGATATTACCATGTTTGTTCATGCAAGTAGTCTTTACTTACATAAGTAGTCCCTTAGACTTCAATAGGGCTTTTTTGTGTTGGATAACAGTTGCAGGATGGGTCCTTAATTCTTCTGGAAGCACTTGTTAAAATGTACAAACATTTTCTTAAATGATCTGTTTTACCAATGTTAATGCCTTTCATATAAATTTATATCTGGCTGATCCATTGTGCTGCATATCTACAATCACTTAGACCTGATTTTCTTCTTAGTTTTCCCTTCTAAATGACTTTGTAAAAACAGTTCTAAGCAATTGTGCAAAAACTTGAACACATTAGGCACATTAATCCTAAAATAATTTAATAATACCATGTAACAATTACTATAAACCCACAGTGACTCATTCTTTATGTATTCAGCTAAGAATACATTCTCTGAGCAATCTTAGGTTTAAACGTCTGCAAATGTTTTGAATCCTGCCCCTGACAGTTCAGCTTTTGAAAAGGTGGGATTTGCATTTGAAAAGGCTGCAACAGATCTCAAAAAGTGTTGGACTCTCCCCCTCTCCCCCCGGGTTCAAAATCATTTAGAGAAGCTATAAATATCAGAGATGTTTTTAAATAAAGTATTTCCACAGCAAAATTGTGTATAATTTTGTTCTGAGGATGGGAGAGAAAGGAAGAAATGGACAATGGATCAATTATGTGCCAAATCGTTTTATTTATTTGCTAAAACCCTTATACTACCCCAGTGATTCCAAGGATTTTGTTCAACTTTCCATTAAGAAAAAATAAATTTCCAGCTCCAAAGAGGAATTTCACTGACAAGGAAACAGTTCCAAACATTGTAACTATGCACTTCTCCACCCCTCACCCCACTTTGTACTTCAACGAGTCACATATTCAACAAGGTACTTAAGCAGAAGCCCAATGCCTAGTCTACAATGGAAAATATTTCCTGTTAGCTGTACTGGCCAACTTGTCCTATAACAAGACACATCTTAGACTAGCAAAAAAGTGCTTTCATCGGTGTAGCTTATACTGGTTTGGTAAGTGAAATAAGCCATACTGACAAAAGCATTTTTATGCTGATATAAGTGATGATATAGATATGTTGCAAAATTGTCACATACCTAACTGACATTGCTATACCAGCAAATGTTTCTAGTGGAGCCCTAGCCTAACATGAATGGTCACACAGAAAATGCCTTGGTGAATCCAGGTTATGATGCATTTCAGCTGAACTTTACAAACATTTGTTAAGCCTTACAATATATGTGTGAGATTGGTAACTTATACACAGAAATCCTGCTGCCAAGTCCAACCCAAAGCACTAGAAAGCACTCCCTCCTATATGTGAGCAGGTTATAGGTGCTAGAGAACATTTATAACCAGACTATTCCTTACAATGATCACAGTACTTGATTAAATGGGTACATGTAAATTCGTAACAGCCTTTATTGAAGTTTATGGTTCTGTGTAACTGTGCAAGGCATAAACGTAGAATATCTCTGCAGTTATATGATATTTAGTTATTAAATAATTACAGTAATTGCATGGGGGTATTTCTACAAACTAAAGTGTTACCATAACATCTAAAATTTACAAATTGGATAACAATTATTCTTGGAGTTATATCATTATTCCAAGCATAATTACCATGTGATCAGCAGTGCATCTAATTAATGCATAATCACATGGAAGTTACCTTCATAACGAAATTCATCCTTGTTATAAAGCTCTTTGTCATAACATTTGAATATAAAGATAACAGAAAATGGCCCCCAGATGAGGTACATGAAACCTCACAATAATTGCTTCCACTGAAACACTATCCCTTACCATTCTAAATGGTTGGCTTTACAGGAGGAGGTTACAGGGAAAGGACAGTGTACTGTATAAATGGTGAGTAAGAGAAGTGAGTAAATCACCTGTGAGAAGTAACTTTCCATTATTTACTAGCATTCAGTTTGAAAGCTCTTTCACAATAGTTGAGCTAGAAATAACTCATCTCAACAACTAACCCAAAATAACTCTTTATTATACAGTAAAGCTGGCTTCTAGCACCTTGGAGTCTAGCCACACTAAAATTCTATTAAGTATAATCTCCTCTCAAACCTTCATCACAACACCCACTGTCTTCCTAAAGGAGAACACTCCAATAGGATCAGTATTTCTGTAAGAGTACTTAGAAAGGCCTGATTAATAAAAGTGTCAGCAGGCCAGGGGAACCTGCAGTTCGGCTCCTGGAGTATGCAGAATGAAAAACATTTCAGCAAACAGCGCTTCTATCCATAGTTGTTTGCATAAAGACAGGTTTTTGCCAAACTTTGCAAGTTGGATTTGTTTTTTATGAGTGTGTCCTTATTTAACAGGTTTTACCTGGCAAGATGATTACATGCAACATGTTATTGCCCTGGAACTCTCAAACATTCGTAAAATCCACCACTGGCACCCTGATTCATTTATATCTGATGGATCTGACACACTAAGGTAAGTCTTATGTGATGTTATGTGCCATAGTGGTAGGTTTACAGGTGTGGAGAAACAGAATGTCATGGAGACCAAATTCTTATGCAAATCACTAAATACTGTCCACAGGATGAGCAGAAACTAGTGGTGCAACAGGATTTTAAAAGATCGATAAGAAACGGGTGAGAATGAGTGAACACTGCAGACACCCTGAACCTGAATACTAATAGGATAGGAAAATGTTGGTGGCAAACATATTTCCCTTATCCTCTCCATTGATTGCACTGATATCAGAGACAAACTGGAATAGCCAGACCAGACCAGTGGCCCATCTTGTTCAATATCTGGTCTCTGATAGTGGCCAGTACCAGCTGCTTAAGCGGGAGGAATAGGAAACTTTATAACAGACAGTTATAAAATAACCTGCCCATAGGAGAACTTTTTTCTGGAATGAGCTTATCGAAGTCTCAGTTGAGTTAGTCTCGAATAACATTAAAAATAGCAATTTTTAAAATCATTGCGACAGTGCACTTCAGTGGTCCAGTAACGTGAAGGTTTAACTTAATACATTCGCATATAAGCATGTTCTGAATAAGATACTGAACAAATAATACATTTAATGGCTAATAAGAACTAAAGGAGGTCTGTACAAGTTAAATAAAATTGCTCTCCCTAATAATATTAACTAGCTGTTGTTTCTCAGTGGCTTACCATGCACTGTAATGTCAGTAATTATTTTGAATTATTAAGGAGGAATTTGGGTTCTCTTTTGAAACAAGTATTGATGTCCTAATCCTACAAACTCTTACATGAGGTAGGTCGATATAAGCCAGATTTTCGAAAGAGCCAGGTTTTAGGTGCTCAGCATTCATTATTGGAAATTCATTTTCAAAATGGCCCAGTTCTTCCTAAGCACCTCAAGAAGGGCCAGATTTTTAAAAGGTGCTACGTACTTAGCAGCCACTGATGTGACATTTATGACCGGATTTTCAGATTTATTATTATTTATTGTTTGTATGATCATAGCAACTGGGAGCCCCAGGCATGGACCAGGACCTCATTGTACTAGGTACAAACACAGAACAAAATGACAGTCCATGAAGCTCTCAGTGCCTGGCATGCTGAGCCCTTGAAAGTATGGCCCAGCATGTCACCAGTTTAAAGTGCTTGTTGCTTTTCAGGTTGTCTATTTTCAGTACATACTGTGCATTAGTTAATATATTTTTATGTATCTTTTTATCTGCAATGATCTCATTTCTCCTGCCTCTCTCCCATTTATTTTATTTTTTTTTAACTCTGTGGGTCTTACTGTAGGCACCTTGAAGCAGGAGTTCTGAACACTGTTGTCAAAACCAATTAAATAATATATGCCCCTTAACTGCAGTTAACTCAAGTGATCAATGCAAAACAAGTTAACTAGATTAAAAAAATAAGTTGCGATTAATCACAATTTTAATCACACTGTTAAACAATAATTAGAATACTAATTTAAATGTATTATAAATATTTTGGATGTTTTTCTACATTTTCAAATATATTGATTTCAATTATAACACAGAATACAAAGTGTGCAGTGCTCACTTTATATTATTATTGTACTACAAATATTTGCACTGTAAAAAAGAAACAAAAGAAATAGTATTTTCCATCCACTTCATACGAGTCCTGTAGTGCAATTTCATTATTGTGAAAGTGCAACTTGCAAATGTAGAATTCTTTTTACATAACTGCACTCAAAAATAAAATAATGTAAAACTTTAGAGCCTACAAGTCCACTCAGTCCTACTTCTTGTTCAGCCAATTGCTAAGACAAACAAGTTTGTTTACATTTATGGGAGATAAGGCTGCCTGTTTCTTATTTACAATGTTACCTGAAGGTGAGAACAGGCGTTCGCATGGCACTGTTGTATATGGTGTTGCAAGGTATTTACATGCCAGATATGCTAAACATAAGTATGCTACTTCATGCTTTGACCACCATTCCAGAGGACATGCTTTCATGCTGATGACACTCACTAAAACACGCGCTAATTAAATTTGGGACTGAACTCCTTGGGGGAGAATTGTATGTCTCCTCCTCTGTGGTTTTACCCACATTCTGCCATATATTTTGTGTTATGGTAGTCTCGGATGACGAACCAGCATATGTTGTTCGATTTAAGAACACTTTCACCGCAGATCTGACAAAACGCAAAGAAGGTACCAATATGAGATTTTTAAAGATAGCTACAGCACTGGACCCAACGTTTAAGAATTTGAAGTATCTTCCAAAATCTGAGAGTAATGAGATGTGGCACATGCTGTCAGAAGTCTTAAAAGAGCAATGCTCCAATGCACAAACTACAGAAGCTGAACCACCAAAAAAGAAAAGCAACCATCAGTTGGTGGCACCTGACTCAGGTGATGAAAATTAATGTGCATCAGTCCACATTGCTTTAGATGGTTATCAAGCAGAACCCATCGTCAGCATGGATGCATGTACTCTGGAAGTTGTCAAAAAGTACAATTAGTGCTGTATTTAACACAATTTGAGACGATCCCCATCTCCTTAAGAAAAAGATAAATTTGTTTTCATCATCAGAGTGAGTGTTAATACAACTGCCACAAGCAGGAGTTTGTAAGGGCTAATCTAAATTCTGTTTTCAGATATGTGTGTGCAGTTCCCACTGACTTCAGTGGGACTTCAGAGGGCAGAATTTGGTCTTGCATTTCTGTTTTCATCCCCTTTCTTCTTAAAGTAAATGAAGACAGGAGAAGAGTGATGTTGGAGATTAACTGAGGGATGAGAGGAACATTTGGAATTGATAGACCATTGGGATGGCTTCTGTGATGAGAGCCTCTTTGGATTAGTTGGTTCTTACTGAAGCAGAAGTTGTACTGTCTTACCAGGTTCAAAACTGGCAGAAATTTTAGACTGGCTTTCGAGTTAGATACAAAAGGAGGAGTGGTGTGTGTGTGCACTTGCATGCACAGATGTAGTTTAACTCAGATAATCTGACCTGGACATCCAACCTGCATGACAAGGCAGAATGTGGAGTTCTGGAACAAGAGAAGGGTATTTTGATGTCCCAGCATGTTTACATGGGGAAGCAAGTAGCATGGGAAACTAGCAAGAACTACAGTAAATTTATAGTAATGCCCCCATAGTCCTCTCTGCAGAAATCGCCTGAGTCCCCCACAATCAGCGTATCTGATTTGACACCAATGGTGAAAGCACACACCCTTTTGCTGGGTAAAAGCAGCACAAAGCTGCTCTAAACTCTGCAGGTTTGGCCAGTGGAGGAGTCCTGGACGTGAGAACTGAAGAAATCAGCCATAAAGTTGCCTTCTAATATCTTCCTTGCAAGCTCTGGTATAATTCGTGTTCTGGGATGGAGGAGCACATTGGGGCTGCAACTCATAGCACTGTAGAAATTCCAGGCAGTGCTGTGACTTACTGGCAGCTTGGGCAGGGCCGGCTCTGGCTTTTTTGCTGCCCCAAGCAAGGCAGCTGGAGCAGCAAAGCAAAAAAAACACCTGCAGGGCAGCCAGAGCCAGGGTGCAAACTTTCAACTAACGGGATTCCCTGCGCTGCAGACGTGCCCTGGGCAGTGGAGTGTGCGCCCCGGCTAGCCGGGGGGAAGGGGAGGGAGCGGGGGCGAGAGAGAGAAGGGGGGCGGCCAGGGCTTCCTTCAGCCAGGGTGCTCACCCCTTGGCCCCTCCCGCTGCGCTGCCTGCCGGGAGGGCTCCGCACCGCTCCAGTCGGTGGGGAGGGAAGGACACGAGCTGCCAGGCTTGCTGCAGACCTGGCACCGGCTGGGGCAGACGCAGCGCGCAGCCGGCTCCCAGCAGGGTGCTCCCCTCCTTCGCCCCCTCCAGGGCAGCCAGAGCGGCAAACAAAAAAAAAAAGAAAAAAAAAAGGGTGGCTGTGCCGTCCTAGGATTGGATGGAATGCCGCCCCCTAGAATCTGCCGCCCCAAGCACGAGCTTGCTTGGCTGGTGCCTGGAGCCGGCCCTGCACTTGGGACAGGTTTCCATATCCTATGCAGGCCTCCAGAGCTCTGTAAATTACTCTGCAGTTTGCAGAGCAGATCAGGATTAGGAGGATTCAGTGTATCAAAGCAGCCATAATCTTTCTCGCCCCCAGACTGCGAGTTTTGCCTACACCTATTAGAATCTCACATGCCTGTCCTGTCAGTTCAGAGACTCTGTACTTGTGTGTTGGCTCTGGGCCTTCTCCCCTACTTTCTTGGAAGTGTGGCTGCAGTGAAACGCTGCTGCCAAGTTCAGCCATCTGCTGAAGGCTTATATAATTGAGACAGCTGCCTCCCCTGTGGCTCCTCATGGCACTGGATCACAGTACAGGCAGCCTGCCTCAGTTTCCCCTCTTGGACTGTTCCAATAAAACTGCCTTTTATGCTTTTTCTTGATCAAAAATACCCCTCCTTGATGACTAAGTTTATTACTATAAAATAAACTGCAAATAAAACTCAAAATACCAAAATAAAGCCCATTCCTAACTCTACACAAGCCCTACGTCAGGGGCGGGCAAACTTTTTGGCCTGAGGGCCGCATCGGTTTTCGTAAATTGTATGGAGGGCCGGTTAGGGGAGGGGTCGTGGCCCAGCCCCCACCTCCTATCTGCACACACACCCCGGACTCCTCCCCCATCCAACCCCCATCCCCCATTCCCTGACAGCTCCTCTGGGACCCCTGCCCCATCCACCACCACCACCCCCCACTCCCTGTCCCCTGACCACCCCTGGACCTCCGCCACCCCATCCAACCCCTCCTCTAATTCCTGACGGCCTCCCCGGGACGATGGCCCCATCCAACCCCTCTCCTTCTTGACTGCTCCCCCAGGATCCCTGCCCCCATTCAACCCCCTGTTCCTCCCCCAACCACTATCCACACCCCCATCCGCTGCCCACCACCCTGAACTCCTCTGCCCCCTATCCAACCCCTTCTGCTCCCTGTCCCCTTACTGCACTGCCTGGAGCACTGGTGGCTGGCGGTGCTACAGCCGCGCCACCCGGCTGGAGCCAGGCCACGCTGTTGCCACCGCACAGCACAGAGCACCGGGTCAGGCCCAGCTCTGCAGCTGCCCTGCCCCAGGAGCTCACAGCCCCACTGCCCAGAGCATTGCGCCGCTGGCAGCGCAAGCGAGCTGAGGCTGCGGGTGAGGGGGAAGAGCGGGGGAGAGGCTGGGGGCGAGCCACCGGCACCGGAAACGGGGGAGAACCAGGGAGCCATGCCCGCCCCCGCATACCCGGTCCCTGCCTGTCCCCGCCCGCCTGCCCGGCCCCGCATACCTGGTCCTGGCTCGCCTGTCGCCCGCCCGCCCGGCTCCGCCTCGCCGCCCGCCCGTCCGGACCCGCATACCTGGTCCCGGCTCGCCTGCCGCCCGCCCGCCCGGCTACGCCTCACCGCCCGCCCGTCCGCCGGCTCCGCTTCACCGCCTGCCCGCCCCCGCATACCCGGTCCCTGCCTGTCCCCGCCCGCTCGCCCGTCCCCGCATACCTGGTCCCTGCCCCACCTACCTGGTCCCGGCTTCTCCTGCCGCCCGCCCGTCCGCCCGCCCCCGCATACCCGGTCCCTGCCTGTCCCCGCCCGCCCGCCCGCCGTCGAGATAACAGGGTTTAACTGTATTTTCAGAATTTGCTGCGGGCCAATAAAAACTGACCCGCGGGCCGCAGTTGGCCCGTGGGCCGTAGTTTGGACACCCCTGCCCTACGTCTTCCTCCTCCCAGACCTTCCTGCTTGGGGCAACTCTCCTGATCTCAAGGTTTTCTCTGCAGAAGCCTTTTCTCACTGTCCGCATAATCTTCCTGAGCTTTCCCCTTCATTGCAGCCACCTGCTGCCCTTTAGAGGGAATTACCTGATTTAATGCATTCAGCCCAGGTATGCCTTATTCTGTAATCAAGCTTGGTTAGTCTAGGGTTACCATAAGTTTTCCCAGATACACTTCTACCCCGATATAACACGAATTCAGATATAACACGGTAAAGCAGTGCTCGGGGGGGGGGGGGCTGCGCACTCCGGCGGATCAAAGCAAATTCGATATAAAGCGGTTTCACCTATAACGCAGTAAGATTTTTTGGCTCCCAAGGACAGCATTATATTGGGGTAGAGGTGTATTTCCTTTTTTTTTTCTTTTTTCTTGATCTTCTGTCCTCTGTCTGAGCGGATTTTTCAAACAAGAGGAAATGTCTGTGATTTTTGTGGAGCAGCCATTACAGCTCAGAAAGAGCTGGCTGATTGGTCCCTCCGCTGCTGCCGCAGCTGCCAAATTCCACCCACCCAGGCCCCGGCTCCCAGTCCTAGGGACGGGGAGAGGCAGGGAGGAACTGGCAGATGGCAGGCGCTACATGCCGGGTCTGTGCTAGCCACTCTGCCACCATGATGGAGTGACACTGCCCCCACTTTGAGAGTAAGGCTGCAGTACCCTCTCCAGCATCCCCCAAATACCTCCTCCCAGTACACACACAGCCCTCCAGAACCCCCAACTGTACCCACCCCTATCAGCTCTCCCCTTCCCCCCCAGCAGTGTCCTCTTGTTGGTAACCCTATAGTCCCAGCCCTAAAGGGGCGAACCACCCTGTTCTAGCATGTCATAAGAGTTATGTCGCCTGAGTCTGAAGTCACTTACACCAGTGTAGCGCCATCTACTATGGTGGAATTACTTCAGACGTCCACCCCTAAAGCTGAGATCAGAATTAAGGGCAGGACACTTGATTTTTAGGTATAAACATGACAGGCTACAGCTTTGTGTGAGGGATCACTGTTCACAAACCTAGGCCCGTATGTCCACAGGAAGTGCCCAGATTGTGACTGCCACCCAACAGCTCTCTATGACCTCTGGCCCACTAGAGGCTCTGCCCATGAAGCTCCTGACTGGAGTGAACATCCGGCCCCACTGATTGGCCCAGACGTGCAACTTATGCCAGAAGGAGGCACAGGAAGTTGTCTGAGCAGCGGCATGAACTTCTGCTCTATTGCTGTACTGGACCCTAACTCTGGTTTGATCCTGCCACTGTTCCCTGACTCCGCTTTGATCCTTGATACTGGCATCTGATTCTGACTTGATCCCAGTGCTGTTCCCTGGTTGCTGACTCCAGTGCTGACCCATAGTATGACTCCTCACACTGATTCTGGATCAACCTTTGGCATAACTCCTGACCTCAGCTCTGGCCCCTACCTTGGTGTGATCCTGACCCCAACTCCAACTCTGACTCTGGCTTCGGTTCCTGACGGCTGACTCTGGCTCTGACCACTGGGCCTGACCACCCGTTCCCTGGTTTCCATGCTTTGTTAATGAATGAATAAAACTCAGCATGGTGGTACTCTTCCAAGCTCTGCCTTCAAAATAAACTTCACCTGTGTGCATCCATAAAGTGAGGGCTGGTCTACACTGAAAACTACATAGGCATAGCTGTGTCTCTCAGGTGTGTGAAAAAACCACACCCATGAGACACATAGCTATGCCAATCTAACCCCAGTATAGACAGTGCTAAGTCGATAGAAGAATTCTTTCATTGACCTAGCTACCATCTCTCAGGGATGTGGATTACTACAGGTACAGGAGAACCCCTCCCGTTGCTATAGTGAGTGTCACAGTAGCAATTTACATGTAGACATACCCATATGTAAGTGGGGGAATGGTCCACACTACCCTGGTGAAATGGGCTAGCGAAAGGATCTGAGTCCTCGCTCCCACTTCCTTTACCCAGAGGCCTGCCTGACCTCAAGGGCTCCCCTTCCACTGTCCAGTGTGACACAGTCCTTGTAACCCCAACAAGGTTGGACACAGGATTCCTGGGGGAGCTCGACCCCCATCCTTGTTGTGGTCACTTAGTGCAGGGGCTAGGGTGCCTCGCTCTGGGGTGCTCTCTCTGCACTGGACGCTTCCCTGACCCACTGATCATTACATACAGTTCAAAGCAAATACAATGTATTAAACAGCAATACATTTTTTTTTAAAAAGGAAGAAATGAGAAAGGTTAAAGGAAAACACATAACCCCGCTCTGTGGCATGGGGAGTCAGCATCTCTGGAATGTCAGGTAGCTCACAAGTCCCAGGCCGCCTTCTTAGGCCCTGGTTTTGCTGCAGGGATGCTGCGGGTCGGACACTTGCTCTGGCGGTGGCTACGTGCTCTCATGCTCTAGGTGGCAGGATCATTCTTCCCAGCATTGCCCCCACCCCATCGGGGTTAAGATCCCCCTCCAAGTCTGGCCTGCAAGGCCTCTTGGCTGGGGTGTCTCCCTGCGCAGGGCCCACTGCCCAGGGCCCCCCTCAGTCTCTCCACCCTCAAGCTGCTCACTGCACCCAGCTCCAGACTGCTCCAGCTCCAGCTCCAGCACTCTGCCTCAGCTCCAGCTTCATCACTCTGTCTCAGCACTATTGCTGCTGCTCTGCCTCCAGCTCCCTGGATTGCTTCTCTGGCCCCTCTGGCTCTGGTTGCTGCAGCCCTGCTCCCAGCACAGGTCTGCTCTCTGGGCTGCTTCTGTAACTCTGCTCCCAGCACTGACCTGCTTCCTGGGCTGCTTTCCTGGCCCCTCTGGCTGGCACGGCTCTGCTCCCCAGCTCAACTTGGGCCCCTGCTCTCTCCTTAGCTTGGCCCCACTCTGTCTGATCCAACTCACATGGAGGAGGACGGGACCCCCCTTGGCCTCCTGACTCCCTGATTAGCCTGCCCACCTTGTCAATCAGGGCTGACCTGCAGCATTGGCCTCTCTCCATTGTTCCTGGGGACTGTCAGTCTCAAGGGCCTAATTTCCCATCGACCCTTCCCCTTTCTTTTGGTACTGTGAGCTAGCCAATCAAAACACCCCTACTGAGTTTTAGTAATGGAACAGTCCCCTTACACATAGATACTGCTCAAAGTAGACTGCAGCAGTGGTGCTGGAACTAGGAGTGTTGGGGGTGCTCCCGCACCCTGTGGATTGAAGTAGTAGTAACTAACACCAAATGCATTGTTTCCATCATCAGCACCCCCACTATAAAAATTGTTCCAGCACCCCTGGACTGCAGATGTTCAAAATGAAATCATGCATGCAGTCTGAATGCAACTGGGCGCCTTTGACTTGACTGCTTGATTGGGAAGGAAATGGTGGGATGTCCCAAACGCCACTTGTAAAAATCAAAATTAGATGTCTCCCACAGAAATTCAAATCTGGGAATCTCCATCTCCTTTCTTACATGAATGAAATAGTTAACAATGTTGACATTTAAATTATCATCATTAGGCACTCAAGTTAACATCTCAATGAGATAGATGAGTAGAGTTGTTCACACATCAGAGATGTTATTCCAGACTTTCTGCAGACTCACAGACACCTCTAGAGCAGTTACACTTGGTCACATTTGAGGGTTTTGCGGTTTTTTTTTTTTGGCAGATGTAAGAGTTGGAGACTTAAGGGAAGAAAAAGAGAATGTGAAGAACATGAGAATAGCTTCAGAGACGTACAGATATACCATACCATTGCATACTGGCTCAATCTGAGCTCAGAGTCAAGCTAAATATATTCTGTAAAAATAGGTAACCTATATATCACATAAGAATCCTGGTCACAGGTGCAGATCAGAAGAAACTCTCATTCCATCCCATAACCTCATTTAAGCCCTACTGGTTGGTTAGTGGACACTGCATGTCCTTTGCCAGTGGCATCTGGGGATTTTGCAAGTTAGGTTTGGGACCCACCATTGGGGCTGAAATGAAATGGATTCCGATTGTAGGTTTAATAACTACTTTGAAGTGCTGTTGTAAGTACAGCTGTGTATCCCTTTAGGGTGCACTGTAATGTTGCCTCTTGTATTTACAAATATTTTTTTCCCCTTTGGACAAAACTTTGTCCTGATTCAGGCTTTGTAGTTGATTTGCAATTAGATCATGAATTATAATCATTATTTTATTACCTTACCAGTGGAGTTATGTTTTCATTTTGCTGAAATATAGAAATTTTCCACATTTTCTGGTGTCATGTTTAAAACTTTGTAGGTATTTTTTGTTAAGAACATTCACACAGAGCTGACTCCTATAGCTTCAAATATAAAATGTAGTGACTTTTTTTTTCTGAGTTCAGTGTATATCATTTATGCCGGTAACATTCTTTTCCTTGGTTTTGATGTGCAGGACTTCAAAGCGGAGTGCTGCTGATAATGAAAGGAATTATGAGCTGGAAAAGGATGTGGACTTGGCCAAGTCCCTTCAGCAATATCTGGCATACCTAGGTATTCTCTCGCAGTCTGCAGCTCCAAATTTATATCCAAGGATGAAGAATGACAAAGCTTCTGTCAAGGTTGTACCTTTAGATGCTTTCTACATTTAATATTAATTCCTTCTTTCTCCTCTGCCCTCTCCCTTTACACCCTGCTACCAGCCTTTGTTGTTAGAGTAAAGACACATAGGAAACTGAATAAAAGTAGTGCCCCCCAAAAAAGTGAGCTGGTTAAGAATCTACCTCTTATGTGCTGTGTTGTTACAGGGTCTGCTTCCTGCATATTAATATGCCTCAACTGAAATGCATTGTAAAATTTAATGTAATAAACTCTCAGTAGATACATAAAAGCTGATGTATTTGTCCACAGTGAAGAGACATGCTCTATTTTTTGAAAACTGTCTCTCTGACAAGTTCATGAAATGCAATATGGTATTTTGAAGAAACTGGCAGATATTCTTGATCTCTTGGGTAATGTTTTGGCACCCTGTGATGTCTTAATGTGTTGGCTGTTGGCATGAATGCAACCTGGAGGCAGCAGGTGCACCGAAAAAAGATTCTTATGAGTTAGAGAGAGTCGGGCATGGAAGATAGACTTTACTGGTGATATGCTTGGTATCAAAACCAAGCTGCCATAGCTGACAAACCTCTTCCCCTAGCCCCGCCTCCCCATTGCCTTAAGAGTTAATGACTCAGAGACATAGAACTAGCAAGACCATCTCCAGTAACATTTTCTGGTGATGCCCAACAGTGGTACAGGTTGTACCTGACTTTTTATTTAACTGTCACATGTCTGAAATATTCTGGAGAGACAAGGTGGGTGAGGTTATAAATTTATGCTCCTACCACCCCAAACTGGAACCCATATGGGATGTCATTAAGGTCATATTCAATGGGGACCACATTCTGAAAGAAAACTTTTCTGAACCCCCTTTTCTGGCCTTCAAACCAGCCCCCCAAACTCATCAGAAGCAAGCTCCCCACAGATTAGGACACACCAGCTCAGAGTGGCACCAGAACAACAAATGCAAAATTCCTAGTCATATCTCCACTGCTATGATGCTCAACACCCCTCACAATACACCTTCAAGATTCATGTGTCATATACATACTTAACACAACATGTGGTATGCCCCATTAACAACTATATGAGTGAAGCTAGACAATCACTGTGCTCTCAAATGAAGTGAACTCACACAAATGATAAAAGACAAAAACATCACATCACCTGTGGATGAACACTTTTCACAAAGCAAATCACTCGATATCTGACCTCTCTGTTCTCATTTCAAAGGAAACCTGTACAACACCTTCAAAAGACAAGCCTGGGAGCTTAAATTTATAACTTTGCAAGCTACTAAAAATCATGGACTGAATAGAGACACTGGAGTTATGTTGTATTACAACAATCTATAACCCACTTAACCCCCCTCCCCATCCGCTGCCTTCCCATCCCCCTTCCTTTCCCTAATATGACTGGAGGGGTGTTAACACCTTGATTGGTCCCTGGAAATATCTTACACTAAAAAATCCACCTTGTAGCTGTGACACAGAGTACATTTCCCAGAAATGAAGAAGAGCTCAGTGTAAGCTCAACAGCTTGTCTTTCTCACTAACAAAAGTTGGTCCAATAACACATCACTCACCTTGTCTCTCTCATGTCCTAATAATACGGCTACAATAACATTGAAGTATTATGGTCTGAAATCAGAACTATCTCAAATGTCATGGACTGGAGTGAACAGCAGTTCACAGAATTTATGTGATATGAAAACAAGTACTTATTTAGGGTAAGGGAAACTTTCAGGCAGCAGCAAAATAGGTATGGGAACTAATGAATGGGCCCACTCCCGTTGGTGCCTGAGCTCAACTTTTTGAGTCCCTGGTTTTGAGTTTGAGGACATTGAGTGAGGATGTCATTCTTTAAAGCCTCTGTCTTTCAGGGAAGTGGAAATTTGCCCAAAAGATATTTCAGTAGGTGCTGTCATGCAAGTTCATAAATAATCCATATGTCTGAGATCTTCTGTAGGGAAGCCTGCTGTGATAACACCACCCACCAACATTATTGAGTGTTGCCATGGAGATAGGTACTTAGAAACCTGGGGGAGTGGGATAAAGAGCAGAAAAACTGGAAATGAAGCACATATAGAAACAAACTGTAGGATTCTTTCCACTGAGGAGCATTTTAAAACAACTGATCGTGACTCAGACTGCGTTATCTGCAATACAAAATAGAAGTAAAAAACAGACAGCAGATAATGTCTCAAAAGCTAATTATCCATTTTGAAGTCCCTTGGAGACCTTTCTCACCTCTAAAATTCAAAGGCAGTTGCTGATCTTTTAAAAAGTAGTAAGTGAAACATTCCATATTTATACAACGTATTCCTGTATAAAAGGAGCAGTATTTAAATAAAATACAAGCCAGTGTGTTTAAGAATCTGCTAGACAGCTGACAAGCAATGTTACCTTCATGATTTGAAAAGGAAAATAACTTTAAGAACTGCATTTAAAAAAGTCAAACCACTTACCAAATTGAAAACAGATACAGATTTTGCTCAATTTTGATTGCATACCACAATCGAAACTTCACATCTTCATAATTTTCTCCAAATATTGATGAGTTCTGAGCAGACATTAAATAATTTTATTCCCCTTTTCATCTTCTGTACTTTATTAAAAATGCAGGAAAACTAGAAGTTCCATATTCTACTTTCACTTAGAATTGCCACCTCTATTGCCAAATATAGGCTTCTCTCTGGCTTCTTCTTTCTGCCCCTTCCATCAAAACATGTCCTTTCCAGATGCCAGTTGGATCTCAAAAAGCTATTTATTGTCCTCTGCCATCCCATCCTGCCTGTAGTCTTGGCAGAGAGAACTACACTATGCCTGGCTACTTTGGCACTACCTCCCTCTCCTGGCTGTGGGGAGGTGTGGGTGAAGTTTGTAGGAACAGCATGTAGTATTATAAAACAAATGCTAACAGTAGGCCAAATAAGAAAATTGCTTTAATGAATGTGAAAAGATGGTCTAAGAGACAGTTCCTGAATATATTCTGATTGGCCCTAATGGTGTTCTGAAATTTAAAAAAAAGAATGCCTAAAATTAGGCTCCTAAATTCTTATTTAGAGGATTTATGGTATGAAGCTAAGCTTTAGGAACCCAATTTTGAAAATCTTGGTCTGTAGTTTTCCTTCCATCTCCTAAATATATTTATATTAAGCTGAATAAAGTGGTTGGTTTGCATATTCATCAAGTTGCAACTCAGCAATTGTGTACGACATCATTCTAAAATGCACATATAACTAAATACCTCAGAGGCAGCTAAGCATTCCATGCTTTACATTGTCTAATATCAGTGAGCTTGGGGTTCACCTCACACACCACAGCAGCAGTAATAACCTTATTGATGCTTAAGTGGTGGGACACAACAAACTTTATCAGTAGTTTACTTTCAGTTACAGAAGCCCCAGTGATTCTGATGCTTGGAGCAATTTGAGTTCCTGGTGTCATGCCTTTTTTTTTTATTAGCATTGTTTTAGACATTATCCATTGCAAGCTCAATAGGTGTATTTTGGCATTTGATAATCACCTCACCAGCGAGTAAACAGAAAGTCATTCAGAAGGCTTGGGGAGTTTCTTTCCCAGAGCTTACAGCTCTAGAGAACATTTCACTGTAGTTCTGTTGAAAAAGTTTATTCAGAAAATGAGCACTTGGTGGCATTTGTCCCTTAGGCATTAGCTGGCATTTTTTTCACCCAGGCCTAATGAGGGCTTTACCTTCTCACAAACTTCTGCACTGTCAATATTTGTGAATCCTTTCAATCAAATACTAGACTTAATTCACTCACTTACTCTCTGAAAAGGCATGGCTTTTAGGTAGCTGAAAATACAGAATCACAGAGGCTTCAAATTACAGATTTCCCCCCTAAATTGGAGCAAGACCCTTCCTTTCAGAGGAAACTGGACTTATTTACATCCTGCCTCTGCTGAAACCTAGGCAGGTGATTCATTTTGTTGGATTAGAATGCCCAGGACATATTTGATACTGAAGATATTGGTATTAAAGGAGGACATGTTTTGCTGTTCACAGTAGCCATGCTGGTATATTGTGGATATGTATTATAATAATACTATAGCTGGGTCTCCTGGAAAGCCTTGGAATGAAATCTTCAACACATGTGACCGAGGGGCAGGAGCAAAGGCCACCGTGGCAAGGAGAGAAGCAGAAAAGTTCCGGACTACGGAGGCAAAGGGCCTCTAAGGAAAGAAAGGAAGAGAGGGGCATCTGTGGGTTCATGCCACTCTGTTGAGTGGGTGAAAAGTGGAGACAGTTGTGTCTCCATTTGCCCTGCGGGGGAGGCTCTTTTATGCCTCTGTGCAGGCATGGGAGCACTTTTTATAAGCTTCTGATACTAGAGAGATGGGGGCTATATATATACCTGGTGGATAGATGTTTGCCTTAAAGAGGTAGATGTATTGGAAAAAGATGCTCTGTTTTCCATCTGGGAATGAGTCGAGAGGCTGTCACTTGCTGTTGAGCACTTGTGCTGGATGTGCTTGCTGGGTCTGTGAGGCTCTCCTGTTGTTGCTCCTTGGGATGCTAGGGGATACGAGTGGGAACAGTTGGTCTTTTAGCCCTGTTCGGGTATATGAGAGTTAGAGGGAACCTTCACTGCTCCTTTAGTTCCTTGTTGGGGGCAGGAAATCCCTACTTTTCCTTTAGCTCCCTGGAGAATGGAATAAGAGGGAGGTTCCATTTCTCTTGCCCTGAAAGAAGCTGGTCTGGTCAGAGTATAGTGATGGAATAATTATGGGCTACTCCTGCAGTGGAGCTGCCTGTATTGTCTGGGCTCTACATTGGAATGTTTTTTGATACTAGAAATGTTAGATCAGGGGTCGGCAACCTTTCAGAAGTGGTGTGCCGAGTCTTCATTTATTCACTCCAATTTAAAGTTTTGCGTGCCAGTAATACATTTGAACGTTTTTAGAAGGTCTCTTTCTATAAGTCTGTAACATATAACTAAACTATTGTTGTATGTCAAGTAAAGTCAAGTTTTAAAAATGTTTAAGAAGCTTCATTTAAAATTAAATTAAAATGCAGAGCCCTCCAGACCGGTGGCCTGGACCCGGGCAGCGTGAGTGCTACTGAAAATCAGCTCGCGTGCCGCCTTCGGCATGTGTGCCATAGGTTGCCTACCCCTGTGTTAGGTCCCAATTTTGGTCTGTAAAGAAAATTAACAGCTATTCTAAGTTTAAAGGAGAATGTTTAGCACATCAGGATCCTTGTTTATGTCTGTCAAACAGATAAGAAAATTATAGAACTGAGCAGAAGCTAGAGGGGAAGGGGAATGTGTTGGAGCAACTGTGATTAGATACTGGTGAGGGGAGTGGGTGTGATTGTGAACTATTGGTGGGAGCTCATTTTGCTAGAACCTTGAAGCTTCTGGAAGGTGGACTGGGCATTTGATAACTGGGTTATCAGTTTTCAATGCTGTATGTAGTTGTTTCTAACTATAGTAAATGGGAAAACAGACCATCGGTTCTGAAATCAGGTAATTAGCGATTACCAAACATGAGTGTATGATTTTATTGGAGTACAGTACTTGGTCAGCAGATTACAGGAACATAGGGCCGTGCAGTGCATGCTAGAACTGAGCCCTCCTTCCTACTGTGGTTTCTTGAATGCTAGGTAGAGCACTTGCTCTGCTGCTTACATGGAGTAGAAGGGAAAGGTTCCTTATGCTCTTTTTCCCCTTTAGTGCACCCGCCCTCAACAGATTATGTGCAGCTTAATTTTCCTAAATTGAAAACCAATTGCTGGATGCTTCTGTGAAACATTTAGTACTAATATCCCTGTCTTAGAAAATTGGAATGCTCAAATAAACAGTCTAAAATATACTTTGAACTTATTCTTCTGAACAGCATTAATATTGATAAGGTAATAAAAGAGATCATGAGGCATGCAGTCACTACTCATTTTAAATCCAGAGCATTAACTCAAAAGAGCAGAGCCCTAATTGATGTAATATGGATCACTGTATCAGAGTCAGAATAGTCAGAAACTGGTTTTGGTATCCAGCTACCTCTTGGGGTGCTGTTGTATATGACTGATGCAAAATCAAAAACCCCTATGCAACATGAACTTTAAGTTCTGCTTTTAGCCATCTGAGTATAAATGAGTAATTTGTAATGTAACCGCTACATAAAATAAATTCTTTAGTGAAAATATAAGGATTCAAATTACAGAGGATCTCCCCAAGCCTATACAGATTGTCTGTAAGTCTAAGATACTTATGTGGCCTCCTTTAGAATGGTGTCTGAATGTCTTATAGTCTTTATCCTCACAACACTCTTGTGAGGTAGGGAAGTGCTATTATCTCCATTTTACAGAGGGAATAATTGATTTGGCCCAAGTCACACAAGAAATCTGAGATGGAGCAGGGACTTTAACCCAGCTCGCAAGTCCTAGGTAAGCACGCTAACCACAGGACCCTCCTTTTGTCTGCTGTTTTCACTTTTGCTTTAAAAAGGGGCAAATTTTGTAAGGGAGAATAGTAGTTCAGCTACAGACCTGAGTACTTTCACTTCTATCTGACTATGGATTTAACCCAGGTAGTTAGAGATGTAAATACTGAATTTTTAGCACAAAAATGGGGCACAGAAAGCAAGGGGCCAATTGGTGCATTTTTTGAATATTTTACCCTATAAGACTGAACATTATCTACTAAGGAAAAAACCCCTCTATCTACTGAGAATAAGAATCTATGGTTTCATTTAGGAGATTTCACAGCTCATCAATTTGTAAAATAGGAATGATAATTTACCCTACCTCACAGGGGTGAGATGAGGATTAATTAAAGTATGTACAGTGCTTTAAAGATAGAAGGTGCTCTATAAATGGTATTATAGATGCTACGTATCAGCTAAAGGTCAACAGGAGATTGGGTATTGAGCAGTCTGGCATACTGGGTGGAGTAGGAGTAAGACCTAGCAGGCAGAGCAAGAGCCAGGGCATGAACGCCAGAGCCCAGGGATAAGGCAGAGTCAGAACCAGGAATTAAAGCTGCCTGTTGAGGCATTGCCTTGAGTAGGGGCAGGGCTAGGATTGGGTGCAGGGAGATAGAGAATCAGCAGGCACATACACTAAACAGCAAGCAAGCTACTGTTGGGGCTGGACATAAGAAGGGGCGGTTGGTAAAGGGGCCTAGCTGATGCACTCAGCTGTGCTCACTAGTGTCAGGAGACTAAGCTGATGCAGCTGCAGCCATACTGCTGACACAGGGCATTTACACAAAATCCCAGGTAATTAATTTTCACTAATTTCCTGGCCACTACTCAGATTTAATGGTTTGCTTTAAAATCTCTACTATTCAGGTGGTCTGGCTGGATGGGCAATAATATATGTGACCTCTCAGTCTTATGTCTTCTAATCTGCTAACCCCAAGTATTTGGAGTTTGGCTCAACAGGTATCGTCCTTGTAATGTGACACGGCTTTGCTGTGTTATGATGCAAACATCACACATTGTGCTTCAGTGCTGAGGGCTGGCTGACTCACCATGACCAGTTCAGTAAATAACAGATGGTGGAACTGGTGCAAATTTAAAAATGTCTTCCTTATTTAGTGTTAGCTCATAGAAGACTCGGGGGGGAGTAGGTAGAGTTGCCAGCAATTTTAACATTAGTCTGTTTTGCTTAATTGTGTGTGTTTGGGGGGAAGGTTGTTACTCACAATATAACACCATCATGTTTGGGTTTTGTGAAAAATTTATTGCAAACAATTTTGTGTAATCCATGGAGATTTTTAAAGTTAAGGCTTGATTCTGCAAGATTCTGAGAACTTTGGGTTTGATCCAGCACAGTACTTAAGCATGCATTTAACTTTAAGCATATGAATAGACCCATTGACTTCAGTTTAAATTGTGTATATTCCTCTAAGACTTGTTTATTATGGGGTGCCTACAGTACATCAGCCTTTAGGTAACGAGTTAGCTCAGTGTAGCAGTTTCACCATATACTTACAGAAAAATTGTTTAAACACCATTCTCGGAAATCTTACACTTCCATGGCAGACTTGTGACATGTGAGCAAACTGTTTTGGGGAAAGAAAACTGGTAAATCCTAATAAACCCATCAGCACTGATTACCTTTATGCACAACTCCTACAGTTCAGATGGAGTTCGTTATCAATTCTTTGGCTCACATCATCTGGTAAAACTAAGGTTTCTGTTTGCTATGGAAACAAAGACAAACTGCCACTTCCATTTCATGCATAAGTCATTCCATTAGAACCAATAATCAAGAACATTAGCCAATAGGAGGAAGAACTGGTAGAGAGACAGAGCTACTGACTAGCACTGGATAGAACTGTGAAAGCTAAAGACTAGGAAGTTCCATAACTGTTAACATATGAGAGGGAAAGATGAACATCTAGGACGGGGTGGTGGAGAGGACTTGAGAAGCCAACAGGAGAACTGGGGCATCACCACAGAAGTCAAGAAGGGCTGCAAGCACTTTGGTCTTAAAACTCATACACAACTGAGGTAAGAACTTGTACACAAAGGAAACCAGAGTACTAATCCACTTTTGTTTTTTTGGGGGGGGGAGGAGGGGTTAAAAATGAAAGAATATACAGTTCACAATCAAATCTGTGCCAACTACATTTACAGCAGAGCAGATTACCAAATTATATGCAATCAGATGTCAGGCCTTTCTATTACACTGAAATTGCACAATCAGGATTTAGAGGCAAAGTCCTTGCTAGTTCTGATCAAAAGAGACTCTGTGGAGCCATTTTGCTTGATCATCAGTAAGCTTTTGACACTAACTACAGGGTATTAATTAATATTCTTTTCTGATGTAGCTTTTAAATGGGTTCAGAGCTACAGGTCTCAGAAAGAAAGCAAAATATATTTATGGAGGAATTACTAGTGAACCCTTTGGCTGGCGTTATGTGGGAGGCCAGACTAGATGATAATAGTCCCTCATGGCTTTAAAATCTATGAATCTATATACAGATTGTGAGCCTGGTGATCTGTCTTTCATCATGCTGGACTACAACAGAGCTCCACTTTAGGTCCTTTGCTGGTTTATGTGTATATGAATGGTCTTTCCAGTACTGGAACTAAACGTGATGGTTTCTTGTATGGTGTCATGTCACTGCTATATGTAAGCAAACCATTAGTGAGGATAGAAGACATTTTAATTCATGTTTGCCCCAGAGGACTAAATTCTGCTTGTGGATGCTTTCATTGACTTTAACTGTAATTATATATAAGCATCCTAAGGCCTAATTTGGTCCAGGGGCTCTAAATGCCTCATCAGTCAGCTTTCTCTTAACATGAAAGTATACCACAACACTGAGTACCATTTTTGTAAAACTCTCATCCCACACGCTGATCTAGTACTACACTTTTTATGGTCCTGTTCGGATATGTAGGATTTATATAAGCATATGGTATTTCTGGCATAGTGCTTTTACATATGATGCAGGGGTGTGTAGTTCACTCAGTACTAAGTTTTGTTCTAACTGAGAGATGTACATCTATTTAAATAAGTATGCTGAAGAAAAACTTTAGCTTATTCTGCTGTTGATGGCTTTTGGAAAACTCTTATTTTCTCTCATTATTGCCCAAAGGGTTCTGGTTTGAATGTGTGTTTTATGTTGCAGTTTATTTTGCCACCTTATCAAATAGGCACTCTGACTTGGTGTTAAACTATTGTGATTAGCTGTTGTGGCCCCACTGAAGTCATTGGGTGCTAAGGATGAGTTAATGTTTATAAGCACTGAAAGTGGAAGGGCCTGTGAAAGTGCTAAGTAAAATTGTTTTTTTGTGGTGCTGTGTCTTTCTATATTCTTAAAATGGTTTTTCACCAACTGTACTCCTCTTCCACATTGGGCAAATGGATCTCCAAAGAAAGCCATGTTTAGGCATCAATGGCAATTCAGTGCACCACTGCTCTGAATTCTGTTGCCCTTTTGTAGCTGAACTGGAAGTTAAAAAGTTATTCCATTTCTTACCGGCAAATTAACTGGCATTCATCAGCCTCTTCTGTATACATCTCAACCTTCTCTTTTGTTCAATAGCTCTTTGCAAAAGAAAATGCATAGTTTATAAACGATCTCAGTGTTCATCTACAAGGGCTAGCATTATGTGCCCTTTCTGTGAACTTTCATAGGGAAAATGTCAGTTACTTAACTAAACCACACCAGACATTGCCCTGATAATTCTGTGCTCAAAAAGGTTAATGTGCAGGTTTTACAGTATTTTTGATAGTGCCTCCTGTGAATTATCTACAGGATAAGGATGATATGGGATTATAAAACATTCTTTAAAGCAGGAGAGCCAGAATTTTCCTAAACAAGCAATGTGACAGCTTAATATAATTTTTAAGGATCTTACAGCAATGACATGACTTAATTGAATAGTACCTTAACTACAAAACAATGCATGTTATTTCCATAATAATGGTTAACAGTGTCTATTGTCATGCATCCAAAAGCACCACAGAGGGAATTTACAAATCCCTGTAATCAATAGCAATTCAGGATATTAAAAAACAAAAGAAACCACTACCCTGCTCAGGTGTTACCCTTTCAAACTCATTTAACTTTGAAATTAGGCAAACCAGCAGTGTCCATATGCATGAGTCTAGAATAAAACAGCATTTGAAACAGGACTGTCACAGTGGCCTTTAATGTTTATTATTAGATTTGAAAATAAATAAAGTAAAAAGTAGTTACCAGATTCAAAGCTCTGTAGTGTAGGCAGCTCCCTCCCGCTTCCATAAAATAAAAAAACTGTCTTTCAGGCCAATTGACATAGCAAATGCTTATTCTTTATTAGACACTGTATTTTGTATTGCATCATTTACCCATTCCTGGTCTTTCCTGGGATTTCAGACTGCATGTTTCTATTTGCACATTTGTCCTGGTGGTATTTAGTTTATCTCGGGGGTTTTGTTTCTCTGTTAAAGCTGAAGAGACTTGCCCACAGCTAGGAGTGTTCTTTAATTAAGTCAGACACAGCTAGCTCAGATTGCCTGGCAACTGAATGTACTTTCAAGACAGGTGAGCTGTTGATACTGTACTTTAATTAGAACTTTTTGCATTGTATCCCCAACTACCAGAACTGTGACCTGTCAAGCTGCTGAGAGACTGTCCCTTCTTGATACTGGATCAACTCTGAGGCTGAGATTGACATTTGTATCCAATTTGTATAAGATTGCTTGAGGTGTTTTGGTTTTGTTTTTCTAGCTGTGCATGTTTGTTTACAAAGGAGCAGGAAATCACAAATCTGCCAGTTGAGCATATTTGTATTAGGTACCTAACTTCTCAAAATTTAGTCCTGATTACCTGATTTAAATCTTTCACTTTTGGTTTGGTTTGTAAACACTGCTAGTGTTGCCCACCTTAGGATTTTTTGTTTTAAGTTTGTAAAGTTTTAAGTAGGGCTGTCAATTAATCGCAGTTAACTCAGGCGATTAACTAAAAAAAATTAATCGTGATTAAAAAAATTAATTGTGATTAATCACACTTATAACAATAGAATACCAATTGAAATTTATTAAATATTTTTGGATGTTTTTCTACATTTTCAATATTGATTTCAATTACAACACAGAATACAAAGTGCACAGTGCAAACTTATTATTATTTTTATTACAAATATATGCACTGTAAAAATGATAAACAAAAGAAATAGTATTTTTCAATTCACCTCATACAAGTACTATACTGCAATCTCTTTATTGTGAAAGTGTAACTTACAAATGGAGATTTGTTTTACTTACATAACTGCACTCAAAAACAAAACAGCATAAAGCTTTAGAGCCTACAAGTCCACTCAGTCCTACTTCTTATTCTGCCAATCACTAAGACAAACAAGTTTGTTTACATTGACGGGAGATAATGCTGCCTGCTTTTCATTTACAGTGTCACCTGAAAGTGAGAACAAGCGTTTGGATGGCACTGTTGTAGCTGGCATTGCAAGGTATTTATGTGCCAGTTATGCTGAACATTCGTATGCCCCTTCATGCTTCGGCCACCATTCCAGAGGACATGCTTCCATGCTGATGACGCTTGTAAAAAAAATAATGCATCAATTAAATTTATGACTGTACTACTTGGGGGGGGAATTGTTTTACATGCATTCTACATATATTTCATGTTATATCAGTCTCTGATGATGACCCAGCACATGTTCATTTTAAGAACATTTTCACAGCAGATTTGACAGAACGCAAAGAAGGTACCAATGTGAGATTTCTAAGGATAGATACAGCACTCAACCCAAGGGTTAAGAAAATGAAGTGCTGTCCAAAATCTGAGAGGGACAAGGTGTAGAGCATGCCTTTAGGTGTCTTAAAAGAGCAGCACTCTGATGTGGAAACTACAGAACCCAAACTACCAAAATGGAAAATCAACCTTCTGCTGGTGGTATCTGACTCAGATGATGAAAATGAACATGTGTCAGTCCGCACTGCTTTGGATCATTACCAAAGCTGATAAAGTCATCAGCATGGACGCATGTCTTCTGGAATGGTGGTTGAAGCATGAAGGGACATACGAATCTTTAGGGCATCTGTTACGTAAATATCTTGCAACACCAGCTATAACAGTGCCATCCGAATGCCTGTTCTCACTTTCAGGTGACACTGTAAACAAAAAGCGGGCAGCATTACCTCTGGCAAATTGTAACCAACCTTGTTTATCTGAGTGATTGGCTGGCCAAGAAGTAGGACTGAGTGGACTTGTAGGCTATAAAGTATTACACTGTTTTATTTTTGAATGCAGCTTTTTTTTTTACATAATTCTACATTTGTAAGTTTCAGAGTGGTAGCTATGTTAGTCTGTATCAGCAAAAACAACAAGGAGTACTTGTGGCACCCTAGAGACTAACAAATTTATTAGGGCATCTGATGAAGTGGATTTTAGCCCATGAAAGCTCATGCCCTAATACATTTATTAGTCTTTAAGGTGCCACAAGTACTCCCCATTATTTATAAGTTCAACTTTCATGGTAAAGAGATTGCACTATAGTACTTGTATGGGGTGAATTGATAAAAACATTTTTTTTTTGCTTTTTACAGTGCAAATATCCATAATAAAAAAAAATAAAGTGAGCACTTTGTATTCTGTGTTGTAATTGAAAATAATATATTTGAAAGTGTAGTAAACATCTAAAATATTTAAAATAAATGGTATTCTATTTTAACAGTGCGATTAATCATGATTAATTTATTTAATCACTTGACAGCCCTAGTTTTAAGCATTAAATACCACACCTTTTAGACTGCAACCCTCAAGAAACCAAGCCCTTTTCCAGATTGCACTTTGAGATCCTCAAATAAAAGACACTATGTAAGTTCAAAGTAATTTTTTTTTGCCACTGTTACTCCTCATCACTCCAGTTATAGTGATCCTGCTGATTCACATGCCCAATATGTTTCTCTGTGCCTTACTAATTTGGTAGCTACATTTGCACCTCTCTCTTTACTGCCCACGTTTGATAATATTGTTTCTGTGCAGTTTTGCTTGAATAATCATAGAATCGTAGAAATGCAGGTCTGGAAGGGACCTCAATAGGTCATCTAGTTTCTAGTCCAGTCCCTGGACTGGGGGCCGGACTAAGTATTATTTAGACTATCCTTGTCAGGCTTTTGTCTAACCTGTTCTTTAAAACCTCCACTGACAGAAATTCCACAACCTTCCTAGGTAATTTGTTCCAGTGCTTAACTACCATCACAGCAAGGAAGTTTTTCCTGATGTCTAGCCTAAATCTCCCTTGCTGCAGTTTAAGCCAATTTCTTTTTGTCCTGCCCTCAGTGGATAAATAGAGCCTTGCACAGATACAAAATTTATATCCACGGAAATGTAGGGTGACCGTATTTCCCTATGCTGAATATGGGACACCTGGTAAAATTACTCATATTCAAGCGAGTTCAACGGCAATCAATCAGAACTATGCAGTACAAACATTCAAATTAACATAAAATTGACTGAGTCCCTGTTAAAAAGAAATACTGTGTAGTTCAGGGGTGGGCAACCAGCAGCCCGTGAGCCACATGTGGCCCATCAGGATAATCCACTGGCAGGTCACAAGAAAGTTTGTTTACATTCACTGTCTGCAGGCACGGCCTCCCACAGCTCCTAGTGTCTGCGGTTCGCTGTTCCCGGCCAATGGGAGCTGCAGGAAGCGGCATGGGCTGACCAAGAACAGGGGAACAGAAGGGAGATGCCATCTTGTGCCAGGCATATGAACAGCTGGTTACTGTCAATGGGTTGGTAATCAGCCAAGAGAAGCTAGAACAATGGCCACACTTTAAGATAAGGAATGACTCTATCCATTGGTTCATGACCCCCAGACTAATGAAGTACGGGCCCACTTTCTGCTACCCTGGCTTTTTCATTGAGAGTCACTTTGTCTTACACACTCAGTACCATACACCGGACACCTGGGAAGGGAGAAAACCCTTGAAAGAATTAGTAGGTGATTCTGTTGGCCAGGCATCTATAAAGAGGTGAGGTATTACTGTGTGTCCTGCCTGGAGTGTCAGTTGGCAGGATCCAAGAGTTCTCTAAGGGCCTCCCTTGTACCAACGCTGGTGTTAGACATCCCATTTGAGAGGACTGGCATGGATTTGATTGGACCACTAGAGAGGAATGCGGACAGACACCAACACATACTGGAGATCATGGATTAGGGCTATTCTTCTTTGCACAACTCATGGAACTTATGAAGGTCTTTGTGAGGGTGGAGATCCCCAAATAAATAGTAATAGACTAGAGAATGAACTTCGTGTCACAACTGAGGAAGAATTTGTGTAAGCTACTGAAAATCAAATCTCAGAGAAGATCCATTCACTCCTCACAAATGGACACCTACTTGAATGCTTCAATGGGACCTTAAAAGGGATGCTGAGAAAGGTGGTGGAGGACCCTTTCCATGAGGATCACTTGTTACCACCACTCTAATATGGGGATGCGAGGTTCCTCAGGCCTTAATGGGGTTCTTGCCTGTCAAGTTGTTATATGGTAAATAACCTGGGGGGATCCTAGACCTAATTCAAGATACCTGGGAGAAGCAGGAGTCCATAGGCACCAGTGTAGTGCAGTACGTTCTCCAGCTATGAGAGAAGCTGAAGACACTAGGGTCTTTGTGAAGAAAAATCTCTTAAAGGCCCCAAAGTGTCTCAGGCAAGCCTATAATAAGGGCACCTGCTCATGTGAATTCCAACCAGGCAACAGGGTACTGCTGTTGTTGCCCAGGTCACAGTCAAATTTAATGACTAAAGTAGCATGCAGGGTGGGACCAGTGGATTATGAAATCCAGTAGTCCAGGAAGAGGAAAGAAACCCAGATTTATTATCTAAATCTTCTCAGGGTATGGTGGGACTGTGAGACCTTATTCTTAACACTTTCCCCCACGTTCAAATCCAGACCTGGCCTCCAGGCTGCACTGTGCTAAGACCCGGACACAATTTCCTTGAGGGGAAGGCTATGGGAACCCCAACTGACTCAGATTTTGCAAGTGGCCTAATCTCTTCCTTCTGTGTTCTCATCATGATCTGGATGAACCTGTTTGTTTTTTCACCACACCATGATGGTGCCTGGATGGAGAGTCAGTGAGAGCCACCGTCCCCTGTCCAGGAAGGTGTGGGATGTAGTACATTTGAGAGCTTCAGATGATGTTGAACCTTGGGATAGTAGAGGAATTTTATGGTGGGTGGCAGAGACCCATTGTCTTGGTGCCCAAGTCTTGGGATGACTTGGTTTTTCATTGACTTTAGGAAAGTCAATGGGATATCCATGTTTGACACACATCCCATGCCCCAAGTTGACAAGTTGATGGAGTGATTGGGGGCAGAGAAGCCTATCTGGAACTTAGATCTGATCAAGAGTTGCTGGTAGATCCCCTTAACCAAGGGATCTTGATGAAAAAGGTCTTTGCAAACCCTTTTGTCCTGTACCAGTTCAGGACTGTGCCCTTCGGCCTTCATGGCACCATGGCCACCTTCCAGTGACTGATGGACATGGTTCTGTGATCGCACAGCCCAGTATACAGTGGCCTTCATAGACAATATAGTCATTGATAGTTGTAATTGAGAGAGATACCTTGAGCATGTATTGGTGGTCCTACAGTCCCTCAACCAAGCTGGCCTCATGGCAAACCAGGCCAAGTGCTGGTTGGACTTTCATGAGGTAACATACCTGGGATGTAATTGTCAGGAGGGGCAACTTAGACTTCTGAGAAAGACCAGGCCTTGAGAGATTGCCCTATTTCATCAACAAAGAAACAAATTATATGTTTTTGGGGCCTGGCTGGATATTATAGATGATTCATACCTATATTCGCCATGATAGCAGCACCCCTCACTTACTTAGTTAAGAACTCTAGCCCCAAGAAGGTCGCTAGTCTGAGGCCTGTGACAAAGCCTTCAGGACCTTGAAAGATCTTCTGAGCAAAGTACCAGTCCTCTTCCAACCTGATTTCACCCGACTGTTAATACTCCACATGGATGCTTGAGATGTGGGACAAAGAGTGGTGCTGTCCCAGGACTTTTAAAGGGAAGAATATCCAATACTCTATATTAGCCAGAAGCTATTTTCCCTAAGAGAGACTCTACTCCACTATAAAGAAAGAGGCTTAATCAGCATCAAGGGAGGTTTAAGTTAGATATTAGGAAAAACTTTCTAACTATAAGGATAGTCAAGTACTGGAATAGGCTTCCAGGGGGCTTGTGGAATCCCCTTCATTGGAGGTTTTTGAGAACAGGTTAGACAAACGCCTGTCAGGGGTGGTTTAGCTATACTTGGTTCTGCCTCAGTGCAGGGCTGGACTAGATGACCTCTTGAGGTCCCTTCAGCGTGATATTTCTATGATTCTGTGATTAGCCCAGAGGTTCAGCATCGGCTAAATGCATAGCCATTGTCCGCTCAAGAGGTAAAGCTCAAAGGTAAATCTGCATGTGCTAGTGTGCCACAGATATGGAACTCAAATGCACTTTCTTTGCTGACAAAGGAGATTACAGCTCTCTGCTCTCTAAGAGCATAAACCATTGTAGAAAATTCATGGAGTGACGATTACTGTCAGGGGAATCTGCCTCTTGGCAAAGGAAAGATGTTGCAAAATCATCTCCCTAGTGGAGGGTGGGGTGTGTATGTGTGTAAAGTTACTTGTGAGGCAGAATAAAATAAGAATAAAATAATGGCCCCTAAATGAAGAACTGTATAAAAGTTGAAGTTTCTTCTTTCACCTTTTGAACATGTAAGGTCCAGTCCTGACCTCTTTCATCTTTATGGAGCCTGAAAGGAGGTGTGTTAATACTGGTCTTCTGGCGCAATTCCAATTTGTGTAATGACATTCTAGCAATTTGCTTTCCTGGGAAGTATATATTTCTCTGCAATCTGGATTCAGAATGTTACATTTCCTGTTTTAAACTGTTGTTTTAACAGTGCATAGCAACACTCCACATCTGCTGGCTTTCATGTCATTAGGGACCAAAATGATCAGCATACTATATATTCAAACTATTCCAATACTGTATATTATTGTTGCGGTTAGTATTTATTTGTATTACAGTAACACCTCGTAAGTCAGCTGAGATCAGGGTAGCACTTGGCTTTTTCAGCTTTTTTTCCCCCCGCCCTCGCTGATCCGCGGGCAGCACTTGCCTTTTTTTCCCCCCCTCCCCACCGGTGGACCCCCCCCATGTGTCCCGATATTTTCTCCCTCTCATCTGGTCACCCTAGAAAGATATGAACAAATTGGAGAAAGTCCAGAGAAGAGCAACAAAAATGCTGAAAGGGCTGATGCTGAAAACGTAATCTATGAGGGAAGATTGAAAAAATTGGGTTGGTTTAGTCTGGAGAAGAGAAGACTGAGAGGGGACATAATTTTCAAATACATAAAATGTTGTTACAAGGAGGAGGGAGAAAAATTGTTCTCCTTAACCTCTGAGGATCGGACAAGAAGCAAAAGGCCTAAATTGCAGCAAGGGCTACTATCAGGGTAGTTAAGCACTGGCACTTGCTTAGGAGGTTGTGGAATCTCCATCATTGGAGGCTCTTAAAACAGGTTAGACAAACACCTGTTAGGACTGGTTTAGTTATTACATAGTCCTGCCTTGAGTGCAGGGGACTGGACTAGATGACCTCTTGAGGTCCCTTCCAGTCCTACACTTACATGACTCTATGTTTCTGAATAACAAGTAAGCATTATGATGCAGTATACATTACAATAATGGCCTAACCTAATTTTTTTCACTCCAGGATAACATCCAACCTGATCTCATTATAGACTACATGATGCAGCAGTCTAAAGGAAAAGCACCTGCTTTGACCCATCAACAGTATGATGAGAATCCTGCAGTGAGGACCTTCAATCAACCTCAGCTGGAGAACTTCCCGCCAGAGTCAGATGCAGAACTTGACAGAAATGCTCTGATTTCTGCACTACATGCCTATGTCGCTCAAAAGATGTCAGCACGGAACAATGATAAAAGCTCCATTGGCAGGACTAAATGGTCTCACCTCTATGCTAATAGGTTCCGTTCATCTCAGACTGGCCATTTTGATGGAACCTTAGCCAAAGAAGAGACAGAAGATTTTAAAATGAAGCAGCCATTCCTGCGGAGACCTGGAGCTGTAGTGCTGGGACCAAGTTCAGAGATGCTGAGTTATAAATCTGCTTCTCCTCAGGGTGATCCTAAAGATCCTCTGAATGCAGTGGATGGTAAGATTTATATTTATTTATTTTATCATCCGTGAAGCTTCCATCATGTGTTCTAGGCATGTTTGCAAAGATTATAATAGATTTTATAAGCATTAAAATCATCATGTAGAATAAGCTCCCCTCCTACCACTGAGATATTTATATTTATCTACCACAGCCCCAATGTAACCATTCCTTCCCCGCATACTGCTTCCCACGTCCTTCAACCCATCCTCCCCATATGCATGTGAAAAATGTACTGCATTCCATAATACCTAGCACTTATATAACTGTACATTTTCAAAACACTTTATAAACAATAACTAACTGGAAATCCATTTGCACTCAAATCAGCTTTCATGCACATCTGTCACATTGCACACTTAGGTAGAACTGTCACTTTGTTTTTTGGTCTTCTGTTCTCTTTATTTAGCTATAAATTGGAGGACACTGGGTAAAATGAAAAGTTAGCCAAAAGAGAATAATTACTGAAATATGCTCTATCATATGAACTCTGGCATACAACATGTGAAGAGGAGGAGGTTGTCAGTTCACGAAGACCTGAGATGCGGGGATGCAGGAGGATGAGAGTTACAGCTAGAATTGGCTGAACTATCAATTGCAAACAATTATTTTACAAATTTGACCTTTTTTCTATTTGATAACTATCCATGAGCAGATCATGATTTTTATTAATTTGTTTTATTCATATTCATATAGCTTAACAGTCATAGCATAACATGTGATGGGATCTTGTGATATATTTCAGTGGTGCTTCATGAGTCAACCTGTATCTTCCTTACATGGCTTGGGGGTAGGGAGAGTTTGGAAAAAAGTGTGCATCTACTTGAACATTTGTCTGAACTAAACCAAGTATTGATGTTACTGCTGCAGTTCACAGTGCCTGCAAAATCAGTGGATCAATCCCTCACGCTCAGCTATGCATTTGCATTTGATGCCTCGCAGCTGATCTTTCTACCTTAATTCCAGCTAATCCCCATCTGACCATATAGAAAAGGGCTTTCATGAATCCCTTCCATAGTTTACATTACCAACAAAGTTTTTTCTCCTTTGTTTGCTTTTGAAACACAAAATTGCTGAAACTTTGGCTTTTTGTCTGAAGGGAGACAATATCTGCAATCCAAAGGATGCCAAAGTGAAAGCATTCTTGGTATGGTGCCTGGAGGATTATAGGTTTCAAAGAACAAACTGTAATGTAAATCAAATCCAGGCGGCACTGTAGGATTCTGCAACAGGTTGCATGGTTTTGCTGCTACACTCAAAGGAAAATAGGCCCATGCTGGTTACACTGTCCTCCAACTGTTCCACTTCACCTTTCCTAGTAGGAGTTGACAGGCAACAAACATACTTAACACTTACAGTGAATAACATGTTTCAAAATTCATTGGGTTGTGCTTCATTGACTTTCACATGCATAACGTATCCTGTAGTAATGTAGTTTTGCTAGCTTGCTTTTACATATGCAGTTACATGAACTTATTAAATGCCCTGAAACGATTCATGTGAAGTATTAGTAGTATTGTGGATTTTTAAAATTTTTTTGTGCTGCTTTGGGTCATTTACTAGTCCTTTAAGATACACATGAGGTAACACATCAGTATATTCACAGTATAAAGTAGCAGTTAGAAATGATGAAGGACAGGGACTGAATCTGCCAATCTGAGCTGCTTTGCTGCCTGTAGCAAAGCTGCCAAATTCCAGCCAGAGGTTTAGCCTAATGATATGATTGCTCTCTATAAATTCATCACAGGGATAAATACAAGAGAGGGAGAGGAGTTATTTAAGTTAAGCACCAATGTGGACACAAGAACAAATGGTTATAAACTCACCATCAACAAGTTTAGATTTGAAATTAAGTGAAGGTTTCTAACTGTCAGGGGAGTGAAGTTCAGGAACAGCCTTCCAAAGGGAGCAGTGGGGAAAAAAAATCTAACTGGCTTCAAGACTGAGCTTGATAAGTTTTATGGAGGGGATGGTATGATGAGATTGCCTACAATGGCATGTGGCCCATTAGCAACTGCCATTAACAAAAATCCCCAACTGCTGGAGATGGGACACTAGATGGGGAGGGCTCTGAGTTACTACAGAGAATTCTTTCCCAGGTATCGGCCTGGCGGGTCTTGCCCACATGCTCAAGATCTAACTGATTGCCATCTTTGGGGTCAGGAAGGAATTTTCCCCCAGGTCAGATTGCCACAGACCGTTTCGCCTTCCTCTGCAGCATGGGGTACGGGTCACTTGCATGTTTAAACTAGTGTAAATGATGGATTCTCTGTAACTTGAAGTCTCTAAACTGTGATTTGAAGGCTTCAGTAACTCAGCCAGAGGTTAGGGATCTATTTCAGGAGTTGGTGGGTGAGGTTCTGTGGCCTGCAGTGTGTGCAGGAGGTCAGAGTAAGTGATCATGATGGTCCCTTCTGACCTTAAAGTCTACAAGGAAGATTTGCACTGAGGGCAATAGTTATATATCTGTGGAGAGATTTTGTTTCTTCTCTTGTTTTTCCCCTTTCTCCTCTGAATCTGCCAGCTCTCCCTGCTCCTAATCTTCCTCCAATCTTGCTAGTTGTGTGGGCTTTCTCGACACGCGCAAGCTGCCAGACCATTCTTCTTCTTCAGTCAGTCAAATCATCAGCATTCCCTACTTTTTCTGACATACATGGTCAAAGTGTCAACCACAGAAGTGCTCACATATTAAACAGAGCACAGGACAGTGACTTGAGCTTGTGTCCCTACTCTGGCCACATGTTTCAGAAGTCGGGAAGGGAGAGAATATGTCTGGCAGAACAACAAAGAATGGCTTGAGCAGATCATCGGTGAGAGTTGGTGGGAAACAACAGGAGGTTAACTAGGGAGCGGGAGGGAGACACTCATGCACAGGAAAATGCCTGGGCATGTTCTTAAACCACTCATAACTAACAGGTTTGAAAGACAGTGTGTGCCCGGGAGTGGTGTGATCTGAGTGGGCCCTGGCCTTGGAGACAAAGTACAATTGTTAAGTAAAAACCTGCCAACTGCACAAGCGCCATGTGCAAGTTAGCCCAGCTTTGTCCAGACTAGTTTGATTCATGAATCATTACATTTTTATTAATAATAATAAAGTTTTCTTGTTTAAAGTGCAAAAAGCCATTTGAAAATACCCCAAGCATCCCAAAAAAACAAATTCTCCTCATCAGAAGAAAGTCCATAGAACAAATAAAAAGCTAAAAGAATAAACAGCTAATGTACTCTGGTCTCCACAGACAGAAATCCTTTTAAAGAGGGTCTTTACTGGAAGGAGTACCAAGCTCTAAATTATATAACCACAGCCTGGAGTTCTGGGATCTGATTCTCTGTGTGCTGGTAATCTTTTGATTTTCATAGGTACGGAGCCCGTGCTGTATATATCTGGGCACAGCGATGAGTCTTCTAACATCCACCCACCAGCAAACAAAGGAAAGTTACAAAGTGCGGCCAGGGCCGGCTCTAGGTTTTTTGCCGCCCTAAGCAAAAACATTTTTGGCTGCCCCCCCACCCCAGCCCTGGGCTCCCCCCAACACTCCCCTGCTGCCCCAGCCCTGGGCTCCCCCCACCACCCGCACTCCCTGCCGCCCCAGCTCTGGGCTCCCTCCTTTCCCCCCCCACCAGTGCCCTCCCCCGACCTGCACTCCCCTGCCGCCCCAGCCCTGGGCTCTCCCCCCAATCTGCACCCTCCTGCTGTTCCAGCCCATGGTCACTGGTAACTCGCTCCCAGGGCGGGTCATTCAGCAGGAATTTTGGATGTGCACAGAACACAGACAGGATTGGTTCCCATATGCTTACAGAAAAGTGGAACATTTTTCAGCTGGTGTGATTGGAGGATATCTGGATGCATATTATAAGACTGTCCTACATAAATGAGGAAAAGTTGAGATGCCTTTATTATTCTTTTGTTCCACTCTTTGTTTTCATGGGGAATTTGCCAATGCAATATTACTGTCTTCCTTTTAAACAAATAAATCACTTTTTTTAAAGGGCAATAGCTGTTCAAAATAGCAATTCCAGTCCTAAAAACCACTGGGAAGCATTTTTGCTTCTTCATTTCTTATCCTACTTTTTCTACAGCAAGTTACAGTGGATCAGTGTATTTGATTTGGGAGAAATGAAGTAACAGCTGCCCAAATTGAGCTTGAGCACTCCTGAATTTTGAGGGTGTTCAAATCTGGAAGTCAGGTGCTAGATTCCCTTTTTGAGTATTAGCTAAATCTGGAAAGGAAAAGTCAATTTCTGCTTCCATGGCTCAGACATGGAAATCCTCCTACGTGCCTGGTACTGTATCTAAAGCTGCCGAAGTCCACTAGCAGAGCCTCCCCTCCCTTACTTTTCATTTTAAATTCTAGTGGGATCCACGTACCTCCCTTGCTAGGCTTCAGATAGAGAGGGGCACTGTCCATTTAGTCCACCCAATTTCTTCTTTGTGGGCTGCAAGGTGAGGTCACACAAGTATCCCTAATGCAGTCTGGGGAAGTCTTCTGAAGGGGACATCTGGGGCAAAACCTTCTACTCCTTGGGCACACTTGTTCCCCATTCACAGTGCCACCCCTTTTGACTCACAGCATGGCTCAGCTACCTCACTCCCTACACCTCCCTTTCCTGTTGATAGCAGCCAAGAGATTGCTGGGAAATGTAGTTCTTTCCCTGCTCCAGGGCTGGCTCTATAGGCAGGGAGCTAGGCAAGGAACTACAGCTCCCAGGGTCCCATGGGTTCTCAGCTCCCATGCTGGATCCCCAGCTCCCATGCTGGATCCCCAGTGGCTCCACATCTGCAAGGTTGTGAGAGGGGAGGAAGTGAGTTAAAAAAAAGGATGGCGAAAATGATGTCCCCTGGAAATGTGCCGCCCCGAGCACCTGCTTGTTTTGCTGGTGCCTAGAGTTGGCACTGACTGCAGCGTCATGCCACAATGTGCCCTTTTTGCTACTGAGTGTGTGCAGACTTCTGAGTGTGTGCAGACATACGTTGTGAGCTCGTGTAGGGAAACCATACATTACACTGCCAGAAGAAGCTGAGGCGTATTTTGATGGAGGGGGGATGCATTTAGACATGGGTCTTGCTAACGGGCTGCCATGCACAAATCCTTCTGACTTATTTTCCTGCTCTTGGCAATGGAGCCAAGTCCACCTGACACATAGGTTAAGCTCCCTCCTCTGCAGGAGAGCTGTGATCAGAGAGGAGTGAGGTGGCTTCAGCCCTTCTCTGTCAGACCTGGAGGATGTGTGCAGCTCCCTCTCCAGGAGACCACCACTGCTGACCTGAGGGGGCCCAGAGCACATTTTGTTGAGCAGATAGCTACAGAGCAGAGCCACTGGGATCACTTCTGATTCTACCCAGTATTGGGGAGAGGAAGAGTGATATGGGCACCCAGAAGTTTACGCATGTGCACACACGTATGCTACCGTCTGTATTACAATATCCACTAACTGCTGGCCCTCTTTTTCCTTGTTTTAGGAAATTCATAAGGACTAACTGAAATTCCCAAAAGGATTTCAATAAATACAGGACCCAACACACATGTCTAGACATTCCCCTTATTGTATTTCAAAGAGGCTCCTCATCTTATCAGCTGAAAATGATGTACCAGAATGACTGTGCGCCAGCACAAGTGGGGAAAATGTCCATGTTTAAAATGAACAAAAACCCTTACTTAACAGCATATTTATTAGTCCCAGGTAGATACACAAACTCTCTCCCAAGACCTTTTCACAAAGCAACTCATTTTCACCAGCTTGCATTGACTGTCTGGACAGACCTCTGCTGGTGCTCCTTCTGGCATACTTAACCCATCACATTCCTCAAATTCCTCAGCACTGGCTGTGCTCTGCAACTCTATCTATTAAAAAACCAGAAGGACAGTGGTTGTTTAATAATGGTAGCATACAATACTGTAATGCCTAGCGTTTGTCAAGTTCGAAGTCAGCGCTGACATGATGCTGTTTTTCAGGCGTTGTTCTTTTTGATGAACAGTTTCCTAGTGACGCTGGCTAGATTGGGAATAGCAGCATCAGAGGGAGGCAGGAAGCTTCTCTTAAGCCTGGTCTACACTAGGCGTTTAAATCGGTTTTAGGAGCGTAAAACCGATTTAACGCCCAACCCGTCCACACCAAGAGGCCCTTAATATCGATATAAAGGGCTCTTTAAACCGGTTTCTGTACTCCTCCCTAACAAGAGGAGTAGCGCCAATATCGGTATTAACATATCGGATTAGGGTTAGTGTGGCCGCTGATCGACGGTATTGGCCTCCGGGAGCTATCCCACAGTGCACCACTGACCGCTCTGGACTGCAATCTGAACTCGGATGCAGTGGTCAGGTAGACAGGAAAAGCCCCGCGAACTTTTGAATATTTCCTGTTTGCCTAGCGTGGAGCTCCGATCAGCACGGGTGGCGATGCAGTCCGAAATCAAAATAAAAAAAGAGCTCCAGCATGGACCATGCGGACGTGATCGCTGTAAGGGCAGGCAAATCCGTTCTATCAGCGCTCCGTTATAGAAGATGAAATTCAGAATCATTTTTAAAAATTCTCCAGACAGAACCCGGAAGTTCCAAGGGGCGGGGGAGGCTGCGGGAACTATGGGATAGCTAGGGAATAGCTACCCACAGTGCAACGCTCCAGAAACCGACGCTAGCCTCGGACCGCGGACGCACACCACCGAATTAATGTGCTTAGTGTGGCCGCGCGCACTCGATTTTATAAAATCTGTTTTACAAAACCGGTTTATGCAAATTCGGAATAGTCCCGTAGTGTAGACGTACCCTTACTCTGGTTTATTCAGTGAACCAGAAGGACCTGCAGAGAGCCTGTTAGTGGAATCTGGAGCAGGGCCTGTGACCATTCATATTCTCTTGTGTGATTTCTCTTGTCTTTATTTCCATTTGGCGGTTGAGACTGTGCTTTATCAGCTATGAATCTGTGGAAGTGGACTATGGAGATAAGACTTTGCTAGATAATGGACACAAAGAAAAGAAGAGAGCTTGGAAAATGTAAAGTGAAATTGAAATGACAAGATTATGTTGGCAATTTGTTGTTCAGTAACTAAGTTGCTGATTTGGCAGCTGGTTCTGATGTGAGGACATTAAACTGTGCTTTAGAAAAATACAAGAATGTTACGTTTCTATAACATTTTTAATTAGCTGTGGCCTGAACCAAAACCCTAGATCTCAACTTTAGAGGAAATTTGGGTCTGGATCTGAATGTCATGGCTGGTGACCTGTTTGGAATAGAACCTAATCCTGGACAGACAGAGATTAAAGTCTCCTGGGGCCCAGCACCAATTTGAACTTGGAAACCCCCCTGACTTCCCCGGTTTACAGCAAGAACTTAAACCACATGATGTTACCACTGTCCTCTACCTGACCTATGTTGTTTTTCTTAATTAAATGAACATACTTTATACTCATTTTTGTTCAATGAAATAAACCTTACACACTTTTTGCTAGGATTTAAGAGCCTACATCATGTTTACTTTCAGTGAGACTGGAGCTTCTAAGTGCCTAAATCACTTTTTTAAAATGAGACTTAGGCTTCTGAGGCATTTTTGAAAATTTTACCTTAGGTCTAATTTTTTGGTACAATGATTTTTAATGTCTAGGAGGTCAAAGTCCCTGAGTCGAGTTTGCTCATTGTACTGTGGAGGTGGCTTTTAACTCTTTTGAGCGCTGAAAATAAACATTCAGCATTTATGTGTGTGCTAGAAAGGCAGAAGTAGATTCTTAGTGTAATCTATATGATAGAAAGAGCTGACAGCAATTTGTAAATTTCACTTTTCTCTTTGGGGAAAGGTGCAGAAAATGCATACAATGGTCATGAAAACCTTCAAAATCTTGATAGTACAGAGATTACACATGAATTCATGGTCAAAAACCACTGGAAAACAGTCATTGATTTTGTTGTAGGTTTCCATTGTTCTTTTTATAGATTCACGTAGGTCATGCAATCATGCAGAGTGTTTCAAACATACTCTTTTTGTGCCATGTATGTATATATCAACATACCTGAAAAGCTTTTTTGGTTGTGAGATGCAACTGACATTTAGTCTATTCTTCCCTATTTGGTTTATTTGCTTCCTCTTCATTATTTTGGATGTTGTTCCTGATCATTTTCATCTAGCTATACAAAAAATGCACAACTCAGAAGTGATGCCTAAACCGACATATGGCAATTGCATTGATTTGCTACTATTATTAAATCTGTGCACTATCGTGTCCCACATTACCATCCTTAGTGTTGTTTTTTTTAATGGCTCATCTTCTGAGCTAACTGTTGAGCTTCTAATCTTGCAGAAAGCTTCTGGGACTCATCCTGGCTAAGTCTGACTAAAGCTTTTTTGATTTCTGCATGCCCAGGCAAAGAAACCTAGATTCATCTGTTCTTTTAGAATACCCAGTTGAAGAAAGGTATTTAATCATTTTTTGTATTGGTTTTTGATAATATGAGGTATTCATTTCCTGATGGTGAGTGGATGCCAGTAGTAAGCTATGTATAAGCCAAACATTTGTAACAGTTGTACAATATTATGCAGCACTCTTCAAATGTGGGTCGCAATTCTACCCCCTTTACTTACTTTGAGTAGAACCTTACTGCACAGGTTCTTCCATTAGTGCAAAGCATATACACTAGCCACCTCAATGGGCTGCTTTAATCTTGTTTGGAGGTATAGAATATACTTTTCAACACAACTTTTTAAAGCAATTTATAACCCTTTTTTGAGATATCAGTGTTTCCATGTTGTTGTTTTTCCTACCTGACACTACAGACCTAAAAATGCTTGTTTTGCAAACAGAGAGAGACAGAGACACAGACACACAGAAGCAAACTGTATAGTGAATTAGTGAGACAGAGTGGGTGAGGTATTATCTTTTATTGGATGAACTTTTGTTGGTGAAAGAGACAAGCTTACATGGAGCTCTTCTTCAGGTAAACTGGTGAATCAGTATCGATAAGCACAAAAGAGATCACATGGCTGAAAAATGGTTTCTGAGACCATAGGAAACCTTTAATTAAGTGAGGCATCTCCAAGGGAGATTTGGATAAGGTCTGCAGAGTACTCAGCCCAGTGGCAATGAAGTGTAAGTGGACAGTCAAATAAAAGCTCTTTTTCCGGATGCTCATTTTTGCGGCTGTCCAAATGTATCCTTCTAGTTTAACTCATCTCTAATCTCCATTGTCCTTGAAATTCTGTGTGGTAACACTTCCTAAAGCATGGTGTTTGTCCTCCTTTGTAAATATAGAACTAAAAAATCCAATCCATCTCCCTTGTCTCCTGCTGCCTGAAATGTCATCTTCCGTTTGCTTTCCTCAATGTAACTGATAAAAATATTTTCCTCTATTCTGTCAATGGCTGACAAGTCAAAGCAGCATTTAGGTAGAATTCTCATTTGACAAGACTTATTGTTTCTTCTTGCCGAATATGGTCTAGAAAATGTGTCAATTTCATATTATGATATAAAACACTTGTGGATGGATAAGAGCTTTTTGATGAAAGGATAAGATATCTGACTTCCCCGTTCCAAAAATTTGAATAATGTTTTAGCTACTTCCCATATTAAAAAAATTAACAAATATATAAATAAATAATCACACCATAAAGTGTGTTTATCCAAAATCCTTATCCTTAGCTATCTCTTACTTCAGTAATTATACCCATACCATTTATTGGCTAGACAAGACTTGTATTATAAAATGTGGCTCAACAATTGATTCATAGAATGGTGGATAGAGCTGAATCATACACCATCTGACACAATATTCCCTACATGTAATAGGAGTCATCATGCCTGTGCTATTTTAATGTAATCAAATAAATAACCATCAACCTACCTTAAAATTTATCTTAATTGACTACTATTGTCACTTAAGGTCACGTTAAGTCAGCTTAGATTGGAAAAGTGTGATGATTCTTGGTGCAAAGAAAAACAGCAACAGTTTTGTCCTAGAGACGTGAGTGCAGCTAACTAAGCCATACTGACTTCTATCCTTCAGCATCTGTGTCAAGCTGGTCGTGCACCAGGAATTGAAAGCCTGCTTTCTGAAACAAAGTGCACCTCCTATGCAATGCAGTCATCTGTCATCAGACTAAAATGGAGCTCACCAAATCCAGCCTTTGGGTGTGCTATTATAATGTTTCCATAAGTGGAGAGGATGTCTTACATTTTCCTGAAAATATTATAAACATATAGCACTTGCACAATGTTTCTCTCTTGCATGTAAATAAATCCAGTGATCATGTTGGTGATTTTTTTTTGACTCAGAAACATTTATTCAGGATATACTGAAAGACCTGAAGAAACACAAGGTGAACGTGGATAATCTTAGCCCACTGGAGCTTGACGAGATGGCCGATATTATTGCTGACGCCATTCAAGTTGTTGATGTGGCAGAAGAAAAGCAAAATGGAGCTGGAAAGTTTGAAGGAGAGAGATCAAAAGCAGAAGTCAAGGAAGTGGATGCACAAAGAGGAGTAGATTATGAGACCGGATTAATGGATGCCAATGTTAACATACAAGGTACTAGACCAAAAAGATAAACATGACAAAAAGCAATTTATAGTCATTTTCCTCTTTATTTTAACTGCAGTAGTATGGTCTTGACCTCTCTCTCTTATTCATTGATTTTTAAAGAAGACAGGGAGGGAGAGTTTTTGTATTTTTTGCTAGAGGTCGGGAAGGTTTCAGTCTTCAAATTTGCTTTTTACAAAGCAGACATGTATTCAAGGGAAAAGTGGCTATTTGTGAGCTCTGGATCTTCAAGCTCCATAAACAGGATAAAAAGTAAATTGTTCTATGTTATTAGGCCTAATTTCTCATTCTTAAGAATGAGATGTTTAAACAAAATGATAATAAAAAGCATTCTTTTTATTCCAAGAATCTTAAATATAATTTTAAATATATAAAAGATAAAGCAAAAAAAATTACCCTATTTTGCTTGACAAGTAATCATTTTTTTGTGTACCATAAATGCATGCAGACAAAAGTCTCAGGCAAGCAAATATATACAAGCAACTTCTTCCTCTTTCTGCTCAGAAAACTAAGGAGATTCATTATACTTATTTGGTTGTGTTTGAGCACAGGTTTTTGGTGGTCCAGTAATCAGTAATCCAGCTACTGTGGTTGCCATTAAAAACTCTACATTTACTACGCAGAAGGATATGATATATTAAAGTTTCTCTTGTATGGTAGAAAATGCTGCAGTATCTCAGATACTACCATTGTGTGGTATTTTGTGGCAAATATTGACTTTTAAGTTACTATCTTTTATTTCAAAGTAGCAGCCGTGTTAGTCTGTATCCGCAAAAAGAACAGGAGTACTTGTGGCACCTTAGAGATTAACAAATTTATTTGAGCATAAGCTTTCATGGGCTCAAATAAATTTGTTAGTCTCTAAGGTGCCACAAGTACTCCTGTTCTTTTTATCTTTTATTTATTTGTTTGTTTTTGTTTATTAATGGGAACAAGACTCTTGACAGTAGAAGTATAGCCCAAATACCTACTAATATGGATTTAAGGAAATTATGATTTTGTTATGATCCCTACTGTGTCTGGTTTAAAATGAAACAGTCCTATGGGTTTGTCCTGAGTCACACTGGGAAAAATTACTGAGATACAATTCTTATTCTTTTTGTCTAAGAAGAACCATTGACTTCAGACAGTGATGTGATTGCAAAGTATGACTATAATTTAACTGCAGGATGTGGTTCATTTCTGAAGTCTCTGCGGCATGTACAGAAATACGTTTTTTTGGTTCCTTCATAATAACATAGTCGTATCAGCATCTATCAACCAAAAAGTGTGCGCACAATGAATATGTTGCTGCTGTTTGTTTATGTATATAATTATGATACTGCTGCTAGGTAGAGTCATTTTATTGATTTTTTTTCGTAGGCATTGGTAAACAGTGGTAAAATAATAAGCAATATCACTGCATTAGTTAGCATAATATACTGCTAATTTGACTCTAATTGTACTGTTTCTATTAACATTGCATTAGTTTGCTGTCCAAATGCAGCTAAAAGAACAAAACTACCCTTTTTACTTTATCTTTTCAACTAGAACATCGTAATGTTTAATCTCTAGTAAAGACGCTATCATTAAAAAGTAGAGCAGCCCAAGAGTAGTCTTTGTTTTTTAAAAACAAAGTTCTGTATTTTATAACTACATATATACCCTGTTCATGTCCTACAGATAATGGAGGACATGAAGAAGATGCCAGAGCTGATAAAAAGGTAAAGTAAAGTTTGTTAAACCAAATATTCCACACTATCCTGTCAATAATTATTTCTCTATAGTTTTATGTTGAGGCATAATGCCTCATCCCTAAAAAATAAAGCATTCAAATGGATATAATTCTTATTTACAAAATGTACCTACTCTGATTTATACATGAATGTACATAAATTGAATAGACATTTAATTAAAATTTAACTAAACTGAGAACCAGAAGAAAAATATCCCAATTTAGTATCCTCTCAAACAAAAGCTTGGGAAAAGGTCCTGAATGTCAGACAAACTCAGGCTCCCACAGGAATTGAATTTAAGCACTGAGGAATCTCACTGAAAATATCCTTTTACCAATCCTTCAAATCTGAGGAATGCTAGCAATATTGACTCAGGTGACATCTCCTGTTGAGATGGAATATGAATAAAGAGGCTTTCTCTGAGGAAACTTTTTAGCAGGAAAACTGATGAGACCTTAAATCTCAAGGATTCAAAATTGACTTCCATTAATTGGGTCTCTGTATCATCATCCGTTCACCTCCCCATGTGGGGATAAAATCTGCTCAAACCGATGAACATGAGAGATTTTCATGTCTCATCCTCTTCTGGACTGAGAAACCAGGATCCAGAAAGACAAATTGACCCCAAACTGTGACACCAGGCTTGGGTCCTCAGCTAAGCTGCAAATTTGAGGATATTTTTGTGAGCCTTGGGCACTTAATTCATTCACTAGTCCTTTTGAGTACCATTGATTCTTTTTCTGGTTGCATGGAGAAAAATTAACTCAGCGAAGAGTTTTGGCAAACCAAAGTGAGAAATTCTATGTGATGTACTATGTCAACTGTCAGGTTGTAGCTAGATCTACCTTAGTTTGTCAAGAAGCCATCCATGGTCTCACCAACAGCTGTCCATATACCAGGCAAGAAGAATACACTAGTGGAGCAGTTCAGCTGGAATTTCAACCATCCACACAAAATTGCTCTGAAGAACAAAGTGCTGCACTTGCTGTTTCACTAGTGAAGTATTCCACAAATAGATCTTTCAGCAACACTTTGAATAGGAGAGGTGACAGAATGGAATACAGCTCTACACAAGAGAACTTTACATGGGGTTCATAAGCAACCAAGCCCCACTCTTTGGGATAGCCCTAGATATAGCAAAAAATTATGTAATGAACGTAGCCCCCTCTGTGAGTTTTCCATTAATATGCCTTGATTTTACTAATTGGTTCATTATTTGACTTCATTAGACACATCAATTTTATGATCAAATCACAGCCTATGGACTGCTCATAAACTACTTACCACAACAATTTGCTAGAGACAATTCACTATTCATGCAGAGAAATTGGACACCTAAGTCACATGGTATTATTTCTGCTCCTGATGTGCTATCTCCTAAAAAGCTTTGCAGATATTTTCAGTACCAACGCTCATGCAAATACATATTTGTAAAAGTAATTTGCATCATTTCTCTTTTTCTTGAGGATAAAATTTTACTCTCATCAATTTTCACAAAACACAAACATAAGGGACTATAAATACTACTGTATATTGAATTTGAGGTTTTGTTTTCAAACAAATATTTCTGAAATCTTTTTTTGCCATATTCTCCCAATTCTGTTCTAAGATGTCTCAGAGAACAAAGGTTGTCAAGCTGAAAAGAGACATTTCATTTTGAAACAGTGTAAGTCCTATAGTTAAGTTAAAACGTAAGTCTGACCTTGCATATAAATCTTGTAACGATATAGAACCTCTCAAAATATAGTGGAAGCTTTCAGGATTCTTTTCATATTGTACTATAGTTTTATTTTCAGAATGTAAATATATTTACATATACTCTTTCTTCATATAAACAAATCCTGCAAACACTTATTTGCATGAGTAATCCCAATCACATGAGTAAGTGTTTGCAGGATTGGGTCCAGGCATTGTATGTAATAAGTAGACCCATACCTCCATGTGTTTAACGTTACAAAGAGCTCTATTCTTTTAATACAGGAGAACAATTTGGGTGTAAAACGAATGGACTTCTTGAATGAGAATGCATTAACAGAAAATCTGCCAAATAAGCCTACTTCTGAAGAGTCCTTTAAGACTGAAACCAAGAAATCAGAAGACTCAGATTCTTCTTCTTCCTCAGAAGAAGAAATGAAGGTTGGTGTTGAAAATGTAAAGAGTGAGACTTTCTCAAGGGAACTGGCAGCTGAGAAGAAAACTGAATCTGAACCTGACTCTAAAGAGCTGACTGAGATCCACTACTGGATTAAGAATTCTTTGATGCGGGATGAAAGTGCCTATGAAGAACCTCAAAAAAAGATGGGAGAAGGCCTACAGCTAGAAGTGAAGTCTTCTGAGGAGAAGGAATATGGCTATATTGTGACAGAGAAAGAGTAAGTGTAGTAGCAAACTTGAATTGCATTTTTTAAAATGGGGAAATGTAGACTGGTTGTAACTGTTGAAATATGAATGTAAAAGAGGAAGATGCAATTTACTGTGCCACTTTTTGACACATCAGAAACACTTTGTTGGCAGCCAGCTCAGTCCTTTGATGGAAATATAAGAGAGTAGAGCTGCCATTCTGTCTGTGTAGAAGATATACAATATGTAGGCCTTTTGCTTACTTTTCACTTGGTCTTCTGATGTCCTCATGATCTGCACAGTATGTCAGTCAGTGTATTTATGGTTAAGGATGTGCGCTTTAAATATTTGACTTCAAAGTAGCCTAAATATCAATGCCTGAGTCATTCTTCAGAAAAACGATACACAATAACAAATCACAATATTTCCTCTGTGGTTCCATTTTGATCTGAAAATAGCACAATCCAAACATCATGTACAAAGCTAGCTGAGAATGAAAGACCTAATGATTTCAGGTCATGTAACTAATGAATTTGACATTTAATACTATACTTCAAAAAGACAGCACCTTTTTTTTCCCCGATGTGAAACACAGTGCTTTAAAGAGGGGAAAACATTTGGAAGTTTAACGTTTACACTTTTCTCTTTTTACTTATTTCTTGACTAAAAAGTTTGTTAGTGGCCTCCCTCAAGTGGTGTTGAAAATGATTAACTTCTAGGGCATAGGGGACAAATCTATGTTCAGCACCATTACAGAAAGTATGACTGAGACATCTGTAATGGTGCTGAAAATGGGTTTTTCCCCTCCATATGAGCAGTTAAACCATTGTCTACAACAGTTGAGGAAGGGCTGGGAGGGGACCCATTGCTGACAACCACTGCCAGCAATCTGTTATTTTCCTAGTGTACATAGGGCCCTAGATAGCAATTGGACAGTATCTGACAGAGAAGCACAAGGACAGTTTCGGTAAGAGTTTGAACAGAGTTGTTTTTCTTGAATTTTGGTGCATTCAATTTTTTGCTTTTGGGGGTTAGGCAGGTAAGGAGTGGTTGGTAACTATTTCTGCTGGGAAGTGGGGATACATTTAAAAAAATTATACATTTCAACAACTGTCATCTTTTCATATCTTTAGTACCTTTGCTATTATATTAAGTTCTCGTAGTATAAATCTTGGAATGATTGTTTGTAATGAACTAGTAGTAACAAACACCATTGCCATGTTTTAAAAATGTAACAATATCCTCCACAATGGGCTATCGCTATAAGTATGTGTTATGTTGGCATATATTCATACCTAGAGGGAGACATTAAATATTTTTCTAGCTATAGTGCCAATCTACCTGCTTATCTGTACTACAAGTGGAAAAATGATTGGGTTCCATACAAGTTCAGAAAATCTGTTTTACATTTTACCCATTATCCTTTGTATACATGCATGTTTTATTTTCCTTTTAAAGTTTCCATTGAACTCTGAAACATTTAAACATTAAAAATGGTAATATATATATATAATATAATAGGGTTCAAGAGCAGGGTTGAAATTTAAAGCCTATTTCTAATATGTCTGCATTTTGGAGCAATGTGCAACATGCAGCAGCTTCCCTGAATACTTTGCAGTTAGGACATTCACGGTTACAAAGCTAATATTAAGATTTAATTTATTTAACCCAGTAATAATTTTTACACAGTGCCTAAGTTTAGAATATTATATTATATAGTTTTTTCTTCTTCCCCCACGTAAAGGTATACATTGCCATTCTTAATATGTCAGGGTTTTTTTTATTAGCCAAACTGTTTTGTAATGATGAACCTTCATTTTTACAGCTGAAACCAGTAGTCAGCTGGCAAAAAATGAAAAAACTCCTACATATTTATACATTGGGGATGTCAGCTTAAGTTTTTTTACATTCTGATCTCAAAATGCAACTGAAAAGATTGCACTCAGTGGTATAGTTGACAGATGTCAGAGGTGATTCATTCACTATTAGATTCTCAGGCTTCTTTGGCTTTGCAAGTGTGACCCAAGGAGATATTTAAGATTGTGGCATTGAACTCCTCAGATGACAGCTTTTAATTGTGCCACAAAGCAGAGATAATATTTCCATGTAATTCTTAAAGAAAAGATTTGTGATAGTTTAAAGACTTGTCATAATGGCAACCTGGTTGTCACTAGCAAGAACAATAGGTCACTCCTGCTGTTTCGTCTAGTGACCTTTCAGATGCTTAGAGCAGTACAATCCATACAAACCGTACTATCCATCTGGGCTAATCTTAGGAACAAATTGACAGTTTGTGTAGGCAATTGTCTAGAAAATCCTCTTGGGTGCTGCTTCAGCACTTTATTATGGTGAGAAACCAATCAAAATGGGTTATTTCCTTTATTTACTGTTTGTCTCCTTTAAAAAAAAATTGGAACTACTTCTGTAAATGCTTTTTTTGTATGGGATTTGTCCTTCCTGGAAGTGTAACTCTTTCTGCTAATTGTAGGTCTAGTCTATGGCAAATTTACAAGAAGAAAATAATTTAAAGGAAGTTATTTTATTTTATATGTTTTTAACTTTAGTGCTATAATTATAAAAAATTCTCATATTATGACATGGATGCATTGATAGGGACTCCAAAATTAAGAATAAAAAAGGCTTTTGCCTTTGTGAGGGCCATTAAAAGCCCCCTTTTTTCCCTTCTATTAAAAAATGGAAAATTTCATCTTAACTGAAAATGAAAATGCCAAATTAAAGTGCATTTTAACATATAGTTCCATGAGAAGGAGAATGAAAGCTACATACCTTTTAGCCTGTGGGAGTGTGACTCAGGGCCGCCCAGAGGGGGGGGCAAAGGGGGCAATTTGCCCCGGGCCCCGGGCTCTGCAGGGGCCCCCAAGAGAACAGTGGAGGCTCCCGCCTCCGCCCCTCTCCTGGAGCCTCAGCGCTTGATGTCTCCGGCGGAGCCCCTGAGCCCCGCCCTGCTCAGAGCCGCGTGGTGAGGGGGCGGGGCTGGGAGCTCCGGTCCCTCCGCTCGGCGTGGAGCTCCCAGCCCCGCCCCCTCACCACGCGGCTCTGAGCGGGACGGAGCTCAGGTCCCGCCGGCCACACGCTGCGGCTGTTCCGGCGAGGCGCTGAGACTCCGGGCGAGGAGGGAGCCGGGGGTAAGAGGCTGGGGCCGGGGCCGGGGGAAAGCGGGACCCGCCGCCGAAGCGCAGCCCGGTCTTCGGCGGCGGGGGGCCCCTTCCGTTCCGGGACCCGCCACCGAAGTGCCCCGAAGACCCGCGGCGGGGACCCCCCCGCCCGGCCGCACTTCGGTGGCGGGTCCCGCTTCGGCGGTAATTCGGCGGCGGGGGGCCCTCGCCGCGGGTCTTCAGGGCACTTTGGCGGCGGGTCCCGGAATGGAAGGGGCCCCCCGCCGCCGAAGACCCCGGGCCCCCGGAATCCTCTGGGCGGCCCTGGTGTGACTAGGTTGGGGACTAGGAGACCATGACCACCATTTTTTTTATGGGTGCCTAAAGTTAGGCTCCAACGTCCATTTTTAGGCATTTAGCAATAGGGCTGGTTGGGAATTTTTTTTTTAACAAGATAGTTTTCCATTAGAAAATGCTGGATTGTCAAAATTAAAACTTTTCATGAGAACATACCAGTTTTGACAAAACTTTCCTTAGGTGCCCAGTGGGATTTCTGGTCAAAATGAGAGAGCCATCCAAGAATAATCAGTAATTTGGGGAAAACAACAGAGTAAGGACTTTGAACCTAGGTCTCGTACATCCCAGGAGTGTGCCCTAATCACTGAGCTAATGGCTATTCTGGCAAAGGGAGGTGTGGTCTTTCTTGCTCTGTTTTTTTCACAAAACACTTCAAAGGGTCTCAGTTCCGTACTCATATAAAACAGGACAAATTCTGAAATCTCAAAAAGTTTACAAGAGAAGAATAGTTTCCCACCCAGCTCAACTCATCCGCTTCTGTTTAAGTGATTGCACTATCCGTATGGAGTGCATTATATACAACTAGAGCTTCTGTGCTTGCCACAATTAAGAGCAGGGCAATATTTTGCTCATCCTCCAGTTATTTGCCCCTGTGGCTTTCATATAAAGTACAAATTACTGTATGAACCTTTTCCAGACATATTCAGCATTTCCACTGTTTCTTGGGGATGGTGGAGAGTTACTTGCAACTACACAGTGTCTGCAGCAGCCATTTTAGTGTTACTTCTCACTGGGTCTTCCAGCATGCTGTGCCTTCCAGTCCTGGTACCATGTAGTGTCTTACTCATGAGTAGACTGGTGTCAAGAGAAACCCTTTATTATTAACAGAAACTATGTACAGCAATAAGATAACAAACTTCCTACTGCTCTGTATACCTATTGAGGTTCTGGTGATGCACATCTAATGGTCCCTCCCCCCAGCCTAAAAGGAGGAGCTGCCAGACCCAGGTCTCAATTAAATATGGTAGACAACAAATGAAATAACATGGACAGGAGTGAGGATCACAGAGTCAAAAGCAGGGATCCAGAGAAGAACACTGAGCAGAGAACTTGTGCTCCTTGAAGGCGTCCAGGGAGCCAGTGGGCACAGCTCAGAGGAATTTTGCCTGGAGATGTGACTGAAAGGAGGATTGGAAATAGGCCCCACAGTCATAGAGCACCTTCACATGTATCTGCAGCCTGCAACTGCCCTATCCTATGCTTCTTTGTTTCAGCCCCAGCAGGAAGTGTATCACAAGAAACCAACGACTGCATCTAGAGTGTACAGGCAGTGTGGCATCTCTGCATTTACTGAAGGACTAACTCTAGTGCAAATTTGCTCCTGGAAGGGCGTAACTATGGGGAAGGAGAGTTGTTTGGTTTCTATGCCTGTCCAGTTTTTGGAGTCTCTGCTGAGTGCCAGGGCCGGTGCAAGGATGTTTCGCGCCCGAGGCGAAACTTCCACCTTGCGCCCCCCCCTGTCTTCCCCCCCACGCGGCAGCTCCCCCCCTCCGCCCTGAGGCGCCTCCCCCCCCTGCGGCAGCTCTCCGCCCTGAGGCACCCCTCCCTGCCCCAGCTCACCCCTGCAACGAGCACGAGCACCCCGAGCACGCCATCGCTGCTTCACTTCTCCTGCCTCCCAGGCTTGCAGCGCCAATCAGCTTAGGCGCCGCAAGCCTGGGAGGCGGGAGAAGTGAAGCAGCCACGGTGTGCTCAGGGAGGAGGCGGGGAAGGGGTGAGCTGGGGCGGGGAGTTCCCCTTCGTGCTGCCCCACCTCCCCTTACTTGCTGCAGGCGGCCCTCCCTGCACTCCCCTGCCCCAGCTCCCTCTGCCTAAATGCTGGCGGCGACCGGGGCAGCCGAAGATCTGGCCGCCGTGGTCGCTGCTGAAGAAAATGGCGCCCCCCAAATCCTAGTGCCCTAGGCGACCGCCTAGGTCGCGTAAATGGTTGCACCGGCCCTACTGAGTGCCAGATCCTTTTTTTGTGGTGTAGACACCTACACACTAAAAACTGTAGTGAAATCAACTCGTTTCATATACAGGAGACCACCTAACAGACATCAGAGGGTAAAATTTTCACTACTCATCTTTGTTGGACTAGAACCAGCCATCTAGAGTTATGAGGCATAGTATTCCAATCCCAGTCTTTTGAGCCAAAGAAATGTGTCTCCTGAGGAAATTAATTTGAGAAATCAGAGTGTAATTTGTTAACATTATGAAGACGAGGGACTAAGTCTTAAAAATAACATTTGCGTAATTCAACAGCTTCTCAAGTTTTACCTGATGAGAATTTTTTTTATGTTTCTTTAGTTCATTCTTTCCTTGGATGATAGTGATTAAGTATTCCTTTTTCAGGTGGACTTCGTACTGTTTTCCCCCGTTTTTCTTTATGTGACCACTTAAATTGTCACCATATCACAAGCAAGACACACTCTAGCACAGTAATGGTAACTGAAACCCAGATTCACTGTGGAGGGGTGTGTTAAAATGTGCATAATAATATAATTGTTACATGTATTCAGTGAACAACTGTTTTCAAGATTTTTAGTCAAATAATTATGTTTTATAGTAGGGAAAATCCTCTGCCACCTCTATCATTCAGTTTTAAATCCACCCTGAAATATTTTGATAGTTTGTCATCTAAATCTTAAAATAGAAGATGCCACAATTATGCAAGAGATGGATGACTGTGCTTAGGGTATTCCCAATTCCAGAAAACATGTTTCTGCCAATGACAAAATGAACGTGTGGGTTCCCTCCTCCCCTTTCTTTTGTTAACCATACCATTACAGTAGATAGCACTAGCATATGTTTGAAGTGAATATACCACAAGTACAGGCTGGTTTGGTGTTGCATTTCCATAATAACTTTGGAGAGCTTATCCTTCTCCACTTCTGCATTACTGTTACCTTTCCATGATATAGTAATCTCCATTGACCTTCATAGTCTGACCACTGAAATTGATTTTTGCAAAGTGTCATCTGCGTTATAAATTAGTCTGGACTTGAATTTGTCTGAATTAAGAGGTTTAAATTTCACACCTACTGGTGATGGGAAGGGAGGGAACAGAAAATGTGCGAAGTTGAAATTTGCTGTATTGTTGAAACAGAAGTAAGTTTAAGAATGGTCAATATCCTAATAAAGTGTGAGAGGAAACAAGAATGGAGAAAACTGTAGCTAGATACAGTAAGTTGAAGTAAAAAGAACGAGGAGTACTTGTGGCACCTTAGAGACTAACAGATTTATTTGAGCATAAGCTATATCACTACAAACATTTTTTTTCCTCCTGATAATAGCCCACCTTAATTGATTAGTCTCGTTAGAGTTGGTATGGCAACACCCATTTTTTCATGTTCTCTGTGTGTATATATATCTTCCTACTGTATTTTCCACTGCATGCATCCGATGAAGTGGGTTTTAGCCCACGAAAGCTTATGCTCAAATAAATGTGTTAGTCTCTAATGTGCCACAAGTACTTGTTCTTTTTGCTGATACAGACTAACACGGCTACCACTCTGAAGTAAGTTGAAGTGTTTTTTTTTAAATTGTTGCTTCTAGGATTGTTGTGATATTAGGCAGTTCCCATAAGATTTTCCTAGAAGAGCCATACCCAGGTATGACTCAGTTACGACACACCTACACAAATCAGATTAAATGTGAGTCATGTGGCTTTTTTGCTCTAAAAATTAAAATGTATCATAGTTTAACCAAAGTGGTGTGCAAATCATATAAGGGTCTCTTAACAACACTAACCTGAATTACATTCTGGCTTTGATTTTTTATGGGTATCAAGCTGAGTGTTTTAAGAGATGGGAAATTAAGTGCAAGGAAGCTACACTGAGACATTACTGAAAGGCTAACCTAAACTAAGAAAGGTGAGGAAGGAGTGTCATGGCACCATGCACCTGTTGCTTGTGTGTCCAGACATTCCAACTAGAGCTGGGTGAATAACGGATACTTCAGTTCACTGGTAAGTCTGAAGAATTTGGGGGGAGGGGTGGAGAATAATTTCAGGTTAAATAAAAAATGAAAATTTTGATTAATCAAAAGTTGAAAAAAATAATTTCTGGTCCAGTGAAACATTTTGTTTGACCCAAAAAGTCCTTTTTAACTTAAAAATCTCAAAGTTTCATTTAAAAATGTTGAAATTAAACATTTTTTACTTTTTCAGAATTTTTTGGGGGGTCTTCTACATGAACAATTTGATGAAACTGAAATGAATTCACAGAATGTTTTGGTGTAGCTGAATATGCGTCTTTTGCTAAAAAGTGTTTTGGATGAAAAAATGTTCTCTCTTTTAATTCAACACAGACTATTCTCTGATTATGCATAGGAGCATCACCAATGAGAAAGATAAGATACAATCATTTTCTGTCAGGACTGTCTTGGCTTAGGCTCAAATTTCATTTCATGTCAACACTGTGAATTACCTTGACTGAAATCACCATACCCAATAGTCACTGCTCCACCATAGACTTCCTGTGTGACTTTGAACTCTTGGATTTACAGTATGTCTACACTTAAAACACTAGAGCGGTGCCGCTGCAGTGCGTCAGAGTAGATGCTATTATCTATGCCAATAGTAAGGGTTCTCCTGTCGGCATAGGTAATCCATCTCCCCTAACAGAATTTTTCCATCGACCTAGTGCTGGCTACAGTGGAGGTTAGCTTGGCTTAAGTATGCCATTCAGGGGTGTGGATTTTTTCACACCCCTGAGTGACATAGTTAAGCTAACATAATTTTCTAGTATAGACCAGCCCTTAGACTCTCTATGCCTCAGTTCCACATCTGTTAAATGGGGACCATGCTACTTCTTTACATTACAGAGGTGTTGTGAGGATAAATACATTACAAACTATGAGGTGCTGAGATACTACGGTAATGGGGACCTTATAACTATCTTGGATGGATGAATAGATACCCCACAAAGTGCACACAGGTATACACACAGATGCACATGCACACTATGTATTTATGATGCATGCAAAAAAGAGGGGAGCTGGATTCAATATAGACATAGTTTATTATGGAGGTATCAGTAACTACTCAATAGTTCAGGTTGCATTGAGATTTTCACATAAATCAAGATTCAAGCAGCCTTTGCAGATGACGATTAGTAGTAGTAGCTTTCGCAGAGGAAACATTTTTAAACTGCCTTTTAAAAAATGTTTCTGTGAGAATCTGATTATTTTTCTGCCTCCCTGTAGCTACAGAACCACTGTCACCACAAACTCTGAAATTCACACACACCCAGTCTCATAGGATCTCAAGGATGGGCCATTTTTCAAATTTTTCTGCTTATAGAAAGAAGAGTTCCTCTTATTCCTCACTCACTTAATGTAGCTCCAAAAAGAAATGCCAGTGGAATTGCCCAGATCGACTGCCATTTTCTAATGCTGCCTCCCTAACTTTCCTGCCCTGTCTCCTACCCTGGCTTCCAGCTACAGCTATTACCAGCCCCTTACCCTACACCTACCTCTGTGCTCCAGCCACTGATTCACTGTTACAGGACAATCTTCTTCAGCAGGACCAAGTCCAAGTCCAAAGGTCTGCTAAGGTCCATCCAAATGGGACTCCCTCCTGATGAGCTATAGGAGGCCCTCCACAGAGAGAAGCTGTTTTTGAAGCAAAGCTGCAGATTGTACTACTAACCTCAAATACAACAGGAGGTGAATGGGATGCTCTTCATAATGACTATTAAGGAAAATTAGTCGTAGAATAAGGGGCACGGTGTTTCATTGGATTAAGATCTGGATGAGTGTAAGAGACAATGAATCATCATGAACTTCTGCTTTCCAAATGTAGAGAGGTCAACAGAGAGGAAGAGGTGGTTGTTAGGAAGAACTAGGGTGTATTTAGAAAAATCCCAGGTGGCTTTAAATACATTGAGGGATTAAGGATCACAGTGGCAGATGAAATTCATCTTGGATAAATGCAACAGAATAATATACACTAGCAAAAACAGGCTTTATAGAAAAAAATTGTTTAAAAATCCTCCTCTCATACTCTGGGCTCTGGGAACTTTTGAGGAGTTATTTCAATTTGCTTAATGTAGGTATCTGCTGTCTGTGATGTAGTTACAAAAGTAGTCAATAAGCAAACAAAATGTAGTTATAAAAACAAGTAGTATATTTATGCGCATCAGTAGAGGGACAGAAAATCAAAACATAAATTGTAACAGTTATAACTCTGTCCAGTTCTGGTTGCTTCAATTAAGAAAGATAAAGTTGAGATCAAAGAGGAGTAGAGAAAGAGGAATGTGGATGAGGTGTATTGTGGCACAAATTTTCAAACTTAAAGACTTCAGATATGTAAAAAAATGTAATAAAGAGGTCAGTGATCAGTTGTTGTCCACGTCTGCTGGGTGCAGGCCAAGAAGTAATCCGTTCAATTTGGAGGATGGGAGATTTAGGTTACATATTAGGAAAAACTTTCTAACTATAAGGGTAGTTAAGCTCTGGAACAGGTTACCCAAGGAGGTTGTGGAATCCCCATCACTGAAGGTTTTTAAGGATAGCATTGACAAACATCTGTCAGGGATGGTAGGTATACTTAATCCTTCCTCGGTGTGGTGGGATAGACTACAATGGCCTCTTGAGGTCCCTTCCAGTTCTACATTTCTGTGATTCTATGCCTTAGGCACCTAAAGCCTTACTCAGGTACCAAAATAAGAGGCCTTATTTTCAGTTGTGTAGACCCCCCACAACCCTTTTTCAGAATACAGATTGGCCTGATAAAATATCAGTGAGGTCAAGAGTCCAGCAGGATTTTAAAAAATGGATTAAACATATTTATGGCTAATGAGAATATCCATAATCACACATTATAGAATTAGTAAATACATTTATTTATTTTTGAAAGGAACAGAAACCCTCATGCCTCAGGGAGTAAGGCTACAACTGATTGATTTCTTCACTTCATCTCATCTCTGGATGGAGTAGAGAGGTTGTGGGTGGGGGTGCAGGTCCCCACTCAGAGGGGCCCAATGCTGGTGCAAATTAAGGATGCATGGGGCAGCGCTTACTTATGCTACTAGCATGAAGTGTCAGAGTGCCAGGGCTAGCTGCACCTTAAACCCTTCCCTACCAGTCCCTCTGAGTGTACCCTCGCACTTGTTAGGCCTTGTGCCCTATCTTTTCTCCCCATCTTAGATAGGACCTTAGGCTACAGCACCCTGAGCACCAACCTTGATTAATCAGCAGGCCTGGGTTCAGCACCTGCAAGTCTTCCCTACAGGAGCTGTGACCAGTGGCTAAGGCAGTGACCAGACAGCTTTCTTAAAATCTTTTTTTAAACTCAACAGTAGGAACACAGCAAAGCCTAAGAGAAAATAGAGGATTTTAAAACAACAAAAGGCCTGTACTGATGTATATATTACTTACAGGCTTCCCTTCCCTTGGCAGAGAATTAGGTAGGTCCCTCTTTACTCCAAACCCTTGGCGTGTGGGGTGTGTGTCTTTGAGAACCGCTTCTCATGAGCAACTCCAAGTCATCACCCTCTCCCTTCCTTAAGAATATTGCTTTTCTCTCCCCAAAGCCCTTTGTCTTGCTTTCAGGGCTTTTGGGTTCTCCTGTGTTCCCTTCTGATCCTACCTATACAAACTGGTCCATTGAGCTCAGTAGGGAGTTAGAGGTGGGACATCAAAGCAAATGGGTCTAGTATTGTCCCACAAGAGTGGTAAATGGGTGGCTGTCTGAAGCTATTGTGTAGGTGGAGCCAACCTCTGCTTGAATTAATCACTTCTGTTCATATAAGAAACATAATGACAAACAGATGGGACATATAATATTCATAAGTTTTTACAGAGCAGCTCAAAATCTATCCCATAAATTACCTCAACATCCAATGCCCACTCCCTGTCCTGGCCAAGCCCTATGCCTGGAATGCAACATTCTCTCTGTGCAACATTACACTGGGGACAGCTTGTGCAAGAAGTGTTGGAGTGGCAAGATATCTGCCAGCAGAGGATCCAGCTCTGGTATGCTTATGCAGCACGAAATGGCCTTAGCAGACAGGAGAATCTGGCCCTCAGTTTTGTTTCATCAGTAACGTGGCCTTTAGAAACAAAATAATGTCCAATTTTTCTTTCATCTTTCCTATCCTTTATTTTTAAAACAACTTTTCCAGACCCGTATCTTATATTGAGATTTTCTAATTTTGGCTTAGCATTCACCCTGCTAAGAAAGGAGTCTTTGAAGTTGGTTTTATGTCATTGCAAGGGGACATCATTGCAAAATAACAATGAAATTTTATGTATTTCAGATTATAAAATGCACCTGTCTTTAAAATTCAATCTTTAAAAATGAACAGGAAAAAAATTGACCCAAATCAGCATTAAAACATTCTCTAATATTGGTCTGTCTTGTCCTAACTCACTCAGCCAACCTCTACTGAAGAAGCCTGGACAAATGTATAAGCTTCACAGTGTGTACAGAGGATAATCAAAATTAGGGTCTGTCAGACTAAGCTGGAGAATAAATTCCAGAGGCAAGGACCCACCACTGGAAACATCTTGACTAGTTTATTAATGATCTGGAGGATGGCGTGGACTGCACTCTCAGCAAATTTGCAGATGACACTAAACTGGGAGGAGTGGTAGATACACTAGAGGTTAGGGATAGGATGCAGAGGGACCTAGATAAATTAGAGGATTGGGCCAAAGAAAACCTGATGAGGTTCAACAAGAAGTGCAGAGTCCTGCACTTAGGATGGAAGAATCCCATGCACTGCTACAGACTAGGGACCGAATGGCTAGGCAGCAGTTCTGCAGAAAAGGACCTAGGGGTTACAGTGGATGAGAAGCTGGATATGAATCAACAGTGTGCCCTTGTTGTCAAGAAGGCTAATGGCATTTTGGACTGTATAGGTAGGGGCATTGCCAGCAAATTGAGGGATGTGATCATTCTTCTCTATTCAACATTGGTGAGGCCTCATCTAGAGTACCGTGTCCAGTTTTGGGCCCCACACTACAAGAAGGATGTGGAAAAATTGGAAAGAGTCCAGCAGAGGGCAACAAAAATGATTAGGGGGCTGGAGCACATGACTTATGAGGAGAGACTGAGGGAACTGGGATTGTTTAGTCTGCAGAAGAGAAGAATGAGGGGGGATTTGATAGCTGCTTTCAACTACCTGAAAAAGGGTTCCAAAGAGGATGGATCTAGACTGTTCTCAGTGGTACCAGATGACAGAACAAGGAGTTGCAGTGGGGGGAGGTTTAGGCTGGATATTAGGAAAAACTTTTTCACTAGGAGGGTGGTGAAACACTGGAATGGGTTATCTAGGGAGGTGGTGGAATCTCCTTCATTAGAGGTTGTTAAAGTCAGGCTTGACAAAGCCCTGGCTGGGATGATTTAGTTGGTAATTGGTCCTGCTTTGAGCAGGGGGTTGGACTAGATGACCTCCTGAGGATCTTCCAACTCTGATATTCTATGATTCTATGATAGTGCTGGGTGGGAAATGGTTCTTCCATCCCACAGATATTTTCAAGATTTAAAGTAATTTCCCATTCTGTATTGAGACAAACCTGAGATCTTTCAATGTTTTCCACTAAATGAGAGAGAGAGAGAGAGCGCACGAGAACACACCCATTCATACAGTGTACCCTAGATAACCAATAGGCTGGTGGTTAGGGCAGCCACCGGAGAAGTGGGTTCAAGTCCATATTCTAAATCAAACAGGCATGTGAACTGTGGTCTCTCTCTACAGTGAGCGGAGAGTGTCTCTCTCTCTTTTTTCCCTCCATCATGGAAATAAAAAACCTTCCCAATGAATCTGAATTGAGTTGAATCTGATCCTTTCCTGAGAAAATATTTGTTTTGGACAAATCTGCATTTCTCAATGAAAAATTGTGTCTCAGAAAAATTCCCAACCAGCTCTAATCCAGACCCTGGATGAGCACATCCAGTGACTGTTAATTTGAGTGTCCCAAATGGAATGTTATTGTTATCGCTTGAGCTGCTCGGGTAAAACACAAAGAGGAAGAGGATTGCTAAGGTATCCGTGACCCAAGCCATAAAGGACTTTATATCCCTACCACCATCTTCAACTGGAAGCTGTTTACCTTTAATCTCAAGTTATTCCCTATATGCTACTTTCATTGCATGGTGTTCTTATGTGAATAATAGTGATTGGTTACTTAAGGTAACCATGCAACAAGTTTTTCATGTGGAGCTTTTATTTGGCAATGCATCATTTTTTTTACATTGTTATCCATGTGGAAAATAAACAACTGTTCCATTAAGACTCTTTCCCAAGATTTCAGTTGAAAATACTGAATGCTAAATCTGAGAATTTAGTTAAGATTTCACTGGGGATTAGACAGACATTTAGGTTTAAGGAGTGTAATTCCCAATGTCAGTCTTATTTCTGTGCTGTAGGTTATTCCTCCTTTTTTAGAAAATGATTCTCGTGAACTAATCTGACAGAACGGAATGGATATCCATTACTGTGCTGCACTACGTTTCTTAAGAATGTATTGTAAGGGCAGTGCATACAGTTTGGGAAGGACAGTACATAATTTGAACAATGGCACATGGGGATTTTAAGACTCAGTAAGTGGTTTTTGGAACACACTCGGCAGCTCTGAGAAGGAAAAACGAATGAGAGCAACTGCTTGTGAGGCTGACAACCTTACTGTGAGACACATATTGCTCTCTTTGGACTAGAGCAGGACTGGCAAGTATTAACAATCAAGCCATCTGTACAACTAGATAAAAAATTTTCTCCAAAAATGGACCAGTTTATGGGATCGTTCTCACAAGAGTTTTGGGAAATGCAGAAAATACGCTTTTCATCTCTGTTTTTTTCCTTCCCCTTTGCCATTACCCGGTAGCTTTTATTAGTCACTGAGTGCCATTCTGTGCTAGGCTGAGGGAACTGCCATGTTGCTCAATGCCTTTCCCTGCAGGACTCATCCCGCTGCTTTTTTATGTATTGTCTTCCTGTTCTCTGACCAGAAATTGCAAACATACCCTTGAACATATAATCATTAGATCCAGGCCAGAGAGATGTAATCTATCTTCTTCAAAGTAGCCTCTGCATAGTCCCACTTATGGGTGCACTGCTGAGCTTTGGGATCTTATAGAAATGTCCATTAGAATGTCACAACACCAAATACGTAATTAAGGCACCAAGCTGAACTAGGACTTGGATCAGCATCCGGCGTTCAGCTCTGACTCCATTACTTAAAGAACAGAGAAGATTTTGTAATGTTAAAAAAATTATTTTTTTTTCAAGCCACACCTTACTTGCTGACTGCCTCTACAGCATACGCCCCACATCTGACCCAAGGGAATGTGTACAATCCTTGTGGACTGCCATGAATGCTGCTCTTTACTCTTGTGACCACTGCAGAGCTGACAGATCTGAGAGAAGGGGTTGTATTCCTCATTCAGCCTCAACTGAATAATGTTCTAAATTCCTCTTAGGCTATGTCTGCGCTCTCACTTTTGTTGGTAAAACTTTTGTCAGTCAGGGGTGTGAAAAAACCCATCCCTGACCAACATCCCTGGTTGCCAGAAGCTGGGAATGAGCAACAGGGGATGGATCACTCGATGATTGCCTGCTCTGTTCATTCCCTCTGGGGCACCTGGCACTGGCCACTGACAGAAGACAGGATACTGGGCTAGATGGACCTTTGGTCTGACCCAGTATGACCGTTCTTATGTTCTTAACATAAATTTCACCAACAAAAGTGCCAGTGTGGACAGCGCTAAACTGGCGGAAGATGCTCTCCCGCTGACATAACTACTGCCGCTCATTTGGGGTGCTTTAATTATGCCAACGGGAGACCTCTCTCCCCTTGGCATGGAGCAGCTACACAGGAGACCGTACAGCAGCATAGCTGCAGTGGTACAGCTGTGCCGTTGTAAGGTCTTTAGTGTAGACATAGCCTCAGTTACATGTGTGTAATCCCACTGAAGGCGGGGGGGTTGCATAGATAACACCGAGGACATCATTTGGCTAGCAAAACCTTTATTTCTTGTGCTGGTGTATGAGAAGGAAATGGCCTGGTGTGACTGTGAGACACTTGCAAAACCAGAGGTCAGGAAAAAACATTTTTGCTGTGGTCTCTGTTTTTTCTCTCATTTCAGTGTTCAGTACATTGTGTGGCAAAATTTCCAAAAGTTATTGCCTAATGTTAGATTCCTTAATCCATATTCAGGCATCTAAATAGGTGGCCTGATTTTCAAAACCGGCAGCAGCTCCCATGAAAAGTTTCTGCTGTTTTGATCAGGTCCTTTTCTAATTAAAATAGCATGACAGCCTGGTCCTGCTGTCCTTACTCAGACAAACCTCCTGGTGAAGTCAATGGGAGTTAATTAAAGTAAGTATTAATTTTTCCTGAGCAAGTCATTCTGGATCGGGCCCTTGATTTTTAAAATGACAAATGGGGATAGGGAAGTTTCTGCAAAGGGAGCTGTGATTAAGTCATGGTGCCAAATAATGCCACTGCAGTCTTGGTTTCAACAAAGAAGCCATTTCATCTGAGGGGATAATGTAACACCATCATATAATGTTTGCTATTTTAAATAGAAAAATGAGCCTCATGATGCAGCAGGTACAGCTATATGCCAGAGTTGTGTGCCTAATGATGTGAGGCTGGGAAGTGAGGTACAATAAAGAAAGCGGTGAAAGATTTTGGAGAGTGAAGACTCAGAGCCTGATTTTAAAAGAGTATAATCTATAGCTATTTAACCCACCAGTAAAATGTATGTATTTCCTTATGCTCTTTATAACTTCATTGTTGTTAGCCCTTTAAACAAAGTAAGTTTTACAAATGATCGGAGATAGACTGTATAAGAACACTGACACTGGTTCAATATACATTTTTTGTTAGCTCTGTGACCTTTCAATTGAAAAATAATGTTTAAATTGCTCGTGACAGAAAGAGAAGGTGTTAGAGGATAATCCGATGGAAGTAAGGTTCTTTGTTTCAATAATGAAACACTGGTTTACACAGTAATGACCCTTGGGCAGGAGAGGGAATGTATTTTAAGAAAATGGATAGTGATTTTTAGAGTTATTTATTAAGCATACTACAAAATGCAGAATGGCTTTATATATAGCGAGCTATAAAGTTTATACAGTATAGCATAGTCAATAGTTGTGTTTCATTCTCCTGCACTTTGCTTGCTCTCAAATCAGCCTTACAGCACAGTCCATATCAGGGGTCAGCAACCTTTCAGAAGTGGTGTGCCGAGTCTTCATTTATTCACTCTAATTTAAGTTTCCGCGTGCCAGTAATACATTTTAACGTTTTTAGGTCTCTTTCTAAAAGTCTATAATATATAACTAAACTATTGTTGTATGCAAAGTAAATAAGGTTTTAAAAATGTTTAAGAAGCTTCATTTAAAATTCAGTTAAAATGCAGAGCCCCCCGGACCAGTTGCCAGGACCTGGGCAGTGTGAGTGCCACTGAAAACCAGCTCGCATGCCACCTTCGTCACGCGTGCCATAGGTTGCCTACCCCTGGCCTATATAGTTGCAGATGACACCAAGCTGAAATTAATTTTATTTTTGACACTTTCTAGGTTGGTGTCATCTGCAACTCTATAGTGTTCTTATATATATCAACAGAATGGTATGTGGGGTTGGCTCTCGAACAAGAGGCCTTGTGTACACTAGAGCAGGGGTGGGCAACCTGAGGCCCACGGGCTGCACACAGCCCGTCAGAGTAATCTGTTGGCGGGGGCGTCCAGACAGTTTGTTTACATTTCCATGGCTGCCCGCAGCTCCCAGTGGCTGCGGTTCACTGTTCCTGGGTTGCTGCAGATTAAGCTCATTATTTCTTCTTCTGCCTTAATTGGATATGGAGAAGAATTGATCACCCTCCTTTTTGATAACAGTCGTTAACATATTTGAACACTTATCAGCTTCCCGCCCCCTAGTCTTTTTTTTCTTAAGACTTAATATGCCCTATTTTTAAAAACTTTTTCTCATAGGTCATTTATATCATTTTTGTTGCTCTCTTCTGGACTCTAAAATTTGTCCACATCTTTTCTAAAATATGGTGTCCAGAACTGGACACAGTACTCCAGCTGAGGCCTCACCGGTGTCGAGTAGAGTGGGACAATTACCTCCCATGTTTTACATTCAACACTTCTTGTTAATACACCCCAGAATGATATTAGCATTTTTGCACCTGCATCACATTGTTGACTCATTTTTAATTTGTGATCCACTATAACTCCCACCTAGCTAGTTATTCACCAGTTTGTAGTTGTGCATTTGATTGTTCCTTCCTAAGTGAAGTACTTTGCACTTATCTTTATTTAATTTCATCCCGTTGAATTCAGACCAATACTCCAATTTGTCAAGGTTGTTTTGAATTCTAATTCCGTCCTCCAAAATGATTTCAACCTCTCCCAGCATGGTGTCATCTTCAGATTGTATAAACACATTCTCCGATTCATTATCCAAGTCATAAATGAAAACATTGACTAGTACCGGATGCAAGATTCACCCCTGTGGGATACCACTAGATACGTCCTCCTGGTTTGACAGTGAACCATTGACAATTACTATTTGAGTACAGTCTTTCAACCAGCTGTGCACACACCCTAGAGCAATTTCATCTAGATCCTGTTTCCCTTATTTGCTTATGAGACTGTCGTGTGGGGAACCGTATCAAAAGCCTTACTAAAGTCAAGATATATCACATCTACCCCCTATCCACTAGGTCAGTTACCCTGTCAAAAAAGGAAATGAGGTTGGATTGGCATGATTTGTTCTGGACAAATCCATGCTGGCTATTTCTTATAATCCTATTATCCTCTAGGTGCTTATAAATGGATTGTTTAATAATTTGTTCCAGTATCTTTCCAGGTATCCAAGTTAGGCTGATTGGTCTATAATTCTCTGAATCCTCTTTGTTCCTCTTTTTAAAGTATTACTCTTCTCCAGTCCTCTTTCCTTGCACTTCTGTATGTATTGGCTATTATAGTAAAAATCTACTTCCTGACACCAATCATCCCCCTAAATTTAAACCAGCATCTTTGGGAGGAAAGGATCTAATTAACACGTAAGCCCCTGAGTCACTGTAACAATCTACTTTCATGGTTATCTGTAAATAATCAGAGTTCTATCCACTGTCAATTCTTGGAAGGTAAGGTGGGTTTTTTTTTTATGAATAATCCATGGTACTTTTTTTTTTCTTGCAGAAGTGCTTATATTCTTTTACACAGGAATTCTTTTACATCTCTGCCTTTTTCATACAGAAGAACTCTAAGTTTATATGGTACCCTGAGGTGGTACCTCTGTCTGTGTGACAGGATGTCCCTTGAGCATTTTGGGTTAAGACTGTAGGAATGTGAAGAGAAGCTGAGTAATTCTATCCTAACCAAAGTCCAAATGAGATATCCTGTTATTTAAATAGACATACCCTCGGGGCTCTGTATGCAAAACACTGTAAAATAAATAAATAAAAGTGCTCATTGCAGCCCAGTAGACAATACATAAAATGATGATGATTGATAAAAACTTGCAGGTAGAATCTTTCATTGAAATAAGTAAGAAAAAATAAAGTAGATCCTAGAAAATCTTTCTTTTTCTTTTTTTCCTTCTTGGCCTACATAAAGAAATCACCTTTAAGAGCATGCTTTTTTTCCTCTATTCCCCCTCGCCCCACAAAGCCTTGAAGTAAAAATGTAGGGCCTGATCCTTTTCTCACTTCACTCTACTGCACTGGCTTCACTAGAATTGTTTCTGATTTACACTAGCATAAATGAGCTGACACTCATGCTTGTAAAGTTTCATTATATGAACATTGAGGTTTAACAATGTTGAAAAGCACCGTTTAATCAAAATCCATACGAACATAACAGTCATACTGGGTCAGACCAAAGGTCCATCTAGCCCAGTATCCTGTCTTCCAACAGTGCCAATGCCAGGTGCCCCAGAGGGAAGGAACAGAACAGGTAATCATCAAGTGATCCATCCCCTGTCGCCCATTCCCAGCTTCTGGCAAACAGAGGCTAGGGACACCATTCCTGTCCATCCTGGCTATTAGCCATTGACGGATCTATCCTCCATGAATCTATCTAGTTCTTTGTTTAACCCTGTTATAGCTTTGGCCTTCACAACATCCTCTGATAAGGAATTCCACAGGTTGACTGTGCATTGTGTGAAAAAATACTTCCTTTTGTTTGTTTTAAACGTGCTGGTGACCCCTAGTTCTTGTGTTATGAGAAGGAATAAATAACACTTCCTTATTTACTTTCTCCATACCAGTCATGATTTTATAGACCTCTATCATATCCCCTCTTAGTTGTTTCTTTTCCAGGCTGAAAAGTCTGTCTTATTAAGCCGTTCCATACCCCTAATCATTTTTGTTGCACTTTTCTGAACATTTTCCTATTCCAATATATCTTTTTTGAGATGGGGTGACCACATCTGCATGCAGTATTTTAGATGTGGGCATACCATGGATTTCCATAGAGGCAATACGATATTTTCTGTCTTATTATCTATCCCTCTGTCCTTAAGAACAGGAGTACTTGCGGCACCTGAGAGACGAAAGCTTATGCTCAAATAAATATTTTAGTCTCTCAGGTGCCACAAGTACTCCTGTTCTTTTTGCGGATACAGGCTAACACGGCTGCTACTCTGAACCCTTTCTCAATGATTCCCACCATTCTGTTTGCTTCTTTGACTGCCGCTGCACATTGAGTCGATGTTTTCAGAGAACTATCCACAATGACTTCAAGATCACTTTCTTGAGTGGTAACAGCCAATTTAGACCCCATCATTTTATATGTATAGTTGAGATTATGATTATGTGCATTACTTTGCATTTATCAGCATTGAATTTCATCTGCCATTTTGTTGCCCAGTCACCCAGTTTTGAGAGATCCTTTTGTAGCTCTTCGCAGTCTGCCTGGGACTTAACTATCTTGAGTAGTTTTTTATCATCTGCAAATTTTGCCATCTCACTGTTTACCCCTTTTTCCAGATCATTTATGAACATGTTGAATAGGACTGGTCCCAGTACAGACCCCTGGGGGACACCAATATTTACCTCTCTCCATTCTGAAAACTGACCATTTATTCCTACCGTTTGTTTCCTATGTTTTAACTAGTTACCAATCCATAAGAGCACCTTCCCTCTTATCCCATGACAGCAGGGCCGGCTCTACAGTTTTCGCCGCCCCAAGCAGCACACCAAATTACCGCCGCGGACGGCGGGGGCAGTCAGTGTGCCCTTAGGGCGGCAGGCGCGTTTCCGTGGCGGCGGCAATTCAGCGGCAGCTTCTATGTTTAACTGAAGCCACCACAGACAGCTAAACATAGAAGCTGCTGCCGAATTGTTGCTGCCATGAAAACGCGCCTGCCGCCCTAAGGGCACACGGACTGCCCCACCGTCCGCGGTGGTAATTTGGCGTGCTGCTTGGGGGCAAAACAACAGGGAATGCCTCCCCTTGCAGATTGCTGCCCCAAGCACCTGCTTGGAATGCTGGTGCCTGGAGCCGGCCCTGCATGACAGCTCACTTTGCTTAAGAGCCTTTGGTGAAAGACCTTGTCAAAGGCTTTCTGAAAATCTAAGTACACTATATCCACTGGATCCCCCTTGTCCACATGCTTGTTGACCCCCTCAAAGAATTCTAGTAGATTGGTGAGGCATGATTTCCCTTTACAAAAACCATTTTAACTTCCACTTTTTAAAGGATACCTTTTGCTTCTCACTGCTTCTTTTACTTTGTTGTTGAGCCACAGTGGCACTTTTTTTTTTATCTTCTATGTTTTTTAATTTGGGGTATACATTTAAGTTAAGCCTTTATTATGGGGTCTTTAAAAAGTTTTCCTGCAGCTTGTAGGGATTTCACTTTTGGTGCTGTACCTTTTAATTTCTGTTTAACCAACCTCCTCATTTCTGTGTAGTTCCCTTTCTGAAATCAAATTAAACGTTACAGTGTTGGGCTGCTCCGGTGTTTTCCCCGCCACAGGGATGTTAAATGTAATTATATTATTGTCAATATTACCAAGCAGTCCAGCTATATTCACCTCTTGGACCAGATCCTGTGCTCTACTTAGAATTAAATCAAGAATTGCCTCTCCTCTTGTGCGTTCCAGGACTAGCTGCTTCAAGAAGCGGTCGTTTAAGGTGTCAAGAAACTTTTAAGCCCCCATCCAGATAGGTCTGAAAATGTTGTATCTATTGGAGTCACTGAACACTGCTGTCAGTACATCACAGACAGAAAATGTAATGTTTGCAATACATCTTCAGAGTTATAAGAGAGCCTAAAGAACGCTTAACTAATAACCTGAAACTTTTTATTAATGAAAATTTTGCATATAGCTAAATGCTTTCTTAAATGATAACACTGTACATGTGATATGCTTGACTGCAACTTGTTTTTTAAATTAAAAAATGTGAATGTGGCACTGAGAAATTTTAAAAAGATTGAAGGCGGATTATGTCAGCAGCACACATACACCAAAGTGTCTTCCATCTACCTAATCAGCCTCTCCTGCTCTGTGTGCCTATTTCCATTGTTTACTTTCAAATCCATAATATTTTTGCATCCTTTCCCTGGATTCATTTTAAAAAACTAATGAATTTAAAAATATGCTTTTCCCTTGTCCATTTGATACAGAGCCCTGCAATTTGACTTTCATTGTTTGTTTCCATCCTTGTCTCGCCAATCCTTTTCACTCTTTCTTTCTTTTTACTTTATTACATTTTTTATTGAGGCTTGAGATGAACCGGTCACTGCATCATGGGCCCATTACACTTCCTAACAATTCCATTTACACCTTATTGTTTGTCTTATTGCTGGAAAATTCAGGTGATTCATCATGCCTGAAGAAGCACCTGATCCCAATTCCCTTGATATCACGATCGCTATGTGACAGGAATACTGTAAGCAGTGATTTTCAGACCCTGACAGGCCAAGGTGATAACTCTTCGGGGACTTTTAGCCTCTCAAGTATTGATGAGTTCCATTTTCATAATGCTGCGTTTTCTTGCTTCCTTTCAACAGCCCGCTGAATGTGGAAAAGGGTTTGGAGTTAATAAAGGATGTGGCAGATCTCCTGAAGCTGCAGATGAGTGACTTTGATGATGTCAAGTATGTATATGGTGCTCGTCCCTTCTATTTTATATGTTTTTTCATTGTTATTCTTTAATATATATTTTCTTAAGGAAATAGCTAATTTTTTTCATCAAAATTCATCACATAGAGAGAGAGAGAGAGAGAAAAGAATATCCTGGCATTCTTTGCCAAGTTTTGTTTACAGTTAACTATAGCATACTTAATAAAAATGATCTGATGCAGTCTCGAAAAGATCTCCATATTACCATTAGTATAAGGTAAAAGGAAAAATTATAATCTTCAGAGTGCTGTATGAACATTAACTAACCTTCACCATACCCATGTAAGATAAGTATTGTAAAGGTTATTATACTCAGTTTCATAGAAGAGGAGGGAGTGTCTGAGGTAGAGTGGAACTCGGGGTTTCTGACTTTGAGTTTTGTGCTTGTGTAACCCCTCTGCCAGGCTGAATTGATAGCAGCAAGGGCCGGGTTCAATACATAGGGGTCCCTTCCCCACAACGTAATGCAAACCAGCTCGAGCCCCCACCCAGTGACCTGGGAAAATCTTACACACACACGCCTGGGCGCCTCAAGGAGGCAATACTTCCCCTCTCGCAAGCACAGACTCTTGGTGTAACAGAAAAGGTTTAATTACATGAGATAAACAACAAGCATTAAATTGGGAAAATACCTCAACTAGAGTTCACAGGTCAAACTGTGAGCAAAGACCCACCCCAGCAAATTGGGCTGTGTCCTTCTCTCTGGGCTCTTGAGTCCAGCAACCCCCAAATCACCCACAGTCCCAAAATCCAAAAGTCTCTGTCCCGGGTCAGTGCAGCCCCAGAGTTCAAGAGTCTCTCTGCAGAGGTTCCCCTCCCCAGCCTGGGTAGAAAGGGGCACCTTACATGGTTCGGGGCCAACTGCCCTGCCTCTTCGTGGGGTTCTGCTTCCACCAGCCGTCCCCGCAAACAGCTCAGCTCCGCTGGCTCTGTGGGCTGCTCCTCTCTGCCAGCTGCTCTGGTCCACCAGCTGTCCTGTGATCTGCTCCAGCCGTCCTCGCGAGCTGCTTGGCTCCACTCACCCAGTGGCTGCACAAACTGCTCCACTCCACTCTGCCAGCTGCTCTGCTCCACGGTATTGCTTCAGGCTCCCCCACTCATTAGCACAGTACTCAGTGCTCTCAGCTCAGCAAGTCCAGCTCTTCAGTGATTTCAGCTCTTAGTGATTCCAGCTCATAGTAGGGGAGCCCCAGTGCCAGTGAATTCAGCTCAGTAACCTGTATCTAGATTCTTAAGGGAATCAAAAATTAACTCTGACATTCCACAGTGGAGAGAGACATAGGTGGAACTGGTGCTTCTGGCTCACTCAAGGAGCTTATAGCACCAAGTACAGATATCTGTCCCCAGCCTCTCTCCTTTCAATGGGTTTTGGAACCCATGTCCCTTGTCTAGCAAGTGCTATTTAGTTGATAATGAAACCCTCTATCATAAGACAGTTTTGTAGTTCCTCATTTACTTAATCAGGGTGACAACATTTCGTTCCTCCTGCCCCAATAATAACGAAATTGGGGGTCCCACAGCTGTGAAAATAACCATCCCATGCTGCTTTGCGGTATGCTAAGTGCGGTGGGAGTGCCAATGCAAATAACTGAAATGCCAATGCAAACACTTGAAACTTCTTTCCGCACTCCCCATAATTTACCACCAGATGTCAGGGTGGGACTCATCCTGACTCTGCTTACACTTGGAACACTAGATTATGTCTCCTTCAGGAGTCCAGCCTTGTTTAAACATTGTTTTACTTTTCTATGTTTCACACTGACTAATTATATGTATGTTCATCTTGTAAATTGGACAGGTAGTGACTTGACCGATCTGGTACAATGAAGATATTGCTTAAATTTTCTAAGGTGGAAATTTTGCACAGGAATGTTTGCTCCTCCATGAGAGAAAGTTTAAAACAATAAAACTCAACAGAATTTAACAGAGAACTAATAAGGGCATAAAGGTTAGTTCATGGGATGGTTTGACTGCTTTCAGAGAAATTCTGACATAGGAGACAATATATGGGAGTTTTTTGATAGTCTCTGTAACTCTTCTGCCAGGTGTTGTTGGTAGCAGAAATGGCCAAGTTTAATTTTCTAGAAGTTTCCTTAAAGACTTAATTAACACTGGCTTAAACCTTCACGCAGAAATCTGGGAACCTACATAAACCACCCTGGCTGCCCCTTATGGGCAGTTTTCCCCACTTGTAAGCACAGAATCCAGAAGTTATAACAAGGAGAACTTTGGAGGTGGAGAGGGGGAGGTACACAACACAATGAGTTGGTAAAACCACCAAGTAACAAATTCTATGATGTAAGACTTCCACCTCCCAGGATGTCTTAAACGTACCCACCTTGGTCCTTCTTTGGCCATTATGAGTGACTAATGTGTTCTGGCCACTTCCTACCGCCTCAGCTCTCTGCTCACAGTTAGTTATCCTGGATTGGAGAAAGCCAAGGACTCTAATGGGTTGGGACTGCCTGGGCAGCTCTGGGGGCTCCACTCCCTAACTCAGATGGAGTGATTTCAGCTTTAATTGCTGGATAGAGAGGCCCACACCAGAGTCCTGTGGATAGACTGCTACTCTGTCTGAGTATCAGAGGGGTAGCCGTGTTAGTCTGGTTCTGTAGAAGCAGCAAAGAATCCTGTGGCACCTTATAGACTAACAGAAGTTTTGCAGCATGAGCTTTCGTGGGTGAATACCCACTTCTTCGGATGCAAGCATCGGATGTCTGCTTGCATCCGAAGAAGTGGGTATTCACCCACGAAAGCTCATGCTGCAAAACTTCTGTTAGTCTATAAGGTGCCACAGGATTCTTTGCTGCTTCTTACTCTGTCTGAAATTTCAGTCCAAGCTGCCTAACTCTTCCACTGCTCTGTGCCGTCCATCACCTCAGAGGTGCTACTGCCACTGCTGCTCTGCATCATCTGTAGCCACAAAGCTGTCACTGCTGCCTAGACTCTGCACTGTTCAGCAATCTCAGCTCAACTCTCAGGATGATATCAGTGGTGTCTGGGACACTTGACAGAGACCTCATCAGCAGAGAAGCCCGTCCAGCAGCTGTCAGGAGCCTTTTCCCTCTCTTCCTCCTTTACCTCTGTCCATGCTCCCTTACTCAACTGCGCCCCGCAGTCTCGGTCAGGGTGACCTCAGGCACAGTCAGTGTCTTGTCCTTTTATTTCCCAACAAGGTCAGTTGCATTTAATTGCTTCTAAAGGCAAAACTAAACTGCATTTTATTCAGAATGCACCACGCCATCATATAATATACAAATGAAGCCTGACCCATTCAGTCAATTCTCCTTGCCCTCTAACTGATGCCGGCAGAGATCTCCCTCGCCAGTGAAGTCCTTCAGATCTTAAGTTGCTGTGGGCCGTTCTTCTCCCATTTCACCAACAAATGACAATAATGAGCTCCCTTCTCTCTAAAGCTTCAGGCCACAGGCTTTACTTCTGGAAGGATGTGGTAGGTGCTCATTTGTAGTGGGACTCAGGGACTGACTGCTTTTAGCCCCTTAATTGTGTTGCTGCACTGCAGTACTCTTCTCAATCTTTCCTGCTGTTGCCCTCACTCTGTCTGTATTTGATGGTACCAGTAAATGTCATTAGTTTTCCGGTGCTATACCTTCGACTTACAGCAGGTAAATGTATCTCAATGGCCAGCTAATTTACCCTACATTGCCATATATCTCATTTAATCTCTGTGGTCGTTCTAGCACATGCCAAGAGAAGGATTAATAGATTCCAAGGCTAGAAGGGAGCATTGCGATTATCTAGTTTGACCTCCTGTATAACATAGACCATAGAACTTTCCCCAAAATAATTCTTTTGAAACTAGAGCGTATCTTTAAAAAATATTCAGTCTTGATCTGAAAATTGTCAGTGGTGGAGAATCTGCACCTATAATTCCTATGGTTAATTACCCTCACTGTCACCCTCACCGTCAAAAATGTATGCCTTTTTTCCAGTCTGAATTGGTTTAGTTTCAACTTGCAGCCATTGGAACATTTTATATATTAAATATTTTTTCTCCATGTAGATACTTAGAGTGTGGTCAAGTCACCCCTTTTTTTTCTTTTTGTTAAGCTAAATAGATTGAGCTCCTTGAGTCTATAATTATAAGGCTTGTTTTTTAATCCTTTTATCATTTTCATGGCTCTTCTCTGAACCCTTTCCAATTTATCAACATCCTTCTTGAATTGTGGGCAAAAGAACTGGATATAGCATTCCAGCAGTGGTCATACTTTGCCAAATACAGAGGTAAAATAAATTCTCTACTCCTACTCAAGATTCCCCTGTTTATGTATCCCATGATTGCATTAGCTCTGTTGGCTACAGAGTCACATTAGCAGCTCATGTTCAGATACTTATCCACCATGACCCACAAATCTTTTTCAGAGTCACAGCTTCCCAGGATAGAATCCCCCATCCTGTAAGTAAGTCTATCCTACAACTCCCAGTTTTCACCTTGATTTTCTAGTCAAAAAATGTTTAGTGTCATTTGCTTTGTTGGGAAAAAATATCTTCTTCCATCAGAAACAGAGCCCTATACACAAACCTGTACTACTCATGGTCAGTCTCCAGTTGGGGTTAGCAGGGAACATATACAAATTGGACAGTATAAAAACAAGACCACACAAGCACCTTTATTGCACTGTGAGGGACATGAGTTTGAATGAGTGGAAGTGGCTTAAAGTTTTCCAAAAAGGAAAAAATGTTGCAGGGAAAATTTAATCAGATATTAAGAAATTTCATAGAATTTTCCCCATGTTTTCCAAAGTTTCAGCAACTTGCAAGCAGAAATTTTTTGTTGAAAATAGCTTTCTCAACAGCTGTTTCACTCTACTTGCTTATAATGTCATCAGAATTGTAGAATATCTCTATATAGCTTTCCATCAGAGTTTTCTTGAATTCCATTCTTTGCATTTAACAGATGAGTAAAAATTATTGCAAATTAATAGCTTGCCAGATTTATTTCCCAAACGGGTAGCACCACTAGTGCATTATATGTAAAAAAATTTTGAAGCTAAATTACTTATAAACACCTCAGAAGTGGCAGTCATATTGGATCATCTTCCTCAGAAGGTGAACATTCACTCATTCGTTCATGAAGCAGTAAAAGGTTTACTTGCATTGCTTATGGACGATTTTACCTACAATTAGCTTTTTAAAAAAATGAAAAATAAGCTTTAAATTTTCAAAAATGGCTGCAATTACTGTCTTCTGGAGGAAATTCAAGGCTAGGAGTGACATATGATAGACCAGAGTCTGTCACACTTGTAAAGAGACAATGCCATGGGCCAAGTTCTCTGCTGGTGTCAATGAATGCTGCCTTATTGACTTCACCCATTTACCAGTAGAACACTCACACCTATCAAGCTAATTATAAGCCCCCCAAAAGCCTTTAGGTGATTGAGTATCATTGGTTAAATCACAACTAAATTGTAATTGGCAGACCATATATTGGTGCTAGTGAAACATAGTGTTCTAATGATATAGCCATAAACAATCTCTCTATTTTTCAGTCCTGTCACTGAGCTGATGTGTAGCTAGAGGACTAGATATAGCTATATAGTAAAATGTAGCTATTTTAAGATATAAACTCAGATGCCAAATAGGACAGAGCACCTTCTTTACATTAACCACAACACATTTAAAATTAAATCAGTTCTGCACTTTATTTTAATAATGTCTATAACCTAGGGGAGAAAAGAATGAAATCATTTCCCAAATCTTGGGTCATTGAGGAATAACATATAACACATTTATTTTATTAATCAAATTAGAAGTTTTGGGCCAGGTTCAATTCTCATTAATGTGCTATGAGATTTGGATCTGGCCAATAGATAACACAGGGATAGATGCCTTAGAAAAATTCTATACTAAGCAAAGAACTTGTGCTTTATAAAGCAGCAGCTTTTGTGGCACTGCTGCATGGCCATTCTAAGAGAAATGTATGAATTTGAAAGTGTTGGATAGTTTCTGAATAACCTCACAGGGAGAGGCTTCAGGAAAGACTTGACTTGGTGATTACCCCTAATCCACTGTTGATATTTCCAAGTGCAAGGCTCAGGCCGCTTTGGAAGTATGGATTTTACTTAGTCTCAGACACTGAGGAATTGCTTTTTTCATAGAGAAATGCTCAGCCACAAAAATTATGTTTTTCTCACGAACACACTTGGCATTTCATCTTAACTTTTTTCCCCCAGATGCAAGTAGGGACTGGGGCGTGGGAGGTCAGGCCTAATGGTTAGAGTCAGGAGTGTGGAACTGGAGCTGGGATCAAAGTCAAAGGCCAAGCCAAGGGTCAGAACCAGTAAGATACCAAGCCAAGGGTCAGAGCTGGAGTTAGGAGTCAAGCCTGGAGTCCGCGTCAGGAGTAGAGCATATCAGCGAGGTAGGAAAGCAGGAACTGGGGGCAGATGGGGGTCTGGGATGAGGAGGGAAGGCGCAGGACCAGGTTGGGAGGCAGGAACCATAGTAACAGGCAGCCAAGGATTTGTTTGTTGCTCGGACAACGTCCTCTGCCTCTTTCTGGATTAACTAGAGCATCCCAGCCAACTGGTGGGGCTGGATGTCTCCCCCAGTCAGGAGCTTCATGGGCAGAGCTCTTTGTGAGCTAGAGCTTCGTTAGCCCTCTTCTCCTCTGGTTGAAGTAAGCTGCTGTGTGTTGGTCCTGGTCTGAGCACTGCCTAGGGACTTCTGGGCCTGGGTTTGATGCTTGCGGCTGTTCCCCCTCTCCCCAGGCAGTTAGCAACTTTTAAAAAGAATGAAGTATGTAACCAAGTGGGAAACCATTCAGTAAGTCTGAGGTCAGTTGAAGGAGTTAGAAACAAAGTGGAAATGAGGAGGGGTGTGACATATTTGGCTAATTCAGAGGCTGACGTGGCAACACAGCATGTGAATAAGACTAGGAAATGAAATTCTCTCTCTCTCTCTTCTCCCTCCTCAACATACTTTATGGTATGATGGTGACAGCACTATTTCCTGTGTCAGAGATCCTTAAAGTATTGTCAACTTTAGTTTTACTAATGAAAACTACAGGGTTAATGTCAAAGACCATGCAAAAGCAGCATGTTTAATAAGAATTAAGAATTATTTCTGAGACGTGCACCATAGAACAATCAGTTCTTCTAAGGGACCTATAATCCAGAACTCTCAATTGTTTAATGTGCATTTTTCTGCAATGTAGTCATTTTGAAAGGATTATTTCAGAGGCGATCTTATTGTTTTGTGGTTAGTTTTGCCTCCGAATATTTATAGTATGTGCCTATATTTTAGCTTTTCCTACTGTTCTGGAATTTGGTTGAGTGAACAGTTGCCTTTGCAGCCTGTTCCCATGTTATTTCTTGATTAGTTGATGCAGGGTGGTAATCAGCTTATTTTATCTTCTCTCTTTCACCAACATGCCAATTTTAACAGATGACCTGGGATCCTCAATATAATCTCAGTTTGGCTCCTAGAGTGCACAGTTCACTGTACACTTGATTTATTTTCAAGTTACATTGACATAAACTTTGTTCTCCCTGTGAAGCGGATGAGTGGGGATTTATTTGGGGAATACATAATCAGAAATGGTTCAACATTGTAAAAAGGATCCAACATGTTAGCTGTCACTTTCAGATACAGCCTGAATTTTTATGGAAGTACTAGTTATGCTTAATATGTTTTGTTAATGGTTATGTAGCTGTCAGATAAATTCCATTATTTCTTATTACATCATTAGAGACCATTAAAAGGATATTAACATGCTGATGTAATTATGCAAGCAGACGTAAAATGACTATAGTTATGATTTTAAAATCTAATTATGGGTGTCCACAGCCTCTGGTGATTGATTGTTGGACTGGTATAGTATGGATTGGAGTCAGGTGGGTGGTAATACCAGGAGGCATGGCATAAAGAAAGGGGGGAGAGGGGATGGATTCCACCACAGTGTGAACTATAGTGATGACCTTTCTCCTGGAATTAGTTCTTCAGCCATCATCAGCTGAACTTATAGAAAAGGAATCTTATCAAAGAAAATCCAAATACAATATTTAAAAAATGTAAAACCTACTAGGTCAGCTGAGAGTGTAAAGCAGGGGTGGATGTAGCTTCCCAATTCAATGGGTGCATTATACTAAACTGACTAAGGGGCATTGACTACCCACAGCACCATCCTCTGCCCTGGCATTGCAACCCTAATACTGGCCTGGGGAGGAGGGGCAGCTCCCGGCATAGGGAGAGGGATGCTGAAGAACAAGCCTGCCCTTCACTCACTTTTCAGTGGTGGCTCCTGTATCATGGAGCTGAGCCTGGTTTCCTGCTCCAGATGTTGTGACCTGGTGCATGGGGTCACAATGCCACTCAGGTTTGTTTGCAGGATGATTTCTGTGGGTGCAGTTGAACCCATGAGCCCATGATAAAGCTGCCCCGGTGTAATAGGAAGGATAGTCTGATTCTGTGACTTGAGCCATTGGATTATCACAAACCTGTCTTCCTGGATTCTTCTGAGATAGACAGTGATATTTACTTATGCCTATTTATTCAGCACTCTTACATTTGAAATAATACCAAAGAAGCTGCTGAGGGATTTTCCTGCCATTAAATCACTGGATGCCCTTAAATGTGAAGGCAATAAAAGGGGATGACCATGTCTATGCATCTGATATAATAACACTCTAGACCAGGGGTTGTGTAACATTTTCATGGTATGGGCCACATGTTAAAAGTGAGATTATCTGGTGGATACCATATCTTCCATTGGTGATCAAACATCATCCCTGTGGCAGCTGCAAAAATTGCTTATATAGAAAAGTAACAGTAGGAAATTTTAGCTGTCTTTAAACTCTATAGAAAAAAGCTATTCATAATATCTTTTCCTTCTTCATTTTATTGCTTTTTACCATAATTTATGTCCTTCTCTTTAAAGATTCCTTGCCACCTGGTCTTTTTCTTCCCCTGCACGTATTTCTCTGTTCCTTTGATCCTCCTCTCCCTTTGCACATTCTTCTATGCTTCCATATCGTTGTTTCCCAGCGTGCGTAAACCCTGTTATGGAGGTATCATCTCTCTTAGGTGTGTTGGTACCTTAAGCTTCATGCTCCCTGAATCTTGTTCTCTCTTAAACTACCAAGTGTGCCTGTTCTTGGTGTTTTATTTTGTGACATGATAACTAGGAATAAAACTGAAACCTCCCAAAGGTAGGACACTGAATGTTCTTCCCTGTCCATGTTCTTCCCTGAAATTTCATCTTGTCTCTTCACATTGATACTCACGTCGTTCATCAACAGGGTTGGATCTTTTAGATCCACCACACAGACCTCTGCCAGTTGAGCTAATCAACTGATAGCAATAGTAGTTGATAGCAATAGCAGGTTGCCATCCTCTTTGTGGACCAGCACTAGATGGGAATGAGACACACGTTTTGCCGATGGGTTCGCTTGTTGACAGAAGAGGAATAGTGAGATTCAGGAATCCTGAATTCCATTCTAGACTCTGGAGTGGTGTATGGCCAAGTGGGCAGAGACTTCTCTGTCAATTTCCCTCAAGCTTGATGCATTCTGCCATGTCCCTGTCCAAGTTCTGTCTCATCCCCACCCTACACTCCTTTTCTGCCCAATCACAGTCTCTACTCCTGAGGCTTATAATCTAAGCCCCAGTCTCCTTGCCCAGCGTATTCTCCCACTCCAGGCTCGCTGAGTCCTATTCTTCCTTCCAGGGGCGGCTCCAGGCACCAGTGTAGCAAGCCCGGAGGGCAGGGGGTGGCGTACTGGTCGCTGTGAGGGTGGCAGTCAGGCTGCCTTTGGCAGCATGCTGGTGGGAGGTCCGCCGGTCCCTCAGTTTCGGCGGCAATTCAGCGGCGGGTACGCCGAAGGCGCCTGACTGCCGTGCTTGGGGCAGCAAAATACATAGAGTCGCCCCTGCTTCCTTCCCACCCCATAACACCGAGTCTCTTGCCTTCCCAACACCTGGTCTCCTTGCCCAGCTACTCAGAGTTCCACTGTCTAGGCCCCTTGTCTAATCTGTCTCTTCTTCCCATTGGCTCCTATTTCCAGTCTCCCCCGAGGCGCCTGAGCCAGTCTCAGTCTCCCTCCCCACTCCCTCTTTGTCCCAGTCTCTTCACCCATTCCCAGTTCTCTCCCCATATCCTAGCTCCTTGTAAGATCTGTCTCCCTTCCCCATTTGTCCGTATTCCTCCATGGATTTTCATGTGGACAGCAAAGGCACATCCCAAACAAAAAAGGCCACCCCCTGCCAAATTTGAATTGCCACAAAGCAATGGGAATGATAAAATATTTCAAAGAAAAGGTCTCAAGAATTTTTTAACAAGGGCCAAAGAATGTATTTTTTTCCTGTCCTTGTTATTGCAAATGGCTTAACTGTTTTGGCAGAAAATAAATAAATAAATGGGGGTGTGTCACACAACTGGCATGTAAAATTTCAGCCCAGACTTAAAGTTTGGTAAAGTTATAAGCAACTGAAAAAAGGGTGTTATAATGAAAGTTCCAGGCAACCTTAATGACAGACAACGCTAACTGCCCCACCTATAATGAATTTGTATGTCAGCAGTTGTGTACTAATCATACTACATATAGATTTGATTCATTGTTTTGTCTTGTTCTCTTGCTAACGCTTGAAAAACCCAATCAGCCATTTAATCATATTCATTCATCCAGAACTAAACACTGGAGATCAGTGCTTTGTGGTTTCACTTCATCATGCTGATAGATTATGACATGTGATACATATATGCTCTAAATGTGAGCATCTCAGGAAATTACTGGTAACTTGAGAGACAAGATAGCGTGAAGCTAGTTAATTTAACCCAGTATGCAGATTTGAAGGGCAGTAATGGGGATGGTGATACTCTGGAACAGATAAACTGTTCTATGATACACAATATATTTGGGATCACATCTAGGCTCTGATTGGTGTGTTCTCTCTTCTGAACAGCAATCAAAGGGAGCCTTTCTTTGTGATGAAGCATGCTGAGCCTCTTCTCCAACATATGTTGTTCATCTACAGTGGGTGCATCTAAAATGTTTATCCTATTTTGACAGATTTTACTAGTTTGAGAGAGATTTCCATATCATATAATGTACATACTGAACTTTGAGGCGTCCTAGGCCTTTTCACTTAGTGAGTTCTATGCTTGTCCTCTACTGGCTCTTTTTTAAAGGTGGTTTTTTTTGTTTTTTGTTTTTTAAATAAAGCAGCTGAAACAAAACACAGCAAAACAAATCCTTATGAAAAGCTATAGAGAATAGAGTCAAGCCATAGAAATTACCTATATCTCCTAAATCACAAAAAACAATAAAATTTCTGTTATCTGCGATGTTTAGTTTTACTTAAGAGGAGTTTTCTAATATTGTGCTTATGAACATAAATATTATGAACAGTCTTTTCTCTTTGGGCATATCTCATGTTGTTATAGTGTTTGTGCATATTATTGATAGATTGAATTGTTATTTCCATGATAACACTTACAATCACTTGTACGTAACTTAAACAAATTTTTCATTTTCCACTGGTAACTTGCCAGACTTAGTCTCAGCACAGAGGTAAATTTTTTTTTCAAAGCTTGGGGAACATTTCCCCTGCTTTTCTTTTCATGCAGTAAGCAAGCCAACAAACTAAAGTCCACTCTGTATAATCCTGTTAGAAATGCTGTATGTGTGAATAACACATAAATGATGGAACTAGTTTTGTTCAAATGTGACTTCTATGGATTTGAATGAGTCTTAAAATCAAACCATTTGAAGACTGTACATACTGTGCTGTAACTTACCATATGCAAGCTTTTTATAAGAAATTCCATTTTGTTTTCTATCACATACTATATCATTTGACAATTCATTTATTATACAAAGAAATCAGGCATAAGCTGAAGGAGACAAAATTAGGGCTGAATTTTCAACTTTATCTGTGATTTATCTTAATGTTTCATTGATCTTGAACTTTTTATTATCCCCCCATGAAATAACATATTTTGTGTTTATTACCTGATAGATTTACATAGAACCAACACCATTTTGCAGTCTTCACTATAACTTTCATTACTAGCGAAAGATATAATAGGCATATGTGAAAATAATTAGGACGATTCTGGTCTGCAGCATTTAATAAATGCTGGGTGACAAAGCAAAAAGCCATAACATTCAGGGAGACTCTTCGGTTATGTCTACACAGCAGCTGGGAGTGCACTTCCCACCTGGATAGACAGACGTGCACTAGCTGTATTTGAGCAAGCATGTTAAAAATAGCAGTGTGGCTGCAGCAGTATGGGTGGCAGCCAGGGGTGAAAGTAACTTAAAGGACTTACTGGTACTCCAGAGTCCTGCGGAGGGGGAAGGGCCTCAACCGGAAGAGGCGTGGGCTCTATCAGAAGAGGTGGGGCCTTTAAATCCCAGGGCTTTTAAATCAGGATTTAAAGGGCTCGGGGATTCGGCTGAAGCTAGGAGCCGGGCTCTTTAAATCACCCCTGGAGCTACCAGCTGCATAGGCGGCTGGGAGCCCTGGGGTTTGGGCAGGGGCAAAAGTAATTTACATTTTTTACCCATATGGTCCAATCGCAAGCAACCCACCTCTCCTACATACTTCATGGATCCCTCCCATTGCATGACATAAATAGAGAAAATAAAGCTACTATTTACCAGTACTGTCTGTAATAAAACTTTACTATTGGAATAAGCCTGAAAAAGTGAAAACTCACTGTCACATTTTAATCTGTGTCTTCCCTCCTCCTCCAACCAGGCTGGATGCTAGGCTCCGTGGTTTCTCCCTGCCTGGCACTCAGCAGCGGCAGGGGCTTCCCTCTAGCTTGCAGCAGGGAGACTGGCTGAGGGAGGGAGAAGCCTGCCTCCTGCATAAGAACAGTTTAAACTCAGCTGTTCCCTGCTCAGTTCAGTAACATTTCAAAGAGAATCTGCAAGCAGTTTGGACATCACAACCATGATCCTCTGCTGGGGAGGGAATGGGCTAGATTTGAACTTGGAAATGGTTCCTGATTTTGATTGCATTTTTTGTGTATAGGAGATCCCCTCATCCCGGGGGCAGAAAAGAACTGCCCCTGCCATGGTCAAACACACCCTCCCGCCCCCCGAACAACAACTGGGAATGAAATTAACAAGGATGCCAGAAATGGCTCCTAATGCTGGGGGCTGAATCGCGCAGGGAACAGCTGAGTTTAAACTGTTCTTATGCAGGCAGCAGCAGCGGGCATCTCAGCCAGTGTCTCTACTGCAAGCTAGAGCCTAGAGGAGAACCCTTGCTGGGGTGGGGAGGAATGCAGAGCCTTGTCTGCAGCCTGGCTGGAGGAGGGGGAGGGAGGACAGTGAGTTTTCCCCTTCCACCTGCTTTTATTAGCTCTGGATTTAAGCTGTGCAGCCAAATGCTTGTATTTGTTGTGTATATTAGTATTGGAGAGATCCCCTCATCCTGGGAGCAGAAAAGGACTGCCCCTGCCATGGTCAAACACACCCTCCCCCCAGCTACTGTGAGTGAAATTAACAAGGATGCCAGAAACCACTCCTAACCCCGGGGGTGGGAGACTGAACCGCTCAGGGAACAGCTGAGTTTAAACTATTCTTATGCAGGGGGCAGGCTTCTCCCTCCCTCAGGCAGTCTCCTTTTCTTACCGGTCCTCCGTACCGGCTCGTACCGGCCTACTTTCACCTCTGGTGGCAGCTCAGGCTAACCACCCAAATACAAACCTACCCAACCCCCTTTGTACATACTTGGGTGTCTAGTGCAAGATGCTGCATATGCCACAATGGCCACTCTGCTATTTTTAGCATGCTAGCTCAAGAGAGCTAGCCTATATCTGTCTACCAACACTAGGAAGCAATCTCCCAGCCTCTGTAGATATACCCTTACAAGTGAAAATGGGCTAAGTTCATAGAATCATAGATATGAAGGGTTGGAAGGAACCTTTAGAGGTCATCTAATCCATCCTCCAGCGCGGAGGCAGAACCAGGTAAACCTAAATCATCCCTGACAGGTATTTGTCAAACCTGTTCTTAGAAACCTCCAGTGATGGGGATTCTACAGCCTCCCTGGGAATCCTATCCCAGAATTTAATTACCCTTATAATTAAAAAGTTTTCCCTAATATCTAACCTAAATGTCCCTTGCTGCAGATTAAGCCCATTACTACTTGTCTTACCTTCAGTGGACATAGAGAATAATTGATCACAGTTCTCCTAACAGACTGAACATATTTGAAGACTGTTATCCTCTCCCTCCCTCAGTCTTTTTTTCTCAAGATTCAACATGCCCTGTTTTTTAACCTCTCCTCATAGGTCAGGTTTTTAAAACCTTTTATCATTTTTGTTGCTCTCCTTTGGACTCTTTCCAATTATTCTACATCTTTCTTAACGTATACCGCCCAGACTTGGACACAATACTCCAGCTGATGCCTTACCAGTACCGAGTAGAGTGGGATAATTACTTCCTGTATTTTACGTATGACGCTTCCATTAATAAACCACAGAATGATGTTTGCCTCTTTTGCAACTGCATCATATTTGTGACTCCTATTCAGTCTGATAATTGCTAATGGTTCTAAGATTGCTTCATCTAGTTCCTTAAGTACCCTAGGATGACTTTCATCAGGCCCTGCTGACTTAAATACATCTAACTTATCTAAATATTCTTTAACCTTATCTTTCCGTATTTTGGCTTACATTCCTCACCCTTGTTAATAGTAATTGTATTGAGCATCTTGTTACCATTTAAGTCAGGGGTCGGCAACCTATGGCACGTGTGCCAAAGATGACACGCGAGCCGATTTTTAATGGCACGCTGCTGCTTGCCGGGATCCCGTCCGCTGGCCCCACTCAGCCCGCTGCTGAACCCAGGCCGGTAGTGGGCTGGGCAAGGCTGGTGGCCGGGACCCTGGCAGGCAGCAGTGAGCCGTTAAAAATCCTGCCTGGCCCAGCCTGCTCTTCTCTGCCCTCGGCCACCACTCTCTCCTGCGGGGGCAGGGGGCAGAAGCTTGTCCTGCCGGCTGCTGCTGCTGCAGGGCAGCCTCCACCAGCAGCCAAGCTCCCTCCTCCCCTGTGTGCTGGGTTCGTGCCCTCCTCCTCTCCCTCCCTGCAGCCGAACAGCTGATGGTCCTGGAGAAGGAGTGGGAGAAGCGGAGCCAGAACTGTAGACGCAGCGTGCTCGCTGCTTCGGAGAAGAGGCGAGGGCGGGGCCATTCAGCCCACTGCCGGCCTGGGGTCCTGGCTGCGGGTCCCGCTCAGCCCGCTGCCAGTCTGGGGTTCTGCCTGCTGGCCCTTTGCCAGCCGGGTTCCCAGCCATAGGCCCCGCTCAACCTGCTGCCGGCCTAGGTGAATGGAACCCCAGGCCGGCAGTGGACTGAGTGGGCTGGCAGCGTAAGATCAGCATTTTAATTTAATTTTAAATGAAGCTTCTTAGACATTTTGAAAACCTTGTTTGCTTTACATACGACAATAGTTTAGTTATATATAGACTAATAGAGCCCTTCTAAAAAACATTAAAATGTATTATTGGCACGCAAAACCTTAAATTAAAGTGAATAAATGAAGACTCGGCACACCACTTCTGAAAGGTTGCCGACCCCTGATTTAAGTGAAGACAAGCAAAATAGGCATTAAACACCTCAGCCTTCTTGATGTTCAGTTGATAGTTCTCCTTCCCTGCTAAGTAGAGGACCTATGATTTCCTTTGTCTTTCTCTTGCTTCTAAAGTATTTAAATAGCCTCTTCTTATTGATTTTTATGTCCCTTGCTAGTGTAACTCATTATGTGTCTTAGCCTTTCTGATTTTGTCCCTACATGTATGTGCTATTCTTTTGTACTACTCCTTTGCAATTTGGCCATGTTTCCACTTTTTGTAGGATTCTCTTTTGATTTTCAGGTCATTAAAGGGCTCCTGTTGGAGTGATGGTGACCTCTTCCTGTTCTTCCTATCTTTTCTTTGTATTAAAATAATCAGAAGTTGTGCCTTTAATATTGTCTCTGTGAGAAACTGCCAGTCCTCCTGAACTCCTTTGTCCCTTAGATTTTCTTCCCATGGGACCTTATCTACCAGTTCTCTGAGTTTGTTAAAGTCTGGGTTTTTTTGAAGTTCATCATCCTTAGTCTGCTGCTCTCACTCCTTTCTTTCCTTAGATTCATGAAATCTATCAGTTCATGATCACTTTCATCCCAATTGACTTCTGTCTTCAGACTCACAACCAGTGTCTTACTATTAGTCAAGTCTAAAATGTAAAATCCCCCATTACACCAGGTCTTATGTTTTGGATATTGTGTTATTTATTCTAGAAATGCCTCATCTACCTCCTTTTCCTGATTTGGTAGTCTATAATAGACCCCTATCGTGATATGATACATATTTCTCCATTTTATCTTTAGCCAGACACTTTCATTTAGTGAGGATAAATCAGAAAAAGCTTACACTTAGTATCACTTAAGGCAGTGGTTCCCAAAGCCGGTCTGTCACTTGTTCAGGGAAAGCCCCTGGTGGGCCGGGACGGTTTGTTTACCTGTTGTGTCCACAGGTTCGGCTGATCGCGGCTCCCACTGGCCGCGGTTCACCGCTCCAGGCCAATGGGGGCTGCAGAAAGCGGTGCGGGCTGAGGGACGTGCTGGCCGCCCTTCCTACAGCCCCCATTGGCCTGGAGCGGCGAACCGTGGCCAGTGGGAGCCACGATTGGTCGAACCTGCAGACGCAGCAGGTAAACAAACCAGCCCGGCCCGCCAGGGGCTTTCCCTGAACAAGTGACAGACCGGCTTTGGGAACCACTGCCTTAAGTGATACTAAGTGTAAGCTTTTTCTGATTTATCCTCATTCCTTTCTTTTTTTAACTTCAGATTTTTTTCTCGCCTCCTTTCCTGTGTGTCCCATTCTCTGTAATGAGAGGCTCACCATATGGATTTGGTGAAGTTAAGGTTAATAACTAGAGCTGTGTGAAACAGATTTTTTGGTTTGCTGGCCAAACCAATTTTTTTAAATAAAAGATCTTGTTTCAGGTTGAGTGGAAATGAAACTTAAAAAAAGAAAAAATAATGAACCAAAAAAGTAAAAAAAAAAATAAAATAAAAATTGATTTGGTCAAATGAAACATTTTGTTTAGTTTTTGAGAGTTTTTTTTACATTTTCTCTAAATAAAATCTAGATAAAATTCAAAACAAAAAGTTGGTTTTAATCAAAAAATTGAAACATTGTTTTGAAAATATTAAAATGAAACATTCTGATTTTTTGACCAACACAATTTACCAAATCTGGAATATTTCAGCAACAAAAAAAGTTTTGTCTGAAAAATGTCATTGAGTTGTACTTCTAAGTGAGTTTGTGAAGATGAATCATACACATTTCATTTATATAGCATTTCACACACCATTGGGATGTAATTGTCCCCATTTTACAGATGGGAACATTAAAGCTCAGAGTTTAAATAAGTTTCCCAAACTTATACAAGTGACTGGCAGAGCTGGAGATAGAACCAAAGAGTCTTGGTTCCCAATCCTATTCCTCTGGTCTAGCCTAATGAACACACTTTACTAATAGAATAATAGAAGTTAAAGTTGGAAAAGGCTTATGATGTAGAAAGACCAAACTTACTTCTCAGTTTTCTAGGAATCATCTATTTTGAGAGGTCTGCCATATTTAAAAAATGAATGTTTATGTCCCAGTTTTTCAATCAATGGGTTAATTAGTTTTGTGACTCTGTATAGAGCGGCTGGCCCAGATGAGCAGCTGATTCCATCTCTTGTACATTTCATCACCCTAGCCAGCTTGTGCTGCAAATCCAGGGTTGTTTGCTTCAGCATTGACTGCCTGTGGTGGGGTTTATAAACCCAAGGATTCATGCAGGCTTTGGGGAGCAGGAAGTGCTTCATCAGGAGTTGATGACAGCTCCAGTAAACAATATGCCTTCAGAAGCAAGAGGGCTGGTTCAGAGAGAGAGTGTTTCTTACTCACAGTTTGGAGGAAGAGGCACAGGAATGAAACAGCCAATTGGGTTGTCCAGAACTATTTTTCCACTGCCAGAGGAGAAGTTTCCAGACTTCTAAGTGGGCAATTACTATGGGCTCGGAAGAATCAAGCTGTCCTGGATTTTTGTGGCTGGTTTAAGTTTAGGCTGAAGAAAGCCAGTTAGTGTGCTTCCTCGGGACTTGGACTTACTTAACAGAGGCTTGGATGTACTCAGCATTTAGCTTTTTAAAGGAACAGTAGATATGCCTTCCCACTGGAACTTCCATACTTCCCTCACAAAGGAACCACAACCATGTGCAGCCCGTTGGTCACTTCAGGTGGGTGTAGTCCAGTCCTTTTCATACTGTGAACCATGCTTTCCAGCCTCACTACCTCTGGTTCTTAAGCATTACTTTCTGGCCACTAAACTATGCTTTACCGACTACCACTCTGATTTGGTAAATTTTACACCTGTCATCATTTTCTTTCAACAAACATAAATGACTACACCACATACAATACAGTGGAGAATCAAGCCCAAAGTCAGTGAACAATGTCTCTGATTAAGTCTTCATTGGCTAAAAATACAAGTCCCCTGCTTATTGGTATACCAGTGGGGCTGCTAAAATGTGTAAAAATACAAATGACAATACAAATGTAACATCAGTTCTTCCTTTCATAATGAATTAACTTAATTACCACTCTGGAGGAAAACAAAACAAAACCTTTGTACAGTAAACCAGTGTTTCAAATGTATTTGCAGCTTCTCAGTGTCCAGACTCTACAGTTCAGCATTCCGGAAGTAAATTACAGCACTTGCGTATTTTGTGCTTCTACCAACCATAATTAGATACCTAGTTTTCACAGCAGGCAAAGTTGACAAATTTCACTGAGTTGGCATGATGAAAGTTTTACGCTGGTTGCAGATTAATAGAAAAATGATTTTAAAACTCTGAAATTATTTGTAGACCTTGAGTGATTATCTGAGAGGTTTCATTTTGTGAAGAATAAATGTTATTAAAACTGAGCTGAGCATTCATTAAATAATTGCAATGATAAGGTTTAGTAAAAATCTTCACTTGGGACCAATTGAATTGAAAAATCTCTCAAATCTTAATTGTCAGATATATTCGCACTGGAAACAAACATCAGTAAAATGAGTTTGAATCAGAGCTTTACTGTATGTAGGTTGCCTTTGAAGAAAAGTGTCTGTTTGGACAGATCGACCATTTTATGTGATTTCACTCCTCAAATGTTGCTATTGACAATACTGTGTCAGCCATAATCAGTGAGATTGATGCAGCAATGTCACTTCAGTTGCACGCCCATAATGATAGAGGCTACGGGGACAGCACAAGATGTCCAATTAATTATCTGATTTACCTGCAGCTGCAGGAACCTACAAACATTATTCCATTAAATGGGGCCATGTAGGTAGGTTGCACAAGTGGCTTCATGCCACAAAAGTCAACCCATATCAAAGTTTTGTTTCTGAATTCCCACACCTACCCCTCAACTTTTAGAGACATTTGGATATGAAATATGGTTCAGTCTGTACATGATCCTCATTCATGAATAGTTACAGGAGAACTCATTTCTCAACAACCATAGAATGGCTGAAATAAAGGAAAAATCTCTCTTCATCAGCCATAACATCCCGCTCAGGTCAATAGTAAATTTTAACACAGAACAGGGAAAGGATTAAGATACTTATTCTATTAAAATTTATTTGTATTACAGTAGTCTCCAGAGGTTCTGATCAGCATGTTGTATATTGTAAGTTCTTTTGAACATGTGCTTTTTGGTTTGTGTTTGTACAGAGCTTAGCATAATGGGGTCCTGGCCCATGACTGGGGCTGCTAGATGCTATCACAATACAAATAAATAATAATATCAATTGTTCTGGATAGTAAAAGACTGTTCCTCCTTCACAGTGTTTACAATCTAATAAAAAGCAATGGAGGAGGAGGATTTTGGAAATGTATTGGGCATCTTGATGTCTCATCCTTTAAATGTTTCCCCTGTTCTCAGAATTATTATGGAGCTTGGAGTTTTGGCTACTTGTAAGCAAAGCTCTCTAGTTAGAACGTGCCTCTGAAATAATCTTGCTGAAGGTCAAAATACAGTGACAACCAATATGATTGTTTCCCCTCTGTCCTGAGCATCTATATCATATATGCCAAGATATTGGCTTTGGCCCTGATTCAGGAAAGCCCTTCATCATATTCTTAGTGTTGTTGAATCTTCCTATTCAGCAAAACATTTAAGCATATGCTTAAATCACATTAAATCAATGTGACAAGAGCATATGTGTTGATGCTTTGCTGAAAATGAACTTTATAGTTACCTGGAATGGGGACTTAGAGGAAAATAGTTGGCTTATGAGTGTAGAATCTTGTAGTATGGCATAAGCCAAGCACTGACTTTCTTAGCTGGTTAATACCAGTAGGCAGATCTGCTGGTTCTGTCAGTTACCTCGGTACCGAAATGCAAAGATAGATGTTTGCTGGTTCCATCTAACAGTGCTGGTCTGGACCAATTGTGGATACAGCCTAAAAACCATCTGGTCACTGCAGATGTACTTGATATGTCAGAGTAAACTATGGAACCCCTCGGGCACCAGGGTGTTCTGAGACTTCATAGAATCATAGACTTTACGGTCAGAAGGGACCATTATGATCATCTAGTCTGACCTCCTGCATAACACAGGCCGCAGAATCTCACCCACCCACTCCTGTATCAAACCTATGTCTGAGCCATTGAAGGCTTCAAATCATGGTTTAAAGACTTCAAGATGCAGAGAATCTTCCAGCAAGTGACCCATGCCCCACGCTGCAGAAGAAGGCGAAAAACCCCCAGAACCTCTGCCAATCTGCCCTGGAGGAAAATTCCTTCCTGACCCCAAATATGGTGATCAGCTAAACCCTGAGCATGTGGGCAAGACTCACCAGCCAGACACCAGAAGATATATTCCTCCCTTATTCACAGTCTCCACTTCTGAAGAATGTCCTTACTCCCTCCAGAAGAGGAGTCTACATCACTGGCCCATGAACTGTCTCACCTCCAACCATCTGGCATGACTTCCTCAGTACCGATGGCACCACTGCTACCAATGGAGCAGTTCTCTGAATCAGAGGATATAACCACACCGGTATCGCAGTGGAATCAGTTAAGCCCCGATGGACAGTTGAGGTGCTATGCTTGCCATTCTGCCAGGTACAACCCCCGCTCACCCCAGGGACTGCTGGTACTGATTTCCTTAGGGTCATTCGCAACCGGTTGACCCCTCATTCTCATCTTATTGGAGTCCATGGGATCCTTATGGCAGACATCTGGGACCTCTGAAAAGTTGTACTGTTCCTCTTCCTTTCACCAGCCAGTTCATCAGTGTATGAGGAGGAAGAATTGGAACCGGATCCACAGGTACTGACAGCACCTTCTTTATCATCCCTGGATGAAGTGGTCACTCTTTCTTTGCCTTTCCTGCTGGATGACTGAAAAAAGGCAAATAGAGTGCCAATCTATAAAAAGGGGAGTAAGGACGACCCCGGGGAATTACAGAGCAGTCAGCTTAACTTCAGTACTCGGAAAGATAATGGAGCAAATAATAAAGGAATCAATTTGCAAACACCTAGAAGATAATAAAGTGGTAAGTAACAATCAGCATGGATTTGAATCATGTCAAACCAACCTAATAGCTTTCTTTGACAGGATAACAAGCCTTGCGGATGGGGGAAGTGGTAGATGTAGTATATTTTGACTTTAGTAAGACTTTTGATACTGTCTCGCGTGACCTTCTCATAAACAAACTTAGAGTGCTACAAGATAGCAAACATCCTTTCTCCTGTTGTATCACAGCTCACTCTATAGAAGCACAGGTGGCCTCCATGGCATCTCTACCAGATGTTCCACAACAGGACATCTGCAGAACCTGGAGTTCAATCCACATGTTTGTGACACCTATGCCTAGTTCAGGCCTTAGCTGCAGATGCAATGGAGGGATTGGCAGTATTGGAAGTATCTTTGCTACCAGCTTCCTTGCACCCACTTCCATTCTGAACACTGCTTGCCAATCATCTACGTGTGGAATACATATAGGGACTTTCACTTGAAGAAGAAGTGGAGGTTACTTACTGTCACTGGAGGTTCTTTGAAATGCGTGGAATATCTTTATTCCACTATCTGCCCTCCATCTCATCTGCTTCAGATCCTGTTGGATTTGAATTAAGAGGTTGGATTTGAAGTAAGAACTGGAGAGGTCAATCTGCACTGCCTCTTATACCCTGAGCCGGAAATGTGAGAAGAGCTACTGCACATGTGGGCCAATGGTTGCTGCTTTGAAGAAATTCTGAACTCAGACACATTGCGCGCATATGTACGCGTGTGGGACCACACATCTCGAAGAACCTCCAGTTACAGTAAATAACTTCCATTTGTGTTGAGCTCCAGCATGGAATGGATTCTCATGCAGGCAATTTGACTAATTTTCTTGAGGGAGATTAATAAATAGCCTGAGGGAAGGGACTTTTGTAGGATTTGTGTCTGTACAGGGTTGCTTACTTATTGGATTGTTTGCCTGAATTTCTTTTGCTGAAGACCAGCTCATATGATATAAATATAGCATTGGAGACATTGACCCATGCAATATGCATTTTGGATCAGGTTCTCTAATAGAACCTGAGTCCTTTGCACCATTCCATTCAAAGCATTTAACTGACCATTTAAAATGGGATTGCAGCTGGTTTGATTAAAAAGGGACGTGCAAAACCAGCCAGAATGTACTAGTAAATCTGGATCTATATTTTTAGCGATGACCAAACACAACACATCTCTGGCTTTGTTTTGCTCTATCAATCAAGTGTTATGCAGATGTTCTATATCATGAAAATGCCACCATTAGATATTTGCGCTCTCTCTCTGTATGTATAATATAAGTATCTGTGTTTAGATATTGATGCATTTCATATGTTATGTGTTTGTGGAAGTGCATGAGTCTTAATTTTTCAGCTCATTTATGATGCCATGGAGAAAAGGAGATTTCCATGCAGTATTGAAGATGGGTCTAAGCTTGAAATTTCTAAACACAGCAGACACAGAAATGTATAAACATTGCAAGCAATTAGTTCAAGCCTGCCAAATGTTCCCTAAAACAATTACCTTCACTGCTATAAAATTTAGTTTGCACTGTTCTCTGGAGTGTTACTAATTGTTTTTCTTAACCCCAAAAGATTAAAGATCTTTTAAATGAACACATAGGGCTGTACTGTTTCGAATTTCAAATGTGAGTTGTATTAAGACCAGCTTTGTATTATGAACAGGGTTGATAAGAGTATATTTAATGTGGTAATTATCCACTGCTCCCCGTAACATCCCCCAGTCTCAAGAAAAATGTTTCATCATTCTTTAAAAATGTGGTCCAGCTTCAAATTCATTTTTTGTCTGGCATCAGCTCCATGTCTTGTCACTAAGAATAAACATAGCCATGTTGTTTCTCAAATCCTTTTCCACTAGGGGGTATGATAGACTGTAACTGTATTTCACAGCAAACCTATATGATACTGTGGTACTAAGGAGTATACACATGAGGGAGAAGAACAGGCATGCAAAGCTCGATACATAATTTATACAGATTTAAGTCCTGTCATTCATAAATATAATTGTAACCTAAGGCTTGAAAGTGATATGGACATTGCCATATTGATCATACTGCAGCTCTGTTTTTTCAGGCAGTTCATTTGTTGACAGGCAAAATGCAACAAAAATGTTGCTGGTCTGTAAAACAATTAATGGGAGGAAATACTGATAATTATATATTAACACAAGACATATTGTTTACTTCCTCTGCATGTTGAAAGATGGATAATATAAACCTGGTGGGGAGGGGTATGTGTGAGTAGCATTAAATCAGCAATCAACCTTCAAGTCATTTCAGTGCAAACACTGTAATTACTTCATCTATAATAAACAGAATAGAAAACAATAGCACATAAGGGTGACAATTTGCAATAGGCTTTGAATGTCTTTGTTAAAAAAAAACTAATATGGCTGAAGGAAACATTACTGAAATTAAAAAAAAAAAGCAGAAGTTTTGACAGCCAACAGAGGGGGTAATTAGTCTGTACATTTCAAGTAATATATTTAGCAGATCATTGAAACAGACATTACATTTTGCACAGAGAGCATTTCGTGCTTATTACCCTAGAAGCCAGATTTGCCTACCTTTGCTGAACAACATTTTAGCAGAAGTATTATCAGAAGTGTTATGTGTGATTACAGTAATTTAGACGGAATGCATTTTAAGAGCCAACTTCTGCTCTCATATTTAAGTCAAGGGAGTTTACTCCCGATTTGCATTGATGTAAATGAGAGCAGAATCCAGTTCAAAGAGATATTAAAAAAATCTTAGGTGCAGTGTTGTATTTTTAGATGAAATGTGCTACCTCTTGACATTTTTAATTTCTCTTTTAGCTGAAGAAATACCATGTTGCTTGGTCTGATCTTTCAAGCTGGATATTGTGCCTTATATTTATGATCTGTTTCATCTGCACAGCTCAGTGTGAATGCTAGTGTGATGTAATCTGCCACAAAAGGAGGGATTCCTTTACTAAGTGGCAGAATCATCAGTGATTTGTGGGAACAGTTTGTTTGCAATCCATCAGGTCATAAACAATAGTGTTCACTTCAGTGAGCTTCAGTATTTAGAGTGATGTAAAGACAATTGTCATTAATATTAGCTAGGCTTCAGTGTACTTGGCAGCATCAAGAACAAGCAATTAATCCATCTTGATCCCTGCTAACTAATTTCAAGTTCTTTTTCACTGTGTCGTAGGTGCGTTTTGTGCACCTTCCACCCTTTTCAAAGACTGCAACTCCCATTAAAGCTCTCTTAAAAATATTTATCAGTCAAATATTATTATATTTTGGTGTAACACACTCCTCCTACATATAATGAACAATGCAGGATTCCCAGGAGGACAAGCATTCTTATTGAAATGTTTGTTTATTGAGTGCTTTTTTCCAGAAAACCCCCATGAGAAAAGTCTTTATTTTATGAGCTCCTGAAGCTGTAAGACCATTCCCAATACAGCTAGCAGTAAATGCAATTTTGTCCAATGAGCTCAGGTTTTTTTTTAACCAAAATTAATGACAATGGCCAACATTTTCTGAGAGAGACTGAAATGTATAATATACATTTCTGAGGGGTACTGAAAAGAATCTCTGTGTTATCCATGTACAGTAAATATGCCTAAAAAAGTTGTGTGTTTTTATCCTCCAGTAAATCTTTTTACAGATATGTCATCATCGGATCGATGGACTACCAAGAAATCTTTTTACAGTACATTCAAGAATTAAATACTGTAGAATAACAACATAGTATCCCACTTCATAATGGATTATTGAGGATCTTGAAAACCTTTGATTTCCTCTTCCCATTGTGGGAAGAGGAATTCACCAATATCTTCTCAGTCCCCTGAGATTTTTCCCACCCCAACTGTTTTTCATCTTTTTTCCCTGCACTTTCAGAAGCCCTCCGGGGCAGTGACAGTGCTTTCAGCAGAGGAAAGATTACTGTCTCTTTCCTACCCTAGATTGTGTCATGTTCTTGAGTTAGACAGATGGAGTCACTAGAGAGTAACATGACATGCCCCTTCCTACCCAAGGTCATGAGCATCCTGCCTCTATGAAATTCCCAAAGCATTCTGGATTAGGACCTTGGGCTGCAAGCTTTTGTTCAGTTCATGGCAGTACATTGCACTGTTACTGGATTACCTACCAGGCTGGTTCCAGATGTGTAGGTTGTAGGAATCCATTTTAGGCTCTGAATAGCTCAAGATGATAGAAAGAAATCTTAATCAGAAGTACACCAATGCTGCCAAACTCCCTGACCCCACTTTTACCTTACTAGTCCCAACTCACTGTGCCTCTAACTGTGTGACCCTGGCAAGTTACTGAGGCTCTTTTTGACTCATCTGGGGTTAATATCTCCTCTGAGTGTGATCCGGATGTCCAGATCCTTGGCTACAATTGTGGAATGGCTAGTGAAGCTTGGGGAGGGGATGCAAAACGGGCTGTTATGCTTCCCTGATGCTGGACTGGCTCTATCTTAGGTTGGTCCCACATTGTTTTATAGTTATGATCAGTTTCATCTGCACAGCTCACTAAATGCTAGTGTGATGTAATCTGCCACAAAGAAGGGCTGTCTTCAGTAACTGGCAGAATCATCAGCTTCAGCCCTGTGCCTTAGAGCAGCAGATGGTGGGAGACAGCTTAGGAGCATACCCATTACTACTAAGGGCATCCCTACAGTGGGTGATTCTCCAGTGGCTAACTACCTCAGCTTCATGGCCAGAATCTGCCAATGACCTGAATGTTTGCAACGCACTTTAAGAACCTCAGATGAAATGCAAGTGCATACATGTGTTAAATATTATAATATAGAAAATACTATTTAAATGCTGCTGACAAAACATATAGACATTCATCATTTATTAAAATAAACTTCTTTGATATTGGTGACTGGGCATCTGAGTTGTCATTTTAGCAATAGACCTTTCTGGGATTTTTTCTGAAATGTACTTGAAGAAAAATTGATTGATTGCTGTCAATCTTCATTGGCTCAGAATAGAATGTGCACACCGGATGTGATGTAAGTAAAGGGGATGGCAGCTAGTGTTCATTGTGCCCACAGCTAGTCCAGGGTCAGAATTATTAGAGCAGAGGGGTAATTCTAATAACTATCTTATTTAATCATTATGTAATTGTTTGCTGACTACCAGGAACTGAAATTTCCTAGCTTCGGTTCTGGCTTCTAGCTTCTGGTTTTCTACAGTAGCTTTGAAAACTATTTATAATATTGGATGTATATTTCCAAAAGTGTAATAGAACAACTAGCTTTTTGACTGGGTTTTTATAGGCTTCCTTGGTTTCTTTAGCGAGAGGGCTCAGATAATGCAATGATAGACAATGTGGACTGTCCAATGCGGACTGCTCACAAACAGCCTCCAGCATGTATGTCACTCCCAGCTGTGTCTGTGTGTGTGCTGTAGCCAACCAGCCACACCTTGACTCTAACTAGCCTTAAATATTACCACAGGGTGACCCTGATACACTCCCAGTCTCAGATTTCCCCCCCCCATTATGTCCTGTACTGCCCAGTCCTCTCCTAGACAGTGCAAACACATTAAGTCCATTATTCTTTTAAGGGAATAATATGCACACAACTTGTTACCCCAAATGGAGTTGCCCAGACACTTTAACCTGAACACACTGGATTAGATACAACAATTAAACAAGTTTATTAACTACAAAAAGAGAGATTTTAAGTGAGTACAAGTAATGAGGCATGAAAGTTAGAGATGGTTACAAGAAAAATAAATATAAAATGCTTACTGGTGCCCAACTTAACAAACTACATTAGATTCTAAGCAAAGGTCTTACCACATGCTTTCAGCAGTCTTACTGAACAAACTCTTTAGGTCAAGACCCGTCCATCAGAGTCCAATGGCTGCTTCCTTTGTCTCTTTAGGTGCAATATATGTGATGGGCAGGGAGAGGGACAGCGGGGTGTTTGTCCCTTCTTTTTATAGTTCTGTCCCCACCCCACCCCACCCTGTGAGGAGGATTTCCAGCTGGGAGCAAGGTGACAGGCAGTCTGTGTGGAAGGAAATTCCATGCTGTTTCTTTGCTAAGATATAGATTTTTTGCCCCTTCCCCCTTTCTTGACAAAGAATGGCCACTTAGCAGGTAACGGTCCATCAGCCTTGCTTACACCTGGCTGAGGCTTCAGCTTATCCTTTGTCTCCAAGGAACTGGTTTGGCCATTCCCCAGACTTATCTAGAAAACATACTTTTAGACATGATTTCAGTTTATGTTTATAACTTCACTTATAATGCTGCTACATGCATTTTGCTATGATATTACTGATCAACAGATTATGAGTTTTCAAATGATGCCTCACACAGCAGACTTTGTACAAACATTATTACATTAGTGTGTTGGGTGTGAATACGGGTATATTCTGTCACAACCAAGTAGATCCAATATCATGTACTGTATAGGTTAACTTTGATCATGGTGCTAAGTTTCATAGCTATTCAGCCTTGCACTGAGCTGTACTAAAACAGCACACAATTACTTCCAAAGCATTCTATTACTTGGTGAGTTTTTAAAAAGGGAACTGTCAGTGTATTTGAAAATGTATACAATCTGATTTTTATTCACTCTTTATAATAATCTATGAAGCCTGTAACTGAAATCTGTTTTCATTCTAATTTTATCCCCTTCACCATACATGCACAGCCATTTGGTATTATTGGGGTGCTTCTGAGTATGGAACTATTGATGTTGATTTACTTTTCTTTAAAAAAAATACAGAGACATTTGTTTTGGCAAACACTATGCATATGATTTTACCATTCGTTATCATGCTGATCAGTACTGTGCTCTGTAAGCTGCTCATAGATTCATAGACTTTTAAGGCTAGAAAGGGCCATGGTGGTCAGTTAGTCTGACCTCGTACTTAACACAGGCCACAGAGTTTCATCAAATGGTTACTGCAGCAGGCTCATAACTGTAGTTGAGCTAGAGCAGATGTTTTTAGTGCTATCCAATCTTGACTTAAAGATGTCAAGTGATGGAGAATCCAACAGATCCCTAGAAAAGTGGTGTAGTACTCGCATTGTTTAAAACAATTGCACCATCGTTCTAGTCTGCATTTGTCTAGCTTCAGCTTTTAGCAGTTGGACATCACTACACCTTTGGTAGATTAAAGAGCCCTCTACTATCAGAAATCTTTTCCTTATGAAGGTAATAGTAGACCCAGATCAAATCTTCTCTTCACCTTCTCTTTGTTGAGCTTCTTTTGTCTTTCACTATAAGGCAGATTTTCCAGACATCCATTGGTTTTAATGGGGCTACTTGTGACATGAGCTACTTTTAGCTAAGGCTGGCAGAATCAGAAAGGACTTCTGATTTAATCCTGGATTCTGAGTGCCATTGATGCTCTGTGTGGTGTTTGGGCAAATCACTTGTTTTCTGTGCCTTAATTTGCCCATCTCTGTAACAAGTACAGTACCTTTACGGTGGGTGTCATGAGGCTTAATTAACATCAGACATGTGATACATTAAAACAAAACACATAAAGGTTTACATGGATGTTGCAAATGTGTATAATGAACTAAAAGGAAAAGAAATAAATGATGCCTTAATAGTGTTCCTCAAATTTATCTTTTTTTAAAGTCTTGTTTTTGATAAGAAGTGTTATGTTGTATTTCTTTGTTACAAATCTCATATTTTTAAAATCTTTTTGTAGCATACTGGGACCAGCTGTGACCTTCAAAATGCACTCAAATGTCCAAAATATTACAACTGCAGATGTTGCCAAAGCAGCAGGTAAGAATCCCCCACCCCTGAACCATGCCCATCCACCATTCAGTTTAGAAAACAGCACCAACAACAACAAAAGGAAGGAGCATTCTCACAGGAAGATTGACATATAATGAAGGAGACAGTTGAGGGGATAGTGGCAAATATGGGAAATTGAAGTGTAACATCTCTGAGTCAATTAAAACTGCCTGAGACTTCATTGTTTGCAGAGGAACTGGATTAAACAGAGGGATGCAGTCGTGGCCTAGCATAGTGAAAAAGGCCTCAGTGTTATGTCTGAGAGAGAAAAATAGAGACTAGATTTTGAAAATGAAAAATTGACACCTGTGACATACAAAGAATTTGGTTGTAGGGGATAACAGGAGCATTATTACAAGTAGATTTTTATTTCTGGATCTAAAAGAAGGTACAAATATGCTTTTATTTGTAAGTTACTTTGGCAATCCCCATGAACTCTTAGGACACAAACATTCTGTATCTAAAGCTAAACTTCTTCTATAAAAGCCACTGTTGAAAGCACTGCAGCTTGCTTACTGTCAGCTTGGATACCACTTGTTGTGACAACAAGAAATAATTTCTGCTAAATAACTGGTTTATTTGCTTCCAAATTACCTGAGATAGTTCAGATAGTTTGTAATAACTAAGGATAAACAATTAGCAATATCCCTTTTAAATGGGAACAAAGGAGGTCAGTTTGGATAAACACAGGGAGAATCATCCTTGGTGTAAGTCCATTGATTTCTGTGCTGTTACGCCAGGGAGGAATTTGACCCTTAGACTTGAGATGTACTGTTTACTGATTCAGTCTTTGCTGTTTATATATCTGTTTTTAGGGCCTGATCCAGGGCCTGCTGAAATCAATGGAAAGGCTCCTGTTGCCTAAATGGACATTTAATAAGGTTCTTATGCATGAGCACGAAGGTCCCAGTATTTTGCGAATATTGGCAATTTAGGCTTAAATAAAAGAGTTTTATACCATTACATTTTTATTAGAACTTAAAACTGCTTAACCAGAGCATGCATACTTCCAGGGTAGACCCTTCATTGTTTCAACTTCATAGCTAAATACGTTAGTCTGGGATGTATACAATTAAGTAACTTTACGTCAGCCTGGGAATTTTTAAAACCAGACCCTGTATACAGAAAATGAATGGGTCCAATTAACAGAACAATTCCACACACCATCACATGCTTGGAAGAAGGAAGGATTTATGAACTGAGGAACTCATACTATAATGATATCCATATACTATGGTTAAGGCTACGATTATGTCACAGAAGTCACAGAATCCGTGACTTCCAGAGACCTCCGTAACATTTTCTGCTTCAGCCCTGGGACCGCGGGGCTGGAGCTGTCAGCCAGTGGGGGCCTCAGAGTTCTCAGCTGCCACAGGTGGCGGGGCCCCCTGCAGCTGCCAGCCCCCGAGCTCTGAGCCGTGGTGGGGCCCTGCATCTCCCAGCCGCTGGGGGCATACTTGATCCATGCCCTTGAAAGATAAAGCTCTCCGTGTCGCCTTCTTGCGGATGAAACCTTTCTAGGTAGCCCCACATCCCGAGTAGCCATGAATGTCTTGATCCCCTTCCTGCAGTTGCTAAAAACCCCTGGCATTCTTGATATAATGACAAGCATCCCTAGCCTCTCTAGTTGCCAAACCTCTCACCTGTGGGTGTGGTATACTGCTTATAGGGCCAGTCTTGTTCATAAGATTAATAATACTAATTATAGAAACAGAATAATTTAAATATTCAGTTGTTTTCTACAAAAGCTTTTATGCAGCTTGTTATCTCCGCCTAATAACTTTGTATTCCATTAGACTACAACAATGGAGTTCTATTTAATATTTTGCCACTATCATGTATCTGACATTCACAATGTGGAAGAAGCATAAGTTTGTGTAGCTTTCATATTCCAGTCACATGGATGTTAGATGTGTCAAGCACAATGATGCAAACACTTTTGAAGATGCAAGATAATTCTATAAGTAAATGGCTTGGTAACTGTATATGGCCTGGTCTACACTGGTGGGGGGGGGTTCGAACTAAGGTACGCAAGTTCAGCTACGCAAATAGCGTAGCTGAACTCGAAGTACCTTAGTTCGAAGTACTTACCCGTCCTCACGGTGCGGGATCGAAGTCTGCGGCTCCCCCGTCGACTCCGCCACCGCCGTTCGCGGTGGTGGAGTTCTGGAGTCGACGGGAGCGCGTTCGGAGTTTGATATATCGCGTCTAGATGAGACGCGATATATCAAACTCCGAGAAGTCGATCGCTACCCGCCGACCTGGGCGGGTAGTATGGACATACCCTATGACACAATAATCCTTAAAATTAGACAGATTTGTGTATCTTTTATTTCCTCTTTTCAGTTTTAAGGTTAGAAGAAATCTAATGGAAAATAATTATAGATAGGATAATATTTCTCTCTATATGAAACAACACCGTAGTCCACAAGTATTGTAAGTGTAATAACAAGTTACTTATTTGATCTTTATATAGAAATTACATTTGGGAATCATGTTCCTGTATATTCTAGCTCTCTGCAAATTATATTGAAGGTTTACAACTGTGTCACCTACGGGTTTATTCTCTTCATACCAGCTTGTAACTCCCATTAATGTTAACATCAAGAGGAGAATAGACTTCCTAAGATTGCATTAGTATAGTAAATTCATTGTTGTACTGCTGAATGAAGACCACACAGATGCATATTAGTACCATATGTTTCCTTATACATATATCCTACTGGATCCCATCAAATACTAAAATATTCATTTTATATGATCCTGAAGCATGTTGAGTGCAGCATTTCATTATTACAAGAGCATCTTCCTATGGTATTATGCAAATATTTGTCTCAGACATCCTGGCTAATGTACTGTCTTGCTTTTGAACATACGGTATCAGTGCACATTAAAGTATTGCGAGGAGTGCAAATGGTATAAAAGCATGAAGTGTATCTATTTATTTTTCCATGGAGTTAAGGTTACTGGACTCCATCAATAAAAGCAAAGCATTAAAAATATAGGAAATCTTTAACTGAATGGATTTTAAAACACCATCTTTCATGTGCTGCATTTCAATAAGTGTACTCAATTAAAAAAAATAACATAGCAACCTGCAGTCATATCCTATTGCATTTCTATATTCAATGTCATATTTTTCAAGAGTGTGAAATCACAATTGTCATAATATACTATTTTTTTAAACATATACTAAACCAAATGGTTTCCAGAGAACCTTCAATCCACATTATGCATTTCTTTTATTTTTAGAAAAACACATTTTGATTTTTTTATTCATACTTATGTGAGTGTTATGATTGAAATACTGGGGCTGATCTTTCACTGTCTTATACTTGGGTGAAGTGAGTGCAAAACAGATGTAAAATGCCATCATTTTGATTTTATGTGGTTTTATACACCCTCTGGACTCACTTTGATTACGCAAGGTGAAAGGCAGTAGAGAATCAGACCCATTATGTATGAGAGAAGAAGTGATTTCTAACCTGTTAATGCACAGAGCTCTAGTGTGGCAGGCTGCTGTAAAACCAGCTGTGCATATATTGTGCTAATATAACGGTGTGGGACACTCAACATTATGGTAATGGAAGGGCTGATGTGAAAATAGCTGTATATATGTAGTCCCAGCATTACAGTAACAAGAGAGCTGATCTGAAACTGGCGCACATGTATATCTGGATATTACTGTAAAGAGATATCAAAGTGAAATCATCTGTATATGTTTAAACATAGCATGATGGTGAGGGGACAGTGAAGGAGAATTCTGCAGAGTGTAAATAGTCCAAGCATTATGGTAAGGGGAAACTGATGTTAAACTAGATGGTAGTACAGAGGCTAGATCAGGGGTAGGCAATCTATGGCACACGTGCCGAAGGCGGCACACGAGCTGATTTTCAGTGGCACTCACACTGCCTGGGCCCTGGCCACCGGTCTGGGGGGCTCTGCATTTTAATTTAATTTTAAATGAAGCTTCTTAAACATTTTAAAAGCCTTATTTACTTTGCATACAACAATAGTTTAGTTATATATTATAGACTTATAGAAAGAGACCTTCTAAAAACATTCAAATGTATTACTGCACGCAAAACCTTAAATTAGAGTGCATAAATGAAGACTCGGCACACCACTTCTGAAAGGTTGATGACCCCTGGGCTAGATATTTGGGTATTTGGCTAGCTTATGTGAAAACTCTGTGTGTGTGTGTGTGTGTGTGTGTGTACGTACACATACCTGCTACTATGGTATGGAGGAGAGCTGTATCTTATGGGCACTGTGGTACTTGTGTACAGGGCCGCCCAGAGCTTTCAGGGGGCCTGGGGTCTTCGGCGGCGGAAGGCCTCCGCTTCGGCGGTAATTAGGCGGCGGGGGGTCCTTCCGCTCTGGGACCCACTGCCGAAGTGCCCCGAAGACCCGTGGCGGGGGCCCCCTGCTGCCGAATTACCGTCAAAGACCCAGCACTTCAGCGGCGGATCCCGCTTCGGCGGTAATTCGGCAGCGGGGGTCCTTCCGCCTCGGGGCAGAAGGACTCCCCGCTGCCAAAGACCCGGAGTGGAAGAAGCTCCGGGGGCCCGGCCCCAGGAGAGTTTTCTGGGGCTCCCGGACCGAGTGGTTTCTCACCATTAGAGGAGTGAAATTCTAGAACAGCCTTCCAAGGGGAGTAGTGGGGGCAAAAGACATATCTGGCTTTAAGACTAAGCTTGATAAGTTTATGGAGGGGATGGTATGATGGGATAGCCTAATTTTGGCAATTAATTTGGCAATTGATCTTTGATTATCAGCAGTTAAGTATGCCCAATGGTCTGTGATGGGATGTTAGATGGGGTGGGATCTGAGTTACTACAGACAATTCTTTCCTGGGTGCTGGCTGGTGAGTCTTGCCCACATGCTCAGGGTTTAACCGCCTTATTTGGGGTCGAGAAGGAATTTTCCTCCAGGAAAGATTGGCAGAGGCCCTGGAGGTTTTTCGCCTTCCTCTGCAGCATGGGGCACGGGTCACTTGCTGGAGGATTCTCTGCAGCTTGAGGTCTTCAAACCACAATTTGAGGACTTCAATAACTCAAGACGTAGGTTAGGGGTTTGTTACAGGAGTGGGTGGGTGAGATTCTGTGGCCTGCATTGTGCAGGGGGTCAGACTAGATGATCATAATGGTCCCTTCTGACCTTAGAGTCTATGAGTGAAGGACCCTGCCCAAGAGACCCCGAAAAACTCTGGTGGGGGCCTCTGCGGGGCCTGAGGCCTGGGGCAAATTGCCCAACTTGCTCCCCCACCCCCCTCTGGGCGGCCCTGCTTGTGTAGCTATTGTGAAATCCAAAATGCAAACCATTCCTGTCTGTGTAAAAGTTCACTCTCTCACTTATTCTGTACTGGAGATATTATTAAGATATATGACTATAACAAGTTTGAAGTTCTGTGTTTTCCCAATATTAAAATACAGTGACCTAAAGAAATGCTATAAAACCAGTGCAAATGTGGGGATAATGAATTCTTCATAAAATGCCTCTAACTTATTTAATGATTCTCTTATTATTATTTGAAATTTACAACTCCCTTTCTGATGATCCTCCCTCCTACCCCTCCCCCCCCGGGTCAAGGAGGTGCAGCCCCTTCCAAGTTTGGGAGTGTTCCTTATAGCTGTGCTTTGTGAAGTGCATAATCAATGAATGAAGTGAGCTGTAAGGCTCTTGACCAAGAATTGTTTCCCATTACTTACCTATTCTGCAAAAATACATGCAGAACTTATTCTCCATCAAAAAAATCAATAAATCAATTATATTCCTGTTATAAAATATACTGTACAACAATAATTTGGCTAAAATATCACAGCAGAAATTGATATGATTGTAATATTGATTATGTTTTAAAAAATGCAGGTTAATACACTTTAAATATAGCTCATGTCTTAGATTTTGGAATCTACAAGTGATGTGAAAACGTTTAGTATCTAAAGCTCTAGACATCAAAACTTTGGCAACATTCAATTTATCATCATATGTACTTGATAGCAAACGTTGCATCAGATCCTTTTGCCATGGTAGCTGAATGTTTGTACTAAAATTATCAGTTGTAAAACAGTGAACAATTCAAAGCACATCGTTTTTAGAATTAAAGGTTTTAGAATTAATCGCATTCAGATGAATAAGGCAGTTCACATTGTTTTAGGCTGTTTGCTGACTCAGGCAGAGTCAACATTGCATTGGTTTACACTTGGTCCACAATGTCATCACCAGGAGGACTAGAAACATATCATTTTTAAATCCTTGGGTTATGGAGCACCATTTTATTCACAAATATGTTTACAAATACTTTACTGTGTAAAAATTAAATCATACCATAGTTGCTAAACCACAGACACTATTAGGATGTATAAACATGGAAAAGGCCCTTCCCCGCAATGTTCTAAAACTTGAGAAATCTTACAGCTCCAGTGAAAATTTCAAAAGACAGGTAGTTCAGATTCTCTTCTGCACTAAATATGCTTAGAATAGAGGATGGGGGCGGGGGCAGCATTACAGAGTAAGATTGTTTCCCTTATTCTCCTGGGGCATTTGTGCCAATCCCCGTCCATTGGCGTAAATTAAAGCAGTTTATGGGATGCGCTTATTTATGCCTGTTCATAATCGGCATAGCTGTACAACCCCACGTGCATCACAGTGCAAGGCGGCAGTTTGTGTAGGGGCCACTTGTTCCCCTTTATGCTAGCTGATATCTTCTTTGTGCTGATGAGTTCGCAGCTGGCCTGCTACTGCGGGATTCTGATGCTTTGCTCAACCAGACTGCTGCAAAGTGGCCAGAACAGGATGAGAGAATCTGGGCCAGGTAATTTAATGTCCTATTTTCAAAAAATAGGAACCTAAAGTTAGGCTCTTAAATCCATACATAGGCTCTAAATCAGTGGCCTGATTTCCAAAAGTTCTAAGCACCCAGAAGTTCACATTGAAGTGTAATGATTGCTGCTGGGTCCTCAGTCTGTTTTAAAAACCAATCCATTGGTTTAGTTGCCTAGATAAAAATTTAAGGCACAGCTTTGCAAAGCCACTTGAGATTTAGACACCCCATCCCCATTAAAATGACTAGACATTCAAATCCCCTAAACCACTTCGAAAATATCTGCATTGGAGCCCAACTTTTGGCAGATATTTATGACACTCTTGGTATAATGCTTCTAATGTTTAACAAATTCAACAAAATCACTTAAAACTTCAACAGAAATTCAATCTGGATCCTTTTAATCAGGTGGCAGTCTGGGAAGATAACATTTTGGGTTTTTAAAATAAATTCTAGGGAATAAGTCTCCACTTAAAATGCATTTTTCAATGACATCTTAATTATGGAGTTACAACTGGTTCATCTATAATATAGCTATAATATTTGGATCAAATGTTTTTTAAAAATTTGCAACAAAAGTCTCTATTCACATTCAGTATAATTGAAATGTTTAGTCATTCTGACTTAATTTTAGCAACTCTTCTCAGAGCCTAAAGAATTAGAGATGATTTTTTACGTGCTTCAGTATTCTCCAGCACTCATTTTACCTATGAAATGTGGTCATCTTTATGGGCTAAAAAGGTTTCTTTCCATATTACTGCATAATGTAAATAAATACATATTACTGCATAATGTAAATATTCATAATACTTTTCATCCATAGCTCTTTAAGTGCTGTAAAGTGGGTAAGTATTAAGTCCTTAATTTACAAATTGGCAAACAGAGGCAGAGAGAAAAAATGACTTTCCAAAGGTGAGGGAGTGAATTAGTCCGTGGGAAAGCAAAGGCTGCCTGACTTCCTAATCCTCTAAACTCTTCAGTAGATCAAACTGCATCCGAGCTTACAGGTTTTCTGTATATTTTGTGCTTGTCTTCACTGTTGTCAGCAGTATGATTATTGCATTAATTCTACTGTTATTTATTATTTTTATGAAAAGTGTCCCAGGTGTCTTACAGAAAAAATGAGAGAGATTCATTTCCTGCTCAGGAGATCTTACCATCTTACATGTGACATGTTGAGTTGAGAGTGAAAGAGTAGGGAGAACAAGGGATGATTATGTGGTTATTCAGTTTAGATCTGTGCTTTTAGGGATTGCTCAATTAAAAACATATTTTAAAAGGCTAATGGCTATTATCGACTCACTTCTTCTATGCTGCAGCATAATCTCAAGGAGGGATTTGTATGAGAAGAGGCTAATGGTTTACTGAAATCTTACTTATTCTGATGCATCCAGAGCATTCTGCCTTTATCCCACAGATTATATCAGCTCTTGACTAAACACTATCTGGACTTTGTGCGATACATTTTTTAGAGACCATTTTTTGGTAATCTATTAAAGGTTCTTCTCATGATACGTTTCTTTGAACTCATTGTAATCCAGGAATTAACTATCCAATCCATTGCTTCCATTTCTGAAGCTGTGAAAATGTTACTAATATTGGTTTTTGAATTCTTTGGGTAATGGTAATATATTTCTCCTTTTTTGTGGCGAGTGTCTCTGGAGGAGATACAAGTCATATATAATGAGAAGCAGGCTATGAGGAAGATTATTCTCCATGAAGTCTTTCATCTTATCAAATGGGCTCTAGCCAGTTCTACTTGTCTTCTTGATTTCTCCCTCTGGTTTTTGCATGATCTTGGCAGCTGTCTACACCCATCTGTGCGGGTTCTTTCCTTCTCTTGCCTCCACAAGTTTGAAGACTAATATTTTTTTTGGCAGTATTTCTGTATTTTAGGTGAAACTCCTCTCTTTTGGTTCTTGTAGCTCATGTGATCAGATGGAGATTGCCTGTTGTGGGAGAACATGACAAAGAATATGCCTGTTTGGTTATTTTAAATTCAACTTCTTAGTGAATTGATTGCTACCTTGTCGGAAGCTTGAAAACCAGTTGCCATGATCAGCTGTATAACAGTACTGAGTGCTATAATATCTGTAGCAGTAGTTCTCAACCTTTCCGGACTATTGTACCCCTTTCAGGAGTCCGATTTCTTGTGTACCCCTAAGTTTCACCTCGCTTAAAAACTACTTGCTGACAAAAATCAGACAAAAATGCAAAAGTGTCACAGCACACTATTACTAAAAATTGCTTACATTCTTATTTTTACCAGATAATTATAAAATCAATTGCAATATAAATATTGTGCTTACATTTCCATATATAGCATATAGAATAGTATAAACAAGTCTGTATGAAATTTTAGTTTGTACAGACTTTGCTAGTGCTTTTTATGTAGCCTGTTGTAAAACTAGGCAAATATCTAGATGAGTTGATGTACCCCCTGCAAGACCTCTATGTACCCCCAGGAATACACATATCCCTGGTTGAGAACTATTCATCTGTAGGACTGGAAAGCTATGAGATGTTCCTAACCTTAAATCATTTTAGAACAGAAGAATTTATAACCAAAGTATAATTGTTTTAAGGACTTCATTTGTTCTCAACTAAGTGGCACAGAAAGATTTCCTACTATTGTCATTAATATTTAAAATTGCTTTTAATTATTTAAACAATCAATAATCATTTAGTAGAACAGGCCAAAGCAGTTATGAGAGTCATACCTGGTAAATTCTAATTTTTAAAAACTCACTTCCCCCATGTATTGCATATTATTTGCTCTAATGTTGGAAGAGAAACCAAAACCCATAAACGTATGGACCATCATCTGTGTACTTTGGGGGTGGGGGTGGGGGTGGGGGTCGGGGCACTCAGCACCTCCTCACAGGATCAAGCACTATTCTTAGTTATAAAGAGCTTTCCTTTTAGTGAGGAACTTTCACAAAAGCTTTGATCCTGCAAAGACTCATGCATGGGCTTAATTTTATACACTATGAGTAGTCCCAGTAAAGTCAATGCTGTTCTTTGCAGGCTTGAATCTAAGTGATAATGTGAGGTAAAATTGTCCAGGCTTGTTCTAAGTGCAAAGGTGATCTTTTCTGACAAGTTTGATCAAAATCCCTCAAGCCATTTTTGACCTTGTGAAGATGGGGGAAAAAAAATACACGTTTCACGTGTTAAATGAATTAATGCCACATTTTTTTCTTGCACTGATGCAACAACTGACGTGACATTTGAAACGTAAAAGGCTGATCCTCAGCTTGTGTAAATTGGTGTAGCTTCACTGATGTCAATTGCTGAAAATGTCCAAAACTTTTTTAAAAATTTGGTTTCATTCTGAAGCTCTAAAGAATTGTAATAATTACTTTTGAGGATGCTCAGGAGACATCTGTTAATTTTTTTTAGCAAAGCCTAATTTGGCCTTGTTCAGACGTCCTATGTGGCATCACAATACAAATTCTCCCTGTTTAACTTCATCAGGCAATTGGTAGGGAAGAGGACTTCTGGAGCCTGGTTGTTGCTTAACCAGTTTTCATGTGTGTGATTGTAAATGGGTGATTGTCATGAGGTTCACTCACTGCTAATGGCCCCTCCTCCTGGCAATCCTGGGGATTAGCTGCAGCCAGCTGTCATGTCTTCTCCTTGTGGTGTCTCTCCCGTTGTTGTCTTACTCTGAAGACCCCTCTCACTCCACAAACTGCAGCTTCCTCTTCATGACTCAGTCTTCCAGCTGAGTCACAAGACATGTTCCCCACTTGTGGGGTTTCAAAGTCCTCAGACAGTCTTCTGCTCACTACCCTGCTGGTGCCACTTAGTCAGTGGCTTGTAGAGGGATCTGGGCCTGCCCTCTACTCAGGGTCCCAGCTCAGGGACCCTGTCATCAACAGCCAACGTTTGACTTACCCCATACTTCGCTGCTTTTCCCCCCGAGCCTTGCCTACCTCCCTGGCTCTCCCCCTTTTCTGGGCTTGGCACGACCCACTCCCTCCTCCCAGGGAGTGCCTGTAGGCTACTTGCCTCTAGCACTAGACACACCTCCCTTCTCACATGCAGTGTCTGAAGACTGCTTCCTTCCCGCCTTTTCTGTTGCCAACTTCCTGGCTTATAGGTCCCGCCTCTTCCTGCCCAGCTGAGTCTGTTCCAATCAATTCTCTGCTCCCTGGCTCCTCCTCCAGGTGCAGTTTGGGCAGTTAATTGGCCCACTTTATCTTCTAACTCTTCCAGAACTCGTGTGGGGTGAACACCCCATCACAGTGATTGAAACATATTTGTCTTCGTATTATGGTAGTGCTTCGGGCCCCACTCAAGGATCAGGGATCCTTTATGCTAGGTACAGTATGAACTAGGTTGACCAGATGTCCTGATTTTATAGGGACAGTCCCGATATTCAGGTCTTTTTCTTATATAGGTGCCTATTATCCCCCACCCCCGTCCCAATTTTTCACACTTGCTATTTGGTCACCCTAGTATGAACACAGAACAAAAAGACAAAAAGTCCCAAAGATTTTGCAAATTAAGCTATAGTTTTCCAGAAACTTCTGTCTTAATATGGCACATCATGTTAACTCTGTCAAGCTGCTGCTACTGTGTTTCATGGTGTGTATCTTATAACATAAAGAGGCATCTAATAAACAATTTTCCCAGAAAAAGAGGAACGCAAAGTACTACACACGTGCAGCATGGCTGAGTTAACCTTGACGTTGGGCCATTAATATTTGCATTTCCTGACACCTTTTATTTTAACTCTATAACTTGAATGTTGCCTTCATAGATTTCTTTATATTTATTATGCAGTACATTAGAGATCTGACCCAAATGGCACAATGTCCATTAAGTATTGTGTACGCTTAAACAAGGTAATGTGGAAAGATAGATTAAAAGGAGACAGAATAAGAAATATAATAAGAAAAGGGCATTTAACAATGAAACTTGTATCTAAAAAGGGGGGTGATAGTCTCAAATTAATGTGCCTTACCTACTGAACAATCAACCTGTCTTTTGGAGCTCTATAAATAAAGAGGAATTAAAAAACAAAAACAAAAAACAACTAAACTCAGAGGTGATAGCATTGTATGCTGATTTTTGTTAGGAAAGCAAAGTACAGTTTTTCCACTCACCGGGCAGATTGATTATAGATCTTCAGAGGTTGGAACATGGAAAACAAAACTAATAATTTTAGACTGTACATAAAAACAAATACTAAGCACTATGTGGAGCATAAGGATAAATTACTTCAGCTGTTACAAGGAGAAAATCTTCTTTACCTAGGGATAACCAAAGACCCTGTCTTTACAATATTAAAAATGTCTGATTTGTAATCTTGTCTTCCTAAAAAACAGCCTCCATATCCACCAAATAATAAAGACCCTTAGTGGCAGCATTGCTACTGCATAGCTTCATGAAAAATGGCCCTGTTATTTAGAGTACAAGACAAAACAAAAAAATCACTTACACTGACATCTTAGAATCAGACCATCAGCCTCTTTTCTTGAAGAAAATTAATAGCATGAAAATGCACTTTCCAGGCTTGATGATAATGTGTAGGGGCGGATGAACTGAATGTGGTAGAAATGTTTGTTCTCTTGCTTCCTGTATTGGTGGAACATGTATGATGTCTTGGGGAGGTGATGCACACAAGGGCTTTGAACGAAGGGGCTAGTGGTTCTTTGAGTAGTATCCCTGTGGGTGCCCCATTGTAGGTGAGCTTGTGTCGCTTTGCTGCTGATTGGAGAATTTCTGTAGCAGTATCCATTAGGTCCACATGTGCTATCCTTCTCCATGCCCCGCCATGAGGCTAACCAGTGCACGTGACCTAAGCCCCCTCAGTTCCGGAGCCATTAGCAGTCTGTTTGTAATACTTAGCTTTAACATTTTTATTACTTAGTCTCTTCAGTCTTAGTTGTAGCCTCTTTCTTCTTTTATTTCTCTTTTTAAAACCCTAACCCTTTATTTTCCCCCTTTTTGTCGGGGATTCCTGCCCCCCAAGGAGTATCCCAGTTCATCAGGCTTCAAGAAGTGTCTTTCCTACAAAAATGCCACCCTGTAGCAGCCAAACACTCCGGCTGCATAGGTTGCATCATATTCCAAAGAAGTGTGCTCTCTGCTCAGACCCAGGTCTCAAAAGGACAGGGAGTTGAGACAGAAGATCATCTTCATGGAGGCAGCTCTACAGCCTTCCCTGGATCCTCACTAGGAGTCACCCAGAAGACATGAGTCTTCCCCACAGCCCTCAACATCCAAAGACCATGGACAAAATAAATCAGCAGAGGACCCCTCTCGTAAGTCATCAAAAAAGAGAGCGGTGAGTCCAAAGTCTGAACCCCGAGCTAGCCACAAAAGATCTCCGGCACACTCGGTATCTTCAGTACTGTCATCACCGAGATGCTTCAAGCCCAGTTCCCATGGCTCATAAAGATCTGATGCAGCAGATATCATTGACGTGCCTAAGGACCTGATGAGCACAGGCTCCAAGCCAATGGGCAAAGATGGGAGTGGAGAGCACTCCAGTAAGAAGATGCTACCAGTATTCATTGTAGCTTTAGTACTGTCATCTGGGCCCAAGAAGCAGCGAAGGACAAAAAGGCATCCTTTAAAAAGTTAAGTTAAATCTTAGTGAGGAAAACAGAAAGGAGCATAAAATCTGACAAATGAAGTGTAAAAATATAATTAGGAAGGCAAAAAAAGAATTTGAAGAACAGCTAGCCAGAGACTCAAAAAGCAACAGTAAAAAAAAACAACAAAAACTGTAAGTTCATCAGAAGCAGAATGTCTGCTAAACAACCAGTGGGGCCACTGGATGATTGAGATGCTAAAGGAGCACTCCAGGACGATAAGGCCATTGGGGAGAAACTGAGTGATTTCTTTGCATCAATCTTCATGGCTAAGGATGTGAGTGAAATTCCCAAACCTCAGCCATTCTTTTTAGGTGACAAATCTGAGGAACTGTCCCAGATTGAGGTGGTGTTAGAGGAGGTTTTGGAACAAATTGATAAACTAAACAGTAATAAGTCACCAGGACCAGATGGTATTCACCCAAGAGTTCTGAAGGAATGCAAATATGAAATTGCAGCACTACTAACTACTAGCTGTAGTTTGTAACCTATCATTTAAATCAGCTTTCTGTACTAAATGGCTGGAGGATAGCTAATGTGCTGCCAATTTTTTTAAAGGGCTCCAGAGGTGATCCTGGCAATTACAGGCCAATAAGCCTGATTTCAATACCAGGCAAACTGTTGAAACAATAGTAAAGATGAAAATGGTCAGACACATAGATGAACATAATTTGTTGGGGAAGAGTCAACATGGTTTTTATAAAGGGAACTCATGCCTCACCAATCTATTAGAATTCTTTGACGGGGTCAACAAGCATGTGGACAAGGGGGATCCATGGATTGGTAACTACCAGTAGTTAAAAGATAGGAAACAGAGGGTAGGAGTAAATGATCAGTTTTCAAAATGGAAAGTGGTAAAGAGTGGTGTTCCCGAGGGGTTTGTACTGGGACCAGTCCTATTCAGCACATTCATAAATGAACTGGAAAAAAGGGTAAACAGTGAGGTGGCAAAATTTGCAGATGATATAAAACTACTCAAGATAGTCTGCTTGGGACTTAACTGCAAAGAGCTACAAAAGGGTCTCTCAAAACTGGGTGACTGGGCCACAAAATGGCAGATTAAATTCAATGTTGATAAATACAAAGTAATGCACATTGGAAAACATAGTCCCAACTATACATAAAATGATGGGATCTAAATTAACTGTTACCACTCAAGAAAGAGATCTTGGAGTCAGGGCCGGCTTTAGACCGATTCCCCCGAATTGGGCCTTGCGCCTAAGAGGGCCCCGCGCCTAAGAGGGCCTCACGTCCTAAAGAAAAGTGCCTAACTTAGGCACCTTTTTAATTTTTACTCACCCGGCGGCACTTCGGGTCTTCAGCAGCAGGTCCTTCAGTGCTGCCGAAGACTTGGAGTGAGTGAAGGACCCGCTGCTGAAGTGCCACCGAAGACCGGGAGCCCCGCCGGGTGAGTCAACCCTGCCGGGGCCCTGTTGAAACTATTCAAATCGGGCCCCGCACTTCCTAAAGCCGGCCCTGCATTGGAGTCATTGTAGATAATTCTCTGAAAACATCCACTCAATGTGCAGTGGCAGTCAAAAAAAAGCAAACGGATTGTTAGTAATCATTAAAAAAGGAATAGATAATATGACTGAAAATATATTGCCTCTGTATAAATCCATGATAAGCCCACATCTTGAATACTGCATGCAGATGTGGTCGCCCCATCTCAATAGAGATATATTGGAAATGGGAAAGGTTCAGAAAAGGGCAACATAAATGATTAGGAGAAATTAATAAGACGGGGAGTTTTCAGCTTGGAAAAAGATGATTAAGGTGGGATAGGGTAGAGGTCTATAAAATCATGACTGGGAGTGGAGAAAGTAAATAAGGAAGTGTTATTTACTCCTTCTCATAACACAAGAACTAGAAGTCACCAAATAAAATTAATAGGCAGCAGCTTTAAAACAAAAAAAAAAGGAAGTATTTTTTCCACACAATCCACAGGTTTACTTGCCAGAGGATGTTGTGAAGGCCAAGAGTATAACAGGTTTCAAAAAAGAACTAGGTAGTTCATGGAGGATAGATCCATCAATGACTATTAGCCATGATGGGCAGGGATGGTGTCCCTAGCCTCTGTTTACTAGAAGCTGGAAAAGGGGCAACAGGGGATGGATGCCTTGATGATTACCTGTTCTGTTCATTCCCTCTGGGGCACCTGGCATTGGCCACTGTTGGAAGAAAGGATACTGGGCTAGATGGACATTTGGTCTGACCTAGTATAGCCATTCTTATGTCATCGGTGCCCCATCCAGCACTGGAGCAATGGGTGCAGGTGAGATCCGCAATTCCCTCTGTACTACCTGTGGCACCTGGTCAGTTAGCACCGCTGGAATTCTGGGACTCAAGAGGCCCCAGGGTATCTGATATACCAGAGTCTCTTCATCTTAGCACTGGGGACTTTGGTACCGAGTCCTCTCTGAGTACGGTAGACTTCTCTGATACCCTGCCATGCTCCTCCTCTTTCTAGTGGAAAATCAGACAGTGAGCCTGAGGAGGTCATTTCCCACTACTCCTTCCATGCTTCCTATGGTCAGGGCTGGCTCCAGACCCCAGCACGCCAAGCGCGCGCTTGGGGCGGCATGCCGCGGGGGGTGCTCTGCCTGTCGCCGGGAGGGCGGCAGGCGGCTCTGGTGGACCTCCTGCAGGCGTGCCTGCGGAGGGTCCGCTGGTCCCGCGGCTCCGGTGGACCTCCCGCAGGCACGCCTGCGGATGCTCCACCGGAGCCGCGGGACCAGCGGACCCTCCGCAGGCACGTCTGCAGGAGGTCCACCGGAGCCGCGGGACCGGCGACCGCCAGAGCGCCCCCCGCGGCGTGCCACCATGCTTGGGGCGGCGAAATTCCTAGAGCCGCCCCTGCCTATGGTACTTGCTATCAAGAGGCTCCTTGGGTATACCCTCAGTTGTCCCCACCCCATCCTCCTCACAGTATGGCCAGCTTTGGGTGCCACGACTGGGTTCTATTCCATTGCCCCAATGGCCATACTGGGATCTGTGGGCAGCATATTGCCCCCAAACTTCTCGGGCTTCCAGCCTCACCTCTTAGCCCCCAAGACATTCTCCCTCAGCTGCGGCATCCAGAACCTCCAGAAGAGATTGCGGGGGACAGGAGGGTAGACTTGAGGAAGAGGTCACTCGAAGGACAAACATCTCTTCCTCTTTACCAGATGAAGTAATCATGCACCCACCACCATTCCTAGCTGGTGACTTCCAGCTCTTCCAGGACTTGGCAAAAAGGGTTGCAGACACCACTGCAGATACCCTTGGAGGAAGTCTAGGACACTCATCACAAACTCCTTGACATCCTGCACTCTTCCTTGTCCTCCAGAATAGCTCTCCCCATCAATGATGCTCTCCTGGACCGTGTAAAAATTATATGGCAGACACCAGCTCCGGTGATGGCTGCATGTAAGTGGGCTGATAAATATCATGTCCTAGCTAGGGAAACAAATTTTCTTTCCCACCCCATCCAACTCTGTCGTCATAGATGCGGTAAATTCCTGGGGCCCCCCAGCACCAAATGAGATCCACTTTCTATGACAGGGACTGGAAATGTTTGGACCTGTACAGGAGGAAAGCCTGCTTCTTGGCCACACTGCAGTTTCAAATAGCAAATTATTAAGCCTTAACGGTGAAGTACCGGCATGACTTTGTCAGACATTGAAAACTCAGCCGCTTTATTGATCAGCTCCCAGGGTCCGTGTGACCAGTTTTGAGCTATCATCCAGGAAGGACGGCTAGTAGCCAAAACAATGCTCTAGTCAGCCCTTAATGCAGCCGATACAGCATCCCAGTCCATCTCCACAGTGGTGGCTATGCGAGATGCGTAACAGTTACACCTTTCCAGCTTCCCTAAAGAAGTGCAGATGATTGTTGAAGACCTTCCCTTTGAAGGCACTAAGCTGTTTTTAGAGAAAACTGACCTGTCCCTCCATACTCTCAAAGATTCCAGGGTCACTCTCTGCTCATTACAGATCTATATGCCTGGACAAAAGAGAAAATTTAGTCCACAGCCCCAACAAAAATCATGTACCTCTCAATCCTGACTAAATGCTTTTACGAACTTCAAAGAAAGAAATTTAAGTTCTCTAGGTGCAAATCATCAGGTTCACAACCCTCCATGTCACAATTGTCCACCTCCAAACACCAATTTTGATGTGTTAGTCCATGTTAGTCCTGGGAACATATAACATTAGACTGTCTTGGAAATCGTTCACACCAGGTATTCCGTCCACTTCACCTCCCTCCCCACAACACCCTTCCCCATCCTTCTTCAGGGACCCTTCTCACGAGAGTTTACTATGACAAGAAAGAGATCGCCTCCTCCAATTAGGAGCCATAGAACCAGTTCCTCAACATCTATGACGCAAAGGTTTCTGCTCTCACTATTTCCTAATACTCAAGAGGAAGGGAGCACTCAACAAGTTTGTCAAAGCTAAAAAATTAAAGATGGTCACTCTGGCAATGAACATTCCAGCATTGGAACAGGGAGACTGGTTTTTGGCCCTTCACCTTCAGGACATGTATTTCCATAATCCTACAGTCCCAGAGAAAATACCTCAGACTTACTCTGGGACAAGACCACTACCAGTACAGAGTACTCCCCTTCAGGCTATCATTGGCTGCAAGAATATTCTCCAAAGTCCTGTCAGTAGTGGCTGCTCACCTTCACCCCCAGTGGTCATGACCTACCCCAGCCTGGACGATTGCCTCCTCAGAGCCCATTCCTTCAATAAGGCTCACCAGGTAACCAAATCCAAAACAGACTTGTTCACAGAACTGAGCCTACAGATCAATGACCAGAAATCAACCCTTATCCCAGCACAGGGCCAGGAATTCACGGGGGCCGACCTCAGCCTGTTACAGGCCAAAGCTCTCCTACCACAGCATGGTTCTTCTCCTGCTCATGCTCGCGGACATAGTACAAACCCGCCCTCAAATATCAGCCAGACACTGCTCCGAACTCTTGGGATATATGCATCTGGCACAGCAGCAGTACTTCATGCCAGGTTTCACATGCAATGTCTCTAGATGTGGTTCAGCTTGGTCTATAGACCAAACAGACAGACTAGACAAATCAATGTCTCTGCTCTACCAAGGTCAGGAACTCCCTGGACTAATGGAAAAATCCAGCAGATGTTTGCAAAGGGATCCCCTTTTTGCAAACTTCCCTGTCAATACTTCTCACCACTGATGCATCACTGAAAGGATGGGGCACACATCTAAACGACCTTACGACACAATGTAAGTGGTCGTCCACAGAGAGATCCCTCTACGTCAACATCCTTGAGCTCAGGGCAGTCAGGAATTCCTGCAACCATTTCTTCCAGCTGATCAAAGGAAAACACACGAGAATCCTAACAGATAACATAGCATGTGGTATTACATAAATCGACAGGAAGGAGCCAGGTTGCCCTCCCTCTGTGCAGAAGCACTAAAGTTATGGAACTGGTGCCTCTCCCACAAAATCACACTATCAGCGGCCTACTGTCTGGGCACACAGCTCGATAGTGGACAGTCTCAGTTGCAAGTTCCCACACAACCATGCACAGATGACTCATGCCTCTTGATACTTAGGGGGGGCACAATCTAAAGGTGAGGACATGTGACTGCCCCACATGTCTCCTCTGCCCAGCAACTTCTCTGACCTCTGCGCAGTCCGGCACTGCCTCACTCTCCCAGCTCCACTGAGCTACCTGCAGGGGGGCAGGGAGGGGGGAGCTCTGTCCTTCTCCCACTGTGCCCACGTTCGGCCGCTCTTCCTGGCAGCTGGGCCCGGGTGGGGAGTAGGAGGGAGCTGCTTCTCACACGGCTGAAGCTGGCCGCTCTGGGTTGCTGCTCTTGGCAGCGTGACAGCTGCCTGAGAGAGAGCCTGGAGGGGGAGATGGTGGCCCACCCCCCTGCTCTCTGTCCGGGCCTGGCTGCCGGGAACAGGAGTTGAGCGTAATTTCCAGCTTGCTTGGCCCCTGTCCCTGACTCCCTGGCAGCCGGGCGGGGAGCAGAGGAGGCAGGGCAGGCCGCTACCTCTCCGGGCAGGCTCTCTCTCAGGCAGCCACTACACTGCACAGAGCAGAGGCCCAGAGCAGTTGGTGTGAAAAGTGGCTGGTCCCGCCCCTTCTGCTCCCTGCCCAGGCCCAGCTGCCAGGGACAGGGGTTGAGCATGCCGGGGGCAGGAGCAGTGAGAGGAGGACAGAGCCCCTCTCCGTCCCTCCTGGCAGACCAAATGGTAATGGGTGGGGAGCACTTGACCTCACCTGTCCCCCCATGCATCACCTATGACTGGAGGGAGCACACCGTGATGTTCTGTAGGAGTGCTAGTTCAAAAAGAGAAAATACCAGGCCCATGATAGTGATGTGGGGGAATTATTCGAGAGCTTTTGCAGAGTTTTGACAGATATAAAAGAAAGTATGTTGGCCATACTCTGCCTCAGTGAATGCAGTTGTATGGGTATTCCTGGTGGCATATTTTGGCCGTATGTTTTTAGTTTTGCCTTCATTTTTAGCATTTCTCATTGGAGTATCAGCTCTCACATGGATTGACCACAGCTTCAACTGATGCTGCTACCTAATAGTCTGCAGCTCTTATAGGGAACACAAAGCAGGTGATCATGAATTGTTTCTTTTCTGCACACAGTCTTTAGTGTAGGAAATTTTTTCCTGACTTTTATGAACTTTAGTTATTACACGCATCTGACGAAGTGGGTATTCACCCACGAAAGCTCATGCTCCAAAACGTCTGTTAGTCTATAAGGTGCCACAGGACTCTTTGCTGCTTTTACTCTCATTTATGAGCAATGCTTTGCTTTACAGGTTCTAGGATTACATTTTGTTGCTTCTTAGCAATGAACTAGATATAAGCTGCTACTTTGTTCTCCAGTTGCTTGTTAATAGAATTTGGATTCCAACCTCATACATAGTACCTTGAAAAAACTTTTACCTAAACCTTTTTGGCTTTAAATACCTTTCAGAGTATGTTGGTAAGAAACCAGAATAAGAAATAGAGATGTGTAGCTAAGTTTGAAGAAACAGCAGAGCCACAGCAAACTTGGACTTTAATTTAATTGTGAAACAGATATTTTTTACTACTATGGAAATGATGATGGTGCTTTCTGATAAGCAGTTGGAAAATCTTATTTAATTGTTAAGGTATTGCCGAAAACCCAGAACACAATTGATACTGGAGGGGGATCAGAAACTGTGTATTTTTCCTTCTTTTTTTCTCTTTGAATATATTTTGTGACTTTTCTTTCCTTGGCGTTTTCCCTCTTCAAGGGACTCACCACAAATTCATCTTCTTAATTCATTGCCATTTAACAACTCGATGGTATATTCTCAATCCATGTGCAGAGATTTAGCTGTGAGACTCACATTAGCATTCATGAGAAATGTGCACCTAAAATCCTCCACACTAGGTATTGTTATTGCTTCTGGGCTGTAAAGTCAGACATTTGAGTTGGAGTGTTCAAAATAAAATTGTTTCCCGTTAAGAACTGAGAATCCAACTGGACATTATTTTGACATTAAAATATTTAACTTCATGAATTTGTACTTTAAAATTAGGAAATCAGCCTGCTCGATTACCTGTTATTTTATGTCACGGTGTGACTTTTTTCCAAGTTAGGTTATTTGCAAAGCAAGGTTGGTTATGATTAGAAAAACTGTAATAAAAATTTCGATATTAACTGTTACTTAAATGTCAATTCCATTTTCTTAATACACATAGTTCTTTTAGGCTTAAATATTGGTATGTGATGATAAACTGAGTGCATTAATTTAAGTGCAAAGAGCCAAATTCTCTTCTCAGTTTCACCAGTGTAAATGTAGATCAACTCCATTGACTTTTATGGATTTGTCAGTTCCACATGTGGTTCAGACACTCTGTGCTGCTCCCCTTTCCTCTCATGTCCCATCCCCAACCCCTTTGCTTCCTGACAATATGTAGGAGAACTGTAGGGCTCAAAGTCTGGTAAATTCTGCAGAACTCCAATGGGGTTCAGGCAAAGACCTGTAAAAAAGGACTAAAAAACTGAGTAAATGCTGGGAAATCCAGGTTACCAGCAATGTAAATATCCATTTCTATGTGTGGAACTATTGCAGAGAAGGGAGTTTGTTTTCTCCAATAACTTGCTATAATTAATATTGAGAAAAGTTTGCATATTTGTCTAATTCAGGAGTAGGCAAACTACGGCCCGCAGGCTGGATCCGGCACATCAGGGCTTTGGATCCAGCCCGCGGGATTGCCCCCCTTGGTGCCGCGGGCCCCGCACCGCTCTCAGAAGCGGCTGGCACCACTTCCCCAGGGCCCCTTGCGTCCAAGCACCGCCTCCTGCAGCTCCGGGAACAGGGAACCACGGCCAATGGGAGCTTCAGGGAAGGTACATGGAGGAGTGGCAAGGGCAGCACACGGAGAGCCCTCCGCCACCCCAGGGGCCGCAGCGCTTTCTGGAGCGGCGCGGCGTGGGGTCAGGGCAGGCATGCAGGGAGCCTGCCCTGGCCCCAGTGCATGCCGCTGCCACCCCAGAGCCGCTTTAGGTAAGCGGTGCCAGGCCGGAGCCCGAATCCCGCCTGCCCCCCAACTCCCTTCCCTAAGCTCCCTGCCTGAGCCTTGCACCCCTCCTCCACCCCAACTCCCTGCCCTGAGCCCCCTCCTGCACTCCGCACCCCTCCTCTACCCCAAATCCCTGCCCTGAGCCCCCTCATACACCCCACACCCCTCCTCTGGCCCAATCCCTTGCCCTGAGCCCCTTCTTGAACACCGCACCCCCTCTCCCACCTCGCACTCCCTCCCACACCCCAACCACCTGCCCCGGCCCTGCATACAATTTCGGCCCAAAAAGTTTGCCCACCCTGGGTCTAACTTTTATGTTTCATGTATATATTGTTCCTGCTCCTTTGATACTGTTAGGGTGTCTAAATAAATCCATCTTTTGTTTTGTGTTGGCTTGTTGGAGTGCTGCTTGTAGATAAAGAGTATAGAAGAGGATAAGTAGCCTAATTTGGTCTTCCCTTGAGATATGCTGTATTTAAAATCATAATCATAAGAGGGATATCCGTGAGCTCTAATATGCTCTAATATGTTTTAAGCAAACTGAATTGTGATATTGGCATACAATTAAAGAACCCCTTGATATGGACATGTCCAATACTTATCGCAGGTATCTGTAGCAATCCCATTTCAAACTAATTTTGGTATAAATCATTTCTTCTTCAGAAACAGAAATCAGGAAAAGCTGTAAAAAGAGAATGGATAGAAACACAGCACTGGAGTTTCTGCAGCATAGTTACAGACTTTAGTTGGTTTGCATTGTACACATTCAAGTCCAAATTCTGGTCCCAGTGGAAATATTGTCATTGCCTTCAGTGGAAGCAGAATTTTGTCCTTAAATAAATATTCAGTACAGCAAAGGGCATGAGCTTTTTGCAGAATATGGTGTTTTCTATAGTTAAATATGTAACATGGAGACAATCCTGCTAGTCTGAACATCCCACTGAATGGGATACGGTGTCCTTGTAGCCTACCTTGTATACGTTTATAAAAGTAATATAAGTATTCATTAAGAAACGACTGATGGCTTGTATTAAGACAGAAAACCCTGGGATTGGTGGGGATCACATCCTCATGCATGTGGTTAAGTACAATAAGTAGTCTGTGTTGATTCTTTAAGACTTATTAAAGGTGGATGGTACAATTATACTTTTTAAATGTAAAGGCATTTTGCACTTTTTCACCACCTTGTCTCATTTCGATTGTAAAGTATGGAAGGGCGAATTCAGTCTGAAAACTCCCTCTTTAGGCCCAATTAGTGAATTTTACTGAGTAATAAGAAATTTAAAAAAAATTATGGTTGTAGCAGCATGCACTACTACCTCGTATGGATCTCTCCATTTTCATTATAAGGAAGAGGTGTTGATAATTCAGTTCAAAATTGCTTTAGGCCAATATCTGGCGCACAGGTTGTCAGCACAGGAGCATTTATATATTTATTTGTAAGGAGTGGGTTTTTTGGTTTTTTTTTAAGTCTATGGAGTGTTATAGCGTGAGTCTACAGTTCATTCAACTCCCAATCATTCCCTCACTTCCTGGGCTGGTAGTGGCTGAGAGCAGCACTCCCACTTGGGACAAGGAAAGTGCTGAATCTCTACACCAGGTTCCCCTCTTTTTCCAGATAAGTTCAAGCTGCTACTTGTCACCTTCAAGGGTTTCAGTAGCTGGGATCTTGCCTGTGCCCCAAGCCCTTTTTCACTCTGAGCTCTTTCCTATTTCTTCTGCTCCATCGAAGTTGTGCTACAAACCACAATCCTTTGACCTTACTGAAGATTACTCCAGGGGAAATTCTGCACCAAAATATTAAAAATTCTGCACACAGTATTTTAAAATTCTGCAAATTTTATTTGTCAAAATAACGCTACATAATCACACCAGTTTCAATTATTGTGGTAATTTATTTCAAAATACTTGTCAGCAAGTATGTCTGTAACAATACAAACACACACAAAAATTCCCCCAGGAGCAGAGTTAAAGAAACCCCTATGAAAACCCAGCTCCTGTTTCTCTGTCCCCTGGGCCCCAGAGCCGAGCTGCGGGGCATCCCCCCAGTCAATATATCTGAATCCCCCACTCCCCAGAGTCCAGCTGTGGGGGCCCCCAAGCCCAGGTACCCGCATCCATTTCTCCCCCCAGAGCCCACCCACCGGACCCCCCCAGCCCAGACACCTGCACTCCCTCTCCCACAACCCACCCGCAGGCTCCCCCCAGCCCAGACATCCACACCCCCTTCCTCCCAGAGCCCAGATGTAGTCCCCTCAACCCACACACCTGTACCCCTCAGCAGGGCCGGCTCTACAGTTTTCGCACCCCAAGCAGCTGGCGGCGGGGGCAGTTCATGTGCCCTTAGGGAGGCAGGCACGTTTCCGCGGCAGCGGCAGTTCGGCGGCAGCTTCTATGTTTAGCTGAAGCTGCCGCGGAAACGCGCCTGCCGCCCTAAGGGCTCACGGACTGCCCCCGCCACCCGTGGTGGCAATTTGGCATGCTGCTTGGGGGCAAAACAAGGGGGACCACCGCCCCTTACAGATTGCCGCCCCAAGCACCAGCTTGGAATGCTGGTGCCTGGAGACGGCCCTGCCCCTCAGAGCCCAGGAATCCCAAGGGAGATGGCCTGATGCTGGGTTCCAGGCTTGCACAGAGTTTCCTGTGCATTGCCTCCTTCCTTCTGGGCAGGCAGGTAACTACAGCTGCCGGGAATGCTCTCGCTCCCTCCCCCTCCTCCTGGGAGTGTTTTCTCTATGCGAGCTGGGTTCTGCCAAGTCCAGTGGCCCCTAATGGCGGCCTGCAGCCCATTTCTGTGAGGGAAAGGATATTCTGTGCACACAACATTAATTTCTGCAAAATTCTGCGTTGTGTAGTGGTGCAGAATTCCCTCAGGTGGAGATGATGGACTCTGTCCCCAATTCAGGAAAGCCTCCCATGCTTCAAGTTAAACATGTCCATAAGTGCTTTGCTGGATTGGTATCATTGGTCCAGAGTGCTCAATACCTTGAAGGATTGAGCCACAGCAAAGGAGAAATAGAAGGATCTCAAAGAACTTCAATTCACCTTTTTTTTTAAATTTTAAATATAGCAGTTGTATGTGTTTATAAGTGATAGCAATGCAAAGAATAAGCATCAGATGTCATGATTTCAAACACTGCCTTTGCAATATCTGGAAATTATTTGGAGCTTTTAATAGAATGCACTTCTTACACATCTTTCATCAAGGGACCCCAAAAGTGGCCCTGAATATAGATTTCAGTGTTTCCCAGAAGGGGACACAGGGCACAGGAATGGAACAGTTGGTCAGTTAATGTGTTCCTGTGTTTTCAGATAAAGCAGCAGGACTTTCCTTGAAAACTGGCCTCCATACCCTTCTGGCTGCTCCTAATGTAGTTGACTGCAGGTGTAACTCAAATGTACAGAGTTGCAGGCTCCATCATCAGCTCACTGGCCCAAGTTTTCTTAATCTTCTCTGTTCTTATGGGACTCAGATCTCTCACAGTAGCAATGCAACCCAGTTCCACAAAGCCTTCCCAAACAATGGCATGTAGTGGGGAGGGAATGAGGAACAAAAATCATGTAAGAACAAGGAGAATAAAAAAAGAGGAAATCAAGTTTAAAAAATATGCTAAGGGGAAAAAAGGACATAGACAAAATATGTCAGGAGAATAAGAGAAAATGGACAGAAGGAAGATGGTTGTAAGTGGGGCAGGGTGAGAAGTGGGAGGATATGGTGAATCACAGTGTTCTTATAACCTGTAGTGAAATAGTCATTTTTGGTCATTTTAAACTTTGAAAGTTATTCAGAATAAACAAAGAGCTAGACATACAGAATATATTATAATAAAAATAATCAATAACACAACACGGAGTATAGGATGCCAGGCATTTATAAAATCTTCCATAGTTTTTACTCACGATGTTTACTCCTTCAAGAATGTTGCATACCCATGAAGCTGACAAAGACAATTATCTCTTTCTAGAATAATTCCCAAAAGGGAGTTTTCGGGTCCAAAAATTTAATCCAGCATTTGAGAATGCTGAGAAATCCTGAGTGTTTATTACCTGATCACTAAATTTAACAGCTGGATTATGAGAGGCTTTTTTGTGTGTGGCTATAGAAGAGTTTCTATCCACTTAACATGCCATAAAATAACCAAACTTTTCATGAATATGCTTGAAAAGTTAATGTTCTGACCTCACCCTGGAAGATTTCTTTTGAAATCATTTTCAAGAAAGAAGTAAAAAGACAAAGTAACATACTTTTTATTTTTTTAGAACAGGCATCACTTCTCAAGGGCTATTCCATTTTGGGGGAGGGAAATAATTTCCTGTACTTTTAATAGAAACAAGATTTCTTTTTATCTGTAATTAAATCCACAAGTTGTTATTCTCTGAAAATCCTTGTGGACCGTGACTTGATTGTTACAAAAAATGAATGACTTGAAGAGCTTCCTAATATCAGTTTAGTGTAAGAATCTCATTTATTATTCATTAATTTGGTATTCATTGTAATAGCACTAATCATAATTAACTCATTGGGTAGGCGTGAGAGTGTCGTGTACACTGTAATTCCATAGGAACTCTGTTTTTAGTCATCTTCAGCAAAACATTCTTTGTAAGTGAAATGCAGTTCTTCCAATAGTGTGTTAGTTTATTTCTGTTTATAATTATATGCCTGTATTTTATGTAAAGTGAAAACCATCAGACATATAGGGTGAACTGAAATTAAAATGACTGTATACATGTATATGCTCCCTTGCCTGTTTTTCTGAATTTATAGTGCTAGATTCCCAGCTATTGTAAATCAGCATAGCTTCAGCCAGTTTATACCAGCTGGAAATCTGGCCCATGAAGGGCTATCATGAGCTGCTTGCATGAACTAAGCACGAATAACAGCAGGTAAATGTTTTTTGTATTACCAGAACAGAGCAAACAAAATTATATAAATTGAAAGTAATTTTATTTTTGAGAATCATTAAGAAAAAATTAATTATTTGGGGGGGCTCTGTGAAATAATTTTAGTTGAAATTTGAAAACCTGAGAATTTGAGATTTTTGCAATGTCATCCTGATTTCACAAAATTTGAACTAATTTTGTGAGGGAAAAAAACCTTTCTGACATTAGTGGGTTTTCACTTAAAGCTATGACCATTTTTAGTTTAAATGGTCCTGTCTTTGAGCAAAAACTTCAGTTTAGTATTTCAGAGGTACATTTTTTCTTTCCAAGAAGATCACTGTTCACATCTAAACACATGAAATTTCCTGTTCTGTCATATTTTGATATGAAACGTCATTTCACAAATATTTAATGAAAAGCTACAAAATTGTCCAGAAGGGAATTACAGTTCTCCCCTGTTCCCGCCCCCCCGCCCTGCCTCAGTCCTATGTTACTTCAACACCAACTGTCTCAAATACCATTTCTCCTTGAGCATCTTGAGCCTAGGTAATGTTATTGAGTTAAAACATAATTGCGAGGAGTCAAGTTAGCTGACATGAAGCTGTCCATGAGTAACTTTTGGTCATTGTAGTCAAGGCCATGTTATAATCAGCATCCAGTTACTATTTAGGATGACTAGCTTGACATGATGCTGAACATGGTTTGTCTTTGTCTGCCGTGATTCATGGATTGATAGATTCCAAGGCCAGAAGGGAACACTGTGATCATCTAGTTTGAATTCCTGTATAACTCAGGCCATAGAACTTCCCCAAATAATTCCTTGAGTATTCCTTTTAGAAAAACATCCTATCTGGATTTTAAAATTGTCAGTGATGGAGAATCCACCATGATCATTGATCAAGCAAACTTGTAATCTCATCATAAAAAGATATCACGTTTGGTTGACATGATCTATTTTCCATAAACCCATGTTGATTGGCCTTAATTATATTACCCTTTTTTAATTCTTTAATTGAGCCCCATATTAGCTGTTCCATTATCTTTCTCAGGATTGATTTCAGACTGACAGACCAATAATTACCAGGGTCATCCCGTGTACCCTTTTAAAATACTGACAAAACATTTGCTTTCTTTCAGTCTTCTGGAACTTCCCAGTTGTTGAAAATCAACATTAACAGTCCAGTGAACTCCTCGGACAGCTCTTTTAAAACTCTTGTTAACCTGTCAGTCATGCTCAGCTAACTCTACTCCTAAGAATCATGGTTAAACATAAAATTTCCTAGTTGAAACAAGCCCTCTGTGCTGTTTCCATTGCCTTAAAGGTCCAGCCCAAAGCTGGGGGCGGGGGTGGCATAGAGCTGTACTGCTTAAAGAGGAGTATTAGGAGCCATTCTGTCTGGGGAGAATTTTTCTTTTCCCCCTCCCTTCACACTTACTGTACTCCTGTTTTACGACCAGGTGCAGTCTGCTCCCAATTTATAACTATTATACATAGGAATAAAGAGAGAAAGATAATGTTTTGACCATCTATAGCTTTCTTCAAGTAATATTCTCTATACATATTACCTTTCTCCTAAGCATAGCCTAAGGAGGGCTATGAAGTGGCTAAGATATTGTCCGCAGACTTGTAGCCCTACCTATGGTACAGAATTGCTTAGTATATAAGGGCTTGATCTGAGCCTGCTGAAGTCAATGGGAGCCTTTGCATTGACTTTATTTTGGGCTTTGACTCAGTCCCCAATTGCTTAAGCTGTGATGCCTTTCCTTTAAACTAATGGCTGGCATGCCATAGGATTTTTCAGAGGTTTTGATAAATTTGAGGTGTTTTGGGGCCACCATCTGGCATTCACAACTGGAACACAAGACTTGACATATTTGAACTTTTCACTCAGTTTTGGTATATGAGGGTATGTCTACACTGCATACTAAGCCTTGTCTCTGACTCAGGTTTGAGCCCAAGCCACACTTCTAACCACTCACAAATCAATCTGACTTGGGTCAGCAAGCACTCAGGACCACGGTCTTAGTACTCTGCTAGGGGGTGAGTCAGAGCCCAAGCCCTGCTGTGATTTGGGTTCAAGCCCTGTCATTCACAACTCAAGCCTCAGACCTGAGTCACAAGGTTTGTGTGATGCAGCATAAACACGTTAGATGATTCTGAGACCCGAGTCCAAAAATTGTAAGCTCAGGTTTACAATGCAGTGGGGATGCTCTAGCATGGATTTGAAAACACCAAGTCCATAAGCCCCGGTCCCACAGGCCTGAGTTTACAATGCCATGTAGACATACTCTGAATGATAGAATACTCAGTAAGACACATGACCCTTCCAATATTTTAGAAAGTGAAAGAAAACATTCTCAAGCTATAAATGCTGAAGAGGGCGAATAACAATTGCTGATGACAGAGCAAGTTATATAATTCACCTGCATATGCCTGTTTATATGCTGCATATTCACTGGTCTGCTTAGCTGGTAGATTTTAGTTTGGAATAGGTTTTGCTGTTTTGAATGCTCAGGGTAGCTAGATAGTGGTTTATTTTACCATCTGTGCACACCTGCCTTCCACTAACAGCAGGCATAACTTTTAAAAAATAATCAAACCCTGTGTAAGTAACGATATTTCTTAAAAGATCTCATAAAAAATCCCCAAACAAAAACTATTTTTTGAGAAGCGCTTGTTGTGATTTCAGTGCTTCTGTAGAAGTCATAGGCTTTGACTTTACTCCAAGAGGCTTTACTCCATTTTTGGCAGGAAGTGACAGTGTGTGATGAAAGTAAATCACTAGTCTGTAGTTCAGTTAATAAGAACAGCTGGGCTTTTTGAAGGATTTCTTCAGGTAGGTTTCAATTGATATTGAAATTATTTTCTTTTAAAGGCTAGTATGGTTCTAGTATAAACTTCCTTTTTCTGCAGATGCTGTGTGCACGACTATGGCTGGTAGCATATTTGGGTCTCAGCATTACCACAGAAGGTGGCATATTAAAAAAATTGTCCAGCATTTATATTCATAAAAATAATTGTTGCACAAAACACACACAATTAAACTTCTGTTTAAATTACTAACAAGGAAAGCAAAGCACAAGAAGAAAACTTGAACACTAGCACAGAATAGAATATTGGTATAAAGGGATATAGCTTGTTTAGGAAGGATGGGCAGGATAAAAAGAGAGGAGATGTTGCATTATACATCAAGAAAATTATATATATATACATAAACACATAGGCACCGACTTCCCTTCCGCCCGGTGGGTGCTCAACCCCACTGCTGGCCCCACCTCTGCCCTGCCTCTTCTACACCTCCTCCTCTGAGTGTGCCGCGTCCCCTCCCATTCCTTCCCCTCCCTCCCAGAAAGTCCTAAGCATCGCCAAACAGCTGTTAGGCAGCAGGGGTGCAGGAAGCACTGGGAGGGAGGAGGAGGAGCAGGGACACGGTGTGCTCTGGGGAGGGAAGGAGGCGAGAGGAGGGAGCTTGGCTGCCGGTGGGTGCGGCGCACCCGTTAATTTTTCCCCGTGGGTGCTACAGCCCCGGAGCACCCACAGAGTCGGCGCCTATGCAAACACCCACACCCACACACTTGTTCTGAAGTCCAGAAGGAGGTGGGAAGCAGACCAGCTGATTGTCTATGGGCAAGGATAACAAAGGTAAAAAATAGGGTTAAATCATAGTCTGGGTCTACTATAGGCCACCAAATCAGGGAGAGGAGGTGGATGATGTGTTTCTGGAATAAATAACAGAAATATCCAGAACACAAGACATGGTAATAATGAGGGACTTTAAATACCCAGACATCTGTTGGAAATAAGATAAGGCAAAACACAAAATTTCTAGTACGTTCTTGGACTGTATTAGGGACAACTTTTTGTTCCAGAAAAGGGAGGAAGTGACCAAGGGGTCAGACATTTTAGACTTGATTTTGACCAACAGGGAGGAATTGGTAGCAAATGTGAAAGTAGAAGACTATGTGGGTGAAAGTGATGATAAAATGATAGATTTCATGATTCTAAGGAAAGGAAGGAGTGAGTGCAGCAGAATAAGAACCATGGACTTCAAAATAAGCAGACTTTCACAAACTTAGAGAACTGGTAGGCAAGATCCCATGGGAACAAAAACTTAGGGAAAAAGTAGTTGAGGAGAGCTGCCAGTGTCTCACAGAGACGACATCAAAGGCACAACTGCAAACCATCCCAACATGAAGGAAAGAAAGGGAGAATAGTAAGAGGCCAATATGGTTTCATCAGGAGCTCATTAATTACCTGAAAATAAAAAAAGAATCCTACAAAAAGTGGAAACGGATGAATTGCTAAGGAGGAATGCAAAAGAATAGCACAAGCATATAGGAACAAAATCAGAAAAACTAAGGCACAAAATGAGTTATTCCAAGCAAGGAACATGAAAGGCAGTAAGAAGAGGTTCTTTAAATACGTTAGGAGCAAGAGGAAAATGAAGGAAAGTGTAAGTCCTCAACTACTGGGGAAGAAGAGCTAATAACTGATGATATCAAGAAGGCTAAGGTGTTAAATCTCTATTTTGTTTCATTCTTCACTGAACAGGTTAGTGGTGTCCAGATACTCAACACAATTAGTACTAACAACAAGGGGGAAGGAATGTACCCAAAATAGAGAAAGAATAGGTTAAAAATATGTAGATAAGTTAGATGTATTCAAGTAATCAGGGCATGATGAAATGCATCCTGGGGTACTTAAGGAACTAGCTGAAGCAATATCGGAACCAGTAGAAATCATCTTTGAGAACTCTTGAAGGATAGATGAAGTTCCAGAAGACTGGTAAAGGGCAAACATAGTACCTATTTTTAAAAAGGGGAACAAAGAGGATGTGGGGAATTACAAACCAGTCAGCTAACGTCAATGCCTGGAAACAATGAAACAATCCGTCTGTAAGCACTTGGAGGATAATAGGGTTATAAAGAATAGCCAGCATGGATTTATCAGAAACAAATCATGCCAAACCAGCCTCATTTTCTTCTTTGACAGGGTTACTGGCCTAGTGGGTGTGATATATTTGATTTTTGGTAAGGCTTTTGACTCAGTCTCATGTAACATTCTCATAAGCAAACTAGTAGCGTGTATCTTGTTGAGTCCTGCAAGGAACAGTCCTGGGTCTGGTAGTATTCAGTATTTTAATGAATAACTTGGATAATGGAATGGAGAGTATGCTATAAAATTTGCAGATGACATTAAGCTGGGAGGCATTGCAAATAATTTGGAGGACAGGATTAGAATTCAAAACGGCCTGGAGAAATTGGAGAATTGGCCTGAATTCAACAAGATGAAATTCAATAAACAGAAGTGAAAAATACATCACTTAGGTAGGAAGGAACAATCAAATACACAACTACAAAGTGGGGAATATCTGCTGAAAAGGATCTAGGGGTCATAGTGAATCACACACTGAATATGAGTCAATAATGGGATACAGCTGCAAAAAATGCTAATATCCTACTAAGGTGAACATAGGACATGGAAATAGTTGTCCTGCTCTACTCAGCACTTGTGAGGCCTCAGCTGGAACACTGTGTGCAATTCTGGGTGCCACTCTTTAGGAAAAATATGAACAAATTGTAGAGAGTCCAGAGGCGAGAAACAAAAACGATTCACAGTTTAGAAAACCTGACCTATGAGGAAAGTTTAAAAAACTGGGCATGTTTAGTCTTGAGAAAAGAGGACTGAGGGGGAAGTTGATAAGTCTTCAAATATGTTAAGGACTGTTATAAAGAAGATGGTGATCAATTGTTCTCTATGTCCTCTGAATGTGAGACAAAAATTAATGGGCTTAATCTGATGCAAGGGATATTTAGACTAGATAGTAGGAAAAACTGTCTAACTATGAGGGTTGTTAAGCTCTGGAATAGGCTTCCAAGGGAGGTTGTGGAATCCCCATCATTGGAACTTTAAAAATTTTTTAAAACAGGTTGGACAAACACATGTCAGGGTTTTGGTTCACTTGGTCTTGCCACAGTGCAGAGGACTGGACTTGATGACTTCTTGAGTTCCCTTCCAGACCTATATTTCTATGATTGTGTGGTGCACTTAAAAGAAAATGTCTTCCCAAATCTTCACTGAGCCCTTTAGTAGGCAGTGTGCTCTAGTGCATCTTTACACTGGAGCATCTATTATCCTGTTCCTCCATGGGCAAACCTTCTGGGACCAAGGAAAGAAGAGTGTTTAATAAACCTCTAGTTTCTTCACATTTTACTGCTACCTCCCAGCATGAGCAGAAGAGGTTGTCTATCAAAATGACCCTCTTGTGAGACTGCTTTTCCCTGACTGCCCTATGAAAACCCTGCTCTAGATAGAGTGAGGATTATAACCAGAGCCTGTGCCAAGCTCCAAGATGGGGGAGGGATAGCTCAGTGGTTTGAGCATTGGCCTGCTAAACCCAGGGTTGTGAGTTCAGTCTTTGAGGGGGCCACTTAGGGATCTGGGGCAAAATCAGTACTTGGTCCTGCTAGTGGAGGCTGGACTCAATGACCTTTTAAGGTCCCTTCCAGTTCTAGGAGTTAGGATATCTCATTTATTTTAAGAAACCTCTCTACTGCATTTGTTCTCCCTTTGATGATTTGGCCTGTTTATTCCCTTTCCCTGGACCTTCCAGAAGGTGTTTAAGTATCAGGCAGAGGAGTACACTAGTTGCGGGTGGAACTGTGGATATTATTTGTTACTTTGTAAGAAGCCTGCCGTAGGAGGTGGTGCAGGTGTTTCCATGGTGCTTCTGGAGCCTAGTACCTGAGATCGGCACAATATCTCTAAGAAACCCTGGGCAGTACAGTGCCACTCCCCCCAGTGTGTCACCAAGCAAGGGTCAGGCACATTCTGGTCAATAACATGGGCAACCATCAGCTAAGCCAAAGAAGGGAAGTCCAGCACGTTCAGCTTCTAGACCTCCAGTCTTGCTGTTGTAGGATACAGCTACAAAGTATAATGGTAGGATTGCTGGAAACAACCATCATTCTTTCCTCAGGAAACCATTTTCTCCCCTTGCATGAGAATTTCCTGTCACTCTGTGCTCCCTAATTATGTATCTCTACACTTAAAAAAGAATGGCAGTACACATTGAATTTTACCTGGATACAGCCATCAAAATCTCCTGATTTTCCTATTCATACTGAAGTGCACAGTCAATTTCCTTTTATCTTTCTTTGTGCCATTTCCTGGAAAACAGCTTTGCTGTTTAATAAACTTTTTAAAAATGTTTTTAAAATATACACATTTTTGTTTTTAGATTGAATATCATTTTCAAAAATACCTAAGTGTACCATGTCCATTTTTACACAAGTTTTGACATTTAAAAGCATAAGCCTTATTGTCTTTCAGTGAGATGCAGGCCCTGATTCTCTAAGGTATTTAGGAAATGAATGGGATTTAGGTGCCTAAATATCTTTGAGGCTTTTGTATCATGTTCAGTGGAACTGGAGTGAGAGGGCCCAAGTGCCCTAGAGAGACTGTTATTGGTGGGACACCAGGGAATGTGGGGTTGAAGCAACTCATCCACATAAACAGAGCAGTGCACAGAGTTTAATAAAGTTCCACTTGTTCAACTTAACCTGCACTCTTTGCTAATGAAACACATTTGGGTGTAAGCACCTAACGCACTTTCAGCAATGGGACATATGTTCCTAAATTACTTAGGTACTTTTGAAAATTTTACCCTGAACTTCTCTGGGTTTTTAAATATTCACTGGAGTTGTCCTTAAGCATTAATGGGAGGTATATTGTCTGCATTAGCTACAGAATCATTCCTTTGTTGTCAATGAACAGAAGTTGAAATTCAGCTATTAAAAAGTTTATAAACTCTCTGTAAATGCACTTTTATATTGTGCCAGATTTTATTACAGGAATAATTAGGAAACCTTAGTGGTCTGACTCCTTTGGACAAGTTAAGGTTTTATTTCTCTAATGAAGTTTTTTTCCTTTCACATCTTTTACATACACTTAAGTTCTCTTTATTCTCCTAAATCTGAAAATAATATCCTTTTGAGCAACAGAATATGGAATGTCACACTCACTTGAAGCAAAACCTCCTCCAGGAAATTATTTTATGTGTGCTTCTTTTGTGCAAGATACACATACATACAGTGCTATTAGTCTGTATAAAAATGGATGTCTGTCTGAATGTATTAGAGGGAAAACTATTTCCATACAGTGGAATTATATTTGCATCTATTTTTGCAATAGCTGATGACACAAAGAAGAAAAGATTGAAAATCCAACCTCGCATGATGGGATTTCTAAGGCAACTATAAATTGATGGGTTGCTTTATCTTCTCAGATTTTAGCATGTTGATGCTCATGTCTTCTTTGCCAGTGCATGAGTAATATGTCTGAATGGACTGTGGAGCATTGCCCAGTTACCAGTTGATGCAGGGAGTGATACTGCCATGAGGCCAAGAAATGTGGTGAGCTGACTTTCTGTCTTTGACATAACCTGAATAAATAGTGGGCATTTAGAGGAACTGCCAACCTTAAGTAGTAATGGAGAGTATCAATTCAGAGCAAGACATTTGTCACCTCTTTTTTCCAGGGCTTGATCTTGTGAGGTTCTGAGTGCCTCCTGGAAGATGCTGAAGGCCCACAGGTTTCAATGACATTATTGTGAGCCAAGGGCCCTCAGTACTTCACAGTATCAAGCATGCAGCCAGCAAGAGAATTGACAATGACTGTTTCATAATAAGCAAAGTAGAGGGTATTACATGTGTGTGCAGCTGCCCTCCTTTTCTCTAGAAACAGCCTGCCTGCTAGACTTAAAAAGTAGAAGGTGCAGGAGGAAGAAGTCTATTCCCATTTTAAAAAATGCCCCTAAAATTATATTAATAATAAAAAATCCACAGTTGCATTACCTCATTAGAGAGAAAAATTCTTAAAAGCATATAAACCCTCATGCTTTAACTTTTTGGGGTTTAAAAAAACCAACCACTTTCCTCTATAGGCAGATTATTCTGTGATTGTCCATTATAGGATATTTTGCTTCTTTCTTTGAACCTTTGACAGAGACAAGATATTGGAGTAGGTGGACCATTGGTTTGATCTGTTATAGCAGTTCTTATGATCCTAGCTCAACCATTTGGAAATAAATATTGCACCATTTATCACTGTCACCTTTATCTCCATGATCATCATTGCCCTGACAGCAATTAGAACAATAACAAGAAATTTCATTTGGCTTTGTCATTTCTTTTTAAAATATAAACTGTAGATTATTAGTAGTAAATCCGAAGCTTGCTGAATTTTTTTTCATATTTTGGAGATAACAATTAAGCTACATTCAAATCCGCAATATTAAATCTGACAGAGAAACATTCTAAATTGCTGATTAACGATACTGGAATATGCAGGAACCTGTTTTAAAAATTTTAATATATTAAACAAAGTAACTGGACTAAGAATGTAGATTTAATAACAATCACTGATACATATCAGTTATTGTGGATTAAATGAGACTTCAGCTTTTTATAATGTCAATAACAAGACATCTTTGCATTGTCCTGATATTTCCATTATTTCACTATTTTGACATGCTGGGTTTATTTCCAGTATCCCCTATTCATTTCTCTTTATTTAAGCTTTTACCAGACTTCATGTAGTTCATCTCCACATGCTATACTACACAGAACCATGGATCTGCTCCTACTCCCAATGAATTTCCATCAACTTCAATGGGAGTAGGATCAGACACCCTGAATCAAATTTACCCTGGTGTAACCACATTGAAGTCCAGGGTGAAATGGATTGTGTGTTTTTATGACATGCTCAGTAGTGTCCTGATCCAGTTCCTAATGAGGTCAATGAAAAGACTATTGACTTCAGTGGGAGTTGGTTCAGGTTGGCTGACATATTATGTATATTCTAATTCTTCTTGTCATGTAATAGATCTCTGTTTATAGTGTTATGTCTTTTGCTCTTCAGCCTCTCACTCTTTCATTGAACCACTTTTAAAGATATGTGACTCATATTAAAAACTATGGAGCTAACATCTATATCTTGCCTTGTTGACAAGCTTTCCTGGGTGAAGGCTCAAGGGTCTGATGTTGGAAGGTGCTGAGAACCTTCAACTCCCTTTGCTTTCAATGATTCTCATGTCTTTTTCTTTGGGGAGACTTTTTAGCCTTCTCTACAACAGGAGTGAATGGCAAAGCAGGCCTAACCAAATAACTTTTAATAGAACACATCTAAATATTAAGAGAGAGCACAATATGACTTTCTTGTTCCACAACAATTGTAAATAAGTAAAATCACATTGTTTATGCATTAAAAGTCACTCAAATTTTTACAATGTATCCATTCAATGATCCAAAGATCTACAATTATTCCACTAAGGATGTTAGTGACTAGACTCAATAAATTTGGTATTTTTGCTGATTAGTGTGAGCTTTCTGGAGAAGGACAACATAACTGTAGCGACTGGTACGTGTTTAAAAGTGTGTGTGTGTAAGAAGCCTTTTTGTTTTTGCCCAACCTATACTGACAATACTTCATCTGTGGTACATTGTATCCCGTCCTCCCCCCGCAAAGAAGGTCAAAAAGTAATGAGCAAATGTCAAAAAAGATCACTTATGAGAAGTGGATGCTATGCATAATAAACATTAGCACATGTTTAACAAAAAATTTCCTCCAGTAGAAGTCATTCCCATATTAATTTAATTCTGCTGTCTAAGATAATACAATCTCTTTGAAACAGTCTTGATTCTTAGTGCATAGGGACCTTTTCTGGATCAGAGGCCAAATTTCCATTACCTGATGAGCTAATCTGACGTGACAGCCTCGTATGCAGATGGGGAATCTCTTGTCAATAGTTTTCTTCAGAGACAAAGAGAGACAAATGTCTATATTCATTCTCTCACTTCATGCATGAGTAACACTACCTTTTCTGTTTCCCTCTCACTCTATCTTTATTCTGGTAGTGATTGAGAATTTAAATATAAGCTTTTGTGTTTCTGAGTTAGTTTATGCATGCAAAGCTGTTTACAGAAGACTGGCAACCTTGCGTATTTGTTTAAGTACAGTATGTATTTTGACATGTAAATTTACATGAGGCATATTTAATCAGTCACAATGATATGCTAATTGGATTCCTGTATGAACTACATAAAAACAGTATTTGAAAAAAAGAAGGGAACTTATTACCAGCTGAGACACTTTGTAATCAGTGTTATGCGTCATCAAAATGCACAAAGATAAAAGTGCCAGACATTCGAGACTCTGAAGATGCAGGAAATATGAAGAAAAGAAGTGCTTCTCTTTGTATAGGGCAAACCTTTAAATTAAGGTAGAAAACTGACCTAAACATTAGAATTCCAAAAATTTCTGAAGTGCTTAAATAGATCCTGAATGTAGTTCACAGATCAGTTATGTTGAGAGCTCTTAGACTGGAGCGTTGTGTGCCCTGGGAATTTGCTCACCCATTGGTAAATGTAGACAGACAAAGCTATGATTTGCCCAGGTGCAACTTAACCCAGTCTCAAGCAAAAGCGTGCTTCAGCAATACAAATTGTGGCTCGTAGCACTTTACCATATCTTGCTCTAGTGTGGCTATGTTGATGGCTGGGCACTGATGCCTAAAATTTCCATTGTAAACAAGGCCTTTAAGCTGGTACTCTGTACTGAGTCTAACAAGTCTAATCAGAGTTCAGACACTGCAAGATGTACATACTATGGGGTCTGTTCTCTGGTACTCACTTATGACCCCCATTATTCCCGTATTTCGCCTCTCAATGTAACTGTTATGACCTCTATGGCCAGGTATCCAGACTCCATCACAGAGGGCTGCTTGTCCACCTTCTTGTACAGGATACTGAACTAGATGGATGACTGGTCCAATCCAGTATGGCAATTCATGGACTTGCCATATTGCGAGTGTCTGTAAAACTGCTATGGGCCAGATTCTGACATCCTTTCTTATGTTGAGTAGCACCTTACTTCAAGAGTAGTCTACTTTGTCTTTAAAAAGGACCATTTTTGTAGTGATTTTCTGGTCCACATGAGTAGGGTATATGATTCTGGTGCTATATGTGCAGTGATGCCTAAGCATTGTGTCTTGGTCGAAAGGCAGAACTTCATCCTAAACTCTGAATTTCTGCAGAATGTAGAGAGAAACAGCCCTCTCAGCACTATCTGAATTAAGTAACTGCTTTTGATTTATTTTTCCTGAACAGAATATTTTAAAGAAGGAGGGATGAAATAATATGTAATGAAAGTGTCACTAAAGGGCTTGATCCTGCAAACACTTAATGTGAGTTAAGTAACTTATGTAAGCATATACAGAATCAGGACCTGAATTTGTACTTCAGCTGAGGAATATATATGTACTTTGTTTACAAAAAAAAAGATATTCTTGACCCTATAGTACATAATTGGGAGGTCTGGTGAGGTGAGCCTTTCATTATGTGCTCACACATATGCAGTAATGCAGAAGGCAGAGTGTTGTTTGCACATCTATGCTTCTATGGTTACAGGAGAAAGGCAGTTCTTTTCTATTCTGTTGTATAGTACTATCTGGCAAACAGACTGATGTTTTGTGGTGATACGAAGAAAGACCCTATTGTAATGCATATTCTGTAATGTTTATACCTTAATTCTGAATTTCCTGCCTTGGCTACAGTTATAATATCCCTTTATGGTTACCTTAATTTATTTTGTGCATATAATTTTTAAGAGAGAAAACATTAAGTTTAATTTTCTTAAAGTAGGGAGGCACTGTGTACAAGCTGATAGAGAAGGGGACTGGAAATAGGGATGAAATCCTGGCACCACTGAAATCAATAACCATTGGAGTCAGGATCCTTCCCCCCCCCCCCCCCCCGGCAAGGGTCCTGGATTTTACTCCCAGTTCCATCACTGACTTAGTCCTTGCCTACACACAAACTCCACCTGTTTAGCAAAAGTTGTGTTTTAAAAAACAATTTAGTTAAGTTAAGTTTGTGTGTTGGCACCATTATTTCAGGTTAAGAGTGGTTTATTTTGGTGTAGCATAACCCACGTTTTTTTTTTTACAGGAAATAAACAGAAAATAAATAAGTTTCCTCACAAACTTGCAGACACACCTTTAGTTAAAGCAGTGCAAGTGTGTTTGTAGACAAGATCTCACTGTTGCTTGGGGAAATCTCTTACCTCATCTCTGAAGTGGGAATAACCTAACATGGATACGGGTATTTTGAGGCTTGACTAATGTTTGTAAAGAACTTTGAGATCCTCAGATGAAAAATGTTATAGAAGTGCAAAATGTTATAACGAACTGAAATGTGGAAGGAACTACATATTGCTTGGGATGAGGAAAACCACATGTCAATCTGTGCAATAGCATAGCTCAGCACCCAGCAGGGTGTTAACCAGGAACTCAGATCTTGCCTATGGATAACTGGATGTGCTCTAGGTTGCACACCTCAGAGTCGCCACGCAGCAGACTCGTTCCCCCAAACTACATCTATCAACGGAGAGAAAACTAAGGACAAGGTTAACTATAAAACAAATTGGTTTATTAAACAGCAGCTCAAACAGGAAACAGTAATTTATAGGACCCCCAGCAAAACAATACACAAAAGGCATACAGGTACAGGTTGGCACAACAAGCTGACATAAAGTCAAGGTCCCAAACCCATGAGGACAAAGGGGAATTTGCTACAGGTAAGGTACAGATGTACACAGCATACTACACCAGGTTCAGAGGAATGGACCCACGACAGAGGACATCATGGATGCAATTCACCAGGACAGCAAGGTGAGGATACAGGAGTTCAGGATACAGGTTAGGTAGGAATCAATCAGGAACTGATAGCTGGAACTATGGAGTTTTAATCTTCTTCTGTGGTCTTCTGTAGATCCCTCGAAGTCTGGACTAGGACATGTACTGTGCTGTCACCAGGAAGGACAGCATCTTCTTTTGCGTGCAGCAGTTTTTTATGCTCTCCTGTTACTAGGCAGAACACAGGCCATAGTGACCCTTGCTCTTTCCCACCTTAGAGAGAAAAAGGTGCCAGTTGTCTCAAGAAGAAGGTCACCAACATGGTGGACAAACAACAACTCCCTACAAACAAAATGGGCAAGTGTCTAAACAAACTGGAACTTGTAGTTTTCCCCCTACAAGGGTGTGCAGCCTTCATCATCTCTGAACAACAATAGCAAATAGTATGGGCCCAAACCTGCATCTAGTCACATGAGTGGATTGTTCACTCTTCCTGTGACCTGGATGCAAAGTACCCCAAAGGGAATGAAGGTGCAGTGTTTGCACTCCCCGCATGTGCCACAGAGCTGGGGGAGGGGTTGTCCTGGAATATTCCCATTGGTCTAGGAGGCTCCATAGCAGCTTCCCATAGGCCAATGTACAAAATGCACAATCTGGTCCTTAAAATATAGTAGTGTAATGTATGGATTATACATTTTACCATTTGGGTCTAAGTAAGATCTCTATGGTATGATAATAGCACAAGATCACTTTATATCTCTCTGTACATTATCCATTACTCATGTACTCACTTCAACCCCAAACATCGGTTGTCTTCAGTTTTTACTTATTTAAAATCTGCATGTGTATCATGCTATAGCTTTCTGTATTGGAGCTCGTATTTTATGGAGTTTTCCTTGGAGGACCATGTCTAGATAAACATCACTCATGTATAACCTAACCTATTAATGCTGTTTGCTGTTCCTGTTTATTCAGTAAACCAATTAATAAGTTACTTACCAATATTTTTCTCTATTTCCCTACTCCTACTCTATTAAAGAATAAGTGTAGATTTCACACTGTCCTTTTACTAGGTTTAATGAGTCACAGTTGGAGGCCGTGTTCCTGAAGGCAGATGGCTCTGGGATCTGGTTTAATTACTCTCTCATTTCACTTCACTTCTTGACTCCTTTTTCCATTCACAGGGGGCTGGAGGTGCCCACAATTTTGTGCCGCTCCTTCCTTTCCATCAAACGGGTTTGTAGGTCTTGGAGTTCCAATTCTTTTCTCTTAAAACTTCTCTTGACAGAGTCTTTCCATTGTATCCTCAGTTGTCCATATCTTTTCTTGCTGTCCTCTTTTCTGGTCATTCTTCTCCTATTCTTATCACGTGCCCAGTCCACCTCAAATGTGTGCTCTCTAGCCTATCTATCACTGAGAGTTCCAAGTTCATCTCCCCCCTAATTTATTCGATACTCACTCTGTCTACCTTCTGCTTGCCTGCAATTCTTCTTAGTTTCTTGTTTTCTTCTACCTTTATCTTCTTTTCTTCCATCTCCGTAAGACCCACTATTTTCCAACCATATAGCAGGTAGGGACAAACTGCATACTGCAAACTGCAAAAGCATACACTTTTGCTTTCTATTTGTTACTTAATTGCCAGTACCATAGTACTCCTACCACCTTTTTTTCACTGTCATCTGTGCACATTGGATTCTTCTTTTCAATTCTCCAGGTCTCTCTGATGGCGCTAAGTGTACTTCCAAAGTACACAAATTATTTTTTCTGATTCTGCTTCTCTCCCGAAATGTCAATCACCAGCTCATCTTCAACCTTCCGTACTTGCATAACTTCATTTTTCTTTGTATATACCTTCAAACCATGGTCTTCAAACACAGATGCCCACTCTGATACCATATTTACCAATTCCTCTTTGCTGTCAGTCAAAAGGTCCAAACTGTCAGCATACATTAATTTTCTGTTTCTCCATAGGCTTGGTTCTCCAACTCATTAACTCCATAACTAGGATAAAGAGAAGTGAACTCAGCACACTGATTTGTCTCAAATCCCAATGTCACCTCAAAAGTTCCTGAAATACCATGTATTGTTACCACTTAGCTCTGGGCCTTCAATACAACTCTTCTGTTATCTCCACTTACTGAAATCCCTCTTCATCCATACAATAAATGCTTCATTGTAGTTACGCTCTCCATTTATCATTCTTTCAAACTTCTGTCTCATTGCAAATATTGTGTCTATAGTACTCCTTCCCTTCCTAAAGCCATGTTGCTCCTCTCCTACATTTTCTTCTCTATTTTGCACCTCAGCCAGAGCAGCTCCAGGCACCAGCGCAGCAAGCGTGTGCCTGGGGCGGCAAGCCATGGGGGGTGGCCTGCCAGTCATTGTGAGGGCGGCAGGTAGGCGGCTTTTGGCGGCACGCCTGTGGGAGGTCTGCCAGTCCTGCGGCTTCGGCGGCAATTCGGTGGCGGGGACGCCGATGACGCGGCAGTGGCGGACCTCCCATAGGCATGCCGCCAAATCCACATAACCAGTGGACCGCCTGCCGTCGAATCCGCATGATCAGTGGACCGCCTGCAGACGCGCAGCCGAATCCGCGTGACCAGCGGATCGCCCACAGGCACGCCGCCGAAAGCCTCCTGTCTGCCGTGCTTGGGGTGGCAAAAAACAAGAGCCACCCCTGACCTCAGCCTTGCCTCCAAAACTTTCTCAAGGTCTTTGAGAGGCTGACTTAACATGGTGATGCCCCAGTGGGTGTTTTGGATCATTTGCTGCATCACCTTTACCCTTTCAAAGAGGCACAATCAATCCTGTTCTCCTGTCTCTGGTATCCTAGCTTGATCCCAGCAAACACACAGTAATCTGTGGTGCCACTTCATCCAGTATCTCCAACTGTCTTGATCATATCAACAGTTATCTCATCTTCACCAGCTGCTTCACCATCCTTCATCTTATTCAGTGCTTCTTCTGCAGAGATCAATACCTTTTCTGGCTTCTCCATAACTGTTGGCAATGCTTGCACTTGCAACTCTCTCTCCTCATTTAACAGCCTTTGGAAATATTTTTTTAAATTACTCTATCTGTGCATTTTAATATCCAGGTGATTAATATAAATTAGAATGGTTTCAGATTGATTTGCTAATTATTTTGAATTCTGAAGAGCGCACAACCACAACAACATAACAGAACAAATTGCTACTGCCGCCCAAAGCCACTCTACTACAATGGATTCACTTGCCAAAAAGGGCCATTAACAAACCTAACAAATTAATTGCTACAACTGACACCAAGAGAGTCCTCATCCCACTCTTCCCAGGAAGTTCATCAAACCAGAGTTCTCTTAAACTAAGGAAGAAGATGAGTTCTGGAGATGGCAACTGCTCATGCAGAAAACCCTGCCAGCATTCCCTTCTTGAGCACCTCAATTGGTCACAAATGCCATGATATGTCCTGGGATTAGAGAGCTTTATAGGTCAAAAACAATACCTTGAACTCCACTAGAAAACTAGCTGGTAACCAGAGGAATCTTGAAGCAGCAATGCCACTGCTGCTCTGTATTGACAACTCTAATTGGGGAAGATAGCATTACAATTTTGTTGGAACTCTGCAAGCTAAGATCCACATAATCAGCACATCTCCCAGCTGGTCTACCCCAACCCCCTAAAATAGTGGAACTCCATTGTGGGGCTTCCCTATCTGGATCCAAGCAGATTGAAAGAGAAAATGATTCACAACATTGCATTTCACTTCAGGCAACAGATATATTGCATCCTGCCTGGCACTGGCTTCTTTCAGCAGAACTGAAGTTTGATCCCTGTGCTTGAGCCCTGTTTAAATTTACAACACTGTATAAATGATTAATAACAAGTTGGGCTAATTAGCAATTGTTTAAGTGTTCTTTGTGAGATACTAGTGCCTTGAAATCTGATAAAGAGTTAAGTAGAAGCATTTGAGTCAAGTAGAAGTTATTGGACCAGATTTATTCCAGCTTTAACTCCACTTCAAGAGCAGGATTCTCTGAAATATGTAGGTGTTAAATTGAGGGGCAAATACTGTCAGGTGATTGTCCTTTGTATTCCATAGCCACATCAGACAGAGAGGCTTCATAGAACCTGTATTGCTCCAGACCACATGACTAGAGCCCATGGCAATGGTAGAGTGTGGCAGAAGAGGCGTATTTGAACTAAAGATGGGAAAAGATGACTGGAATTGAAAAGGGCTGAGTTTTTGGAGTTTTTGATTTTGTGCTGGCTAAGAGAGCAGAAAATTTGTTTTAAGAGACCGTGTAAGATAATATATACCTAAACTGGGCTATTTTTGCTGTATAAGACCCACTTCTATTACAACCTACTTCTGAGGAAGCTATTATACATTGCAAATACAGTAGAATATGCTATTTTTATGTACTCATTTGTATAGACTCACATCTCTTGTATGTGAATGTCCACTCACTTCTCTCCTAAAAAAGAGTATAGAACTTCCTGAGTGGCAACATTTGTGCCTTCCTCTCCCTAAACCTATCATTTAATCCCCTTAATTCTTTCAGCCTAAATGTAACAGCTGCCTAATGCAGAAGAAAAGAAAAACAAAAATTTTAAACAAATCAGTCCCATAAAGCATTGTATTAAGAAAAATGACATTAAAACTTATCTGTTAGGTGATTAAATACTATGGCAATAGGAGCAATAGAAAGCCTTAAGATATAGCTGTAGATATAGAGTTTCTTGGGCTCTGGGGGGAAGAAAGGATAGCTGTGGGGTCTTGTGATTTATGGGAAGTAATAATTAGAGCTATAGAAAAGTCTGTTAAATTATATTTAATGGTTGTTTGATATTTTGAATGAATGTACTGCAAAAGCATCCAGAGCATTGGACTGGTGCTTATGATTCTTATAAGCTAGAAGACTAGCTATTAGTGAATAACGTTTTTCTAAAGTGTTTTCATTCTTAGAATTAGTAGAAGGGCCACATAGATCCAGAGATTCATAGATTCTAGGACTGGAAGGGACCTTGAAAGGTCATAGAGTCCAGTCTCCTGCCCTCATGGCAGGACCAAATACTGTCTAGATAGACATCCCTGATAGACATTTATCTAACGTACTCTTAAATATCTCCAGAGATGGAGATTCCACAACTCCCTAGGCAATTTATTCCAGTGTTTAACCACTATGACAGTTAGGAACTTTTTCCTAATATCCACCCTAAACCTCCCTTGCTGCAGTTGAAGCCCATTGCTTCTTGTTCTGTCCTTAGAGGCTAATATGAACAAGTTTTCTCCCTCCTCCTTATGACACCCTTTTAGATATCTGAAAACTGCTATCATGTCCCCTCTTAGTCTTCTCTTTTCCAAACTAAACAAATCCAATTTTTTCAGTCTTCCTTCATAGGTCATGTTCTCTAGACCTTTAATTATTCTTGTTGCTCTTCTCTGGACCCTCTCCAGTTTCTCCACATCTTTCTTGAAATGCGGTGCCCAGATCTGGACATAATACTCCAGTTGAGGCCTAATCAGTGCGGTGTAGAGTGGAAGAATGACTTCTCATGTCTTGATCACAACACACCTGTTAATGCATCCCAGAATCATGTTTGCTTTTTTTGCAACAGCATCACACTGTTGACTCATATTGTGATCCACTATAACCCCTAGATCCCTTTCTGCCATACTCCTTCCTAGACAGTCTCTTCCCATTCTATATGTGTGAAATTGATTGTTCCTTCCTAGGTGGAGCACTTTGCATTTGTCTTTATTAAACTTCATTCTGTTTACCTCAGACCATTTCTCCAATTTGTCCAGATTATTTTGAATTATGACCCTATCCTCCAAAGCAGTTGCAATCCCTCCCAGTTTAGTATCATCTGCAAACTTAATAAGCGTACTTTCTATGCCAATATCAAAGTTGTTGATGAAGATGTTGAACAGAGCGGGTCCCAAAACAGACCCCTCCAGAGCCCCACTTGTTATACCTTTCCAGCAGGGTTGGGAACCATTAATAACTACTCTCTGAGTGCGGTTATCCAGCCAGTTATGCACCCACCTTATAGTAGCCCCATCTAAGTTGTATTTGCCTAGTTTATTGATAAGAATATTATGCGAGACCGTATCAACTGCCTTCCTAAAGTCTAGGTATACCACATCCACCACTTCTCCCTTATCCACAAGACTCGTTATCCTATCAAAGAAAGCTATCAGATTGGTTTGACATGATTTGTTCTTTACAAATCCGTGCTGGCTCCTCCCTATCACCTTACCACCTTCCAAGTGTTTGCAGATGATTTCCTTAATTACTTGCTCCATTATCTTCCCTAGCACAGATGGTCTGTAGTTTCCTGGGTTGCTTTTATTTCCCTTTTTATAGATGAGCACTATATTTGCCCTTTTCAAGTCTTCTGGAATCTCTCCTGTCACCCATGATTTCCCAAAGAGAATAGCTAGAGGCTCAGATACCTCCTCTATTAGCTCCTTGAGTGGACAGTTACCCTGGTAGAGGCAGTCCTCAACTTTATGACGTTCGACTTACAATGAACGGTACTTACAATGTTTATGAATTGACACCCTGATTCGACTTACGACAACTGGTTTAGACTTTACAAAGCTTGGTCCTGCAATAGAGTGGATTGCGGTTCTGAGTTACGACGTTTTGGCTTATGACACAATTTTCAGGATCCAATTGTGTTGTAAGTCCGAAGACTGCCTGTAACTAATTACTAATCTTTAAATGACTGGCAAAGTAAATGGTTCCCTTACATCTGTGCTTCCATCACCTGTGCAGTGGTAAAAAAGAGCTCTTTATTGAGCTCTTCGTATGGAGAAAAGGTGTCATTAATTGCAAAGATTGTAATTTATTTAGAAATAACATTCTTTTTTAGGACTGACATAAGAGTGCTGAACAAAATGTCCATGGGCAGCAAAAAGATTATCCTAAATACACTGGATGTAGCAACAAAGCCCATGTGATGAATATGGCCCCAGGAAGTCCCAACCTACCTTACCCTATGAAAAGACTTAACGAATCACAAACACAGAGGAAATCTTCTATGAACAATGGGGTGCCATTGTAGCCATTCTCGGACTTCACCAAATGAAATATCAATTGACTACCACTTCAGCCTCCAGAGATATCTGGAGTTGTGTTTGAGTGAATCAGTGCACTGCCCACAATACGATTAATATTAGTATTCAGGTTTGAAGTGTACTTTAGATGGATGTGAGAGAAATTAATTTATGAAAAGAAAGACAATACTGGTCTTTCTTGTGTACCAAGTACCTTAAATTGTAGTGCAGTTTCCCTTCTGCTTCTGTTATCAGAAATACTACCTCCTATTCAATTCCCATGTAACTGATCCATGTAGCTCATAAAATAAAGGGAAATGTTTGTTTTAAACATCTGAGGACAGATTGTGACTAGTGGGCATAGGCTTGCAGAACTGTGTTACCCCTGGAGAAACAATAGAAGCAAGTCACAATCCTTCCTGGAGTCCTTTGGCATACAGGGGCAAGCAGACCTGTAGCTGTGACTCAAGAGATGTACTAGTGTGTTAGCTGTGTGGAGGATGGGCAGGCACTATCTGGCCTTGGATGTAATGGATACTATCATGGCCCCACTATCTTTCTGCCTCCTTGGTGGTGGCCAGAGCCCCTGGGGAGTAGGAAGAAGCAGTCCCTTTGGTTTAGGAAGCAGAGAAACTTTTTGCAGCTTCTCACCACTTGCTACACATGCAACTGCCGGGCACCATCTGGCCTTGGATGTAACAGATATTAGATGTAGATTATTAGTATTTCTTAAAAAATAATGTTTTAATCTCAGTATTTCATAGTCTTATGCACTGGCTTCTGCTCAGCAATGGACTAGCTAACACTTATGGTACATCTACGCTGCAGCTGGGAGTGTGCTTCCCAGCTGGGGTAGGCAGATCCGCTAGTTCTGCTTCAGCTAGTGTACTAAAAATAGCCAGGGGTAGCGGGAATGTACTCTGGGGCTAGCCTGAGCCACCACCAGTGCTGCTCCCGGCTATCCTGCTATTTTTAGTTCACTAGCTTGAGCAAAATTAGTGTATGTCTACCTACCCATGCTAGGAGGCACGATTCCATCTGCGGTGTAGATATACCCTTAGTGAAGTGCAGTTACTTGGTGGTGAGATAGCAGGTCCTTTCATGTTTAGACCACTGTTTTGAGTCTGGAAGTTGTTTCCCTCTGGTAGCTAATTTGGTGGGCTGTGTGAAATGAGTTTGAGGTCTCAATATTATTCTGCATCCTGCAAACCATCAGCACAACCATGACACTGACAACGAAGAGGCCAAAGATTGAATGGTTCAGAAAAGTGATCTGTCTTCTAACCGCTAGTCGAGGTCTACAGAGGCACTTTGGTAGGGCAAGCTTGTACTGCCTCTGCCTGCATTGTGGCATTTCAGTCTCAAGTCTATGCTAAATCAAGCAGTAAATTGACTTATAAAACGTTTTTTTAAATGTAAAGCTATTCTGACTGCACCAGTGCAATATTTCCTGATTGTTAAAATTTTCTGATTGTTAAAAACTGAGCTGACTACCATTCCCAATGGTATTGTGTTGTGGCTGGGAATCTGACGTTCTTTCCTTTCATTTAGTGTTAGATTGGAGGCAATGAGAATCCATTTATATAAAAATGTTTTTAATTAACAAGCCCTAGATGCAATATCAAAAGTTCTAGTGGTAGTTTAAAAAAATACCCTGGATTTAGCCCTCTGTAAGGTATGACTATGAACATCCCTTCTAGTGTAATTCATGCTACTCCTGTAGTTGCTCCTATTTTTTATTTTTTTTAATGGCATGTTATGCTGGGCCATGTTAAAAGATGCCAAGGTTTCAATTTGAAACCATGACAACCAGAAGTGATGATTTGCGTGTTTGCATATGAATGTGATCATGTTATCTCTAGAGATAATACACATAATGCAGATACTGTAACTACTCTACCTAATTCTGCAAAATGTGGAAAAATCACCTCCAGTACCACAGCAATCAAATTTAAGGAATAAAACTACTTATTTCCCTTTGGATGAATTGGAAGTATCAGGACTTAGCTATAAAGTTATGTAAATATACTACTCAGATTCAACATATCCAAATGCTGAACTCAACAACAGCTGTCAAGGACATCATCAAGAATTGAAAAAAGAACTCTTTCTTCCCTGTCTTTCTTCAAAACATAGGATCATTCCCATCTATACTGTGATGATAGATGCCTCCAAGAGAATATTTTCTGCTGTTAACAACCGTAAAGTTAAGCACATTCTTAAGTGATTTCCTGAATGGGGGCTTTGGAGATGAAATCTAATTAATCACATTGAAACAGAGATTTTCACCTGTTTAAAGAGCAAATCTAAAAACAACCTTCACTATGTGGTTGCTACCGACACCTCAATAATGTAAATGAAGTTATGCTCAGTAACCTCTGATTAATTCATGAAAAATCTGGGATGAGCGTGGCAGAACTGATGGCAGAGTAGCCTGAAGTATGTTAAATCAACCTTCCCAAATAGGAACCAGAAACCCATATAATGTAACAATGAGCACTTCTGCCATGATTTCTAAAGATGAATAGTGGGAGAAGGGTATGATTTTGTTTCTCATTAATGGTGGAACAAACAGAAAATGGTCCCTTAAAAGTTAAGCTTAGCTGCTGTATAGTGTCCTCATGTATTATGAGTGAGAAACAAAGGAAACGGAAAAACTTCAAAGCTTCCTGTGGCATTCAGAGCTTTCCATCTTCAAAGCAGCTATCCCTTTTGTAGTTCTGTGCTGGGTTTAATTAATACATTTTAAATATTGTTACTGTAAACAGCCTCATCTTTGTTTTCTACCCAGTTCTTTTCAGAGTAATTTAAATTATTTTATGAAGCTATCTGTCATCTTTATGTAGTGCCTCTTAACCTCTTTCCTTTTACAAACGTGTAGTCACCTTCAGTTGAGATTAAAATAGCATTTGAAAGGGTGTGTGCGGGGGGGGGGGGGAAGAGGGAGGTGTGTGAGACAGAGTGAAGCAGTCCAGGAAAAAAAATTGCTTTGCCTGCCTCATATCTAAATTCTCTAAAGTAAAATAGGCATAACCCTCTCCATTCATGCTTTAGCAATATTTTAATATTTTAAGATCGAACGAGAGTTGTATAACATACAGTGAACATTTTTTTGGTTCAGAAAGCTAATTTTGTGGTTATAATAAACGATAGTGTAAGAAAAATACAATATGAAGCATGCACTTTGTTTCATTCTCTTGCATTTAATCTTATTTTCTTATTCATGTGACCATTGTACATTATTTCACCTCTAAAACACCTGTTGTATTTGCTAGAGGGAAGAAAAGATACCGTAGATGAAATTTAACATTGGATGTCTTGAAACTGATATTTCTGGCAATGGATAATGAAGAATTTATATCCATAAAATCATATATATTCATCTTTTTCATATGTATTATGGACATTTTAACTTTTTTAAATGGCTGAGAGGAAAGGTACAATATTCATGTTGTAGAAATCTCTTCTCATCAGTTAGTCAAATATTACCTTATAGTTAGCAGTATCTGTTATATTGTTACGTCTGTTGAACATGACCTACTTACCCTGGGGGTTCTGAAGGAACCAGAAATGTATATATTATACATGTCAAAGTTCTATAATTTTTAATATTTTCCATGCCATGTTCCGTAACAGCAGGAGTCGGGAAGATGGCTAGCCAAATAGGGAGCATAAGAAAAGGGTCTTTCAACTTTGATAGATGGTGCAAATCTAGTTCTGGTCTTGTGTCAAAAAAAAGCCTCAGTTGCCAGCCTCAGTTCATCCATAATGATGCTGAATCAAATCACACCATACCTGAGACGTGAAGAAGACACATTAAGATTTTATTTTCTTCGCTTTCCACAACACAAGTCCTTCCCCTCCTCCAAAATGTAAAATAAGGTCCTGATCCAAAGTCCATTGAAGCCAACGGACGTTCAGACCCTAAAAGCATGAAATGACCACTCTGCCATTTAATTCCATTTTAAATAAAACCATCACTCCCCATTCAAATCTTGAATCATCATAACTGTCCTCCATCTTGATCCTGCATCATTTGAGTCAATGGGAATTGACTAATTGACTAAGCACCTGAATGTGCTTTAGTTCATTATTGTTTTAGGTGTTTCTCAGTCAGCCAGCAGCGGGGGGTGAAAAATGAAAAATACATCTTGACATAAGATAGATCTTTTCTTTTCTTCTAACATAACAGTGAATATCTTTGTGAGTAACAGTGCATTTTAGATCTGTTTCATCATTATTACTAAGGATTGAAGAAACACACTAAAATAAAGAGATAAAATTACCAGCCATTATTTGCAGAACTTAGATCAGGCAAGTCTTTATAGTCCCCTAACTAATCTTGCAATATTTTAGGCAAGATGTTAAAAGGATACAATAAACCCAATATGCATTCCTCCTTCTGCTAATATCAAACAAAATAAAAAAAATCCTGAGTTAATTTGTTAATTGTATTTACTCCCCACCATTTGATTGTTTTCTCTCTCTTTCTCTTGTTCCAGTTTTCTATTTTGTATTGACCTCTTGTGTATTTCTCCATATTTTGTGCAAGCCTCATACAATTCTTCCATTTTAATTCTTCCAGTCGGTTTTATTTTATTTATAGTCTTTTTTATGTTCTGTATTTATGATAGTTCATGTTTCCTTTTTCTTCTTTTCCATTAGTCCTTTTTTTCCTTTCATTTCTATTTTTGCCTCATTTTATCTCATTTTCTGCTTCTCTAACTCCAATTTTTGCCTTGCCTTCTCTGATCATTCCATTTTATACTGCATTTTTTCTTTATCATTGTTTCCTCCCCCTGCTTTCTCTTTCTCCCCACCTCCTGGGTTCCATTCTTGTTGTTTTCGCAGGCCGACTGTCATTCAAAATATTGCAGTAACATAACAAACAGATCTCATGAGATTTCATGAAAAATCCTGTGAAAGCAGCTGTTCTCATGGTGTTTTCAGCAGGAAAAGTGCACAGAGAAGAATAACTGGACCTGGGGACCAAATAGTGATGTATGCGAGCTGATCCATTTATAATAAATTATGCAAGGAGTGAGGTGGGAATGGGGTTCAAATTCAATTCAGACCAGTCCATTCCGCACTCACTACCATTATGGAACACTGTTTTCAGGTCTTTGGCTTGCTAATAAAAATGTATTCCCTGTTGACATTTGGCAGACAAAGGTCAGAGCTCAGGAGGGTTTGTTCCACCTCCCCCCCATCTTTCCTTTAAACAAAATGTGATGTAAATCCTACTTTGAGTTATAAAAAACAGTAGCATCTTTCAAGTTTCAGATGCTGTTTTGAAGTTTCCAGGACAATAATGCATTATGTGAACTAGAGCCTTTGGGGTTTTTCTAAATTAAAAAATGGATGAGGTTTGAAAACTAGCTGCTGCAGCAATAACTTTTTTTCCCCCATAGCAATTTCTACAGTGCTTACTTGCTGTCCATTTGCACTATTCTATGCAGGTTATAAAGATGAAGTTCCTTATTGATAAGATTTTGTTTTAGGAAAGAGAACACTGACTTAAAAGATTCAGTTTTAAGCCTCCCAGAATGTTACCATGCTTATCAAGAACCATCTACCTTAAAAATATAATATTTGACACTTATTACACACAGGGACTGTCCTTTTATTATCTATTTGTACTGTGTCGTCATGATTGGGGTTCCTGGGTGCTGCTATAATACAAATAATAAATTATAATAATAATTAGAGCTTTGTTATGTTTACAGGAAAACTGTTTTCATTGTAAAAATCAACTACCATTCTGATTTCCATGTTTTGAGGGCACTGGAATAACTAGCCTGGATTGATTTAAAGTTCTGCTAAGTAGAAGAAAAGTGATTTTTGTTGCAGCTGTTTGATGGAGTGTTATATAGGTGTGTTATGTTTTTTAGAGCTTTTTTGTTTATTTGCTTGCTTGCATGCTTTCTTTAGAAAAGGTGCAACAGAAAAGGAGTCCAGTAATCAGTAAAGAGAACCCAAAATTAAATCAGAAGATTTTAAAATGATGTCTTATTTCTCCATAAAATAAGAACCCTATAATCTGGTATAAAATTATGTAGAACTCTTTATCAACGGCTTGTTAGGATCATATGACAAGAAGTATTTCATATGCTTATTTGCAATAGTACTCACCTTTATTCGGCAATTTCTTTCAGTTCAAATAATCCGAAGTCAGCGTCATCTGCACTGTGTGTGTTCAGTTTTAAATCCCTGTTTCTGTACTACTAAGTAAAAGTCAGTGCAGTGAGTATTTTCATGTGACTGCAAATTTAGTTGCCAATTTCTAACCTGGTTTGCTTGCAGTGTCCTGGACCTGATTCTGCAAACCCATACTACTGTAAGTAGTGCTTATGAGGGTAGTCCTATTGAGTTCATTTGGACTTTCTTGTGAATAAGGTTTTTCAGATCAGGCCCACAAATTTACAAATGAGTGGCCATCTTTAAAAAAACAACCCATATAACCACACCTAGCATTTGCCAACATTTACCACACCACCATATGTCTCATAGTGGTTGCTATTAAAAAGTGGTTGCTATGTTTTATACTGTGGCAAGATAAATACTGGTAGATGTTGACTTGTTACTAGAAAGCACTATTTAAAAAAAAATATTTCTATAGCACCTTGCATCTTGATGTCCTCAGTATGGTTTGTTCAAACAGTGAATGAAACTACTTCACAGAAATTGTGTTTTTGCTGCCAGATTTTATTAGACTCTCTGTCTACACTTCATACTTACAGTAATTCTTCTAACACATTAGTACATATATCATTCTGATTGGTTTGTAACAGTTTTCAAGGGAAGGAAAGGTTTAAACATTTAAATAAAGCTATTTCAGTTTTCAGATTCTCAATTCAGCAGCTAGATGTGATATTGAGCTATTCTTTTGTTCATTTCCACTTCTTCACAGCCAGTACTTGACTGAGATAGGCAGAAGCAGAACTTTATTCAAAGTCACAGAGATAGATATTACGATCTGTTGTGAGTTTTCCATTCTTTATTATTCTCAGTTCTCATCTACATCTTCTTTCTTTTCTCCTTTTGTTTTTGCCTTTCTTTTTATCCTTTGCTTTTACCCATTTTTTGTGCTCTTGAGTTTATGATAGAAGGGTCCCAAGCTAGTTGTGTGGTGATCATTTGAACTTTTCCATTATTACTATATGACTGAAATTTTTATAGTAACATTGACCATTTACTTGATAGACTTGTCCAATGCGTATATCTGTGAACTAACTAAATAGATTCCAGTTTTCTTCATTTTCACAATATGGTACTCTTTTGTGTTCAGATATATGCTATTCAAGAAAAATAAACTAGCTCATCACTCAAAGCCATTTTCTTGGTAGCTATAAACATAAATGACTCATGTGGTCTTTGCCTCTTTAGTTTTCATGTAATTTGATGTAGCTGTATTGACCACAGTGATACAGAGTCTATAATTTGATCTAAATAGGCACTAACTTCAGATGAAACTATGAAAACTAAATAATGCATAAGCATCAGAAAGCACACTGTGCCCTTTCTATCTTCACCAGCCCTCTGGTTCTATCTAAATCGATATCTGTGTACTGCTGTGATGGCTCACAGCACGATGTGCGTTTGGCATACTGAAAGAGTTACATGCTTTAAAGCAACATAGGATCTTTTGGAAAGAGATTTTCCCCTCAAAATGCTACTGACAACGAAGCCCCATATAAACGGTCAATAACGACCGCTTGCCTCCATTACAAAAGGCACTGAAATGGAAAAGAAAACCCAGACAATGGAAAATAAACTGAAGGGAAAATTCTTCCTGAGATCTAAATGAGCTTTCCTAGTTTGTTAATCCATAAGGCCTAGCTTCTGTAGTATACTCTAGATTCTTTACTTTGCATTTTATTTCTGAGCTTTGTGTCTGCTGCTACAGAAAATCTGTTAAACAACATACTGAGCTCCTGATGGATTTGTTCTGCTAAATAATTTTAGTTCTTGTTTCTTGGTTAATTCATTAAAAAATGTAAATACAGGCAAGAGCTTAAATGTGAGATGTGCTTTTTTTTAAAGCCTACATTAATGCCTGTGATATATTTGTTTCTTTAGCATTCAGTCGCAGGGCTCACTCCTTTATGGTAAGTAGAGTTATTAGGCAAGTAAACAAATAGACCCCAATTAATACAATTTTGAATATCAGGCATCTCTGCAAAAGGAAAAAATACACAGTTTATCAGTAGCAAATTTAATGACTGGCGCTATCTCATTAGAGAAGTCTTCTGAGAAGCGTCAGGCAAGATATGGAACAGAGGGACTGATTCTGCCTCCATTACTCATGCAGTACTCACTCCTGCTTGTGTTGAAGATGTAAGGGAGACAGAATCGGATCCAGCCTGGCTCCTCTGACAAATATGATAATCTCATGAGTAGGGGCTGCAGGATCAGCTTTATCATGAGAAACATCTTTCAGAATGAGTTAGTTTTTAAGTCTTCAGGTGACATACTATTAGAGAATAGTTACATAGTAGTATAATTCTCAGCTAACACTGCTCTACAGCCAAAATGCTTCTGAAATAAATGTAGTCTAACTTTACTAATTCTGGGTCACTGAGAACGAAAATGATGCTTAAAATTGTTGATTGGCTCTAGTTTTCAAGATATGCTATTGGGTCAGTATATACGACCCTTGACTTGGGAATAGTGGAGGATAAGTGAGTTATAAAGGGAAGGGATCTCAATTTAAACCAGAAATGACTAAAATACATCTTTGACTGGATCTATGAATAAATCTATGACTGGGTTTGGACAGTACTTGCTTTTTAGGCAAAACAATGAATGATGCAATCTGAAGCTGGTATTGCGTCATACATGATATGAATTGCATCATGTTATTCGTAGAAGGCATGGATGATGCAATCATAACGAAGCTTACATCACTCTGCTGAAGAAATTGCCCTATATCAGCTCTAGAAATCATACAGTGTCGTGCTGTCTTATTTGTCAGTGTTTGATTTTGCAAAGGGACACATTTCTGTTTAGCCAAAGTGAGCAGAGATGCCTCGTACTTGTGTGAACAGTGCAGATAACTTCTGCTATGTTTGTGGTGAAGTGACTTTTGCATCACAAAAGCGCAGTATAAGCACTATGGTTAAGAAAGCCTATCACCTTTATTTTGGCTGCAAAATTGGAGATCAGGACAAGAGGTGGGCCCCACACATATACTGCAAAACTTGTGCAACAAATCTTCGCCAGTGGTTGAACAGGAAAAGAAAATCCATGCCTTTTGCAGTGCCAATGATTTGGAGAGAGCCAACAGATCATACGAGCAATTGTTACTTCTGCATGGTGCCTCCAGTTGGGAAAGGTGTGTCAAAGAAGAAAAAGTGGACTGTGCATTATCCAAACATTCCATCAGCTATACGCCCAGTACCCCACGGAGAAGGACTGCCGGTTCCTGATGCACCAGAATCATTCTCACTTGAGTCAGACGAGGAAGAGGAAGAGGATGAAACTTCTGGTCCTGAACCATCAATGTCACAGGACCCACATTTTCTCCCATCCTCCTCCTCTGAACCACACCTCATAACACAAGGTGAACTGAATGCCCTTGTCAGGGATTTGGAACTACCCAAGAGTAAGGCAGAGCTGTTTGGCTCCAGACTACAGCAGTGGAATCTCCTGGCAGGTGATGTTAGGGTTTCCATGTTCCATGACCGTCAAAAGGATCTTGTCCCATTCTTCTTCATGGAAGGTGATCTTGTAGCCTGCAACAACATCGATGGTGTGATGGCAGCCCTCAACATCGTTCACGATCCAGATGAGTGGAGACTGTTCATTGATTCATTGAAGACGAGTCTGAAAGCTGTTTTACTGCATAATGGCAATGTTTTGCCATCAATTCCAGTTGGTCATGCAGTCCATATGAAGGAATCCTATGACAACATGAAACAACTTTTGAGGTGCATAAACTATGACCAACATCAGTGGCAGCTTTGTGGCGATTTGAAGGTTGTTGCTCTCTTGCTTGGTCTGCAGACTGGATACACAAAGTACTGCTGTTTTCTCTGCAAATGGGATAGTCGTGCAAGAGATTCCCACTACATCAAGAAAGATTGGCCACTCCGACAGTCATTGGAGCCTGGGAGGAAAAGTGTTCAGCATCCACCACTTGTTGAATCAAGGAAGATTTTGTTACCACCCTTACACATCAAGCTGGGTCTGATGAAGAACTTTGTCAAGGCCATTGACAAAACACAAGCAGCTTTCAAGTACCTCCATGGAAAATTTCCAAGGTTAAGTGAAGCTAAGATAAAGGAAGGTGTCTTTGTTGGTCCTCAGATTCGTGAACTTCTTCGAGATGATGCATTTGACCATGCACTGCGTGGCAAGGAAAAGATGGCATGGAAAGCCTTCCAGTTAGTGGCAATAAATTTTCTCAGAAACAACAAGGCAGACAACTACAGGTTGTTGGTGGAAAACCTCCTCAAGGCATACAAAAGCCTTGGTTGCAACATGTCACTAAAGATACATTTTTTGCACTCTCATCTAGATTTTTTTCCACCAAACTGCGGAGCAGTGAGCGACGAGCACGGTGAGCGATTTCACCAGGACATTGCAACAATGGAGAAACGCTATCAGGGCAAATGGAGCCCATCAATGCTTGCAGACTATTGCTGGACAGTGACAAGAGATGCTCCATTTAATGAATACAAGAGACAAGCCAAGAAGCGCCGAGTAGACACTGAATAGGACTAAACTATGTACATAATAGTTTTTGCCTTTTGTTTCATAATAAATTTTAGTTATATAACTCTTTTGCTGATTAAAACTCTACTATCTACACAATATACATAGACATAAAATGCAAAAACTTAAATATCTTAGAAACAGTAGCCAATCAGTTGTTTTAATTGTCATATTTGAAGTCAGCACATCAAAATACATAATAAAGAGCACATTTTATCTCTGAAGCAGAGGACTTCTCAAAAGTTGTAGACCAGTGTAATTACAGAATAGCTGTTACACCTCAACAGCTTCTTATTAGAGGTGGCTCTAAGCTCCAGCTCCAAACATCCCAAACTTTGGAAGTGTTTAGACCTAGCTCAAGATACAACATTTGTGGATCAGGCCTATCTCTTCTTTCTATGGTACAAATTCTGGTTAGCCCTTACTGGGGTTGAATGGGAAGCGGCAAGGATTCAAGTGCAGCCCACTTTAGGACAGGCAGAAATGCTGTCCATGTGCTCTGGGGGACACAGGAACTGCTCCTCTACTACTTACCAGAAGTGGAGGGGGCATGTCCCCATTCATCCCTGCACTGGGCCCACCGGGGGACCTCTTCATGGTAGTAGAGGATTTTATCAGCATGGATGTTCTCTCTGAACACTGATGAGCTCTGGGAGACATTTCCATTCCCTCAGCCACTGGTGCGTCCACTGGGTGGTATCGCTAGATGCCATCCCTTATGAGCAATGCCTTAGAGACACAAGACAGACTATGTGGCAAAAAGTGGAAATGTGCTCTAAACTCCTTTCTCTACGTTTGTACTCACAAAGTACAGGAGTTTTTGTCATACACAAATGTCAATCAATGCAGTGTACAAAAGGTACACTATGTCTGTCTTGTTTCTACTTTAAAAATCTCAGAACACTTGTTATAAAAATGTCCACACCTTTTGAGTACACACTTCAGAAATCACCAGTGTACACTGTGTATTCTTTTGAGACGGAATCTTTGAATAACAAGAAGAACCCTCTCCCTTCCTCCTCCAAAGCCCCCAGAATATTGAGCAATTGTCCTTTAATTCTTTTCAGTTTTTAAGTCTGTTTTCAGTGTAAGTGGTATTTAAATATTTTAAACATTCATTCTTTTATTTTAAAGTGCACTGTGAATCTTATTTGTATGGAGAAACAAATCACAAATTGATGTTATTTTTTATTAACTCTACTGACTGAGTACAGTTATCCTCAATCTCCATTAAGAATTGCAATAGATACTTTTGTCTTAACGCTCTATTGATATTTTTAGTTCGGAAGATGTTACACAGTAAAACTTAGTGCAATTTAAGTGGCTACAGTGCTGTTTGAACATACACTACAAATTTCCAAATGTGCCTTCTAAAATTGCACCAAAGGTTTTGTATGCGCAGTTGTTTGGAGATATGAAACCTTCATTTGCATGAGCAAATCAGATAGATTCTTACATGCCTGATTTGTGCATATAAATGAGTATTTTTTAAATGCTAACCATTAAGCACACACAACATATGGATGTAACTGTCAACTAAAAGTTTCTGATATAGCCTGTGACAGTCCAGTGAATGAATGTCAACATCACTAAATCACCATGTTACATTTGTTAGCAGACTCCAGAAGAAAGACTCAGGATGGAGACTGAACTAACATTTCATGCATCTGATTCATTGCTAAATCGGTGATGATAATGCGTATGATATGCAACTTCAGTTGGATGTAAGATCATTCTGCCAATCCATAACTGTTGGAAAGGGATGCTGTGTGCTCTAAAACATTGCTGTGTTTCATCCTACTGGTGGGTAGCATGATCCCTGTGGATGGTTTCATATCAGTTTACATTTGGTTTTATGATTCTTTATGATTAGCTTGGTATTATGAATATAGGATTGGTAGCATAGCTTGAATGGTGCCTGCTCATGGCTTCATTTTGTTTCATTCCTAACATAAGTGAAAACATACTTAACCTCCAGGTGTTCAAATAGCTGATATTTCCTAACTTAAATCCCATCCCTGGAAACTCTCTACATAAAGTCACTGGGAGCCCTCTGCATGTGGAAGGTTTACAGGTATAAACCATGATTATTTCCCCCATTATTCCCAAAATCTGTACAGACAATTATACAGGCAAACTGAGATACTTTGGTTTTAAGTGCTATATAAATAGTTAATTCTGTAGGCCCATCTAGACTTTAATTAAACTCTTTATAGAAGGTCTCAATGACCAGTGAAGAAAAGACATTTCCTTTCTGCACTGAGATTAAAGTATTTTAGGGATACAAATAATATGTCAACATGTACACAATAGAATGTGCCAGCTAAAAGTTTATTACTACACACTGTAAACAGTACGTAAGAACTTCTACGTAAGGGAAGCAATGACTATATTGATGGGGTATGATTCTTCACTATGGACTCTCCAGGCATTGCAGACATGTGACATTTGTGTAAATGACAATCCGGTCAATTGTGTGTGTGATTCTCCTGAATGGAATTCTCTAAGTTGGTGAGAGTGCAGAGATGCTCTTCCTGATGTACAATGGGATGGTTCCATTTCAGTTACACCTATACTCCAATTGGGGGTGACTGCATTGCTCGCAAAATAGCAATGTGTTTTCTTTCCGCAGTAACCTTCAGTAGTCAAATCTCTGTGCTTTGATTGGCTACTGCCAGCAGAATGCCACATTACTATCTTTATCCATCTGTCTAAACACAGTACTTATTTTTAGTGCTGCAGTTGCCATGGTATCTAGGAGGGAGAGCACATTTCTGTATAATAATAACTTGGGGATGCTCTCGGTTAACATAGTAAAGAGAGTAGCCTATAATGTCAAACCTTAAAAGTAACATTCTTGAGTAAAAAATTAGCAGCTTTCTGGTACACCCAGCATTAATTTCTTAGACCACTTGGGTATACGTTCAGATATTTTTCTATGGAAGGGAGGAGAAGCATCAGACTTCCAGCAACGGAAAGCAAATTGGGTAATTTGATTGGTTAATGTACAGGATATCACTGTTTCCGTACCTTTCCTCAGCTTCCTCCTAAGCATGGTTCAACATTCCTCATCTGGCCCCCAATGCCACTCCCCTTGCCTCATTCAAATGTCTCCTAAAGAGACCCACATCTACTGTGATACCTGTAAGAATTTGGCTAAGTAATAATATCAAGGTTGAAGTGTAACTGAGAACAGTCTATTTTCAGACATTCAAGTAAACCGACTCCCCATAATATTACCCCACACTGTATTACCAAGATGTGGCCAATTATCAGTTTGATCATTTGCATGTTTTGCCCTTTCCCCCATCTTTTGTTTATCTTGACTTTTTTTTTTTTTTGCAAACTAGGGACCATGCCTTCCTTTATGTTTGTATGACATCCATCACAGTGTGAACACTATGTGAAATTATTATATATTATAATGGCTACTTCTGCTACACCTATGACAGGATGCACAAAACAGCATATTCACATCTATAAAAACAGAAAGAAACATCAGAAAGAACCCTGAAAAGGTGAATTTAAAAATATTTAGTTTATAATTGTAATGATCACCTTGGCCCAAGGCATTTCCTCGGGGTTAATAGCCTGAGCATATCAGCTCCTCCCAGCTGGTCAGTTAATCCTTGGGAAGTGCCCTGTGCCTCACTCACTAATGCTTTGAATCCATAATTTTTAATACTTGCTTTAACTTTTATGTTTCATAATCACCTTCTATTGTTAAAGTGGTTTCATTCAAAAGGGATACAATAAGTTCCTTGAACCCTGTAACCAGACTGCTATTTATGAAATAATTTTAAAAAGGCTCTTATTCAGTAGTTTTGTGTTCCACACTTAGTGAATAGCATGTTATTGGTCTGTTGGCTCCTTCAGGAATACAAGGGAGATCATAATTAAGTAACCCCAATACTTCTATAATTCGTTGCAAAGCTATCTTTTCCCTAGTAGTCTTCACACTTTCAACAATCCCCAACAATCTGATAGGTTCTTTGCAGAGATCATCAGTAAGATTTCTCAATGCTTTATGATCTTCATAACAATTATGTTTTGTTGTCCATTGATCATTATCTTGATTACTTTAATTTTTCTCAGACTCCTTCAATCTTGAAACAAGGTTTTCAGATTTGTCATACATTGTAACCACTGAAGCAGGAATTAATACCTGGCCATCTCCAAATACCTGCTAAGTTCTTAAAAGCATGCATGACATCTATACCTACAGTAAATTCCTGACTAGAAGATGGCTGGGAGAAAAATCCTGTTTTTTATCTGTCATATTTAGGCATTGTAGGATGTCTCTAACTTCCTATTAAGAAGTGATATTCTACAAAAACTAACCAGAGACTATGAAATGCTAAAGTAAATAACTAGACAAAAGAATTGAAAGATGCATACTGTTTAAAGCCATCAGACATCTTGCACCTCTTACATAGCCCATCTGTCCCCCCAATCATGTCCGTCCCCACCAGCCCAGCCCTTTCTAATAACCATTTCTGTCAGAATAGAAAGTCTGCTGCAGATTCCCTGGCTGTCTTACTGCTGTCCAGATCTGGGTTAAGCACGCTCTGGCAATAGCTGGGATTCAAATTTATATGTTGTCTTCTGCTGGAAAAGAGTTGATTGAGTACTAGTGCAGTTCAGAAACACATTCATTTGTGGCTGATTTTCTTCATGCACTTTATACAGTTGTCAGTGTTTTCCTCACTTATTATAGAGCAAATCATTCTCTTTGCCCCTTAACCTGCTGTGCATTCGAGGTTCCCAGCTGTCCTCACTTTCTCTATTCTTTTGGTAAAATCTCTTCAAGAATCTAATCTTCAATGCCTTCTAATTTTCCATTGGTTTAGGATCTCTTGTACTGCAAACCCACATGGGAAATGGCCATTTGCATTATTAAACCCTATTATCTTGTTACTTTAAACCATGCCATTTTCAGTTGAAGTTGTCTAGTGTATCTAGCGGGTATTCTTTGCAGCATTTACTCTGACCTTCTTCTCTAAATGCACCATTTGAAAACTCCCTCTGCCACTTCCTCTTCCGAGTTTTCCTCTTCTCTTCCGAGTATTGTGTATATCTGATAGTTGACTACAAAATATATTAGTTAAGCAAATATTCGTGCTCTTGAAATGCTTGTTTTGTAGCATGTGCTGTCTGCTGAAAGACAGTATTTGATAGGATGCAAGAGGAAAAGGATGAATTTGTCACCTAACAGGAAGTCCAGAGATCTGGTTCTGTTCCTAATTCTGCCAATGACGCTCCTTGTCACCATGACCAAATAATTTAATCTTTAAGTGCCTCAGTTTCCTTATCTGTAAAATGTGGATACCAATACTACCCTATTTCACAAGGATGCCATGAAGCTAACTTGATTAATGTTTGCAAAGTAGTTTAGGACCTTTGGAGAAAGACACTATGAGGTTGATTCAAAGCCTGCTGAAATCAGTGGAAAGACTTCCATTGAGTTGAATGATCTTTGGACCTGGTCCAATATAAATGCATAGTATTATCATTATTTAATTATTAAGCAACAATTAGCTAATTTTCTTTAATGTGCTTTATCCCTCTCATAGTAATATTTCAAGGTGTTTTTTCTGTGTTAAAATATGAACCTTGTGGTTTTTCCACAGTGCCTGGTCTTTGACGCTTTGGCTATGGTGACACAAGCCACAGAAAACTAATTAGGATTTTTTTACATGCTGAGAGGATCTTTATGTGAAATTTACCCCACTACAAAGGTCTCTGTACCACTAAAGCTCTATTGTAGGATTTTATCTAGCTTCTACCTATTTTAGGTCCTTACATTGGGGCCTCAATGGAACTCAATGGAGAAAGTGGGCTTAACTCTCAGAATAGGCCAATCACAAAATCTTTTCCTCTCTCTTACTGTAATACTGAAAAAAAAATAAAAAGTGATATTTTAGCTGGCCCCTTGAAAAAAAGGAATTTACTCACTCTGGGCAAATGGATGGATGGGGGTTCCTCAAGCCTCCAAACAATGTGGGTCCCTATTCTGGAAGCTCTTTGGGGCTTGGGACTTTTTACTGTCTGGAAGACAACACCTTTGATGCTGTAGATATAGTCCCTATGATACTGTTTTCCCTGAAGTCTGCTGTTTGAGGTATGACTCTTTTCCCCGCAACCTCCCTTTGGCCTGATGTGTCAAGTAGTGGAAATTCACTGCTCCCTGGCCCTACGACAATTTTCATTTTGAGCTGTATAGTTAAGCTGCTCTCAATTTTGTAGCAAATACCTTTATACAGCTTTTTAGAAAAGCACAACCTACGCATATAAAATGATATTTGTTAACAATATTAATTTGATTTATCTGAATGTTATTTTTACATAACTTTCTCACTTTCTTATCTCCCAAAAATTCAGAAGGGTGTGCTGTGATTTCCTCCACTGAAAAGATTTATGGGCTCTTTCAATACAGATTGGTGAAAGTGCATTATCAAATCACTGTAGGTGGTAAAACTCAGTTATCATTTGTATGATTAGTTTCACCTTGTGGCTGTGTCTCTGAAAATGCAATTAACAGTTTCATATTCAGTATAGCTTGCTTTTATTCCTGCTGCATGGCGTGCAACATTTGAATCATAAAAAAAAAAAAAATCCCAACCTAATTGGTAAACACAGCCTTGCCAGATTCTCTGCAATTCACCCAATTCTTGTAACGTTAATTGGCTCAGCTTCAACACACATTGGATGGATTTTCAAAGGCAGTCGCAGATTAGAGAGCTTGCAAGCACTTGTGTTTCACAGTACTGACTCCAAGGAGACTCACAGAGGAGAAAAAAATATTTTAAATTAATACTGAATGCAGGCAAGCTCTCTTGTCCGATGGTTACCATGGTAACCGTTTGTCTGCTAATCTGATAGCAGTGTGTATGTTTATTGGTACACATCTCTAATGACCTTCAGAGACTAACTCAGCAGGGTAGTACTATTCTACCACTGTGGCTAGAGACAGTGGCTAAGTGATTACATTCTAAATTCTGTTATTGTAGTTTACAGTGATTGTTTTATTATTATTGTAGTTCCCTGCTATACATTGTACCAAAAATTGCAATTCACAGCATCTAGATGCATGTCTTGGGTGTGAGATACAGTAAGTAAAGTTTACATGGCAAGCACATTTAAAATGGAAACTCTTGGCTTATTCTGCTTGGGGGAGTTTGCCAGTTTTCTGAGTTTGAATTTCACAGTGGAATTTTTTTTTCTAATCATGAGTTAATTCAAAATAATTATACGTTTCCTGGGGAAAAAAATGAACATGGTGTACTGTCTGGAGAAATATTGTGATTCCCAATTCCCCAGTTCCTGCTGAATGAACTCATTCTGACTGAATTTTGAAAATGCTTGGAAAAAAATCCTCCTTTATCACATAAAAATGGAGGGCACTAATAGTTGAAATTCATGTGTTACACATTTAAGACAAAAACTTTAATTAGAGCTGGTTTGCTGATACTTTTTCAATTTAAAACTACCTAATAATTTACAATGTTGGAACAATTTCTGAAATTACATGAAAACCATGGTTCCCCAATTAACCTAGAAATCTTTCATTATATCTTGCTTGTGTATAACTGTTAATATACTTTAATTACCAAAAACAGCATGGATGCTTTACCATAGCCAGTTAACACAGGAACTATCAGACAATTCTGTACATGGAATTGTTAGGGATTTGTTTTCAAATCCTTCAGAGAGATACTTAAACACTGCACAGAATGTTCATGTAATCACTGCGTGATGTAATTGTATCCTTTATCACCGGAGCAATCATTTTAAAAAATCCCCTGTCCTGGTGGTAAAATAAATGGAAGACTCTTGAGTTACCATTCAGGAGAGCAAAGTGTGGCAGCTTAATCACTGTGAGTAGGACGTATCTGCAGTGGGAGGTTGAGTGGGGGAGGGCGAGGAGCAGGAGATGAGGCATGCTGATTCCTCATGCAGTGGCCCAGCAGTGCCTTACATAGTCTCGATTTTCTCTAGGGCAGTTAAAACCCACTGAGGCTTGCTCTTTTTCCCAGTCCCACAGGAGAGATATGGCACTTATCCCCCACCCCTGCAGGGGGAGCTGTGAACAGCTTCTATTCTGAAGTAGACACCATGGTGGGGGAGCTCCCCAGTGAAGAAAGAGAAAGGTTGAGAAAAAAGGAATGGGGTACAAAATACAGTGAAATGGACAGGGGGAGATCGAGCATCAAAATAAAAACAGCAAAGGGGAGAGAGGCTGAAACAGAAAAGAAAAAAACACGTTGAAGAAAGACTGAAAAATGTACAACACCCCCCCATCTATTTATAAAGGATCAAAATTAGACTGGGTGAAACCACAGACAATGAAAAAGAATGAAGGGAAGATGCATCAAAATACAGGATGAAGGATAGGAATAGAAAAGGGAAAGAAGGAATTAATACACAAGGGAGCTGTGTTTGCTTTATTCAAAGCTATGATTTGAGAATGGCTTGATTGATTTCAGTAAAGCGAAAAAATATAAAAGCCTGGTGGGGGCCCAGTTCCTACTTTCAAATGTCCCTTTTCCCCTTTATTATTTATCACAGATCAGGAGAGACGTCAGACCTGCCAAGAACTAGGGGTCACCAAATGAAATTAATAGGCAGCAGGTTTAAAACAAATAAAAGGAAGTTCTTCATGCAGCGCACAGTCAACTTGTGGAACTCCTTACCTGAGGAGGTTGTGAAGGCTAGGACTATAACAGTGTTTAAAAGAGAACTGGATAAATTCATGGTGGCTAAGTCCATAAATGGCTATTAGCCAGGATGGGTAAAGAATGGTGTCCCTAGCCTCTGTTCGTCAGAGGATGGAGATGGATGGCAGGAGAGAGATCACTTGATCATTGCCTGTTAGGTTCACTCCCTCTGGGGCACCTGGCATTGGCCACTGTCGGTAGACAGATACTGGGCTAGATGGACCTTTGGTCTGACCCAGTACGGCCTTTCTTATGTTCTTATGTTCATATGTGTGTAAGCTCCTCTTAGCATGGGCCTGCCAGTGCAAGCCTAAACCAAGACACATAGGCACGCCTCCTCTTCCACTGCCCCCCTCATCTGGCAATTGCACCAACTTGCAGGGAGAAGAAGAAAACCCTGCTGTGTACTGAGATGTCAAGTGTATCCCTAACTAAGATGCAGATATGTTAAAATTAAATCTTCAAACCCCAAGTAGGTCCAGGAATTTATTTTGAAACCTTTGCAGGCATCAGCTCCAGCCTCTTCCTGTGTGATACCATTTGCCCCCATTTTCCCCAGGATTTTGTGTGTCATCAAATCATCTGGTCTTTAAAAAAAATGCTCATTCCCCTGCCTCTCCCAAGCTTCCTCTGTTTAAAATCAAACACATCTAAGATTAACATTTGTCCTTTTTAAAATTTTCATCTATGTTTGCAGTGATTTTCTTCTGAAAATACCAATCCCCATATTATGTGAATTCAATTTGAACTGTTGGTTGCAGCTGCCTCATTCTAACCAGTTGTGTGTTAAATTAGCTGTGGATGTAATTCAAAGCTGGTTTCATCACTAGGACTTCAGGAAGTGATCAGGCTATGGAACAAAACGTGCGTTTTTGTGCTGCAGTTTGATTCTTCCCTCATTCACATGCAAAAATATATCCACAAAGAAAAGGCCAACTTCCATCTTTTTGTTATTTTGGAGTTTTGATGTGCTTTTCAAGAGTTAAATAGCTTATTTTAGAAAGCGAAGCTCTTTGCTTTCCTAAATATGAGGTACAGCAATCCTACAAAATCAGCTTGCTTGCTTTCCTTCCCTACTTCCCCATTAAGGTATTATTTCAGTAGGAATTTTTATTTTGTGTTATCATGAAATTCTGTGCTCATGAGGGAGGAGAGTCTGAAATTTTCAGTTTATCTAGAAATTCAGTTTCCATTCCAAGAAAGGCAAGTGCAGTTGCCTCTCATTACTTCATGTCACTATACCTTGAAATGCAGTCTTAGCGCTCAGATCTGTGAGATACTGGGTTCTTCCAGGAAGGAGCTTGAGATCCCTTAATTTCCAAAGAAGTCTGTACATCATTAAAGCTCAGATCTACAACCTTTACTCAGTGGATTTTACTCCAAAGCCACGGTGCTGCTCCCATTGAAGTCAATGGTAAAACATCCATTGGTGAAGGATTGGGCTGTAAGTCTACACGGTCTTTTTAATTTTCTGTCACAGCTTCCTATTAAGAAGATCCCAGTTTTCTGATTCTCTCTGAAAGATGGGCTTTTGTAATGTGAAATTTATTCTTTACATGTAAAACAAGATTATCTAAAAGACCAGAACTGAAAAATTGGGCCTTGGCACTGAAATAGGAGTGCATGAAAATGTTAGTGCTGTTAACAATCCTCAGAGGGGTTATATAGGATTGCAGTCATGATCTCTGGGATTAATATCTATATATAAAATGTGTTTCTGTGTTACACATAAAAATATGTGTATATTTGTACATATATACTAGAGCTGGTTGGAAAAACTTGAGTGCAACAATTTTCCAACCAAAAATGTGGTTCCATCAAAACTGAAAGGCTTTGTGAAATCATGTTGATTTCACTGAAATTTTCATTTCAGAGAAAAAAAAGGAAAAAAGTCCAAACACTGTCACACAGATCCGTTTTCATGTTTTCAGAATGAAATGTTTTGGTTTTTCATTTTGAAGTAACTTTGTTTAGAATTGTTTCTTTTGAATTATATTATATAATACAAATTGAAGAATTGACACTGAAATGAAACTTTTTATTTTGTCAAAACATTTTTTCTATCTGAAACAATATTTTTCAGAATTTTCCTTCACACAGAATTTTGAAATTTTTGTGTTTTATTCCAATTCAGATTGAAGCCAAATTTCAAAATCTTAAAATACTTTGTGAAATGGAATTTCCATCCTCCGCCCAGCTCTAATATATACACAAACATACATGGAATCACTTATGTGAAGGTGAGTTAATTTATTTGCATTTTTTGTGCAGCCTTATATACCTCCTTCACAAAGTAATTCAGAACTCTCAGATTGCACAGAGAGGTATTTCTGCTTCTGTAATGTCTGTGGGAAAGATATCTTGTTCTGCTTTGTCTGGATAGTTGACACTGGATAGCGCACATAATGGTGGTGGTGCACAAATAAACAAACCCCTTCTTACTTCATTTATTTAGGGCAACAGACATTATAAAACACATCAGATCCTAGTATTGCCATTCGTGTTGATTAGTCATGATTGTTTTTAGAAGTATAATTAATCTAACACTTCTATATACAGAGATAATTTCAACCCAACTTACATACACAGGCAAGAAAAAATAATTGAAGCACAGCTATCCACTTTCAAAAATAGTTCATATTTTTTCCTCCTGTTTGATATACCTAAAAAAGCCTGAAAATAACATTTCTTTTGTTTCCGATTTTGTCTTTTTTCATTTTGCAAATAGTGATATTTTCAGTTAGTAAAGGAAGAGTCAGCATGGTTGTGCCTTCATAGAGAAGGATTGTTAGGTAGCTTTTTATCCCTCTGCTAAATGTGTGGCAGCGAAACAAAGCATTGCTGTATCATCATCATAATAATTAATACTTACCATATATATATAGTTCTTTACTGAATCTTCCACTAGTGATGCATAGGCCTCTTGCTGGCCTTCTGCACAAGGGTGAAAATCATCCTATTGAATTAACTAATCATTACAGTATCCCTGTAAGGTAGGTAAATACCATAAGTATCACTATCATCGTTTTACAGACCGAGAAACGGAGAGTTGCTTTCTAAGGCCACAGAAGTAATCCAGGTCAAAGGAATCGATGGAACCAAGGGCTTCCGAGCTCCATAACACTTCCTATCTTAATGTAGGCTCTTCGTTTCTCTCAGTCTCATGTATACATAGTGTCTGTGATTCATATTTTAAAAAATACCTTAGTGATATTAGTAGACTTGAAAATAAAATTATTTACAGAAGTAGATGACACTCCTCTTTTAATTATAATAATAATAAAGTTCCGTTCGATAGATGAGGCTGAAAATCTCAAACATCCCAATCCTGCAAACATATACGTATGTGCTTAGCTTTAAGCAGTTGAAGTAAATAGACTTCTCAGGTGCTTATACTTCAAAACAGTCATAAGTGCTAGCAGACTCAAGACTATACAAATTACAGTATAAAGGAAAGGACCTTTTAGGTCATCTTAATCTGGAGTCTTCCCAGGGCAGCACTTCTATCCATGATACATCTGCCATTACCCTGTGAAATGGCTGTGTCGTATTGTATCAAGCTGTTCAGACTGTGACAACCACGGGTTGTCCTCACTGCTTTTAGCAATAAGAGGTAGTCATGAGCGTATCAGTGTGTGATGCGCCTTAAAAGCAGTTAACTCGCACATTTATGGTTCTCCTGCATACATAGCACACAGTGTTACTACAGTGGGAGTTTTGCTTGAGTAAGTAAATGCAGAATATAAAGCTTGCTAATATATGTACAAAAAGATAGGCCTAGCCCCAGTGTATGTACATTTGCATGCCCTACATTTTTGGAATTCCATGCAGGTGTTCTTTCATGAAAATAGGCATTGTCTGTTTGGATATTTGTAGGGGGATGTTTTGACATTCTTCCAGTTTTTCTTTCCTGTATTGGTGAACCTCCCATAATAATGTGGCTGAAGCAGATGAAATTAATCATTCACATTTCCTGTTGACATGTGTTAAGAAGAGAAAATTATCAAGGAACTTGGGCAATTATGGCCCCTAATTCCATAATATATATTTCTCAATGTCTTCTAGGTAGGACTGCATCATTCACTACTCTAGCAGCATAACAAATTACATCTGAAACTTCTGTTGCTTTGTGACTTACAAGATCCCTACAAAGCTTTGAATAGTGCACAAATAGTGCAAAAGGCTTCTTCCTGCAAACAGTCACATGTGCTCTTTTTCAAAGCTTGTCCCAAACTGCCCACTTCAAAGATTTCCCCACTTCACAGGTTACTTCAAAGATGCTTCCCCCACCCTCACCCCCTTTTTAGAGTTTGTCTACATAGGAGATTTTTCCAGAATAGCTATTTCTGATTATTTTATTATTCTAGAATAAATGGCTTATTCTGAATTAGTTTAAAACAAGTGGATTAAACTACTCAGAATAAGGTATTCTTATTCCAGAATTACAGCATCCACACATAGAGATAATCAGGAATAGTTAATCTGATTTTAAAAAATCACCCACTATCTTAATTAAGATTAATTTTCATATGGAGACAAACCAATTGCCTTGTGACATAGAGCACTGTGGTACTCCGAGTCTAACTAAACAAAATTGGGCTTTTAGGCCGTGATCCTTCAAAAACATGCACATGCTTAACACTAGGACTACTCACAACATGGAAAGTTAAGTGTATGTGTTTGTTTTTGCAGGAATGGGGCCTTAGAGTCATTTGAGATTATTTCTGTAATATATAAATATATAATTCATCCTGACACTTATGCTACTCTGTTTTTGTATCAGTTTTTTAAAAAAGATAGTTTTTAAGGAGTTGAAAATCTGATTATAATGAAAACTGAATAAGAATAAACACATTCAATGCTCACCTTTGATAGTTGCTCCTAACTTCTGTAATATAGTCTTCTTCGGGTATTTTTGGTGTTTGGGGTTGCTTTCTGTATTTATCTAATTATTTACATTTAAATCTTTCTGTTTTTATATCCTTACTCGGTTTATATCTATATGAACACTATGGCCAAAATCTTCAGCTGATATAAATTATCCTAGCTCCATTGCAGTCAATGTATGTATATGCACATGTATGACAATGTCCCCATAAAAAGATTTAATAAATTAGTGAAATTGTTTGCCCTACTATTGATGATATCACAGTTGCTAGGTAAATTACCCCTCTAACCCCTCCTGGTCTCTCTGAGCATGCTCCATCTGGGTCTCAGGCCTCTAGCCCAGGGCCGCCCAGGGGGGGGGCAAGAGGGGTAATTTGCCCCAGGCCCCAAGCCCCACAGGGGCCCCCACCAGAGTTTTTCGGGGGCCCTGGAGCTGGGTCCTTCACTCGCTCCAGGAGGCCTGGAAAACTCTTGCGGGGCCGGGCGCAGGAGCTTCTTCCGCTCCCGGCCTTCGCCGGCGGGGGGTCCTTCCTCTCCGGGGCGGAAGGACCCCCCGCTGGCGAATTACCGCCGAAGATGAAGCGGGACCCGCCGCCAAAGTTCAGCTCGGTCTTCGGCGGTAATTCGGCAGCGGGGGGCCCTTCCGTTCCGGGACCCGCCGCCGAAGTGCCCCGAAGACCTGCGGCGGGGGCCCCCCCGCCGCTGAATTACCGCCGAAGACTGGGCTGCGCTTTGGTGGCAGGTCCCGCTTCGGCGGTAATTCAGCGGCGGGGGGGGGCCCCGCCGCGGGTCTTCGGGGCACTTCGGCGACGGGTCCCAGAACGGAAGGGCCCCCCGCCTACGAAGACCCCGGGCCCCCGGAATCCTCTGGGCGGCCCTGCTCTAGCCATAACCTGTCTCTTGAGGTGGAATCATGCCATTCTCCCACTCTCAGACCTCGGCCTGGTTGCAATCCACTGGTGCTCACCAGGATTCACCTTGGCTGGTCTGATTTATGTTCAGACCCTGCAATTCTGTTCCCTCTAGGACAATGACAGTGGTAATCAGTGACCACTTTAAAGCGAAATATAACTTACTTAGAACAGCAGCATTTCAGACAAAACACATATCTTAAAAACAATAAAATGGCCTGCACACATATTTAATTTTTCCTTAAGACTTACCATTCCCTGGATCTGGACAGGCCCAGTTTCTTTAGACGCCCTCTGCAGTGTTTCTCACTCTGTGCCAGGATGTCTCCCTAGGCAGCATCTCAAAAGGGACCGCATCCTCTTCTCAGAGGGCTTTTATAGGTTTAGTATCCTTCATATCTCCAAGTTCCCATTCTAGCAAAACAAACTTGCATCTTCCATGGAGATAGGATGCAATGTTCTTGAAACTGATCATTTTACCCATTGTCATTCTTATCTGGAAAGCCATTGTGTTGTTCTTCGTTCAGCCCCCAATGTAAGTTAGATCAGTATAACCATATGGGCTGTAACCCAATTCACAATTAACTTCCCCTCACTGATCCGGTCACATACACTGTGTTCATAAAATTGTTATATCTCAGTATTCATAAAATTGTTACATATCAGCTCCACTTCTTCAAGAAGCTTTATTTAGTTCGTAAATATTTATTCAATGATCAGTGTCCGGGACTAGCTTTGTTTTCAATTTTTTTTTACAGTCTAAAGAAGGCTTCACAGCCAAAATGCCACCTCTAATCTTATTTTCTCTGTTTAGCGTGTATTTTATTAACCCCTTTTTTATTTTCCTCAATGATAGATTAGTGAATTCCAAAATAGCTTAGGAACATTGCTTAGTGACCTTTGGTTCTTTGCATTTTTTGCGACGAAATCAACAAAAGACAACAATAGTAACCTTTCCATATTCATTACCATAAGCTGCATTGACCTTAAGAAACAGACTTACGTTTCCACATTTTTATACAGGGTATTGCTGCTATGCTGATTTCCACAACTTGACAATTTTGCAGTTTGTGAGAAGGTATAAGAGGAGGGAATGAAATGTTTCTTATATAATATGGTCTGTGTCTCTGCATTGGGCTGTTGGAGAAAAACAAAAGGTCTTTCTAAAAGTGACCTTTTGTGGATTTTTCCATAATAGTACATTTCCAGCTAGTGTTAAACTCAGTGTTTAGATTTTAATTAGGGCTGTCAAGTGATTAAAAAAATTAATCGCAATTAATCGCATTGTTAAACAATAATGGAATACCATTTATTTAAATATTTTGGATGTTTTCAAATATATTGATTTCAGTTACAACACAGAATACAATGTGTATAGTGCTCATTGATATTTATTTTTTATTACAAATATTTGCACTGTAAAAAACAAAAGAAATAGTATTTTTCGATTCACCTCATACAAGTACTGTAGTGCAATCTCTTTATCATGAAGTTGAACTTACAAATGTAGAATTATGTACAAAAAATAACTGCACTGAAAAATAAAACAATGTAAAACTTTAGAGCCTACAAGTCCACTCAGTCCTACTTCAGCCAATCCCTCAGACTACCAAATTTGGTTACAATTTACAGGAGATAATGCTGCCCACTTATTGTTTACAATGTCACCTGAAAGTGAGAACAGGAGTTCCCATGGCACTGTTGTAGCCGGCGTTGCAAGATATCTACATGCCAGATGCGCTAAAGATTGATATGTCCCTTCATCTTCAACCACCATTCCATAGGACATACGTCCATGCTGATGATGGGTTGTGCTCGATAATGATCCAAAGCAGAGCGGACCGATGCATGTTCACTTTCATCATCTGAGTCAGATGCCACCATCAGAAGGTTGATTTTCTTTTTTGGTGGTTCAGGTTCTATAGTTTCTGCATCTGAGTGTTGCTCTTTTAAGACTTCTGAAAGCATGCTCCATACCTCGTCCTTCTCAGATTTTGGAAGGCACTTCAGAGTCTTAAACCTTGGGTCGAACGCTATAGCTATTTTTAGAAATCTCACATTGGTATCTTCTTTGCGTTTTGTCAGATCTGCTGTGAAAGTGTTCTTAAAATGAATAACATGTGCTGAGTCATCATCCGAGACTGCTATAACATGAAATGTATGGCAGAATGTGGGTAAAACAGAGCTGAAGACATACAGTTCTCCCCCAAGGAGTTCAGTCACAAATTTAATTAACGCCTTATTTTTTAATGAGCATCATCAGCACGGAAGCATGTACTCTGGAGTGGTGGCTGAAGCATGAAGGTGCATATGAATGTTTAGCATGACTGGCACATAAATACCTTGCAATGCCAGCTACACAAGTGCCGCAGGTGACACTAAGCTGGGGAGAGAGGTAGATATGCTGGAGGGTAGGGATAGGGTCCAGAGTGACCTAGACAAATTGGAGGATTGGGCCAAAAGAAATTTGATGAGGTTCAACAAGGACAAGTGCAGAGTGCTGCACTTAGGAAGGAAGAATCCCATGCACCACTACAGGCTGGAGACCAACTGGCTAAGCAGCAGTTCTGCAGAAAAGAACCTGGGGATTACAGTGGATGAGAAGCTGGATACGAGTCAGGAGTGTGCCCTCGTTGCCAAGAAGGCTAATGGCATTTTGGGCTGCACAAGTAGGGGCATTGCCAGCAGATTGAGGGATGTGATCATTCCCCACTATTCAACATTGGTGAGGTCTCATCTGGAGTACTGTGTCCAGTTTTGGGCCCCATACTATAAGAAGGATGTGGAAAAATTGGAAAGAGTCCAGTGGAGGGCAACAAAAATGATTAGGGGACTGGAGCACATGACTTATGAGGAGAGGCTGAGGGAACTGGGGTTATTTAGTCTGCGGAAGAGAAGAGTGAGGGGGAATTTGATAGCAGCCTTCAGCTACCTGAAGGGGGGTTCCAAAAAGGATGGAGCTAGGCTGTTCTCAGTGGTGGCAGATGACAGAACAAGAAGCAATGGTCTCAAGTTGCAATGGGGTAGGTCTAGGTTGGATATTAGGAAACACTATTTCACTAGGAGAGTGTTGAAGCAGTGGAATGAGTTACTTAGGTAGGAATCTCCATCCTTAGAGGTTTTTAAGGCCCAACTTGACAAAGCCTTGGCTGGCATGATTTAGTTGGTGCTGGTCCTGCTTTGAGCAGGGGGGTGTACTAGATGACCTCCTGAGGTCTCATCCAACTCTAATATTCTATAATTCTAAGAAGCAGGCAGCAGCATCTCCTGTAAATGTAAACAAACCTGTTTGTCTTAGCGATTGGCTGAATAAGAAGTAGGACTGAGTGGACTTGTAGGCTCTAAAGTATTACATTGTTTTGTTCTCTAAGAAAAAAAATCTGCATTTGTAAGTTACACTTTCAAGATAAAGAGATTGCACTGCAGTACTTGTATGAGGTTAATTGGAGAATACTATTTCTTTTATCATTTTTACATTGCAAATACTTGTAATAAAAATAATATATAGTGAGCACTGTAGACTTTGTATTCTGTGTTGTAATAGAAATCAATATATTTGAAAATGTAGAAAAACATCCAAAAATATTTAATACATTTCAGTTGGTATTCTATTGTTTAACAGTGTGATTAATCACAATTAATTTTTTAATTGTGATTATTTTTTTTGAGTTAATCACATGAGTTAACAGCGATTCATTGACAGCCCTAATTTTAATGTGTTTTACAAAGCCTGATAAGAACAGGAATATTTTCATGATTGTTTTTAATTTAAATTAAATGCAAGTTTGGTGGACTAGCTTAAGGTATTATTCATTTGGCCTAGCTAGTTAGGCCAAATGAGTAATACCTTAAGATTTAAATTTCACAGAGAAAGAGAAATAAGAAGTACGTATGTTCAACATACATAAGTCAACATTGCCAGAGCAACCTGAACTTCTGGCATTTCCTGATATATGTATGTTCGATCTTAGAACCTTAATGTTGTGCTAATGCTGATTTTTTGCATTTTATTTCCTTTGGGATTTTTAAAAAAAAATAAAAGGGAGAAAGAAAAGAAAGAGAAAATCTAGAGCTCATTGAAGTGTGCTATTTACAAATTTGTCTGGTGAAGCCAGCAGACCAACAAGTGTGTGAATAATTGGGTGATTGTTAAAGTAGGTGCACACTCATGTTCAGCATGTCGGTTTTTGTGTGCACCTGTGAGCTTAAGCAATTTTTCTGCGGTGCAAGCTCAGAATGTAATTTATAAAAGATTGTATGTCAAGTTCCTCACAGCCCTTTCTTGTCCTGACAAACATCAAATAACTGTCATCTGAAAATTTTGCTATCTCACTATTCACCTAACCTTTCTAGACCATTAATGAGTATATTAAACAAAACTGGACTTAATACAGAACCTTGAGGCATCCTGCTGTTAACTTTTTGCCATGATGAAATTAACCATTTAATCCAACTCTTTGCTTTTTGTCTCATAATGAGTTTTTGATCTATGACAATACTTTGCATCTTCCATGATCACTTGGCTTCTTTAGTACTGTCTTGTGTAGAACCTTGTGAAAAATCTTTTGCAAGTCTAAAATAGTTATGTCAATTGTTTTTTATTTATCCACTATTATGCTGACCCATTCAAAAACTACTAAGAGATGAGACACTAATTTTCCAGTGCAGAAACAGTGCCGGTAAGGCCTTATCAAATCATGATATTTTGGGTGTTTCGTTATTATGTTTTTAATTATTGTTTCCACCACTTTCCTAGGTATAGATGCAATGTTTACTGGCCTATCATTCCCTGGAGCACCTCTAACAGCCATTTAAAAATATAGTTACATTATTTGTTACGCTCCAATCCTCTAGAACAGAAGTAGTTTTTAATGACAAATTACTTATTTTTGTTAGCAGCTTACCTACTTCATAGAATCATAGAAATGTAGGACTGGAAGGGATCTCGAAAGGTCTTCTTGTCCAGTCCACTGCACTCAAGGCTGGACTAAGTATTATCTAGACCAGGGGTCGGCAACCTTTCAGAAGTGGTGTGCTGAGTCTTCATTTGTTCACTCTGATTTAAGGTTTTGCGTGCCAGTCGTACATTTTAATGTTTTAGAAGGTCTTTTTCTATAAGTCTATAATATATAAATAACTATTGTTGTATGTAAAGTAAACAAGGTTTTTAAAATGTTTAAGAAGCTTCATTTAAAATTAATTTAAAATACAGAGCCCCCCCGGACTGGAGGCCAGGACCAGTGTGAGTGCCACTGAAAATCAGCTCGCGTGCCGCCTTTGGCACGTGTGCCATAGGTTGCCTACCCCTGATCTAGACCATTCCTTACAGGTGTTTGTCTGACCTGTTCTTAAAAATCTACAATGATGAAGATTCCACAAACTCCCTAGGCAATTTATCCCAGTGCTTAACCACCCTGACAGTTAGGAAGTTTTTTCCGAATGTCCAACCTAAACCTCCCTTGCTGTAATTTAAGCCTATTGCTTCTTGTCTATCCTCAGAGGTTAAGAACAATTTTTCTCCCTCTTCCTTGTAACAACATTTTATGTACTTGAAAACGGTTATCAGTTTTCTCTTCTCCAGACTAAATAAACCCAATTTTTTGCACTCTTCCCTCATAAGGCATGTTTTCTAGACCTTTAATAATTTTTGTTGTTCTACTCTGGCTTCTCTCCAATTCATCTACATCTTTCCCGAAATGTGGCACCCAGAACTGGACACAGTACTCCAGTTGATGCCTAATCGTCACAGAGTAGAGCGGAAGAATTTCTCCTTGTGTCTTGCTTACAACACTCACACAAATACATCCCAAAATGTTTGCTTTTTTTGCAACAGTGTTACACTGTTGACTCATATAGCTTGTGATCCACTGTGACCCCCCAATCCCTTTCTGCAGTATTCCTTCCTAGGCAGTCATTTCCCATTTTGTATGTGTGCAACTGATTGTTCCTTCCTAAGTGGAGTACTTTGCATTTGTCCTTATTGAATTTCATTCTATTTATCATCATACATGAACTCCTTCAGAACTCATGGATGTGCCAACTGGGCCTGGTGACTTTTTGCTTGAAATTATCAATTTGCTACAAAACCTCTTCTTCTGATACCTCAGTCTCTGATAGTAGCTCATCTTTATAATAGAAAAGAGCAGGTATGGGCTAAGTATCTGCTCAGTATCTTTGATAGTGAAGAGTCAGGCAAAGAAATCATTTAGCTTCTCAGCAATGTCCTTATCCTCCTTAATTGCTCCTTTGATCCCCTGTGATCTGGCAGACTGACCTATTATTTCACAGGATTCCTGCTTCTGATATTCTTAAAGAATCTTATTGTTGGTGTTTACACAGTTATTTGCTCTTTGAAAACCATTTTGGTCCTTCAGATTTCCTGCTTACTTAATTCCTGCTGTCATTTATGTTTTTATTTATTGGCTTCACTAGGGGCATTTTTATACTGTAGCTATGCCGCTATATCACCACAATATAGCTGCTTCCACATTGATGGAAGGGGTTTTTCTCCAAGAGGCGGTAGCTAGTGTGGAGAGAAGAATCCTTCCATTGACCTAGCTGTGTCTACACCAATGGCTAAGTCGACCTTACTAAAGTGCTCAGGGTGCAAAATTTTTGACAGCCCTGAGTGATGTAGCTCCGTCAACACAAGTTTTAAGTATAAACCAGGCCTGGGGTTAGATTTCCAAATGGTAAAGGATTGCTAAATTGACCTGACTAACCACATAAACCTTGCCATTTAGCCATAATGATTTACTCCCTGCCTTCCTTCTTCCCTTTTTCTTTAGTGGTATTCATGCACATCTGAGGATTTTACTTCCTTTACTTTTTACTTTAGGGCCTTTTTGACTAGACTTTCCTCTATACTGAAATCGCCCTTTCTAAAGTTTAGTGTCAGTGTGACACTTTTTGGTACCCAAACTGCCCCTTGGATGTTGAAAACAAACAAATGAGCAAAAATAGGCCTCAAACTCTTTGCTCTTGCTTTTGTCTTTGCTCTTCATATTTTATGGTAGGGGGAAAATGAGAGACTCCAAAAATATAACAGATGTGGAAGCAACTAGGAGTTTATAACAACAATCACTCTTCAGGAACGAGAAACAGAGCTGCTTGACATAGTAACAGAAGAAAACATGTAGCACTAGAATTGGGCCATCACTGATAACGTCAAGGCAAATACTTAGCCTTGGATCAATCCCAACTAAATGACTGGGGTGAGGCAGAATCCTATCATGAGGTTCTATAGCAGTCTCTGTACTCCCCTTGGTGAGTGGGATGTCCTGTGTGCGGTATATCCATAATCACGAATACACTGGCTCAGTGTCTCATCCATAGACAGTCACAACTATGCTCCCAACCCTCTCCATAGCAAGACAGAAGGAAGCCTGTGGAAATGTGCACTGCAGTGACTGGGGGATACAGAACCGTCGCTTTGTGGCCTCTCGTCCCATCCCTTCCAGAATGGAATCAGAACTACTCCACTGCTTACCATGTGCTATGCACCCATGGAAGGGGAGCATGATTTGCCCCTTGGATGTTTTGTGCAATGTATCTAAAAAGGTCATGATGTTTTGTTTGCTCCTTAAATGCTTTGTGGTAGATATCTAAAAAGGTCATGTTTCACCACAGCCTGAGGTGTCTGTCCTAAGCTAGGGACTGTTAGCCAGTTTCTCTTCCCTGCCTCCATAAAACACATCATAAATCATGGCTTTTATACTTTGTCAAGTGAACATAAACCCTGTATGTAGTTTTCAGTCTGGAGCCTTTAATGATTCCCTCTCTCCTCTGATTACATGAAAGTGAAGTAGAAAATAGCCTTCCAAAAAATGACTCTTCAAATCTTGAGGTCTCAAATTTTGATCTGTGTTTACGTCAGACAATTCAGGAAACTCACTTTTTAAAATTAAACATAACTGGAAATGGCTTCCACATTGCACTGTCACCTGTCTAAGAAATCAATCACCTTTGGGGGTTTTTTTGGTTCCATATAAATGCCTAATTTTCAGAGGAACCGAGCACCTGCAGCTTCTATTGAAAGAGGCCATAGATCTTCAGGAAATAGATATTTATTATATGCAGTTTGTTTCATTGATGCAACCTTACAGACAATTATGTGAAATAAAAATCAGCATCCAGTTGTTTACAAGCTACTGACAAGTATCCTATGACCATAAAGCAATCATGCCAACTCTCACTATTTTTGATGTTTTTCTTAAAGCCCCAGCTCCTGGAATCGTGTGATTATGTGACAATCTCAACTTTCATTAAAAAGTTAGTTTCTAGCCTCTGTGGTTGCGGAGAAAAGCTTTTGAAAATGATTCTTCTTCAAGTGCTTTCTCGTGTCCATTCCAGTGTAGGTGTGTGCTCGCCCTGAGTACCTCCGCCAGAAAGGTTTTCCCTCCGTGGTCTCCATCGGATTGGCTCCGGTGCCCCATGGAGTCGCACCTTCATAGTGCCAATATCTAGGGCTCCACTTCCCCCTGAGTTCCTTCTTACTGTCTGTGACGGTCACTGACGACTCATTCTTGCTTCTGCAAGTACTCCTCAGTGGACTTTTCTCTGTTTTATTGTATATAGTTGATTGAATTTAGTTTCAGTTACTAGTTAGTTAGTTAGGAGTTACCAAACCTTGCTAAGTGGGGGTTAATCCCTTTGTCTCCAGGATTTAAACCTTGTGAGTCTTGTCACAAGCCTGTGCCTGTGAGTGATCCCCTATTCCAGCTGCCTCAAGTGTCTAGGGGAAGCGCATGTGCGGGAGCAGTGCAAGATCTGTGCACACACCTACATTGGAATGGACATGAGCAACACATCTTGAAGAACAACAGTTGTGGAAGGTTAGCAACCATTTTATCTCAAAAGCACATAAACCGGAATACAAATTTAAAAAGCCGAACATTTATTATTTTTTATGCCAGTCTCATGAGTATGGGGCCCTAAGCCATGATTTTGGAATGCCTACGGTTGGCAACACTGGAGTGGCAATAGTAATTTGAGGTTTTTTTTTTTTCTATTTTTAGAGTTGTAAATTCAGTTTGCTGATTAAAGGCCAGAGTTTACATGGCATTTAGTCATTTGCACTGTGTGTGTGTGTGTGTGGGGGGGGAATGAATACAAGGGATCTTATCCCCACCACTGTGTGGCACATATAAGGGCCAAGCAAAACTGCAGTTCCTACAGTCAGGGGAGCCCATAGAAACTCTGCCTAACCCCATAGAGGTGGACAGCACTCCAAAATGGAAGACCTGGGAACCTTATCTCATGCCCCCTTCACTGAGCATGAAGTGGGACTGGAGCACAAGTGAAAAGGGAGCTGTAGATGATGTGCATTCCCTGCAGGCCCAGGAGCTTGAGATGCCATTCTGCTGAATGTCTCCCAGTCCTCCTCCTGAGCTTGTGCATCTCCACACCAGCCCCAACCAAAGCCTGTGTCAAAAAGGCATGACCTAGTGCCTACCTTATAATGGTAAATCAGTTAATGTGCTCATAGGACTCAATCCCTATAGAAATCAATAGGAATTTTGCCAAACCAATGTTTTTAGGATTAGGCTCAGAGTAATTAAAGTTCTGCAAAATGCATGATCCCTCTTTCCTCCTTCCCACTAATTTCATTCAGGGCCATCCAGAAATTTCAATTCACTAATTGTGAAAATGTATGCTTCAAAATCAAATTTGGAGACAAAATTTTGAAATTCAATATTCCTAAAGTTTTGAGCTTTTTGGTCAAAAACAGGATAATTTTTGCTTGGCAGGAGCACGTTTTCATGAAAAAGGTGGTCACTTTCAAATAAAGTCCTACAGTATTTTGCACTTTTTTATAGACAAGATCCTTGAAATGTAAGTAACATGTGAAAACTTCAAATGGTGAGGGCTTTGAATTTTGTTATAAATATTTTCAAGAATGCAAGTGGAGTTTTCTTTATCATGCATGACTTGTGTAGCATCACTTATGAATTTACTCATACAAATTAGATATAGGTTAGAGCTGTTCAAATTCTATCCATTTGTCATGGGTATTTCTAAATTCCTATTACAGTGGTGCTAAGCACCAAGTCCATGAATTTGCTTCACTGAGGTTTTTAAAGTAGACTACACAAAATTCTAGATGTTGTTCTGTGCAAGACAACCTTGCATTAGCCAAGGGAGATTAATTTTATAAGTAAAGTTATGGATTGGAAGGAATCTCAAAGTGAAACCAAATCAGAACCACAGAGTTGCATTTGGTTTCCCACAGAAACCAGGCAAAATGGGAAATCCTGCATGAATTGGTCCAGGTTCACTCAGGGAAGGGATGGGGTAAGAAAGAATGAGGACAAGATCTATTGCTTGGCATTAGTATCTAAGTTTGCTGTCTTTTCTCAGTGTGTTTGATAAAATTACGTTAGTGGAATTAGAGCTGATTAAGAGATCACATGAACATTCAGTTTATTCACATTCACTTCTTGGTGGCTCAGTTTATTTATGAATTTATAAAAGGTGAGGAAATAAGAGGCCCTAATATTGTCTCACTTACTGTAGCTGCCACAGAAGATGTGAGTTTTCACTATTGGCCATTTTCAGTATTTTTTTTTTTAAAGAAGGCATGTGTATTGGGGAGAGGAACTGAACTCTCTTAGTTCCACAGCTGTATAACTTGGGTAGAATTTGAGAAGAACTCATTATCACCCCTCTCTTAATAATTATACCACATTTCATAGTATCGGGAAAGTACACATAAGGTCTGATGAAATATAGCTGCAGGTGATCAGCTCTGTAGTTCCACTTATAGAACTTCATCAAATACAGGGAGGAGGAACACCAAACTCTGAGAGAGTAATTGCAAACAGTAGATCTTTCCCTTGATTTGATAGTATGGATTGGGTAATTTTCCAAATCACTAATTCCTCAGTAGACCACACAGCACAGGTGGCTGCTGATAACTCAAGCCTGCAAGTAGTCACAAAGCTGACATGTTCAGGGCATTACTGTCACTGCATATGCTGGTATAAAATACCTAGTAACACTCCAGAGGAGGAGAGGGAGTGAGAAATGATAACATAAAATCAATAATCTTTATTTGACTCCTTTTATCTTTGTTCAGCGCAGTAGCATGAGAAAATGAAAGCAATGAGTTTTTCTGAGAAATTTGGATAGCACAGAGAACGCTCAACCACCATGAAAGTAATTTCATATCTGGAGATGAGAAAGTAGCTTTGGTGTTTATTTAAAGGATAGACCAGAGAGGCCCAATATGACTAGGAGCAATTGAATACAGCAGAGGAGTGCCTGCATGTTTCCCTTTAAGTGTCTTAAATCTCTTTCAGATTAGGAAATCAGTCTCATGAGAAGGCATTAAAATATGGCACACAGCTTCAACCTGTTAAACAGTGGTAGCAAAGCCATCATTTGCTCTGAGTTTATTTTGGTGACATGCAGACATCAGATTGTATAATTACTAAACTGGCTCTTGCAATATGTTATTGGCTCAGATCTTGGCAGACAGATAGTAGCTGAGCAGACTGATTGAGCCCAGCCCCAAATATTCTAGTTTCCCAGGATACACAAAAAGCCACTGTGTACAAAAAAATTGGTTTGGAAAACGTTATACAAATATTATTTAGAATATTAAAGATCTCTTTCTCTCTTGGCTTTCTGCAGTGCCCATCAGTGAATGTACATCTTACTAGTGTTTGGGGTTAGCAACTCAGTCAAGATATTACACCACTGAATGGATGCCTGAGATTTATGATCTGAGTGAGGGAATGTCTGTATGTGGATGTAAAGTGTCTCTTCTGCTTTTTTAATATTACTGAAAACCTGCATGTCACAGTATGGTCATGTATTATTCTAAAGGGAAATAAAGTGGAAAAGGCCAAAGCCATCACTCCTACCAGCTGAGACTATTTAACCTACCATCTGTTTCTGAACTGCAGTACTAGCCTCTAGTTATTGAGAAAGCTGCAGTTCAGTTAACCTTACTGAGCCGTATATTTATGGACTCAAACTAGGAGAGACGAAACAGAAAGAAATGCATGATTTCTAACATCCACATCTCTTCTTGGTTCACCAGCTGTAATCCTGTGAATCCTTGTGAAAATAAAATCAAAGCAGCAGTCCTTATGAAATATTTTGTGATACTGTGTATTGTAGATGCTGTGTAAATATCAAATGCATTGCATTTGTCAAGCAAGTGGAAAGAATGCACATCCAGAGTAGGTTTTATAGAGCTAATCACATTATTTCATGTACTTGTATCATAAGTAAAATTTGCAGTCACATCTTCCATTGGCATCTATGCACTTAAATTGCTTTGCAGTTTCCTTGTTAGTGCAGTAGTCACAGCAGCTCAGGCTGTTGTCTTATCAGACTTTGCCAGCTAAACTTTATTGAATCTGGTCTGCATGTGTATAGGAAACCTCCAAGGAGTGCCTAGGTGCTGCAGGAAATGCTACTAGTAATTCTGTAGGTGGTCCTCTTTCCTCTGTCTCAGTACTGAAACAGTGCCTTTGTGCCATGCTAATTGATTCTATGTTGCTTTGTTTTCTGTAGAATATTGAGCCTGACATCATGGTCTAATTCAGAGGTTTTCAAACTGGGGGTTGGGACCCCTCAGGAGGTCATGAGGTTATTACATGGGGGGTCATGAGCTGTCAGCCTCCACCCCAAACCCTGCTTTGCCTCCAGCATGTATAATGGGGTTAAATATATTTTAAAAGTGTTTAATTGATAAGGGGGGTTGCACTCAGAGGTTTGCTATGTGAAAGGGGTCACCAGTACAAAAGTTTGAGAACCACTGGTCTAATTCTAATTGAAGTAAATTCTGCCAACCTAAATTGCACCTACAGTTCCAATTGCATAATCTTTACTTCCTGTCCTAAACTCGTAAGTAGTGCTGTTGTGTGCTGTTAAATAGCTGATGGTTTATGTCAGTGATGGATGCAGTGATTACTGTATGATCACTGTGGTGTCTTTTGAGATAACAAATATATGTAAGTTGTTATTGGCTGTGGATAAAAATTGCTGTATAAGTTACCTATATTAGTAATAGTATTATTACCATTCAAAGCTGTGGGCTGCTACCTTTATTCATTGTGATGGGGTATGTACCTCAAACAAGCTTCAAAGGGTGTTAATATGGGCCTGAGAAGACAGTTAACATATCAGGCTGCATCTGGTGGGAGAGGCAGGGTTGACTGAAGATGAAGCCAGCTAGGGAGGGCTGGCACAGGACTGTAAATAGAAAAAGTTGTGAGCAGAAGAGGGATGAGTCTTCTTTACTATTAAAAAAAAGAAAAGGAAAAGAAAGCTGCCGGGAGTAGAGGAATTTTGCAGTTGTTCTCTAGGATTAGAGAGATTGTCAAGAGAAAGCCTTGGGGAACAGTTCGTTCTAGCATCTTCTCATGGGTAGGGAAGTCTGGCAAGAGGCCAGGAGAGACAAAATGCAACCACTGGAACAGGCTTGAATAGTAAGCCTTGTTAAATGGGCAGGTTCTAGACTTCCAAGAAGGGAGAGGGCCATGGGGGGATGTTCGGTTAAGGAACAAAGCAGGGGAAATGGAGTAGCAGAAAGGCATGAAAAGCCAAGCCTGAGGAAGGTGGTTTAGTTTCGGTTTGTAAAGGAGATTCCAGGGGTGGGCCCTGAGAGAAGGGGGAATTGCGAGAGGTTGAGGGGACATATCTTGAGAAAGTCTGTTTAGGAAGAAGCCTATGGAAGAAGCTGTTGATTACAGGGCCTCTGGGCTGGAACCCAGTGTAGTGAGAGGGCCTGAGTCAGTGGTATGGTGGCATGAGGCTGCAGAAGCAGATAAGGACAACTGGAAGCCCTGAAGATGTACAGGAACCATGGAGTCCAGAGTTGGGGCCGGAGACCTGATATAAGAACACTGGATTTTTTGGTGGGACTCTGTTACCCTGGAAGAGATGGACTAAATTGTGACCTGGCCAAAGGGCTGAGTCCAGGGAATAGGTAGACCACCGGGAGAGGAGGTGGCAGATGGGGAGAGAAACTTTACGCCATGCCTGGTCCAAGGAGGCACTCTAGTGGTGAGTTCACTCCTTCGCATTCATGTTGAATAGTACCTTAGGCTGCAAATGATCTTGTTGGTTTCAATAGAACTACTCAGAGAGTAAGGTCCTCCCCTAAGCAGTAAGGGTGGCAGAATCTGGCCATTTTAGGAAAGTTAGCAGATCTGTGAAGTTAATTTCATAGACTGTTTTCACAAACTCGAATAATTTGCTAGATGAAATATGCCATCTTTCATCATGGCTGAGCCCCAAACTGAGCATTGTCAGACCATATGTGAGGGATCTTGAAATAACAGGCTGCATCACAGGTATAGAGTGTGCCTGCAGCTTCCAAGAAAGAACGACATAATCCAGAAAAGGGGAAGAATTACCTTTCCCATCTACTCTTTGCTAAAAGCACTGAGATCCGAGGGATACAGGGGGTTGGGAGATGCAGCTCCCTTTGTAAAATACATAGATGAGATTGAGAAGGGAATGAGAGATTTGCTCCCTTGTTAAATGCTCAATCCCTGCTTGCACCACAGAAAAGCTCTTATGTTTTTAAGGTCCTGGGGAGTGAATTCTGACATTTCAGCACTTACCTCAGCTGGAATATGAGGTCTTAACTATAGCCTTAGTTAAAGGGAATGCATAAAATCAGAAACCGTGGGTGCATGGCTTCTTGAACTGGTAACAATTCTACCAACTCATTGACATCAAGAGATGTGAGACACTGCTGTCATCTCAAAGGCTTCATGCTTGTTAGCCTCTCACTCCTATTAGGATGTTCCTGGTTTAGTTCAATGGGCAAATTTAGTAATTATATTTAAGGGATTTATAGACATTTCAAAGATAGCTATCAGCTGAACATTAGATGCTGCAAGCTGTGTAACAGGAGGAGTGCAAGGAAGTTGGTATTTACTGAACAAAGTGAGACCTTTTCCTGAATCCACAAAGCTTTTAAAACCCCTCCTCTCCCATTTTAGGAGGCTTTTAAAGCTATCCTATATGACAATTTACTGTAATTGTTATATACCTTTAGTGAGGTACAAGGGATGTCTGAACAACTTTTCCAACCAGAAATGCAATATGGAGATTTAGATAAACAGTTTATCTAAGACGAATTATGTACTTATGCAAAGCTGAATATACCATACAAGAGCATGACTCATTGGGCCAAATTTATCTCTGGTGTAACCCACTGCTGTTAGCTATACAGTGGACTGAAAGTCTAATCAAGGCACAGAGCCTTTTGACCTGGTGAGAAAGATTAATGAGAAAACAGAAGATAAATTTCCAAATGATGACACAACACATTCTTATATTGGAAACATGGCAGCTTTCAAGTATAGGAGTCTAGTTAATTAATTACTCAAGGATTCTGCTTCAAATACTTATATGGATCCAATGGGGAAAATGTATTGAACTTAGATTTCATTTGTGCAACTTTTGGAGAGTGCAAATTTCCTGCATTACCTTGACTGATTAGTGTATTGCTTTTCCTGGGTCATGTTTTGTGCAGTGATCAAAGGTCACTAAATAGTCAGATGTTTGTGTTGTATTTGGCACTCATCACTCTCAGTAGCTTATGCACCTCTATTTTTGTCTTATTTCCAGTAAAGGGTGGCCATTTCAGGAGATACCTAGTGCCAAACTAACTAAAAAAATTATTTTTTTAAATAAATGAGCTAACACAATGCATACAAGTAACCCTGTAAAAACAAAACACTGCATGTCATTATGCTGTGTATATCTTGGTCCCATCTGATTTGCCTATTGTACATATGCTGTCAACCAGATTCTGCCACCTTTCCGCACATTGAGTAGTACCTTATTCCCTGAGTAATCACATTGAAGTTGGTGGGACTGTTTATGAAATAAGTACTACCTACTGTGAGTAAGAATGACAGAATCAGGCCCTCGGTACGGGTTTATCTAACAGAGGGTGCGGTCCTGTAACTCATCATACATATTGAATTTACTCTAGCATTAATTTCAGTGGGATTGATTGTGTAAGGAAGTTCAGGTCAACTTGAGTATTACTGAATAAGGCCCCTTGAATATAAAGTCCTCTAGGTAGGAACTGGGGCCTTGATTCTCCACTATGTATGATTGTGGCTGCCTGATTCAAGGCCACCCGGTCCTAGACTAGAGTTCCTTATGCTAGCAGAGGATTGGGCATAGTGGCACGCAGCTCTGCCATCATCCCGATGGCCCCAGCTAGTCCTTGACATATGCCTTCCTGTACACCAGCATTGATTCTCCCATCTCTGGGAAGTTTAAATTCAAAAGGCTCATGTCTTTTATTTGACATTAAACCACCATATGCACCTAATAATAATACATAATAGAATGAAAGCTACTTTAAATAGTTCCTGCTGGAGAAGTTAGAACACTTAGCACATTTTGTTATGCACAAAGAACCACAGGGATATAATTACATCAAATACAGTCGAGACTGGAAGATTTGGTGTGGTTTGGCCAAACGTTGGGTGCTTATTTGATAATTTAGGTGATATCCTCTATTCCTTCACTCCAGAGAGAATCCCCACATCGTATATATAGCAAGCTGTATGCCACCTGTTCCTGGCCACTGTGATGGGGGACTCACCCCTTGTCAGCACCTCCTGTTGGTTAGGTGTCTTCTGCAATCTTTTTACTCTACTCTTGACACCCCGTGTAGGTTGTTGACCTTGCTTGGTTGGTCTTCAGTGGCTCAGCCCTGCAGTCAAGTCACACAGTCCAAAACAGACCCTTTTCCAGGTCTAACAAGGGCTATCAGTCTGCCCTTACTAGTGTCTTTAGTCCTGTCTCTGGCCTTGTTAAATCTAGCCCCCTTTCCCAGGCTTTTAGTAAAGAGTCCAACCGGAACTGTTGGTCCACTCTCACCAGGGTCTTCAGCCCTGTCTCTAGGCTCTTTAAATTTAGGCCCACATCTTGGGCTTTTAAACTAGCCGTGTCCCCACTCCACGACTTAGGCCGGTGGGGGAACCCAGGCCTGCCTACTACTCTGGGTACCACCCTAGGGAACCTATAAACAACAGCCACGTATGCTTCCTTTGATTGGTTGCTGCTGTTTTCCCTGGGCTTCTTCCCACCTGGTCCTTTTTCTTTCACCCATTACCTTAGGGTTACAATTGTCAGGTCCTCTCATTCATAAGGCCAGTGAATCAGCCCATCATGCACCTGTGGCCAGAGTAGAGCACCCTTCCTTGTTCCTTTGGTCCGAGCCAGCAACTGACCTGCTCAGGCCCTGCAGCTCCTTTTATCTGAGCCTGCTGGGCTAATATTGGCTGCTTCTGTGCAGCCTGTCAAGGCTGGGCTAGAGGACCCAACTTTGCCACTCCTTCCTGGGGTGGAGTGTAATATGACTGCAAGGTCTCCAGCAGGGAGCCACAAAGGGCCTGGTAAACCCAGTCACACACCACCCTTTTTGTCAGGGGCTGGAGAGGATATGGCCAGAGTGCCTTTTACTCCAGCAATCCTGGGCCAGCTGAATAGCTCTCTAGGGACCATTATCAGCCTGAAGAATTTGTAGCCACCTCAATGCTGCTCTAAATTTCACAGTGATCAACTAACTAGGTTGGCCTGGCATAACATCCCTCTCCCTTCTTCTTTTTCCTTTCCTACATGGATCCTGTGTTGAGAGTGGTTCAGCCACACATGAGAATCTGGCCCATCAGGTCTGTAAATCTGTGCTGAAAATTATGTCAGGAATAGTCTCTCACATAGTATGTGTATGTGGATGCTTCTACTTCCGAGCCCGGCCAGATCAATTAAGAGCTAAGCCACATAAAATGAGTTTTTAAAAGACACTAAAAAAACATTTCTGACCCCCAGAGAAAGATCTTTTTGAGCTTGGCTGACAATTCAGGTGAATCCTTACTTTATCCACATCCCCAATTTGCTTATCCTGAAAAGTGACACTTTATCATACCTGGATAATGAAAGAGTAAACATCTGGTGCATAAGAAAAGATATAACAGGAACATGGAGTATATCTGTGAAATGGATACACTTTGTGTTTACTAAACTATTACATTTTTGTGTACAATGAGGTTCTTCAAAAAAAAAAAAAGGTTTATACGATACGTAGTATGTCACGATGTTTCTGTGTGTGACCGCGGAAGCCTTAGTACTCTGACTTCTCATAGCATGCGACAACACATCCTGACAACTCAGTGAATAACAAAAAATAATTTTTAATCAGTTCTTTTATCCAATAATCTCAACTGAGATCAGACAAAATTACCCATTAGTCTCAATGGGGATCACACAAAATTATTCAGTCTTTCATGACTTTAAATTAATCTTCTTTCTCTGAAAGGATAATAAAAGAACTAATGGAAAAGGTAAACTCACTTTGTACACCTTGGCACAAATGTCAAATTTTAATGATTGCTTCATTTGAAGCTTGGACAAATCAGACGTTTTGGAGCACTGATACCAGCACTAAAAACAGTAAATGGTCACCAAGATAGTCCAGGTCCCATGTGTATTTTTGCCTCTGATCAGAGCTACAGTTGTATGTAATCATTTACTTCCATTTTGTTATGAATTAAAAATGGGCCCATTTTCACAAAAAATGGTATGTGAATATTTTGGAGTAAAATTCATGTTTTTTTTCTATTTTGGTTCACAAATAGGTGTTTCATTGAAATTTTGTACAGAACTAAATTTGGAAGTCTCTAAATTTGTGAGAAAAGATTGTACAAGTGCAGAATTCTGTTGGATGAAAATGTTGAACTTTGCACAACTCTAGAGTGGGATTTTTCAAAAGCACCTCGGCCTATGTGATAAATCTCATTGGAAGTCAATGAGACATGCTCCTAAATCATCTGGGTGCTTTTGAAAACATCACCCATAATCACACTATTACTACTCAGTTCAACCAAAAATACTTGCAGCTTTCATTATGTGGAAATTGGTGCATGGCCATGAAGGCTGATTTTTATCCTCCTTGCCCTCCCAGCTTTATGCAGACTTCAGTTGTAGTATATGAAACAGACTATATTTTTGGCTGAGTGGGGACCCTTATGTGGGAAAATAGCTTTGATGTCTAGGTAAAGGTACTAGATGCTTGTCCATGTTTGATGTTTTTCTTGCAGTTAAATCAAAGAAAATCGTTGTGTCATTTCCTCAGAAAAAAAATGTATAAGAACAGGAAACAAGAAAAGAAGATTTTTTACATTTTAAAAATCTTTCCCCCTACTTTTATGATTGCCTCTATCACTCTCTCACAAATCACCTCAGTTTATGAAAATATGTTGTAGTTATTAGTTTAAGCTGACCTGGTAATTTACTAGGCACTTTATTTTACCATTACTAAAAACATTCAATATAAAAATGTAGTTATACATGAATACATCTAAATTCAACTGTATCCACATTATTTCCCTCAGGGTAACCAAATACACTAATTTGTGTTTCTTTTTGCAATATCATCAGACAGTTGTGCTCCTAAAAATGTCTGTCTCTTCAAACTAGCTGATTCTTACAGTATAAAGTTGGTGTAAACAAAGTGCATGTCTAAAGGAAATGTGAAAAAGCAGAATGTTGAAACTCAAGAACCCTCTTTGTTTAGCATTTTGTGATTTCACTGGTTTAGGTGGGTATAAAAAGGAGGGGGAGCAAAGGCAAGATTAATACTTCTTGAATTCCTTGTCATGGAATTCACAGCAGAATGCACTAAATTGGCCATGAACACTGGAAAATTGTTTGTAGGATGCTCATTTTTGGAGTTCCTCCCTTGTTTTAGAATGTAATATATATGAAATTGCTGTGGAAGGAGAAGAAGAGAGAATGTGACGCAGAACAGCAGGGAGCCTGATTAAAAACACAGTTCAAGCCTCATATAGTGGTACAGTTTAGTTGTGCGCCGATAGGAAGCAGTCATAGTCTTTCCTCGTGAATCAAAGCAACAAAAAGGGCATGACAAAACCACAAGCTTGATTTCAATGCCAAGGGCTCAGCAGAAGCAGATCTCTTGGCTTGGCACCCTTCTCCTTGACAGGAGCAAATCGAGTTATCCTGACTTCCCTGTGGGGGAGACAAGCTCAAGAACAGTACAGCCTGGTCTTGCTGCAGCAGCTGAGCACCTCCAGCAAATTAGGATGTAGACTCATACCAGTGACTTCCTGTCATGCAGCCAATCCTCATGGGGGAGGGGGTAGCGGGGAGGGAGAATGCCTAAAGGCAGTATGTTGAAAGAAAGAGGGGGAGTGTGGGCTTTTGAAGACCAAGCAGGCGTGAAAACAAAACAAGCAAACCAAGATCTTCCTGAGGATATCTTGATGTGTTATAATTCTCTTCAGCTTCTTGCATTTTTCCTGAAATATAATTATTCTTCATCGGCTTCCCTTTAATTATTGTTTGCTGCTACCAGAAGGAAAATGCAGCAGCCAACTAACACTTCAGCATATTTGGAAGCGGACACACAAACACATTAGGGATAGAACTGCAGCATACAGTCTATGGTACACATAGATAAAGTGAAAGCCGAGACTTCATGCCAAATAATGGGAAATGGTTTTGACAGGAGTGGGAAAACATATGTCAGATTCAGAACCAATCATTATTACTTTTTTTTTGTTGCTATTTTGTATTGCTACAAACTTTCTTGTAAATTGCTTCTCTTTAGAAAACAATGCTTCAGAAAATAAGCAAATCCTCATTTTTGTTAAAGATTTCTGGAATAATTGCCTGTCCATACTATCTGGAAGTAAATTAGCCACCATCAGGTCTGACAGAGTGCTGTGGATTATCTGTGGGTTCATTCTGCTCATGTTCTTGTTCAGGGTCAGCTCAGTTCAGATGGTCTATACAGATGGTACAGTTTACTTTTTAAGAAACAGCCAACTGAAAAGGAGGATGTTAAACAAATCCCCGAATTAAAAATCTTTGCACATACTTTGTCATGTAAAACTAGTCTGTCCATGTACAATCTGATGATTTCACAACTGTTTTTAATGCAACTAATAGCGCACATTTGTAGAGTGCCTTTTATTCTAAAAGAACCCAAAACACTTTAGTACACATGCATGCATACATACACAGACACACACACACATAGAAATTGCAAATGTTTCTTCTACCTGCAAGATGGAATGTAAAAGGTGTTTAACAGTGCACAACAGGTTAGGACAGGAGTTAAGAAGGCAGAAAGTAACTAACCAAACTGTTATTTTGCAAGAGGCTGGGGCCAATGCCTCTATTGTTACAAAAGTGCCATAGGATCTTTCATGACCACAGTTGATTGGGATCTTTTATGTCTTGTGTGAAAGCCCAGTGTCCTTGCTGGGACATTTGTTTTGATAGACTCTTAGGGAAGAGTGACACCTAAATCACTATCACCATTTCTTGCAGCATCTTAGCCTTCAAGATTTTCCATCCAAATCCTACCCCAACCGAGCTCTCTGTAGGCACTAGGATCTTTAGGAGCTGAAGAAATATATCTTCAGCTTCTTTTCTATTATTTTTCTTTCTTTTTGCATAATATAAGCTTTACCCTTTGGTGTTTAATTTAAATGTATTAAATTTATTTCATATTTAAGATCAAATACAAATAAAATAAATGTTAGCAGATGTATTAATGTTTAATAGTAGTAATTGCTATTTTTGCTCAACATGAGTATACAACTTTAGTTGTTGGTAAATAGAACTACCATGGTATAGCCCATTACGAAGTAGAATCTTTTTTCAAATAGTATACTAGAATAATTCTGCAGAACCTCAGAGTTACGAACACCTCGGGAATGAAGGTTGTTCATAACTATGAAATGTTCATAACTCTGAACAAACTGTTATGGTTGTTCTTTCAAAAGCTTACAACTGAACATTGACTTAAAACAGCTTTGAAACTTTACTGCGAAGAAGAAAAATGCTGCTTTTTCTTTAGTTTTTTAGTAGTTTATGTTTAACACAGGGTGACCAGATGTCCCGATTTTATAGGGACAGTCCTGATTTTTGGGTCTTTTTCTTATATAGGCTCCTATTACTCCCCATCCCCTGTCCCGATTTTTCATACTTGCTGTCTGGTCACCCTAAGCACAGTATTGTATTTTCTTCTCTTCTCTTCTTTTTTTTTTTTTTTGGTCTCTGCTGCTGCCTGATTGTGTACTTCTGGTTCCAAATGAGGTGTCAGTTTGTAACTCTGGTGTTCTACTGTAATGACAATAAAGAGCACATTAATGCTGCTAGAAAACAGTGGATTAAAAGGTCGTACTCTAAGTCTATTTTGTAATATTGATCCTTTAAAAAATATTCTAGCACATATTCTACCATGATCAATATTAGAGACTTCGTCTAATAATTATTTCACTATCAATGCTCCTGTGTGAATTTAGATCCAATATAGGAAACCTGTTATTTGCTACTAAATGAGTACTAAGTTTAGTATGAAAAGACATACAGAGCTGCATTTTCAGAAAGTCAGACGTTTAATTTGTGCACAAAGTTACTACAGCTCATGGATTCCAACCCTACATTTTTATGGTTCTATATAACAAAGAAATAGACCCAGCCTCAAACAGCTTGCAATCAGTGTCTTTCTTTTCAAAAACAAACAAGGGCTTGACTGTCTTTAAGGTCGAAGGCCGTGTTTGAACTTGGGGAAAGTTACTGGTGGTAGAAAAAGGATATTTGTGTTATTGTGATTGTCCTGTTCTTATGATGTGTATACATATACACCTCTACCTTGATATAACGCCACCCAATATGACACAAATTCGGATATAACGTGGTAAAGCAGTGCTCTGGGGGGGGCGGGGCTGCGCACTCTGGTGGATCAAAGCAAGTTCGATATAACGCAGTTTCACCTATAATGCGGTAAGATTTTTTGGCTCCTAAGGACAGCGTTATATCGAGGTAGAGGTGTATATTCCCTTGCCTCAGAAATCATCATTCTGTGCATTAGCTGACCTCTGTAACTTTATAACTTTCTCAATATTATCCTCTTCATTCTTCCTCGTGCTGTTTGCAAAACCTACTTTCTGTGTTTTGTTTTACATTTGGTTTGTAAGGTTTTGGGGGAAGGACATCTGTCTTTGTGTGTACAATGCCCTAGCACGATGGGTGTAGTTGCTGGAACTAGAGGTGCTGTGGGTGCCACCACCCCGGCTCAAAGTGGTTTCCATTATATCCAGGGTTTACAGTTTGGTTCAATGGCTCTCAGCACCCTCACTATACATATTGTTCCAGCACCCCTGAAAATGGGGCCCCGATCCTGGTTGCAGCCTCCAGTCATTAATGTGATATAAATAAATGAAGAGATGTGGTGCGTCCTGAGTCACTGGTTCAATATAGTAGGAATAGAGCATTGGGCCAATGAGAGCAACACTGGTTGAGGCCTGAAGAAAAAAAATAAAATTTCCACCATCTCCAAGTCCAGGTGTCCGGCTTTCGACCGGGTGTTGTGGTCAAAAGGAGACACTGGCAGTTCCAGTCAACACCACTGATCAGGCCGTTAAAAGTCAAGTTGGTACAGGGCCAGCAGGCTCCCTACCCATCTCCATGCATTCCCAGGAAGCAGTGGGTATGTCCCTCTGGCTCCGAAGCCTAGGGGTGGCCATGGGAGCTCCGCTCGCTGCCCCCACCTTGAGTGCTGGCTCTGCAGCTCCCATTGGGTGGGAACTGCAGCTAATGGGCACTGTGGGGGCAGTGTCTGCTGGCAGGGGCACTATGCAGAGCTGCCTGGCTGTGCTTCTGCCTATGGAGAGACATGCTGGCCACTTCCCGGGAGCTGCCGAAGGTGAGTGCCACCCAGAGCCCACACCCTGAACCACTCCTGCACCCCAACCCCCTGTCCCAGCCCTGTGCCCCTTCTCATACCCAAACTCCCTCCACTCCTTCCCTTCCTCCCTCCGCCCACAGCCTGCATCCCCTCCCGCACCCCAACCCCTGCCCCAGCCTGGAACCCCCTCCTGCATCCTAAACCCCTCATTTCTGGCCCCACCCTGGAGCCCGCACCCCCAGCCCAGAGCCCATACCCCCTCTCGCACCCCAACCACTGCCCCAGCTCGGAACCCCATCCCGGAACCACCCCCTCCCACACCCCAATCCCCTGCCCCAGCCCGGAGTCCCCGCCCATACCCCGAACCCCTTATTTCTGGCCCCACCCCAGAGCCCATACCCCCCCCCCATCCTAATCCCCTGCGCCAGCCTGGTGAAAATGAGCAAGTGAGTGATGGTGGGGAAGAGCAAGGGAGAGAAGGAGGGAGTGGGGATGGACTGAGCCTTGGAGAAGAGGTGGGGCAGGGGAGGGGCAGGGAGTCAGGCAAGGGTGTTTGGTTTTGTGCAATTAGAAAGTTGGCAGCCTTATCTACAAAACTAGTGATATTTCTTCTGTTCAACCTTCAAACAAAAATTGGGGCAGGGAGGTGGTGAGGGAGGCTCTTGGAAATATTATCCTTGTCTCTTGGAAATTATGTCATTTTCCCTCCAAAAAATGAAATTAAAAAATCCAATTACCTTAAACTGACTTTTTCAGTTCAATAAATAGCTGGCCAGAGTCATGCAAGGAATTACACTTGCTGTTGACAGATCATTCATTGCTTGCATGATCATTGCCCAAATAGACTAAGACCAACAAACTATTTCTGATTCCCCGATAATGAGAAGGAATTTCGTGAGGAAGCACTATGAAATGTTTATTTCTATTAAAAATACTCCTGAAAATGTTATTAACATAGGAATTAATCCATTGGAATGCTTAATAATAGTAGGTTCTAAAATATTTTCCCCATAACCCAAAGGTACAAAGAATCTCATGAGCACAGTCATTGTTTAGTTCTCTTGTAATGTTTTTCTACATCCGAAATTGTGTGTGAGAGAGCGACAGGTCAGGGGATATGGTCTCTATTTTTCAAGTTAGTTTCATATTCTCTTTCTCATATTAATAAAATGCTTTATTAATTGAAAATGACTCAGTGTGAGGTACCTCCCATTGTGAAGTGGGTTTGCCATAGGATTTAAGTTGTCCTTTCATACCTAGCCCATCATCTTATATTTATTATCATATAATCTCAGTATTAAAATGCTGCTTGAACTGAGGCGCATTAGGGGACTTCTATGATTTAGGATATTGGTATTGGAATACAGAGCTTTTCATCGCTTCCTATTAACCTGTTCTTTTATTTTCTCTACCTATTGTCGTTTTGTGCACCATTCTTCTGGTTATCTATGAATAATATGTAAATATTAATCTATAGTTGTTAAAATATATCTTCTGATTTGATGTATGATCCAAAATAAAGCCAAGCTATAATCCTTATGCAGAAAGAAGATATTATGGGGCAAATCCCCAGGTGGCGTAAATTGTCATAGCTCCATATTTTTCTTAGCCCTCCCCAATCTCACCTTCTCCAGGCTAAACTGTGGAATTTATCAAGACAGGATAGTTATAGGTTCTCTCCCCAGGCTCTGCATAAAAATAGCTTTTACTCTCCTTTGTGGTTGAAATAATTTTGTTTCCCATCCAGACGTGCTAAATATTGTGTGTGTTTCATATTATAGCTAAATACTAATAAAAATAAATTTTAGGAAATATTCATCTTCTGAGTGAGGATGTTGTAAGCTTTAGAAACTGGCTTGTGCTCTTGGAGTTTTACATCAAACATTTGGTCTCTGTTAAATGATGACATTTAAAACATATCCTGTAAACTCAATCATTTTCCCTATTTGACATCTGAACTCAAAATTATGGTGGGCTGTCACAATTTGATATGGGAAACTTGCATTTGAACCTGAATCTATTATATGTTGATACAGGATCTTCCAGGAGGCATATATTTCATTGGAATGGTTCTCACTTATATTAGCTATCAGAAAATAGGAAGTTGCAATCCATGGTGAAAAGGGACGGAAGACACCCGGCAATGATCTTTCTCAGAACTTAATATGCAGCTTTGTAAGCACAGTCATGACCCAGGTCAACATGTTCATTTCTTTCATGTCCTTCATATAATAGAAAAGTTACTGAGATAGAATAGGGTTTTCCTGGGTTGTGATTTTCTTATCATAACAAGCCTTCGGTGAATTGCCTAGGTCTACTTTGTGTCTCTCCAGATACTTTTTTCCCAGTTGAATCTAGGAGCATTAATGGGAAAACGCAATGGTCCTCTCTATTTTTTTATGTGTGTGTGGAAGAACAGGTCAGGCTGTCTGAGTGCAAGTATTTATTACTTGTGTGTGTAACCCTTTCACTTTGCCTATTAACATTCCCCAGTACACTCTGGCTGATTTGCAGACAACACACCCTTGCACCTGGATCTACACACACACACACACATCCCCAATGGAGGAGCTACTATGATCTTCACCAAACTCTTTTCCAAAATCCTCTACCCTCCTGTCCTAGGCAAGTGAAAACTGTAGGATCCTCACCTTGCCCTGCCCAGCAAGCTTTATTCGGAAGGAAGGGTATGTGACTGTTAAGTTGCAGATAGATCAGAGAACTTTTGGTCTAGCCAGGTTGCCCTAACTCTCCTTGCTCTGAGACCGCAGAGGGAAGAACAAGTGGAGTCCATGCTCGAAGCTACCACTCTGTAGCTGCACCACCCAACAGCTCCTACTGAATGCCACTAGTAGAGCACTGCCATCCAGCAGGGCTCAGCTGCACAGTGCACCTTCAAGGGAACAGGGCATGTTTTCTGATTCTTTCCAAATAGAAAAAAGAATGAAAAACACTCTCTCTGTCTCTCACTGCATGCAGTTTACAACCAAAAAAAACCTCCACGCTTTTAAAGAGCATTAAGGCTGCAAATTCAAGCACTCAAAAGTGAAGGAAATGCCAAAATGAAGGTTGCCTATGCAAACTTAAACTTACCCCTTTCCATTGGGTTCCTTTGTGTGTATGCACAAATTATGTTTTTAAGAAAATGATTCCATACCATATGACCCCTGTCTCATTCAAGGAATGGGTAGTTATCCAATATTTCTTTTTATCCTCTTCATTCAGTGAATGGCCCCAGACCATCTTTACCATACCCCATTCAAAATCTTCCATTTCTCATGGGCTCTTCTGTGGTGCTCATAACCACAGTATCTGAGTGTTTCACAAACATCCATGGATTTATTTTCACAGCACCATTGTGAGAGTATATGGTATTATTCCCATTTTTACACATGGGGAAATGAAACATAGACATTAAAGGCAAAATTGTCAGAGGTGCCCACTAATTTTGGGTGCCCAACTTGAAGCAGATAGGGTCTGCTTTTTCAGAGTACACAGCATTTTTATAGCACTTTGTTATATTCAAGCACTGCTCTAATTTACTTCAGTTGCAGTTATAAGTGCTTAATCTGGTACCAGGTATATAGCCGGGTGAAATTTTTCAGACAAATAGTTATTAAATGAAAAATACTGCTTCAGATGCCTCAAAACTATTAATAAATTTGACATGTATATTTTTGGCCATTCACAAAATGGCCAGAGTAGGGATCTGCTCAAGCCTAATTTTTAGGCCCAACCTGGACCCAAGCCAACCCCACACAAGCCTGGGAGAGTCAAATTGCTTTCTGACCTGGCTTGACCCTTCCCACCAAACCTAAGTTGCCACCTTCTCTTGCCTGGGGTCATTGCAGTGGTGGCTGTGAGCCCTGCTCCTGGTGTCCACCACTCCCTGCTGTGCTGTGTGCATATTGCAAAGTGAGAGGCACTGCCCCTCTTTGGCAGGCACACTCACTCCAGACTTCAGCATGCATTGCACAGCAAGGTGGCAGTGGCTGTTAGGAGCAGGGCACACAGCTGCCCCTATACCAATCTCCATGGGCAGGACAAGGACACTGACCTGACCTCAGCCTGAGAGGGTCTGGTTGTTTTCCCACCCGATCCAACCAGGACCTGTAATTGGTTCCTGTCAGGTTGCAGGGCTGTAGGCCGGAGGAGGTGGTGGTGTTGTCCATCCTATCCCACCCCCATGTAGCCTTTAGCCCAGTGATTAGAGCACGCTCCTGGAATATGGGAGACCCATGTACAATCCCCACTCTGGAACACACCCAAAGTGGACTGTTTTGATTCACTGGAAAATCTGAAAAATTTCAGATTCAGTTTGTCCTGAACTGAAGCTTTTTGAAGTCTTCAGAACTGCCACTAAACAGGAAAATCAGTTATTTTGATTGCACAGGCAGCTCTAATTCTGGTATTTCTTAACTTTTGAGTGCTTGACTTTGCAACCTTAACATTCTTTTAATTTTTTTATATAATTTCACACATTTTTAAAAGGTGAACTGAAAAAAACAGGTATTCCATCATGTGGCCCCCAACATGGGTCATCAGCGGAGTTTAGACTTTTTGATCCACACCACAGACTTCTGCCCCTTGAACTACTGGAGTAAATAGTAGCTGCAGTAAGCTATACAAATCAGTCCCAGAAGAGTGGGAATGAGACACACATTAGATTCACAGATATTTTATAACAGCAAAGGAATGTAGAGACTTAGGACTTCAGGGTTCAATTCCAGGTTCCGTTGGGGACTGTGCTTTAGAGATTATAGACTCTTCTGCCCTGTGTCGCTAGCCTGTTTCTATTCCCCACTGCACCAATTTGCCCCTCCAGTTCCTTCCCCGTCTGCATCATCATTTTATGGCCACCCACTTCTGAGCTATCTCTGTGGCAGCTATTTAACAGTTAACAGGAACCCTACCTCGCAGTGTAGGCACATAATAGTCCAGTTTCCTCTGGGCTGTGATACTTCAGTCTAATTTCAGTTGCTGGGTTTGCTGCGTGGATACGAGGTGGTGTTGGTGCCCTGTTATATACAGGAGATGAGCCTAGATGATCTGGTGGTCCATTCTCACCTTAAACTCTGTGGGGACAGGAAGTAAAAAGAACCCCCTTCCCAGATGACATAATGAACACATTTTAAGAACCTGAACAGAATAGAACTGAACTGAATTGACATTGCCAGGGGAATTTAGGAAGGTGGAATACCCAGATGGGAATTTGGCAAAGAGACTGGGGCTCCCACCTTTACTCTTGCCAAAGTGCTACAGGATCTTCAGTGGTCAACAAGTGATCAATACCTTGGCGATGCAGCTCATTGCGGAAATGTCACAAGGGCCTGCTGTAGTTCAGTATTAACTCAGAGGAAAGAGTGGCACCTATTGAATCACCAGTACATCTTCCTGCAGCATCCAGGTGCTTCTATCCAAGTCCTAACCCTACTTGGCTTATGCGGTCAAGTGAGACTATATTTTGAAAAGCTTTAACTACAGGCACAGTATGTTCCATTGGGTTTAACTCCCATGTGAATTTGCGGCCATTAAAATGCTCATGACTAGCTGGTGAATTGGAGCATTTTAAAACCAAATTTGTTCACAATTTTCCGCAGTGCTTGACGAATAGTTTTTACTATTGCAATGCAGTAGCTAAGAGTCCATGAGGTGACAGGCCTGGGCATGTATTATTTTACAGAAGGAATTTTGCCTAGTTTTCTCACCTCACTTGTGAGTATATTTTTCAGCTTCTGCTCTCTTGATAAGGAGCCAGAATTTATTCACCCATTACGTGGTGCCCTGGTGGGCATGAAAATTCTTTTGACATTGGGAGGTGCCAGTGATCAGTGAAGGGAAGTGGCTTTAGCAAAGGGATGCTGTGACAGAGAATATCACTCTTTAATTTACTACTCCAACTCCTTTGCCTGTCATAAACCAGCCAGAGTAGGACCTGCTCATTCAAGACAGTTTCTCATCAGTCTTACTGAATGACAAATCACAAGAGGATTTGAGGTTCCTTTGTATTAGGACAAATTTCCATAAATTTACATGAGCCTCCAAACTTAGCAGAACCTCTCTGTTCTGTAAGTGAAGCTGGAAGGGCTCCTGGGAATAGACTTTATTAAAAGATGTCCAGAAAATTCCTAGGGCTATGTTGTGCAATCAGATTTTTAACAAAACTCCCCATTGCTTTCCGCTCAAGAGCTGACTGTACCATATAGTTCCTGCTTTTTCCAGGCCATAAACTTTGGTGTTTGTTTCAGAGTAGCAGCCGTGTTAGTCTGTATCTGCAAAAAGAACAGGAGTACTTGTGGCACCTTAGGGCAGGTCTACACTAAGGGCGGGGGTCGAACTAGGGTACGCAAGTTCAGCTACGTGAATAGCGTAGCTGAACTCGAAGTACCCTAGTTCGAACTACTTACCCGTCCAGACGCCGCGGGATCGAAGTCCGTGGCTCCAAGGTCGACTCCGCCACCGCCTTTTGCAGTGGTGGAGTACCGGAGTCGACCGCGGCGCTTCCGGAGTTCGAACTATCGCGTCTAGATCAGACGCAATAGTTCGAACTCCGAGAAGTCGAACTCACCGTGTCGACCCGGACGGTAAGTGTAGACTGGCCCTTAGAGACTAAGCTTTTGTGGGCTATAGCCCACTTCATTAGATGCATAGAATGGAACATACAGTAAGGAGATATATATACACATACAGAGAACATGAAAAGGTGGGAGTTGCCCTACCAACTCTAAGTGGCTAATTAATTAAGATGAGCAGTTATCATCAGGAGAAAAAAAAACATTTGTAGTGATAATGACAAGAAGTTGTGAGGATACTTAACATGGGGAAATAAATTCAATATGTGTAATGGCTCAGCCATTCCCAGTCTCTATTCAAGCCTAAATTGATGGTATCTAGTTTGCATATTAATTCAAGTTCATAGAATATCAGGGTTGGAAGGGACCCCTGGAGGTCATCTAGTCCAACCCCCTGCTCAAAGCAGGACCAATCCCCAGACAGATTTTTGCCCCAAATCCCTAAATGCCCCCCCTCTCAAGGATTGAATTCACAGGCCTGGGTCTAGGAGGCTAATGCTCAAACCACTGAGCTCCCCTCAGCAGTTTCTTGTTGGAGTCTGTTTTTGAAGCTTTTCTGTTGCAAGATTGCCACCTTTAAGTCTGTTACTGAGTGACCCAAAAGTTTTTTTCCTCCTGCTGCTAATTGCTTCTTAATTAATTAGTCTCTAAGGTGCCACAAGTACTCCTATTCTTTTTGGTGTTTATGATTCTGGTCCCAGCCAAACCCAAGAAAAGCTGACACTTCAAAAATGTTAGAAACAAAGCAAAACAAAGTTAACCAAACTCTCTTAAACGTGAAAAAAATAGTTCGTTTAGTGCAAGCTTTAGTTCTAGTCTCAGTTTATCCAAAGCAGTTTGCCTGTGATTCCAATTCAGGATAATTACTACAAATCATTTTTATATATATATCAGGAAGGAATTGAAGTATTTGCATAATGAGGGACAAATTCCATTGTCAGTGATGCTCAACAAAACCACTGAGACTTCTGTGAGGTCACACAGGGATGAAAATCACCCCTCTGTGGCCAATTCAAGGCCTGTGTAGTAGTCAAGATACACTGAAGCCCTATTTTGTAGATTTCAGCAAGTTTTAAGTGGTTCATAGGAATTATGTTGAGTCTCTGAACAGGGGTGGATTTAACATTGGATTGGAGGATAGAAGCTGGCCCTAAATATACAGTATGTGTGTTGTCAGCAGAGTAGATGTGAATCTGCATTACTGGCAATTGAAGTTGAGGAGTCACTCTGTATTTATCCCAGTGAGAGCAGAATAGGGCCTGAAATTAAATTAATCAGTGCCAAATAATGAACATTCACCTTCTTTTTCTTTCTTCCTGGGGCTGTTATCCATTATAAAATCTTTCTTCCCTTCCTCCAGATGTTTCCATAAACTTTGCACTAGCTTGTCATATTTTTATTTGTAACGCCTGTAATCATTTTCATTGGTTTATTACTATAGGTTCTAGACACTGGTCCTCTGGGGGGTTAAGTTAGCTTAGTCTGTCAGCATGTTCAAAACTATGTCGTGCAGAAGGTATATCGCTCAAGGCAAATGCAAATGTTCTGCTTTGCATATACTCCCAAAGGTTTTAATCGCAGCAGCATGGCCTAGCACTTAATAAACAAGCATTTGGGAAGCTGAGATGAGGCTTCAGCTTGTTATTTTAGTTGTAGTGAACCTTTTTTTTTTCTCTCTCTTCTATTTGATTCTCAAACTTTTCAGCCGCTTCTTTGATTAATCTGAGCTTTCTTCCTACAAATGAATCTCAGAATAAAACAGGGTTTTTCTTTCATGGTATCATGCATATCTTAGATTTTTATATGCATACTTTATGTCTTACAAACTGTGGACAACATGTCCCATACCCTAAGAATATGGACACAAGGGGAAGTTCTTGATTATGATTATTTTTATTACACAGAAGTACAAGAGATTCCAACTAAAGTTAGGACTGCATTGGGCTAGGCTCTGTACAAGCACTTGCTAAGAGACAGTCCCTGCCTTGAAGTGCCTATGGTCTAGAGACAAGACAGACAAACAATGAGAGAAATTATTCCATTTTACAGAGGGGGAACTGAGATACAGAGATTGAGATCCAGCTCCAGAAAGGAATTTTGGAGTCTAGAAAATGACTTGCAATCTAGAAAGCCTGAGTTAGGTGCCCAGGCTCCCTACACAATGCATGGGGAGAGACAGAGACATCTGTGAATGGGATCCACAAATGCCAGCGTATTAGGCAGGGAGCTACCTAAGGGAGCCAATGGGAGATACCAATGAGAGGGGTGTATCCTAAGTCTCCTCCCATCAAGCCAGGGAGGTGCACAATACTGGACTAGAGGGAGGTGCCTGTCTTTGCTTGGGATCCACAGCCAAAAAACGCTCTCCTGGAGTCAGGTGGCTTATGCATATTCCTAACTCCATACACAATGGCTGGAGTGCGGGAGGAGGACATGGCCTCCTTTATAATCTGGAGCCCCACAGCGAGGATACTCACTTGAGATGTGTGAGTTTCTTCCTCCCTCCCAGCTTTTTTAGGTGGTGTTAGGCATGCTCAGAGCACACCTACCCGGTTGGCTTTCCGGATGAGATAGGTTTTGCCCCTCCTATCTTCACCTAGCTTGATGATCATGCAGGGATTAGGCATGAGATGGGCATCTGGATGCCTGCCTGAAACAGCAGTGCACATGCCCAGAAGCAGAAACATAGGCACCTATAGAATTTATACAGTGGAAATTTAGGCCTTGACTTGAGTATAGGTGCCTATAGATTTAGACAAGGCAGCTAAACAGGGGTTTTGTGGATCACAGTAGCACCTAAATGTAGGACTTAGGTGCCAAAGTCCCTTTATGGATCTGGACCTGAGTGATTTGCCCAAGGTCACACAAAATTTGTAGCAGAGCTCGGAATTGGATCCTAGTCTCCAGAGTCCCACTCTAGCACCTTAACCACAAGACCATCCTGACGGTCTGATACGAAGTAAATATTAAGAAATAATAACTGATGGAGAGGCATTTTCTGGCATTTGATGACCATGTAGAGGAGCTGAGGACTCCCAGTGAAACCAAGACGATAAGGGTTGAAACCCTTAATCCAGACCTACATGCTAAAAAAATTTCCAACTTGCTAATCATTATTGTCATTATTGAGCTATAGAAATACCTGTTGATGTATTGCAAAGTTAGAAATAGATTTGCATGTTGTCTGGATATGGTGTTCTGTTTATAGCGCTGGAAATTACCTACCAATTAAAGGCCAGTGCAGCAGCACGTAGGGAAGCAAGACCTTCATTCTCAATGTTCCACTGGGTTTTTAATAAGGCATAATGTATTTGACTTTCTAAATTAAGCTACTGAAATAGTTCTAGGGTAGCATTCACATTCATTTGTGTCCAGGTAGTTATAAATTGTAACTTACTGTAGAGCCTACAAAGCATAAGACTTCACACTGGAATGTAGTCGATGTGATTCCTTGAGAAGGTAACATTCAGGTGCAGCATATGCATTTGTTCTGATAAATAACAATGTAGCATGTAAGGATTGCTGGTTAATATCAAGTAGAATAGGCCATGTTAGATCTGTGTGCATACAGCTGCAACTTGGCACCGGTATTTATGAAAAGGTTTTATTTTTAGTCTGAGGATAGCTCTGCTTGTTTCAGTTATTTTTTTTTCAGATGACCTCTCGATCTTCCTTAAATTACACTTTCCAAGTAGGTTAAGAGAAAGTGAGTTATTCATACACATAGGGAGGGTGAGTTTTACATTTGTGTGTGTGTGTGAATAGCAAAACAGTTCTTACTGATGATATATTTTACACTCTTGGGAGTAAATTCCTTAAAAACGTATCTAAAGAGTGTAGACTTTTTTCATTGCCCATTAATAGGACTGATAAAGAAATTCCAAAATGCGAAGCGGCAATGGAAAAGCTACCCATGATTTTCTGTGATACAGGATTTGAAAAGCCTTTTACCTTTAAACGTTATAAATGCACCTTTTAAAGTGAAGAAGAAGGTACAAGCACAGGGACATAGCTATTTTTGGTGTTTAGTGAAAGGGCGATGGCACTGACCTTTAGAGTGTTTGTTGAGTATGAGCAAAGTGCTTGAACCATTCACTCCAGTGATGTAAAACTACCAAGGATATAACCTATGAGACTAGGCGCAAGTATAGTAATAATTCTTATATAGTCCTAAGGTTCTGGTCTAGCTTTTTTCATAGTGTGAATTTATCCTCCCCCGCCCGCCCCGCTACATATCTTCTGATGGCAGACTTTGTGATCCACATTATAATCTACTGAAAGAACATTCAGATGATACTACCGCTGCACATGGAGTTGGGTATATGTAAACTACAGACTTTATTGTTGTTTTAAATTATGGGCACAGAGAATAAGAATCTAGTACTCATTAGAACAGCATGATTCCCAATGCTAGCAGGGCCGCCCAGAGGATTCAGGGGGCCTGGGGCAAAGCGGGGGAGCTGGGGCACTTGTACTCACCTGGCGGCGGTCCGGGTCTTCGGCGGCATTTTGGCAGCGGGGGGCCCTTCAGTCACTCCGCCTCTTTGGCAGCATTGAAGGGTCCCCCGCTGCTGAAATGCTGCCGAAGACCCGGAGCGACTGAAGGGGCCCCCCTGCTGCTGAAATGCCGTCACCAGGCCAGAGCTCACGGGGCCCCTGTGGGGCCCAGGGCCTGGGGCAAATTGCCCTACTTGCCCCGCTCCTCTGGGTGGCCCTGAATGCTAGTAGAGCAGTTCATGTAGGACACAGTGAAGAGACAGCCTAGATATGATGATCTGCGCTAAACATTTTGTTAAAGTGATTAAATAGTATAGGGCCTAACTGAAATCAATTAAAAGATCCCATTGATCTCAGTGGGCTACAGATCAGGCATATAGTGTGTGTGTGTGTGTGTGTACACGTACACAGATATATGTCTGAAAGTGTATTGATCACAAGTATGTATCTAGAGAAGGATTTGACCTAGATGCATATGTAAACAATGTGCAGTAGGATGAATTACTGCAGGAATAATGTGTCCTGTTCTGGTATCCACAATTCAAGAAGGAAGTTAATAAATTGGAGAGGGTTCAGAGAAGAGCCACAAGAATGATTAAAGACTTGGACAACATGCCTTCTAGGAACTCAATCTTTTTACTTTAACAAATAGAAGGTTACAGAGTGACTTGATCACAATCACCAAGATTTGTGGTGATTCTCCATCATTGGACAAGATTGGGTGGGTTTTTTTTTAAAGGTATGTTCTAGTTCAAACAGGAATTAATTCAGGGAAGCCCTATGGCCTGTATTATACTATAGGTTAGACTAGGTATCACCGGGTCCCCTTTGTCCTTAAAATCTATGAAATTTTTTTTAGGGAATCTTACTGAAAAACACAGCCATGTATATAATGGTCACAGAGAATAAGAATCTAGTACTCATGTGAACAGCATGATTCCCAGTGCTAGCAGAGCAGTTCATATAGGATACAGTGAAGAGACACACGGGGAGGTTGGCCTCCTAAACCCAGGGTTGTGAGTTCAATCCTTGAGGGGGCCATTTAGGGATCTGGGGCAAAAATCTGTCTGGCAATTGGTCCTGCTTTGAGCAGGGGGTTGGACTAGATGACCTCCTGAAGTCCCTTCCAACCTTGATATTCTATGATAATCACTCTTTAAAATTAGAGGCTGAAAAATTTAATTGAGAACCAAATCCTAGTCCAACTGAAGCCAGTGGCCAACCAACCTCTCTTTGACTTTAGTATGTCAAGAGGTTAGCACTGAACACACAAGTTTCAAGAAAACATTCTATTTAAGTAGATATCTACCAGGCAAAAGTAGTAGCTGAAAATATATTTCAGGGAGGAGGAAGTGGAGGTAAAAAAGAAGCTGCTCTTATTCAAATTATATAAACTATCTTAGTCACTAAGGGGATGAGCAACTCAGACTGCCCTAGTTCCTCTACATCATAGAATTAGCAAAGTTCAGAGTAGACTTGTAACTCTCAACATACAATTAATCCCCTGTGAAATGAGGAATTCAGCCAGACATAAATGACTCATTCCTTGAGTCCAAGAACGTATCAGGTTCAGGCTGTTAAGATAAGAAAGAAACAAGGGACGATACCAATTTCCATACATGCAACAATGTTAATAGAGAAGCGCCCTGCAATTTCAGAGGGATAGCAGGGCCTCCCGCAGCGTGATTCCTCCAGGTGAAACGGACTCAAACACACCCATTACAAAGAGCAGGTGCAATCTAATAATGTACGATGAGAGCATAATGCAGCTCATACAAAAATGTAAGCTCATAGCAACTGACCTGAAAAATAATAAAAATGACTGCCATTTGTGGTAGTGGATGGTAAGCAGCATGTCCTGTTTTGTGAAATACAGCCATACGAGCTATGGATCTGATCAGGGTGCAGCATCAGAGTTTTATAACTGTAGTGTAGTGCAAGAAGGAAAAAGGGGAGTCCCATGGTCAAAAGTGTATGGGGTCTTTTCAAAGACAACAGGTGCCTTGAAGGAAACCTGCAACTGGAAGTAGACCCTATAGTGGAACTTGTATGCTTCCCATGAAGGAAATTTCCAGTTGCATTACATAATCCAGGATGCAAGGCACTTGAAAGCGTAGAGCGTAGGGGTACCATAGCACCAGTAGAGTCCAGAATAGCCTGGGTAAGCAGCATGTGCTGTAAAGAAGTCACTGTGCATATTATGCATCTGCATGGACCCAAAGCCACTGAACCAGGTATTGAAAAGTTGCCATTATCCACTGCCCACAATTGATGACTTCTTGCCAGAACTTTCCAAAGCCAGAATATTTACAGCTGTAATGTGAAGGATTGGTTTTGGCACACAGGCCTGGATAAAGACTCTAGCATGGTGACAACCTTTGCAATATCATTTGGTCATTATAGATGTCTTTCTATGCCAATGAGCCTAAGCCCAGCACCTGAGGTAACCCAGAGAAGACTCACCCAAGCACTGAAAGGACTGCCTGGGGTTAAAATAATTGCAGATGATATCCTCACTGTAGGTGAAGAGCAATGATACAGAAGCTGAATGAAACCATGACAGAAAACTACAAGCTTTTCTGCAGCGATGCAGTGCAAGAACACAAAACTCAACCCCCCAAAATTGTGACTCTAACAGTGTGAACTGACATACATTATACATCTGCTTACAGCAGAGGGACTGAAAGTACATCCCAAGAAGATGGAGACAGCCAGACATACTAGCTTCAAAGGATGTGAAAGGGGTACAGTATAATACATTTTCTGTCAAAGCTCCATCTACACCTGGCTGCAGCAGCAGAACCCGTACATCAGCTCACAAGGCAGGATGTTTAGTGGGACTGGCCAACAGTAAGCATTTGACATGCTGAAAGAAACGATAACAGATGTTCCTGTCAGCCAGGGGAGCCCCAGTTGCTCTAGAGTGATGCATTGGAGAAGGATTGGGTGCAGCTCTTTTGCAGGAGCACTTACGCCAGCAGAGCCCTCTCAGAGACTGAACAGGGGTACACCCAAATAAAAAATAAGCTTCTGGCTGTGGTATTTGGAGTGGAGCAATTCCATCAGTACACCAATGGTCACCCAGTAATAGCGAAAGCAGACCACAAACCCCTAGAAACAGTCATGGCGAAGATCTTTCTCAGTGCTCCAACGAAATTGCCGCCCAGATTGATGCACCTCCTGCGCTGCCAGGTAGAGACCAGACATATCAGGATGATTACTGGTCTTAGCTGACACCCTGTGAAGGGCATATATACTAGAATCAGTGAGTTGGGGGTTGCGGATCAGCACAGTAATGGATTCAATCTCCCAATTTCAGTAGCAAAGCTGATGGAAATCCAGGAGGCTATTGAAAAGGACATCCAAACAGGCAGGGAGCGATACTAGCAGGGTGGCCAAAAGGCAAAAGCCAAGTACCAGTAGGAGCAGAACCATATTTTAAAATTAAAGATCAACTGAATGTGAGGATGGAATCATATTTCAAGGACAGAGAGCTGCTGTCCCCGCCTTGTTACATAAAGATGTCATGCAAAAAGTACATGCCTCGTGCCTGAGCATTGACTGCTGTCTTAGACAGGTTTGAGAGTGTGTTTACTGACCAGGAATGAATACACAACTCTGCTTCTTGATAGAAGGGGTTAACACCTGCTAGTCATGTGATAACCACTTGGGCACTCTGTTACCGCATGAGCTACCCACCCAACCAGGGAACAGACTTATTTACCTTCAATGAAAAGCAATACTTGATTACAGTGGACTACTATTCAAATTTATGGGAGGCTGATGACCTTGTCTTATAAAAGAATGAAGTCAGTGATTGGCAAATTGAGGCCCACATAGTCATATATGGCATTTTGGACACTGTATTCACTGATAGTGGACCCCTAATTTGCTTTGGAAGAATTACAGGAATTTACATGGAAATGGGAGTTTGACCACCACACCTCCTCGTCAACATACTCACAGAGTCATGGTAAGGTGGAATCTGCTGTGAAAACAACTAAAAGACTGTTACACAAGGCTGTTTCTTCTGCTTCTGTCCACTTGTTAGCATTTTTGGCATACAGGAATTCCCGGATGCCAAAAACAGTCCAGCGCAGACACTGACAGGATGAAGGACCAAAACCCTGTTATCAGTGAGGAAAGACCTGTTGCAGCCAGGAGGATGGAGATGCTGCCAAGAGGAGATGGCCAACGATCAGAGAAAGTAGGCACTGGAGTACATCAGGTCAGCCAAGGACCTACCAACCCTGAAGACAGACACACCTGTGAGGATCCAGCCATTAGAGAGACACCAGAAATAATGGACTAAAGGAGTTATGAGGGATACAGTGGTCATAAAAGGTGACTATGCAACAGAAAAAGTGATCTGAAGAAACAAGGAGGCAATTATGAGCCACCAAACACAATACCCAGGAGAGCCTACAAAGATACTTCAAAGAGAAACTGCTGAGCTTCAGTTCATCTGCAAATTTGACACCATCAGCTCAGGATTAAACAAAGACGGTGAATGGCTTGCCAACTACAGAACCAGTTTATCCTCTCTTGGTTTTCACTCAACTGCCAGAACAGGGCCTCATCCTCCCTGATTGAACTAACCTCATTATCTCTAGCTTGCTTCTTGCTTGCATATATAAACCTGCCCCTGGAAATTTCCACCACTTGCATCCGAAGAAGTGGGTATTCACCCACGAAAGCTCATGCTGCAAAACGTCTGTTAGTCTATAAGGTGCCACAGGATTCTTTGCTGCTTTTACAGATCCAGACTAACACGGCTACCCCTCTGATACAAAGATACAGATCATCACAGAACACAGAGACAGAGAACCATCCAGAGACCAGCTCCACAAAGACTCTACAAAGAGAGAGTTTGCTAGATTCGGAGGCAGGAGACAAAGGGAGGTCACTTGCCAGTTGAGGAGACCAGACTATCTCAAATATTATGTAACCAGCAGAGCCTTGAGCAAAACCCTGCAGGGGCAGAGCTTCTAATCACTATATTATCAGTCCTGGCCCCTGCTCCCTGCTGGCTGGACAGGAAGCAGCAGTGGTAGCCTGGGCTGGAGCTGAGCATGGAGCGAGCTGGGCCCCAACCCCTTCCTCAGGCCAGCCATTGGTGAGACATACTCCGTGGAATAGGACCAGTATACCACTTCCCCACCCCACTCCGGAATGGAACCAGCCCACTAATGCCCCATGAGCAGCCACGGCCTCTGCCAGGAGGCAGAAATGGAAATGTTGACACGACTTTGCTGCCCCCCATCCTCCTCCCTGAATTTTTCAGAAATGATGCCTCTGTGCCTAAGTCTGTGGTAAAGGCAAGACTCTAGTTTGGCTATATGCTAGGAACCTGCAGCTGAAGGGATATGGGGTGAGGGTCTGGGCACCAGTTATGTTTTTAATTTTTATATTAAAATATTTGTAATATAGGGAAGATGTAACATGATCAGTGGGATTGGAGACAGAGGGTCCATTTTCCCAGGGCACTGTTATTGAGGGAACATCAAGAAAACAGGCAATGCCAGGAGTTAGGCTGGAAACAACTGAGCCACATGGACAGAGCAATACACAGGGTTAAAATTCCATTTGATCAACTTAACCTTCTTTCAGCTTCATTCCTTGAAAATGAAATAAACAGGTGAGAGTATTGTTGTACCTTGTATGCATAAGCTCTTCCAGGCACACTTTATATCATCCCCAATGACCAGAAGAAGGGGGTTATTCTACCTCTGTTCCGAAAGGGTGATAAGACTGAATGTAACAACTATAAAGGAAATATGCTCTTGTCAGTCCCAAGGAAAGACTGCTTCACTGTGTTAGTCTTGAATCAATGATGCACTTTGTGACAAAGGCCAAGATGCTCAGTGCATCACCTCTGGGGTGGAAAGGGCAACTGGTTACAGTGCACAGTAATATTACCCAACAGTTCAGGACACAAAGCACAAGAAATCCCATTTTGCTTTTACATAGCAGTGAAAATTTTGAGTGGCAGAGTGTAATTATTCAGAATGAGATTTGGCCATAATATTTGGGATAAGGCTCAATACTTTTGCTCTTTAGGATATTTTTTGCAAAAATATCCATCTTGAGATCTTTAATAGCCATGAATGATGGACATTATCCTCAGTTGGGGTAAATCAGATTAGCATAGCATCTGGCTCTAAATCTCATTTGAATTATTATACTTCAGACAGCAAATGTTTTCCTTAGCACTCTTGTGGGGCATTGGTTCAGTACTGACTATTAGCGAACAGTACCACCTTCTGAATCACTGATACCACTCCCTGCAGCGTCTTGGATTTCTTTTTTTGAGAAGATCTCCCATGATTGCATCTCAGGTCTGGCTAGGTGTAGAACTCCAGGGCACTAGGACTGCATGTTGAAAACATATAAAGGAATGAAGTAATATCTAAAAATGGGCCATGGGGTGAAAATAAATCTTCAGAGCAAGGAAAAAAATTCATGTCCAAATTGGTTTGCCAGAATTGCTGTAAATGTCTTGACCCAGTATGTAAGTTACTATCTACTCTACTAAAGTCTCTGCAATATTTTGCAGAATGCAGCTGTCCAGTAAATATCTGACTATGAGATATTATTCAAGAAAAGGTGCTCTCCCTTGTGAAGGAGAAAAATTAACAAGTAGAAAAAGAATAGAGCCATAAAGGCAATAATGACAGATCAGGGTGTGATTGAATCTTAAATACTATCCATATTCCTCTTCCATCAAGGGATTCTTATGGTGTAGCAGTATTTTTCATCTCTAATCACCAGTGCTACATGTCAGTATCTCTTATTTCTTTGCTGATTTGAGTGACACAGTGTGATATGTCTAATGACAACTAGAACAAATTTCAGTAATGAGGTCACCTTGGGCCTATATTACTGTCTGACTGCTGTTTTCCATAGAAATTATTTGTGAAAGCAGACCACATGCTCTGCATAACTTCTTCTGCTTTACTGATAGTGACAAAAGGAAGATATGTTAAAACTTGCAAGGTGCAGATGGTTTGCATGGATCTATTCCTGATTTTGAGCTGTAAATTGATATGTTATGAGAAAGTTGCCACTTTGATTCCTGGGGCGGGGAGGTGGGGGAAGTTTATGGTTTTGGTTGAATTGTTTAACTTTTTCTTTATAAATCCCAAATCATGCAGATCCTACCTGACAACAGACAAATATTTGCCAGCAAGAAGAAACTTAGTTTTTTCATTTGCACTTATCCTTCAAACACACGTTAGAACCCAACTTTGCCTGCAGCTCAAGTTGAGTTGGGGTTTGAGAGACTAGTGCAGGGAAGTAAAGATTCTGAAAGGCAGGGATATAAAAAGAATCAAGTCTAAACTTCTTTAATTCTATCAAAATTACATTGCTTGGTACAATATAACATGGAGCATGTAAAAGAGATGTATTTCTTCTCCTAGCATCATAGAAAGGCTCTTCAGCTCCGAACTTTTGCTCAGCACACAAGGTAGAGAGACATATTCTGCTGTAAGTTACTCCAATGACATCCTTTAGGGAATCATTCTACTGTCTTACAGCAGTGTAAATCAGGAATACTTGGACCTGATTCTGAGCTCATTTACATTGATTTTTAAACGGGTGCCATTCCATTGACTTCAGAGGAGTTATTCGTGATTTACACTGGAGCAACTGATTCAGAATCAGGACCAGTGGGTATACACAAGACTTAAGGCACAATCCTGAAAACACATGGTTACTTTACTCAAGCAGATGATCCCAGAACGTGACTCCAGTGTGACTATTCATGCAAGCAAATATACTCACCTACATAAGTGTATGCAGGATCAGGCTTTCAAAATGCTGTGAAAGAAAAATCAGGTCCATGTTGTGTTACTATTAATGGGAAAGAAAATGGATTCAACACATCAGATTGGCACTTTGGTGAAAGAATAGCTCAATTAATAGGAAATACATATTTGAAAATAAATGTGTTTTTATTACCTTGTGGTATATGCTTAGTGGTCAGCATAAAATAAGAGATTAAATTCTTTCTCTTAGACATAGATGACATCTAATGATGATGCAGTTTCTTCCCAGGTCCCTCTGAGAGTCACAGAGTTAGTGATAAATAGCAAGTCCCTACTCTTTGTAACTTCAGCATTTCATTAATATTTATAAGAGGATGCTTGTGAAGCAGTGCATTCTGTAGTAGTTGGTCTAGAGCCCCACCAGAAAAGACGCCATTTATCTTGAACATCTGCTCTGCTTCTTACACGTCGCCAAATTGCTGTTTTATTAGTTAATGAAGTTCATTATGTGTTCATGTGAGCTCCAAATTCCCAGTACACTTATGAAAATACATAAAGATGATCACTAGGCCAGGAATCAAATTAAAACTAAATCAATACATTGATCAGAAAGAACATTTCTAAATGGGCTCAATTAAGATCCTTTTCTAGTACACGCACTTATACAATCCCATGAAAAACCAACATTGACTTCTTACTGCTTTCTACTGAGATCTATAAAATGTTTCTCTAGATGGTTAGCCATTTCCTGACAACTAATTCTAAGGTTTCTGCCAACTCCATAAGAGGCTCATGCTTCAGTGGAACTAATTGGGCCTGACTTTCCTCTCCACATGAGGGTAAATGAGGAATAACTCCAAGGAAATCAATTCCATTAAATCAGTGGAGTTACACCTGTATGACATGATACGATGGTATGGAATGATCTCAGGCCAGATAGTCAGAGAGTAAAATCAGACCCATTATTTCTTATAAAAAATTCCATCTGTCTGAACGCTTAGTTTGTTTTATTGTTTTAAAAAACAGTATTAAAACATTAATCAGATTTAAAAAATCTTTTCTTCTTTCACACCATACGCATCACTTAGATTCTTATTCATGGCTCTCATTCTCAAATATTAATGTAAACATGCTATTTTTATAAATTAAGCTGGGTGTCAGAAAGAACTAAAGGTATATTAAGCTTGATCCTCAACTGATGTCAATTCACGTGGCTACAACTAGGTATCTGGCTATCAGTTTTCTAAATAATTTTTAAGAAGGGTATCACTTCAATATTAGCAGAAAAACATGTGCTTTGGTTATGGAGTGTAGTACACAAAAGCTGTCCCACACCTTAGTTCAAAAGCACTGTACAGTTTGATAGAGTGGATGCAGTGAATTTGTACTGCTTCTGAGATTGTACATAATAACTTTCATTTTCACATATTACTTCTGGAGAATAGATTGCATCTGACTTCCAGAAATACCATTTGACAATGCCAACTTCTTCCATACCACTCAGATTCATACGCTGGGTGTCATCTTCAGCTCCTCCCTATGATTCGCTCATCACTTCTAGTCTGTGAACCCGTCTTGCTGGTTCTTCAACATTTTGAAAATCCATTCCTTGTTCTCTGTCCCAAGAGTTAAACTCTTGTCCATTCTTCAGCCTTGATTATTGTTGCGACCTCCCACAGTCTGTCCTGGCCAGCACACACATCTCCCCACCCTGATCTGTACAAAATGTAGGTGTTACCATTCTCATACTAGCCTGTCAATCTGACCAATTCACTCCTCTCTTCAGATCCTTCTACTGGCTCCTTTTCCCTCAGTACATAAAATTGTAAACTCTTGTCCTTGCCTTCAGGATCCAATATAACTCGGCCCTTCCCTGCTGCTCTGATGTAGTTCTTTTTACCTTGCCTTCCCACCCCTATGATTCAGCCTTAATACTCTATTCAAATATTTGTCCTTTAAGTGTCTCCATGTCTTTTCTGATGTGCCCCTTCATGTGGAATACTTTGTCTACCAGAGCACAGCACTCCTTACACCAATCCTGCTCATCAGACTTCCTCTGAAATATAAATGCAGTGCTGGTGTCTCAGACACATATTTGTATTCCACTTCTCAAATGAGCTTCTGGATAAGAATACAGGCCAAAGAATCCTTTCCAAAGGTAGATACCCAGAGTTAGGTTCCTAGGTCCATATTTAGGCCTGATTTTCCAGAAATGCTGAGCATTTACAGTGCCCAATAAACTCATTCAGAATTTTTCTTGACTAAGATCTGATTAATAACTGGAGGATTTATCCCTTAGTGTCTGATATCTTTGAGTATGAAACATTTTAATTTTGAGTAACGTACTGTTTTTGGTAGTTAACATTTCTTCAATTTGACAAATTAATTGTTAGTTTTTGGTAATACCACCACTGTAAGGAGTTGACTGATGAGAGCGACAGTAGAGTCCTAAAAATTTTGCTGCTACTGCTGTGTAGCACATGTTACTGTGGTGGGTCTTTATCTCCCTCTAGTAGCTGGTCTACATAAAGAATTTAATGAGTATGTTACAGCTGCCAGCTAAGGGATGTATGGTGAAATCTTTGCACCACTGGAGTCAGTAGCAAAACTCCCTTTGACATCAAGGGCACTCGGCTTTTACTCTTACTCTTTTACCCTTAGTCCTGAAGCAGTAGAGGCTCATGCTTTTACTGAGAGATGTCTCAAGTTCAGTCCTAGCTGACAGCCCAAGGTAGTCAGTCACCATGATTAGCTAGATACCCTGTTCTCACTTTATGCAGATTCTTTCATATTTTGTTATAAGTTTAATGGGGCTACTAACAGTAGTGTGCACTGAGCCTGGTAGGAAAGGTTTACATGATTCGGCCACAGGTTGAGACAAAATACTTAAGGAATATGGACAAATACCAGAGGGGGATTATGAGAAGGATATTAGGACAATGGCTTTGTTGGTGAGATAATGTGCTTGCTGTAGGAGTTGATGCAAAGTATCTTGAAGGTTAAGATCTTTTTTTAAGGTACTTTAATAATTTTCTTCTACTTTCCTTTGCACTTACAGGCATAGGTGTGCTTACTTGCACACAGACGCATTGTTAAAAGAACAGAAGGGAGGATTTGGTTTTTTAGGACGTGACTTGAAGGATGTAAGGGTGGCAGCATGGCAGATTGGGTCCCAGCAGTGCTTAATTTGTAATGAAAGAGGTGCTTGGGCTCAAGAAATTAGGTGCCGAGGCTCAAGCAATTTTTTTACTTTTATATCTGATGCAGCAAGCCCAGAGGGGCCAGGGCTCTGAACTGCCAAGTCTAGAGCTGCCAAGCTCAGCCCTCACAAGCCCTGGCACAAATTAAACACTGGGTCCCAGGCATGGAGGCTACAAAGACAAAAGCCCAGAGATGAATGTGGGAGAAACAAGTGAAGATGTTGCTTAATTTAGGGACATGTAATGATGTAAAAAATTAGGTGAAGTGAAGGAGTGTGGGGTGCACAGTAAAAGGAAATGGAGGCAGGAAGGTGTTAAGTTGTATTGGGTTTAGAAGACAAGGATAGGATGCTTGAATTTAATGCAGGAAATGAGAGGAAACCTGTGGAGGGATTTCAGTGGGGACTGTGTGTGGGTGATGTAGATTATTTTTGCAGTTATAATGTGGATGGATTGTGGATGCACACTTCTTTATGTGCAATTACACTCCTTAGTAGAGGCTAACATAAATTGACACCATCAAATAGGTTAGATCGAAAATTTGAACTACTGACTTTTCAATTATAATCTGGTGGGGACTGTCCTTTGCAATTTTAAATGTCACCAAATTTCATTTATTTTTGAAAACCCACTGCTCTGTTAATTGTTTTTAGACCTCCAGTTTGACACAGCCTACAAAAATTCCATTTGTGTGCTCTCCCAGCTGGTTCTGCTGCAGAATTTAGCTTATATATGCTCTGTCCACATCTTGGTTGGCATGATTATTAATGTTGGTGCACAAACATTGAAGTAAATAAAAAGATCTGTATTAGTGTAGAATACGGTTGGTAAAGAACAAACTCAGCTAAGATGAGAAAGTTGAAAAAGATTTGTAGTTTGTTAAATCCCTACAACTGACTTCCATCATAATGACACTGTAATCACACATCTAGAAATCTGACATGAACAATTCTATTTTTTCCTTTATCATTGAGGGCAGAGTGTGGAAGTTTGTAGTGAGAGTCTGTAACATTTTTATTCTAGAGCAATAAATTTTGTCCTGTAAAAAAAATAGAATCATAGACATATATGGCTGGAAGGGACCTTGTGAGGTCATCAAGTCCAGCTTGTTGTGCTGAGGTAGGACCAAATAAACCTAGACCATCCTTGGCAGATGTTCTTAAAAATCGATAATGAATGGGATTCCTCAGCCTCCGTTGGAAGCCTATTCCAGAGCTTAACCACCCTTATAATTAGAAAGTTTTTCCTAATAGCTAACCTAAATCTCCCTGGCTGCAGATTAAGCCCCTTATTTCTTGTCCTACCTTCAGTGGAGATGGAGAACAACTCATCACCATTCTCATCACCAATATATTTCTTTTCAGAGAAGCTCATGAAAATTCAACAGTGTTAAGATATTCCCAAACTACTGAGGTATATTACGTGATGCATGTTTGTTAAGGAATTTACTCGTAGATACTCAAACTGTGGATGATTTAAAGCAAATCTTAACTAGTGGAACAAAACAAAAATTCCACTTTTCATTCATAAATGAGAAGTAACACTATGGACAATTTGAACACTCGTGAATTTTGAGAGACAATTTGAATCCCAATGGGAATTATAATACACCGTTGTATGCTTAATAATCTCAGTGTATATTTTCTGCCCTTAAACTCAAGAGTTTACACCTCATGCTGTGTTAACAAGGACACATAATGTGGTCAAAATATTAAATGATTCAATAACCAATTTGTTAAAATTTATGATTTGTTTGAGTGATTTCCTTCAGTGCTGTTCAAAATATTTCCTGTGTTCCTGTCTGCTTCTGCATGAACTGGGTAGTTGACCCTGCAATATTTGAACTAACAGCACCCATAGTATATTTTGTGTCAGTTGTTCCACAATTCACTGATCAGCAGTGAAAGTCTAAGCTCCTTAGCACACTGATCAGGAGTTGGAACTGCATGACTTGTCCACATTTCATATCCTTCAAACCCAAAAAGGAATGGTCAGGGAGATCTAATTATAAATGTGTCATTCAGTATTTACTTTAAAAGAAAAGCTCGCTGAAGGACTCTTAATGTAGTTGACAAGTGAACAAACTGAAATGTACCCCATCTGATTGCTAACAGCGAGATTACAGGATTAAAGGAGTCGTGTTCCTTTTCCTATTGTCTCTCTCAAAAAAATTGTAACAAAAAAATCCTCCACATAATATATTTCTTTAACCTTTCCCATTGTATTTGTGGTGATAGTGGGGTATTTAGTATTTGAGGGCAGCATTCTACTTTGGGTTAACCCACACAGATCTCCCTCTTTTGCTTTATTATCTTGCTATTGTTATATTTTCATGATTATTCATTATGAGAACAGCATAACTAGGAGTTAACTGCAGGATCTGTGTTCCCATATCTGTTGTACCTCTTTTGCCTACTGAATGTTCAATTGGGCAATTGTGAAAAGTCATCTCATTCTAATTACTCTGAACCACAGCTCTAAATATATTTTATATGTAATAGGGTCCTCATTTTTCCCCCATGAGGAGAATTTTGTATTATATTCCCATTCCTGCTGAACTCCTAAAGATCCGTTCTACATTTCCCCCCTCAGTTTTAACCTTTGAAGGTAGCCTTAGGGGTTAAATCAAAGTCACTATCCTTTTTAGTCAAGGGCACTGGCTGGGATTCTTTTTGGTGCCTGCTAACACTATTTCTGAATTGGCTGAAGGGATGGCTGCTGAGTGACATGGCAGTTTTTCTCTGCCGTGGGGTTGATTGTATTTTGTCTTCCTTTTGTATATATTCCAGAGGGTAAAACACCCTAGAGGCCACAGGATCTGAATTCCTTTGCTATGGTTTGACGTGCTCCATTTTGCCCCTCACTGGCAAAAGTCTTTCCAGTGGGAATACACAAATATGTGTATTTGTATTCTCATGTCCATGAATCTCAGTCAGCAACTTGGTGCATCACAGGTGGAGTGTGGCTCTCATCTTTCAAGTGTGGGGAGGTACTGTCTACATATTTCAGGTGCCAGTGTGCGTTATTGTCATCCAACTGTGCTTTTGAACTAGTGCAAAAAAAAAAGAGAGAGAGAGAGCGAAAGAGAGGGATGAATGATTGACATGACTTTTGACATGATTGTTGTCAAGACTTTGGCATGCCATTTGCTGGAATACCTAATCTAATGAATGCCTTTTACTCCTCCACGATATGCAATCTAGTGCTACGCTATCTTTTTTCCACCTTGATATCCAAATGTCAGTCATCAGTGGGAAAATTGTTAATGAATAGGTAGCAGGCAATTTATCCTGTAGAAATTAAATATCTATCTGGGTTAGTGTAAGAGGTGTTTTCCAAAGTGTGAATTTTACATATAAATTTGTGCTTGCCAAAACCTCATTCACACATATGGGACATATGTCTTTGTAAGTCACCTTGAAGTGAGTATTTAATGTATGTGGTAATGCTTAAAAATTTATGTTGTATGTATGCAGCTAAGAAAGGGAAAGTTATTGCCAGCAGTAGAATTAAGGTTCATTGTGTCCCAAGAGAGTACTCTGACCCTGGAGTTAAAGTAGTAGCTATTTGTAGCCCAAGGCAACAGAAGCTTTGGTATTTTGCCATAGACTTCATTACAGCAATCCAGCGGGAATTTTTATTCAGTCAGGATTCAGATCTTAAAGTCAGCAGGAAAAGCAGTGGTACTCTACCTCTGTTCTCCTAATGTTAAAAACTCAGTGCCACCGTAAAATAATGTCCCAGTTAATTAACACTGAATTACAGTGGGAATGCTATAGCGCCAATAGATTTAATCAGGATTAATGTTATCATAAGATGAACCATAGGAATTAATAACGATTAAGCCATTATTTTAAAGTGTTATTGAAAATGCTAAAGATCTTTGTTCATTACAGTAAAAGCTTTTTTTAAACATCAACAAACTTTTGTTCTGTCTTGCTATGCTCTTTGTGTCTTTTGTGCAAAAATCCAGTTGCCCTCTTCAAATCAAAGTTCCAGTTGGCTTGGCGAGCATTTAATCTAACCATATACCTGTTTGAACAAATTGATATGAGAAGTGATAGTAAAACAAACATTTTTAATTCAAGACTGCAAACATTTGTATTCTGACTAGTCCAAAGCATGAATATCCCTACTTGGTTTTCACTCAATCCTTTCTCATGTGAATTTTGGTAGAGTAAGGACAGAATGAAAACTGAGTAAGAATGGTAGGCCTTGGCCTTTTATGTCCAGAAGTTTTTTTGCTGAAAGGAGAAGGCAAAGAAAGTGAAACAGTAAATCCCTGTCTATACTATAGAAATAGTAGAATCAGGAGAGTTGGTCACAACATGGTTGGTCCCTTGACCCTTGTAGAACATTTAACATTTATAGAGTACACAGGACCTTAGCATGATCCTGTAACTCAGATGAAACCATGAACTGTCCAAGGATCAGAGGGGTAGCCTTGTTAGTCTGGATCTGTAAAAGCGGCAAAGAATCCTGTGGCACCTTATAGACTAACAGACGTTTTGCAGCATGAGCTTTCGTGGGTGAATACCCACTTCTTCGGATGCAAGTGAACAAAGATCTTTTGCATTTTCAATAACACTTGCATCCGATGAAGTGGATATTCACCCACGAAAGCTCATGCTGCAAAACACCTGTTAGTCTATAAGGTGCCACAGGATTCTTTGCTGCTGTCCAAGGATGTAGCTTGGTTCCAGGGAAATGATTAGGTCTCGCTTACTCAACAATAAGGAAAGGTCTTGTCTACCTGACAATTTTTAAACTTGTTGGCCATGTTTGTAACTAGGTCACTTGACTCAGTTTAAATTGTAGCGTAGGCTGCGCCTGCACCTAAGACTTACATAAAATTGTATATTTAATGCAGATACCACAAGAGACAAAGAATCTTTTGTGATTCATAAATTGTAGCTGTTTTTTTGGACAGCTGATAAATGATACTGGAAACGGCATGGCTTCATCTTTTAGAGTATTTCTTAGGAAGCTTTGGGAAGCTTCCTACAAGGGATTTACCCAAAGTTGTCAGAAGCCATCACAATTCACAACTCAAAGCTGCAGCTACCATAAGGTACAGAAAAAGAGAGAAACATCTGCTCAGCCTGATAACTTCTTAAAATACAGAGCTATTTGACAACAATTATTGTACTTACCTTTCAAACAGAAATATATATATTTAATGCAGAATATGTGTCATGGTTTTAAATAGTTTCCTATTTGCAGTTGGAAACAGCTTATTTATTATCTCCTTCTTCAAGCAGAAGAAGTCTGTGTGGATTATAGATAGGTTATTCTTTGAAATAATGCCAGCTATTAGAGTGGTCAGAAAACAGAATTTCTCTCTCACAGGAATTTCCAACATTTTGTCCCAACTGAGACAAAAAAAATTAATTTTTCAAAATTTACTGTAGAGTGGAAATGCTGATGAAATATTTTGTTTCAGAAACATCAAAATGACCTCATCAAAGCATTTCATTTAAATAATGTCAAAAAATTCATTCAAAATGTTGTTTTGATAATGTTAAAACATTATAAGAGTGTAATATTAAAGATGTTCTATAATACAATACAATTTAAAAATTAAAAGTTTAAATTAAATGATAAAGGAACAAAATTAAACAAAGTCTAAACAAAATAAGAAAGTCAAAAATAAATACTCAGTTTTTATTTGAATTGCTTTAAAAGTCTTCCCTCAAAAAAATCATTGCCAAACATTTTTATTTCAGTGAAACAGCATTTTCTGACAGAAAACTGTTCTGCTGAAAAAAATCTCCATCATCTCTACCAGCTATGTACTTTGAGGCAGGCATTCCTTTCTGAAAAGGATCATGAATTTCAGACATGGCAATTTGTGCAGCAAAGGAATAGGATAGACAAGGACTGACATTGCTGCTTCCAAAGAGAATTTGCATAATTGTTTGAGTAAGAGACTTTATGTGTGTTTGAGCTGAGAAGTTCTGTCTGATTTTGGATTCGGTGCAAGTGAGAACTGGAGAACAGATATTCATGTGAGAGTAAATGGTTGGGTGTAATCTGTGTCATTTTTCTTTAGTTATGCTGGAACTGCAGCAAAATAGAGGGGTCTAATACAAATGCTTTTGCGCTTGGAGGCACAGTTGGCTGACAAATCCAGAAAACTGGTGACTATATGTAATCAATTCCTCTCTGGACAAAGATGATTTTTTTTTCATACCTTTACTTGATTCCCTCACTGAGAGATGTAAAATCTCCTCTGTGTTCAGGTGTGGAAGGGATGAAAATAGCAGAAAATGTGCTAAAATGGCTCAAAATCTGTCAGAGTGAGGAGAGGGGAGAGAAGCCAAAGTGGCATCATCCTCTGACCTCCTTTAATCTTGTGTAAATTCTCCATGCTAACACAGTGTATTTGTGGTCCCACAGTGGGTTTCTGGATGCATAAGAGAGGGATTGTGGCTGTTCCACAGCATCACGTGACAAACCACGCTCCAAACATTCCAAAATTAGTATTAATTTCTCTCAGTTCCATCTTCATACTTTCTAACCTGCTTGGTGAGGGTGTTTGTGGAGAAGGGGACCCACTGGCAGCAAACTCCCGGTGGAGCTGTGCTGCTGTGGGGAAGCAGGGCTCATGGGGTAGCACTGAAGGCTCTGCATGAATGACCCAGTCTTACCCAAGTGTCTGAACTGGATGGTTATGCCCCCTGCTCACTCTGTGGGGAGGCAATCCCCATCCCCTCTGACTTCAGGGTTCTTTGAAAACTCTGTGACTATAATCTTGGAGGCTTCTGTGTCTCATTTAGGCCACTTAAAGGTTCTCCTCTGGATAAATATGATCTATCTCATAATTACACACTTACTTGAATATGCCCTTGAGCTAAATGAAAGAAATGTGCATGCTGTAGATATCCTCTGTTTTGCACAAACATATCTGATGGTCTCTTCTGTTCTAATATAAATAGTTCTACTATATGGGACATACAAATATGACATATGCAAGGGGGCAATCTGTAGGGTGTTTTAAATGTCTACCCCAGATATTTTATGGAAGTGGTGTATGCTTAATAGGAGCTTTCTCACTCACACCCTTCTCTTTGTCTCAGACCCTGTATCAGAAGCAGAAATCTGTGTTTGATGTCACAGACTTCAGCCATGGAAATGATTGTGATGTCAGAAATTCAGCATTATTAGGACCTTGCCGCAGGATCAGGCACAATAAATGGGGTGTAAAGAGAGACAATCCCAACTGAAATCCATATATAGATATATCCATATATAGATCTATCGCAGCCACAGTTTACAAACGTCATATGTTAAATTGATTTATTAAAATATATAATAAAAGTGCCAAGCGAACCTAACAAGCTGCATTTCTAAGAGTAAGTGCATCTCTTGATATCTCATTGTCAACGCCCTCATCCATCTACTCTGTCTCCACACTTTGTTGCTGGCGTTGTCTGTATTAAGTGTAGTTTGGATTCCATACGCCTCAGGAGTTTGGATTGCATACTCCTCAATTACTTGACTGTATAATGCCATGTGCATCTATGTTGGTAAATAATAATGATTCTGTAGGATCCATTTAAAATGTATGTTTCTTTATTGTGAAAGTAGATCTTCAGTAAGGGGACTGACCAGAGCTCTGTCTCTTAACCTCTTTTCTCTCTCCCTCTGTCTTATCTACTTTAAATATCTATTTAATGTAATTTAGGCCTCAATTCTTTATTACAGGCAAATGCAGCTCAGTAATAGTGGACAATGATAGCTGCAAGGAGCTGATTACAGCTCCCTGATCGTCAGCTGCTCAGCTCCAGCAGAAGTTAGAGTAGGCCTCTTGAGGTATGTCTACACAGCAACTAAACACCAACAACTGGCCTGTGTCAGCTGGACTCAGGCTCGTGGGGCTCAGACTGAGGGCAGGGGTGAAAGTAACTTAAAGAACTTACTGATACGCAGGGCGACCGAGGTCCTGGGCAAGGTGTTGGAGTAGGCGTCTCTGGGCCCCTGGAAGGAGCGGGGCCTCAGGCTTAAGGGGCGGGGCTGGCGCTATGGCAGTGATTTAAAGGGCTCGGGGCTGCAGCCGCTGCTGGGAGCCCTGGTCCCTTTTAAATTGGTCAAGGCCCTGCCAGTGCAGTGCTTAAAGTGCAGCCGTGGCAGCGCTTTAATATCGGTTGTGTATGGGCCGGTACTGGCAGCCACTTTCTTACCGATACGCCGTACCAGCCCGTACCGGCTTACTTTCACCTCTGACTGAGGGGCTGTAAAATTGCAGTCTAGATATTTCAGGCTTGGGCTGGAGCCCCAGCTCTGGCACCCTGTGAGGGGAGAAGGTCCCAGAGCCCAGGTGCCAGCCCAGGCCTGAATGTCTACACTGCAATTTTTAGTCCCAGAGCCTGAGCGCTGTGAGCCCAAGTCAGCTGACGTGGGCCAGCTGTGGCCATGTCACGGGTCTTTTATTCCAGTGTAGACATACCCTTTGTCCTCTAACTTCTGCTGCTGGTGTAAGATTTGTGACTGAGCTTGTGCCAGTGGGAGATCAGGAGTAGTGGGACTTCTTAGAATCATAGAATATCAGGGTTGGAAGGGACCTCAGGAGGTAATCTAGTCCAACCCCCTGCTCAAAGCAGGACCAATCCCCAACTAAATCATCCCAGCCAGGGCTTTGTCAAGCCTGACCTTAAAAACCTCTAAGGAAGGAGATTCCACCACCTCCCTATGTAACCCATTCCAGTGCTTCACCACCCTCCTAGTGAAAAAGTTTTTCCCAATATCCAACCTAAACCTCCCCCACTGCAACTTGAGATCATTATTCCTTGTTCTGTCATCTGCTACCACTGAGAACAATCTAGATCCATCCTCTTTGGAACCCCCTTTCAGGTAGTTGAAAGCAGCTATCAAATCCCCCCTCATTCTTCTCTTCTGCAGACTAAACAATCCCAGTTCCCTCAGTCTCTCCTCATAAGTCATGTGCTCCAGTCCCCTAATTATTTTTGTTGCCCTCCACTGGACTCTTTCCAATTTTTCCACATCCTTCTTATAGTATGGGGCCCAAAACTGGACACAGTACTCCAGATGAGACCTCACCAATATTGAATAGTGGGGAATGATCACATCCCTCAGTCTGCTGGCAATGCCCCTACTTGTGCAGCCCAAAATGCCATTAGCCTTCTTGGCAACAAGGGCACATGGTCGACTCGTATCCAGCTTCTCGTCCACAGTAACCCCTAGGTCCTTTTCTGCAGAACTGCTGCCTAGCCACTTGGTCCCTAGTCTGTAGCAGTGCATGGGATTCTTCCGTTCTAAGTGCAAGACTCTGCACTTGTCCTTGTTGAACCCCATCAGATTTCTTTTGGCCCAATCCAATAATTTGTCTAGGTCCCTCTGTATGCTCTCCCTATACTCCAGTGTATCTACCACTCCTCCCAGTTTAGTCCCAGTTTAGACTTAGCATCACTAAGCTCACTCTCACCTTACACCGGGGCAGGTGGGAAATTCTGGGGATAGGAAGGCAGCTATCGCACTTTTGCCAGCTGTACACCAGCGCAGATTCCTCCCCTACACAGGGAGAATTGTCCAGGGGAGATCTCCAGATGGTTAAAGTTCATTTTGTGCTACACAAACAAAATAAACCTATCCAACCAAAGAGTTTGGCCAGTAATCTGACACGCCTGTCATTATGTTATCTAATGGTCTGTCTATGTGCTAGTTTAGGCCGTTGGACAGAGGCATAATGGCACTCTCATTTATGTTTTTCCCCATCATCGAATATATATATTTGATGATATACCTGGGAATTTTTAGAATACCTAGTAAATGAGAGAGATGCTCCACAACTCTGTTATTTATATGATGTGGGAAAAATCCAACACTCTTCCATTCATGAAACCCTTGCACCTCTGGGGGTGGGGGTGATCTTTTCATTCATGGAAATGTGTATTAGGAGGAGGGAATATCTTCGAAGAGAGAGAGGCTAATACATCCAAAAGGACCCTTAGAGATATGTTTTCAAAGCAGTGCGTGAGCTCTCACACAACTTCAATGGGATGTCTGCACCCGTCTCCCCTGCAGGACTTTGAAAATGTGCTTATGTTTACCAGAAGCTATATTTTCTTATATCCTGGTAATTAGTTGTGTTTAAACAATTATTCAGGTGCTGTAAGTAAAAAGTAACTATGAATTTTAATTGTAAAATGCTGACATTTTTCATTTCCTGAAATGCATGCGCTTGCATGCAGCTGCCACCATGTTTCCAATTTGTCAGCCAAAATGCCAAGGTAGGAGAACACCTTTAAATTTCCACAGCAGTCTGAACATGAAGTGCTTGATCAAGGGGAGTCACCTTATCGAATTCAAAGGGTTTGGGATCAGGACCTGAACTATTACAGTGTGCGTGTGTGTGTATGTTTGTGTGTGTGTGTGTTCATTTTAAACATAATCAAGGAAGCATTTCTTAGGATGTCACATTAGATGGTCACAATGTTCCCTTCTGATCTTCATATCTATGAAGATAATTTATCGATACTTCTGAAGAGCACGGTATGATAATGCAAAATTAAATTTGATGTTTGAAGACCGATAGCTGCTCAATAGGAAGAGTAAATGAAATCTGATTAGTAGTACACCTCTACCTCGATATATCACTGTCCTAGGGAGCCAAAAAATCTTACCATGTTATAGGTGAAACCGCATTATATCAAACTTGCTGTGATCCGCAGGAGTGCGCAGCCCCGCCCCCCCAGAGCACTGCTTTCCCATGTTATATCCGAATTCATGTTATATCGGGCCGCGTTATGTCGGGGTAGAGGTGTAATTATTTGCTCATTTTAAGTTTATTTTCCTTTTCATCAGAAAGTTAATATTATGGCCAAGGTGGATTTGAGATAACAAAGTGCCTCATTTTTATTTTCTTCACTTTTATAATATTGTAACTCCACTGACTTCAGTTGAGCAGCTCCTGTTTCTACTGGTATGTTTAAGATCAGAATCCAGTCTAATATTTGAAGAATTTTGGCAAAATGTAGGATGATTTTTCCTTACCTTGTCATCTTTTATGTCTCTCAAACATTTGAGCATTGGCCTGCTAAACCCAGGGTTGTGAGTTCAATCCTTGAGGAGACCACTTAGGGATCTGGGGCAAAAATTGGTCCTGCTAGTGAAGGCAGGGGGCTGGACTTGATGACCTTTCGAGGTCCCTTCCAGTTCTAGGAGATTGGTATATCTCCAATTATTACCTTTTTTTTTTATTTTTTATGTGCACTAAGTATGCTGTGTAAGTAATAGGTCAGATTCACTGGTATTTTTCTGGTATTTCTATTCAATGATATATCTGGAATATCAAGAACATCAAGGACATAATACTAAGCTAATGATCCCTGACAAAGTTCAGATCTCTTTTCACAAAAAGAGACATGCAAGGTGGCTAACACTTTGCTTTTCAATAGCATGACTTTGACAACTTTCTCTTCAGCGTATTGACTGTACAAAAATTGCAACAAACTGTGGATTAAAATTTGAAAATCTTTCAAAGTAATTTAGTTGCTTGACGCTAAGGCCCAGATCAACATAAGAACATAAGCGCGGCCATTCTGGGTCAGACCAAAGGTCCATCTAGCACAGTATCCTGTCTTCCAACAGTGGCCAATGCCAGGTGCCCCAGAGAGAATGAACAGACAGGTAATCATCAAGTGATCCATCCCCTGTCACCCATTCCCAGCTTCTGGCAAGCAGAGGCTAGGGACACATTCCCTGTCCATCCTGGCTAATAGCTACTGATGGTCCAATCCTCCATGAATTTATCCAGTTCTTTTTTGAACCCTGTTATAGTCTTGGCCTTCACAACATCTTCTGGCAATGAGTTCCACAGGTTGACTGTGCGTTGTGTGAAAAAATATTTCCCTTTGTTTGTTTTAAACCTGCTGCCTATTAATTTCATGTGGTGGCCCTTAGTTCTTGTGTTATGAGAAGGAGTAAATAACACTTCCTTATTTACTTTCTCCACACCAGTCATTACATTATAGACCTCTATCACATCCCCCCTTAGTCATCCCTTTTCCAAGCTGAAAAGTTCCAGTCTTATTAATCTCTCCTCGTACGGCAGCCATTCCATACCACTAATAATTTTTGTTGCTCTTTTCTGAACCTTTTCCAAGTCCAATATATCTTTTTTGAGATGGAGTGACCACATCTGCATGTAATATTCAAGATGTGGGCGTACCAATTTTCTATTTTATTATCTAACCCTTTCTTAATGATTCTCAACATTCTGATCACTTTTTTGACTGCCGTTGCACATTGAGTGGATGATATCAGAGCACTAGCCCCAATGACTCAAAGATCTCTTTCTTGAGTGGTAACAGCTAATTTAGACCCCATCATTTTATATGTATAGTTGGGATTATGTTTTCCAATGTGCACAACTTTACATTTATTAACATTTAATTTCATCTGCCATTTTGTTGCCCACTCACCTAGTTTTGAGAGATCATTTTGTAGCTCTTCGCAGTCTGCCTGGGACTTAACTATCTTGAGTAGTTTTGTATCATCTGCAGATTTTGCCACAAAGGTATTAGGTGCTTAACCCCCAGACTTCGGGACTTAAATACCATTTTTAGGTGCCACTGCTGTCCACAAAACTCCTGTTTGGCTACCAACTAACCCTGTTGGTGCCTAAACACACTTGGCACCTAAGTTTTCAGGGTAATAGTTCCCTAGGTGCCTAGGTTTCTGCCTGTGGGCACACTGCTGCCTCACTCAAGGCATCTGGATACCTGTCTCCTACCTATGGCCCAGAGAAATCCATGAATCAGAGAAAGACAGGCATTCCATTCTGTGTAAATAAATAGAGTCATTGGAGAAGGGGGACTGGACCTTGGGTCTCCCACATCCTAGGTGAGTGCTAAAATTTATAAGATCACCATCACCACCTCCTTTTGGCAGCAGATGGTGCATTAGGATTGGTAGCCATTGTCATTGTACTCCTGGTTGCTCTTTTAGCTGACCTTGGTGAGGTTGGTCAGGAGCACCTGGGCAGACACGGGAGTGACTCAGCCAGGTCATTCCCATTTTCTTCCGAGCACCCAGGAGATGACGATGGCTAGCAGTCGTAATGCAGCATCTTCTGCCGAGCACCCAGGAGATGACGATGGCTAGCAGTCATACTGCACCGTCTGCTGCAAGCCTAAAATGTAAAAGATAGATGGAGTGGATCAAAACAAGAAATTGACCCAATTTGTTTTTGCAGGATGAGGAAGCTGCCTACCCAGCTCATCCCTGCTGTGCTGCCTCCCTTACTTTGTGCTGAGTTGGGGAGGGGCAGTTGATGCAGGAGGTGACAGCTGCCTCTGCCAGCTTTCTGCTGGTGGAGAGTTCCCCAACACAAGGTTTCTGTGTCACTTATCTGGTACTAAATGGATTTAGCAGATTGGATATTCTGGGCCTTCTGGCACATCCTGCAATCCCTTTTACAGTGAAGAACAACTATGCCCACCAATAATGGAAATAATCAATGCTTCCTTCAGGAAAGCATATCTACCAAGCTCGTTGAAAAATGCAGTTGTTTACCCAGTCCTCAGGACTTGACCCTGCAGAGCTCTTGAATTACCATGCCATCCCCAATCTTCCATTCCTGGGAAAGAGCATTGAGAAAATAGTAACCGCCAAGCTTCAGTAATGTGTGACATCAGCCAGTACGCTGGATACCTCACCATCAGCATTCAGACTAAGGAGCAGCACAGAGACAGCTCTAGCGGCACTTAACGCTGACCAGTTGGTGGCCACTGGCACAGGCAGAATCTTCATGTTCACACTGCTGGACCTTGCTGCAGCCTTTGACCCAGTGGACCGTAAGCTACTGCTTACACACCTGTATAGACCAGGAATAGACAGCCCAGCATACAGCTGCTCCAATCATTCCTCTCCAGCAGAACTCAGAGAGTAGTAGTGGATAATTGCTCTTCCTCTCCAAAGGCCCTTACCTGCAGGGTCCCACAGGGATCAATGCTGTCTCTTCTTCTTTTCAATATATGAGACCCCTGGGGGAGAGAGATGCCATAGGCTCAGCTGCCAACAGCATGTCAATGACCCTCAACTATCTCCCTCATTCTCAGTTGGTGCAACCTCTGGCACTACTAAAATGTCAGAATGCCTACAGGAAATCAGCTGTCGGATGACGAGAAGCTGCCTCGAGATTAATCCAGGCAAAAGCAAAGTGATGCTGGTCAGAAAGAGAATCACTTTGAAGAAGTAGCTGAGATGCCTCCACCTTGCATTGAAGTTAGGCAGTCACCATTCAACAAAGTGGTGTAAAGTCTCAGGTTCCAGTTTGATCTCTCACTAACCTTGGATAGCATCAGTATCTAAAAATCACCTCCAGGTTTCTGGGTAGCTTCCTCCTGGACAAGGACCTGGCCACAGTGATCCTTGCAGTAGTCACATTCCGGCTGGAGTACTGTAATTCACTGTATCTGAAGCTAAATATGAAGATGCAGGTGGTACAGAATGCAGCTGTCTGCCTTGTCCATGGATTAGGGCTGCTTCAGGCCCATCCTAAAGTCCCTCCACTGGCTTCCAGTCCTCTTCTGATGCCTGTTTAAGACCTTGGTTTCTAGTTTCCAGAGCAACAAATTGACCAAACCTCAGTTACTCTGAAGATTGAGTTTTGATGTATGAACCACCACAATATCGCACTCCAGCAGGACAGCGAAGATCTCAAATTCCAGGGTGAAATTCATGAGAGCTGGGTAAAGCATCCTCAGTTGAGGGGAACTGGTGATATTACAGATTTCTAGAGGAGAAAATTGAATCCAGAGTCTCACTGGTTTTAGGAAATGCTGCAAAATCTTCCTCTTCAAAAAAGCGTAAGAATGATGCTCACAAAACTTACACCACTCCTACCCAGTAAGATCCAACCAAAGAACAAAAGAGAGGAATAAATAAAATGTAAATAATAAAAAATGAACTCTACCTGAAACAGAGATTTTGCTCAAAAAGATACAAGTGCTAATCAATAAAATCCACTATTGACCTTGCTGTGATTGTTTTTATGCAGAAGGTGCTCAGATACTATGGTGATGGGCAGCAGTATATAAACCTTAGATTGATTATGGGTCTACTCACATACTTAAAGCTATGCAAATACTTAAGTATGTTGCTGAATTAAAGCCTTAGTTACTTGAATAGTTCTGTAGATTTCAATGGGGGTACTTGAATGAATAAGGAACAGGCCATATATGTAGCCAAACTATTTCACCCTGCCTCTCATATGATGAGTTGTAAAGGTGTAACACCACCAGCCCTGTGAAAAAAATGGAAGTTTATATTTCTCAGTTTGTGCTCCATACTGCTGATACTGCATTTTTGTAAAAAAGAGAGCATGTTTCTGCCATGTTAACATCATCCCTGTCTCACTGGTGTCAGAAAGGTGATCTTTAGAGGTCTCATGACCTTTAATATCATGACACAGATGCTTGCTGCATGTACTTGTGGATCCGCATCTGACAAAGGAATCTGGGATTAAATCAGTAGTAGGGTATCTAATTTCAGCTGGCTTCCAACATTACATTGTCACAATGTTTAGCTGTTGTGCTGATCTTACCTATTTGTTCTTCTTTCTTTCCGAATTATGTGCAGCTTTTCAAACAAAAATGCTTAGCAGTTGTAAAAAAAAAAATCTCAAAACCTTCACAATATTTTTCCTGAATTATGTGTCTGCAAACACTGAAACTTGGATGTTGATTTTTTGTTTTAATTTTGCACTGTTGATTAACTAGCACTGGACCTCCCATCCTGTTCTGCTTTGATTTTTGTGTTCAAGGTGCAGACTGGGATGGAATATTTAGATTTTTTTTGTGCTCTTTTGGAAGTGAAAATTGGTTGAAAAATTTCACCACCCACCACATGATGTACCGATCTAACAGTTGTTTGGGTGGAGTATAGCCAGCTCTGCTATAGTAAATATGTCTAACTTCACTTATTCAAAGTGCTATATGAACTTTAACTAAATATTACTCATTTATGAGTGATATAGTGCCATGAACCACACACAATCTCATTCCAAGAGTGCTTAATTTTGCTACATGTGAATGGAGGTGTCTGTACTTTTCCAGCCCTAGCTCTGCTTTCCTTCCAACAACTAAACTAGTTTAATTAAACTACAACAAATATATTTTGCTTCGTCAATCTACCTATATAAAACTAGGCAAAATTGCTTTTCTAGAACTGTTGGGCTGTTGTTGGGTGTTTTTTGTTTGTTTTTATTTAGAATCTTGAGGGGGGTTCACCAGCTGTTGTAATGAGTCTTTCTGTGCTATAATATGTGCAGAATGAGGTAATCAGCCCGTGATCAACCATTTTATAAACCCAAATGCAAACAATCAGAAGTTTTCCATCCACTGCATGTTCAGCTAACCAGGAGATTTGTGGAGGAGTGGTGGTGCTGGGAAGATTCCCAGAGCTACCGCAGAAATGACACAACACGATTACTCGGCATGGTCAGTAGAGCCTTCATGCCTCACACACTCTGAAATGGATCCTAAGCACCTGTAAGTAGATTTATAAACCTTTTCCTTTGAAGTATATTGCCATGGGAAAGAGCTCTATGGCTGTGATTTTGGGAGCGCCATCACTCCCACTGCACTGTGAAGGATATCCGCATGAATACTAAACTGGCAGGTTGAAATTGGAATTGTATGGTTCACAGCATTTCACTTTAGAGAGACTAAAAGGCCTCCCTTTCTCTGTATAGTCTTTTTAATTTTCTTCTGTGGCGTATCACTTGGCCTTTTGTTAACGTAGGGCTTTTAGGTTGCTGGAAATAAAATATCAAATTAAGTTCAAATAGCTGGGTTTTTATCCTGGCAGCTGCAGCAGGCTGCCTCTCACCTGGAATCTCTCTTAACTTGACACTTAAAAAAAGCAACACCAACCCATTATAATTTTCCCCAATTACCTGCTTTTACGCGCCACGGGCCAGACTGGTCAAGCAGGCTTGAGTGGACAAGCGGACAAAGCATATCCCTGTGCATTGGGCAGGCATGCTCCCATTCGAGAGTACTAGAACTGCTTCCTCTGCTCATACAACCATGAAAAAAGAGTGGGGTGAGAATGACACCCACATCCCCTGCACCCATTGGCACAGGGGAGCCCATGTTACACCAGTTACACAGACAGCAGAGCCGCCACCATAGCATGTGCTTCCTAAAATGAATTCCAGCTAAATCATTCAGAATTCCTCTGATATGTTCCTGCTATAGCACAGCTCTTCTGGGTTCCTTCCATGCCTCTAGCTGTAAATCCTGAAGGGGAAGGTTCTGTGCAAAATACACCCTGTACTGAATATGGGGCTTTGGTGGGGAAACTTCCAGAAGATAAGGATTTGGTTCAAACCTCTTGAGTTTGCAAACTTTGGGCTGGAATTGTCACTAGAAACTGGTTGTCATTTTCTATTGGTGTTTTGACACTTCCACTTCCAGACCCAACTGGAAACCAGAAGCTGAAATTCAGCTGAAAATTTCAGAACCTTTACAAATGTTTCCAATCAGTTTTAGAAATGAACAAAGTTTTGGGGAGGGCAGTGGGGCCCTTTATTAATATTTTTGTTGGTGTTGTTAAACCATTTATTCATCCATTATACAATGTATTTATTTGTGTCCGCATTATATTGCTTAATGTTGTCCAGATAGCAAGTATGAAAAATCAGAACACTTTTTTCTTCGGGGGAGGGGAGATAGTTGCACATATAAGACAAAGCCCTTAAAATCAGGAGGGTCCTGATAATGTCAGGATGTCTGATCATCCTATGTAAGAGAGAGACTACCCTTATCAAGTTGTATTTTTGGAGTCTGTTGTGTTAATTAGTTAATATCTGTAGCACTCAAAGATGTAAACAGCTATGGTCTCAGTCCAGCAAAGCAATTCAGCACATGCATAATTTTAAGCATATGAGTAGTCCCATACAAATGGATGCGATTATTTACATGCTTACAGTTAATGGTGTATAAGTGGCTGCAGGACTCAGGCCTATATGAATACTAAATGTATATTATCTATCATGCTATATCATTATTTCAGTAGAACTGGGCCAAATCACTGACGTCTTTACTCCATTTTTACTTGGTTACATTTTCAACCTTTGAGACCAATTGAGTCTGATAACCTGCCACACAATTTGGGGGCTTTCTCATTGTCATATGAATATACCCCATGGGAAATTTAGCTGATTCTGTTTTTAAAAGGAAATTAATCTTGTTCAGAAAATGAAGCAAACTCTTCTCAGCATCCTCTTTAATTTTCACAAGTATTTTTTTATGCTTAAGAAGTCGAATTCACCCTCTCTTCCCTTCCTTTTTCTAATCACTCCATCAATTCTTATGTATCCAGACTTAAGCTCTTCTCCTATACCTTCCCCAAAAAAGTATCTCCTCTTCAGATTGAGTTCATGGCACAAGGATCTTCCTCTCAACTTAACCTTTTCATTTCAGCAGTTCCATTAACTCTTGTGCTTGTTACACTTTCGATTTCTGGTCAAAATTTCAGTTATGTTTTCTCTTACCGCTCCTCTTTATTACATGGTACATGCATGCTGATGATTTAGCAAGATGCCGTCAGGCATGTGTCAGTCAGTTTACATGCTTTGAAGTGCTTGTTCTCCAGAGTCCTCCACTGACAGACCAGTTTCTTTTGCTTTAATCACTACAGTATGGATTTCTCTTCTGCACTGAAACTGATTGGAATAGCATTGCAGTTCTAGCGATCAGTTTGTTACATGGTGTAACGGGGTTGCCACTCACCACTGGTTCGCTTTCTTGTGTCTAGGTCTGGGCAAATAGTTCTCACTGCATTGGGTGCCCACTGGCTGTTTGTTGCTCACTCTGTGGTAATCTTTCTTGTAGTAACTTGGCTCTCTGGCCAGGCCACCACCTCTTCCCGGATTACAAAGTCCAACAGGACCACTTTCCAAATGCTTTCTCTGGACAGTGTTCAGCCCCAGCTTGGGCCTCTGTGCTACTATACGGGTGGCTGGCAGGGGAACCTGGGACTGCCTGCAACACCAGGTTCCAACCAAGGGATCCTATCACCAGTAGTCCAGGTCCTCATTCCCTGTCCTTCTTGCTGTTTCCCTGGACCTCTTCTTACCAAGTTTGAGTACCACTGCTCTAGATCATGATTGTCTCTTCTGACCTTAAAGTGTAAAGGTCTGAGTCTGTTATGTGTATGAGTAGCTGGCATTATGTGATGCTTCTGTATTTGATGTCAATTAAAGTACTCCCCCATTATGCTTGGAATGCTCTCCAAGAATAGGACCTGTAAGACCACTATTCTCTCCTCCAAATTCCTCCTCAATACCAACCTTTGCCTTGATAACTATAAGCATTAGTCAGTTAGGGGTGGCTTGGCTCGGGGCAGATGGGTATAGCTGACTTTTAGAGTTCTTCTTTTATATGTAAACATATACATGGATTTAAGAATGTATATTTTTGATTGTATTCTTCCCCACCCTTCCCATGTCACTTGTCTTCTAAGCTGTAATTTTTTTCTGGTCAGGGTTCTGACTTCATAGCATGTAACACAATGGGGCCCTGATTCAAACTGGGAGCCTCTGACCATTACTATAATAGAAATATTTTACTATTATTATTAATAATAATAATAATAATAAATAAAAATGGTTAAAATCAATAACAATCTTATCCTTTCACCTGAATTATGCTGGAAATGGAAAATACAATGGGGCCTGTTTTCAAGTGTGTCTTCTTCAGTGGAATGTCCAAATCCCACATTTGGATGCCAAAATCAATGCTAAGTGCTCACATTTTGATACCCATAGTCATATAGTTCCTAGTCCTCCACATGTCCCGTGTTTAGCACTGTGATAATAGCTGAATAATTGCATACTCATATTTCATGCAAAAGCTTAGATCAAAGCTAACCGATCTAAGGCAGAAAGACAGTTTGGTCTACAGAACTGATCATTCAAGGTTTTGCTACCTTTAGGCTGCTGTTACTGTGAGAGATAGCATATAGTGTTCTGAGCTTTAAAAAGCAGCTAAATATATCACTGGTGATGCTGGATACTCTTAATATGTGATCCAGTCAGTTTTGAGCTGTGTAGCTAGATTTTGTTACCAAATGCTGTAATTAGAAATCGGTGGTGTTTTACATTTACATGCTTAACGAGTAGCTGAGACCATTCAAAAACAAATTCTTTATGTGGGCATCCTTCTTGCCAGAAACTCCAGTTCAAAATAAATACCGCTGTGGCTAATAATTGAATCTCAAATTAAAAATAAATGTTCAAAAATAAAACTCTTTTGACAAAGGTGGTAATAAAATAATGCTAATGTTTAATTCCTGTAGTAATCTAACATGGGATCAGAATAGGACAACTGCTGCATCCAAGTACAGCCCACTCATAAGAAGTACCCACCCAGGTACCATAATATTCATGGCAATGTTATTGAGGGGACATCATCAACATAAAAGTCACCCTCTGCCTGAAAATGGGTTACCTACTATTGTTACTAGTAACAGCTAAGGTGAGAAAGGATGGCCTTGTGTTTAAGGTGCTAGAGTGGGACTTAGGAGAACTGTTATTTCTTAGTTCAGGTTTCATTCATTTCTTTCAGAGAGGAAGGAAGATTTTGTGGTTAAGGGACTCAGGAGATCAAGATTCAGTTCCCAGCTATCCACCTCCATCTCCACAACTGTGACTGCCTGTGCAACCTTGGGCATGTCACTTAGAGTCTCTGTGCCACCTTTCCCTATTTGTCAAATGGGGATAATATTTGCTTTATCACACCTTTTTTTTGTCTTGTCTGCTTAAATTGGAAACTGGTCATGGCAAGGATGTTCTCTTCAGTGTATGCACAGCACCTAGCACAAAGGGGCCTGCTGTATTAATTTAGATTAAATAAATGGGCTAAAGGTGTTAACATAATTCAGGTACTGTTCAGCACTAAACAGTGTTAAACAAGGTTTGGCGTTTGGAATATAGAGACTTTAGCCTGCTGAAAACTATGGCAAGCACACCATTAAAAATCATTTAAACTTTTTATTAAAGCTACAGAAAAGAAGCAAAAACAGTTTAAACACTTGAAATGTAAAGTATTAAGTAAGGCATTTATTTTTATAACATTTCTTTTTCCAATTTTCTTTATCTGGAGAGAGTTTTAGAAGGAAACCTTCGCTGTTTGACAGTCTCTTTGAGGTATTAAAGATGGTAATAACTGTTCTTTTGGGGAAAAGAGAAGCTAGTTGAGATGGGCTGGAGCTGCTGCTGTTTGTTTGTCTGATCTCATTTTATCTTAGGTGGTGTTTGGGATTCCGCTGGAGCTAGTAGGGGTGGCAATGCTGTCTGGATCCCTTTTTTGCCCCAGTCTGGTCAGGACAATTCTCAGGATCAGGATAATGAAGGCCCACAGTCTGAGGAAATGGTGGGAGCGGTAGCCATCATAGTGAAGCTCACGCCAGTAGCCTCCATCTTTTTATTTTAAAATGTTTTCCCCCAAAAATTTATTTCTTTGACCCCAAAGAGTTGTGATGGGTGAAAGAGCCCATCCCCTTATTATTTGTTCATTAATTAGGCCTACTTTTTGATATACTAACTTTGGTTTACTGATTTTTTGACTTTACATATTTTTGTTTACAAGCATGATTTTAACACAGTCCTTGAGTTATGGCAGTAGGCCTTTTTGTTTAGACTAATTCCATTTTTATCTCTTTTTTGTACCTTTTTATTAACCTGTGTTATTGTGACATTTTATGAACTTTCACATACTTTTTTACAGTTGAGCTCACAATGAGAGTAAATTTGTAGGCCCAGTTATTATAATGGGCCCCAAACTCATCTGGGGCCAGCAAGTGCTCCTGTAAGACAAATAATTTTGATAGTGATAGTGATAGAGCAGAAAAAGATCAGGGAGGAAAATATTTTTTTTATTTTTTTTTATTTTTGCCCATTTGTCAATCCCTGTTCTCCCTGTATTATCAGTTTCCCTATTGTCTGTATGGGTCATTCACACAGCGGGGAAGGGTGAGAAGAATATGTGAAACATTGAAAAATCTGATGGGGGGAGAACAAAAACTAACAGCAGGGCTCAGGAGCTAGTGTAGTACCTGAAACTATTTTAACTATTTCTTTTTGTTAGCTAGACTTCAAGTTAGTAGATTCCCTTTTCCTTTCAATTTTTTTGTATTAAAGGCAGTGGCTCTTTTCATATATGGTGAGTAGGAGTTGGTGTGCTTTTTCATCTGCACTAAGTTTCACACGGTGTTTGCATTTGGACATGACTTTAGTTTGGGCATCTCGCTGAGGACTGTCTTTGAGTGGTGACCCAAGTGGAGAGGGTAGTTTTTGAGGCGAAGGTTGATATAGACTGAGAAAGCCAAGAGCAGCATAGTACAGTTAGATAGGTTTTACCCATTTCCTTTCTGGGGATAAACAGCGCCTAGTGCTCCCATCCACTTTTAGAGCCAATACAGTACCAATAGTGACAAGGCCCCGGAGGACAGTGACCAGGGAAGCTCTAGTTCTGACGCTCCTCATGCCCAGGGTGATCTGAGACCTATGTTTCCCTGGAGGACATCTTTGCTCTTCCCTTTTTGCATGCACCCCACCTATTGGGACTGTCTCTATTGAGGAACGTTGTTACACTGGAGGAAGAGACTATTCCAAGGATGTAGAGTCGTTCCCCCATCCTACCTGCCAGCCTTGAGGCACAACCATTGGTACCATTGGTTCCACTGGAGATAAGGGATCTGGCTTTCTCTTTCTCTTTCCTGGGGATGCCAGTAACAATGGTTGCCTCAGGATTCGGTATGAGAAAAGGGATCCCCACCTGAACCTTCTCTGGTTTTGTCCACCAGACAAGAGAATTTAAAATTTTGGGAGGAATTGTTACCTTGCCATTTAAGATGCCCTTCTCTGGTGAGTACACAGAGAGAACCCAGGCTTGTAGCAGCAAAGATGAAGCCTGTTGAATGGCATCATGTGTGCATGAGGTTAGGTGTTAGGGGAGAGAAAGACAGTTTCTGATAGTGACCTGATATATGAGAGTGCTCAAGTCTTGAAGACTTACAAGAGGTAGATATGCTTTTGTTGTGGTTAAGTCCAACATCGCCCCTATAAAATGTCTGGGGGTCAATGTGAATTTTCATGATTGACACAGACCACCCAGAGAAGGCAGAAGGCTGAGCAGAACACTGGTTGCCACCTGGACTTGCCCATCAGTCACCTAGGTAAAAGAACACTGTACATTCCTGTCTTTTCATTCAAGATACAACTACTGAAAAAAACCTTTAAAAAATCCTGGGTGCTGTGATTAGACCAAAGAGGGAGACTCTGAATTGGTAATGGTCTTGATCAAAGAGGAACCTCCTGTGGGCTGGGTGAACATCTGTGTTAAAATATGCATCTTTCATGCTGAGATCAGCAAATCATGTGTCCTCTAATGAGGGAAATATTAATGCTGAGAATATCATGCCGAATTTTGGGTTTTGAATGAACCTGTTCAGCTGCCTCAGATCAAGAATTGGCCTGATTGGTATGCTGGTGTATGGATCTGCTGAAGCTCTCAGTTCAACCACACATGAACATCCCCCCATTGCCGGTCCTTCTATCACAGCACAGGCAGGTTCAAGCCCCCCGGTCTGGGACTGCTGCAACTCAGCCTATTCTTTGGATGGGCATCACAAACAGAGCGCTTGTATTCCAAAAGGGTGTAATCCGTCCTTAATGAAAACAGAAAAGACTCTGCAAGGAGTTGTTACTCAGTGAAATGGAAGCATTTCTCCTCTTGGGCTCACCAGCACAACCTGTCTTCAGAATCCTCTGGGATCCATACTGTCTTAGAGTATTTACTTACTCTTAAATCTTTGGGTCTCATGCTCAGTTCTCTGCAAGTGCATTTAGTAGCAATCTGTGCTTTCCATCCTCTGGTGGATAACCATTCTATTGTCACTCATCCTGTCATAACTAGATTACTGAAAGGGATTCTCAGATGCTTTCCACCATAGGTGAAGTTTGGACCTCAGTGAGACCTCCAATCATCTGTCACTAAACCCCCTTTGAGCCTCTAGCCACATGCTCGATGGCCCATCTGTCCATGAAGGTGGCCTTTCTAATAGCTATAACGTCAGCCAGAAGGGTCAGTGTTCTGGGAGCGCTCATGGTGGACCGACCATATACTACCTTCTATAAAGCAAAGGTCTCATTAAGAGCCCCTCTACATTTATTCTTAAAATAGTTTCTGAGTTTCTTTTCAGTCAGGCAATCTACACAAATGTCTATTTTTGGAAGGTCATGGGGAAAGAGGAATTTGTTACCCAGGTTACCTAAACCAAGGAACTGTATTTGAGGGGATTAAACTTGATAAAAACCTGTTTTCAATTACTTTCTGCATATGGCTAGTCACCCACCTGTCATCTCCCCTGGAGTGTGGTTATGACATAAAGTCACTGGCTAATTAATTCACTGGTCAGCTAGATGAATTTTTGGTGGCTGCTGCTAACTTGCAAATTGCTATTGAGAATACAGCAGAGCTGATACTGGGAACCACTTGGCCTCACTATTATTATTAAAGGGCTGCTGCAACAGTGGAGCTTCCAGGCCATCCAGAGATGGCTGGCCTGTACTCGAGAACTTAGCCATGCCTGAATTGTGATTGTTAGCCATCATCTCAGCTGTACAGGGGCTGAACACCAATTAAGTGCAGACATGGACCAAACCATGTACAGTACCATATTAGCCAACAATTAAACAATGGGAGGTGTTACACTCACATCAGCTCCAGGAGCGTCCAAGTTGAAAATTTTAACCTAATGTTACCTTAATATTTTCACAAGAATAGGAGTATTAACTTTAGACTCTGGCTAAATTCTAAATCAGGTAATTACATTTTGCCTCCCTACATTGTCCTACAGTCCCAGTTGCAAGCTGTTTGTATAATGGTGGAGTTCCATTCAAAACCATTGAGCAGTATTGGACTTCTTGTCCAAACATTTGTGTGCTGCTTTTGAACCCAGTGATGCACAAAGAGCTTTTATACCTGTATAATATAGTATTACATATTATATTTTAGCAGGGGACTATGAAAGATACATATGTAGATATAAATAAATAAAATATTTATTTTATAGTCCCATGTAAACAATTATATACCTGCCGCAACACTTTTGCATATTTTATATATATATTCGAGTGTGTGTACAGTTATGATTGATGAAGGATATACAGTGCTTTGGAATCCTTCTGTGTCAACAGTGCTATGTAAATGCAAGACAAGTCAATCATTAGATCTTCCTCTTTTGATGCACATGTGTAATTTATGTTGTTATTAATGGCAGTTACATACCTGCTCCCTGAGTAATATATTCTATGCCATGTAGCACTGTATATGCTACATTACATTACACTCCACCACTTCTGCCTCCTGAGTTCTTCCATTAAAAAATTCAAATTATAGAAGAAAATTTGATCCTGCTCTTTACACTCTGAAAGAATTAAAAAAGGCATTATAAATACTATGTGTTTTCCAAATCTTCTCTTGGCTATCTCTATGAAGAAAAGCAATAAGACCATTCCCATTGGTATAGCAAAATAATAAGAAACATATATGAATGATACACAGAATATTATCTTTTGCTTTTCCAAACACGGACTATTTGACACATAGGCACAGCAGCAATTTTTAAAAGGGAAATGCTCACAGTTGACAGTCCAAATACACTTCCATGTGAAGACTAATGTTCGGTATTTCAATGATATAGGCACCCTTCTGCTACCCTTCAATGCTTTGTCCATTCCATTTTTAAATGACCCAAGCTGTTGGGTTATCATCACTTCCTGCGGGAGGCTATTTCATAGTCTAATAGCTCTCACCTTTAGGAAATGCTTTCCGAATATTTAGCCTCAGTGTGTCTTATCTGAATTCCATCCCAGTACTCCCACACAAATCCCTATGGTCTTCCCTAAACAGTGTCTCTCCTTCCTTGCTGTTTATCTCCTTCAAATGTCTATAGAGGATTATCATTTGCCACCCCCTCTCACTTCAGCCCTGTATGTTGCCTACCAAAGTTATTCATATTTAGAGCCCTGTGCACTCATCTTCTTTGCAGCTTCCATTTAGGGTGTGATTCAGCAGTTGGTCAGATGGTGCTCAGTTTCTAAATTACTGAAATGGGGCCCTGAGTAGTGATTTGTATTCCGGGTCAGGTATTAATTTTCCAAGTCTTTTATTTTATGGCCCACTAGGTAAGAGAGAGATATATCCATTTTCACATCCCTCCTCCCTATCTCTGCAGTCCCCCATGGTATGAGACTCAAAATGTTTCATCCTGCATATCTCTAGAAAGGGCTATAGGAACCACTAGTGGGTCATGGACTTCAGATTGAGAGCTACTGCCTAAAGATACAAGTTAATGGGGAGTTCAAATGGCCTCACAAACAAACAATATGTGCTTTAATATGGCTAAATATAAATGTATACATCTAGGAACAAAGATTGTAGGCCATACTTACAGGATGGGACTCTGTCTTGGAAAGCAGTGACTTTGAAAAAGATTTGGGGGTCATGGTAGATAATCAGTTGAACATGAGCTCCCAGAGTGACACTGTGGCCAAAAGAGTTAATGAGATCCTGGGATGCAATAAACAGGAGGATCTCGAGTAGGAGTAGAGAGGTTATTTTACCTCTATATTAGACACTGCTGGAATACTGTGTCCAGTTCTGGTATCCACAATTCAGTTGATAAATTGGAGAGGGTTCAGAGAAGAAATACAAGAAGCATTAAAGGATTCAAAAACATGGTTTATGACTAGACAAATTCAGACTGGAAATAAGGTGTAATTTTTAACAATGAGGGTAATTAACCATAGGAACAACTTACCAAGAGTTGTGATGGATTCTCCATCACTGATAATTTTTAAATCAAGACTGGATGTTTTTCTAAATGATTTGCTCTAGGAATTAGAGCTAATAGTCTGAGAAACTATGTGATATGTATCTCAGATTAGAATTGCAGCTTGACTGTTTAATTCCAATATAACCTGTTTATGCACACTGTAGCTTTCAGAGAATTCATGTGCAGTAGCTATAGCATTGGGGATGACCCAGAAAATATTCAGGTTAATATTGTATCATTCCATTCCACACTGGATGATTTTCCACATCACAGAGCCGCTGCACATCTGGCAACAGTTGTTCAGGAGTGGCACAGGAAGGAGAGGATGTTGCAGTTCATGACCAAGGTGTATTGGCATCTGCACAGTGCTTGCCTTACGTGTGCCTGGATCTAACCATTGGCTCATTTTTGTGACTAACAAATTTGCTTCATTTTTAAAGAAATAGTAACTAAGCGTGAGATCTTCATCCCTACTCCAGCTTCATTACACCGGGTAAAAAAAACAGAGTGGGGAAAAGAGGCTCTAAAAGCCCCAGATCTGGCAAGGGAATATTCCCTTGGGTAGGAACTGTGGGAGACAGCTATAAGCTTGCCCTCCAAGGAACCCTTCCAAACCCCTTGTGTAGGAAGCATGTCAGAGGTGGGGCTGGATCAGGTAGGGTATGTCATGGGTTGGGGCACAGCATGTTAACACTTTGGTGATCCAGGCAGCTCTGTGGCCTTTATTTCAGCTCTGAGGCTCCCAGGGGATGTCTAAACTATGCCAGGGGTCACTCCAGCTCCCAGAGCTGCCCAAAATCTAAAGGGCACAATATCCCTCCTCCCTTTGGGCCGTGAGTTGTGTGCCCTGCCTCACCTTAAGTGTCATTTTTAGGGAGTTCACCACATCCTTCTCAGAAATCTGAAGATCTCCTATTCTGTTCCTTAACCCCCATTAAAGGTTTTACTGTGTAGATCTTGTATTGCAGTCCTGCCATCCTTTTGGCTGATGAGGGCAGGATTTGGAGTTAGTCCGGCTGAGTAGGTCTTATTTTATGCCGATCGGTAGTGCACACTAGTCATCCAAAGAAGTTGCCATTGCTTCACAAGATGGCACTTTTCTTCAAGAGTCTGAGTACACTGTGTCTACTGGCTTGGACCAGGAGTCCCGGATGGAGATCATGTTCTCTCTCCTAAAAATCTGAACATGATGCCTGTGTTGGGCATATGTCAAGAGACCCAGGGTGAAATCCTGACTCCACTGAAGTCAGTGACAAAACTCCCATTGACTTCAGTGGGACCAGGCTTTCACCCCTGCACAGGATATTGCACTGCCAGGATCTGAGCACACTGCCTGCACTGATGAGCAGGGCCGGCTCTAGATTTTTTGCTGCCCCAAGCAAAAAAAATTTAGACTGTACCCCACCCCACCCCACCCCTGGGCTCTCACCCCCTCCACCAGTGCCCTCCCCCACCCACACCCCCTGTCGCCCCAGCCCTGGGCTCTCTCTTTCCTCCACCCACTTGCACGCCCCAGCCCTGGGCTCTCTCTTCCCTCCACCATCCCCTGCCTCCCCAGCACTGGGCTCCCCCCCACTAATGCTGACTCCACCTGCTCCCCTCTCGCCTCCAGCCGGTCCAGCACTGGCAGGGTCGAGGTAAGCAGTGGGCCTCCTGGGCCGAGCCTCAGCCCAGGGTCCCTCCAGCCGGGGCTCCGGCCTCCAGGACCGGCCGGGACCCGGGAGGGCAGAGCTGGGGGACACTCAGGCTGAGGAGCTGGGGCAGGGCAGCCCCAGAGGGAGCAGAGCCCCTTAGAGCAGGATGCGGGCCCTGCACGGCAGCACCCCGCCCTCTATGACTCTGTTGCTGATGCTGCTTCTGGCCGCCCTGCCACAGTCCCTGGGCGGCTTGGGCCGCTTCTCCCAGCCCCGGCTGCGGTGCTGGGGGGCGGCCGCCCTGCAGCACCTGCAGGCGGCTCCGTGTGCCCTGCGGGGCGGCCCCCAGCCTGAGTGTCCCCCGCTTGGAGCCTGCCCGGCCCAGCCACAAGGTGCGGGCACTGCTCCCCCACGGCGTGAACCGCAGTGGCCCCAGGGCTGGCTCTAGGCTTTTGCCACCCGAAGCACAAAAATAAATAAATTAAAAAAAATCGCTGGAATGCCGCCCCTGAAAATGTGCCGCCCCAAGCACGTGCTTGGTTTGCAGGTGCCTATAGCTGCCCATGCTGGTGACTACTGAGGGAATATAAACATTGTATGTTTGTGTACAGTGTCCTGTAGGAGAGTTAATAACAATCTGTAAAAAAAAAATAGATAATTATAATTTAGGGAAATAGACTCAGAAGTTAAAAATGAAGTTTCCCCTGTTTAGTCCCTGCTACGAGTGCCCTCTTTCTATTTTGCACTGTATCTGCTGTAGCAGGTCAGGTTGAGAGCCTTTGTAATTGTGCTCGTTGACAAGCTGTCTCAGGAAACAAGCATTTAATTGTGATCACCTCTGACAAAGACACAGGGCATGAGCATCCCTGGAAGCCCAATGTATGGATTTTCATCTTGTTTTATAAACCGGAGAGTTAAAATTGCCGAATACTAAATACAAAATGCACCGGAGACAAGCTATTTGAAAAGAAGAATTTAAGGAAGAATAACGATATTCACCGAGAAAATCAGAGTTTTAAAAGAACATTTAAAAAAAAAAAGGTATCTATTAACTAAACTCAAGGTGATGGGTTGTTAACCTGAGAGATGATATGACTCCATTATCTATTCTTTAAATTGCCCAGAAGCACTCAAACATGAATTATATGTTAGGCATATTTTTACAAAAAGCGTACAGAGAAGTGTGCGCTAAAATGCCTTGATTTTATATTGGGCTTTGAGCTTCCAAGGTATCCTTGGGTAGACTGCTGACACTTTCACTCCATTTTACCATTAAAAGGCCCTTGTCTTTCCAAAGAATACGTTTGTCTTTTGTAAAATAGTTGAAGGCAGTTAACCTAAATTCAAAAAAGAGGCAATCTAATCCAGTTTGTTTTTCTAGCACTATAGTCATATCTTTGCTTTCATGCTGTCTTTCATCCTGACCCCAAAGCTATTGATTGATTACGAAAAGAAACATCAGTTAAATTCTGAATATTGAATGCTTGCAGCAACTTGATCATGAAGAATATCTGTAGGCCCCAATCCTGCAATTCACTGTGCATGAGCGCAGCCGTGTGCTTACACAGCACTCTAATGAAGTCAACAGGGCTCCAGGCAGGATCCGGGCTCAAGAATTATTCCTAGAAATTACTGACAAAATTAGTTCCAAAAAATTGTAAGCTGCTTGCAGAGAACTTCTGAAGAGGCAAAAGAGTGTACATTTGTCAACCAAATCATTCACTCAGCTCTACTATTCACAAACAACCAAGTAACTGAAACGATGCCAGGTTAGCCAGTGCTTAGAACCAATTGCAAAATGGAAAGGGCAAAATCAGCAGGGAAAGACATTTTCTTTTCAAGGTTGAACTCTTTAAGTAGAGTGAAGCAAATGGGGCTCTGTGTAGGCATAGAGATGTGCTGAAGTGAATCTATTACCCGGCTTTAGCCTTATGAATATACTGCAAGTACTGAGGAGCTAAAAACCTTAAAAAACTGTCAAAATGTACCTGTGATTGTCAGTCACTTTAAAAATACACTGAGAGATTGATCTTAACCCCATTCAAGGGAGAAGCCAATAATGGGGCTGAAAGCTGTTTTTCACCAGTTTTGTTCTACATTTTTCAATGAAAACTTTCTCTGGATCCTCCAGTAAAGTTTTACTCAACATACATATAGTATTTTTGTTCCCTATTGATATATCTAGATCTAAGCAAACCAAGAAGAGCTTTTAAAATGTTATAATGCCAGGTAAAGAATAATTCAGGTGGAATCAAACAATTTGCTTTATTACAATTGTAATCAGGGCCGCCCAGAGGGGGAGGCAAGTGGGGCAATTTGCCCCGGGCCCCGCAGGGGTCCCCAAGAGAGTTTTTCGGGGCCCCTGGAGATTCTTCCGCTCCGGGTCTTTGGCAGTAATTCAGTGGCGGGGGGGATGGGGGGCAGGGTCCTTCCGCACCCGGACCTGCCACTGAAGTGCCGGGTCTTCGGCGATAATTTAGCGGCGGGGGCCCCCACCGTGGGTCTTCGGGCACTTCGGTGGCGGGTCCCGGAGCGGAAGGACCCCCCCGCTGCCGAATTACCGCCGAAGCGGGGCCCCCCCACCGCTGAAGACCCCAGGCCCCCTGAATCCTCTGGGTGGCCCTGATTGTAATACAAAGGCCCCAATCCTGCAATGACGTCTGTGCAGGTGCAGAGGCTCATGAAGAATCATGGCCTAAATGCTTTGTAGCCACTAAAAGCTTGCACTTTCATATCCTAATCAGTAGCTGATTCCCTGCCCCCTTGAGCACTCGTGTCTGATTATAGATGTAGTATCTCAAATAGAGCTCAGTGAATAATGTTTGTGGATACTTTATGTTATGCAAAAGCAGATGTTAATTGAGTATGGTAATTTTATTTGAATAATGTTGTGAACATGGGATAAATATTGTTCAGGCATAACTACCTTGGAGCTACTATTTTTTTTTCTGTAGGAGGTGCAAAACCTTTCTAGAACCACAAGTGTAAGTAATATGTGGAGATATACCTATCTCATCAAACTGGAAGGGATCCTGAAAGGTCATTGAGTCCAGCCCCCTGCCTTCACTGGCAGGACCAAGTACTGATTCCTATGTGACCCCCTCAAGGATTGAACTCACAACGCTGGGTTTAGCAGGCCACTGAGCTATCCTTCCCCCCCTGAGGGTTAAACATATTAGTTTATTCAGGTTTTTGGTGTTCCCTATTGATGAGCTAATAATATCAGGTAGGATCTATATGTAAGGTTGCCTTTCCATGGCTTGGCTCATTTGCACTTGATACATTTAGGGTTTTTTCTTCCACTTGCCTTGGTTCAGACAAGGTGGAACATTTTGAATGCACTAATTAGAGTTTTTCTTGACACTCCCCGTGTTCTAATGGCTTCAAATACCACATGTACAGAAAGCAAATATTGTTTAGGCCAGATATCATTTGGACGGTGAATTTCAGATACCTGATACCATGGAGACTATTCTAGTTTATATTTTGATCTTCACATGTATTATTATTTAACTGTGTGATTTAAAATGGGATCCTGATAATGGCAAGAAAGCATAATTTCTTTGAAAATAACCGTCATGGTCCTTTAGAAAGTCTATAATACTTTATAACAGTGGTTTTCAGCCTGTGGTCTGCAGATCCCTGGGGGTCCACAGACTACAGCTAAGATTTCCAAAGGGTTTCTGAACCTCCATTCAAACTTCTTAGGGGTCTGCAAATGAAAAGAAGGTTAAAAAACCACTGCTTTATAATAATTTAATAATAAAAAAGAAAGAAACTTAAAAAAATAAACTTAAAAAAAATTAAAAAGCCAGCATCAAAATCCAGTTCTGAATTTAATTGTTCCATAGCTTTGTAAGGCTGCGGATACAGACTAACACGGCTGCTACTCTGAAACCTGTATGATAGTAACCAGAACTGCAAACAAGTTGTGTATAATATTTTACTGAGAATTATAGTATACTACACCTAATATTTGTGGGGTTTGTTGCCTCTGCAGTCCAAATGACTCTTGTTCTGTATAGTATCTGCCTCTGAACGTCTATACAGTATTTGCTGATAATGAATTAATGATAGAATAGCTTGTGTATACCTCTCAAAGATTACATTTTTGTTAGGACAGGATTTAAACTCATTGGGGTCATCAGCAAAATCTTTCACTGAATCTGCTAAATATTCAAGGTAAAGGAAGCCTTTCAAAATATGAAATCAATACGTGCATTTTGTGGCATCAAATGATTGGTCCTCCTTTGATGCTGCTCTGCTCTTCTATCCAAAGTACTTCATGTTCCACACCAAAGGCAACACTTCACTTTGAACAACTGGAGTTCAAACTGTGCATAAAAAGCATATTTAGCTAGTCTGAGTGCTTTTCTCTTCAGCTGTGTAAGGCTTTATCCAAACATTCTCTTTCTTTAACATTAACACTGCTGTTGCTGAAATAATGTGAAAAATAAGGCCCAAGATGGTATTAAATTGTAAAAAAAGGAGGTGAAGTGGATGTAAAATTTCACCTGTAATAATTCTACAATATGAAGGAACGAGATGTACGCAGTACTGTCATCGATGCGATAAGGTAAATACTGAATAATTATAAAATTATTAATAGAACTTGATTCTTTCTAATTCTTAACTGTTCTTACAATGTTATTCCGATGTGTGTACAATCTTTTAATGTACTTTAACTTAGCCCTAGTCTACACTACATAGTCAGGTCGACATAAGGCTACCCCTGGTTCCCCACTCCCAGCTGGCCCACTCCCAGCAGGGAGGTGAGAGCCCGGGGAGCAGCTGGGTTCCCGGCGGGGAGCAGGAAGGTGAGAGCAAAGGGGCAGCCAGGTGCTTGGCAGGGAGCCGCAAGGAGCTAACAGCCCAGGCGCTCAGTCCCCCACACGGCCCATCTGAAGTGGTGGTCTTGGTGAGGATGTGCATCACTGACAGAAGGAGGGCAGTGTGAATGTGAACCATCACGGTATTACTGCAGTGGCTGTAAGTCAACCTATGTTAAGCTTGTAGTGTAGACATACCCGTATTATATACCAGGCATGGCCAAACCGCAGCTCTTTGACAGGTCTTGCAGAGATTGGGGCTTCACTTGTGTGTGGGGATGAGCTGGCATTCGTGGCTTCACCCTGCAGTGGGGTGAGGCAGTGCTTGCGGCTCCAGCCTGCGGGGTGGGGGGGAGGACTCAGGGCTTCACCCCGCAGTGGGGTGAGCCAGCGATGACAGATTCAGCCCTGTGGGGATGGGGGCACTGAGGTTCGGGGTTTCAGCCCACCGGGGGTAAGCTGGCGCTCGCAATTTCAGTCCTGTGGGGTGAGGGGCGTGGAGGCTCAGGGTTTCACTCTGCAGCAGGGTGAGCTGGAGCTCACAGCTTCAGCCCTGCCGGGGTGGGGGTGCTGCTGCTTGGGGTTTCAGCCCTGCAGGTGGCACCTAGGCTGCGCTTCAGCTGCACATGCTCATTATAACAGGAAATTGCGTAACTGTAGTGCTGGGCAGACCTCATGTGCTGTGATCTCCCTGTATGCTGCACACTACCGGCGGAGTTTACTGTTCATAAGTTGCATTTGAATAGTTTTAGATTTAAATGTTAACCCTAAGTTAATTTCGTGGATGACAATGACATCTTCAAACTGAAAGTGGGGCACGGCACAGCACAGAACTCATGGCCCAAAGGCCTATCTCCTGTTGTGGACAGGACTTTTCCTTTTCTTCAAGGAAAGAAATGATAGGCTCTAACAGTTACACAAACCTATTTAAGACATTGCTGGTTGATAACCACCTCACAGTACAGTAGAAAGAGATGTCGTTTGGTTTGTTTTCAAGATCCAGCTCTTAAATGAAATTTTTTAACTGTCGATGAGTCTTCCCATTCGAGCGGATGAAATTGACAATTTTAGGACTATTTTCGTAACATTTTCATACTTGAAGTATCTGCCTGTGAGATGTTCATGATGGATGATACAATGAACAAGGAGAAACTCTGGAAATTTGGGATCGCTTTTCAAGAGTATGATAAGGCCTACTTTTTTTCCCCACCATTGCAGGTGCTCCATCCATTGCAACACTGACAAGTTTATCCAGTGGTACATCGGCTTTTGTCAATGCTTTGTCAAGTGCGTTCTTTATGTCAATACTGCGAGTTGTTTCTTTTAGTGCCACTAAGTCCAACATTTCTTCTTTCACCATTTCATCTGCAGAAACATAGGAAACAAATATTGCTAGTTGTGGTTTATCTTGAATATCTGTGGATTCACTGACAGCTAGGCTGAATGCTAGAGAACTCTTTAGATCATTTTGCATGTTGCTTGCAACATCAGCACTAATCTGGGAGATCCGCCTCTCCGTAGTGTGGTACGAAATTGGAATTTGCTTTATTAGTTCTTGAAGTTTTGTGTTCCTTGGATCTAAAATTGCAACCACTTCTGCAATAGTCTTGTTAACAAATTCTCCATCACAATATGGACATTTAGCACAAGCGATATTCCATGCCATAGCAAAACTAGCTTGTGTCAGCTTCCTTACTGAATGCAGAAAGTAGTGTGTGTTGACTGTTGAGGTGTATTCTGATTCAGGAAGGTACTTAGACTAAAAGTTACTGTGATTCACTTCGTAGAGACATTGCAAGTTGCTCACTTTGTAGTAAGAGAGTGATGCACTGCAGATTAGGCACAGGGGTTTGCCACCTTTACTAGTGAATGCAAAATCTTCCTCCCATTCTGGCTGAAATCTTCAGTTTTTGTCTAAGATGAGAGTGTCCCATTTCCACAAGAGAACAAAAGGCCAGATTTTAGCAAGAATATGCACACATGTCCCCAAGGATGTGGCAGCTGAGACTGCAAGGAGCTTCCCTACCCACTTTTGCACAGGGGCTGGCCTGTATCCTACTGGGGGACATAGTTCCTGCTCCCTCCTCACCGGAAGGAGAGGAGAGTATGCTGCCATCTCTTTGAGAGTGGTGGAGCTGGTAAGCACTGGCAGGAAGAATTCCTCCTAAGTCAGAAAATTACTTAAAAGGTAATTCTGAGTCAACCAGAATTCTTCCTGGAGATCCTGTCTGCTGTATGGCCCCACCTTACCTTCTAACATACACCTAGCACATAATATATCCCCTTGGTTATTTGGATTTATTTTTCAATGGAACTTGGCAAAATTCCACCCTGGAACAAGGTGCAAATTGTTCACAAATGACAATTTTGTGTGATTCACAAAAGCAGAACCAGCCTTGTTATCTGCTGACATCGGAATATCTTCATCTTTTTATTCACAATCCAGTTTACTGATTGCCACCATATTAAACCAACTTCATGCAGTATGTACTCTGCAACAAGAATAGGCCAAAGTGTTGGGTTTTACCCAGCTGTAATCAGTAAACGGGCTTAGCAAAACAACAATTAAACTTTTTCTGTTAGTGCTCCTTAAATAATAGTCATGCACTTTTGTGGTGTCATCACATTCTTCCCAGCAACCCATGAGTAGCTGTACATGAGGATGGGATTTGCACAGTGAAGGGAGTGAGAGCTGGGGGCTCTTCTGAAATAAAAAATTGAAAAGGAATTTGTTTTGTTTTTCTGAATTATCGTAATTGTCTCACCACTTCATTGGAAACTGCATCCTTTTATACTAAAAGAGACATTGGAAACAAATGAGCTAGTACTTCTGTGATATAATTTTCTACCCATACAGAATATAACCATTTATAAAATGAATTTGTGCCATTTCAGTGAAAACTGTTGTTTTCAGAGTTTAGGCATATTGCTTATTGTTTCTAGTTTTTGTTTTAATTTGATCTGTTTTGTGTGTATTTGACAACAGATGTCTTTATTTATTCACACTCTACTTAAGGATCACCATTTTTATGTCATTCCTAGAAATACCAACCAGCTGTATTTCCTGTTGTGTGACATCATAGTCTTGGCCATCATGCTATTCCCAAAAGTGCTGCATGACTGGAGAAAGGCCAGAAAAACAAATTTTAGACCCTGATTTGAATTTGTCTAAATTCCAGTGTTCTGTTTCAGATCCAGCTCTCCAGATCACAGTCCTTTGGGGCCTGGTTCACCAGTCCAACAAAGCACTTCTGTGTGAAGTGGGAATGTAATATTTTTTATAAATCCTATGTGTTCCTGTTTCCCCTATACTTTCCATGGCTACCTAGTGGGGAAACAAGGACTAAGCTCTGGTCTACACTGGGGGGGCGGGGGTTGTTGATCTAAGTTACACAACTTCAGCTATGTGAATAATGTAGCTGAAGTCGACATACTTAGAGCTACTTACCGCAGTGTCTTCACTACGGTGAGTCGACTGCTGCCACTCCCCCGTCGACTCTGCCTGCACCTCTCCCCGAGCTAGAGTACAGGAGTAGACAGGAGAGCGCTCAGGGATTGATTTATCGCGTCTAGACTAGACGCGATAAATCGATCCCTGCTGGATCGATCGCTGCTCTCCAATCCGGCCAGTAGTGAAATCATACCCTAAGTTTGCTTTCAGGAAGGGCTAAGAGTTATGGGTGTGTGTCTCACCAAGGAGTCTCAGCAGACTGAAAGGGTCATTAAAAAGGAGTGACTGAGACTGACCCATAACAATGGAAAATCTGAGAAGTCCACTCACCAGGACATTAACACTTAGCAACCAATGACCCAGAGAGAGGAGGATTTCACTGCCTCTCTGCAGGGAAGTGAGCAGAGACCCCAGCTCAAGAACAAAGGACTGAGATGTGTGAGGTGGGGGGGGTTAAGAGTTGGCTTTCGGAAGAAGCTTGTTGCTCTCTCACCTGGCAACTGACTAAAGCCATGTCTACACTAGCAAGCTTACAGCAGCACAGCTGTGCCGCTGTAAGATCACTCATGTAGCCACTCTATACCGACAGGAGAGAGCTCTCCTTTCGACATAATAAAAGTGCTTTCACAAGCGTCGGCAGCTATGTTGGTGGGAGAGCTTCTCCCACCAAGATAGCGCTGTTCATACTACCACTTATGGTGGCAAAATGTATGTCACTCTGGGGAGTGTTTTTTCATACCCCCGAGCAACATACGTTTTGCTGATGAAAGTGACATGGCCTAAGGAAGGAAGTCAGAGAGAGCAACAGAGAACCTGAAAATAGAGTTAACCACAGCTTGGCTGGTGTGCTGAACTGACCAGAGAGGACAATGTTTTCCCCTCATTTTTCTGTTCTAACCTAAGGACTTCCTATGTTGTGCTCCAGTTGACTAATAAACCCTACTATTTTGAAAATGCCGCTCATGGTGTGAAGCAGGTGTGATGATGTCCCAGAGGTTCAGTCTCCGGAGGTGGTGAGGCCATGTGGCCTGCTTTGAAGGAAGAGTTGACCACTTGGGGTCTAGCACATCAAATGGGTTCTTCCAAGAGACTTTTGCAAAGATGGGGGTTTAGCACTGATCCTGTGTATGCATGACAACTTCATCATCTGACAAAGTATTTTGCTGAATTAGAATGGATTTAAGCACATGCTTAAATGCTTTGCTAACTGGAGTCTTGAAGATGTTATTCCTGGGGACAGCAGTCCTTCACCTATAGGTAGTTAAGGTACCCAGTCTATTAGCAAGACTGTGAGCTGGGGGTCAGTGGTAGGGGTGAACCACCATTTCAGAAATGCCACTGTACAGTTACACAACCCATTCATGTTAAGGATTTACATATATATTTCATCTGTTCTGCTGCTTAGTTACCCTCAACAACAAAAAATACATAAGGAATCGACAATATTTTACATGAATCAGCTGCTGAATCATAATTCAATCATTGAAAAAAAATGTAGCCTGCAAAAGAGAACAAGGTGTTCTGCTAAGACTCAGAGAAACAAAATGGAAAACTACTAAAAATGTCCTCCATCCCCACAGTGTACTACAAAGCAACAGAATGACACCAGGGAAATTCAAATGATAAAAGATTTGTGATGAAATATTAATGAAACCATACTATGGTCTTAACTGCTATAATTTAACACACTCTATGGTATAAATATTTTAGAAATGTGGTAAAATGAAATATTAAGAAGGGGTCAAGGGATAATAATATACATTCTAATTGGCAGAGATGTATACCTCATACTTAATTTATGTTTATACTTCTGCTCCGCAGCCGTCTTACAAGATTTGTGTGTGCAAGTATGCTTTGTGTGTGTTTCTAAAATATAGACACTGATCTATGTATAGACTGATGTAGGGGTGTGTGTGTGTCAGTAAAATATGGGGATCCTAGCATGCATGGATCTCCCTTCTCCTGGATAATGGAAAGGGGTCCCCAATGCCTGTGTAGCAGCATCCCCTTTCCCTCTCAAGGGCACATAATGAGATTCACAAACCATTCCCCGAGAGGTTCCCTGCAGCGAAAGCACTCAGCTGTATTATCTTTCTGTGCCCTCTATCCACAGTTGGGGGGGTACCCCTTAAAGTCTGGTCACACGCATAGCTACCTGCTATGGAAGCTCTGGCAGTACAGCTGCTTTGGAGCCATGCTGGCAGGAAGCAGTGGCAGGCTGCCGGGGTACAGCTTCTCCACATGGAGGGCCTTGGTCTCAATAGGTACATCTACACTTCACACTTCTCATGGTGGCGTGTAGGGTAGAAATACATGGCTAGTCGTCCCTCACATGGGTATAAATGGCCGTGTAGGCAGTGAGGCACTGCTTAGGCAAGTAGAATAAAGATGCGTCTGAACCCTGTTGATATGTCCCCAGGTATATACTCCACATGGCTTTCTACAGCCCAAGCAATGCCTCCCCATCTGTTCTGCTATTTTTAGCAGCATACCCTCCAGCTGCTGGAGTCTTTCCCTACAGCAGGGAAAGGCTCTGATAGCAGGGGAGGCAGTGGGGAAAGGCTCCAACAGTGGGCAGCTGCTGAAGCCTTTCCGCATTGCCTTCACCCCCACCAGAGCTTTCATTTACACCTGTGGTGACACACCACAGTGCAGACACAGCTTGCTTTTCACTGTGGCATGTAGCTACACAGACCTTACATGCTGCCAATACCGATGTGCAGTGTAGACATAGCCTTACTGACCCCCAAGGTGCCACATGATTTTTGGGCATACTCTGCAGCCTCCTACACAAGCGAGAGGGCAAACAGTGCCTCCCCAGATGGAACTGCTGGAGACAAATCAAGGAAAACATATTGATCTTTCTTCCCCTTTCAACCTCTCCCATGAGCTTTCCCACAAGGGGAGGCAATTGGCCCCTTTGTTTTTGCAGATACTAATGTGTGGTAACTATTGACACTTTAACAGTGCATGTGTGTGTGGAGGATGGATGTGTCAATCTCATCTGTCATATACTGTATGTGGGGGTTATTTGTGTGTGCTAAATAGCATAAACCATATACTTTTGACTATCTCACTTGCACTCTGCACATTGATCCCTATTTCCCAGGACTCATTGTAATAGTATGAACCTCTTTGCAATTTCAGACACTTTATAAAAAGCAGCCTTCCAGAGACATATTTCCTCCTTCTCCCCTCTGATGTGGAATTTCCCCCCAAACATAGAGATCTGAATTGCAGAACAACAGTTTTCAACTCTGGACCAGTGACAGGTTAAGGTCTGATATCTTGGGTAGAGCTGGCCATTTGCATCCTGTGGGGGAAAAAATTTTTTTTTTAAACAGTCTACCTGAATCAGGACAAATAGCCAAAATTTTGAACATTTTTGTGGGAAAAAATATCCCTTCCTCCCCCCAAAAATTATTTTGGATCAGTTGAAACATGTTATTTCGATAAATGTTTCATTTTGATTTTGGCCCTTTTAAAACATTTTTAATATAAAAGTAAATTTTGAAATTAAAAAGTTACTTCAAAATAGAAAGTCAAAACTTTTCATTCTGAAAACGATGAAACAGGACATTTCAGCATTTATGATTTTTTTCCAATTGTTATAAATGGAATTTCTTCAAAATATACATGATTTCATGAAAAAATTGGTTTTGTGGCATTTTCTGACAGAAAACTTTTGACAAACAATTTCCAACCAATTCTAATCTTGTGACCCAGGAAGGCTTGAAGTGAAAGATTTCTACTAGAAAGGGGAGACTCAAAGCATCCCTTTGGGATATGCAGACTTGCTTCTAGCCCTGAGATAGCCCCCTTTAAAATATGACAATCATTTGTGTGATAAAATCTACATTAGGTACTTTTTAAAGAAATAGTTATATTCTACTTTCTTCCTCTAAGACCAGTATAGTTAGACAGCTTAGCTTTGCAGCTGAAGGAACAGAAAATAACAGTCCTAATACATTATCATAAAAAATATTTCTCAAATATGTGGCATAAATTCTTACTGTTGGAGTGCCACGTTTTTGGAGATTTTTTTGCTCATTTGGGATGTCCTACAGAAAATATTCGGCTTAGCTACTGAGGAGGAATGATGCCAGCCAAAATTCATGCCAATAAACAAGCTAAAATTGATTGAAACCAAAAGGAGAGCTTTCACTACACCAGCCAGGCAAGAGTGAGAGTTTTTCCTTTGCTTCTAGGAGGGCTAGGGAAACTGCATCCACTCCAATCCCCGCCACCCACCGGATTTTACCTCCGAGTCCTGCCAAGATGAAGCACTGCAGCTTGTAAAGGGTTAACAGGTCCCAGCTTGTCACATGGCTAGCTGAGGTGGACTAGAAAAGGTAGGGAAAGCTGGGTCAAAGGGGAGGAGGGATATGGCTGTGGGGACAGAAGACTATGCCTTCAACTTCTGTCTGGCTAAAGTTGGGGAAAACCTCTGGAGGTTTGACTATTGTTTTTGCATAGTGTTTTTGTGACTCTTTGGCAGATAGTAAATAAGTCCTAAGGAAAGGGCTTTAAAAGGACTGAGACTTGGGGCTTTATGTCCATTTCCTGACAGGTGAAACTGCCCACTGGTTTCACACACATAATATGTATAATACACTCAGTCTACACATATGTAGAGCTTTAACCCCCCAACACCTTCCAAATGCCCTCACTCCATATTCACACACACCATTCCGTTTCCCAGCCTTACATTGCTTTGGCTGCTAGGGCCAAAAACACACACTTGCCCTTCCACTTTTTATATTGCACCTAAAGCAGGACAAACATAGTGTTCAGGGCCGGCACTTCCATTAGGCAACCCTAGGCAGTCGCCTAGGGCGCCAGAATTCGGGGGGGAGCGGTATTTTGTGCGCTCCCCATGGGGCGCACGGGAGCTTCCGGTTCCGCTCCCGTCATGCTGCCGAAGAAGGACCTTCTGCCAACGTGCCGCGGAAAACAGCGGCAGCCAATTGAGCAGCTCAATGACTGCCGCTGTTGCCTGCAGCATTTCGGCAGAGGGTCCTTTTTCGGTGGCGCGATGGGAGCGGAACCGGAAGCTCCCGCGCGCCCCGTGGGGAGCGCACAAAATGCCGCCTCCCAAATTCTGCCTAGGGCGCCAGAAATCCTGGCGCTGCTCCTGATAGTATTATATACAATGTGATAACTGATGTAATATCAAAGAACAGTATCTTGCAGATCTTGTTTGAAACACATTTTCCATTCAATGCTGATTTGAAATAAATCCTTTTTTATTTTAGCAAAATAGCCTCTCAAGTCTTCATTAAGGGGGGATTATGAAAAATATTCAGTTGCTATGGGAAACAATGGGCAGGCTAGCCTAACTCATGTTCACTTTCACCAGAAGGCTTTATTGCAAGTCTTGTTACTAGTGTCATTGTCGGTAATAAATATTTTCATTTTCTTCCGCGGGCATGGCAAATAGATTTTGTTAGTGAGTGACCCTTGTGCATTAACTGTATTGTTCATGATTTAGTGAACCAGTCAGCTGAAATATTACTAATGTTTTCACAACTCAGTCTGATTCCAATTGTGCCATGAAGATGACATTAAGTATACTTGCAGAGGAATAACAAATAAGGTGGCTTATACATGTGTTTTGGATCGATACAGAAATGAACCTAGAGGTCATGGTTTTATTGGCAGTGGGGATCGGATATTGAGGAAATGACTGAAACAAAATGACAACTTGTTGATTTTTATTTACTAAAAATAACAATGGTTGGGCTTGTAGAGAATTAGTGCACCCTGAATTCACACTTCTGCCAGTTCAGATGTCCAAAGATTTCAAGTCAGCACTTAGAAAACAATAAGAATAATTCATACCCTTTAAGCTTCTTACGTTCTAAGTCTCAGGCAGTGCAAACAAACAAATACTAGAAAACAGAGCAGAATAAACACTAAGCTTAAGTGATTTAGAGAAGACCAGCATATATATTACTACTATCACCATCCAAGGGTCTCAAAGCACTTTACAATTTTAGGACCAGGTTCTGTCACAATTTACCTGAAGTAGCACGCCACCCAAGTTGAGAATCCTTGAGAGGAAGAAGGTACCACTTCCTATTAGTAAGGATGGCAGAACTTGGGTGGTAGCTTTACAACACCCTGGAGAGATGTTGTTGTGTCTTTGGCTTTCTGCAATACAAAAACAATTAGAAGAAACCACACTGGTACAAACAGATTCCAAATAACCGGTTTGCTGGATGAACACAAACATGGAAGCTACATGCTTCCCCCCCCCAGAAAGGATGTGGACAAATTGGAGAGAGTCGAGTGGAGGGTAATGAAAATGATTAGGGGGCTGGGGCACATGACTTACGAGGAGAGGCTGAGGGAACTGGGCTTGTTTAGTCTGAAGAAGAGAAGAATAAGGGAGGATTTGATAGCAACCTTCAACTACTTGAAGGGGGGTTCTAAAGAGGATGGAGTTAGGCTGTTCTCAATGGTGGCAGATGACAGAACAAGGAGCAATGGTCTCTAGTTGCAGCAGGGGAGGTCTAGGTTGGATATTAGGAAACACTGTTTCACTAGGAGGGTGGTGAAGCACTGGAATGGGTTACCTAGGGAGGTGGTGGAATCTCCATGCCCCTGGCTGGGATGATTTAGTTGGTGTTTTTCCTGCTTTGAGCAGGGGGTTGGACTAGATGACCTCCTGAGGTCTCTTCCAACTCTAATCTTCTATGATTCTATTCTATGATTCCTCTGGCTGGTTTCTGGAAGCTTCTAAAACTGAACACAGGAATAAACATTACACAGGTAAATATTATTGTTCCCGTTTTCAAGATGAGGCAATAAAAGATTGTGATTTATCCAAGGTCATACACAAAGTCTTTGACAGATCCAGGAATAGAACACAGGCCTTCTGATTTACAAGCTTGTGCCTTAATCAGAAGACCATTCTTTATCCCCTGAATGAGACCACCACAGCCCCAAAAAGGTGATTCAGCACAGATAATGAGGAATTGAAATGAAATATATATCAACAGAGAACATTCAACTGGGAAAAAAAAACAGATAAGCTGCTCTAGAACATATGATAAACTCTGCAAGGCTGATTAGCTGCTATTACTGCTAAGTGCCTAGTCGCTGTAGCATTTTAATCACTAGAAATACAAAGTTAAAGCAATCTGTTTAAATCTTAACTGTAGATAAAATAAACAAATTGAAAACAGTTAAAGCATATTATATTGCTATGCCAAAACTTTAAAAACAAACAAACCCTGTGACTTTATGCTCATTTTATGGAATGTCAGTTTTCCTGGTACATTTTAGGTCAGGGGAAGGAGTATTCCAAACACTAAGAATAGCTGGAAATGGCAGAGACGGTACCATCTTTTACCTTTCGGTCTCTTGGGAACAAGTCATATCTCCTAATAAAAAAGGTTAATATGGAATGCAGGATGTTTAATGCTAAGCTTCCTAGGATTCAGTATCTGTAGGTCTTCAGATATTACAATTAAAATCTTAAATTTGATCTGTGATCCAAGAAGCAACCCATGAAACAACTGGAAGACTGTCTGTTATCCCCAACACTCATGCTGCTGTATTTTTTGCCAGTTTCAGGCTCAAAATAATTATTAAAATTTGCATGCCGCATTGAAAATGGTTAATTTTTTTTCATTAAAGTGAAATTTGATGAGAACTGGAGGTGGGGTGGACATTTCTTCAACTTTTTTTCCATTTCCTGCTAGTACTGAATCAATTGGGTATAGCTTTACCTATGGCATTTTCCTGACTTTCTGAGCTCTAAACAGTGCAACTTTAATGTTTTCTTTAAAATTGTCAATTAAATTTCTTGTAGGTTTTTTTCAAAGATAAAAGATGGGAAAAGATATACGGTACATAATTTGGTAAATAATCCACTATTCCATGCAATGACCTCCACACAAAGAGGCAAGAATTTCTACACAGATCTGCATTATTCTCTAAATGTTGTAAGACATTCTCATTGACTTCAAATATTCAATATATATTTGAGTAAGCAGTTAAATAGCCAAACATGCATTACATTGCTCTCTACCTTTGCTCAGAACATGCATGACTGATATTAAAAATATAATTACGATTGTTAAAAATCTTCTATACATTCTTTAATTGCAATTTTCAAATTCTCATGACTCAGCCAAATCAAAACCAGTTTTCACAGGAACACTTAACTGGTTTTCCAAGAGAAGGATATTTACCAGTTTTTAGCTTTGTACTCCCAGTCTTTTGCCGCTGGGGTGTTCAAAAGATATTGGAAGAAAATGTTGATAATGGGGAAAATTGGTTGGTTGGTTGACTCTCCTTTTTTTTTCAAAACAAATTAACTAGTTTTGCTCACACTTTAAAAAATAAAACCCTGCTCAAACAGAGACAATGCCTGGAAAATGTACCCCTAATTAGTGACATTGTCTGCAATAACTGAAAACTGAGGGTTAGAATGTAAACACTCATGTAACCTGAACTACAGAAGCTTTTTATACATCTCTGTGTGTATGTAGAGAATACATGATGTTTTGTTTCAGAGAGGTTAGACAGAATGAACTTGGCATTACACATGAGTGGTAAAGTCATGGTGACTTATTCAGGTCATCCCAAACAAGTGCCTATAAAATCTTCACATAAAACCATCCTATATTCTATATGTGCCATGTTTCTATTACATAAAGTCTATTTTAGCAATGTTTAGAGGGTTTTTTAAGAGGATTGGACCATTTTTTTGTGTCCATCTATCTGCAAAGCCAGCTGTATTCATCACCATTGAGTCTAACTGAACAGAATCCAGCGGGAGATGAAAATTATAGTTAATACATTTAAAACTCCTCTAATCTATCTAATCTAAAATAACTTTTTAAAAACAACAATGTATTTGTATTTCAAAGGGATAGTTAAAGCAATTATTTTTAAATGAATAGAAATAAATAAATAAATACATGCAGTTACATACCTAAGATTATAGTTGTTAACAATGTAAAGAGAGAGCTCTGTAGGTTCCTGAGATATCAGAATTTTACTGGTCCAGAACTGAATAGTATCTGTCCTAATCTAAGGTACAGGGGAATCTGGGGGGGGGATTCCATATTTAGGGTGGGGAGAAAACTTTTTTTGATTTAAAATATATATCTGGGAGCTGTTTCCAGATACTCAGTTACAGCCAATTTCTGCTGTATTTTTTTATAGATACCTGTGCACTAGTACCGACCTCACGGGGGGTTGTGTGCATGTAACTAAACTTAATTAGATGCTTAATGAAACTAGTGGAAAGTTCCTTTATTGTAGACTTGTAGCCTTGGCTGTAGTATGTCTTGTATTGAGGACTGTGAGAAGCCAAGGTACCAGTTGTATTAAGAGCAGCAACAGTGGCCTAAACTTCACCTTTCTCCTGTCAGTTTGATTGCCTATAGTAGGTTTTACAGCATGTGTATAGTGAAAATTGCTGAAGATGGAAGCTATATTTTAAATTTCTCAAGGCAACCAGGAGTGGTGGGAAAAAATCACCCGAACATATTGGATGCGCGAAACATTGATATAAAAATTAATTTAATGCAAGTGAGATTGAAACAATATCTAACTAAAATCATATGAAAAATCATTTGAAAAGTAGATTTGGCATAACATTTACCAGGCTATCACTAGTATTACCACGTGGCTTAACTTCCATGCAAACATTTCCATTTCAGGTCTGCCTGCCAGTTAGCCAGACATTACACAAGAGACAACAGAATAGAAAGATCTCGCTTATTCACCCAGTTACAATGGAAAAAAAAGAGTTAAAACAGCTTTTGCTTGTAACTTGTAGACTCATGTTTGAAAAATCAATGTTTAGGTTTTGGGATGAGGAAGCATTTCAGCTTTGTGCCTGACTGTTTGAGTCACTTGTTTTTCATTTGAAACTGGAACACAGAGGATGTTCATGTTGTGACTTTTATTTATTTATTTATTTATTTATTTGCATCCTGGAGTTTGAAGATTGGAACAGCAGTAAAGCAAAGAGCATCTATGCCTGAGATTACCCTGGCAGTGACCAGGTACAACTCACAAAGCTGCTGCTTAGAATTTAAGCCTTAATTCAAACAAGTTTGTGGCGAGGAAGTGGGATAAAATATGCAGTATCGTTAAAAATAGGTTTATGAATATGGACTAGGCCTCCTGTGTTTGTAAGAGATGGTAAACTCAAAAGTACATGTATCTCTATGCAGAATTCCTCTGGGTCACCCTGATGACTGGTACTTGAACCCTGCATGAAGATGCAAGGTAATTACTACTGAGTAACAGTGGCAGGTGCATCTTATTAGCGCCAGAGATGACATAAGAGAAGCCTCTCTCTCATTCTCTGAGGCAAAGAGAAATAGAGGCTGGAACAGAAGAGGAACAGACACACTTGAAAAGAAAGCTTTGCCTGTGTTTGTTTCATTACTGTTATATCTAAATTACCAATGAAACCAAAACCCAGCAGTGGTGTAGGTTTGGACTTTATCTTGAATGTATCTATTTTGTATGGTCCTTGCTGGGAATGCCACTTGCTTGTAGTATTTTTCAAATAAGAATTAGAGTAAGGGATGAAGGGTGCAAGGCTTCACCCAAAGAACCCTTAATAGAATAATGTCATATTTTCACTTTCTGTGTGCCAAAGATTTGTTTCCCAGATTGATTCCCTTATTATTTGAAGTTGGTGGTAGTACTGCATAAATCCATTGGGCTATATTTAGTATTGAGCCAGTTTGTATTATACTAGACTCGCTCTGTGCATGTGCTCATGCACACATGCATGCCTGTGTGCATTTATATCTGTGTGTTATATATCATGTGTGTAATATGTGGTGCTGCGGTGTGGAATAAAGATTTTGTTGGCATGAATTTGGGTTTGGCACTTAGTAATGAGTGATGAAATCCACAATGAGTCTGCGTAAAACCTGTAGGCTAGATCACACTCCTGTATTATGTATCTACTGCATATATCACAAAGAAATGTTTTAGAGATTTAGAATAATTTACTGAAAATATTTTTCATATGCTTTTGCATGTAAAGCCAGATGCTTTAGATAACATTAGGCTAAGCGTACAGGATTCAAAGGAAACCTTAAACCCCTATAAAATACCTTTTTGGTATCTAAAAATGACAGTTTCAGAGCTGGAAACTCCTAAAGTCTCACAAATATTTGGTGTTTGCTCCAGGAAGCCCAACTTTCTCGAAGATATGCTTTAGCCAAAAACAAGTTATGATTTAGTCAAACACAAGCTCACTACAGGAGTGACCAGGTGAAATTTAATAGCCCGTGATTTACCGGAGGTACACTAGATGACATAATGGACCTTTCTGGCCTTAAACTATATGAATCTATGAAACATATGAAAACCAGCTTTTGTTTTTATTAAAAGTATGTCTCTAGCCCTCATGCTGTAGAGAAAAACTTCAAAATGTGCACCCTAAAGGCTCTAACTCTGTAAGTGGGTAGATACCCCAGTAAGATATTTTTCCTCTCATTGGTCTAAATCTGTTCCTTAACTGTAAGTTGACTTTTTTTTAAAGAAAAAGACATCAAAATATTTAAGTCCTTCCTGTGACAGCTGACTTCTCAAAGCTCTACCTCATTCACAAGTTATGGGCTTGATGCAGGAACCACTCCGTGAAATTCTATGGCCTGCTGGGCAGCCTCCTCCCTTCCCCCCCCCCCCCCCCCCCGCGTGTTATTTTGGATGTCAGACTGGATGATTATAATCGTCCCTTCTGTCCTTAAAATCTATTCATCACGCTTTATGCATAACTTGAGTTCTGTCTTAAGGAAGATTTGGGGTTTGTTAATGGTCTCACAAAATCAGAGACTATATTGAAAATAAAAAAAGAAATGAAAAATTCCCTAGCCCATCAAAAAAGTGAAACACAGCTCCACCAGGGTAACCCACCCAGGCAAAAGCCAGAGGAAAAAGCACCTTGTGCTGTATGACAACAAAATTCGGCTCTGTCAAATAGCAACAGGGAATGAATTCCTGAGAATGCCCTCATTTAGGGTCCAGGAAAATGTTCAAATTTAGGGGGAAATACCTCAGTACATAGAAGGTATTGAAATAGTGGATTGGCAGAGGGTGCTCTGGTGGGTACCATATATAGATCTTAAACAAAGCAGAATGAATCCAACCTTGAATTGCACGCACAGGCAAATTATCAATCTGTACAGACACTTGTGAGAACACCTATCTCTAACTGTGTATATATCATTCTATATATCAATTGCTATTGTGCTGTCTAAGGACCTGATCCAAAATTCACTGAAGTCAAAAGGAGTCTGTTTACTTAATGGGATTTGGATCAGACCCTGAAACCGCTGTGTGCCTCAGTTTGCTCATATGTACATTCAGAAGAATGAACTGAATTCTGCTGTTTTACTCACTTGAATAGTCCCATTGATTTCAGTCACAGGATTACTGGCTTTTACAATGCAAACAAGGTTTATCTGGACAACGTGTACCACAGGGATGTTGTGAGGATTGCTTAATATTTGTAAAGCACTTTCAGATCCTCAGATGAAAGGAATGGTACCATATAAATGCCAAGCATTATTTAGTCCAGCAGAGGAAAGAGAGAGAAATAAACCCCTAACATTTCAGCTTCTTCTGGGAAGTAAAGGCCCAGAGGGTGCTGAAATGTCAAGGATTTTTTTCCTCTGTCCCTTTTTTCTTCTAGATTAAATGGTGTGAATGCCACTGCAGTCTTAGTAAATACATCTCCTGTGCTAAAGCAGGCTACCTCTGGGAATCTTTTAATTCTTTTTGGCAGGTGGGGAGGTGCCCACATATTATAATATGATTCTCCTGGAAACACTGTTTATATTGAAACACTGTTGGGCGGGGAGGTGGCTAAGCAACACTACAGCCACCTGCTTGGACTTGTCTGGCAAAATGAAAATAAATACATTCTCAGGCTCTCATTTCATGGGGCCAGGTTGTGATACGTGGATGGAGAGGTTCTCCACACATGCTTCGAAAGGAGGCTTGTGTGCTCCAATAACATTGTCCTCCCCAGTCCTAGGCCCTGTGAAGAGCTTTCTACACAGCCTGGGTCCAAGCTGGGCATACAAGGAAGGGAGTAGAGATGGGGCAGGAGGGGGTGGGGCTGGCTCAGATGGGTGCACGTGTTCTTCCCTTGCACCCAGTGAACGTCTCCCAAAAAGTGAAAGCAGTCCTAGGCTGTATCCCTTTGTGTGGATCCTCCTTCCTTCCTTTCCTTTCTCCTTCCCAAGGAGACACTACAGTGCGGTGCCACTGAAACTGTGTTGCCAAGGTGCTTCTGGGAACGAGGTGCTGGATGCCAAAGTCACTTCAGGGGCTCTGTATGGGTGGCCCTCGCCTCCCACAGATCCCCTGTCAGATTTAGCAATGTTCTTTTCCTTGGACAGGGACAGATGGTGGCCCACTCAAAGGAATGATGCAGGGGAATATCTGAGGAAATCCCTGTGGATCTGCTTCCCTCGCAAACATTCCGTTCCCAGGGGCATAGTGGGAGAACCAGGAAGTGCTTTGGCCATGTAGGTTACATGCTACTTGCTAAGACTCACTGTATGTGCTATATAGTAAATATACCTGAACCATCTACCTCCCAACCCCTCCCCCTCACAAATGTGCTATGCAAAGTACGGAGACCTACATAGCTTACATCTCATATACCCCCGTAGAATCTAAGGCTGGCCCTGCCTATGATAAACTATAAAATATGTTTGCCACTGAAGAATTCCTGACTATATCAGTGAGAGATGACCTATGCTAAGAGGAATAAATTATGCTGTTCAAAGTGCATCAGACCTCCCTTCAGGTTACCAAGGTCTAGAAACAGTGACAATCTCTACCTTTAAACACTCAGTAACACTCTCATCGTGCTCTCTAATAGAGCAAAGCCATTAAGTTGTCCCCATTGTAATTTAGATCACAGAAGAGACTTGCACAGATTTTTTCAGGTTAAAATAACCAGTATAAAGAAAGTAGGCAAAATTATTCCACTGTAGCTACGTACTTAATTATATGGAATACTGCATAAATTGTCAAGTGCAAAGAATTATTCTGATAAATTAAAATACTAATTAAATAGGCTATTGCAGAATTTTGAGAACATTATAGGGTTCCGCTTCTTCAGGTAATTTGCATATCCTTCATCTAGTGAATTTAATTTTAAAGGACTTCTTTTTTGTGTTTGGAAACCCTTTTTGTCTCAGTAGAAGATTAAAAAAGGGATTTATAGCTTGCTCACTGACTTTTTTATAGCAGTTTCCACTAGTGCCTCTCTATTGATGAGTGTGTCACACCTCTGTTACAATTTTAGGAGTTTTAAAAATTGGCCATAAAAATAACTTTGTTAGAATGTGAAATATAGGGCGTTGGCTGTAGCTATTTCTTTCCTTTTTAAAAAAAAATTGCAAAAATAGATATCTACCAATACGTATATGACATGGAAATAAAAGAAAAGTTAGATGGTGCTGATTTTAGATGTCATTTAATGCTTCTAAAATGTCAAGTGTCAGATTTTCAAAGGATTCTCAATGTGCTTTGAAATATCTGGGCTCAGTTTTCCATCCCTGTTTTCAGATGCCCTGTCCTCTGTGTTTAAAAATGTTGGTTAAACATTTACACATCTAAGGGCCAACATTTTCAAACTTGCATACCTAAAATTAGGTACCAAAATACATATTTTGGCATTTAAATAAGTGGTCTGATTTCTTCAGTGGGGCGGCAAGCTCAGCAGCTGCCACTGACTTCAGTGGAATTTGTCAACAGCTCTGAAAATCAAGTCACTTTTATTTAGGTGCCTAAATATGGCGCCAAACTTTAGGTGTTTATATCTGAAAATGTTGGCCTGAATTTTAAAAATATTGAGGAATATAAACAAGAACAACTTTGTAAATATTGTTTACTGATACTTTGTAAATATTGTAATATGCTTAGAACCTATACAATACTTTTCATATTAAAAATGTTTTAATAAACACAAACTGTAATTGAACATTACCTTTTTACGTGTGTGTGTGTGTGTGTGTGTGTGTGTGTGTGTAAAAGGTAAATTCACTATTTTCTTAGGTTAATTGTAGTGTGAATTTCTTAATTGTAGTGTGAATTCTCATAAACCTGAGGTTTTGGTCATTCAAAAGCTCTTCTGAATTCAGATTGCTTTAAAGGCTTGATTCTGAATTCTTTGTGTACCCAAAATTCTGATGAACTTTCGTGGGTGCACAAAGGCTGCAGGATGAGGATTTAGGTATCTTTCTACCTGATGGCATGGACAAATGCAGTTTACATTCACAACTCCAAGGGATTTTTTTTTTGGCGGGGAGGGGGCATTTGGTTGCTGAACTCCTAAGAAATAGAAAATTGTGTGTCTAAAAATTTAGGCATGGGAAAATTAAACTTAAAGAGCACCTTGATTTTTAGCCATTGGAAAACCCATTGTTGATGTGGGTTCATGCATACTGAGCATATAATACCTAGTTTCCAATCTTTGCACTAGCTTCCTGTTCACTTCTGGGTTCAAATCAAGATGTTATAGATAATCTATAACACACTAGATAGCCTGGGGCCCCTCTATTTCCAAGACTACCTCTCCTTTTGTGCCCCACTGTAGTATTTAAAGTCAGCTGGAAAACTCCTCCTATAAGTGTCGAGAACTGAACATCAGGAGGTTCTGCTGAGGGCCCTCTCCTGCATTCTGTCAAAGCCTGAGTTTGGCCACTTTCGAGATGGGATTTAATCAGGACTTTCAAGGGTTGCCAGTTTTCTAACTAAACAAAACTGAACACCCTTGCCCCGCCCCTTCTCTGAGGCCCCTCCCCCTCTCACTCACTCTCCCTCAACCTCACTCACTTGCTCATTTTCATCAGGCTGGGGAGAGTCCCTTTTTGACCAGGTGTTCCAGCTGAAAACCGGACACCTGGCAACTCTAGGAGGTTTCAGTTTTGGCAGGGGTTTATTGAGTTGAATGGCGATAATGTAAGAGCTGTTCTTTGTGTTTTGGCCTATATCAACAGGCAATTATGCTGTAAAGGTGTTTTTTAAGTATGTTTTATTGAAAGTAAAATAACTTCAGTGATAGTGAGGCTGTGGAAGAAGATAAGAAAAATCACTAAATTACCTCCTGGCCGAATACATTGTAATAAATACAGCAGGCTCAACATTTTCTTATTAAGTGTAGAGGCCATACAGAACCATATGAGATTTTTTTGTTTTGTTGTGTTTTCACATGTACTGCCTTTACTTGGTTTCTGCTATATTGTGTCATCTTATTTATCATGTACAAACAGTGAACTACAAAGCATACTGCTGGACGTTATGTTTCTCCGACTCAGCCTGTGGAGTTTTCTGTTTTTATAAAGCTTCTTCTCAATTATTGTATTTGGCATAAAAATTCTTTGAATGTGCATGCTATAAATGAATGTGTAGGTGGGAGGCAGGATGGTGCAGGAGAATGAGCACAAGTCTGGAAATTGGAGGTTGATTACAATGATTGATTAAGTGATTTATTTAGATTTATACAATAAACCGTAGGCACCCTTGAAATAACTCAAGGATACAAGAAAATTAATACCCAAATGTAACTACTATGCAGCAGTTCAGTTCAATATAACTCACTACCCACAAACCCAGCAAGTCAAAAGCTCAAATCCCCATCCCCCTCAAGCAGTTCCCCACCCTACATATAAATGTGCAAAACTGCATTGCTAATGCGATGTTTCAAGTATATGTGCAAAGACATGCTAGGTGGCCACTTACCTGTCCATGTGCATATGGAAATACCTTAGTGGCAAGCATATCAATGTGCGCAGGCCTGCAGTTTGAAAATCAGGCTTAAGACGTCTAAAATCCTAAACGTGGCTCAAGCACTGATCCTCTGCACAGCAGTGGGCAAGTCCCTGCCTGTCCCTGCCTCAAGTTTCCCTGTGGGGAAAGTGGAGATAACAATATTTGCTTAACTAACTCCCTCTGGCATGGTGAGGGTAAACACATTAGTTAATGTGGCTAAAGCATTTCAAATATGTAAAGCATTAAACAGTAAATAGCAATATTTAATCTAATGTATTTAATTTCTCTGCATTTTAGGTCCCAGTCCAGCAAATAGTGTGTTTAAGTGCTTTTTCTAGATAGGGGTTTTAACTGGGACCATCACCTTGGGAGGTACCCTATATAAAAAATAAAGCTAACAGTTATGTACATCCAAAAGACGGACCTAGATCTCCTCTCTATTTTAATCCATGGATAAAGTCCTGACCTTGTTGAAGTCAATGGCAAAACCCCCACTGATTTCAGTAGGATCAGGATTTCACCACATGTTCTTAACTGGAATTAGCTGAAGACTTAATTCTTCATTCCCTGGACACAAACAACGGCTACTGGAATCAATAGAAATGATGCATACACAGGAAACGAAGATGAGCTCTAAAGGCCTGATTCAAGCCCATTGAAATCAGTGGGAGTCTCTTCTGACTTGCACTTTGGATCTGGCCCTGAACGAATAAAGTCACTAAACATTGCCCATGAAAATAGTCTGCTGTAATGCTGTACTTTGTAACTAGAGCACTTAAATGTTCTTTTCTGAAAGGGGTGACCGTTTTAGGCACTCCCTTCATTACGTCTATCTGGGTTTACTATATTCAGACAGACTTATTTGATTTGCTTCAGTGACTTATTTGGTTTTGTCCTTGATTTTTTTTTGTTTGTTTATTTTCAATGCCTGCTGTGTGGAAAGTGTTAAATGGGAAAATTTCAATTAAATACTGGCTTAGTTCATTTAAAGGGGAGGTTCATAGATTGTGGGACAATTTAGTGAGTTACCTTATCTGCAAAGCAGGGGTAATTTGTTATAGAGTTATTCACACCTGTGGGATATAAATATTGTAATAATAAAATATTGCTCACAATTACAGGGGTGTTTTGGGACCAGGAGAAGACTAGGGCCTTCTGAGGTGACAGGAAAGGGAAGTCAAGAATTTATCATAAGGAGAGGGGCTGAACTAGGGGGAAAAGTCTGTCTAGGGCAAAGGGGCTAGAAGGAAGCGTGTTCAAAAAGATGAGATTGAATCCGCCTCATGTGATATCCTTGAATGTCTTTTTTGGGGTGAGTGGATTCCAAAGTTTTGATAGGTCCAGGCTCAATTTAATTTTGTTCCATCCCCATTGTAGAGTTGGGTATGATTTATTTATATTGTGCCCTTCCATCATTCTGAAACTAAAGGGGGTGTAGTATATTGAAGTAAACACATCTGGTTTTGCTCTTTCTCTTTTAGATAATAATGAAAGATTAATGACACAAAGGCTCAATAGTAGTGTTGCTATGAGTGAAACATATACCATAGATAAATAAGATAAACAGGAATTCTATTGAATTTGTTGGGAAGGAGGAAAAAAGCTTGATTATATAGTGAATGCTGCAGACTCGTCAAAGTCCCAGCTTTTCCTTAACTCTCTGTATCTTAATTTTTCTAACAGATGTCAACAAATACAAGCTTGAAAAAGCTACTGGACTGAAGATTCTGCAGACTGGCATAGGGGAGGTAAGTGACTTGGGGGCATTTTTTACTCTCAAGAACATTTTAATTGTTCTTTTATGAAATCCTAGAGCTCATGGATATATATGAACTACCAGTGCTAATAATGCTAAGGGCCTTTTTATGATACAGCTGCATCTGTCAAAGTACAGTCTGCTGCACACATAGTGCCATACCCCACAGAGAATAAAGCACCAAACCTATGTGTAAAGCTCAGCAGCCATTAAGAAATGCACTTCCTAGATTTGTTGTATATGAGGTACAAAATCCCCAAAGATGATCAAGGCAATTGAAGGGTCTTCTTATCCCCCCCGGTTTCAATGGAGTACAGTCTCATCTAGATCAATTAAAATCTAAATTTGGGATAAAGTGTCTTTAGATGGAAAGGTGAACCTATCTGTGAATGACTTGCTTCTTTTCAGTGCATTTTTTGATGTAATTTGAAATATAAATAAAATATTTCTGTTCCATTATGGTGATTTGAAGCAAAAACTCTATTAAGGATTTTATCATTTATTAATTAAGATGATGCTCTCCGCTAAGAACCTTGTATGAACTGCAGGTGAATACTAATTTTGGTGCTAATTTTATGTACATAAAGGGATTTATTTTTCTTTTATAATTCAGTAATTTTGCTAGTGGAAAATGCTCATAGGTCTGGACAGATGTTTGTTTCTTGTGTTTATATTACTCTTGGTGTTAAGAATAATTAACCACAAATTGGTAACATTGAAGTAGATTAACTATTTGATTCATTCTCAATTTCTGGTGTTTCTTCTTCTTTGATGGTTCATGACTAATGGCCCATTCTGCAAAGTTTAAGCACATGAGTAACTTTATGCACATAAGTAAAGGCTTGGGCCCTAAAGTGCTGCCAATTCTGAGAACTACTGAGTACCCACAGCTTCAGTTGGTTTATGGCTATAAGGATCTGATCCTGCAAACAGGCCAGATCTTTGGCTAGTGTAAGTCAACATAGCTCCATTGGTGCTATGCTGAGGATCCTGATCCAAGTGTGCATAACTCTACTTATGTGACTAGTCCCCTGACATCAGTGGGACTACTCATGTTAGTAAAGTTATATCTGTACTTCAAGGGTTGGAGCCTCTGTGTATGATCCAAAGACCATTGAAGTCAGTGGAAAGACTCCCATTGACTTCAGTGGGTTTAGGATCAGGCTGTCAGCGTGGAGCTTTTTTGAGAGTCTGAATCTGATATTTATCTGCTATAATTTGGCAGTCAATTTAGTCAATTCCTATTTTCAGCATTATTTTTAGAATTTAGTACTTCACTTAAATAATCAATATATGTTGTGCCAGAGAAGAGCTTCATAGAAAGTGAGCAATGTGCCTAGAAGGTGTCTGATTTGGAGCTAAATGGACAGAATGTGAAGGATAAATTAAAGGAATATCTGGTAGAAACTTTTCCCACAAAGAATAGGTTGGCATAACAGATATTGATTGATTGATTGTTTCCTCAATGCCTTTTAAACTTTGATTTAGACGAATGAAACATTTGAAAGTTAACAGCATTCTGCAACATAATGCATTTTTAGCGGCAATAAGCAGAAAGAAATAAACCCAAGTGAAGCATGAATCCAAGGTTTAAATATATCCTAGGTTATTAGTAAGGTATAGTGACCAGCAGGAAAAATAACCAAGCTGTTTGGCACATTAAGATGACAGATGAAACTCTTGATTCTACTGCCTATATATTTTGTTAGATGTGAACTCATAAAATTTCTCTCTCAGTTCTGTGCTTTCTCCCATCTACGTCTTATCAGTTATGATTATGTATATATAAAATAAATTTCTGCACAGTCGCACCTACATGAAAAAGAATGGAGCTCTATGATTAAGCCATCTATTTGTTGACTCAGGATCAAATTCAGTTTTGGCCAGGTTAAAACCAACTATACTAATCCAGTCTAATGGTTCAGTTTCAGGTAATCGTTGTGCTTACTATAGTTAAGCCAAATAAAAAGGACAGCTATAACCAAATTGAAAGATACTTTTGTTGGATCAGGAGTTCTTCTGAGGCAAATTGTGGATATAGTAGTTAGACGTTACGGTAACTGTAAATCACTTAGCCAAGATGTTCAAATGAGAAGGACTCAGAATAAACACCCTGATTTTTTAAATGAGAAATGACCTTTTTTGCCTTTCCATGAGTCAGATTCATGACACAGTTAATGACTAGATCATTTCATTTTCATTTGCAGAATTTTAGAACAGGGTGGAATGTCTTTATGTAACATCTTTCCTATTTCAAATAACCCAAAGATTTCAAGAGAAAAATGAGCCAGATACTAGCAATAGCTACTGAGGTTATATAAACAAATACAGCTACTGTTCTATGCTCAGCAATATCTCATATGTTGCATTTTACATTGGAACTTGTTTTAGGTTTTGATCCTGCTCCCATTGAGATCAATAGGAGTTTTGCCACAATAAGAAATGAGTAGACACCAAGGACTAAATCAAGCCCTCAAGGCACATCCCTGCATTGAAAGCAGTGTGAAGGCATCTCACCTCACTGCAAGTGGGGAGGAAGCAGAATGCCAGAGCTCCCGACTGGTCTGGGGAATTAAGCCATAACTTTATAAGGGATTTAGCATACTTTCCCCTCTTAAGCTAGCTGTTCCAGTCATGTCTCTGCCTTCTTCTGGCAGCACCTTGGAAACAGACTTGAGCACTGCTGAGTGCCAAGGCTGTAATTCCAGCATGTCCTTATGGGAAACCATACAAAGGTTAGGAGGCACCATTGTCACGGGTAATACAGAAGGCATGCTGGAATGTGCTTCTTGGGATCTACACAGTCAACTGCACCTGCTCTAATGGGCAAAATATAGTCCTATTTCTTCCTTCCTGTCATGACCAAGCCAGCAGGACCCAGCTAGAGTTTCAGACCAAATGTTACTTCAATTTGATTTCCTTGACCTCATAATAGTCTCTGGAGAAGGATACCGTGAAAGGGTGAAACTGCCAGGAAACGAGTTAAGGGCTTTCTGTTTGTCACATGACTCAGATGCTTGGGCTGGGGGATGTCAGTGTTCTATTTCTGGGACTGAAAGAAGCAAGGGGAAAGGCCTCTGGTGATTGTAGCTTGTTGCTCAGGTGGAATAGCTTTGTTTTGTTTTTATGAGTTTTTGTCTTTGTATAATAATATTGTGCTCTGAGGCAAGATTCTTAACCAGAATTGGGTGTGGCACTGGTTCTCTCCTGGACTAGTGAAGGAGCCCACCAGCTTACAGATATATTATTTTAGATTTTTCTCTACTAATTTTCTAATGTGGAATGTTAATGGCATGTATAGGATCTGAATTATAGTGCTCTGTGATTCACTAATGTAATGACAGACATTGAATTAAAATAGCTTTTTAAACCAAGTGGAAATATCTCAAAACAAAATATAAATGAAACGAGCATTCTGCTGTAGACTCTCATGTTCCAGAGTAGATCAGTGATATTTTGACATATTTCAGGGAAATCGCATTTTCAGATATTTTGATAGGTTTTGGAATTGTGTTGAAATTAGTGTTATCACAATAAAACATAAAGTTCAATATTTAAAAAATCATCATGGAGAATGGTGAAATAGGAAGCCACAGGCGTATGGTAGGGGACTGTCTATAATGAAATAAATGCATCTTGGGAAAGGCATCACATTACCAAATTACTACCTTCCTTTTTGGAATAAAGGTATTAAATCTGAAGTGTTACGGATAACTTTGAAAACACATTCTCAAATGTAGCACAGATATATACTGGTTGTAATATTTCAGCACGTTGTCAGACAGTCTGGAAAAGGCAGTTGGGGGAAACCATCAGAGGAGATGGCAGAAATAATGTCACCCCCTTTGATTGAGCTGGCTTGCCTGCCATTTTTTAGGGCAGGGCTGCAAAATAGGAGTTTGGTTGGACTCTCACCTGCTACTAGAAAATCAGCTAGCAACTATGGCTAGCTCAACTGGTTTTTTTCTTTTCCCCATCCCTCATAAGGGTAGGAGGTTCTGTCAGAGGTGGGCATTGCAGCTGTCATTGGTGATTTTGTCACCTCCAGATTAGACTACAGCCATGTGCTCTACATGGACCTACAATGTAAATCTATCCAGAAATTGAAGGTGGTGCGGAATTTGAGAACTGGTTTCTAATGAAGTGCTTCTTGCCAGAGAATGTGATGCCAGCATTTTTCAAATTACCCTAATTAAGTGCTAGATAGAATGGAAAATGTGGTTTTTGACCTTTAAAGCCCTAATTTGTAGGGCCTGGGTCCTACAGATATTGCCTTTGTTCCTGAGCCATGCTACCACAGCCCTAATTGCATAAGAGAAAGGGGGCAGCTGGCAAAGCTTTCTCCACCAGAGCGCCTCGGCTTTGGAACTTCTTCCTCCCACTTATCTGTAAAAGTGCCAGTTTTTGGACCAGCAGGTACCATTTGTTTTTCCTAGTTGTGAGTGAATGGGGAGATTCTAATAGGGGCTCTTAAGTATGATTTTTGCTGCTGTGTAATTTCCTGTTGCTGTTGATATCTAGATTAACAATTAATGGATAGTTACTGGAGTGGACTGTATTATGCCTGCATACTTAGAAATTGTCAAGGAATGCCTGGAGCAAGAAATAGGTACTTCTTTTTAATGGATGCTTATGCGATTCTAAATACATTAATAAAATCAAAAAGAATTTAAAAGCATTAAATATTGATTAACAGATACAATAGCTAAATACTTCAAAACATTTTACTTGCTCCGCCTATCGACAATGACTTTATTCTACAAGACTAAATAATATCAATTTCTAAGTCACTTTTATATTTTAAAATATCCCATGTTAATTTTGAAGAGAATAATGTTAATTTTATGAACTCACACTCACATTGAGAAGTATCTTACTGTGCAAGTACTGTGGGAAGATGTGTATTGTAAAGTAGTACTAATAAGTAATGGTATCAGAATTTGGTCCTATAACTGCATATATAATTAATTCTTAATTCAACTGTAAGGAATAAAATTAAACGTAAAGTAAATTTTCCCACAGAGAATAGTGGAGCTATATGGTTCATTTGGTAAGTCCTTGTACTTTTTTTTTCAAGTGCATTGTTGATAATATTGACATGCCATGTTAATGCTATAATTTAATTATTCATTATTGTACATAGCCCACTAGAGGGATGCTTTTAAAATAATTTTCATCCACAGTGTTAAAAAAGGCCAAAGAAAGATGCATTATGTGCAAAATAAAAATGATAGAAGCAGCAAAGAATCCTGTGGCACCTTATAGACTAACAGACGTTTTGCAGCATGAGCTTTCGTGGGTGAATACCCACTTCTTCGGATGCAAGTTTCGTGGGTATTCACCCACGAAAGCTCATGCTGCAAAACGTCTGTTAGTCTATAAGGTGCCACAGGATTCTTTGCTGCTTCTACAGAACCAGACTAACACGGCTACCCCTCTGATAATAAAAATGATGTATTTACAGTTGTCGGAGAAAAACTCAGTTCTCGCTTTTTTGTTTGGGTGCAGCAGTGTCAGATAGTTTATTCTGTTTAGCAGCTACAACAGGGAGAGAGTGCACTAGGACATAGGGTCTCCCCTTCCTAGACAGGTCTCTCAACAGGTAAACAATTACAGCAAGCATTTATACTTTTGTTACAGACAATAATAAGCGTTATTAGGGTTACTGCTAGCCTGACTCTTGCTAACAGAGACTGTCATGCATTAAGATCCCCTACAAATCCCTGTCAGTTCTTTCTGTACTTCCACACAGTGTAATCTTTGTAATATGCCCTGTGTAATAGCATATTATATATAAAATCATAATGATCAGTGGGGCTACTGGATGATCGCTCCAGGAAGATCACTCAAGGAGCACTCAAGGAAGAAATGGCCATTGCAGAGAAGATAAATAATTTGCGTTGGTCTTCACTGCAGAGGAAGTGAGGGAGATTCCCACACCTAAGCCATTCTATGTAGGTGACAGAGCTGAGGAACTGTCCCAGTTGAGGTGTCAGTAGAGGAGGTTTTGGAACAAATAGATAAACTAAAGAGTAATAAGTCACAGGATTTCAAATATGAAATTATAGAACTACTAACTGTGGTGTGTAACCTATCGCTTAAATCAGCCTCTGTATGAGATGACTGGTGGATAGCTAATGTGATGCTGATTTTTATGAAAGGCTCCAGAGGCATTAATGGTAATTACAGGACAGTAAGCCTAACTTCAGTACCAGGCAAATTGGTTGAAACTGTAGTAAAGAACAGAATTATCAGACACATAGATGACCACGATATCACAGATTATTAGGGTTGGAAGGGACCTCAGGAAATCATCTAGTCCAACCCCCTGCTCAAAGTAGGACCAATCCCCACTTCCCTAAATGGCCCCCTCAAGGATTGAACTCACAATCCTGGGTTTAGCAGGCCAATGCTCAAACCACTGAGCTTGTTGGGGAAGTGTAAGCCTGGCTTTTGTAAAGGGAAATCATGCCTCACCAATCTATTAGAATTCTTTGAGGAGGTCAGCAAACATGTGGGCAAGAGTGATCCAGTGGATATAGTATACCTGGACTTTCAAAAATCTTTTGTCGAGGTTCCTCACCAAAGGCTTTTAAGCAAAGTAGACAATCATGACATAGGAGGGAAGGTTCTCTCATGGGTCAGTAACTGGTTAAAAGATAGGAAACAAAGGGTAGGAATAAATGGTAAGTTTTTACAGTGGAAAGGGGTAAACAGTGGGGTCCCCCAAGGATCTATACTTGGGCCAGTGCTGTTCAACATATGCATAAATGATCTGGAAAAAGGTGGCAAAGTTTGCAGATGGTACAAAATTACTCAGGATAGTTAAGTCCAAAGCAGACTGTGAAGAATTACAAAGGGATCTAAAAAAAACTGTGTGACTGGGCAAGAAAATGTTGAAATTGATTAAATTCAGTGTTGATAAGCACAAAGGAGTGCACATTGGAAAATGTAATCCCATCTATACATACAAAATGATGGAGCTAAATTAGCTGTTACCACTCAAGAAAGAGACCTTGGAATCATTGTAGAAAGTTCTCTGAAAACTTCCACGCAGTGTGCAGCAGCAGTTTAAAAAAACTAACATGTTAGGAACCATTAGGAAGGGATAGATAATAAGACAGAAAAGATCATAATGCCGCTATATAAAACCATGTTATGCCCACACCTTGGTACGCCCACACCTTGAGTACTGTGTGCAGTTCTGGTCGCCCCATCTCAGAAAAGATATATTAGAATTGAAAAAGGTATAGAGAAGGGCAAGAAAAATGATGAAATGTATGGAAGAGCTTCCATATGAGGAGAGATTAAAAAGACAGAGACTGTTCCTCTTAGAAAAGACACAGCTAAGGGGGAATATGATAGAGCTCTATAAAATCATTAATGGTATGGAGACAGTGAATAGGGAAGTGTTATTTACCCTTCACATAGCACAAGAACCAGGGTCACCAAGTGAAATTAATAAGCAACAGGTTTAAAACAAACATAAGAAAATACTTCTTCACACAACACACAGTCAGCCTGTGGAACTCATTGCCAGGGGATCTTGTTAAGGCCAAAAGTGTAACTCGGTTAAAAAAAGAATTAGATAAAAACAAAAGAATGGCCATACTAGGTCAGACTAATGGTCCATCTAGCCCAGTATCTTGTCCTCCAACAGTGACCAATGCCAGATTCTTAAGAAGTAATGAACAGAACAAGGCAATTGTTAAGTGATCCATCTATTGTTGTCCAGTCCCAGCATCTGGCAACCAGAGGCTTAGGGACTCCCAGAGCATGGGGTTGCATCATTGACCATCCTGGCTAATAGCCGTTGATGGACCTATCCTCCATGAACTTATCAAATTCTCTTTTGGCCTTCACAGTATCCCCTGGCAATGAGTTCCAAAGGTTGATTGATCGTTGTTTAGCAGGCTTCCTGCATCTGATGTGCTTAAAAAATATTGCTGTTAGCTTTTGTGTCTTTTGCTAGTTGCTTTTCAAATTCTTTTTTGGCTTGCCTAATTATACTTTTACACTTCTATGTTCCTTTCTTTTTTCCTCAGTAGGATCACACTTCCAATTTTTAAAGGATGCCTTTTTTTCCCTCTAGCTGCCTCTTTTACTCCGTTGTTTAACCATGGCAGCATTTTTTGTCCTCTTATTATCTTTTTTTAATTTGAGCCTCTATTATCGTGTTTTTTAAAAGTCCCCATGCAGCTTGCAGGCATTTCACTCTTCTGACTGTTCCTTTTAATTTTAATTTAACTACCTTTCTCATTTTTGTATAGTTCCCCTTTGTGAAGATAAATGCTACTATGGTGGGCTTCTTCAGTATTTCCCCCCCTACAAGGATATTAAATGTAATTGAATTATGGTCACTATTACCAAGCAGTTCAGCTGTATTCACTTCTTGGACCAGATCCTCTGTGCAACTTAGAACTAAATCAAGAATAGCCTCCCCCCTGGTGGGTTCCCAGACTAGCCGCTCCAAGAAGCAGTCGTTCATGGTGTCTAGAAATGTTATCTCTGCATCCCATCCAGACGTGACATGTGTCCAGTCAATATGGGAAAGGTTGAAATCCCCCATTATTACTGAGTTTTCTATTTTTATATCCTCTCTAACCTGCCTGAGCATTTCCTAATCACTGACACCATTGTGGTCAGTAGTATATTTGTACTGCTATACTCTTTGTGTTTAAGCATGGAATTTCTATCCATAGAGATTCTATGGCACTGTTTGATTCATTTCAGATTTTTACTGTATTTGACTCTATGCTTTCTTTTACATATAATGCTACTCAAGCACCAGTGTGACCTACTCTGTCATTCCTATATGTTTTGTATTCTGGTATCAAGACAGTCAAGTTCACCCATCTTATTATTTAGACTTCTTGCATATGTATACAAGCACTTATACAATTTGTCAATATTTAGTTGACTGCCTGCATGTGATGTAATTGAATGGGACTCTTTCATTTGACTCCTTCTCCTCATTTCCTAACCTGTACTTAATTAACTTCTGTCCTCTCCTTTTTACTAGGATATAGAGAATCCCCATTAACAGATCCACCCCTAAGGGATGTCTCTGTCGAACCAGATACTCCTCTGCACTTCTAGCCTTTAGGTTAAAAACTTCTCTACGATCTTTTTAAATTTACATGTCAGCAGTCTGGCTCTGGTTTTGATTTAGGTGAAGCCCAGCCTTTCTGTATAGGTTTCTCCTTTCCCCAGTTCCTAATAAACTTAAAACTGTCATCCCTACACCATCGTTTCATCCATGCATTAAGACTCTGCAGATCTGCCTGTCTAACTGGCCCTGCACATGGAACTGGAAGCATTTCAGAGAATCCTACCACAGAGGTCCTGAACTTTAATGTCTTACCTGGCAGCCTAAATTTGCCCTCCAGAACTTTCTCCTTCCTTTCCCTATTCATTGGTATCTACATGTATCACGACCACTGGCTCCTCCCCAGCACTGCACATAAATCTGTCTAGATATCCTGATATATCCTCAACCTTTGCACCTAGCAGGCAATTTACCATGCGGTTCTCCCAGTCATCACAAACCCAACTCTCTATATGTCTAATAACTGAATCCCCCATTACTATTACTGTTACTATTAAGTAAGTTCATGTAGGATATGTTCATCAGTGGCAGTTAGCCAAGATGGTCAGTGATGCTTTGAGTGTCCCTAAACCTCTGACTGCCAGAAGCTGGACTTGAACAACAGGGGATGGATCATTTGATAAATTGCCCTCTGAAGCATCTGGCACTAGCTACTGTGAGAAGACAGGATACTGGGCTAGATGCACCTCTAGTCTGACCCTGTATGGCCATCTTTATGTTCTTGTTTTATTGAGGATGGTACCAGTCCTGCGACCACTTAGGCATGTGCGTAACTTTAATCACATAATTAAATGTCCTGACTTCCATCATATACTCACATACTTAAAGTTAAGCACATGCCCAGGTGATAGTAAGGCTTTCTTTCACTTATCAAACAGATTCTGGTTGTGAAAGGGCAAAGTTCTAATGTTTCTTCCCGGTATTTGACATGCACATTACATAGAAAGAAGTATTTTGACATGTGAATGATGGGTTGCATCTTCTGCTTTAAAATTTGGTGTCTGTGGTAATTTCCTTTCTTACATTCTGATTGTGACATCCCTCTGTCCTCCTTTACACATTTTGTTAAAGAAAAAGAGATTATACTTATAATTATATACATATGAAATAATGAGCTTGATATGCAGAGGCAACTATCAGTTTATTCTGATGTGTGTTTTCCTATGAAACATTGTAAGAAGCACACATAGTCAAATGTCATGTTGGTTTATGAATTCCTTTACAGTAGTACTCTGATTTAAAGTAGCAGAAGTGCCAAGTGATGTGGCAGTTGCTATGGTAACTACAGTTATTCAGTACTGTGTACAATGAAAGCGATAAGGTCTGCCTTGTGGCTGTAGGAACTCATGCATCCTCTTATTGTTTTTTTTAACATTTTCAACTTTTTTTTAAGGTAACATATGTTAGTTTCAAGGCTAAATCTTGTCTTTGAGCCATATCAAGCCATTGACTTTTAAGCAGAACTTCCAACTGAAATCCACCGAAAAGCTCCAGAGAAAAATTAGTTAGATACAAGCAATGAATCCATTGGCTACATAGGCAAGTGTGCCATTGAAATCAATGGAGATCTTCTTCAAAATCATTGTCATAATCTAGCCTTTCGTGTAATAGCCTGCATTAGTCACATGCATAGTGGGGAGAGGCAGTATTTTTAAATAGGAACATAAGGTTGTCCTTACCAGATGAAGTTATTAGTCCATGCATCCTTCCTCCAGCAGTGACCTGTTCCTGGAGAATCAGAGGAAAGTGAAAACACCCATAATGCACCTAGTCAGATGCTCAAAGCTGTTTATGAAGACAAAATTCTTTCTGATCTCTTCAGTGGCCACCTTATGCCTTGAAGCTTGAGATTTGGTTATCCCTAACTTAAGGCCCAGTGCTGCAAGGTGCTGGAGTGCCCTCAACTCCCACTAATGAAAAGGAGTTGAGGGCTCTCTTCACCTAGTAGAATTTTAGATCCTTATCCTGAATAACTACAAATGTTGTTTCTAGTTATAAAATTATTAAGCCTCACTTTTTAAAAACTAGCTAGTGTTTTTTCTGATCTTTGACAGTGGTATATTCTATAGACTGGGTCATTGAAGGGCTAAGCAGTTGACTCTTCTGAGAAAAAGAACAGTTCTGTCCTTTTCCTGAGGGAAAAATCATAGGGCTTTTATGGCTATCATCAGAGGCATTACTTAATGGTCTATGTGTCAAACTTTAAACACTTATGTGTGTTACATTGGTGGAAATCCCATTGACGCCTGTGGAACTACTCCAGGCTTTCACCGCTGTAGTTATAAAAATGTAGCTCCTACATGCCTTAGCACTAGAAGTTCAAATTCTAGCAGTCAACTCAGCCCTTATTTTTTTCTGCATAGGTACAAAGGTACTGTGCAGTTTACTCCGTTTAGTTATTTTCCAACAGGACTTAAAAGCCGAGGTCCTGTTTGCTTTACGTAAAGATAGCCAACATTTCCTTTACCTTGCATAGAACTACTGTTTTGTACCAAGGGGCCGCAAGATTTCAGTGCTGCTGTATGTGTCCAGTTGTACTTCACTTTACCATCATTTGGAATGAAAGGCTTTATATATTGTAGATCTAAGATGATATTTTAGTTGGAATATTTTCAACTACATTCCAAATTTAGAGATGAAACTTTCTATTTTATTCCAAATGTAGAAGCTCTGTTTTGGAGGGGTTGTTTTGTGTGTTTTTTTGTTCTGGTGTGTTGGGAGGGTTTTGTGCTATCTTCTCATCTTTTCACTGGTAAAACTGTTTGAAGGAATTTTGGCAACACAGATGTTTGATGTGTTTTGACCATAGCTTAGAGTTTAATCTTTTTTCACTAAAGTTACAGGGGGAAGGTAAAGTACCATCTCAAATTTAAGGATGTACCCACTTTCTACCCCCAAAAAGCTTCTGTTAGAAAACTATGCAGTTTTATAGATCATGAACTTTGGCCATGTACAGCATCACAAAGTAGGTTCTCTCCAGTACATGGATGTAACTGCTATTAGGATCACTAAGCAGTATGCACAGGTATCAGGGAGGTAACTGATCCCTTAAGGCTATATATTGCCCTTGATCTGCAGCAAAATTCCCGTTATTATCAATATAGGATTGCATGTACTTATCAAGGGCAGTATGGCTTAGGCTATAGAAGTATGATGCAGTGACGTACATGAAAACCATTCTTTGGAAAGCATGATAGTTTTAAAAACAAGTGTACACTATTTCTTAAGTACATGCCTCCAGTGTCCATCCAGGACATATCACATGATCCATTGTCTACAGCCAAGCCCTAAAATACAACCAAATTTGCTCCAGTCCCTCAGAGAGAGACAAACACCTAAAAGATCTTTATCAAGCATTCTTAAAACTATAATACCCACCTGGGGAAGTGAGGAAACAGATTGACAAAGCGAGACGGGTACCCAGAAATCACCTACTACAGGACAGGCCCCACAAGGAAAATAACAGAACACCACTGGCCATCACATACAGCCCCCAGCTAAAACCTCTCCAGCACCTTATCAACGATCTACAACCTATCCTGGAAAATGATCCCTCACTCTCACAGACCATGGGAGACAGGCCGGTCCTCGCTTACAGACAACCCCCCAACCTGAAGCAACTACTCACCAGCAACTACACACCACACCACAGAAACACCAACCCAGGAACCAATCCTTGTAGCAAACCTTATTACCTACTCTGTCCCCATATGTACTCTGGCAACACCATCAGAGGACCCAACCACGTCAGCCACACCATCAAGGGCTCATTCACCTGCACATCTACTAATGTGATATATGCCATCATGTGTCAGCAATGCCCCTCTGCCATGTATATTGGCCAAACCTGACAGTCCCTACGAAAAGAATAAATGGACACAAATCGAACATCAGGAATGGTAGCATACAAAAGCCAGTAGGTGAACACTTCAATCTCCCTGGACATTCTATAACATATTTAAACGTCACTATTCTTGAACAAAAAAACTTCAGAAATGGACTTCAAAGAGAAACAGCAGAACTAAAATTCATTTGCAAATTTAACACCATTAATTTGGGCTTGAACAGGGCCTGGGAGTGGCTGGCTCATTACAGAAGCAGCTTTGCCTCTCCTAGAATTGACACCTCCTCATCTATTATTGGGAGTGGACTACATCCACCCTGATCAAATTGGCCCTGTGAAGACTGGTTCTCCACTTGTGAGGTACTGCCTTCTCCTCATGTGCCATTATATAATGCCTGCATCTGTAACTTTCATTCCATGCATCTGAAGAAGTGAGGTTTTTTACCCACGAAAGCTTATGCTTAAATTAATCTGTTAGTCTTTAAGGTACCACCGGACTCCTTGTTGTTTTTATTCCAAAATGTGCTTGATCTGTCTGTCGATGGGAGCTGAGGCCACCGTGTGCTTCAAGGCATCAGGACCATAGCATGACAAGAACATAGTGAAAGATTCCTTACCATTGAAAAGCGGTGTAAATTCATGCACATGTGAAGATTCTTGATACTGACAATGATGCAGTTTTGTTACTTTTGTGGAGGCATATCTCCTTGTGAGCTGTTTAGCTACCTTGCTCTTTACCTTCTCAGCCCTAAAAAGGTAGAGTAATTAATTTATTTTATAAATGTCAGTGGTGTTTTTATGCTGCTGCTTTCAATTGATTGTTAAACTACTAATTTACAGATCTTCGCTAAGTGAATGCAAACAAATTCTGTTCCTCAAAGCTTTGCTAATATACAATGCTCAAATTTTAATTTCCAGTCCATCTTAGATTATGGTGATGAAAAACAATATTTAATCCCTCGTTAACACATGAATAAGCCGAAACTGTCATTTTCCACCGAACAATAACGGGATTATCTCAAGAACTGTCAGTTTATGTGAAAACATTATGTTGCCCAAATTTTCATAAAAATTAGCAGTGGATAATATTCAAGATCAGAGCAATGGAAAGAGGAAAAGCTGCATTCATGGTAATAAATATTCATATTTGTCTGCTCAGGAGATGAAAATCTAATCAAGGGGCTATTGATGTGCAGGCTCTTTTTTAACCAAGATGTTTCATCTAAATTGGGTTTGATATGGAAATTAGTCTCACTCCAAGTCCTCCAGGCCATGAGCATGCTGGGATAACACTGGAGGTGTCCAGTGAATCAGATGTTGCTGCTGGCATCTGCTGCTGCAGACAACAAATAAAATAAAATAAATAAAATAAAAATAATGTCTCAATGGTCAACCTCCCAGTAGCTTAGGGTGATTTCTTTTAAACACTTTAATTTTATCCCAGTTAAATCCTCAATACTGCAGGGTTAAAAATGTCTGTGTTTTTTGCTCTTGTTGACAATTACCATAAATCAGAAGACACTCTGCACGAAGCTTAATGAAATATGTATGATTTAAAAATGGGAAGAAAACTGCAATATGTTGCTGTAGGAGTGTGTGTATGTATATGTGCAACCTGAAGTGGTGCCACTTTTTGCTTGGTTTTTGTAGGCCTTGAATTGCACTGAATTAAGCAGCAAGCTAATTAGAAGCCATAATATGTTTTTTTTACAATAAAAATAAATTAAAATATTATATTAGAAAAATGCATCTTAGTTTATCCTAAATGTGTGGCAGGTATGTTTTAATATTTATTAAAATGTTCATTTAAAGGATATTCCTTAATAGTATATCACGTGTCTAGGTGGTTGGCACAGTGGTACCTCTCCGGTATCACTGTTGTCATCCATGCTGCCCTTTGTGCATGAAACACTCTTACAAATATCTGTTTCTCAGCCCTCCTCTCTCACATAATTCAAATAATTTCCTAAAATACACTTCTAAAGTATTGCCTACAATGAAATTTCTTTGCATTATAAATTTTAAAAAAGTAAAGCACAGCCAACATACACACCTATGCTGAGAAACCATGTAATTGTATATCTGTAATGCATGTCCTTCCTTGCGCTTCCTGGTTTATTTTATTGCCTCTTTTTTTTTTATTAAGTCCAACATTAAGTCCCCGATTCTGCGATTGACTGCATGCAGGTGTACCCTGGCCTGAAGATTGTTTGAAGCAGGGAGCCCTGTTTTCTCTGAACTGTCTAGCACACTTGTAGGTGCTTTTAGATACTAAATAATAGTATCTAAGTACTACCATAGCACACATGAGTAATTGAGTGATTTCAATCCTTCTAGGACCCAAAAGAATGTAGATTGATTTATTTGATTCCTGAAGAAATCATCCTCAAAAATTACATAAATTTGGGGTACTTTCAGGTGTTGTATCATGAGCATTCAACTACATTGCCATAGCAAGGTGAGAAAAAGATGGAATACAGATAAAAAGAGAATACTCTGAAAGAAAATATGTTGTTTCTTGTTGAGCTAGGGCGACAGGTACAAATGCTAGTGACAGTCTGAATAACTGCTTATTGAAATGTCTTCTTCCCATTGAGCAAGACCTACATCAGATAATAATATGGTAATATCCCTAGTATATTTTCTGTATTCCAGTTAATATGCAAATAAGTCATTGATGGGTAAGTGTAAGCAGCATGCAAAATGTGGTGTGTAGGTATTGGCAGAGCTGCCATCTTCTATTATACAATCTGTGCTGGCTCCTTTGTCCAAAATGTTTTTCAGAGACTTTTTCTTTTTAATGAATTCCCTTGCCAACTGTGCAGGAGGAAGAGGTGGGAGGAAGCAAGCATGTGGTATGTACAGCAGATGGATCAGCATACAGGTGTCTGGCACACAGGTGTTTTCATTTTCTATTTGCCAGGTAGTCAACAGTAGCCAGATATTTTCTGGGGATTCCCTGTAATTATTGCTGAATGAAAGTGCTATCCATTCCTTCTGTTCCTACCACCTAGTACTAGCTATGTCTATTTCCACTAGCATTACTGCACCTGCTAGGAATAATCCATTTAAACTACAGGAATGCTTGGACAAGAATTGCCGTTTGTTTTCACTCTACCTCTTCCTATTCTGTTTCTTTTATTCTTCTCTGGAACAGGTGAGTGGCAGATTATTTGGGCTGGGATTAGACAGGTACCACCTGCTGCAAGTTCTTTAATTTTTGCTACCTTTACAAAGCTCTTGGTTTTGATTTTGATTTAATAACATTTTGTTGGAGGAGAAACAGAATTCTGATCATTTAACAAGTAACTATGCCCATGGTAGATAAATATCTAGAGCAGCGATTCTCAACCTGCAGGCCATACAGATAGTATATATATTGTGTGGCTGTGGCTCATGTAACACATAAAGAGATGCATATGTGACCCACAATGGTAGTTGAGAATCACTGGTCTAGAGAGAAATAGCTTATTATTATATCCGTAGTACCTAGGAACTCTAGTCATGGACCAGGACCCCATTGTACTGGTGCTGAACAAGCACAGAACATGGGCATTGTCCCTGCCCCAAAGAGCTTACTAAGTATAAAACAAAATGCAACAGATGGATACAGACAGACAGGGAATACAAGAAACAATGAGACATTGGTCAGCATGATAGGCTGTGCTCTCAGTACAACAGCAGCCTAACCGTTGTCCAGGTTTTTTTGTAGGCATCCTGGAAAAAGAGTTTTAAGGATGGTTTTGAAGGACGATAATGAGGTTGTTTTGTAGCTGATTACGGGGAGCTTCTCCCAACCATGAGGGGCAGCATGAGGGAGAACACAAAGTGCTTGTTTGAAAATTTAACAACTGGATGAACTTGCTGTGTTTGTTTCTACTAAAATGCCAGATGAAGTTGCTCTGAGGAGGCCAATGGACTAGTTAGATAATAATGCTAGTTATAAAGAGCTAGTAGCTTATCTAGGATTTTACAATAGGGGATGCAGAGGGTGAGGCTGATGGTGTAGTTTGGTATGCAAAGTATATTGGTATGCAAATTTGAATGCTGAAAGAAAACCATGCTGTTCTGAACCAGAGAAGCTAGTTTTTCACCCAAATAAGCCAACTTCTGCGAACGCAATATTAAAAACAAACTGACAGGATTTCATTAAGTTTTTGGGTTTCAGTGTTTTCATCCTTAGGTCTCAAAGACTGAGACTTGATCCAAACCTTGGTGTTGCCTGTGACCTTCCTGGGGTGCTTTCTCGTGTACAAACTGACTTGTTGTGTACTGCTCCTGGTTCTTCTGCTCTAAGTTCTCTACACCCTATCTGTGGGCAGCAACTAGGGTACAATCCCTTCCATCCAATTACACGCCCGACTTTAGTGAATGTCATAGCTGGGCATGGAACACTGCAGCTATAGCCCATCTGCTTAAGGGGTGATAGGGGTACCTGGTTGCCTGGAGCAACAGCAATAGCAATGGTGGGATTATGTTCCTAATGATAGATGAGCTGAGAGACTATCCAGAGTCTGTGGGACCTAGAGCAGTAGTAGCTGTGGCTATTATCTTTCCTCATTTGTGCTTTTATCTTTTTCATTTTGTTTGAGCCTGAGCTTTGTGCCAGACTAATAGCCTGTAGCAGCGGGCTGGGAAATGAAACTTTCCCTGAGATTATGGAATGCACAGAAAGTGTGAAATCTTGATGTGACAGGGCTGAACAGGTTGGTGAGGAGACAGGGTGCCTTTGAAGTGAAACTGTATCTGTACCCAATATGTCTCAATAAAAATTACAAAAATCACCCAAAAGACAGTAGAACAACATTGTCTTCCTTCAGTTCTTTGCACAAAGGAGGCATATTTTGTCCCTTTGAATTACTGATATGTTATATTAATTTACTTCTGTGGCATATGAGCATTATGTTCCTGGATGGTTATTCTTGTAGGATTGTGATTCTAAAGAGTTGTTGGGGGCACTTAGAATTGTGGACAGGCGTTTCTCAGTAAACAAACAAAATACAGCAACTTGATACACTTCAGTGCAATGAATGCTAAACTGTGACTCACCGATGAGATTCCAAGGGCTTGTGTAGGGAGAGCTGTCTAGGCATCAGGACACAGAGTTTGGTCTGTATCTGTGGCCTTTGTGGATGTGGTGAGATTGCAGATCAGAGGATTCCTCTGTCATGAGAAGACATATTGTCTATCCTTTTTGTAAAAGCAGCAAAGAGTCTTGTGGCTCCTTATAGACTAACAGACGTTTTGGAGCATGAGCTTTCGTGGGTGAATACCCACTTCGTCGGATGCATGTCCAGACTAACACGGCTACCCCTCTGATACTTCTATCCTTTTTCTCGTCCTTGTCTATCTAGTCTATTTAACCTGTAAGCTCTTCAGAGCAGGGTCTGTCTCTTACTGTATGTTCCTAGCATAATATTATTATTTAGCATTTATATTGTGTTAGCACCTAAAGGACATAATCAGGCTGGATCCTGTTGTACTAAGTGCTGTGAAAATATATTGTTGCCCCTTGGCCTGAGCAGTTAGCCAATATTCGAAGCTTTGCGGGGTTGTTTCCATTAGTAGAGGAAAGTGATTATATGACTCAGGTATATTCTTTGGTGCACTCTCGTTTATGTACAAAGAATGTCCACAAAGTCCTGTTTTCCTGAATACAGCAGGAACAAACAAGAGCTGGCAGTTTCCTTGCTCACAATTTCTAAGCTTGTCTTTCCAGCCAACCCTCTGCCCAAAAGAAGCTCTCTTTCTTGTATGCTTTCCATAGCCATGGTCACACTGCTTTCTCTTGCTTTCTCCTGGCTCTCTGGTCACTTTCTGCTTTTGACACATGCACGCGCCTCCACCGATCACTGCCAGAGCCCCTGCATTATGTTCCCTGTCTTGCTCAGACCTTTCCATGTGGTCCCATGACTTACATAGTGGCTTCTGTTGTTTCAGCTATCTTACTCCACAAAGAAGCTTAATTGCTTCTCCCATTTAGTCTAAATGAAAGATGACTAGTATGCCATCAGCTTCAGTGAGCTTGGTGATTGCCCATAGATCAAAGACAGACTTGCTGGTAGCCATTAACACTTTCCAGCATAACAATATAATACATAAGAATCTCTGTCCCAAATTGCTTATAATCTTAAAGACAAGACTTAAAAAGTTGGGCCTTTAATTTTAGTTGAGGCCTCTGGAATATTCTTTAATACAAATAATAGATAATCAAGATGAGCTTCGGGATCTGTAATCTGGATATGATCTGTAGTCTGCACGGGCTTGCACCTCCAGAAATGGGGACTACAGGCCACATTATAAAACTGTCCGTTTTATTTGCCCTTTAGCCTAAGCATTGAAGGTTTTATGGCTGTTCTAGATTAGATTATGGCTGTTCTAGATTAGTTTTATAGTTCATCCCAAAGGGGAAATCCCCAGCTCCCCTACCTTGTAGCCTCAGACTCCCAAATAGAAACTTTCCAAATACAAAACTAATAAAGATCTATTTCTTTTTCATCCTGTGTTGAAAAGTGACACAAGGGTGACTCTGCTGACAGCGCAGTTTACAGGGAAAGGGAAAGGTGCCTGCTGTGACTAGAGAATGATTTCTTCTTTTCTCTTTCCATTTACTTTGTGTTAAAGATCTGTGACTTCCCAGTCAGTGCAGTTTGCAGCAGGCCTTCATTTTCCAAATGAGAACAACAAAAAAGCTGTTTTTCATATTCTTGTCTTAGGGCATATACTCAGTTTGCTGCATCAAACTGTGAAAATAACGTATGGCATGGAAAGAGCCCTGTCTGATGCCAGCAGAGAGACTGTAAATGGTTCAGTACAGCCAATGCTATGCCAATTGCAATGTTGTGCGATTGTATGCAAAGAGTTACAGTTCTGCACAAATGCCACTAGAAATCCCCATGAGCCCCAAATCTAAGGGCTATCCTATGAGAAACATATGTATAAAGTATCAGAGGGGTAGCCGTGTTAGTCTGGATCTGTAAAAGTGGCAAAGAGTTCTGTGGCACCTTATAGACTAACAGACGTATTGGAGCATGAGCTTTCGTGGGTGAATACCCACTTCGTCGGATGCATGTAGTGGAAATTTCCAGAGGCAGGTATAAATATGCAAGCAAGAAGCAGGCTAGAGATAACGAGGTTAGTTCATTCAGGGAGGATGTGGCCCTCTTCTAGCAGTTGAGGTATGAACACCAAGGGAGGAGAAACTGCTTTTGTAGTTGGCTAGCCGTTCACAGTCTTTGTTTAATCCTGAGCTGATAGAGTCAAATTTGCAGATGAACTGAAACTCAGCAGTTTCTCTTTGAAGTCTGGTCCTGAAGTTTTTTTGCTGCAGGATGGCTACCTTTAAATCTGCTATTGTGTGGCCAGGGAGGTTGAAGTGTTCTCCTACAGGTTTTTGTATATTGCCATTCCTAATATCTGATTTGTGTCCATTTATCCTTTTATGTAGGGACTGTCCAGTCTGACCGATGTACATGGCAGAGGGGCATTGCTGGCATATGATGGGGTATATTACATTGGTGGACGTGCTGGTGAATGAACCGGTGATGGTGTGGCTGATCTGGTTAGGTCCTGTGATGGTGTCGCTGGTGTAGATATGTAGGCAGAGTTGGCATTGAGGTTTGTTGCATGGATTGGTTCCTGAGTTAGAGTTACTATGGTGCGGTGTGCAGTTGCTGGTGAGAATATGCTTCAGGTTGGCGGGTTGTCTTTGGGCGAGGACTGGCCTACCTCCCAAGGTCTGTGAAAGCGAGGGATTGTTGTCCAGGATGGGTTGTAGATCACTGATGATGCGTTAGAAAGGTTTTAGCTGGGGACTGTATGTGATGGACAGTGGAGTTCTGTTGGTTTCTTTCTTGGGCTTGTCTTGCAGAAGGAGGCTTCTGGGTACACATCTGGCTCTGTTGATCTGTTTCCTTATATCTACAATATAACTACGATACCCGCACAAGGAAATAATGAAACAGATCAACAGAGCCAGACGTGTACCCAGAAGCCTCCTACTGCAAGACAAGTTGGCGGCAGGAGGTAGGGGGACCTGGGCCACCCTACTCCACTTGGTTGCAGCCCAGGGCCCTAACAGTGGTGGGGCATCCCACCACTGGGTCAGTGAGGATCCTTCTGAAACACACTGATTGTGGCTTCAGAAAACTCAACTGGATAATGTCTGGTTTCCCTGGGCTACTTCCTACCCCTACCTGGTCGTAGGTTTCATCACTCATGGGCCCTCAGGGTACTCGGCAACTGGCAGTTCCAGCAGCTCCTCTGGGTATTCGCCGGGCAGCAGCTACCCTGGATACTTGCCGGGCAGCAGCTCCTCTGGGTGTTCCTCCTGAGGCAGGGGTTGATACATCTAAGACCCTGGTTCGGGGCCAGCAGCAAGGCAGTAGCATCCAGCTCCTTCGTTGGCTCTCCCTCAACTGAGCTAGAGGCCCTGCCTCTTATACTTTCTGTTCTGCCCCTCCACTTCCGGTGCAAGGAGTGGGCCCAGCCTGGCTTTGCCCACCAGTGCATAGAGAATGGTTCCTCCCTGTCTGCATCAGAGAGAGGACAGTCTGCTTTGCTACACTTACAAATTTGTGTCTGTAGACAACAGATGTAATTGCAGTATAAATCACCCATTTACTGGAGAAGCTGGGACTGGGACGCTGCTCCTTCCTTTCTAAAGTCACATCTGTAATACTTGAACCAAAGGAGAAATAGTAGTATTAGATCTCTCATTCTCTCTCTGGACCAGCCACTAGAGGGAAACATGCCATGCACATTGTGAAAGCAGTGAAATATGTTTCAATGTGATTTTAGCTGTGTTCGTTGTAGTTAGTTTGCTTTACAAGGACAAGGAGTAATGATTTTAGATATGGCAAGGTTATTTGCTCAAACTTTTTACAGAACACAAACATTTCAATAAGACTGAATAGCTGGTGGAAAAAATATTGTTTTTCTATCGTCGTATCTTTTTCCAGCAAAGTTACTATACTCAGACCTTAGTCCATCCCGTGCTTTGCTGCACATTGGGCTACCCACAGGGCTGGCTCCAGTTTTTTTGCTGCCCCAAGCAGTGACAAAAAAATTAAAAAAATTAAAAAGCTGATTGAGCTGCTGCCGAAGTGCCGCCAAAGAGGAAGAGACGGACTGAAGGACCCGCTGCCGAATTGCCGCCAAAGACCCGGACGTGCCTGCCGCCGAATTACCGCTGAAGACCCGGACGTGCCATCCCAATAACGGACGGAGTGCTGCCCCTTTCTATTGGCTGCCCCAGGGACTCGCTTCCTTCGCTGGTGCCTGGAGCCGGCCCTGGCTACCCACATTTGCCATCCTTGCTTGTCAACTGCCCTTCTCTCCAAATCTTCCCATTTCATGTTGAGGTGCTTGATGTCGGTCAGAACTGTTCATTTAAATGTTATTCACGGTCTTCCTCTCTTTTTCGTGCGTTTTCTGGCTCCCATTCAAGGACGGTATTTGTTAAGCATTCTTTTTCCATTCTCAGTACATATCCCAGCCACTGATGTCTTCTTTGTAGATTATTTGTGAGAAGGTGCCTGTCCAGTAATTTTTCTGACTTCTTCATTTGTCTTCCCATCTCTAGTTAATATACTACTTTACTTTTTTTCATTTGGAACAAATAGTCCAGTGCAAATGTTTCTTAAAAGATCTCAGTGACATCAGCTTAGTATTCCTAATCAATATACAATAACAATCTGCTGTGTACATAACAGAGAAAAAAGATGATTGGTTACAGATATTTTAGTTTCAAGTTTCTGTCTTATGCCATGATATTTTAAGGTGGGAAAGGTGATAAAACAGATACCAAAGATGGCAGAATAGCAGCTCTGCTCATAAATATGTGCTAGCAGATGCTCTTTGCTGATTTTCAGAGGTCCAAACTTTACTCAACTGATTCGTCCCATGTTTTGATATATAATACAGCATATTAAAACTTCAGCAAACTATAAATGCAGGATTCCAGCGCTCAATGATATTATACCAAAGGCTAATAAATGTACAACCCCCTCCCAAAAAAACCAAACCCAACTATTGTACTTCAGGGTTTGAATCTTTCAGGATATATTAGCCTGCTTGATGGGTTTTTTCCCAGCCAAACACCATGTAGTCAGCATTTATCCTCACCTCCTATAAAATTAATCAGAACAGAAATTCCTATGTCATCAGTGTGACTGCAGATATCTGGGGGATGGCAGGGAGAAGAAAATCACCTTTGTCTAGTAATTCTTAGTCAACCAATGTGCACTTCTTATCAAGAATTACCTGGCAACTGTATGCTGCCATTAGTTGAAGTATAGTGATTAGTTAACAGTCCATGGCTTCACAGGTTACAGTTTGTACAATTATCTTAAAGTACTTAGTGTTTGATTTCTTCTGAAAACCCTTCCTCACATGGAATTTTGAATAATACAAGATTGGATCATGGCTGTTGATTATCACTTAGTTTTCTATTTAGCAAGGGAATCTTTTTTTCTTTTATATTTACTGTTTTTCAGATGATTTCAATGGGCTTTGGATCAGGCTCTATATGAATGCATTTAAGATCATGCATTTATAAAAGCAAAAGATCAGATGCCAAGGGGTAGATTGTGCCCAGCCCTGTCTGGGGGCATAAGGGATTGAAGGGTGCAAGCAGCTTTCCCTAACCATCTAACCCCATTGGCTCACCTTTCAGGGGAGAGGCGCAGTTTCACCAGGGAGCACAGATAACACATCTGGCTAGTACCAGTGGGCCAGCCTCCCAAAAGGAGGCATGTGGCCCTGCGCTGCTCCACACCAACCAGCAGAGCGGCACCCTTTAAAAGGCTGTGATGGAGCTGCCCCTGCACTGTGCATTCCTCTCGAGTTTTGGGGGAAGTCTTGGCTTTTTCACACAGAATTCCTCCTGGGATTCCTTCTGCAGCATGGACCTTCCTCAACCCAACCCAGTGTCTTAAAAGACATAATCCACCTGCTGGGGTAATTAGGAACATAAATTCTGTTTTCCTATACCTATTTGGTCCTGCTTTGAGCAGGGGGTTGGACTAGATGACCTCCTGAGGTCCCTTCCAACCCTGAGATTCTATGATTCTATGATTTCAGACTCTACTGAAGCTAACATAGGATGTGGTTAGTACCATATGAAGCTTTTCAGGCTATTTCTGCAGGCATTGAGAAGAAAGAGAAATTTGTTTGTTTTGGTGTTTTATTTTTTCGGAGGTGTTCTGATACTACCTCAGTGAGGGCTGTATAAGTGGATGGAGAGAGAGATGTGAAGTACTGGACATAATAAAACACTTATATTGTGCACTCGGAATGAAAATGTATTGCACATTCTGTGCACTAAACACTGAAAAAGTCACCTGCTGTAATTTCTAGATAGTACACGCCAAATTTCTATACATCACACATTTACATTTCATTATTCCATAGTGACATATTGAGTGTGTTATTTAGAGTAGGATAAATTTGTTTCATGTTGAAATGGTTAATTATTTAAGGTGCTCTTATATGGGAACTGAATAAAAGTTGAGATGATAAACAGAACAAAAACTGAGCCAGCAACCAAATTGTTTCAAGCTTTGATCTCATTAGCAGGGTCAGGCCCAATTAATACTATGAAGGGACACTTTCAAAGACAATTTAAGGTTGCTGCTGCTGTGATTTCTGAATAGCGAACACAGAGGCTGGTTCAGGAAGACATGATGATATATATGACTGCTGAATTATTTCCTTGTATGATATCTAATGTAAGCTTCAAATATGCTTCACTCAATAACATATGAATTTTACCATGCACGTACATTTCATTCTATCTTGCACAGAAAATCATTAGGCAGGATTTCAGCAGGTTTAACAGTGTCATATTACAATGTAGCAAACCCAGGACACAGTGATTCTACAATATGGGAGCTGCTATACCCAACTAAACAGCATTTTTCATGTTTCCATCTCTTCCCCTGACTTAGCTGCTTCAAAATGAAGTTATTTGTTTGTTTCTTGTAGGGAGCAATGTAGTTGAATATTGACTTAAGAGCCTATTCAAATATTCTTTTTATTTAAATACGTACAGTGATCACATTTAAAGCTGCTCATCAGTCCAGTTGGAGGAGCTGTTGCCATGCTATAAGCATGTTAGTTGTTTTTTTAATTGCCTTTGTAGAATATAAACCATATTTGAACGTGGAGGGGGAGAGAGGGTTTGATTCTGACTTTGGCGGCTGCATTTTTACACTGGTCTAAGTCCAACTGATTTATGTGGAGTTACTCCTAACATAAACTGTTTTTAGTGTGACAAGAATCTGGACCAGGCACACTTGACCCTTGTACCTGTATTCAGATATGCTTCTTATTTGTTCATAATAGGCAGTTTTAAAATTCCAGTAGGCGGCTTGGAGCCGCCGACACCATTTTGAGTGCAGGCTCCGTGCCAACAGTGCCATTCTCATGGGATTGTACAAAACCCAGTGCTCTGCAGCCTTGTTTCTTAAATGACAAAGCTTTAGCACAGCTATCTTGGCATTTATCTTATCTTATCTTTTTCCAGTTCTGTATAAATATGTTATTGTACTATTAAATAACTTGTGTATGTTAGTTCCCTGTGTAGGTGGTTCACTTTGCCTGCTACAAATTGCTAGAGAATCTTTTTAATTCCCATGTATATTGCAATAGTCCCTAGAGCCCCAATCAGTGTCCACTAATATTGGGTGTCTCCGTTTTTTATTGCCTAACTTTAGACACCTGTTTGTCTCAAATTGGATTCCTAAAAACTGAGACAACCAAAACTGATAGATATTTTTGAAAATGTAGGTCTGAGTTACCCAAAAAAACCTTTAAGGACCAGGTCATCTAAAATTAGAGCTTGATCAGTCATTCATCTGGGGGTTGCACCTTGTTCACTTGGCCAAATCCCTGTTGGCAGCCGTCTCATGAGTAATAGATCTTACATCCAGTAGTGACTTCCTTGGTTTGCTAACACAATCTTATCTGTTAGACACCGTATTGCATATTAAAGGACTCATCTCCAGAAGAATTAGGCATGAGATCACCACCTCATTTCATCACAATAGTGTTTCGGTCCTAACAATCTCTGTCTTAAGCCCCTGCCAGCAGCATTGGTGTCTAATGGGAGTTGTAGTGTATTACAACTATACAGCTATATCATAGGAACTCTAACCAGATGATCAGCCAGAAAAATACCTTGCACCATCCCGTTGTTTACCAAAGAAGGTTCCAATGAGAGAAATCCCTAGGTGTAGGGCTTTTTAACCTAGGATCAAATGCTGTGGTTGGATGAACAGCTAGTATTCCTCTTGAAGTCAAAGGGAACCTTGAGTTTGCATCCAAGGGTGGAATTTTGCTCCTAGGCAGAGCTGGTCCTTCAATGAGGCCTGCAAAGCTAAGCTCAAAATAAATAATTTTCTCCTGGTTGTTACACATGACAATATGAAGACTTGCCAGTTATTGTAGTTCCCACTATAATGATAAAGTCCTGTTGCAATGAATACATCATGTATATGTCTGAAATGTCAATGAAACTAACTGAAAATGTCTAGCTATATTTTAACTTTGGTTTTATTTAAACGGTTTAAATAGTTAACATTAAAAAGTTTAAATAGATCAGTCTTTTTCAGACAAGTTTCTTATTAACACTCCATGTATGTATGCATTGCAACAGAACTTTATCATTATAGTGAGAAGAACTACTGGAAAAGTGAATGAACGCCCACCAACTCAAAAGATGCCTACTGTAAGTTTTCTGGTTTTTTTTTAGATACATTAGGGAAATAATATCCTATACAGTATGTAGTCAAGAAAAGGCAATACTAATATTAGAAATATTCTATACATCCACTTACATTTTTCCCTATGTCGATATGTGCAAGCATGTTGCAATTTTGTAATCAGAAAGGCAGAATACTGTGCAGCACATATAGGCGACAAAGACACACCCACATGCTTGAATACCAGTTTGGAGTCAGATTTTCTGTTTTGAGTTACATTGGTGCCACACTACTGGAGTTAGTGGAATTACAATGATGCAACTGAGACCAGAATCTGGTCTACAGATAAAAGAAGGAACTTAAAATACTCCTATTCTTGACAGTGTCAAGCCATGTACAAGATCTGCAGAGGAAACAGAAGATTGATGCATGTGAATACAACAGATCAGAATAAGAACTTCAAATAATCACACACAAGAAGAGTTAAACAAAAATATAACGTGTTTACTGTCTCATCATTGATATCAACTTCCTTTTGTAAAGATTTTCTGAATCATAACACTCTGGTAGTTTAACTTTCATATTGAATCTAGCCCATCTCTGTAATTATCTTCTTGCTGGTGAAGCTTCTCTATCAACGGTATGTTTTATCCCTCACTCCATGCGGTTAAAATTTGTTTCTGCCTCTTGCAGTTGGTAGCTGATGCTTAATAAACATACACACTGTTTAAATAATAAATAAAATAAAAAGAGTATCCACTGAGAATATAAATGATCCTTATCCCTTAATTTTTCAAAATTGTAACATGCATCTTAATATTCAGAGGAGCATGGATCATGAATCAGAATGTGATTTCACTATTTTTATGCTAGCAGTACTGTTAGAAAGCAACTGAACTGCACTATACAAAAGCAGGATTTCTCTGATGTTTCTGCAGTATCAATTCAGCATCAATAAAGTTGAGCCAGCTACCCTTTTCTTTTCTTAACAGAAGGTAAATTATCCAGCCCAAGGTATGAAATTATGTTTATATCCTAACAGAAAGAAGCTGGTTCTTAATCTAAGAGGCCATTTAATTTATGTACCTTAATTGGCACGTTTTTTCTCCTGCTTTTGCAGTAGTTGTATAAAAGCTGCTTCATGTCAATCATTGCAACACTGTTTGAGACTAGAATCCTTTAAGGTTAAATCATTCTGGACCGCCTTGAAAAGATATACACAACCACAGGAACAACTCTTGTGAAAGACATCAGCACGTAGTAAAAAAAAAATAGGTGGCACAAAGCAGCCTTCAGGTATCGCTAGACAGTAGTCGGGACAGTATGTCTAGGCATACTCAAGATAGCTTTGATAGAGCTAGCTCACTAAAAATAACAGCATAGCCAGGGAGGCACAGGAGGTGGCACTGGCTAATAGCCTGAGTACATACCTAGGGTCGCAGGTAGGATGATACTCAGGCAGACAGCCTAAGCTGCAGCCTGTGCGTCTATGCCAGCTCTGTTCCACCCTTCCCAGTGTATCTGGAGCAGGAGGAGGTGTGAGCTGAGCATACTGTGTTCTGGCAATCTGGCAAGGGGTGTTGCAGGCAGCCGGAAGTTACAGCAGGCTGCTGTAACTTTAATGACTAGTTTAAAAAAAACCCAGCAGTACCTGGGATCCAAGGAGCACCTAGGTGGCTTAAAATCATCTTTGTCCCCTCCTCTCCACAGCTGTGCTTAGCAGCGCTCTGGTACATCTCGTAACTGGGGCCTTAATTGCTTGGCCTGGACCATGCTTTGATCCTCCTTTTGGACATTTTAAAGCAATGAGGTAGGAGATGAAGTGGAAAATAATGTCTCTCAGTTAAGATTTCCTTATATGATAGTTTATCCCTGCAAAATCTATTCATTTGTCAGGGATGAAGAGATTTCCTCACCAGGAAGCAGCTGAACTTCCTAGGACACCCTGAGGAGTCTCGCTGCTTCCTCACACAAGAGTCATAAAGCACAAATCTGGGGAGAAAACCACATCTCTGCTACTACGAATTACTTGTAGTACAGCAGCTCCTAGGGTATGTCTACACTGCAAGAAAAGACGCGAGGCGTGGCTGTGGCTGGCCCTGAACAGCTGACTCAGGCTTGTGGGGCTCAGGCTGAGGGGCTGTAAAATTGCAGAGTAAAAGTGCTGGAGTCTGGCTCTGGGGCTGAAGTGGGCTCCTGGAGTCCAGGCTCCAGCCTGAGCCTGAACGTCTACACTTCTATTTTTAGCCCCTGAGCCTGAGCCCTGCAAGCCTGGTTCAGCTGAGCTGGACTCTCAGACTCGGTGCCGTGGGTTTTTTATCACAGTGTAGACATACCCCGGAGGCTCCAGCAAGGATCCCCATTATGCTAGATGCTGTATAGGCACAGACAACAGATGGTAGGAGAAATAGCCACAAAGAAGTTAAATGATTTTCCCAAGGTCATACAGCAGTTCAGTGGCAGAGCCAGGAATAGTGCCTACGTTAGCTGAGCCCTAGGCCAGTGCCCTAGCCATTGGATCCAGCTGACAATGGACTCTTGTTGTGCTGTTCATAGCAGGCAGCAGTGTTGTTATCACAGCAGAGAGAACTCTCGGCTTGGTGATCATGGCTTCCTCTGCAGTGCTCTCCCATTCCTGGGCCGCTACTCGTGACCGTGTAGATGGGCAACTTGCACGCACTAAAAATCGCTTGTGTGAGCCTTATAAAAAAATTTTTTCGCTCTGCATCCCTCCCATCCCAGCACGTTCTCTCCTTTCCAAAGTCTGCACTGAGATGAAGTGATCCACAGTTCTATACGGTGGGGCACTTGTGGACCGCTCCTCTGAATCTGCCTTTGGGAGCCAAACTCAAGCGCTGTCTTCCTAGCCCTGATTCCCCACCGCCTTGCACCTCATGACATCATTTACTCCTGTGCTCCGAGATGATAGTGGCAATTTTATACACACAAAAAGTCACTGCAGTAGGAGGACTGGATACTGGGTCTCCCATATGAGTGCTCTGACTCCTAGGCTACAAAACAATTCTCATGTTTGCTCTTGAGCTCTCACTCTGGCCCAGGGGTGGGACAACTTTTTGGTCCGAGGGCCACATCATCGTTGCGAAACTGTGCCTCCCGAAACAGCCTGTGCCCCCCCCTCCCACTTCCCGCCCCCCTGACTGCCCCCCTCAAAACCTCCAACCCATCCAACCCTCCCTCTCCTTGTCCCCTGACCGCCCCCTTCTGGGATCCCTGCCCCTAACCGCCCCTGGGACCACACCCCCTATCTACCGCCCCCGCTCCCTGTCCCCAACTGCCCCGACCCTATACACCCCCCTGCCCCCAGACAGGCCCCCCGGGACTCCCATGCCTATCCAACTGCCCCCTGCTCCCTGACTGCCCTGACCCTTATGCACACTGCCACCCCTGACAGCCCCCACCCGGGACTCCCATGCCTATCCAACTGCCCCCTGCTCCCTGACTGCCCTGACCCTTATGCACACTGCCACCCCTGACAGCCCCCACCCGGGACTCCCATGCCTATCCAACTGCCCCCTGCTCCCTGACTGCCCTGACCCTTATGCACACTGCCACCCCTGACAGCCCCCACCCGGGACTCCCATGCCTATCCAACTGCTCCCTGTCCCCCAACTTCCCCCAGGGCCCCTTGCCCCTTATCCAACCTCCCCGCCCCCTTACCATGCTGCTCAGAGCAGCAGGAGCTCACAGCCCCGCTGCCCGCACTGCCCAAGAGGAGCAGCGGGCCAGAGTGCTGGCAGCACGGCGCGCTGAGGCTGAGGGGAAGGGAGGATGGGGGTGGGGCCGGGAGCTCAGGGGCTGGGCAGGGTGGTCCCGCAGGCTGTAGTTTGCCCACCTCTGCTCTGGCCCCATGACTTTTTTTAAATGATTTATTCTCAGTTAAACACATCAGAATATCCCATAGCCCAGTGGTTAGAGCACTCCCCTGAGAGGTATCAGATCCCTGTTCAAATGCCTTCTCCCCCTCAGTTGGGAGGGGGACTTGAACCAGGGGTCTCCCACCTGCCAACTGAGTATCCTAACCCCAAGGCTAAAAGTTATGAGGGAGCTCATTTTCCCTCTGCAGCTTCTTGCAAAAATGGCAGCAGTGCCTAATGCCAAGAGATGGTTTGCAACTCAAAATCCCAAACAGAGGACGGCATCTCCATGTAGCCTGGATTCAGGCATCTATCTCTGAGAGCGGGGCTGGGATTAGCACACACCCCACAGTTTGGCACCTCCATTGGCTAGATTAGGTGAGGAACCACCTAGCATGTACTGGTTTCACCGTGGTAGCCGTGATAGTCTATATCAGCAAAAAGAATGAAGAGTACTTGTGGCACCTTAGAGACTGACACATTTATTTGGGCATAAGCTTTCATGGGCTAAAACCCACTTCATCAGATGCATGCAGTGGAAAATACAGTAGGAAGATATATATAAACACAGAGAACATGAAAAAATGGATGTTGCCATACCTACTCTAATGAGACTAATGAATTAAGGTGGGCTATTATCAGCAGGAGGGAAAAAAACTTTTGTAGTGATAATCAGTATGGCCCATTTCAAACAGCTGACAAGAAGGTGTGAGTAATAGTAGGGGGGAAATTAGCATGGAGATATAGTTTTTAGTTTGTGTAATGACCCATCCACTCCCAGTCTTTATTCAGGCCTAATTTAATGGTGTCCAGTTCTGCAGTTTCTCGTTGTTGACTTTTTTTGTAGAAGAATTGTGATTTTTAGGTCTGTAATTGAGTGTCCAAGGAGGCTGAAGTGTTCTTCGACTGGTTTTTGAATGTTGTAATTGTTGACGTCTGATTTGTGTCCATTTATTCTTTTGCGTAGAGACTGTCTGGTTAGGCCAATGTACCTATATATATCTTCCTACTGTATTTTCCACTGCATGCATCTGACGAACTGGGTTTTAGCCCACGAAAGCTTATGCCCAAATAAATTTGTTAGTCTCTAAAGTGCCACAAGTACTCCTCATCCTTCTAGCATGTACTGTTTTTTTGTGAATCCCATTGTGAGGCGTCATCTTTCCCCATTCATTGTATAGGAGTGTAGGTGCTGAACTCAGGCTTTGGGAATACCAGTGATTTTTCTAGGTGCCTAAAAGTTAGTAAATTAATAATTGGCTCTGGAGCACGAATAGTGCATGAAACAAAGAGCTATATTTATGAATATGTTGTGTAGCATTTTAAAGAAAAATGTAAAAATATTTATATATGTTAATATATGTTCATTTATTTACTCCAGTACCTGCACTGGGTGAACTCCACTAGGCTTTGCGTCATTTCTAGTACATGTGGTGAGGGGTATATTTTTCTCCTTTTAAATGCATTTTCTGTTTTCATTGGCAAAAGAAGAAGGGTGTGAATCAGAAGGGTGAAAGAATCATATTTGTTTTTTTCCAAAGGAAAATCTTTAAAACAAACAAACAAAAAACCCATACTATTTTGGAAACGTCTATTCACAATATTGTGTGTGTGTGTGTATACACAGTACAGTATGTTCCTCTGTTCCTCTGTGTGTGTGTGTGTCTGCGTGTCTGTGTGTATACAAAGCAATGTAATAGTTTACATGAATTTAAAGCTATCCCATAAAACTGAAGATCAGGCCCCCTTACAATCATTAATGCTTGAAACCATCATTGCATTGTTTTCTGGTAATTATACACACCTCATATGCTGACTTTTTAAGACATTAATTGCATGATTAGTTTTATGATTTCTTCTGATTACCAATTAAGTTTACTTTTCTTTTTTCTTTCTTTTTTTTTCATACATACCATTAGTCTTTATAGTGCTCCTTTTTTAATTTCTCACCTAGCAGGGGTTCTCACACATTGGAAGACTGCATTATCCACTCAATAAACAGAGAGAGTTTAATTTTCTGTGTAAAGTATTGGTGTGGACTTGGAAAGATGATGTTTCAGATATTATGCTATTGAGAGTGACATTTAATTTTACAGGGAAAAAATCTTGTTTTTCCCTGTCATAACAATGTTCACAGAGCATGATTTTAAAGATGTGTAGAGACCAAATCAAGTGATTCTCTGTCTGCTGGCTTAGTTGAAGTTGTCACATCTTCCTTTTTCCCCAACATGGATTGCCAGCTGCTCTTCCATTCCATCTCAGTAATTTCCTTTATAAAGCTCTGTGTGTGTGTGAATATACTACTATATCATACATATAGTACATCTCTACCCTGCTATAATGCGGTCGTGGGGAGCCAAAAATCCTTAACGCGTTATAGCTGAAACCCCATTATATCGGGGTAGAGGTGGCAGGGCTCTGGCAGTGATTTAAAGAGCTCCGGGCTCCGAAGCACCACCCGAGCCCTGCTGCCGCAACCCCGGGATAGCGGCAGCAGGGCTCCAGCGGTGATTTAGAGGGCCCTGGGCTCTCTGCAGCGGCCGGAGTCCGGGCCCTTTAAATCTCCGGTGAGCCGCGCTGCTGCAGATCCGGGGTAGCAGCGGCAGGGCTCCAGCGGTGATTTAAAGAGCTCCAGGCTCCAGCCACTGCAGGGAGCCTGGGCCCTTTAAATCGCCAATGAGCCCCCCTGCCGCAGCCCTGGGATAGCGGCGGCAGGGCTCCAGTGGGATTTAAAGGGCCCAGGGCTCCCTTTAAAGCGCCGCCTGAGCCCTGCTGCTGCAGCCGCAGGGTAGCGGCAGCAGGGCTCCAGCGGTGATTTAAAGGGCCCGGGGCTCCCCACAGGAGCCGGAGCCCTGGACCCTTTAAAGCACCACCAGAGCCCTGCTACTACCGTGCTGTACGTGAACCCTTGTTATATTGGGTCACGTTATAGCGGAGTAGAGGTGTATATATGTGCATAAATAATATTTTAAAAGAATCAGCAAAGAAATATGTGATTAGTGGGACTACATGATTAAAACTATGAATGATTGAATTCCAGCTAATTCACGGCCTTGATCCTGTCAGATACTGAGAATTTTCATCTCCCATTGGACCTGAATGCCTCCATCTTTCAAAGACGTATGAATCTGTTTAAGCACAAGTAGTCGTGGTGACTTCAATAGGAGTACTCACATATGTAAAGTTAAGCACACATGTATGTATTTGCAGGATTGGAGACTAAGATATTACATAGAAAACTAGACCCTCAAAATAATGTTTGATTCTCTGTGATTATCACAATTGTATATATTTATATATTTATAACAATAAATATCCTTTGCTGATTATTGTATATCTGTGTGTGTGTGTGTGTGTGTGTGTGTGTGTGTGTGTGTAAAATATTTGGGAAAACATGGTCAATAATAAATGTACATGTTTTAAAATACCTATTCCCATCTTTCCAATAGGAAAGCAAGTATGTTCAATAATCAACATAAGACAAGATGCCTAATGAAAATTAATTCAAAGCACTGCGCAAATCTTAATGCAAAGGCTGTGTGATATTGTAATAATAAGAGTTGAAGACACTGACTCATAGCCCTTCTCACCATGAGGTACTGAGTAATACAATCTGTACTGTATTGTATGTGGGGGGTTTTAGACAATCTAACATCGATTTAAGTGAGTGCACACTTCCAATTTCCTGACAGCTATGTCAGGCCAGACTTTGGGAGTTCTAGGATATCTTTAATTGGATCTTTATAGTTTATAGAAAATAAACTCCCACTTTTGATGTCGATCCTTTAAGTGGTTGCTTGCCAAAGCTGTACTGTGGATCTCAGTAAGGAAAAAAAAAGTGTCCACAGTATACCATATGTGTTCTACAAGCACCCTGCGAACAGCAAGTCAGCATGGAGAAATGTGCAAAATTGAAGGTGTTCTTGTAATAACAAGTAAGAACATCTCCAGCTCTACAAATGCTACAATTTTTTTCATAAATTGTAGGAAAAAAATACAACAAGTTCCCTGATTAATCTTTCTTTATCCGGAGTGTTTTTCCTTTTAACACACTTTTTTTTAAAAGCCCACTTAATTCATTGTTCTGCTTTCTATTGAATAATGCATGAGGTAGAGGCAAAGTCTGTCAGTCCAGAAAATACAAAGACTCTAGTAGCTGGGATGCCAGTTTTAACTGGCCTGACAAGGTCAGTAATGGATTCAGACTTTCCAGAGCTTGCAGTCTCCTTTATCTAACACCAATGGGTACTTTTAGAGATTTTATTAACCAAATATAGTTGTAAAAATAATTTGCATATTTAGAGACCCTTATATGTCTTTCTCAAAGAAATTTAATGCACATTTCACTGTTTTTATTTTAAATTTGCAAGGTTCAAAATATCTTTTTTGTAATACCAAAAAGATGATCGTATGTCTGCTTTCTCAACTACATCCACCTGACTATTCTGCCCATGGCAGCAAGATTTCCTTTTAGTAATTACAATTTTCCCTAATTATACTCTTCTGCCTTCACCATTCATGAAAAGTTGTACTTACAGCAAGTAATGAGGTAGGAACTTATGGAACCACCATAGCTGAATAAATGTCCCTGCTTCTGCTCTTTGGCAAAAATTACTTGGCTGTGGTTGTTGGAGGGAGATCTGTGAGAGATTTGAAGGAAACTAAAAAAAGGTCATCATTATGGCCTGCTTTCTTATACATTATTTTAGCAAAAAAGGCAAACATGCTTCTCTTAAAGGGTCAGGCATAATTTTCACAAGAGAAGTACTGAACATTTTTTAAGCCTCTGCTTCCACAAAATATACAAATTATCATTAATGTTCCAGAAATTCTGAGAGCATGACAAATAGTTTCATTATCCCTTCTGCTGAATGAAAATAGTGTGTGTAGGCTGCCTCTTCTCCACCTTCAGTACTCTTGATAAAATGAATGTCTCCTCTCCCAAATTCTGAAAACACTTCAATAGCCAGTTTTGATTCATGCAGGAAAAACACATATGCTATTGTTTGTGCTGTTTCCATTACAACCATGCTGCTCTAACAGCTTAGAGATCAGAGCAGCAGGAACAGAAATTTCAGAAAAGTAAAATAAAGTACTGGTCCATTTCAGAAAAGTACAGCTCCGAAACAGAGACATTCATGCTGTCACATAACATTGCGTACTCTATCGGAGTAGTGTGAGCAGAAGGACTGCACAGAGGGATGAAATACTGACAGTGAATCTGTCTGTGCCAGTATCTCTACTACATTCATCATGGTGGCATCCTGGGTTGCTGAGACTCCACCAGAGGCTCGCTGTATGCTCTTGGGCAGATCTCTTAGTGTCTCTGTTCCAGTGAACTCATCTGTAAAATGTGGACAATATCAAGAGGAAATGTTAGTTAATATTAGTACAGTATTTGGGATGTGTAAGCTGCTGAATACATTCTGCGTTATAATTCTTGGATGATGTTCAGTCAAGGTTTTTAGATGTTTCAGTGTCATTCCTTGCTGGAGGCGGGAGAGATATCTCAGTGGTTTGAGCATTGGCCTGCTAAACCCAGGGTTGTGTGTTCAGTCCTCAAGGGGGCATTTAGGGATCTGGGGATTAGTCCTGCTTTGAGCAGGGGGTTGGACTAGATGATCTCTTGAGGTCTCTTCCAATCCTAATCATCTATGATTCTATGCTAAAGAAGTTGTTTCCAGGAGCTATATAATGAATATTGGACAGTAAAGTCAGGCAGGTTGGAAATATTATGAATTTCCATCATCTGGTACAGTTCAGCATTATATTAATATACATTATCTACAAATGAATGAACCAGTCAGAAACCACCTGAATATCCCCTCAGACTGACCATGACCAAAACCTTTCTAGAAATTTAAAAATATTCAGATTTTTTTAAACCAATATATATTTATTCTCCTTGTGGTTCCTGGTTCCTGGGCACTGGACTGAAAAGAGGAAGTGCTGGAAATCTCACAAGAGGCCTTTCTGATGAGAATATTCCCAGTTCCATTTTGTAAACCCAAACACAAATGTTTGGGTGCTTATCCAAACTGAACTGAACCTCCAGAATTTCCATTCACCCATCACTAATGTTCATTCAAATCCACGTGCAAAATAGGAACAAAACTATCTCCAGTTTGCAGAAACATAACCATCCATAGCAGACAAAATGGATTAGAACTGCTATATTAGAAAAGTCCATTAGCACAGTGTAAAGTACACTTACAGTGTAAGCCACTTTGAAAAATACAGCTCCCTCAGATCAATCTAAAAAATCCTCTTATTTATAAAAACACGACATAAACTGCAGCATCGCGCTACAGCCCAGTTTTGTTAGAAACATCATTTTGAAATATGTAGTTTAACCCATAAAATCCATGGGACTAAGGAAACAGTAGTTTGTTTCAGTTATTCTCAGATGGGCTCAGTTCTGGGAGTGCTGTGCCCTGGCGCGCGCGCGCGCGCACACACACACACACACACACACACACACACACACACAGCTCTCTCTCTCTGTGCCCCTTGCAGTGCTCCTCTTCTTGCCTTGTTGCAACTGCACTTCTTGCTCCATTTTTGCTGGCCACAAGTTCACTGTACTGTCTGTCAGCTTTTTCACTGACTTGCATTCACTGTGGTGTGCAGTGTGAGTGAAGCAAAATGTGACCCATTGTCACTAGCTGTGGAGGGACAGATTTTGAAGGTGTGGCTAAAGTTAGGAAGCATGCTAAATCCTGGCGTTAAATGATCTGCTGCACTCTATGGCTGGAAGACCCCAGAATATGCAGCACAATCTTGGCTCAGTGGGATGCCAGGAAGTTGTAAGACTGAGGCTTTTGGGCCAGAAGTTCCTCATTTGAAATAGTACCGGGTTACTTTGCCTGAGAGAAGGAGAGTCAGGACAGCCAACAAGGCAAGCAACTTCCTGCCCTTCTAGTCCAATCCCCTCCCTTTTTGTTTCCATATCCTCCTAAATCCCATCACAGCTGACAGTTCACTTGTGTGTTCACCCCAGCCTGACTTGTATGACTTTAAAACAACAACAACAACATCCTGCTGCAAGGCCCCTATTCCATTCCTCACATGCATTCCAGGACTAGGCCCTAGCCATTACCAAGGGACAGTGGCAAAGACTGCTAGCGGGACTTCTGTAACAGAGAGGCCTGTAATACTCTGCTTCTACCTGCAACAACCTCAGCCTATATTCCCCAAACCCCTGTGTCCTCACTCTCCCTCCCTCACACCCACCTCACACACAGACATACACCCCACATCAGGAACAGTGGCAGGAGCTGTCAGCGGCTAAGGGGCCCATAAAATTAGTTTAATAGAATATCAGGGTTGGAAGGGACCTCAGGAGATCATCTAGTCCAACCCCCTGCTCAAAGCAGGACCGATCCCCAGGCAGATTTTTACCCCCGTTTCCTAAATGGCCCTCTCAAGGATTGAACTCCTAACCCTGGTGTTAGCAGGCCAATGTTAGTGTGCCAAAGTACAGCAAGATCAAGCTCCCAACATGGGGCTTGATCCCAGCACCCTGAGATTAAGAGTCTCATACTTGACCAACCGAGCTAGCCAGGCTGTCTAGTTTCCTTTTCCAACAACATACAGTGACCCTAAACTTCTGCTCCTGCTAATTAATGCAAGGTTATTCAACAGGAAAAATCTGATCGGATTGTGAATGATGTGCCCAACCTTACACATGGTTGTATGGTTCAGCTGGCCTTGCTTTGGCACAGCTCTGTATTTCTGGTTGTCTATTCAGTGTATCATGAGCCCAGGTTGATGATAAGGAAACTCCAGGACACTAATGCATCTTTGCAGTGTCACTGGAAGCACATCAAATCTGTCCTCCACTCCCTACACTGGCTGGCTGCCCATAGAATTTCTAATCAAGTTCAAGGTCTCAGTCAAGATAATCCATGGTCTGGGCCCAGGATATCTGAAAGACTGCCTAAAGATACAGGATGAAGACCATGGTTGACAATTATGGTCCTCTGGCTGAATGGAATGCTCTACCGTAGGGTAAAACTCATCTGTGCAAGATACAGAGCTTTCTCGGGGGCTAGTCCGAGACTGTGGAGTGAAGTGCCTAGGAACTAAAGACTATCCCAAACTTCACCAAGGCACGTTTCTTTGATTTTGCCTCCTCCAACATAAACACATAGCAACAGGTATATTTAAAAACACACCAGACCAAACTAAAATACCCTGAAACCTTACAAACCCTACCAAAACAAACATATGCTTCTCCTCCTAGTGAGAGGATGAGAGAACAAACACCATGTGACAGACATAAAAAATGTTGTTTAATGAACTAATGGCAGACCCTCAGATACTATGATGATGGGCGGGGTATAAAAAGCTGTATAGATCGGAGTGAAAGTGGTCACATTTTTTGCATTGGACTTTAGAAGCAGAAGAGGTGCCATCCCAAATGAAGCTTCATTTAAATGTACCCACTTAGTGTGCAAGTCCTAGGATACAGCTAATGTAGGAACCTCACTGGTTCACAGACTTCCAGCCAGAACTAATTGAGTTGCATTGTTCAAAGTACAGTGAGAGAGATATGAGCAAACATCTGTCTTTGATGCCACTGTAATATACTGTTACCACATACACATTCCATGATGATCAGTGGAGTTGCACAAGTGAGCATTAACTCTAAAAGCACACGCCTCTACCACTGTGAACTAAAAGTAGAAGGCTGATATAGTTGTTGAGATAAGCCACTAGGTGAAGATGTAATTCATGCAGGAAGCCAGCATGAAATATTTCAGCATTTATGGCAAACAATGAATGTAGGGAAGACAGCTTCCAGACTTCAATACCACTTGAATGGGAGAGATCTGGGGATCCCTAGGATGTGCCAGAAACTGACAGTTTGGGGGAACACTGCTGCTGGGGTGCAGTGAGTATAACATACTGATGGACTTGGGAAGCCATACCCTGTATGCGGGTCCAGTTTGGGCTCTCATCGGAGCCTCATTTCCTTCTGAGTTAAACAGCTCCATTTCAGATAATGTAATCTTGAAAATGTATTACCTAGGACAAGATCTGTATCAAATTTGTGTTTATATGGCCTTTTTGCATTTTGCAGGAGCATTTTCTCATGTCAAGACTTGTTTGATATGGAAATATTGTACGCTTGCTGCTTCTAAAGCCACCAATGTGCATAACAAGTTTATGAATCACCAGTAAAATCGACAGACTTTTGTGCACAAACAAATTCAGTTTGTTAGTATGTACTGCTTAAACAATTTCTTTGAGAATAGAGTCCTTGGATTTTTGTTTTTGCTTGTGCCTATAAATAGACTCACTTTGTAGAATGCAGCTTGTTACAGGCCCTTTAAAATACATTTCTAACTAAACAAATGAAATTGTCCTTATTAAAAATGAATCACGTATTTCAAAATTAAAGTTGCTTCCAATAACACAGTATTCTCTTGCATTATGTGCTAGCATTAGCACCACCAATGCAAAATGGAAGCTGTGCTTTGAACATTGACTGTTAGTACTATATAATGTATTCTGAAAAATCAGGTCCTAGTTGTGTCAAATTGGACACACAAAATTGGTGGCTACTTTTGACCTTAACCTCTCTGATCCTCAATTCCCTTTCTGTAAGTGGTGATAATAATACCCCTTCATTTCACAGGGATATTATGAAAATAAATCCATTAAGATTTGTGAAGCACTGAGATTCTGTAATGATGAGCACCATAGAAAAGCCCCTGAGGAAAATTAATAATCTTCAGAACAGGGTTTGACTAGTGTGCAGTAAATAAGACCTGAGGCCACACAGTGAACAATGAGGAGAAAACAAAATATTGAATAGCTGTTCATTAATTGAACACTGACCATGCTGTGCACTAAATAAGGCAGAGATCCTGTGGAAAAAATAGTATGTGATCATGTAATTAAAGACTGTTTCATAATGCATATGTACAAGAAGGCCTAACAAAGGTTGTACAGACATCCTTAATTCCAGCATTTCCTAACTTTTGAGTGCTTGACTCGGCAACCTTAATAATGTTCTTTTAATGTTTTTGTGTGTCATTTATTATATTAGATTAATGATTTTAATACACATTGTATGGAAGAGTGTGGTGTATGTAGCTATGCAACTGATTTGTCTGTTTTCTGTCATCCTTATCTATTTGGAGTATCACAGTTGGTCAGCTGTGAAAAAGGAAGGAAGGGCCAGGGGCCACCAATTCAGAAATATTTAGGGATAGGGGTGATGCACTTCCAGGGTCTACATTTTGGCCAGCTGTCCTTTTAGGTAGATTCAGAGCATGCTGCTCCCCTGAGCAAATATTTTCCTAGTATAAGATGGATGGTATTATCCACTGTCTTCCACGGGAAACAAACTGTTCCTCGGAAGTCTTTTTTGGTACATTGAAATTGTGATATTTTCAGTGGAATCTAAATTCCATAAGGATCTTTGCCATAGACAAGACTGAGAGAAAACCCCAGAGATCATATTCAAAAGTGAGCATACAAGTGTGTTTGTCTCCTTTCACACAAATGGACACACACACACACACACACACACACACTGACAAATAGAAGAAAAGTCTGGGAGTATAGCTCAAAGTTCATAATGAGAGAGCTTTTGCAGTTTTAATAAACACCTGTTTTCTAGCCAAAACTAAAAAAAGTACTAGAATTTGGCCCATGACCTCACAATCAGTTGTTTGCTACTTATTTATTAACTATTAACTATTAACTATTAACTATTTCAAATGTTGAGACTGCACAATATAACTGAGTGTTAACAGTAGATGGAGATACAGTACGATGTATATTTATGGCACTGTATATTTTCCAAGCATCACGAAGGTACACTGACTTGTTATTAGTTTCAATTAAGCCTCACAATAAAAACTAACAGGCTAGTGAAATGTGTCAGCAAAAATACATTTCCAGATCATGCTTTTATTTCTCTTTTTGTAATAATCTGATCATTTGGTTCTAAATCACATGTGGAATGAACCAATCACAGGTAAAGTATTTCCAAGTCTGTTTGATTGCCTTGTTTTTCAATCAAGAGCCTCCCTTTTGCTTTTTATTTGCCTCACACTGTCCCTAGGGCAATGAAATATAACTAAAACATATGGAATATGGTTCAGAAACCAATTCAAACATAAAAATATAAACATTTAATAAGTTACTATTATCAGCCAATCCGGGGGTCCTGTTTTGTTGAATATTTATACCTTTTTTTAGAGGAAAAACAACACAAGTGCTGACATCCTTTTACTGAAATTCTTACCAGAGCCATGCAGGAGTTGAAGCAATGTATGTCTGCTCTGCTCCAACTGAAGGAAACCATAATTGCAACAGCTTTCCTATTTAGTATTGAATTTTGGATACGAGAGGACACAGCTACTTTGTTTCAGCATCCAGGCTATGCTCTAGTTTGATGGATCCTGAAGAGGCCGTCGTCATCCTCACCCATAGTGTTGTGATTCTGTTTTCGGGTAGTTTCCTGTCTTCTAGAAGTAGCTGGTGGTAAACCAGATATTCCAAGTTTCAGACAGCTCTAGATACAGCCTTTTGCAGAGAGCTTTCTTTCATGGAGACTTTACCTTGTTGTCAATCATTTGATGATGATGATGATAATAAATACAGCTCATTTTATCCATAGATCTCAAAAGAGCTTTATAAAGGAGGTAAGTGTTGCTCACCCCTTTTACAGATGAGGATACTGGAGGCACAGAGAAGTGGCATGATTTGCCCTGAGTCACTCAACAGACAAGCCACAGATCTGGAAATAGCATAAAACTGTATCTACAGCTCTTTCAAGGGTCAGTTCCTTTTTTATAAACATAGCTCAGCAGCCTGTCTCAATTCATGGTTCCTTAGCCCCTAAATAAAATGATCCCTAAGTGTTTTTGCAGAAGGCTACAAACATGACAGGTAGCAGAAAGATACTTAAAATATATTTTCTCTTTCCACTTGGTTTCTTGGACAGGCCTGATTTTCAGAAGTGCTTAACATCTAAAATTCCAAATGGAATCAATGGGAGCTGCAGATGCTCAGCACCTCTGAAAATCAGGCTGCATATCTTTTACCAATGCTTTTCAAGCACCCCCAGTATCGTGGCAGTCCCATGCACCCATCCCCAGGCTATGGAAAGTAGAAATAATTCAGCTCTGGAAATGTCTCTTTTGCTTCCAGTTTTTTCTCCCAATAGCGATTGTATTAAAATACTGCCCAACTTATGATCCAAACCCATATGTCATAAGTAGCAATTACCTTTTTCTTTTTAACCAGTGGACCCATTACTTCAGTATCTCTGAGGTCTTCATTTTAGGTCCAGGGAAAACAAGAAAGAACAAAAGTAAAGTCTCCATGAGAGAGAACTCAGTATGTTTGCCTCCTCTGTAATAGGCTGCAAAACACAAAATGGTCACTGTCTCCAACAGCAAATTTAAAGGTGCAACCCACAAAATATAAAATAACGGCTATATACACCATTGCAAACAGCCAGTGCATTGTACACTGCACTCAGGTCAGGGAAGGACTGACAAGAAGAAGGGAAAGGGGGGGACAGTTGTACCAAGCCCCGAGCACATCATCTTGCACAAAGGGGTGTTTCTGGGTACTGCTGTGATACAATTATTTAATAATAATAATTCATAATACTTCTCTCATGCACATACACACACACATTCCTCAACTTATGTAAGACCTAATCTGCATAGAAACTGGCACTGCTTTAACTTAAATAAGTTTTTAAACCAATATTGTTAAAGCAGTGGAAACCGCTGCGTGGACACTTTTAGTTCAGTGTTAGGGTGGCTTATTTTGTTTTATCTTAAACTTGTTCCCAGTCAATTTATGCTAAACCTAAAAAGCCACTCTTAAACAGAAATAAAAGTGTCCACACAGCAGTTTGCACTAGTTTAACTATATCTGTTTAAATTCACACCTTAGGCTGTAAGCGTAAAACTTTCCTGGGTAGACAGTATCGTAGAGAGATGAATTTCTGAGATGATCCTTCTGGGATTTGAATCTTTAGTTCCATAATATCTAATGCTTGATCACTAAGCACATTACCTGTGTATTGTCACTTGATAAGATATTATTTCAGATCCTTTTTCCGCTCTTCTCTTAGTTTTGCTATTACTATCAATAATAGTTTCAGTGCACGATGTCATTGCATGTGTATCTGTGCTTTGGGCTCTAGAAGTGCTTATAAATCTAAAGATTTCTGACATGATAGATGGTATTTTAGCAGTAATTAGAGCAAACTGTGACGTGAAACCTTAATAGAAACAACTCGGTTGCAAAGACCTCATGCTGCCAGTAATGGAAATCTGACATTTAGGCAGTCTTTGTGTTTTTGAAGCTACTGTCCATTATAGCAGAATTGCTGGGCTGCTCTGTTCAGCCAGTCTGTTTCCCAGAGGTGTTTCAAGAACATAAGGCAGTTTCATCTCCTCCTTTGTTTCTTTGTTTGTTTATAAGAGGCTAGTAAGTTGGGTAGCATTCCCTAAGAAATAAATAGACCTTGAAATAAAACATTTATCGCTTCCTAACATTTTAAATCTGTGTGTGGGTAGTTACATATCATTTAGGGTATATCTACACTTTGAGATAAGGGTGTAATTCCCTTCTCTCAGGAGGCATACCCATGCTAGCTCTGATTGAGCTAGAACACTAAAAATGGCATGTAGCTACAGTGGCATGAGTGGCCCTGAGTATGATCCCATCTGAGACAGTAGGTGCATACTCAGGCCAGCTAGCCCTTGTGCCACAGTTTTTTAGCTCACTAGCTCAGTTGGAGCTAGCAGAGTATTTCTCCTGAGTCTGGGAATTAGACAGTCCCCTCAAAGTGTAGCTGGACCCATAGTTACACAGCTATTGTGCTAATGAACCATCTTGCTGAAATATAAATTATAAAATGGGATATGCTTAAACTATTGTATTATATTCTAATTCCCTTGGATAAGTGTGCATAACTCATGCTGATTTCAATGGAAGCTGCATGTATCCAAGAGCAGAATTTGTCTCCGGGGGGCAGATTTTCAAGTGTTCAATTGGGGCCAAACATTCAAAGGTGCTCAGCTCCCAAGTGTCCTATCATGACACCTCTGGCCAGATTTTCAAAATCTCTTTTTGAAATTTTGCCCTTAATGTGGAAATAAATATGGCCTAGAGTAGTACTGAGTAGTACGTACTCTCATGAGTAGTTCCATTGACTTCAGTGGCACTATTCATATGAGTAAATGCTCATCACTGTGAGTAAGGGTTACACAGTATAGCCCTCTATTAACTATTTAAAAGATCAGTGCACACAATTTGTTTAAAAATCTGTTTTAAACTTAGTTTCGTTGGCTCATTTATCCGACTAATGCTTTTTTGTCTCATTTGTTCTTTTCATGTTAAAATTATCCACCAATCCTATGGGATTAGAAGGAAATGCAATATTTCCAAATAAACGAGATCGTTGCAGACCTGACTACACAATATTTGACTGCAAGTACTTTTTTGGGAGGTAGTGGGGAAGCTTTAACTAAATGACCATACTAGACTGGGCTCTCTCGTGAGCCCTGCTCTTGCCAAATTAGAGGTGTAATTTTCAAACTGCAGGTTGTTATTGTGGGTACAGTTTCACACCAGCAATAAATTGGTCACACAATTTTGAACCCACAATTTATTCCCATTTCTTGTGGCTTTTTATTGCAGGCACTAAACTGCACCTATAAAAAATAGAGGTTCCTTTCAAAAATAAATCTAATAAACAATATGGTCTTTGGAGCAAAGTGCCTTATATTTGTCTCGTTTTTTTTCTGGGGATCTCTCCCACGTCCGGCCAGTCAGATACATTTTCTTTCAATGGTCCCACAACTTTTTGAGATGCACCCCAGAATACTTTGTACTGGCTTCCAGATACATTTCAAGATACACAATTTCTGCATCACTTCATAGAAGGTTCCATGCGTATTAGCATAGTGACCTATAGGGTGCTTCTAGCAAGATCTGGAAGTGTGTTTGTGATTCCCCTAGACAACTGCTGGTGACATGCTTGAAGGTTGAGACCCAGAGGCTGAGCATCACTGTCCAATTTAATATTAGCCTAAGTCCCAAGTTCAGGCTCAGAGATGCACGTGATGTTTTGAAAATGTTTCCATATAGACTGAATGCATTTAGCTGTTATATAGAGAAGACCATCTAAATCAGGGGTGGACAAACATTTTAGCCTGAGGGCCATATCGGGTTTCATAAATACTTTGGAGAGCCGGTTAGAGGAGGGGGTCGTGGCCTGGCCCCCACCTCCTATATGCCCCCCCCCGGACTCCTGCCCCATCCAACCCCCACCCTGTTCCCTGACAGCCACTCTGGGACCCCTGCCCCATCCACACTCCTCCACTCCCTGTCCCCTGACAACCCCTGGACCCCCGCATCCAACCCCTCTTCTCATTCCTGATGGTCCCTCCGGGACCCCTGCCCCATCCAACCACCCCTTCTTCCTGTCCCCTGACTACCCCCTGCCACCCCATCCAACCCCCCTCCTTCCTGACTGCTCCCCCGGGACCCCTGCCCCCATTCAATCCTCCTGTTCCCCACCCTCTGACCGCCCCAACCCCTATCCACACCCCCACCCCCTGACTACCACCCCGAACTCCCCTGCGCTCTATCCAACTCCCCCCTGCCCCGCTCCCTGCACCCTTACTGCACTGCCTGGAGCAACAGAGGCTAGCGGCGCTGGAGCCGGGCCATGCTGCTGCCGCTGCCACCGCACAGCACAGAGCACCTGGTCAGGCCGGGCTCTGCAGCTGTGCTGCCCCAGGAGCTCACAGCCCCACCGCCCAGAGCATTGCGCCGGTGGCGGAGTGAGCGAGCTGCAGGGGAGAGGGGACAGCAGGGGAGGGGCCGGGGCGAGCCTCCTGGGCCAGGAGCTCGGGAGCTGGGCAAGATGATCCCACGGGCCAGATGTGGCCTGCGGGCTATAGTTTGGCCGCCTCAGATCTAAATAATAGCTGTCCATCTATCAGCCCTACCACCCAAATTGAGTAGCAGGGCATTTTTGGATTGTAAATGTACTTGCTCACCTGACTGAAAACATTTATTATGAATACTGTTTATTTATTTATTTTATAGAAAATCAGCACACATTGATCATTGGATTCATTTAAAGTCTAATCATCATCCATTTATCAGCTGATGTGTCATTTGTATTCTGTCTGAGGGAGCTATACACATTTGTGAGCCAGATAATCTTGCATTAGAACCAGCTTGCACAAGACATATTCTGTCTGCAGGAGGGGCTGTTCACTCTCTTGTGAACAGTGTTATTGATATTGGAAGAAATGCTATATAATTTCTTATATTGCACTAGTACCAACATAACAGAACCTCCCTGGAAATCAGATCTCAAAGGGTGTGTACCTAGCTGAATTTTGTGTGTGTACCTACATGCACACACACTGCAGATATAAACCCTTCGAGATACAAGATCTGATTTCCAAAGAGGCTCTGTTACATTGTACAGTTCGGCATTACATCCCGTGTGTTAGAGGCTAAATACCTTGAATACAGAAGGAATATGACATATGTGTATCTTTTTATCTTCTAATACACACACACATATGTAATATATATATTTTAAAAATTCAGTAAGAGACCCCAAAGATCCCATGTTACTGAATCACAGACCAAAATGTATCTCAATCCTTTGTGAATATGGCTCAATTTATACAGGCCAAACAGGCTGGGGCTTTTGAAAAATCAAAGGAATATCATGTGGATGTTAGACTAAATCAGCCCATCCTAGACATACGGTCAGGGAGAAAGATGCTCTGAGCTGGGCAGCAGCTGCACATATTATTTCAGAGTTTAAGCATAAACAAAAGGGGCCATCATAAAACCTTAGAGACACAACTTCAAAACAAAATTATTAATAACCAAGTGGGTGAAAGCTTTAGTGAAATTCAGAATCCAGTTCTAAATAAGATCTCCACTTCAGGAATGAATAATAGATGGAGTCCAACTGTTTTGTGGCTGAGCACAAATTAGTGATTCATTGATTGTAATCAAAAGCAGCTGCTTGTAATCAAAGCATAGGTTCTGATAGGTCATTATCAAATGATATGTTAATTTTCTATGTATATAAAGAGCAGAGATGTAGCTTGTCAGGGAAGGTCTTGATGAGGCAAAATACACTTTCTGAGAGCAGTTCACTTAATACGACTTCCCTTTTATCTGTTCTACTTTTTCTGTTAATTTTCAGTTTTCATTATTGGTTCGGATACTGTGGCAGGTCTCTGATGTCTAGCTGACTTCAGGATTCAGGAAACAAAGCATAATGCAGTGGTAGGAATTAAACAAGTTTTATTTTAGACCCTCTGGTGTGGTTAACTCACAGTGAATGTCCTTTTCTACCCACAGGAATTAAATCAATAGTCCTGTGAGTCTGAAGTAGGCTAAATACATAGGCCAGTCTTTCTGCTCAGTACCTCTGAAATTCAGGCCATTTATGTAGATGATTAAATGTAGGCACCTAAGTTTGAAAATATTGGCCATGCATTTTAGCCATAGATTCTGTAGGCTGAATTCTCCTCGGCCCAGGTTCTGGGCAAAGTACTTTCCTCCAATAGAACCACGGGCTACTGCCATAACTCCAGTACTCCTTTTTAAAGGCCTATTTCCCTAATGAGGCCCAGCCTGCTCCATGACTGACAGCTCAGACTCTCCCTTTGTGGGTGGTGCAGAAAATTTTCCTCCCGACCATGGAAATGTATTAACCACTTCCACCCTGGCCATGACATCCAGATCTCTTTCTCTGCTTCATCTGATGCATCCACTGTTGATAGATCCTTACCCAGTGTCTGGTTGAGAGTGGGTCAGGGATTCATAGATGACTTTAAATCCATAGACACCATTCTGATAACCTAGTCTGACCTCCTGCGTAACACAGGATATATATTAGAGACAGTTAGGTGAAGGTCAATGTGAATAAAACTGAGGTGATGCTGTGTGCTGTAAAAAGCAAGTGAAGATACAGTGAGGATTATATCTACCCTTTTTATTGAGGGTGTTTGCCTGCCATTTGGTTACTAGAGTTTGCAGTTTCAGGATAATGTTGGCTCCTCAGCAGCTGTGAGGTGGCCATGTAGCCACAGCTTCTAGGAAGGCTGTTTCTTCCTCCTTCTGGCCAGGAGACTGTGACCATTTTTCCAGCTGCAGACCTTGCTACCATAAACCATGCCTTTGTCAGCTCTAGTCCATGCTACTGCAGTGTACTTTATGTGGTCTACATCTTAAATCAAGCTGGAACCTGAAGCTCATATGCCTATTATGCTACCTCTTGGATTTTGTCACTGGGTGTTGATAGCTTACAAGGGTGTTGTTGAAGGAGGCATTAGTAACCGGCAGTGTAAGTTAAACTTTTCCCTTTTAAACTACATGGTTTTCATAATTGGTATGGTTTTGACTTCAATTAAGAGTTTGTGAAGGCATTGTATGGGCAGAGTGTGAAGACGATTATTATGATGAGCTGCTGGTGGTCTCTTAAGAACCAGACTACCTACATGTCCATGTCCATATGTCTACCTACATGTCCATGTCCATGTGTCTTCATTGGTGATTTCCAGCGGTACTTTCAGTATTTGTGATGGAAGTGCTCTCCTCCTTGGACGGCTACTGTATCTTCCCATTTGTGGAATTTGACACCCCTGGACTTGAACTGCAGAACTGCTTTGAAAGCTGTGTCCTTCGTTGCATGAGCATTCTTGCATGAGGATGATGCCAGCACCCCTTGCTTCATATAAGAAATTGTGCCTGTTAATTAGTTTGTTTGTTTAGTGCTTGCTTGCTTGTCATGTGCCTGCTTGATTGATGTTTATAGTATTGTCTGTTTAGGGGGGCTGTGTGTTGAGTCTAGTGGCCTGCTAGGTATGGCTCTAGCCTGTCATCCTATTATCCCTAAGTCCTTTAGGATCCCTTGATGAGGGGGCAGGGATAACTCAGGGAGATTGGGGGTTTAGAAAGCCAGCTCATAAGCAGTCAGAGAAGCTAGCGAACATGAGTAGCAAATTGGAGTTTTGTGAAGGGGTTTAGAGAGAGGGTGTGAGAGCCAGATACACCTAACAAATATTCTATAAACTTAGTCCAGTAACAGCCCCTTTTCCCCCAAACACACAGGCAAAGAACAAACACACAAAAAATCCCGCAAGAGTAAAAATGATGCAGGAAGTAGCCCTGCAGCGGGGGGGGGGGGGCGGCTATCCAGTTTATTACACTGAACACAGTATGCATTATTACCTGCCTCGTGAGCAAGTTGACTATGTGTCCATTTGGTGAAAGCAATTCATGGCCCTCAGGGACAGAATATGGGCTCTTAAGACCAGAGTGGCTTAAGTGGAGGAGGTAAGGCAGAGAGAGAGGTCCATAGATGAGACTCTCTGGGACACAGTAAAGCAGTCCCACCCCCAGTCTGACAGCCTCTGTGCTGTTGAGGAGGATGAAAGTCTTGTGGAAGGAGAACATGAGGCTGGTGTGGAGGGAAACAATCCCATAGTTGTGATCCTCTTTCCAGATGACGTCATGGTATCCCCTTGCATTGAGGAGGGACCCCTGTTATTAATAAGAGACAGTTAAGGGCATGGGGATTTGATGATTAGAAATACAGAGAGTTGGATTTGTAATGACTAGAACTGCATAGTAAATTGTCTTCCAGGTGCAAAGTTTTCAAACCTCTTGAGACATCTTGACAGACTTATGTGCAGTGCTGGGGAGAAGCCAGTGGTCGAGATACATTTAGGCACCAATGACATAGGGAAAGATAGGGGAGAGGTCCTGGAGGCCAAATTTAGGCTTCTAGGTAAGAGATTAAAGCCTGGGACCTCGGTAGAAATATCTGAAATACTTCCAGTTCCATGAGCAGGCCAGTTGGACATGCAGATCTGCAGTGTCTCAATGAGTTTTGCAGATGACATTAAACTGGGAAGAGTGGTAGATACGCTGGAGAGTAGGGATAGGATTCAGAGGGAGCTAGACAAATTAGAGGATTGGGCCAAAAGAAATCTGATGAGGTTCAACAAGGACAAGTGCAGAGTCCTGCACTTAGGACGGAAGAATCCCGTGCACTGCTACAGACTAGGGATCGAATGGCTAGGCAGCAGTTCTGCAGAAAAGGACCTAGGGGTTACAGTGAACGAGAAGCTGGATATGAGTCAACAGTGTGCCCTTGTTGCCAAGAAGGCTAGCAGCATTTTGGACTGTATAAGTAGGGGCATTGCCAGCAGATCGAGAGACATGATCATTCCCCTCTATTTGACATTGGTGAGGCCTCATCTGGAGTACTGTGTCCAGTTTTGGGCCCCACATTACAAGAAGGATGTGGAAAAATTGGAAAGAGTCCAGCAAAGGGCAACAAAAATGATTAGGGTGTTGGAGCACGTGAAATATGAGGAGAGACTGAGGGAACTGGGATTCTTCTTCGAGTGATTGCTCCTATACATTCCAGTTAGGTGTGTGCGCGCCGCGTGCACGTTCGTCGGAAGATTTTTACCCTAGCAACACTCGGTGGGTTGGCTGGGCGCCCCCTGGAGTGGCACCGCTATGGCGCAGGATATATACCCCTGCCGACCCATCCGCTCCTCAGTTCCTTCTTTCCGCCCGTGTCGGTCGTTGGAACAGTGGAGCGCAGCTTAGCTGACCTCCACTTCCCTAGCTACTCGTAGTAGGCGAAGGGAGGTCTCAGACCTATCCTAGACCTGCGGGAACTCAACAAGTTCACGATGCAGATAAGTTCTACATGGTACCCATGGGGACCGTCATCCCATCCTTGGATCCCGGAGACTGGTATGCCGCCCTCGATATGAAGGGCGCATATTTTCACGTCGCCATTCCTCTTCCACACAGAAGGTACCCCCGGTTTGGGGCCTCCCGTCGTTTCCAGTATGCGGCCTTCCCGGTTGGCCTCTATACAGCCCAAGTGTATTCAAAGTGCATGGCTGTAGTCGCCGCCTCTCTTCGCCACCGTCGGATACACGTTCTCCGTATCTAGACGATTGGCTCATTCGAGGGACCACCGGGCCCAAGTTACCAGTCATGTGGGCATCGACACGGACCTATTCCTGTGTCTAGGCCTCATGATCAATAGAAAAATCCACTCTGATTCCCACACAGGGAATAGAATTCATTGGGGCCATCCTGGACTCCAGTCTCGCCAGAGCCTGCTTACCTCAGCCTCAGTTTCATGCGCTGGTAACAATTGTACAAGGTCTACGGGCCTTCCCGACAACTTTGGCTCGCACTTGCCTAGGTTTCCTGAGTCACGTGGCTGTCTGCACGTTTGTAACCAAACATGCCAGGCTTCGCCTCCGTCCACTTCAATCGTGGCTCACCTTGGTGTACCACCCGGGCAGAGATAGCATACTCATGGTCGTCTCGTTCCCCCTGAGCATTCTAGGCTCCCTCGACCGGGAGTCAGCGCCCTCCCTGGTGTATCCAGGGATGCTGTTCCATTCACCCCTCGGGGTCCCTCATGACAGACACCCCATCTCTCGGCTGGGTGCTCACCTGGGTCAGTTTCGGACTCACGGCCTTCGGTCGGCTCAAGAGCTGGCCTTCCACATCAATGTCCGAGAGCTGAGAGCAGTCTGCCTTGTATACCAGGCGTTTCAGCTGCCGGATCGCCTCAGCAGATCCTTCCTGTCTCACAAGTGGTCGTTTCCTCCGGGCATTATCCATTCCGTTTTCCGGAAGTGGGACTTTCCCCACATAGCCCTCTTCGCTCTCGCTAGAACGTAAAGAGAGAGAAGTTCTCCTCATTCCAAGGCCTCTCCCCAGGCTTGGTCTTGGAGGTTTTTTCTGATGCCGTGGATGAGCCATCTGCTGTACGCTTTTCCACTGTTCCCGCTGGTTCACAGGGTCCTGCTAAAACTCCGCAGGGACAGAGCGTACCTGATCATGATCGCTCCAGCGTAACCCAGGCAGCACTGGTACACCACGTTGCTACACCTGTCGGTAGCCAACCCTATTCCCCTGCCTCTTTGCCCAGACCCCATGACGCGGGATCACGGCAAGCTTCACCACCCGGACTTGTAATCCCTGCACCTCACAGCATGGCTGCTGTGTGGCTAAACCGATCTGAGTTACGTTGTTCTGCCTCGGCTCTACAGGATTCTCCTGGGTGGTAGGAAATCTTCCACTCGGTTAACGTATCTGGCCAAGTGGAAGCGTTTCTCCTGCTGCTTCGAAACACGCAATGTTTCTCCCGCCGAGGTACCGATCCATTCCATCTTGGACTACCTCTGGTCTCTCAAACAGCAGCGCAATCATCATTAAGGGTACACTTGGCAGCCATCTCTACCTTCTACCCAGCGGAGACTGGCTGCTCCGTATTCTTACACCTTGTGGTTTCTAGGTTCCTCAGGGGCTTGGAGCGTTTATTACCCCCACCCCCCACCCCGCAGTTGGGCCCCACCAAAAACCTGGGTCTTCAACCTGGTTCTAACCAGTTTTATGACTTCCCTATTCGAGCCAATTACAACATGCTCGTTGATATACCTGTCCTGGAAGACAGTTTCCTGTAGTCCCTAGACGTCTGTAGGGCATCCGCAATCTATATCGAGCGGACAAAGCCCTTTCGCAACGCCCCCAAATCTTCATCGTACTGGCATACCGGACGAAGGGCATACCTGTCTCCTCCTAGAGGATTTCATCTTCGTTGACATTGTGCATCCGCACCTCCTATGTTTTGGCCCATGTTCCATAGAGCCACCTTACTGCACATTCCACCAGGGCTCAGGCTTCTCTGCTGCCTTCCTGGCTCATATACCCTTTCAGGGGGTGTGTCGTGCAACTACCTGGTCCTCGTCCACACCTTTGCCTCATTAGTCCAAGAGTACAGAGATGATGCAGCCTTTGGCTCAGCAGTTTTGCATTCTGCAACATCTAACTCCGACCCCACCGCCTACGTAAGGCTTGGGAATCACCTAACTGGAATGCATAGGAGCAATCACTCGAAGAAGAAAAGACGGTTACTCACCGTTGTAACTGTTGTTCTTCGAGATGTGTTGCTCCTATCCATTCCAGACCCGCCCTCCTTCCCCACTGTCGGAGTAGCCGGCAAGAAGGAACTGAGGAGCGGATGGGTCGGCAGGGGTATATATCCTGCGCCATAGCGGCGCCACTCCAGGGGGCGCCCAGCCGACCCACCGAGTGTTGCTAGGGTAAAAATCTTCCGACGAACGTGCACGCGGCGCGCACACACCTAACTGGAATGGATAGGAGCAACACATCTTGAAGAACAACAGTTACAACGGTGAGTAACCGTCTTTTATTTAGTCTGCAGAAGAGAAGAATGAGGGGGGATTTGATAGCTGCTTTCAACTACCTGAAAGGGAGTTCCAAAGAGGATGGATCTAGATGGTTCTCAGTGGTAGCAGATGACAGAACAAGGAGTAATGGTCTGAAGTTGCAGTGGGGAAGGTTTAGGTTGGATATTAGGAAAAACTTTTTCACTAGGAGGGTGGTAAAGCACTGGAATGAGTTACCTAGGGAGGTGGTGGAATCTCCTTCTTTAGAGGTTTTTAAGGTCAGGCTTGACAAAGCCCTGGCTGGGATGATTTAGTTGGGGATTGGTCCTGCTTTGAGCAGGGGGTTGGACTAGATGACCTCCTGAGGTCCTTTCCAACCCTGATATTCTATGAGTGGATGAGAGAATGTTGTTTGTAGGAGGGATTTAGATTTATTAAGAACTGGGGAACTTTTTGGTAAAGGAGGAGCCTATACAGGAAGGCCGGGTTCCATCTAACCCAAAAACAGAAACAGATTGCTGGCTTGTAAAATTAAAAAGATCGTAGAGGAGTTTTTAACTAAGGGCTGGGGGAAAGCCTACAGGTGTGGAGGAGTATGTGATTCAGAGGGTACGTCTTCACTACCCGCCGTATCGGCGGGTAGCAATCGATTTCTCGGGGATCGATATATCGCGTCTCAGCTAGACGTGATATATCGATCCCCGAACGCGCTCCTGTCGACTCCGGAACTCCACCAACCCGAACGGCGGTAGCGGAGTCAACATGGGGAGCCGCGGACATCGATCCCGCGCCGTGAGGACAGTAGGTTATTCACGTAGCTGAAGTTGCGTATCTTAGATCGATTTTCCCCCGTAGTGTAGACCAGCCCAGAGAGAGACATCCCTTAGGGGAGGATCTGTTAAGGGGGATTCTCTATAACCTAGTAAAAAGGAGACGTTAGAAGTTGATAAAGTACAGGTAGGAGCTGAGGAGAAACAGTCAAATGAAAAAGAGTCCCATTCAGTGGCATCACGTGAAGGCAGACAACTAAGTATTCACAAGAAGTCTAAATTCTAAGATGGGTGAAATTGAGTGCCTGGAGGATATTGATATAATAGGAATCACAGAAACATGGTGGAATGATGATAATCAGTGGGCTACAGTAATATCAGAGTACAAAATATATAAGAATGACAAAGTAGATTGTGCTGGTGGGTGAGTGGCACTATATGTGAAAGAAAGCATAGAATCAAATATAGTAAAAATCTTAACTGAATCAAATGGTGTCATAGAATCTCCATGGATAGAAATTTCGTGATTGAATAGTAAGAGTATATTAGTAGGACTATACTACTGACCACCTGACCACAATGGTGGTGATGATTGTGAAATGCTGTTACCACTCAAGAAAGAGATCGTGGTGTCATTGTGGATAGTTCTCTGAAAACATCTGCTCAATGTGCAGTGGCAGTAAAAAAAACTAACAATGTTAGGAACCATTAGGAAAGGAATTAGAGAGGCTACAAAAACAGAGAATCCAGTAATAATGGGAGATAGAGAGGCTACAAAAACAGAGAATCCAGTAATAATGGGAGATTTCAACTATACCCATATTGACTGAAAACATTTCACTTCAGGACAGGATGCAGAGATAAAATTTCTAGACACCATTAATGACACCCAAAAGGAGAGAGGCAATTCTTGATTTAGACCTAAGTGGCACACAGGATCTGTCCCAAGAAGTTAATGTAGCTGAACTGCTAATAATAGAGACCATGATGTAATTAAATTTAACATCCTTGTAAGGGGGCAAATACCAAAGAAGCCCAACACAGTATCATTTAACTTCAAAAAGGAGAATGACACAAAAATAAGGAAGTTAGTTAAACAGAAATTAAAAGGAACAGTCGCAAGAGTGAAATGCCTGCAAGCTGCATGGAAACATTTTAAAAATATTATAATAGAGGCTCACACTATAGGTATACATGAAATAAAAAACCCCATAGATATCCTTTAAAAATTGGAAGTCAGATCATACTGAGGAAAATTGAAAGGAGCATAAACTCCAGCAAGTCAACTATAAAAGTATAATTAGCAGGCCAAAAAAGAATTTGAAACGCAACTAGCAAAAGATACAGAAACTAACAGCAACATTTTGTTGAAGTTCATCAGAAGCAGGAAGTCTGCCAAACAATCAGTGCGGCAACTTGACAATCAAGGCACTAAAGGAACACTCAGGGAAAACAAGGCTGTTGCAGAGAAGCTAGATGAATTCTTTGCATTAGTCTCCACTGCTGAGGACATGAGGGAGATTCCCACCCCGAGCCATTTCATTTAGGTGATAGATTTGGGGAACTGTCCCAGATTGAGGTGTCAGTAGAGGAGGTTTTGGAACAAATCGATAAATTAAACAGTAATAAGTCACCAGGACCAGATGGTATTCACCCAAGAATTCTAAAGGAACTCCAGCATGAAATTGCAGAACTACTAACTATGATATGTAACCTATCACTTAAATCAGCTTCTGTACCAAATCACTGGCGGATAGCTAATGTAATGCCAATTTTTTAAAAAGCTTTGGATGAGGTCCCCCACTAAGGCTCTTAAGCAAAGTAAGCAGTCTTGGGATAAGAGGGAGGGTCTTCTTATGGATCAGTAACTGTTTAAATGGTAGGAAACAAAAGATAGGACTAAATGATCAGTTTTCACAGTGGAGAGGGGTAAATAGTAATGTCCACCAAGGATCTGTGCTTTGGTCAGTGTTGTGCAATACATTCATAAATGATCTGGGAACAGGAGAAACAGTGGGGTGGCAAAGTTTGCAGACGATACGAGATGATTGAAGATAGCTAAGTCTAAAGCTGACTGCAAAGAGTTACAAAGGGAGCTCACAAAATGGGGTGCCTGCACTAGAAAATGGCAGGTGAATTCAATGTGGATAAATGCAAAGTAATGCACATTGGAAAACATAATCCCAGCTACACAGGCAAAATGATGGGGTCTAAATTAGCTGTTACCACTCAAGAAAGAGATCATGGTGTCATTGTGGATAGTTCTCTGAAAACATCTGCTCAATGTGCAGTGGCAGTAAAAAAAACTAACAATGTTAGGAACCATTAGGAAAGGAATAGATAATATATAAAATGTCATATTGCCTCTATGTAAATAAATGGTACACCCAGATCTTAAATACTGCGTACAGTTCTGGTCACCCCATCTCAAAAAAGATATATTCGAATTGGAAGAAGTACAAAGAAGGGCAACAAAAATGATTAGGGGTATGGAACAGCTTCCATATGAGGAGAGATTAAAAAGTCTTGGACTGTTCATCTTAGAAAAGAGACGACTATGGGTTATTATGATATGGGTCTATAAAATCATGACTGATGTGGAAAAAGTGAATAAGGAAGTGTTATTTAGCCCTTCACATAACACAAGAACCAGGGGGTCACCCAATGTAATTAATAGGCACCAGGTCTAAAACAAACAAAAGGAAGTACTTCTTCACACAACACACTGTTAACCTGTGGATCTCATTGCCAGTGGATGTTGTGAAGGCCAAAAGTATAACTGGGTTCCAAAAAGAATTAGACAAGTTCATGGAGGACAGGTTCATCAACATCTATTAGCCAAGATGGTGATGGATGCAACCCCATGATCTGGGTGTCCCTAAACCTCTGACTGTCAGAAGGTGAGACTGGACGACAGGGGATGGATCACTTGATAAATTACCCTCTGTTTATTTCCTCTGAAGTGTCTGACACTGGCCACTGTTGGAAGACAGGATACAGGGCTAGGTGGACTATTGATCTGACCCAGTATGTCCATTCTTATGTTCACCCTCCAACCATCTCTACAGAGAACAAATGGAACTGGTCCTCACCATATCCCTAGTAGCTAGACAGTTCTCTAGTCTTTTTCTTGTAAATAATTATATTAGTGGATTAATATAGATAGCTGATCTTAAATTTTCCTTTCCTTTCCCCTTGTCCTGAGAGTATCACACTTCTGTCATTGGGGCTGTTCAAGGCTTTGAATATTGCAAGGACATTAACAGATGCGCCTCTTGCTCAACCATTATACCAAAATGGTGGAAGTGCTTTCCATCTACCTTGCTGAAGTGTTTCTAAGGTGCCTATCATGTTAGTATCTAGGCACCATCCATGCTGATGATTCTGATAGCTGACAATTACTGAATAAGTTTCTCATGTCGATAACATTCTGAAACATCAATGACTCAATCCAGCAAAATATCCTTTCCTTACCCTGGTTTATATAGTTCATTGTGATTAGGGACTTTGAAAAGAAGTTTGAAAGTCTTTTTGTTGCTATAATGATGTAAAAAACATGTTTGTAAGAGACTGAATCTTTTAAGGTTTTTCTCACCATTAAAGTTATCTTGTGCCATATAATGAGCCCTTACGTCACAGTCTGGTCAAGAGTGGGGTAAAGCTGAATGCACTTTCTGTGGACTATTTTAGCTGCCCAATCCAGCATGTACATTCCAGGCACATTTTTAATGCTGCTGGAACCATTGTCATCAACCAAAGACGTCTTATAAAGCAAACATTGTATAGATATGCCCTGAAGGAGGTCCCGGAGCTAAGTGAGGAAAAGGAGGACGATACTGTAAAAATGCAGGATTCTTTTGTCCCTAATCACAGATACTATAAGTCAGGTGAAAAAGGGGGAGAATAAACACTGAAAGCTTGCCCTGAGCAAGCTTTTATCCATTTTCCCCTTTAAAAATAATAGCTTAAAGATTCGTTCAGAGAACTGATTTATGTTTAATCAGTCAGTAAGTTGTAAATAGTGAGCATTTTAGAAGAAATGGACCCAATTCATCCCTGAATTTGTGCCAACTATAAATTTAGGCCATTGTGTTTTTAAATATGGCATGATCGGGTGGACAATAGCACATCTTTGTGCTGTCCATTGTAAATGAAATTGCAAAAGGCTTTTTTGTTCTTTCCCTGACACCAGTTTGACACCACTGTATCTTCAGTGGAATTCAGGCCTCATCCAAGGGCCAATGATTCTTTTCATTGTGGTCAATGGGCTCTGGATCAGGGCCTTATTTCTGATGCAATGCAAGTAGGAACGCAGGCCTACACTATATATATATTTTCAAAGTGTTGTGTGAGTTTCTTATATATGGCAACAGACTTGCTCTTGCAGTTTTAGTATATTTACTCCTTGAACTGAGAAACACAGAAAAATATTTTTATAAATTATGAATTATAAATATTAACAATTAAATACAGTAACTCCTCACTTAATGTCATCCCAGTTAACGTCGTTTTGTTGTTATATCGCTGATTTATTAGCGAACATACTCATTTAATGTTGCACAATGTTTGCTTATAACGTTGTTTGGTTGTGGGGGCTTGGAGCCAAGGTGGGCCAGCAGCTCCCCCATCCGCTCCCCTCCACCCCCTTCCCAGCGCCTCCCGCCCACCGGTTGCCCTGCGGATCAGCAACTCCCCACGCCTCCCGCCCGCAGCAATCAGCTGTTTCGTGGCATTCAGGAGGCTGGGGGGGACGGGGGAGAAGCAAGGATGCGGTGCGCTCAGGGGGAGAGGGTGGAGCAGGGGCAGGAAGAGGCAGGGCGGGGGTGGGGCAGGAAGAGGCACAGTATTAAATTGTTTGTGTACATTTTGTTAGAACTTATACTGTATATGTATCTAATGTCTTTTGTCTATCAAAAAAAATTTCCCTGGAACCTAACCCCCCCCCCATCTTGTGGGGAAATTGGATTCACTTAACATCGTTTCGTTTAAAGTCACATTTTTCAAGAACATAACTACAACGTTAAGCGAGGAGTTACTGTATTAATAGTTGTCTGATTTGGTATCAACTTGTCTTTTCTCTGAACTAGTTCTTCCATCGATAATTTTTTTCCACTTTTCACTCTCCAATTGCAAATTCATGGGTCAGATTGGATGGCTCACTGTGAATCAGATAGCTAGTATTATTGTCTGGTAGCTCTCACTCTGTGCTTCAGAAGCTAAGGCTTTCTTTCATAAAAATTATGTAACAAAAAATGGTTATACCACAAATCTGTGTCCTGTAAAACTAAAGAAAACCTTCCAAATGTGAACTGGATGCCAACTTGTGAAGTGATGTTTGAGACACCTTAAAGAATCTCTTTCTGTAAACTCTGAATTGGTCCTGTTCATCTCATCAGAGTGCTAACTGTGAAGCCTACGGATGATCATGTAAAGTCAATGTTGTTCATTTTAGGAGGATCTGCAAATCTGCACACTCTACTGTGAGATGCACCTCATTTTGGCATCATGTGCGGTTGGAGCTTGGATTTTGGGTAGAGATAAGAGAGCACAATCACTTGTTATTTTTCCAGTCTGACCCTTGAACAACAATAATTGCTCGAGCCCTGGAGGATCATAAATCTGGGAGCTGAATCCCAAGTCCGGGCATCAATTTGGGTTTCCCACTCCATTGATTGATATAATATCATTTGAATTGTTGCATAAATGTTTAGGAGAGTTAATAAAGTAGCAATAATCTGCAGCACACTCATTTAAAAGTAGACACTGCAAAACAGGTTTTATCTCTTATTCTGAACCACAACAGAAGTAGTCCATTGTTCTTTTGTAACTTCTTGTAAATTCTATATGGTGGATTTTTCACCTAGTTTCATTATTTTATTCAAATATTCACATGGGGATTGCAAGACTGAAGTGCTATTTTCAGTTTCTGTGTGAAAGTGTATTGAGCGGGAGGAGAGAAGAAATCAAAATAAGCACCTAATTTAATAGAAGAAGCAGAATGTCTCTTATCAAACAGCAGTTTGATGAACAGCATATAGTATCCTGGAGCACAGAGTTTCTCTAACAGTAAGGGAGACTCCCATCTCTTTTTGGGGGAAGATATTAAAGGGAGAAATTACACAAAACGCTTTCTGCAAAGCAAATCATCTACTATGTGCTCAGTAAGCTACAGCCAGTTCAGTTTTTTGTGTCTTAAGTGGAAATACCTTAAGAAAGTAAAACAGACAGAAAGCCCAAGAGAGTGATTAACTCATAGGACCCAGTGGATATCCTATTTTGGACTTATATCAGACATCAGCAGGGACTAGGATGGTTGGCTATTCTCAAAGCACCTAACTGCACAAAGCAGATGGACCTCGTCAGTTCCTCTGGCCTCTTTCAGTCCTAACCTTTTCTCTCTCTCTGTGTGCTATGTAACCTTCAGAACTACTAATGAATATGGGCTCCACTTCGCCTTCCTGCCCCGCCTGCATTGGAGTGGGGAGGGGTGCAGGCCTGCAACAGATGTCAGCAGCACTAAGGGCTAGTTCACAAAATGACTTAGGCACCTAACAGCCACGTCAGGCACCTAAAACCCTGAATCAGGCCCCACTGGGAATCACAAAGCCCCCGCTCAGCTGCCACTGAGCCTAAATGTAGATGCCTAAACTTTTTGCAGTAAAAGCTCCCTAGGTAGATGTGTCTCTGAGCATGCGCACTGCTGCCCCCTGCCAGGTGTCTGGACGCTTACGCCCCGGAGCGATTCACAAACTGGGGAAAGATAGGTGGTATTCTGACTAGCCTGTGGGCCCCGATCTGGTAAGCGTGCTCAGAGCTCGCAGACCGAATTGGGCCTCTATAGACAAGTTTACAAAAAACAGCCAGGGGAGTCCTGAGAGTGTGGTGGGGCTTAGCACACACCCCTTAACCTGGCAGCTCTCTTTGGCTAACCTTGGCAAGGAGCCACCTAGCACATTGGCTTTTGTGAATCCCATGCTAGGCACCAGTCTCCTGCCATTCATTGTATAGGGATCCTAGACACCAAACTCAAGCTGTGTGAATTTCAGTGATGTGCTAGGTGCCTAAAAGTGAGGCATGGTGATGTTCTGCATCACCACACCTAAATTTCTCAGTTAATCCAGCCCTTAGTCTTTTGTAAGCTGTGTCTACACTAGCTGCTATACCAGTGTACAGTACCAGTACCAGTCCTAGTGTGGATGCAGTTTATACCAGCCAGTGTGTAGTTTTGCCAGTATAACTGTGTCTATACGGGGGGGGGGAGGGGTTGCCAGCACAGTTGTGTGACTCAGAGAGCACACCTCTGCACTCCCCTGACTGACACAGCTATGCTGGTAGAAGTCTGTAGTGTAGACATGGCCCTTGTCTCAGTGCCTCTAGCAGCATAAGCTTTAGTGGCCTTTCCTACCTCCTTAAGCAGTGTGCAATGCATGCTTCCTCCGATGCTGGTCCAGCTCTGCTGGTCAGTGTGAAGAAGAGATGGAGCTATGGCTCTGTTTTTACTCAATACCCTTTCAGGAGTAAATGTGCTAGTATTGGTGGTTGACTTGCAAATTGAGAGGATAAGGACTGTACCTGGCTTTTGCCCAGGGTGTGAAAAAGGGAGGAGGCAGAGAAAGGCTCCTTGTGTCCTCTCTCTTGCCCACCTGCACAGAGCTGGGCATTATCTAGCTCTATGAATCAATTTAGACAAAAGGGAGATGATACATGGGCGAGGAAGAGGATTTTGGTAACAGACACTTTTGGCATGCATCTGAGAATATACTTACAGGCAGATGAACCGTTATCTTCTATTTCTTCTACAGGCTCTTCTTACTACAGAGAAAAGGAGGGTTCACATTTACAGGCAACTAATTAAAAAGAACTAAATTAAAGTCATTGAGGGAAAAAAACACAATTTGCATGTGATTATTCAGATTCTGTGAAACAAATATTTAGAGCGAAGATAGCGCATTCATTGTGTTTATGACCAGTATGTCTGCTACCGTGAACTCAATCATTGCACAATGGGAGGTGAGACTAAATGGTTTGACACATAACAAGTAATCAAGATAAAAGAGTTGACACTGTACTCAGTGCAAAGGCTGTTACATTTTTTAAATACAAAATTAATTTCAAGATTGATTGAAGTCCTCTGTTTCTTCTAGCAATGGAATTAGTGGGGTATCTGTGTCCCTTCATGTTTCTTTGTCTAGTTTGTGTGTCTGTGATGGGCTCAATTCTGTGTGAAAACGAATTTTGATTTTCGTTTCATAATAACCTTTGTGTGTACTTTTCCCCCTTGAAACTTTGCACTGAATTTGATATTTGAGGTGGAAGAGGAGGTGGCATTAGAGCTTTGGAGGAAACTGAAGTATTTTGTTTATCCAGAGCCCCAGTAAATTGCTATAGATTTAGTACACGGCTCATGCCATCTGTCTGAGTACGACCTTGAGAGGACACCTTCTTCTGATTCAAGGGGGGTAATTTTGTTTCATGTGCTTGTCACTCGGGTGGTTGTTTCTCCAAAAGCAAGGGAGCGTACTGAAGGAAATGTGTGACAGTCTTAAGATGTGGCCCACAAAAACATAACGGTTGATTGTTAATTAAACTGAGATTGCGTGTCAAGAATAAAATACTGTAATGCAAGATTATTTCTATTGTTTTTCTGTTTGTAGAGATAGTATAATTCAGACCTTAAACATGCAGGCCTGTTCTCAAAGAAACAGAGAAAATCTAAAAGGTAGTTCCCTATAAGATGATCCGCATTATTTTGCGAGCCTGTACCTGAAAGGAGTGACGTGTGCACACTTGATGGGGCATGGGACCAGGTCTGCTTTACTATATGGCCTCTTTTGGCTCTTAAGCATTCCTGTAATCATAGCTCTTGTGAAACTGCATCCTTAGACCCAGAATTGACAGGGGCTTGGTGTAGCAGCGATCGCTGCACTAGCTCTGAGTTCTAATACTGACTTCAGCCACAAATCAAAATGGCCTCATCCTAATTCCCAAAATGGTTTTTGGCCCCAGCTGACATTGTCCATCCAGTGGACTTCAGGTATCCACTTATTACACACAAAAAATAATAACTACTTGCATTAACCCAGTGGTTCTCAGCCAGAGGTCTGAAGACCCACTGGGGGGCCATGAGCAGATTTCAGGGGGTCCGCCAAGCATGGCCAGCATTAGACTCGCTAGAGTCCAGGGCAGAAAGCCGAAGTCCTGCTGTATGGGACTGCAGCCTGGGGCACCAAGTCCCACCACCCGGGGCTGAAGCCAAAGCCTGAGCAACTTAACTTCACAGTGCCCCGTGTGGTGTGGGGCCCCAGGCAGTGACCCTGCTTGCTGTCCCCTAATGCCAGCCCTGGCTTTTCTATGCAGAAAAACAATTGTTGTGGCACAGCTGGGCCATGGAGTTTTTATAGAATGTTGGGGGGGGGGCTCAGAAAGAAAAAGGTTGAGAACCCCTGCACTAAACAACAATCTTCATGGAAATCCCACTGTAGGAGCCTAGAACTGAATGGGCATTGAACCTGAAATACCCTGTAGACCAGCCTGCGCCGCTTCCTGCAGCTCCAATTGGCTGGGAACGGTGAACCATGCGAGTGGCCATGTCTGTGGATGGTCAGTGTAAACAAACTGTCTCACAGCCCACCAGCAGATTACCCCGACGGACGAGCTGCGTGCAGCCCACGGGCCACAGCTTGCCCACCACGGCTGTAGACTCTGGAGCTGGCATTTCCAACTCACACTGAGGGCTGTAAAGCACAGTTTGTGGGAAAGTATTGCTTTCCAAACATTTCTCAACTTGAAACATTTTCTAAAAATAGTTTTGAAATTGTCAAAACAAACAATTCCAGTTTTTTAGTTGAAAACGACTTTGTTTCAAAATTTGAGCTAATTGTACCAAAAAAAATTAAAAACTAAATAATGGACAAAGTATAAACAAATTGTTTCCAAATTATTGAAACAAAACATTTCTATTGACCAGAGCTAACTTTTTTTTAAAGTCGGGTTTGTGAAAAATGTTGAGATTTTGACTTTTCATTCAGATATGGGACAGGAAAAAATTTTTAAATCTCTAAAATTTTTTGCAGGATGGGGAAACCATTTCCCATCCAGCTCTAATGTTTTGCATCTGATAGCAAAGAACTGTGTGTTTAATTAACAATTAAGGGTAACACAGATCATCCAACAAGTACTTGGAATGCATTGGAGACAACTTTTTATTACAGGAGGTGGAGAAAGTGACTAGGGGAGAGGCTATTCTAGATTTGATTCTGACAAACAGGGAGGAACTGGTTGAGAATTTGAAGGTGGAAGGCAGTTTGGTTGAAAGTGGTCATGAAATGATTAAGTTCATGATTCTAAAGAATGGTAAGAATAAAGACAATGGAGTTTAAGAAGGCAGACTTCAGCAAACTCAGAGAAATGGTAGGTAAGATCCCATGGGAAGCAAATCTAAGGGAAAAAAGACTTCAGGAGGGTTGGCAGTTTCTTAGAGTCATATTAAGGGCACAAGAACCAAACTATCCCAATAGGAAAGATAGGAAGTGTGGTAAGAGACCACCCTGGCTTAACCAGGAGATCTTCAATGACCTGAAACTCAAAAAAGCATCATACAAAAAGTGGAAACTAGGTCAAATTACGAAGGATGAATATGAAAAAACAACACAAGCATGTAGGGACAAAATTAGAAAGACCAAGACATAAAACAAGATTAAACTAGGTAGGGACATAAAAGGTAACAAGAAAATATTTTACATACACATTAGAAGCAAGAGGAAGACTAAGGACAGGGTAAGCCCAATATTCAATGAGAAGGGAAAGACAGTAACAGAAAATGCAGCAATAGCCAGAATGTTAAATGCCTTTTTTATTTCCATTTTCACCAAAAAAGTTTGTAGTGATGGGACAACGAACATAATGAACATCAGTGTAAATGGGGTGGGATCTGAAGCTAAAAATGGAAAAGAACAAGTTAAAAATTACTTAGACAAGTTAGATGTTTTTAAGTTGGCAGGGCCTGATGAATTACATCCTAGAATACGTAAGGAACTGGCTGAAGAGATCTCTGAGTCATTAGTGATTTTCTTGGAAAACTCATGGAAGACAGGAGACATTCCAGATGACTGGAAGAGGGCAAATACAGTACCTATCTATAAAAAGGGAAATAAGGACAACCCAGGGAATTATAGGCCAGTCTGCTTAATTTTAATGAAATGATGGACTGATTATGGAGCAAATAAGCAAATACTCAGTTTGTAAGCACCTAGAAGACAATAAGGTGACAAGTAACAGTCAACACGGATTTGTCAAGAACAAATCATGTCAAACCAACCTAGTATCCCTCTTTGACAGAGTAACAAGCCTTGTGGATAGGAGGAAGCAGTAGACATCATATCTTGATTTTAGTAAGGCTTTTCATATTATCTCACATGACCTTCTCATAAAAAAACTAGAGAAATATAGCCTAGACGAACATACTGTAAGGTGGATGCAGAACTGGTTGGAAAAGCATACTTAGGGAGTAGTTATGGTTTACAATGAAGCTGAAAAGGCATAGTGAGTGGGAGTCACAGAAGGATCTTTCCTGGGTCCAGTTCTGTTCAATATCTTCATAAATAATTTGGATAATGGCATACAGAGTATATGTATGAAGTTTGCAGAAATACCAAGCTGGGAGAAGTTGCAAGTGCTTTGGAGGACAGGATTAGAATTCAAAATGATCTTGACAAGCTGGAGAAATGGTCTGAAATAAACAGGATGAAATTCAGTAAGGACAAATGCTAAGTACTCCACTTAAGAAGGAACAGTCAACTGCACAAATACAAAATGGGAAAGGACTGCCTAGGAAGGAGTACTGCAGAAAAGGATTTGAGGGTTATAGTGGATCACAGACTAAATATGAGTCAACAATCTAATATTGTTGCAAAAAAGCAAACATCATTCTGGGCTGTATTAGCAGGAGTCTTGCAAGCAAGACACAAGAAGTAATCCTTCCATTCCACTCAGCATTAATAAGGTCTCAGTAGCAGTATTGTGACCAGTTCTGGGCTACACGCTCTGGGAAAGATTTGGACAGATTGGAGAAAATCCAGAGAACAACAAAAACGATTAAAGGTCTAGAAAACGTGACTTACAAGGAAAAATGGAAGAACTAGAGTTTGCTTAGTCTGGAGAAGAGAAGACTGAAGGGGACACGATAATAATCTTCAAGTACTTAAAAGGTTGTTATAAACAGAGGGCGATACATTGTTCTCCTTAACCACTGAGGGCAGGACAAGAAGTAATGGGCTTAAATTGCAGCAAGAGAGATTTAGGTTAGACATTAGGAAAAACTTCTGAACTGTTATGGTAGTTAAGCACTGGAACAAATTACCTAGGGAGGTTGTGGAATCTCCATCATTGGAGGTTTTTTAGAACAAGTTAGACAAACAGCTGTCAGGTGTGGTCTAGATCAGTGATACTCGGATCTCAGTGATTCAGGAGCCAAATTAGTGATCAACATTACCCAAAAGAGGCACAGTAGTGTGAATGACCGTGGAAATATATATATTATATAGTATTCTCACAGCAAGTAAGTTAATAACTTAATGCAAGTTGATAATTGGTTAATAACACAGTAAAAGCATCTTGACTGGTTAATACCTTTGATCAGTTAATAAATCACACAGTGTTTTAATATCATGTGCTGCAAAGAGCTTCAGGACACACATTAAAGAACCACAGTCTGACTATCACTGGTCAAGATAATACTTAGTTCTGCCTCCATGCAGAGGACTGAGTAGATGATCTATTGAGGTCCCTTCCAATCCTACAGTGCTATGATTCTGTAGTGGTGAGCAAGTTAACAATTCTGTGCTCAGAGCAGGGTTTGAATACTGTGTAGTAGAGCTGGTCAGAAGAACTTTGACAAAATAGTTTTCCTTTGGAAAATCCACTTTCGTCAAAATTAAAACACTTTGTGAAATGATGTCGATTTTCCCGAAATGTTTCAATTGATCAAAACCTTTTTTTTTTCCCGAGAATTTTCTTTTGTGGAGACTTTTGAAAATTTTCCGGTTTCATTCTGAATTGGAACAGAAAGTAATTCTGAAACACTGAAATCCTCCACAAAGTGCAATTTCCATTCTCCACGCAGCCCTTGTATACAGTAAGATCTAGAGTCAAAAATTGAACAATAAGGATAACACAAAATATTAAATAGCTGCTAATTCAGTGAGCACTGACGATCCACAGGATGGATGCATAGGCATCCTTAACTTTGGCTTTTCTTAACATTTCAGTGCTTGACTTCATAACCTTAATGTTCTTTTAACATAGCTTTTGTGTGTGTGATATAATAAAAATCAGCTTGTGTCAATATAACATACTCTAAGAGAGTTCCACACTAAGGGTAGGTTTACACTTACCTTCCGGGTCGACGCGGTGAGTTCGACTTCTCGGAGTTCGAACTATCGCGTCTGATCTAGACGCGATAGTTCAAACTCCGGAAGCGCTGCGGTCGACTCCGGTACTCCACCACTGCAAACGGCGGTGGCGGAGTCGACGGGGGAGCCGCGGAGTTCGACCCCGCCGCGTCTGGACGGGTGAGTAGGTCGAACTAGGGTACTTCGAATTCAGCTACGCTATTCACATAGCTGAATTTGCGTACCCTAGTTCGACCCCCCTTCTTAGTGTAGACCAGGCCTAAGTTTGGGATTGCATGAATAAAGAGGCTTTCTTGGCTTTTGGTCGTTGAATGAAAGAGGACTGCATGTTCTTTTATTCAAGGCAAAGGGTCTAGTCCACATAAAAATATTCTTCTTTGATGAAAAGCCAAAAGAGCAGTTTTCTGGCTCCAGTGTTGCAGATTGGCTTGGCTCCATAGTTGTTCATGTATAGAGGTGGGGGGTCGAGGTAGGAATCAGAGAAGTGGGAAATAAATGTTTAAATGTGTTTTACTGCATGATGTCTTCATTTGGCTGTGAGTACATTTATTTTAGTTTTTGAAAATAAACTGACTTTAAATATTTGAATAAGGACCTGGTCCCTCAGGCCTTTAATCTCTGCAGACTCCTTTTGCAAGCACTATAGGCTTGGTTCAGTGGGAGAAAAGACAGAATTGAGGTGATGAGAGCTGAGGAAATGCAAATAAAATTTCAGCACATTCTGCAGAAACTACCTGTCCAGACTGTGATTTCTAGGTTTGCTGTTTGGTGCTTCTGTAAAGTTTGAAACTGAAACAAAGTCTGGCTCCCACAGAAAAGAAATTATGTTTGAGGAAGTTGGCTCCATTTAGCCATTATTTTCTGTAGTCACCTGCAGAAAATGTGAGGCCAAAATGTATAGGTTTTGTAAAAACAAGTTTTATAAAATCTAAGCCAAAGGTAATGTTTCAATGACTTTCTAATAAAACAAAATTCTTGTGAAAAGTGGATTAAAAAAATTATCCTTCAGTACTGTCAACCCAAACATAGCATCATTGCTTTGGTGCATGAGAACCAGGAAGCAGAACTGACTTAAAACTCATTATAATTCATTCCTTATAGTGAAACTAACTAGTTTAGTTTTTTTTGGTGAAGATGAGAGAAATGCAGAAACTCAAAGAGGTAGCAAATACAGTGAAAAGTAATTAGAGTTTTTTCACTTCACTTTATTTTTTAAAATAGTTTAATTATATTAATGTATAAAAATGAATGAAAGGAGTGCTTGCAAGAATCAATTAATCTTATCACAGTAACATATTTCAGGGTAACTCTACTCCTTGGTAACTGTTTGGAAATGTGAGTGCTATGATATAAGGTCCTTGAGTAGATTTCACATAATCCAAGTTGTTTTTTTACCAACAAACTCTTGCTCTTTTGCTGGTATTTTATACCTAAATCAATGTTAGAAAGTTTTTTAAAGTAATTTAAATCTTTTTTTATAATGTAGAATAATCCAAGGTAGTATTTAGTGACATATACAAGTTTGTTTTAATTATAGTTTGTCTAACCAGACAACAGCCCATTAATGTTGATAAATCCTAGTGGTGAAAGCATGTACAGTACTGGCACTTGCAACCTCTGTCAAAAGAGGAAATTTGGCAATATATTTCTAATCCCAATAAAGAAAAGATTTAGATGGCAGAAGTGGGTGCATAAAATTGGAACATAAAGCTCTAGTTAGACTCCTAAATGTGTTACTTGATTTTCAGAAGTATTGAACACCCAGACGTCTGAAAAATTGGGCCACTTATTTTGGTGCCTAACTATGGACTGAAGAGCCTAATTCAGGGGTTCTCAGACTGGGGTTTGGGACCCCTCAAGGGGTCATGAGGTTATTTTATCGCAAGTTGTCACCTCCACCCGAAACGCTGCTTTTCCTCCAGCATTTATAATGGTGTTAAATATATAAAAAAGTGTTTTTAATATATAAGGGAAAGTTGCACTCAGGGGCTTGCTGTGTGAAAGGGGTCACCAGTACAAAAGTCTGAGAACCCCTGGCCTAATTTTAGGAACTCGGGTTTGAATAAACTGGCCTACATTTCTTAAAAGTGTGTACCGGAACTATTATGCATATTGAGATCGGGCAGCCTGGCCTGGGGCTCCCTCCTGTGGCAGGCAAGGGCAGAACAGGCATGCCTGTCTCAGTTTCCTCCCTTCAGAGTCCCCATTAATTCCACAACAGGCTCTCTTGCCTAAATAATACTCCTCTTTGGGACTGTTTTGTTACCAAAACATAATTCAAATAATTCCCAACAAAAGTCACAAACATAGTCTATTTCCCACACCTAGTATGTATAGTCCTTAAAACCCCCACTCTGCTCAGCTTCCGTGCTGGAACTCCTTCCATACAATACTCTGGGGCGTTTTCTGCCACACGTGGGCTCTTTGTTGTTCCTCTGCTGTCCTTGTAGCAGGACAGCCACCCCAACCCTTCCAGCTGGAGTGCAACCCTGCTCTCCCCACCATGATTTCCCCCACCCCCACCTTTCTGGTGGGAATCCTTCAGCCCCTCTGGCTCTAGCTCCCCAGTGTGGGAGTCCTTTAGAGCCCTCTGCTGCTCCTTGTCTTCAGCCCTCTCTGGCCCTTGACTCTGGGTCTCCATCTTGAAAGCCAGCATGCACCTCCCTTTGCTGCTTGCCTGGCTTCAGCCCTCTCCAGCTCTGGCTCACTGGCTTGGGAGAGTCAGCCAGCAAACCCCTTGTGCCGCTCTTCTGCCTTTAGTCTTCCCCCAGAAACTGCCTCTGGCTTCCTTCAGTGACATCCTGCAGTCGCTTGATCACCAGCCGTTCTCACTTGCCCTTTTCCTGACGGACTCCTTCACTGTGCTCTCAGCCGCCCTGGCTTACCAGGTCTCTTTCTCCTGTTTAGGGCCAGAGGCCCTGCAGCTGCAAGTCACTGGTGCACTGTCTCCTGCTCCCTCTTCAAGGGCCAGTGCCACCCTGTGACACATGCAAATGCAGTTTTGATCCAATATGTTTTTGTCTTCTCGCATCTCTTAATAGGTACACAATAGTCACATGTAACCTTTTGTCCATCTCCTTCTATGCCAGGCTATTTTTATAAATGGATCTGTCTTTAATATGGCCCTACTCTCCTTTTTTTAGAGATCAGAAATGACTTATCAGCTGTGTAGCAGATTCTTATTTTGTCTGCCTCCCACAATCCATCAGGAGAGAGTTAAGAAAAGGACCAGTTATCTCACAGCAGACAAATTCCTTGTTCATCGTTCAGTTTTATGTTGAAAATCTCTGTGTGCTGTCAGCCACAGAGAAAGGCGATTACTTTGTCTGTCTGCTACATGAATACCCTGTAAATAGTCTCTATGCAAAAGGCAGATTTCTAATCAACTGTGAAGTAAACAGAAGCTGCTAGTTTTTTTAACATTCAAATAGTAAAGTTTGGTTGTTTGAATGTACAACAACAATTTATTTAATGTGATAACTGAAGTCTAATAGCACAACAGCCAAAATTCTCAAGGAAGTTAAACAAACCCCACAAACAAGAAAAGCGATCACCATTTTTAACACAAAAGAATATATATAACCGCCCTACACAAAGGATTGCTCACCAGTGTTAGCACTGCAAACTATGGGACCTTGAGTTTGCAGATGATTTTGCATCTCCTGCTTGGCAGGCTGATGAGGGATCAGCACAGGAGGGATGGAGATGATGAACTTGGTTTTTCAGGAAGAGCGCTATCCTTTCAGCACCCACTTAAGATGGCTAAGGCAAAAGCGTTTACATCAGGGGTGGCCAACCTGTGACTCCGGAGCCACATGCGGCTCTTCAGAAGTTAATATGCGGCTCCTTATATAGGCACCAACTCCGGGGCTGGAGCTACAGGCACCAGCTTTCCAATGTGCCGGGGGGTGCTCACTGCTCAACCCCTGGCTCTGGCACAGGTCCTGCCTGCACCCCTTCCTACCCCCTCCCCTGAACCTGCATGCCCTCGCTCCTTCCCCTTCTCCCCCTGCCCCCGAGCCTCCTGGATGCCACAAAACAGCTGATCGGAAGGTATGGGGAGTGAGGGAGAGGCGCTGGTTGGCGGGGCTGCTTGTGGGTGGGAGGTGGGGCTACTGATGTATTATTGTGGCTCTTTAGCAATGTACATTGGTAAATTCGGGCTCCTTCTCAGTCTCAGGTTGGCCACCTCTGGTTTACATAGTCCTTTCTTCTGTTGGAGCAGTAACCCTCAGGAAGGATACTTCGGTATAAGTGTAAAAGTGAAGCTATACTGTAGATCAGAATTTTAGAAATGGCAACTAGCCGTTTTAACTGAGATTTTAATGGAAATTAGAAATTGGGCTGCAATCAGTAACCAATCCTGAATGCATCTTTCCACCTACAGTATGTATGTAGGCCAAAATGCATAAGAATCTAATGAGCCAGAAAGGACACAAACACTTAATTAGTGTGGGTTTCTTGTAGGACATTCCTGTTCCTTTTGGAAAACCCAAACGATCTTTATGTAGTGATGTAACAGTTGCAAAATCAGAACAGACATGCAGTTTATTTATGTTAATGTGAATAAAATTATGTTATCCCAGCCTGCATATGTTTTTAATCTTAACCCCAGAAATAAGAAAATGTCTACATTTGAAATCCAAATTTCCTAATTAGGGCTTAGCCATGGCCTCTGCTTTTTTTAGAAATTTCCTTATGTGACCTTCCGCAATTTTATCTGGGCTATTTGCTGCTGCTTCATTGTAGACTTAATATTGACTAGTTGCTCAAATTTCAATGCTGGCTGTCAGGCACTTGCAATTAACAGGCCTTCTAATCACAGCTGTTCAGGGATTTTTCAGTAAAACGTTTTTTGGTTGGAAAATGCCAATTTGTTGAAACCAAAATGGTTTGCAGAGACAGTTTTGACTAAACTTATGTTGGGAAGTTTCCTCAAGTGCAGGATGGAATTTCTGGTCGAAATGAAGAAGAGCAACCCACCCCAGAATAGCCAAATGGTTAGGGCATTCACCTGGGATATGGAGACCCAGTACAGGCTGATTTGCCCTATCTGCTGGGCTATTGGCCATTCGGGAATGCGTGTCTCAGTCTCTCCTGTTAGAGCTGTTTCACTTTGTATGAACCATAAAATACTGATTGGGTCAGAGAGAGACACTGACTCTGTACCCTGGTGATTAGAGTGCTCCAAAGCACTCAGCGAAGGGACTTGAGCCTGAATTTCCCACATCCCAGGTGAACGCACTAACCAGTCGGCTATTTTGGGCTGGGTTTCACTGATACTCTGGGGAAAATTTTGAAAATTTTCATCATGCTGTGGAACGAAACCAAATGCCAAAACCTCAACATTTTTTCACAAAACAAAATTTTTCTTTTCCAGCCAGTGCAACTTCTGATGGCCATGGGCATGCAGTATCCTCACAACAAATTTCCTGCTTCATTGTTCTTCTGCCTCCAGCTCTCCCTCCCCTGTGTTACATGTAAATGTTGTTTAAAATTTAGAATAGACCCACAATAAATTGCAGTGAAGAGAAAATTAAGGTCCACAGAGAAATGATAATCTTCTGCATAAAACGGTCAATTTTACAGTAATTTCACACACACTCACTGCCAAAAGTGATAATTTTATATTACCTCAGCTTAGTACAAAGAAAGCCCTGGAGACTGGGTGACCTATCCTTTGATAAATTGGCTTTGGGCACTTCACAGTAGCTATCTTTCTTCTGGGCCCATGCACTGCCTCCTCCTTCATTTGAATAGATGGTGACTAAAATTTTGAAGTTTTTAGTGATTTTGTGGTATCTCAGTTTTTAGGTATCAAACTAGAGATTCCTTAAAGGAGTGTGACTGTAACACTATTGAGAGGTGAGGCAGTATTGCCTAGTGGATAGAGCCTGGCCTGGGGCTCGGGATAGCTGGATTCTGTTCCTGGCTCTGCAGTAGCCTGCTGGGGGATGTTGGATAAGTCACTAGACTTCTCTGTGCCTCAGTGTTCCCATCTATACAATGAAGACATTGATACTTACCTCCTTTGTAAAGCACTTTGAGCTCTATTGATGAAAAAAAGCTATATTATTTATTACTGTCCTTAGAAAAATCAGGGCCTTTTTAATGTTAGGCACCCAAAATCAGTAAAAAGCTTTTAAAAATCTTGTCCAGTATATTAATTTTTAAATGAAACGGTGGTGAAATATAACTCAATAGTTATTTTGGTATTGTTTGTTCAGTAAGGAAGAACATCTTTTAAGATCTATGTTCTTGTTTTAAAAAATAACCCAAGCGTGTCAAATACCAGGGACATATCAAGGAGTAATCTAAGTCCTGTGCGTCTAATTTCTGCCTCTGCTGCCTATTTGAATTCCATGTGTTTAAAAATCATATTTCTTGTTATCTTGCTCACTGCATTTTATTCCAGCCTAATTTATAAGCAAATGAAAGCTTTGGACTTTTAACCAGGATGTGTTTTTTTGGAGGGGCGGGATGTCTGTAACATCTTTCACTCCTGAAGTCTGGCATCCTTTCAGCTTTGCTTAACTTTCATTAAAATAGAAATACAAATTTATAAATCACTTAAAATTCTGGGAAATAAAAAGAACCCTTTCAATGTGTGGCATAAAACAAACAGTAAGTAAAACCACAAATAACCAGAAGAAATAAATAGTCTCTAGCCTTAAGTTTCCTCTCACATCAGTTTGACACCAGTGTAATCCCACTGATCTAGCACTGACATTGGAGTTACCATTAGCTTCAGCTTCTTAATGTGTTTGCTACGTGCGTTAGTATAAATACAGTGCACTCCATTTATACGAATCACTGATATAAGAATCAACCTCATATAGTGATCAAAACTACTGGGACAAAATCATTCCTGTGCTAACTAAAATACTCCGCTTGTAAGAATCAACCACTTACAATAATCAAATCATCCAGGGGACAGATGTGATTTTTATAAAAGGAGTGCATTGTACATGTTGCCAATGATGATGTAGAATGGATCTAAACTGTTCTCTTCTGGATCTATTAATTAAAGGGATTTAAAACCCCATGAAGCAGTCAGATCATTTGACTTCAGTAGGGCTCCATGTGGATTGAGAGATATACCTACAAGGATCCAATAGCTGCATCTTGGCCTAAATCTGAAATTAATGAAACTATCACAACTCTCTATCTTCAAAGAAATAAATAAAATTACATAGTGTATAATATATAGGCCCTGATCTTGCAAATGACTGTTCAGCAGACACCTGTACCCAATGTGGAGTCAATTGAAGGAATGAAGCCTTATTTTTGTAATTAGAAAGCAGTAAGCATTATGTTTTCCACTGTAACATATGGGAACAATGGTTCCTCTGCTATGGTGTAAGCAAATAATTCCATCTGTAAACTAATATAAACTTTAGTTGTTGACAAAACTGTGTTAAAAGTACAATAACACACATGAAAGTCAAAATACATAACATACTCCCCTTTACATGGGTTCCTAATCCCAGAGTAAATACAAGCAACTCTGAATAAGTTCCCTTAATAAAACGTATCCTCTAATCCTATTAATCAATAAAGCTATAAAATGACATGTCAAACATGTCGTCCTGCTATGCAAAATAATGATTTAGGTGCTTTCTAAAAAAACGTTTCCTTTTCTTTTCTCTTTTCCATCATCACATTAATTTTGTTACAGGCTGCAAATGGACTTTCTGATTGCACTGTGTCACCCACAGATTCCTCTGCACAGCGGGTGAAGAACTGGGGATTTATGTTGTGTTTTCATGCAGAGGTTTGCATTAAAAAACCATGTGGCACTGCGGTTGTATTGAGAGTGTGACATTTTACAAAAATGGATAATGATATGTGTTTGCAATCTAAAGAAAAATAAACCACCAGAGTTACCTTGTGTTAAAAGGAAAAAGCAAGGAAAAGCTTAACTCTGTGATTATGCTTAAATATATTTTCTTTTGAAGGTCCTTTTAAGATAAACTAGAGTCTAATCTTCTAATGAAGAGACAAGAAATCAATAATGCCTCTTGTTATTAGTTCAAATTCTAGTTATGAGTAATTCAGACCTGTGTAATGAAATCAGATTACGTGTGAAAATGCAATAATGCCATACTGAAAACACAGTATGAAGGTCAGTTCTGAATTGTATTATCATGCCAGAATGTTAGAAAAGTCTTGCTTTGACCAACAAATTTTTTTATGGTGAGATGTAACAAAAGATGGTCCAAAAATAAATGAAAAGGAGGTGTGGCCTAGCAGTCTAAACACAAGACTTGGAGCTAGGAACTATGGTTTTCTGATCTACACTCTGACACTGACCCCGCCAAGGTTTTGCTCAGGTCTCTAAACCTCTTTGCCTTAGTTTTCTGCTGTATAAAATAGGGATACTAACATGCACTTGAGGGTCTGATCATTCCCTATTGTTTCTGTTTAATTCAATGGTAGTCAGACCCAACAGTGGTTCTAATCAATTACACCTGCTTATGCTAGGACTGTCTTTGGTCTTGTTTGAAAAGTGCCATATGAATGTTGAGCAGGGCTCTGTGGCAATAGCAATTTTGCATTTAAACACATGAAATTCTTAAGTGGGCATGTTTCAATTGAAAGTTTTAAAATTCAGAAATATGACTATATTTGATTGAATATGGCACCATTCTGACTATAATAATTACAATATTATTTTATTGAAATACTTCAGTTTTGTGAGTGTTGGGTTTTGTATTTTGATTTTTTTTTACAAAAGTTGAACCTTTACAAAAGTAAAAGAAAACGTTAAAATCTCTAATAATGATATTGAATTTTCTTGCAAATATTAGAGCTCATGAGGAATAAAACATTTATTTGTATGTAGGGAGAAATGGTTAAAGTCAACAACAAATATTATTCATCACCAGTTGTTTGACTCGCTCCAGCAAATGGTTTGCACAGCCCCAGTGTTAAGTCGTGCTACCAGTGAAAATACTTCCACAATATAGACAGTAGATCTGCTAATATAAACTTAGAGCACTGTTTTCTGTAGCTCACAAATTATACTAGATCTTGATGATGAAGAAAATGAGGTGCCCCCAATCCAAGAGCTATTTGAATCCAGATGGTCAATCCAGATCTAGTGCCAGATTAAAGAATTTTAAGATCTTGTGAACTATGGCAGTTGGGTTCCTCTCCCATTCCCTGCCCTTAAGGATTGGGTCCTGGCCCCAATGGCGGTTGGAGAGCAAATATACCCTGCACTCATTCCACAGCATCTCGCATCCTGCATGGCTGGCCTGGATCCCCACTCCAGCTCATTGGCTCTCACCAGAGTGTGCAGGTATGGCCCTCCCATCTTTGATGCCCTGCCTCACGCTTTCCTTGACCCTGAGTTGGTTTTTGTATGTGTACGTGTGTGTCCTTCCTCCAATCCTCCCCGGTGGATTTTCCAAGAACATGAGAGTTCCTGCTTTGGTTAAGATACTGGATCCAAACTTAGGCCTAACTGTCAAACTTGAACCCTAAATTCTAACGTGACATTTGGTTCTCTAGACACTGGCAAGTAACTGATCTTTTGTTTTAACCAGACAGATTGTGAGAGTTATAAACCATCCTTATTTTACATCTTCTAGTATTGTTATTCTCTAGAATTTGTAGGACACTTAGAAGCCACAATGATGTTTGAGGTGTAAACACCTAGGCCTGGTCTACACTGGGGGGGGATCAATCTAAGTTACACAACTTCAGCTACGTGAATAATGTAGCTGAAGTCAGCGTACTTAGATCTACTCACCGTGGTGTCTTCCCTGCAGTGAGTCGACTGCTGCCACTCCCCCGTCGACTCTGCCTGCGCCTTTTGTGCCGGTGGAGTACAGGAGTCGATGGGAGAGCGCTCGGGGGTCAATTTATCGCATCTACACTAGACACAATAAATCGAACCTTGCTGGATCAATCGCTGCCCGCCGATCCGGCGGGTAATATAGACATACCCTTAGATAGAAAGATTTCAATGAGAGTTAAGTGCAAGAATGGAGGGGGAGGATAATGCCTTTTTAGAGCACCGCTGACTTACTTTTCTTCTTTTGATATTAGATCTCAGTTGAATGAAAACATTGTCCATTATTTCCATGCAGGAGCTCACACATGGGCTCACAAACACAGTGAAGAAGCTGGATAAGATGTTTATAGAATCTGTCTTTTGAACAGTAATTAGTGATAATAATAATTTGCAGTTACAGTAAATAGAACGTCAATTTGTAGATCTAAACAGGCTTTATACACCACCTTCTCATTCCCAGCAAAAGCCTGTGCAGGAGTGTCCCAATCTAGATGGGAGAAAACAGATTTCATATACATCAGATAAAAGATTTCCCATCCAAATTACATGAATATGCCCTTTACAAGGGGATGTAAATCCTCTCAGACCCAAACTGATAACACACCATTGACTGGGTTATTTTGCTTTTGCAAGTATTGATATATCAATTTATATCATTTTTCAACAGACTTTCTTAAATGCTTGTCTCTTGCTTTAAAAAAGTCATCTTTTTTATTCATTAATGATTTATTGCAGTTTGCAGAAGTAACCATAAGAGAACAAGATGATTTCTTGAATAGTGTTCATGTGTGCTATTAAACTGCTGCTGAATTTCAGAGGTGGATGAATTTCTTTCTCTCTCTCCTCTCTCTCATTTGTATATAATTTAAGTTTGTAAAGCTTGTTGCAATCTTTTGGGATGAGACAAAATATGTAAAAGTAAGTTATTATGGAGCTAAGCAGAATAGATGCTAAAAATGCATTCATACAATCCCAGACAATTTTGGATGTTAATATGAAGAATTCATAAATTGGCAGCACTAACAAAATAATTGGCTGAACTGCCTCTGTAGGAGAGTTATATATCACAGAGATTCATTTTGGTCTATAAATGCAACTCTATGCAAAGAAACACATATGCCACTAGATATCACTGCACAAACTATATTTGCATATTGAAATTCTCCATTTTTAAAAAAAGTATTAAAGATCAAATCAACAAATAACATAGAAAGTAAAAAGAGATATCACTATCACTGCTGATCATATTTCAAAACTAGAGGTAAATCCAAAATTTAGGTACAGCCATCAGAGTTCTGACAAGTTCCCAATATAGCAATCGCTTAAGCAAAAGTTTGGATATCCTTGTACTTGTTTTATGCAAGCCTGGTCTGGAATGGGAAAATACCGTATTGTTTGATAGCACATTGTTATGTTTAATTTATTCATACTATATCTCATCCAAGTTCAGTGTTTATCCAAAACAGATTTTTTTAAACTTCTTAATCGTCTAATGATTAATCATATTAACCAAATCATATGAAAGTATCCATATTAAAAAAGGTCCTACATTATGATAACTACAAATTTGTAAGCCTCAGAGCTAGGGGACTTTCTACTCTCTCTGCAGGGGAAGAGGGGAAATGCCAGCACTGGCCAACCTCATTCACATAAGTTATAGTGTTGCTTCCCCATAGTTCACATACTGGTTTTTGTTGGAATCTATGTACTGATTATATAAATGATAAAAGATCGTTACTGTGGTGTGCTTATGAAAGGGCACAGACATTGTGCAAGATACGCCCTGGAGTAACTGAGTTGTCCTGACTTTGCAGGTAGTAAATAGAATCTGGTTTGGGAACAGAAGTCAAGTTCCAAAAAGAGGGAATAGAAGGCTCTGTCCTAGGGATCAAGGACCGAGGATTCTGTCCAAGCACCCTAGGTTCCCTACCTGATTCTGAATCCTGTGTGGAGTGATTCTGTGAGACTGGACTAAGCTGAACCAGTGGCAGTTCTGGTGCACAGGTGACCTCACAGCAAGAGCTGACTGGACCAACAACGACAGCACAGAGCTGTCTTCTCAGTGAGGCCCCAAACTATGCAGTAGATACCTGAAGTTCATTAGTTCTTTTTAACATGGTGACATGATTTGAGGCATGCATTCTGTGTTTTCCTTTTACTGTTTCCTGATTCCTGTTTCCAAAATTGAGAGTCATAATGGAAAGATGTACTTACACAATTCTAAAAATTAAAATAGACATACACACACCTCTACATGGATCTTTTTTGTTTTCCACCTTGATGCTTCAAAATACTCTAGAGAAGAACTGAGATGATTATGGGTACTATTATAAATCTGATACATTCCTGACTTTCAAATGCTCAACTGTGTAATCTAAATGACCTTCTTTTTAAAATAGTTTTTTAATGTAATTTAGTATATAGCTTTAGTACTAGCGCTATTTTTTATGAAAATGGGATCAGTGACCAATGAGCATAGGCCCAATTTCTCTAGAAAGTGGCCAAAATGCCTCAACTTTATTAAGTGCAGTAGTAACCATGTCAGTCCCAGGATATTAGAGAGACAAGGCGGCTGAAGTAATATCTTTTACTGGAGCAACTTCTGTTGATGAGAGAGACAAGCTTTCGAGCTTACACAGGGCTCTTCTGAAGAAAGCTTGTCTCTCTCACCAACAGATGTTGGTCCAGTAAAAGATATTACCTCACCCACCTTGTCTCTCAAGTTTATTAAATCAAACTTAACAAGGCAAGATCTACAGTTAACAATGTTGGCGGTGGTTGAACGGGCACAGGTTCAACTATTTTGATATTCTCATAACACTGAGTATCCTAATTGTCCAAGGTTTAAACAGGCCCACCTAATCCTGATGGCCACGTGGGCTTTCTTAACCCAAGGTCTGAACAGATGAGTAGTCCCATGAAAGCTATTACATCCAAACATCTCCAGTCTTGAATGGAAAGTTGGGGCATGCTAGCTCTCTGTTTGAAGTCCTAATCCAGTGCTTCTCATAATACAAGCATAACACAGCAATAAGGTGTGCTGTCTCAGGCATGAATGATGAAATTTTGCTCCATACAATATTTGTTTCTTAAAAGTTCATCTGCCCACCTCATGCTTCTTCTTCACATGAAGTCAGAAGCTTATATTCCTAAACAGAATGTTTGTCAAAGTTTTCCATCAGGCATCAGTTGGTGTTTAGATGATCACATAATCATGATATGAAAATTGATCCGTATTAGACATGCTTTATAGTTAGAATTAAATTATCATTGATTTTATATTTCTTAAATTAAATGATAAATCAAAACTTTAAAATGAGAAATCCACAAATAAAAAGAACTGGTTTTAAGAGCAGGTTGTCAGGTGTATATTCTCCCAGCAAGCTATTGTTAGAGTGGTCAATCATCACTTGATATATATAGTCTGTGTTCAGGAAATATGGTTATGTGACATAAAGAAAATAGAGCCAAAATATATCCTATCTCGCACCCCTGTGCAACTCCACTGACTTCAGTAAGCTTGAAATCGAAATCGGTGTAGAATTTGGCCGTAAATGGTTTACAGTTTACAAGCTAGTCTTTCTTATGAATTATGGTGATTTCCATCATAATGGACCACATCCCATGTTTATTTTCCAGCATATAACCATTAAGAACTATAGTATTACAAAACAGTGTGTATGCAAATGGATACATGACTGTTGCCATGGGGACCCATAGTTTTGCCTTCCCTGGACTTGAGTGCATTTAAAATCTCAACCATACTGTTGGAGTGACACTATTGTATCTTTAAATTGGATCTATAATTATATTAGTTATTTAATGTATAACTTTGTATAGAAAATATATCTATATATAACTTATATGTGAGTATATATTAGTAATGAATTGAAACAAATGAAGAGCTCAAACGTTGGGCTGGGTGAACCAAAGTTTTGGATGTTTGGTGTAAATAATCACTCTTGACGTGAGATGCTAGGCTGCTGATCTGATGAGGAAAACGGGTGCAGTTTGCTTTGTTTGGTTTTGTTGAGTGTGGGTGTTTTTGTTTGTTTTAGGTGCGCTTTTAATATTTCTGACAGGACCCAAGAAATGGAGAGATGCTCAGAAATAAAGGGGTAAAAAGTGTTAAATTAGTTCAAACCTCAGCAAATGTTTGGGGTTTCTTTTGAGTATGGGACAAAAGTTCTGACTTGATCTGAATCAGCTTGCCCATTGCTACTAAAAACTTCAAATGAGATTTAAGGAGATGAAGTGATGACCACCTTACCTGAGCTCTCATAGAATCATAGAATATCAGGGTTGGAAGGGAACACAGGAGGTCATCTAGTCCAACCCCCTGCTCAAAGCAGGACCAATCCCCAACTAAATCATCCCAGCCAGGGCTTTGTCAAGCTTGACCTTAAAAACCTCTAAGAAAGGAGATTCCACCACCTCCCTAGGTAACCCATTCCAGTGCTTCACCACCCTCCTAGTGAAAAAGTTTTTCCTAATATCCAACCTAAACCTCCCCCGCTGCAACTTGAGACCATTACTCCTTGTTCTGTCATCTGCTACCACTGAGAACCATCTAGATCCATCCTCTTTGGAACCCCCTTTCAGATAGTTAAAAGCAGCTATCAAATCCCCCCTCATTCTTCTCTTCTGCAGAGTAAATAATCCCAGTCCCCTCGACCTCTCACAAATGAGTCACGTGCTCCAGCCCCTTAATCATTTTTGTTGCCCTCTGCTGGACTCTTTCCAATTTTTCCACATCCTTCTTGTAGTGTGGGGCCCAAAACTGGACACAGTACTCCAGATGAGGCCTCACCAATGCCAAATAGAGGGGAATGATCAAGTCCCTCGATCTGCTGGCAACGCTCCTACTTATACAGTCCAAAATGCCATTAGCCTTCTTGGCAACAAGGGCACACTGTTGACTCATATCCAGCTTCTCATTCACTGTAACCCCTAGGTCCTTTTCTGCAGAACTGCTGCCTAGCCACTTGGGCCCTAGTCTGTAGCAGTGCATGGGATTCTTCCGTCCTAAGTGCAGGACTCTGCACTTGTCCTTGTTGAACCTCATCAGATTTCTTTTGGCCCAATCCTCCAATTTGTCTAGGTCCCTCTGTATCCTATCCCTACCTCTCTTTATGAAAGGATGGGGACAGTTTCACTTGCCTGGTTAGACTATCATTTGTGGATCTTCTGAATGAGTTGAAAGACAAGCAAAAATATCTCTACTATTTCACATTTGTCAAGAAAAGGGCATTTCTGTTGGAATTTTATGGTGCTACACAGTGGAAGGAACCACTGAGCTGTAAGCACAAGGAAACCAGGTTTGGTCTCATTTCCCCAAAATGTGGCAGAAATGGGAATTTCTGCTGCATGTCAGGGCCAGTTTGTAGAATGACCTTGCAGCAGGACTTTGCAAACCCAGAACCCAGTGCTCAGTGATGGCTCTCTCCCCCGCAAGAGCACTGGGGACAGAATATAGGGGGAATGATCACACAGTATAGATCCCCTGCCCCAAAGTCTAGGACTAGCAGAGGGCTTCAGGCACTACTCTTGCGGACAGCTGACTGTTTTCTCCCTTGGTGTTGGATGGGGATGATTTTGTCCCTTCTACACCCTTCATAGTTACTCCTTGAAAAGTCTTTTTACTCTGATGTTGTGCAGGGAATCAGGATTCAGCTCATAACACAGTGCCGTAAAACCCCAAACCTGTGGTACATGCCTGTTTACAGCTGTGAAAGGCTTTTGTTTCTATAGTGACCTCCCTTAGCTGAAAATCTGCACTGCGTGAGTCTGCTCAGTGTGTAATTACTTAAGGATCTATAGGTAAGACTTTTCATTGCTGAAATAACTAGTATATGAAGACTCCACGGTGAGGCCTTTCATAAATTAGAGCAGGCTTTGGTGCCATTGATTTGATGATGCAATTTACTCTGGGGGCTGCAGACAGTGGAGTCTAATGAAGAATATTGAAAAGGTTATAGTGTTTTCTCTTGCTTTTTGTGTTTGTTGTTTTGAAGCCAATGTCGGAGCAGTAAACATAGCCAATTTATTAAAATGCTCATTTTCCTTTGAGTTCTTCCATTTCACCTGAGAATACATAAAGAGGGGGCCTGACTGGTTCTCCCTTCCCCACTGGCTAAGCTTGACCAGTTTCTGTCTCTCTGTCTAATCAATGGTATTTCTAATGCACCCATCACAATAGGCACCATCTGGGCATCTACTCTTCTCTGCAGCTTGCTTCGGCCATTGTTATTTAGAATGTCCGTATTTTTTTCTTCCTTTTTCTCTCCTCCAGAAATTGCACTGGGCTTGCCCCTGCTTTGCATTAAATGGAAAAGGCAGTTTTTAAACAATGTTAGGGATGTGTCCAAAAAAGGGCCAGTTGTAAAAATCAAATATGGGACTGTCCTTGAAACTCTTCACTTTTGCCTTCCACTGCAGCCTCTGTTTGGTGGGAGAACACAGCAATATTCTTCAAACATTCAGTGAATTGTCAGCATTTCTTAGAGGAATAGGCCACCTTGGGCAACACTGGACCTGGGTTTGTACATTAGACAGCAGTGAAGCATTCATCTCATGCGTGTGTGTGTGTGTGTGTGTGTGTGTGTGTGTGTGTGTGTGTGTGTGTGTGTGACAGACAGACACCCCTGTGCATATTGGATTAAGTATAATACACAGGAAGGCTAACTTGGGCTTTCTTAACTTTGCTCAAGTTGAGCCATAATTTATCCCTATAGGTAGGTAGGGATAAATCCATCTTTCTTTTTGTCTTTTTTGTCTTAGCAGAGAAATGTATTTTCCCAAGATACCAGAAAAGTCTCTATTGGGCTTAGTCTGATTTTGTGGTTAAAGAAAATGTTCAGACATCTGAAAGAAAGTAAAAAAAATGTATCATTAAGCCTATGACACAAAGACAAAAGCCAATAAATCAAAGTGTACAGCTACCACTCACAGCATATATTCTGTAATGATGAGAACCTATAGAAAGCCTTTGTTATAGAAAACCTCATTCCATTATTATGTGTCAAGTAAATATCTATAAAGCAAGGAATATTAATAGTTATGTAATTTCTTGATAAAGTAATTTTATATCAGCAATAGCCATTTTTAAAAGTACAAAGGAAGCCATCATATAGTTTAGACTTCAAAATTGAATCTTAATTATACTTGTGGAAAATCTTTCTGACTTTATTGCTTATCCACTCCATCCCTGATCGTGGACATTTTTAGAGACAATATGCGCAAGTCCAACAAAAAACTATGTGTGAGCACCCCCTGCTGACTGAAAAGCATTGTTAACTTGCAAACATTCTTGTTAGAGCTGTACAGAATTCATTTATGAAGCTGCTGCAAAAGCAAGGAGGTTGATGAAAAGGTTTAATCTCTGTGAGAAACAGAAGGGCAAAATAAATAAATAAATAAATAAATAAAGTTACCAGATGAAATGATCAAAACTAGTAGGACAAATATTTTTCCAAGATTCTAAAGTGTATTAGAAATAATAGGAAACATATTTTTAAAATAGTAAAACTAAATAAAGTTGACAGTGTCCTGTTGCTGTTTTAACCAAAATACCAACAAAGATGAGAACATTCTGAATTAGATTTTTTGCAGAAAAAGAAAACCTTTGTTTTTAACATTGATATAGAAATTTTTGCATTTATGAAACTGGGGGCAAAAAAGGAGATTTACATTTAATGTAGGTGTTCAAAAATTCCCCCTTGATTTAGATCTGAACAGCCACGATTCAAATATTCTTGGTGCACATTTTTACAGCCACATCACAAAACATTAACCACCGCCTGGCATACTCATTTTTTTCACCTCTGCACAACGATTGTGAAGTAGGAGTGAGATGCTGCCAAATCACAATGGCAGCATTTTATACCCACTGAGCATAGGTGTAAATGACTAGACTAGCCAGTGAAGAATCAGGACACTTTGCATTTTATAACTTCTTTAATATTTATTAATTCAAGCAAACCACCTCCCCAGAGTGGACTCTGCAACCCTATTACCTCAATCATGACCATATACTTACACTAGTACAGCTTGGGCCTGATCAAAATTAGGGTGGGAGATCACCAAGAAAAACCGAAGTACTGCAGGAAAAGTTGTTGGTCCTTTAGTAGAAGCCAGTATTAAGTGAATACCTCACCATAGAGCTAATCTACACAATACTGCTGGAAGCATCATCTTTCAAATATGATTTTAAAATGACCACTCCAGAAGTAGCTGAACTTCATTGGTTTATAAATTTGCAAAGTGCTTTGGGATCCTTCAAGATGAAAAGGGCACTATGGGTCTAATTTGAAAGTCAGTGGTAATACCTGCAGTGACTTCAGTGTACTTTGGATTAGACTGAGTTGTTGTTTCTAACTAGTTAAAGTAAAGAAATACATATCATTTGATGGCAAAACTTAGCACTCCTGCAATGTCTTGGCATCCCGTGAGTGGCTTATACTAATATTGTTTCTGTAAACAAGAAGAGTTCAGGGTTCTACAAACTCCTTCAACGGTATCAGCTCTAACTGACGGCCTTGGCGTTTTTATGCCAGGAAATTCGTAACAACAGTATGTCACAAAACTTTCAACCATCCAGGAATCCATCACAACTGCTTAAGAAAAATATTTCAAGGCAACTGTTGACCCTGCTTTTATAGCTGTCATGTATGTGACGCTGCCCTTCAATATTTAGGGCATATATTCACTTTGAGCAGCCTCTGTAACAAATATGATCTGAGATTGGTGAGCTCCATCCATTAACTCCATCTTTAGCTGGGTTTGATGACATAAGTCTTACTCACCCCTTTTCTGGTCTCCAGTTTGTGCTTTTGTTATTAAGCAGTATTCTGAACAGTACTGAAAGGTTAATCATAAAGGCACTGGACGGTGAGAGATTCAAGGAGAATTTTAGCCTTTCTAGAAAATATGACTTTCAATTTTGGTCTAGATTCACTGATATGCTTTGGATGCTTTGTGCTCCCTCAAGGGTGCAAGGCTGAGGCAGTCATATCCCCAGTTTAACCAGCCAAAGACAGTGGGACTACTAGTGCTTAAAATTAAGCGCATGCCTAAGTGCTTTATTTTACTGGGGCTAGGGTTCTTATATAGGATCAAGCCCCTAAATGGACTGTGACCTGATTCTGATCTTCCTTACACCCATGTAACTCCACTGAATTCAGTGGAGCTATTCCTGATTGTTGTGTATTTGGTTGTCATGGTTTTTGTTGCTATGGCAACTGAGTTAGATTATTATGGGTTAGCTCAGCCAGCTTCAGCCGGCTGAGTGAGCTCTCTGTCTCTGTAAATAAAATGGTGGTTTTGTTAGCTGTCAGCTCTCTGGCCTCAACTGATTTCTTCCTAAACCGGCTCCCCCCAAGGATATAACACTGATATACACTGGTCTGTGTTAGATCAGTATCAGGACCTCTGTTTTCTCATATCCAAAAACTGGGTAATTAAACAAGATTATTGAGCTGAAACAAGGGTACTTCTTTTGTTGTATCTGTTGCAGGAAACATGGTAGTGCATACACATAAGATCGATCTTTATTTTCCTGCCTTTTAAATACTACAAATCAAGGGAGGAAATATTGCCTATAATTAAATAAAAGACAGCTAAGAAGATATTATAGTAATCAAAAAAGGCAAGTTATCTTTCTTAAGCACTTATTTTAGCCAAACTCTGACACAAGAAAGAGCATCCTCCCTGCACCCCACCCCACTGCTGAGAGAAGATTATAATCTGGCGGACATTTTTGAGTTAGGTTTAGTAAAGGATTATTGATATAGTTGCTTCTGTTTACATTGCATCTGCCAATTTTGCTCTTTACACTGCCAATAAATGACTCTGTTCCAAAGGCTGATAGGGAAGCGGTCGCTGCTCTGCCAGTGATCCCAAGCATACACTAATAGTGGGGAATGCTTTTTACACTGTGCAAACAAAATTTTCAGGAAAGGGGAACTCCTGTCTTACCTCAGTGTGGAGAATGAGGGAGTTAGGTGTATTATTTTTCTGAATATCAGGTGCACCTCACATAAACTGTTTTATATTATCCTGGCTGACTCCAAGGAGTTAAAGTAAAGGAGGCTGTTGCGAAGGGGTGGGGCAGCAGGAAAGGAAACAATGCTAATGATAAGGTACAGTTCAGAGAATACCAAGGGTCCTCTGGGAAAACAGTGATGAAGCTATTAATTGAGGAATACCCCTTGGCCTGGCTCCAGCTAGGCTGGCAAAGTTTATTCTTCCCAGGCCAAATGTTGAATCAAAGGGGATACTAAAACCTTAACGATATTAGCCTAGGCAGAAAGGGGAGGAGTGGAGCAGATTGTCAAGGGCAGCTGGAGGGCAGCCTCTAACAGAGAGAGACAGAGAGCACTCTGCAGCAGCACAGTCTGCTTCTCCCAGCTAAGAGATAGAGGTAACTGGAATTAATGGAACTTACCCAGGCTTGTAAGGAAAGATTAAGGTTAGGTAAGGGGAAAGATGTGCCTAGATCTTTATTGTTCTACTCTTCCTTCTGTGTGCTTTGTACCTTTGAGTAAATAAATAATGCTTCGAGAAGAACCTGTGTTTTTAAGTCCCTTTAATCAGTCTGCTGGTCAGAGGTCCCTGGAGGAAAAGGCCTTACAGGTGGCAAATACATCGGGGCCTGTTAACACAGTTGGGACAGAGGGGGTTGAAGCCCAGAGATCCAATCCAAGAGTGGCTGTACCCTGGGATTCTACCCTTTGAGAGAGGTGCAGGAAGCCAGGCCTGTCACCGGAGGGATGCACTCAAGAGGTGCTGAAGGGGGTCTAAAGCGCAGCTTACCCTATAACTGTGACACTAAAGGGATGGCTACACTACAATTAAAAACCCGCCATGGGCCTGTGCCAGCTGGCTTGGGCAGTGGGACTGTTTAAATGAGGTGTAGATATTTGGGCTCCGACTGGATCCTGTGCTCTGAACCCTGCAAGGAGGGAGGGTCCCAGAGCTTGGGCTGCCCGAGCTGGAACATCTCCACTGTGATTAAACAGCTCCCTAGCTCGAGCTCCACAAGCCTGTGTCAGCTGGCATGGGCCAGCCACAGGTGTCTAATTGCAGTGTAGATGTACCCTAATACTGCAGGAAGAGATTTCCCCAGGCCTATTCCAGGGATGCTTCGGCTGTATTTATTTTTAAGAAATGTCTCAAGGATTCCACTATTATTTTTAAAGTATATTCTAAAAAGGGGTCCCCCATACAAAATTAAAGCTGCTAGGTTGTGTGTATTTTCCTCAGCAGGTGGGTGGCTTTAGAGAAGCAGTTAAAAGTGAAAGTTTTCTTGAAGGGAATTTTGCATGGCTTGGAGAGATTGGGAACATTTTGTAGAGAGGTGGATGCCTCTGAGTGAGAGGAAGGGAACGGGAGCGAGAGAGAGAAAGAGAAATAAATAGGGGCCAGATCCTGCAAACATTTACTACTACTTCAGGACCCAAGACTGCAAATGGCTCTTTGTGGGCACTTCCCTGCACTCATATAGCGCCCAATGGGCTCTGCCTGGACAGAACACGTTGCAGCAAAGGTAATGCTTACTAGCATCGGCTTCAGTGGGACAGAAAGCCCTGTGCTTCATTGTTGTAGGTGTTTTCAGGATCCACTTGAAAGAGAGATTTTTCCAATTTGGGTTTCTTATCTTGGAACTCTTGGCATTGCTGGGATTTTCTAGCTTTGTATGAGCTGAGAATTGTGTGGGGGGTGTATGTGTGTAAGCACACAGCAAAGCCAAGAGTTCCAAGATAAGAAACCCAAAGTAGAAAAATCTCTCTTTCAATTAAACCAAAACAGACAGTTTAATTTGGTTGCAGTTTGTGTAAAACCTGCAACCAAATGAAACTGTCTGTTTTGGTTTAATTATGAATCCCGTGGGTCAAATTGACACCACAAAGTAGGTAGAAGGTCCAGGCTGGCCCACGGCTGGGTTGATTCACATTTTCATAATGCCTGGAAAGATTCTAAGGACCCAGTTGCTCTTGTGAGCAGTGTAAGAGAATGTATTACAAGGTGTTCCAGCAAGAGGGCTAATGGGCTTTCTCTTGCGAGGTTTGAGTACCCTCATCTTCCAGTGACTTCCCTGGGAGATGAGGCTGTTCAGTACCTAGCAGGATCAGGTCCAGTGATACCCAGGGCCAAGTGAAGGGAAGGTGTAGCACAAGGACATTTTCAAATGTGGGGTAACAAAGAGCAGCTGAACTTGATGAGAAAAGAGGAGGTCACAAAGGGAAAACATCATCATTAACAAGATGTCTGCCCAATACATCTTTGGGCCCCTTTGATTATATCTTGCGTCTCTCTCTTTGCCTGTTCCTTTTAGATTGTAAGGTCTTTGGGGCAGAGAAACACCTTATATTAGATATGCAAGTAACTTAGCACATTTTTGGTACTATGTAGACAATAACAATTGGGAACCCAAGACAGAGAGAGATTTAACTGACTTGCCTAAGGTCCCACAAGATGTCTGTGGCCGAGTCAGCTATCACTCCCCAGATCTCCTGATGCTCAGCCTTGTGACTGAACTACAGGGCCACCCTCCTTCTCTTTAGTGGTATGTGTATCTATAAGTATGGGACCAAATTTTGCCTTTTGATGCACACACGAAGCTCTCATTAAAGTCAGTGGAAGTCACAGTGTATCTGAGCATAGAGCTTGGCCAATATTAGCTCACACCTTGTATTGCCTTCCTCCACTCATAGCTTATGCAATAAGTGGAAGAGTGAAGTATATGGCACCATAAATCTACCTAATTTAGACCCATTACTCTAGGAGGTGCTGTTTATGTGTAGATCATATCATTGTTATCTCTATCCTGATCATTTCAGAAACAACATTAGGTTTCTTATCTCTGCTCACTTTTTAACTTCTCTTGTTCTTGTATTTTTGTCTTTTCATGCTGAATGCTGATGAGCTAATTTGATCCTGGTTTAGGCAGCCATTTTATGGGTAATTTCTTTAATACCAAATTCTCATTTCTCCCACACTTCTAGGTGCCATATGGGATCAGATTACCAGATTAAATGTTAATCTGTTTTTGGGTGGTGTTTTTGTCCAAGGCTCGCTCTGTTAAGATTAGAGAGTATCAAGCCAACGTGTTTAATTTTGAAGACAGAGAACAACTTTCCAGACCAGAACAATGAAGAGCAAGGAGGCCAAAGGGCCACATTTTCAGATGTTGTGTCTAAAATTGCAATTGCAATATTTGCACTCGTGTATCTTGACAATTAATTTGCATTTGTGCATGTAAACAAGCACTGAAACAAGTGCAAAAATATGTTCTTAGCAGTTACCCATTTTCCGCATGCATATGGTGGCATATCCTGTCATAACTGACACAGACATTTATTTTGGACCTCAGTTGAAAATTTGGCCCTGGATATTTTTAGAGTTGTTTTAATTGTTTAGTCAGTAATACTCGTGCCGTCTAGGAAAGAATCCCAATTCACATTCAGAAGCTTGATAGTCTTATCATACTTTGACATATTTTTATTGAAAGAAGCAGAGATGAGGAACAGGCTGTAAGGAATAGCATTATTCTAATAACATAATCTATCTTCTGCATTAATAGACAGCTAGTCGACTAAATTTAGTTCCTGTGGAGGTGGAGATGAGCAGCATCCAGACCCACAGTACTGTTCCTTAGTGCCAATCTTACACACATTTTGGTGAGATGTGAGAATTGACATGGGGAGGGGGTTACTAGTTTCTTCAATTCCCCTCTTTTCCTCTCCTCTGCATGAGGGCCACTGCTCACTCTTTGTTTAATTTTAAAAAAAATAGGTACATTATTGCCACCAGTGCTGGTGCCATCATCACTTTGATGCCAAAGAGGAGCCAGGGATAAAAGACACTACCTGTGGCTGTACTGTTTTCACATCCCAACAACCGTCTCTGCTTTTCCCTCCCAGTAGGGTTATGATGTATATGGGAATTCAAACACACTGTAGGATCCCAGGGGACGTGAGAATAATTCAGCCAGTCAAAAATGAAGTAAGTGAGATTTAAAATCATGAGCATGGCTTCTGCCATTACACTCTCAGCAGATATTATAAGATTTCAGGGTCTGATTAATCATTTCTATGGGTGAAAAATGGACCATTACTGCCGAAAAACAATTGACTGTTCCTTCACAGCTGTTTTCTAATTACATTAGAAAATGGAGGGGTCTAATGCAGCCATTCAGCCATGCTACAACCGCTCAGCCGTAATGTGGGCCCTGCCTCCTTTCAAAGCATTTTCGTCGAGAACAGCAACACTTGCTTCAAAGCAGGTTCCAGGGCAGAGGTAGTCATACGGTTTGTATGAATAGAAGGCAGTGACTCTTCCTTCCTGGGAAGCTGTCCCCGGGGAGAGTGGGATGTCTGACCCAGAAGAGATTAGATTTTAAGATACATAACAGTGAAAATGTCATGTCACCTCACCTCAGGCTGGCACACAGCCTAGTACCTTGCAAATACCAACTTCATCCAACATGATGCAGAGAGAACTAAAAAAATGTTCTCTCGGGTAGCAGTTTTACCACTATTTTGAATGCTGGATAGAAGCAGTTTTCTAGGATGTTTGATTGGCTCCTCATAAGTGTGAAACCAAACGGGCACAAACTCATGCCAAAAAGGCAGCATGAATGTATGCTCGAATCCTGCTCTTAGCAGTCCACGCATATGGACCAGATCATCAGTCGGTGAATATTGTCATAGCTGCATTGATGTCGATGTTGATTTACACCAGCCGTGGATCTGGCCCATTTTGGGGAGGAGCAAGTGTAATTAGCAAATCGTGTGCATGGCAGAAACATACTGACCACACTCCCTTACACCCCAGAACACCCTTCCAAGGCTTCTCTTATGGTAGGCTTGCAGAGAGGCCTGCACATGAGTTTTGTGGGAGTTAAATATGATCCTGAAAACAGCTGCTCCATGCATCCCCTGTCTGCGTTTTCTGTCAGGCACCTATACGTAGTGACTTCCCAGAATATGTTCACTGGTTATATTTTGTTCCACGTTCCTCCTTCATCAAATCAGGACATTACCCTAATGAACCACCAGTTTGTTAGACCTTGTGACAGCTTTGGTATAGCTGAGGATAGATTAGCAAGGAGCAATTTTTTAGGCATTACCGTCTTCAGTGCTCCAGAGTATTTTACCTGTTCTCCTTTATGGGAATCCACCACTACCTCAAACTTAGAAAACTGCTGGGGTTTTGCACCTTTTTCAACTTTAAGTCAGAACAACATGTTCCTCTTGTAACTCCCCTCTCCGTGAACAGCCCACTTTAGATTGCCCTCTGGTATCAAGTCTTTTCAAACTGCAGCCATATTTCTCCCCAGTCTTGTTCGTCTACCCTCAGAGGCAGACCTCAGCCTTAGGCCTTTTCAGACAGACTTTCTTCAGTTTTCTCCTTCTCCCTCCACTTTGACCTCCATCTGATAGGAAAAGGGTGATGCAGGAATTGTGTGTGGGGGTGGGGGGGCTTTGTTAGCCTGGTAGTGAGAACTAGTTAAATCCCAACAGCAACTTCAAAGTGCCCAAATCCTATGCTTGACTCTCAGTGACAGGAGCTATCCCACACCTCAGCCTGTACATATGAACTGGGAGGAGGCCGCTTTTCAGCAGGTACCTCTCTTGATGGCACATTTTGAGCCAAACAGTCCAGTTAATGGAATATCATGGCAAAATTTGAGCCAAACTGTCCAATTAATTGAATATTATGGATTCCTAGAGAATGTGCAGAAAGCCTCCCAACTCTTTCATCTAGAAGCACTCTTCAAAGTCAGCCTGGGCGAGGATGGGCTCTAGGCAACAGCAAACCAAGCACATGCTTGGGGTGGCACAATTCCAGGGCGGCACTGCACTCTTGGAGGGTTTTTTTTTTCTTTTTGCTTCGGCAGTTGCGCTCTTGCAGGTTTTTTCTTTGGTTTTTTTTGCTTGGGGTGGCAAAAGACCTAGAGCTGGCCCTCGCCTGGGCCTAATGTCTTCACCTGAAGAAAACTTCAGCAAAATGGAGGTCATGAAGTCATCCATTCTACACTCCACAGGCCTGCAGCTAGTAGAGTAATGGTAGCTTATGTAGGATCAGTCCACAGTGGGAGATGATCCACCTCTCCCTCCTTCAGATCATTATCAGCTATGGAAGCTACCAAATTCTAGGAATTGGCCACCTGTTGACACCCATCTCTCCACCCCAGAGGTGGTTTTATTTTCAGTTTATTTATATATATGCTGTTCATGCAGATCTCCAAAGCTACCATATATTTTGTTTCATAAATGTTAATGGGTGTCCCAAAGATAGCAACAAGGTTTGAATTGGAACAGTATGTGGTATCATGACATGTCAATACCTCTTTTAAGCTGCCGTCTGGTGCTCCAGAATCTAAGCTTTCATTTAAAATAAGAACTAAGTCTCTAGTCCATGCCCAGGGTTGAGAAGATAATGGCGAAAACATGAATTCAGTATAAACCAATGAGAGAAGTCTGCTTTACTCTGCAGACAGCCTGAAACAATAACTCTGAGAACAGTGAACTGCACCATTCATGTTCACGTCAGGGATGATGATTTAAATGGCGACATTGTTAACTATTTCATTGCTGATCAAAGCACTGAAGTAAGGAGGATCATGTTATGATGATCTGCATAATCTCCTGTGAATGATGTCTCATTTTGATACTCCAAGTGGGTAGCATAATGGCGGATTAGCCATTGGACTGACTGGGCCCAGGCCCAGGGGCCTTGGCCAGTTGGGAGGCCCTGGAAAAATGGGGGCCCCGGCACCCTGACCCCGCTTCCTGGCAGGAGTGCCAGGCAGGTGGGGCAGGGCAAGCCCCCCCACACCCTGACCCCGCTCCCTAGCAGCAGCACCACGTGGGTGGGGCAGAGCAAGCCCCATGCCCTGACCCCGCTCCTCAGAAGGAGTACCAGGCGGCCGGGGCAGGGCAAGCCCCCCCACACCCCGATCCTGCTCCCCATCAGGAGCGCTGGACAGGGCGGCGGAGCCCTCTTCCCCAGTAGGAGCACCAGCCTGGCAGGGCAGGGTGGGGGAAGTCCCTGTGCTCCAACCCTGCTCCCTGGCAGGAACGCTGGGTGGGGCAGAGGAAGCCCTTGACCCCGCTCCCCAGTAGGAGCGCTGGGTGAGCAGGCCAGGGGAAGCCCCCACACCCCAACTCCTCTCTCTAGCAGGCGTGCTGGGCAGGCAGGGCAGGGCCCCGGGACTGGAGGAGCTCTGGCTCCCTGCTGCAGCCTCAGGGCTGAGGGAGCTCTCACTCCCCACTGTGGCCCCAGGGCCAGGGTGGGGGCAGGGACAGAGTTTCTCCGGTTTTGGTGCCACAGTGGAGGGGGCAGAAAGGAGCAAACAGGTTATGGGGCTGCAATGGAGGGGAGGCGGAATGGGGCAGACTGTGGGTGGAATGGGGTGGGGCCATGGGGCGAAGGGCCAGAAAGGGGTGTGGCCATGGGTGAGGCTGCAGGTGGAAGGGGTGGAACAGGGGCGGGACTGCAGACGGAAGGGGTGGTCAGCCCCCCCCCACACCTTGCTCTAGCCCAGGGCCCACAAAACCTTAATCCACCTCTGGTGGCACTTGATAGAGTACAACCACATATTTATTCTTCCTCCATCAAGCCCCAAAAAGCAGCAGGCTGTTCAAGCCCCACTAAGGGAAAGCAGAGTCTAAGGAACCCTACAGAATACGCCTGCTGATTTACTGAACATCTGCACAGTCTTCTGTGAGCGGCATCTCATTCTGTCATCTCAGGTGGGTTGAGCTTTTCTTGTGGACTGAGCTTGGAACAGTGTCACCATTTTCCAGTTCAGTCCTTGGACAACTGCAATCCTAGGATGGAATAATTTCTTCATTTTGCTTCCTTGGTAGAAATTTAGCCTCTAACTTTGTCTTTACCTAAAAGTACTTTTTAAAAAATAAATATAAGATTCCTATTTTAAAAATGAACTTGCAACCATGTGTCTTTTTGTTTAGCAGTTCCCAGTAGTATATCGATGAGAGGATTTTCGTAATTTGTGGGTAATTTCAAGATGATTGACATTAATACCATTTAGTACTGGAGAGCAAAATCCTAAAGTGGACTAGTTGGTATTTACTAGATCATAAAATGATACCAAATAGGTAACCTAAAGATCATTTGTGACTATTTCCTTTTGGTTCTTTTCCTGTCTGTAAATTTCCAAAAAGGTTAATGTTATGAAAGTCAGAGCTTTTCTGTTCATGAGGAACATGGTTAAGGAGCTTAAAAACATTTTTGCAGAAACACTCGACCTTTAAGAACATGATTAAAAAAATTCTAGGCAGGCTTAAAACTGTGAAAAAGAGAGTAACCTGAATTAGAGCTTTTGTTTAAATAAGGCCTGCAGCATCCTCTGCTTGATGTTGACAGAAGTAGTTCAGCTGAACACATACACCACTACATATAGTTTTGTTTTTTTCCTGTCCAGCAGAGGCTGCGTTAGGGAATTGACTCAAGGGCTGAGCTTGTTGTATGAGAGGATTAAATATGAGGGACAGACAAATTGACTTGATCAAGCCCTTGAACCGAAGTGAACCAAACTTCTGTGGTCAGGAAATTTTGGTTAATTTTTGCATCTGTCCCTTTACAGCTCTCCTTTTGATGATGATTTAAGATGTACTCAAAGGCCACAACCAGGGTCCAGGCCTCATTTTGTTGTTCCCGTAGCTTGATTGCTGAGCGTGGCTTGTCCTGCATTCTGGAGATGCTCTGGCTCCTAGTGACATCTGAGAGTGTGGCACTCTTAGGAAACACCCACTCTCATGCAGCATGGGGTTCCCATACTGCTTGTTCTCTGGGGAAGCTTTTCAGGAAGGTCCCAGAAAACAAACTCAAGGCACAGCAATAGGCCCAATATCACTGCTGCCTCATGTAGACCCTTCCTAAAGAGTGCTGCGGATGGCTAGTAAGGAGCATGGAGCTTTTTTTCCGAACACTTCCATGGAGGTGGAAGAAAATTGCTAAGTTTCCCTCTAATAGGGCTGTTGTTGCCATAAGGAAAAGTGAAGAGTCCAGAGAGCAAAGGGAGGGTCACTGTAGATGGAGCTACATTCAAATGGCTTAGATAATTCAAATAATATATATATATGGATTTATCAGAACTGAAACTACAAATCTTTGGGGGCACTACACATCCGTCACTAGTTATGATTAGAGTTATTGATGAGGGCAACTATATCTCTCTTTCTCTCTAACAGTTGTGCCTAGTTTTTAATCCTCTCCTGTCCCCTTGCTCAGTGGAAGAATATCTGGCTAATTCTAGTTGATGAAATACAATCCAAGGTCCTTGCAGTCTGTTCGACTCAGATCTGTGTCCCCTGTTGACTTCAATAGGACTCCAGGGGCGCATATATCAGATCAGATTGCACGATCAAGACTTGAATCTTCTGTGTCAGATAAACATGCACACACACTTTGTGAGTGAGTTGTCAGATAAACATACACACACACTTTTGCTCCTTACATGAAGTGAGGCCCTAGTTTGGGTGGTGAATTCATAGAACCATAGAAATGTAGGGCTGAAAGGACCTCGAGAGATCATTTAGTCCAACCCCTTCCACTGCGGCAGGCCCAAGAAAACTTAGACCATCCCTGACAAGTTTTGTCCAGCCTGTTCTTAGAAACCTCCAGTGATGAGGATTACACAACCTTCCTTGGAAGTCTATTCTAGAGCTTGATTACCCTTATAGTTAGAATTTTTTTCCTAATACCTAATCTCAGTCTCCCTTGCTGCAGATTAAACCCATTACTTCTTGTCCTGCCTTCACTGGCCATGGAGAACAATTGATCACAGTCCTCTTTATGACAGCCCTTAATATATTTGAATACTGTTATCAGCTCCCTCACCTCAGTCTTCTTCTCTCAAGACTAACCGTGCCCAGTTTTTTTAACCTTTCCTCCCAGGTCATGTTTTCTAAACCTTGTATCATTTTTGTTGCTCTCCTTTGGACTGTCTTCAGTTGTTCCACATCTTTGTTAAAGTGGGACATACAGAACTGGATCAGAACTGAATGCAGTACTTCGGCTGAGGCCTCATCAGTGCTGGATAGAGCGGGACAGTTACCTCCCATGTCTTATATACAACATTCCTGTTAATAAACCCCAGAATTATACTAGCCTTTTATACAGCTCCATCACATTCTTGACTCATATTGAATTTGTGATCTACTCAATCCCCAGATCCTTTTCAGCTGTACAGCTGCCTAGCCAGTTTTTGCCCATTTTGTAGTTGTACATTTGATTTTTCCTTCCTAAGTGTAGCACTTGCACTTGCACAGCACAGTTTTTCATACCAGGGAGAAGAGAACTGCAGTTTATGAGTGAAGTCAGCTTCCTTCTGGAGGATTTATTTGGCGGGAACACCACATGCACCCCTAACATTTTCAGAAATTATTTAAACCAAAAACAACGGAATCATAATTTATATATTGTACAGATGTCATGTTTATAGATAAATGTTTACTGGGTCTAATCTGGCTTTTATCAAGATAAAAGAGACAAACACTTTCTCTCTCCTTTATTATTATGATATATTATTTGTAAGCACCAAAAATGTGCTAGACCCCTCACAAAATATGAAAAGCCATTGTCTCTGCTTGGGAGTGTGTGAATGACATTCACTATGACACAAGAAGTGAGGCTCCTAGACAAGTGGGAAGGGGATGAGGAAGCTGATAACTCAGTAAGGCATGTCTTGTTGGCTCTGTTACTTTTTAAAATACATCTTCCTCACTTTCACTTCTCACAGTTGAGGCTGCAAAAGTAAGTTGTTAGGAGGAATTTGAATCATAAAATCATAAGACTGTAGGGACCTCGAGAGGTCATCTAGTCCAGTCCCCTGCACTCATGGCAGGACTAAGTATTATCTAGCCCATTCCTGACAGGTATTTGTCTAACCTGCTCTTAAAAATATCCAATGATGGAGATTTCACAACCTCCTTAGGCAATGTATTCCAGTGCTTAACCACTCTGACAGTTAAGAAGTTTTTCCTAATGTCCTAAACCTCTCTTGCTGCAATTTAAGCCCATTGCTTCTTGTCCTATTCTCAGAGGTTAAGAACAATTCTTCTCTCTCCTCTTTGTAACAACCGTTTATGTACTTGAAAACTTATCATGTCCCCTTCTCAGTCTTCTCTTTTCCAGACTAAACAAACCCATTTTTTTCAATCTTCTCTCATAGGTCATGTTTTCTAGATGTTTAACCATTTTTGTTGCTCTTCTCTGGACTTTCTCCAATTTGTCCACATCTTTTCTGAAATGTGGCACCCAGAACTGGACACAATACTCCGGTTGAGGCCTAATCAGCATGGAGTAGAGTGGAAGAATTACTTCTTGTGTCTTGCTTAGAACAGTCCTGCTAATACATCCCAGAATTATGTTCATTTTTATTGCAACAGTGTTTATTGCAACTCATATTTAGCATGTGGTCCACTATGACCCCCAGATCCCTTTCCGCAGTACTCCTTCCTAGGCCGTCATTTCCCGTTTTATATGTGTGCAACTGAATGCAATCAGGTAGCTGTGTGCAGATTAGAGGGGGCTGAGGAGAGGTGTTCTGAGTTTAAGGGGCACCATGGAAGAAAGCAATGAGACACTTTTGAGAGAATAAAAGGGGATATTGAGATTGGCATCATTGACAGAGTAGAGAGAAAGGGGATATAGGTCAATGATGTAAGCAGGAACTGAGCAATGTAGGATCCTGAAGTGGTTTATATCACTGCATTGGGATTATGAATTGTCATGTTCTTAGAGACAGAAGAAGCTTGTGTCATACACTCGTAGGGTTCTCTGCTTGAATCGCATTAGGAGAGTGGAGTTGTCACTTTGAATCTCCTGAAATCAGTGCAAATCCTCCTCATTACCTTGCAAGCACTTGATTCTCTTAAAGAAAACATAAACCCAAATAAACTCTATTGATCTTGTTATATTAATACACATTTTTCATTTAAATGTACATTCTCCACTATAATCATCTCAATTCCACACCAGTAGGATGCTACTATTTTGTCACAAGAAAGATCAATGCACATTGTTTCTTATTCAACACTCAGACGATATCAAGTAACAAGAAATACAAACTGAAACAATAAATCTTTTATAGCAATCTCTAGTAAAGAAATTGGCAAGTCATAATTCTTAAATAGCTCTGATATTATTATTCTAAAACTGGGAGAACATTACAAAAAAATTCCTGGGGGGTTAGACATTTACGTACCATGAATTCATAATAGATTTGTTTTAATCAATACAATTGTATCACATACCATATCTGAGAAACAGTGTTAATGTGAATTTGCAGATTGATACGTTTTAACTGATCATTTGAATATTATGCCCCCAAAATCTATTTCCCCTTTTCCTTAAACATAGGTGCTGATCCCATCAGACATTCCATCACTTACTACCACAGCTAATCTATCTGTCATAGAGCATGTGAACTCCAGACTTCACTCACGCCTGTAGGGCCTGGTGTCCGTTAATGAGGAATCAAAAATTATTCTGTTTGTGGCAATAGACATTTTCTATCACTCCCTCTTCTCAGTTGTGCAGCACATTCAATCTCCATATAGCTAAAGGTTGTGACTGAGGGATCTTTTTCATTGACGTGTCTGACTATGGATGATTTCTCATTATTCTTTCCAAAAATCATCTTCATTAATTTTTCAGAGTAGTTAGGGATGTGTCTTCTGTTTAGAATGTTTGAGTTACTTGCTTGGAGAATTTGGGAACTCTCTCATAAACATCACCTAATCAGTAATACTATAGAATGACATTTCTCTTGCTTTTTTTTCTTAAATGCCGGATATCATTGTTGTAGTTTTCATTTTTGGTTGGTAACTGCTGGTATAAGAAATGACAGCAGCCAATGCAAGTTTATATTGGGGATGAACTTGAGCGACAACATTCAGATCTAGATCTGGAATTTGATTCCCCAAAGTTTAAGAGCAATCAGAACCTAGGGGGCAAGGAGTTTGGATTGACCCATTATAAAGAAAGACCCCAGCTACAACATTCACTCCAAACTCAAGTTTTAAGCCTGCCAAAGTTCCTGGAAGCCCAGATCTACGGTTTTGATTCTATTCTCTAACAATATCTTATTTATGTTCCAGTATAATAGCAATTGGGTTTGGGGAGAAAAAATGAATCTCACAGCTATTTGGGCACTATGTATTTTACTTATAATGAAATCTGCAATGAATAATAATGAATGTTCTGACCTTATTTTAATAAGGGGACACGAAGGCTGACTTATATATGACTACTCTTTGTGGTTAGTTGAAACTATACAGAACCCAAGTCTTCTGCAGTAACACACAAGTAACTCCTGTGGACCTTGGGAAACCTTAGACCCTGGAGTCCTGTGGCAAAACAATAATGGATGAAATCATAGTCCCAGTGAGGTCAATGGCAAAACTCTCATTTACTTCAGTGAGTCAGGATTTCACCCCCCGCTGTTTAGAAATGGGGAACTTTTAAAGAATAGTGTACTCAGTACAATATTTATATGATGTTACTTATTAAAGAATTGATTTTCAAAAGCGTTGAGCATCCTGTCTCCCATTTATTTCATTTGGATTTGGGGGTGTTCAGCATATGTGAAAATTAGGCACAAGTTACGGTACATGGATATCCAATTATAAAGCACTGGAACCACATTAATTGTTCACAGGATTCTTAAAGGATATTTGCCTTGCTAAAAAAAAATCTTTGGTTCCCTCCTCACCATCTCCAAGTCCAGCAACCAGTGACAGGCACAAATGCAAACCATTTAGGCTAGCACCTTGAAGGTGTCTCCATTTGACCAGCCAGAAATCACTAGCCGCTTTCAAGATTGTGGCCTAAAACCCTACACTTCAGATACTTAAAGCAAAATGGTAGTATGTTTTCTGATAACCAGCGGAACTGAATGCAAAGCTTTCATTTATGCTCATGACTGCTAAAAGTTTATACAGCTCTACTAAGTGATGCAGAGTATCAATTGTGTGCCTTTTCACTTTCTGTTGGGGACTGGATAATTTAGGCCTAACTAGAAGGAGCACTTAGCTCCAGTTATTCTAATAATTGAAATGTATTAAATACAGATCTAATCATGATATCCCTGATCACCCAAGTGGAATTCAGAATGGTTGAGTCCTTTGATCTTTGTGAAGGTCTTTTCTAGAAGGAAGTTGGAATTACTGTTGGTTGCTAATGGGAAATCTTGCATATAGCTTGTTTTTATTTTCCTTTTGGCTCTGCCACATCATTTTGTTTGAAAGTTTCACCAGCTTTCTTCATCTTGTTTTTCCTTCTCCTTGTTCTTGTTTCAAATGTGTCCTGTTCTATTTCATCTTTTCTGTTTCTCAGATTTCTTCATTTCATAACAGAGACAGGTCCACTACTATTTCACCCCTTTCCTGGAGAAAAACAGCAGCAGCATTGCTTTAGAATAACAAAAGGCGGCAACTTTATTATAGGTTATAAATTGAGCTAGTTCAAGCAATTCAAGAAATACAGTTTCAGTAACATCAGACCTTGCCAGTGAGCTGAATATTACCGGTATTTGAGAAATTACTGCTCAGGAGGATACCAGACTGCCAGCCCTACAGCCAAACTGAGCTGACACATCTTCCAAATTTTAAACCAACACCCAGCTCTATCTTGTACATAAGGCACTCTTTGTCTCCTTATCTTCATGACTTTCCTTCTGCAGAAGGACCATGAAAAGTCTTCCTGGAAGCCCCACCCACTACCATATTGCTGTTTGCAACAAGGACATTAACTTCATTGGTCACACTGAAATACCTTATGTTCACTAATACCACCTCCTGCCATGTGACTATGTCTCCTCATTCAAGGGTGACTAAAACTTTACAGCTCTTGGTAGTACCATGAGTTCTTTTGAGAGAGAAGGATGGTCCAGTGGTTAGGGTGCTAGTCTGGCTCTCAAAAGACCTGGATTTAATTCCCTGCTCCATCACAGACTTACTATGTGCTCTTGGACAAGTCACTTCATCTGTCTCTGTGCCTTGGTTTCCCATTTATAAAATGAAGATAAATACACTAAAGACTGTGAGGTGCTCAGATACTCTGATAATAGGGACCATTTAATATGCATGTAAGATAGATGGAAATAGAGTACTGACAGCTTTCTTACATCTTGATGTTAACCACCTTTTTTCTCATACTTTCCCCATCCTGTTTTTCATTGCTAGTTTCCCTGTACTAAAGCAATGTGGCAGGGACCTTTTGTAAAAGGAAATAGATCTATGGCATGGCTTGACTAGCACAGTTTTGATCTTTATGTCAACAAAGCTTTAATCACTCTGGATCTCTCAGACTTACCAGGAGTCCCCCAAGGAAATCAGAATTGCAAAGGCTGGAGAAAACCCCTGGGGCTTCCCAACTTAATTAGGAATGAACTTGTTCCCTATAAATTAAGTGGTTCTTTAAAATGACTTGGAGTCTCCATTGTCATCTTATGATGTTTGCAAAATGTCATTAGAGTGATATTTCCCTGTTTCCATGTCACACATTCTCTCATATAGTATGGAAATGGCCACACTTTCATGTTTCCTGCATGTTTGCAGTCATTTCTCTTGAGCAGCAAAGATGAGTAAAAGTGTGTGGTGCTGCAGTCTAACAGATTTCTCTACAATGTTATAGTGTGTAGTTCTCTGTCATTAAACATAACAGTGTGAATGTTAAAGAAACATTCATGCATATGGCAGGAGCACCATCTGACTGAACGAATGAAATCATATGATTTATAATATACTTAATCCCATGTAGTGGCATTATCTTGCTACATTACATATTAAAATTACATTGCTTTTAAAAGAGAATTTCATATCCTAATAATTACAGTTTGGTTAAACATTTCATCTACAAAGGAGGAGCAGTGCACAGGTGAGGGCCTCTCAAGTTCTTAAAATCCCATTTTACGTGGGGATAACTAACCAGAGTAAAGTTTAAGGGTGAACTTGAGGCGAGCACAAGGGTACCAGATGCTCGTGCAAATTTGTTCTGAATTTTTTTATTTAAGGCTGATTTCTCTTAGTCATTCTTTTTTTCTGTGTCATTCAACAAAGCAAAGCCTTGCATAACCTTCTGTTTAGATGATATAAATTATACATATGCACATTTAAACTCAGTTCTTCTGCAATATACCTAAATGTTGGGTCAGATTCTGCTCTCAGCTGTTGCAGTATCTCTAAGCAGCTTGATGGAGCTACTCTAGATTTACAGAAATGTTTGACCTTTTGTTTTTATATACAGTTGTCTATTTGGAGAAATGTTACATTAATTTAAGAAGTTTTGTACTTCAGTAGATCCATCACAGGATGTTTGCTAACATTCTCTGAGGAAGAATCCAGAGAAACAGTTTGTCTGAAAGAGCTCTTAATACAGTTGAGCGATTTAATGTACTGTATACAGATAGATAAAGGGCCTGTTACTCTTCTTGCTTACACAAGTTATATGCTGCCACAACTCTTGTCTTCACTGGCATTAGTCCAGACTGATATACTGATGGTGAGCGGGGATTCAAGCCTGAAGATATTTTCTATGCTTTTTCCTCCAAGTATTTTAACAGTGGCAGAGAAGCTCAGAAATGAATGTAGAGATTTGAGGGTTTTTTGTAAATGTCTCAAATATGAAAGCACATAGTATAGGATTTTTTTTTATCCTCAGCCTGTTTCTGTTCAAGTATTTTTAATTAACATTTCCCACTAGGCTGTTGTGCCACTGGCTAATTTATGCTTAGGCCCTTGTGTATTCTGTAGTATTGATTGTTATTCATTTTAATATTTAATTATATTTATAAATAAAACATCTCTTTGAATTTGTCTGCATTCATCTTTGCACTACCATAGCAGACATTTTAATTTGCCACAGGATTTGGTGCTAGCATACTGCAGAACTCAAGGTCTTGAACTATAACTTGGATCCAGTGTGCCATGATATACACTTGGCAGTGTAATTAATAACGTGTGTTTCTTTTCTCAAATCAAAGCTGTATAAAAGCAAACAGATTAACTGTGTTTTGAGTGCAAAATGTTAAAAATGCTGTATTCTTCTCCGAGTAGATGCAGCTGTGTATTCCACTTTGGTACGTGCGCACCAGAGCTGGAGAAATTTGCCTAACAGTACACGTAGAAGGGTGGCCTTTCACCTCTTGGCAGTAGCCCCTCCTCTAGCTACATGAGGCAGTGCCTCCCCAATGCTCCCTCAGTTTCTTCTTACCACCCAGGGCTGGAGTCGGAGCTCTGTGTGATCTTAACCTCACAACCTCTTAACGAGTTTAGTTTTCTCTTGTTGTATATAGTTAGTAGTACCCTTAGTGTTAGTTAGATTAGTGTTAGTTGTACTGGTTTAGTTTTCCTCAGTGATGCCCTCACCGGGGTTTAAACATTGTCCTTTGTGTGGGGGAGCGATTCCCAACAGCTATCCCCACACATGGTGCTTGCTCTGTCTCAGCGAGGCCCATGTTAGAGCATTGTGCAATCTGCAGATTGTTTAAGAAACTATCTCAAGTGGCTCAAGAACTTCATAGAATCATAGGGTTAGAAGGGGCCGCAAGGGTCAGCTAGTCTAGCCCCCTGCCAAGATTAAGGATTTTTTGTGTCTAAACCATCCAAGACAGATTCCTATCCTGTCCAGCCTCCTTTTGAAAACCTCCAGTGAAGGAGCTTCCAAAACTTCCCAAGACAATCTGTTCAATTGTCCTACTGTTCTTACAGTTAGGAAGTTTTTCCTGAGATTTAATCTAAATCTGCTGTGCTGTAGTTGGAACCCGTTGCCTCTTGTCCTGCCCTCTGCGGCAAGAGAGAACAACTTTTCTCCATCTTTTTTATGGCAGCCATTCAAGTATTTTAAGGCCGTTATCATGTCCCCCACTTAATCTCCTCTTTTCCAAACTAAACATAGCCAGTTCCTTCAGCAAAGGTTTCTCTCACCACATGTTTCAGCAGTCTTACGGGCTGGAACCCTTTCAGCCAGGACCCTCCCCCAGTTCAGTGTTAATTTTCTTATCCTTCAGCTATTCTTGATGCCATGGGCAGAGAGAAAGGGAGGAGTCTTTTGGGGTATCTGTTCCCCTTTCTTGTAGTTCTCTTTTTCTTTGAAAATCATCTCCAGCTGAAGGGAACCACCAGCCTTTTCTTTGCCAAAATGTAGATCTCTTGCTCACGCTATTTTCCTGCTGACAAATGGCCACTTAACCAGTCCATTTGATTTTGTTGACACCTGGCTCAGGCGTCAGTTTGCTTTTTGTCTTTGAGGAACTGGTTTTGCGCTTTTCTAGACTTGGAATGTGTCTTAGTAATGTTATAAAGTAGAATCTTATAACTTTACATACATTCTTGTGACACATATTTTACCAGGACAATAATGATCACTGAGGAAAACTAAACCAGTACAACTAACTACATTATGAGTTTTCAGATGATACCTCACAAGGTATATTTTGTACAAAATTGATTATAGTTTTGTAAAGAGGATGAACATAGTGATATAGACTGTCACACATATTTACTGACAATACTACTACAATGTACTATGTGAACAAACAAGGAGAAGCACACTCCAGGTTGCTCTGCCATGACGAGATAAGGATAAGGCAGTTCTGCATCGAGAGAAGATTACTCCAATAGCCGTTCACTGCCCAGGGTTCAGAATCATCTTGCAGACAATCGCAGCAGATACTTTCCCCCTGAGTCATGAGTGGTCCCTGAAGACAAGTGTTCTCCAGGTCATCGTCACAGCTTGGGGCATGCTGATGATCAACTTCTTTGCTACAGGGGACAGCAGGAAATGTCATGTGTTCTGCTTCCTGGCTGACACTTTCCACCATAGGCACAGGAAGTAGGGGTATGGGGGGGGAGGGCTGCAACACCCCCAGGTTTTATGAGGGGTCCCGGCTGCCAGCCATGCATGCGAGGTCTCAGCTGCCATCCCCACTCCTGGCCATGCACACAGGGTCCTACATAACGGCTGCTGGCCCTCTGCCTGGGGGTCCCAACAGCCAGCCCTAATCCCAGCCGCACATGCAGGTCCCAGCTGCTATCCCTGTGCCCGGCCGTACATATAGGGTCCTGGTTGCCGGTCCCACATGCAGAGCTCCACTACTGGCCCCATGCCTGCCCTCTGCTGTGCCCCAGCCTCAACCCCCTTATCCCTGCCTGTGTCCCCCCGTCCTGGAGACACAGCCCTGCTCCCGGCCTCAGCTCGGGGGGGCGGGCAGGAGGTAAAAAGTTTTGGGATAGTTTTGTTGGCTTTCAGCATCCCTGCTATAAAAAGCGTTCCAGCGCCACTGCTTTCCACCTCAACTGGCAGTTGGCTCTCCTGTACACCTTTCCCCCAATCCCGATCATCTCTCAGGTTGTCCTCAAGCTCAAGGCACATCTGGCCAAGCTCATTCTCACTGCCCTCGTGTGGCCAAGACAGTGTTTGTTCTCTGACCTTCTCTCACTGTTTGTTCAGCCTCCCATGCCGCTCTCTCCCCATCCCGACTTACTCACTCAGAACCAAGGCCTCAGCTTGCATCCTGCGCTCAACACCCTGCTCCTCATGGCATGGCTGCTGCATGGTTGAATGAGGAAGAGCAATGTGTGGTGGTTGTCCAACAAGTCCTCTTTAAATGTAGAAAACTTTCCACCCGGATGTCCTATTCAGCTAAATAAATTCAGTGTGGTCGTTAGGCCACGGAATCCAGCCAATGCTGGCCTGTATCCAGGACATTTTGGAGTACCTGATGCACCTTCAGCCATTGGGGCTTGTGTTTAATTGATTGCATCTGGCAGCGATATCGGCATTTCATCCCCCGATTCAGGGAAGATCAGTCTTCTCCAATACCATGGTAGCAAGATTCTTAAAAGGACTCCTTCATCTACATCCTCTGGTCCGAGAGCCAATTTCTCTTTGGGACCTTAACTCAGTCCAACTGGCCTTAGTGGAGCTTCCATTTGAGCCCATGGCATCTTGTCTCTTTCTGCTTTTGTGTTGGAAAACAGCACTCCTAGTAGCAATGACATCCGCAAGGAGTGTGTGATAGTGCCAGGCTCTGATGGCAGAGCCTCTTTTTACACGATTCTCCAAAAACAAAGTGACTTCATGGCCATATCCAAAATTTTTGTCTAAAATGGTTTCTCAGTTTCATTTGATCAAGGGGGTATATTTACCTATGTCTTTTCCTAAGCCTGATTCATCTCCGGAGGAAAAGCATCTCCATACGTTAGATGTCAACAGATGTCTAGCCTTTTATCTGGCCAGGACTAAATTGGTTTGTGCTTCACCTTGTTCATTTGTGTCTTATGCAGATCATATGAAGGGTCAAGTGGTCTCTTCTTAGGCAATCTCCAAATGGATAACATCCTGCATCAAGACTGCATATGAAATAGTTTCATCTATGCCCCCTCAACAGGTGCGAGTTCATTCTATGAGGGTACAAGCAACATCCATCACATTCCTCAGTGACATTTCCATATTGGACATTTGCAGGCCTGCTGTGTGGTCATTGATACATATATACGTTCACAAACCATTACACCATAATTGCATCTTCTAGGGCAGATGCAAGCTTTGGTAGAGTGGTCCTGCAGTCTTTGTTTAGGTAGATTCTGAGTCCCACCTCCTGCGTAGGGGTACTGCTTGTGTGTCTCCTAAGTGGAATACATGGCTGCCCTGCATCTACTTGAAGAAGAAGAAATGGTTACTTACTGTCCATAATTGTGGTTCTTTGCGATGTGATGCAGATGTGTATTCCACGACCCACCCTCCATCCACTGTGCACCAGAGTCTCGTTTCTGGGCGTTAAGTGTGAAGGAACTGAGGGTGGGTACATTTCAGGTAGCCAGGGGAGGGACTATGGCCACAAGTCACATACCACCTTTCTACGGGTACTACTAGGCAAATTTCTGCAGCTCCAATGCACTGGGTGCGCACACACCTAAGGGTAGGTCTATACTTACCTGCCGGGTCGACGCGTAGCATTCGACTTCTCGGAGTTAGACGCGATAGTTCGAACTCCGAACGCGCTCCCATCGCGTCCCATCGAACGGCGGTGGCGGAGTCGACGGGGGAGCCGCGGACTTCGATCCCGCGGCATCTGGACGGGTAAGTAACTCGAACTAAGGTAGTTCGACTTCAGCTACGCTATTCGCGTAGCTGAAGTCGCGTACCTGAGTTCGACCCCCCACCCTAGTGTAGACCAGGCCTAAGTGGAATACACGTCTGTATCACATCTCGAAGAACCAGTTACAGTAAGTAACGGTTTCTTTTATTTTAGAAATTATTAAATAACAGATACTAGCTCAAACTTCTTATATTCTCTCAGTGTAGTTGTAATGGGGGAGAGACAATGGATTGCTTATTTCAAGGCAGGGATGGCTTTTATTTTGTTTGGGGGGTTTTTGAAGAAAAAGAAGAATGAAACAGGGTGAGTTTAGCCATTATTGCTTTGATTGCTGGTGGCTCATTAGCATTGGCCACGCTCCTTCAGATTAGCAGTAATTAAACTGTGAAATCAGACCGATTGCCTTAAGCCGAGACACTATACCAGGCTGTCAAGAGAAATCACAGGGGATAAATCAAGGCCCCTGTGCATCCCAGATCACCCTTGGCTTGGGTGAGAGTGTGAGAGGCGGAATAATGAGGACATTTAGTTTTTTGTATTTGGTGGACTCTCAGCAGACAAGCCTTGGAAGCGTTGTCATGACGATGACAGGAGCAAGGATAAACTCTTACTCCCACTAGCTGTGGTTAATGAAGATGATAATGAAAAATTATGCCAACATTACTGCAATTTTTTTACTCTGACTGGCACTTGTAACCTTATGCCTAATGACACAACACAATAGTGACAGTAATTGTGCATTGATAAATGGGGTAAAGATGCTGAAAAAAATGTCTGACTCAAAGATATACAAGTTTAGTTAGCTGAGTAATTTCTTCCAGTAAGCATTTGCTTTGTTCTTTGAACTCTCACTTGGTGGCTTTGGACTGTGCATGCCAAAAAACATCTCTAATCACTTTTCATTGTTTACTGAAGAATAGGCCCAGCAATTAAAGCCAGGACTGCCTGTGTTTTATTTCTGGTAAGCAGAACAAATACGATCAAGATAAAAAACAGTAACAAAACAACAATAGTTTTTACAAATTCTGAATGGGTTTACAAATTCTGTTTGTTTAACTTCCAGTTTCTGTGTCATGCAGTTTATCGCACTTAGAATGTAAATCTTCAGTGGACTAATCTCCAATTCCATTATGTAATAGTGCCCCTGCTACCGTCATTGTCTTTTCTGATTGCACTTAGCACTCAACTGCTTTTCAACTGTAGATCTTGATGCTTGTTACAAAAGTGGATACCTTTATCCCCATTTATTGATGGGTAAACTGAGGCACAGAGAGGTTGAGAGCTTGATTTTTCAGAAGCGCTGAAACTTTCCTTGGCTTCAAATGGAGTTGTGCTCCAGCACAAAGTGGTTAAAATCCCAAAGAGGCCTTTGAAAGCTATCGTAATATAAATACTTACTACTCTAATAATAATAATCAGCACTTCTGCAAATCTGGCTCTGAGTGATTCACACAAGGTCACATATTAAGTCAATGAGAATGCAAGGAAGAGAAGAAACAAGATCTCCTGCGTCTCAATCCTATGTCCTATCCCCTGGCCATGCTGCCTTTTGTTGCTCCAAAGTTTGTGTTGTTTCAACAAGCAAGCATAAGTACAATGGGGAAGAGTGAACTCTTTAATTTATGTAGTGGATTCCAACTCTGCTAAAATCCAGTATGCATGCTGCCACTTGGCCCTAAAGAATAGCCTTACTGAGTGTGTGAGTGTGCTGTATTATAATAGCCTCTCTCAGATTAGACAAAAAATGCAAATGAATCATTTAATGCAAACAAACCATTTAAAGAAGCAAAGATGTTTTATTTACTGCACAACAAGCTAAGAGAATAGCTCTTTTGACAACTTTACTATAGTATTTTGCCTGGTAAAGTTCCAATGACCTCATTCCATCAAAGCTTTAGAAATCTAAATTGTGTCTGGTGTGGGATTTTTTTCCCCATGTGTTTTTTATTTTGTTTCGTTTTTTGTTTTTTTTTTTTAAAAAGATGAATCACAAAGCATCTAGTGGTGTATCAGATATAGGCAGAGTTCTTCTTGTCTGAGGAGTATTTGTCTTTTCAGTTCTTGAAAGACAATATTAAGACAGCACAGTAGTGTTTGTGATTCATGGTTGCAATTCTCTTTTTATTGCGGAACACCAATAGTGAGCAGGAGCTGCAGAAGGACACATTTCCCACTACTCTGACTGGGAGTTCTCCATTGCCTCTTAACGAACATTTTCCTATTCCTGAGAGTGAGTCTACTGCAAAAGTGTGTATAAAAAGGCATAAATAGAAGTTGCCACTCCATTAGGGGAGAGATTTCTTCATACCACTGATATGTTCTGCTCTACAGCTGAGTCCATTTCTGCTACTTTGTTGCTCCATTCTAACCAGATGAATGAAAACAATTTAACCAGCCGCAAAAGGAGTCACAAGAAAGAGCATCCAAATAGTATTGAATTAATATAATCCAGATACAATTGACAAATCCCATACATGCCTGCAGACAACTTCCTTTACAAGGTCTGCCAGAAATGCCCTAGCAGAACAGGAAGGTCACCATTCTTGTCCAGCTTAACATAGGGCGCCTGGATTTTCAAAGTGAGAAACAGAGGCACTAGACAAGGAGTGGAGGGACGAGTATGTAATATGAGTATCCTGTGCCCTTTTTGGTTACAGCCAAGGATCTGAGCTCCAGCCCCTATTTCTATCCTTGAACTCTCTGTTCAGTAGACCAAACTCTGGGTCTGAAAAGCTCCTGAACTTTGGTGAAACCTACATCTAGTCTTAAGCCCATCTATCTACATAGTAACTCAATTGTGCCTTGCATGATTATTTAAAAAAAAAGAGGGGCTGCATGGACATTAACCTCAAATCTGGTTAACTTATCCTGAGCACATTTCAAAAAGAAAAATTTAAAAAGGGGAAAGAAAAAACACCAAAACATGTCACCAAAACATGAACACAGCTTATAGGTCTGAACTTCACAGAGAAATCAGTGATGGGAAGAAATCTGAGATACAGGTTGGTACAAAAGTTGGTACAACCTCTGAGGGAATGGGAGATAGAAGTGCAGTGAGCTATTCATTTTAGGAATTTTTATTTAAAGTTACTTTAGAGATGGAGAAGTTTATACATTCATGAATTAGTTCTTTATGCATTTAAGAAGGGAGGAGACCAAAGAAAATCAAGACAAAATGAAAATTTGATGATTATTATTCATGGGACAATTGAGAGGCAGGAGGAAGAGTTTATCCCAAAAATCTCAATCCATTTGGCATTTTATATTTCCACTCTGTGTGTCAGAAGTATCCAGACAAGGTAGAATGAGAAGAGATTCTGGGGAATCAACTGAGGTCCTTTAAAATGATTAAGGATATGGTGAAGATGCATTGTCCTCTAATAACCACCTTTTTACCCTGTATCATAATCAGAGATCCAGGTTGAAATTAATGGCAAAAAAGTCAGAACAAATACCGAGAAATACATCTGCACAGAGAACCAAATCTTGAAGATTCAGGGAAAACTCTTAATAACTTCAACAGGAGTTTTGCTTGAGTAAATATTTCAGGATTTGTCTCATTTTTGTTAATTATTACATGAAACTCAGGACTGCAGGAGATTTTAGAATAAAATACTGCAGCTAGATTTTAAGTAGGGCTGGATACTATTATGACTAATATTATCACTGGCAGTTATGCAAACTAAAATAGGGGAATACAAATCCCCTGCTTCAGGTGCAAACTGATCATTTTTCATTTAAGAATAGCAGCAAAGAGTCCTGTGGCACCTTATAGACTAACAAACGTTTTGGAGCATGAGCTTTCTTGGGTGAATATACCCTCTGACCCTACATGGTCAGCCTTATAGAGAGTGCTAGATGAGTGAGTGAATTATGTTACTGCAGCATTGAGCCACTGAAGGAGGCAGGATACCGGACTTTGGGTAAGATTTTCAAAAGCGTACAAGTGACTTAGGATTCTGTGTTCCATTTTCAAAACTGACTTGAGCCTAAGTCCAATCAACTTTCAATGAGTCTGAAGCCTTGTCTACACTTAAAAGTTTTTTCATTTTTTACTATGTTGGTTTAGCCCCTTCCCCAAGATATGGCTTACACCTGCTCCCTTCGCTCTCACAGATGCTTGGTATGACCTGTATTTGGAGCAGCTTCTCCCCTCTCCTCACATGGATCAGGTCCTGGGTTCTTTTCTGATTGCCTACCCCTCTGCTTGCAAACAGCCTATCCCACTACCAAGTGTTTGGTCTCTCATAACTACAGACCAGTGGATCTTAAGAACAGTGGAATTGGGATACATTCTTCAGTTTATTTCTGTTTCCCCTTCCTATTCCCCTTCCCCAGCCTTTTAAAGGGACCACTCTCATGAGGAGGTTCTCCTTTTGGAGGAGCAGTCTCTGCTCCAGGTGGGAGCGATAGAGAATACTTCTCAGTTATTCAGAGGGAAAGGTTTTTATTCCCACTAAGTACTGATCCTGAAAGCAAAAGGAGGTCTGAGACCCACACTATATCTGTGGCAGCTCAACTAACATCTGAAAAAAATAAAGTTTTCCATGGTCACACTGGCTTCCTCCATTATCCTCTCCCTGGAGACTGGTATGCTGCCCTCAACTTAAAAAAATGATTATTTCCATGTGGCATTCTGCTTGGACAGGCTAAACTGTTTAGATCATCCTTGCAACTATTTGTGGCAATTGCAGAAGGAAGAAAGTGCTTCAAGTCTCTTCTCAAAGAATTTCATCCCGGATGTCCTCCTGTATACACTTGTGCTATTAATTGGCCAATGTAGCTCCACCGAGCAGAATACTAGCACATTCAATGAGATCTCATGCAGCCTCTGCAGTGTTTCTAACTCAAGTGCCTATCCTAGAAATCTGAAAAGTGGTAACGTGGTCTTCAGTGCATACTTTTGCCTCACTGTGCTATCGCTTAGCAATGTAGAGATGATGCCAGGTTTGGACATGTCTGTGAGGCTGGCAGACCAGGCGCCAGTTCATGCCAAGGTCCCCATATCTCAACTCAACACCAACAGATACATAGCTGAAATCTGTCTGGCTCACTTGTGGGTTAATATTGATAGAATAAATATTAGAATTATAAGAAAGTATTTAGTCTCTGTTGAAGGCTTGTAAGTTGCTATATGCATTAATCTTACCTGTAGTAGCTGAGTTCTGTATCGTAATGTAATATTTGAGTGGGTGTAGAGTGAAACTTTGTAACTGTATGAATACAAGTATCAGAGGGGTAGCCGTGTTAGTCTGGATCTGTAAAAGCAACAAAGAATCCTGTGGCACCTTATAGACTAACAGACGTTTTGCAGCATGAGCTTTCGTGGGTGAATACCCACTTCTTCAGATGCAAGTGGTGGAAATTTCCAGGGGCAGGTTTATATATACTTCAAAGAGAAACTGCTGAGCTCCAGTTCATCTGCAAATTTGACACCATCAGCTCAGGATTAAACAAAGACTGTGAATGGCTTGCCAATTACAGAACCAGTTTCTCCTCCCTTGGTTTTCACACCTCAACTGCTAGAACAGGGCCCCATCCTCCCTGATTGATCTAACCTCGTTATCTCTAGCTTGCTTCTTGCTTGCATATATAAACCTGCCCCTGGAAATTTCCACCACTTGCATCTGAAGAAGTGGGTATTCACCCACGAAAGCTCATGCTGCAAAACGTCTGTTAGTCTATAAGGTGCCACAGGATTCTTTGTTGCTTTTACAGATCCAGACTAACACGGCTACCCCTCTGATACTTGACACCATGCAAGGCACTGCATTTAGCCGTATGGAGTGGAAATCCATCAACCTCATGAAGAAACTTGCACAAATACAGACAGACATCATCTTCCTTTCAGCAAAAAAACTTCAGGACCAGACTTCAAAGAGAAACTGCTGAGCTCCAGTTCATCTGCAAATTTGACACCATCAGCTCAGGATTAAACAAAGACTGTGAATGGCTTGCCAATTACAGAACCAGTTTCTCCTCCCTTGGTTTTCACACCTCAACTGCTAGAACAGGGCCCCATCCTCCCTGATTGATCTAACCTCGTTATCTCTAGCTTGCTTCTTGCTTGCATATATAAACCTGCCCCTGGAAATTTCCACCACTTGCATCTGAAGAAGTGGGTATTCACCCACGAAAGCTCATGCTGCAAAACGTCTGTTAGTCTATAAGGTGCCACAGGATTCTTTGTTGTATGAATACAGAAATTGTTATGCCCCTTCTGAAAGAGGAGACCCATCAATACTAGACAGGTTAGGGTTGGAGCTTATAACTGGAAACTCCCTACATCTGGATTGAGGAATCATCAACAAAAGGACTAAAGACTCTTACTGTTATTCTGCTCTCCTTCCCATGAAGCTGACTCATGCAAGTGGACTCCTCCCATCAGCTGAGTTTGCAGCTCAGAGCACATGGCAGAAGGGGGATAAAAACCCCAAACAAAAGAAACTAAGGATCTCTATGTTGCTGAGACTCTAGGAAGGGGCAAGGAGTTTCCTAGGCATAAACAAGAGATCCCCAGCTGCTTATCCTGGATTAACACTAAAAGACAAATAGAGCTTGCTGATTATAGACGCCTCTGTTACCTTTTAAAAACCTAAGACTGAAATTCATTTGTGTGTCTATATTCACTTGCTTTAACCTTGTAAATAACTCTCTAGTTTCCTTTTCCTATGTAACAAATATTCATGTAGGGGTTTTTTTAAGATTGGCTACAATTGTTGTCCTTGGTGTGAGATATAAGACACAACTCACCTGGGATAAGTGACTGGTCCTTTGGGACTAGGAGGTACCTGAATATCGCTGTGATTTTTTATCTTAAGGGCCATCTATCACAGAGATACACTCACCTGGGTGGCAAGACAGATTAGAGTATCCAAGGGGACTGTCTGTGACTCCATTTAAGGCTGTTAGTGCCTGAGGGGTTTGCACTTGGTACAGTTGGTAGGTGAAATCTAACTTTAGAACTCACAACCAATTTGGGGTTTATGCCCTCGTTTTTTAAATCTGCCCTGAGGTTGGTACGCACACTCTTGCATCACCGTTGGGAATATCACAGTGTGGTCCTTTAATCATTATTCAGGTAAACTCCAATCTCAGCTCCAGGTCAAATTGCTTATGAGTCACCTGAAGTGGAATCGATATGTGCACTCACTTGTAGAAAAAGAAACAATTATTAACCTGTTCTGTCACTGTTGTCCTTTGAGATGTATGGCACATGCCCATTCCATGACCTCTCTTCTTCCCCTCTGTATCAGTAAGAAGGAACTGATGGGGATCAGGGTGGCTCTGTCCTTTATACCATCATGCAGTGGCGTGAGGCAGCAGAGGGTGCATGTGCTGCCCCAGCGGGTACTGCAGAGAGGAAAATCTCTAACAGTGCACTGAGTGTGTACACAGCTGAAGTGGAATGTACATCTGCAACACATCTCAAAGAACAAGTAATGGAATGGATTAGGATCCATTTCTCCTCACCGGCATAGTTATGCCAATATCAACGTCTTAGTCTAAATTGGCACTTTTAGTCTATTACACGCGTAAGTCACTTTTGAAAATGGAACTTAGGCTCCTAATTTACCCAGAAGAGTTTACGGGTATGACAAATCCGGTGTCCATATCACATGGGGGTTTTACTGGAGTCTCTTCACATGGGGGTTAGAGGGGCTTTTACCTAGAACCATTACCATTTATCTCATGGGCAATGGCACTTGCACCCATCGATATATGTGTAACTGCACTTGGCTCCTCCTTTTGCACTTTCCAGGCTGTTCACTTTATTTTTCTCATTCTTATCTTCCATTCCATAATAAATCTGCCACTTTCTTATTATAGGCGTGTATCTTCTGTGTTTATGTAATAATTCTTAGCATTTGTACGGCATTTTTCATTTTGAAAGCACTTTACAAATTTCCCTAATTAACACGCCCATGAGGACAGCCTTTGTGATCTCTTTTATCAAAACTTCTGCATCTGTGGACATGCCCAAATGAACACAAAAGGTTCCTCTTACTATTTTACATTGCTCAGCTGTGTCACATCTATCTTCAATTAGTGCAATTCTGCATAGCCTTGAAAAAATACAATAAACTGTATGGTTGAAAATTTATGTATGATTTTTATATTCATTAACCCAATGATTATAGCTTTGCAAATCTGAATCTAGTTTTCTTTAGCTATCTCATACCTTAAATTTCTTCCTTGCTGCTTTTGACAGAAATGGTAACAGAGAATCATTACAATGATCTATTAGAATTTCATATTCTGGAAACTATCTTTTTCCTTAGTTTTTGAGTAATCATAAATACAGTGGGACCAAAGCCTCAGCTCCATTGAAGTCAGTGGGAATTTTGCAATTACTTTAATGACGACATAATTTTGGCCAAGTGTTTCTGTTTCATTTGGATCTGGACCTTATGTATTACAAATCTGAGAACACCAAAAACAATTAAATCATAATTTCTCCTCATTTCATCAAAATGTGTCAAGGTTCCATCCTACTTTGTCTTTCATTATATTAATTCTTTGGTTTTTGAATTTCTAAACCAGAATCATTTATCATTTTTTAAAGTTTTTAAAAGGTAAGTGGTAAAGAAGCACAATATTGAATTTAGTGAGTCTTTCTATTTGAGACTGCACCATTACGACAGGGGAACCCACCAGCATACAGAGCATGTGTGCCCCACCCCTCTTCCAAGTCAACCAACTTCATCTTCCTCCATCCAAGCTGGGCACCTCCCTCTTTCACCTAGAGCTCCACTTGCTTTGTGGAGATTCCTGGCTAGATCCAGTGACTTTGCAATGCAGACATCTGCCCCTTAGAAAGTGCCAGTTCATTTCCCATAGGCAAGCAAACAGCCATTAGAGAGTTACAACTTCTGGTCAATGCCTTCTTGGTCTGGACTGGAACTGGCTATAGAAAGATATGTGCTCCCTATCACAATTTCAAACCTCCATATCACAGTACCAAACCCAGCTAGTTGTCATGCCCAATCACACAAACACATACACAAATGCTTCACTTTACACACAGGACTAGTCCCATTAGACTCAATGGGACTACTCTTGTGTATGAAATTAAGCATATGTGTAAGTGCTTGAAGGATCAGAACTTTAGCTTATCTGTACTGGTTTGCTCATTCCTAGTGCAGTTTGACTGCTCTAATATTTGCCAGTCACTTCTTTGTTAAGGTTAGACTGAGTTCCTTGGAGCAAGGACTGTGATGCCTTCTAAGTTTGGCAAGTGCCTAGCACACTGTGGGCACTGCAAGAAATAACCTGTAACAATAAATAAGCTTAGACGTGTTGTCAGCTGAAAAGGGGCCTGACTAGAGCATTCATTTAGGAAGGGAGTTTTTAAATCACTCAGACCTCAGCTGACTGAAAAGGCTTCTGATTTTTACATTTTTAGGATTATTCTGGTGAAGTAGATTGAAGACTCACCTACTGAAAATTAGAGATCTTTTTATAGGGTATTACTGGGTGGATAGCAATTAACCACTCAGAAGAGCTGACAGGTTTTTTTCACGAACACAGTCAACCACTTCATGCTTTAATGTTAAATTATATTTGACATTTAATTTAAACTCTCATTGCCTTCATTCAAAAATGAACCCTATTGCATTAGTAGTAAGACCACAGAGAGATTATTTTTTCTACAGTTCTCACACTCTGAAATTTACCCTGATTTTCCATGCTTAGTTTTTCAAATATATTCTATGCATCCTTCTGAATATAAATCTGTATGATTGCTTCTCATACATGAGAGGAAGAAATCAATCTTTCCTTATTACTGGAGCAATTACAATGTGAAAACACATTTTATTAAGAGCTCTTGTGAAGGTTCTGCATATCTTAGTGTATGCTGCCTCTTGAACTAATAATCAATAACATGTACAATTCTGATTTTGTAGATATACCTGCTTGTGTTGTGATCCCATCAGTTCTCACCAGCTAAGCAGGTCTGGGTTAGATCATGGTTTGACTAAATGATATACAGGGTGCTGAAGTGCAACAGGAAGTTGTACTTGTGCTTCAGTAAGCAATACTTTCCTCCTGTGAATTGGTACTAAGTTAATGACCCACACTGGTTCTAAAAAGAGAGCTGGGGCTGAAACCCAGGGAGGCCCTGGGAGGTTTGCCTCTTCCTCTCCACAATCTGGCTGGAGTGAGTTGTGTGTTAGGCCTTTGCTTTGGGTTGTTTAATGCAGGCCATGTCTTATTCCTTTACTTTGGAGGAGTGAAGACCTAGTTTCTGTAGCCCTTAAAGCAGCAGGACCTTATTTACATTTTACTTTCCTGTTTTATAGTAAAGCGCACTACAAAGAGGTTGAAACTCCACTCAGGATATGTCTACACTATGAAATTAGGTCAAATTTATAGAAGTCGATTTTTTAGAAATCAATTTTATACAGTCGATTGTGTGTGTCCCCACTTAAGACCATTAAGACCATTAACTTGGCAGAGTGTGTCCACAGTACCGAGGCTAGCGTCGACCTCTGGAGCATTGCACTGTGGGTAGCTATCCCACAGTTCCCGCAGTCTCCGCTTCCCATTGGAATTCTGGGTTGAGCTCCCAATGCCTGATGGGGCAAAAACATTGTCTCAGGTGGTTCTAGGTAAATGTCATCAAGTCCCCCTCCCCCCTTCCTCCGTGAAAGCAATGGCAATAGATCGTTTCTCACCTTTTTTCAGTGATGAGCTGCCAAAAACTTAACAACCGGTTCCCTATAAAAAGTTCTGATTTAAGGGGGGGGAGCGGGGGAGGGGCCAGGGAGAGATCGTTGTGGGGCTGGAGGCCCCTGCAGGGCCTGGGCCAATTGCCCCACTTGCCCCCTCCCCTCTCCTCTGGCCAGCCCTGGAGCTTGCAGCAGCCCCCCTCACACACCTTGCTGGGCCATTCAAAAAGTGGCAGCAGGACGACTCCAGAGCTCAGCTGAGCTGCCCAGCTGGTGCCTGCGGCTGGCCACGCTGCAGCTGGGGGGAAGGGCCGGGGGAGCCTCAGCCTCCCCAGCTGGGAATCCTGGGAGCAACAGGATGGTCCGGCCCACAGACCAGAGTTCTTTGCCCACCCTCTGGCCCTTTAACAACCGGTTCTCCACGGAGGTCTAATTTTAGCAACCGGTTCTTGAGAACCTGTGGGAACCTGCTCCAGCTCACCACTGCCTTTTTTCCTGGATTACCCGTGCAGATGACATACCACGGCAAGCATAGAGCCTGCTCAGCTCACCATCACCATATGTCTCCTGGGTGCTGGCAGATGTGGTACTGCATTGCTACACAGCAGCAGTTCATTGCCTTTTGGCAGCAGATGGTGCATTATGATTGGTAGCCATCATCGTCATCTCCTGGGTGCTCTTTTAGCCGACCTCGGTGAGGTCAGTCCAGGGCGCCTGAGCAGAAATGTGTGCTCCTGGCTGGCCTCGGTGAGGTTGGCCAGAGGCACCTGGACATAAATGGGAGACGACAATGGCCAGCAGTCGTACTGCACTTTCTTCTGGCGAGCAGCCAGGAGATGACAATGGCTAGCAGTCATACTGCACCATCTGCTGCCAGCCTAAGATGTATAAGAGAGATGGAGTGGATCAAAACAATGGAGAGACCATATTTGTTTTGTATTCATTTGTATTGATTTGCTCCCCCTTCCCTCCTTCCCTTCATGAATAGAGGGGGGAGGCATAGCTCAGTGGTTTGAGTATTGGCCTGGTAAACCCAGGGTTGTGAGCTCAATCCTTGAGCGGGCCATTCTGTGTGACAACCCTGTAAGCCATGTCATCAGTCGCCCCTCACAACAGCAGACAATTGTTTTTTCAGCGCAGACGCCATAGCACAGCAAGCATGGAGCCCGCTCAGATCACCGCAATTATGAGCACTGTAAACACCACATGTATTATCCTGCAGTATATGCAGAACCAGAACCTGCAAAAGCAAAACCAAGCGAGGAGGCAACGGCAGCGCAGTGACGAGAGTGATGAGGACATGGACACAGACTTCTCTCAAAGTACGGGCCTCGGCAATGTGAACATCATGGTGTTAATGGGGCAGGTTCATGCCGTGGAACGCCGATTCTGGGCCCGGGAAACAAATACAGACTGGTGGGACTGCATAGTGTTCCATGTCTGGGATGATTCCCAGTGACTGTGAAACTTTCGCATGCGTAAGGGCACTTTCATGGAACTTTGTGACTTGCTTTCCTCTGCCCTGAAGCGCAAGAATACCAAGATAGGAGCAGCACTCACAGTTGAGAAGTGAGTGGCAATAGCCCTCTGGAAGCTTGCAACGCCAGACAGCTACCGGTCAGTCGGCCATCAATTTGGAGTGGGCAAATCTACTGTGGGGGCTGCTATGATCCAAGTAGACAATGCAATCAAGCTGCTTATATCAAGGGTAGTGACTCTGGGAAATGTGCAGGTCATAGTGGATGGCTTTGCTGCAATGGGATTCCCTAACTGTGGTGGGGCGATAGACAGAACGCATATCCCTATGTTGGCACCGGAGCATCAAGCCAGCGAGTACATAAACCGAAAGGGGTACTCTTCAGTGGTGCTGCAAGCACTGGTGGATCACAAGGGACGTTTCACCAACATCAATGTGGGATGGCCAAGAAAGGTACATGATGCTCGCATCTTCAGGAACTCAGGTCTGTTTCAAAAGCTGCAGGAAGGGACTTTCTTCCCAGACCAGAAAATAACCATTGGGGATGTTGAAATGCCTATAGTTATCCTTGGGAACCCAGCCTACCCCTTAATGCCATGGCTCATGAAGCAGTACACAGGCACCCTGGACAGTAGTCAGGAGCTGTTCAACTATAGGCTGAGCAAGTGAAGAATGGTGGTAGAATGTGCATTTGGACATTTAAAAGTGTGCTGGCGCAGTTTACTGACTTGGACAGACCTCAGTGAAATCATATTCCCATTGTTATTACCACTTGCTGTGCGCTCCACAATATCTGTGAGAGTAAGGAGGAGACATTTATGGCGGGATGGGAGGTTGAGGCAAATCGCCTGGCCACTGATTATGCACAGCCAGACACCAGGGCGGTTAGCAGAGTACAGGAGGGCACGGTGCACATCAGAGAAGCTTTGAAAACCAGTTTCATGACTGGCCAGGCTACGGTGTGAAAGTTCTGTTTGTTTCTCCTTGGTGAACCCGGCCCCCTTGGTTCACTCTACTTCCCTGTAAGCTAACCACCCTCCCCTCCCGCTTCGATCACCGCTTGCAGAGGCAATAAAGTCATTGTTGCTTCACATTCATGCATTCTTTATTAATTCATCACACAAATAGGGGGATAACTGCCACGATAGCCCGGGAGGGGTGGGGGAGGAGGGAAGCACTGGGTGGGGTGGGAGAGGAGGGAAGAACAAGGCCACACTGCACTTTAAAACTTATTGAATGCCAGCTTTCTGCTGCTTGGGCAGTCCTCTGGGGTGGAGTGGTTGGGTGCCCAGAGGCCCCTCCACCACCGCGTTCTTGGGTGTCTGTGTGAGGAGGCTATGGAACTTGGGGAGGAGGGTGCTTGGTTACACAGGGGCTATAGCGGTGGTCTGTGCTCAAGCTGCCTTTCCTGAACCTCAGCCATATGCCGGAGCATATCAGTTTGTTCCTCCAGTAGCCTCAGCATTGCCTCTTGCCTTCTGTCACTAAGCTGACACCACCTATCATCTGCAGCCCGCCACTTATTATCTTCAGCCCACCACCTGTCCTCACATTCATATTGTGCTTTCCTGGACTCTGACATTGTCTGCCTCCATTCATTCTGCTGGGCTCTTTCAGTGTGGGAGGACTGCATGAGCTCAGAACATTTCATCGCGAGTGAAATGCCTTCTAACATGGGCTTTTAGTGCCTCTTTTGAAGCACAATCTCATGCCTTCATTTTTTTGCCTTCTAACCTTCGCTAGCCTCTGGGAAGGAGAAGATAGTGTGAGCATTAAAACATATGCAGCTGGTGGAGGGGAAAAAAAGGGAGTGGTAGTTAAAAAGACACATTTTAGAGAACAATGAGTAGACTCTTTCACGGGAAACCTTGCTGTTAACATTACATGGCACATGTGCTTTCGGTACAAGGTCGCATTTTGCCTCTTATTGAGAGTATACCAGTTTGGTGTGAGAGATCTTTCACGTAGGGCTGGGCAACAGAATTTGGCTTGCAGGCAGCCATGGTAAGACACAGTCTTTTGGTTTCTTTAACATGCATAACATGTGGGGATGGTTTCAAACAGCAGCGCCCTCATTTCCCATACCAAGCAGTCATTGGGTTGGCCATTTAAAATGGGTTGCCATTTAAAAGGAGGTGGGGCTGCAGTTTTCAGGTTAACGTGCAGCACAAACCCAACTATACTCCCCCCCCCACACACAATTCTGTGGGATGATCGCTTCACCCCTCCCGCCACGGCATGGCTAAGAGTGGGGAACATTTCTGTTCAGCCGCAAGCAAACAGCCCAGCGGGAATGGGCACCTCTGAATGTCCCCTTAATAAAATCACCCTATTTCAACCAGGTGACCAGGAGTGATATCACTCTCCTGAGGATAACAGAGAGAGATAAAGAATGGATGATGTTTGAATGCCAGCAAACACTGGGACCGTACGCTGCCATGCTTTGTTATGCAATAATTCCAGACTACGTGCTACTGGCCTGGCATGGTAAAGTGTCCTACCATGGAGGACGGAATAAGGGTGCCCTCCCCAGAAACCTTTTGCAAAGGCTTTGGGAGTACATCCAGGAGAACTTTATGGAGATGTCCCTGGAGGATTTCCGCTCCATCCCCAGACACGTTAACAGACTTTTCCAGTAGCTGTACTGGCCGCAAATGCCAGGGCAAATTAATCCTTAAACACGCTTGCTTTTAAACCATGTATAATACACTCACCAGAGGTCTCTTCTCCACCTGGCGGGTCCGGGAGGCAGCCTTGGGTGGGTTCGGGGGGTACTGATTCCAGGTCCAGGGTGAGAGAAAGTTCCTGGTTGTTGGGGAAAATGGTTTCTCTGCTTGTTTGCTGTGAGCTATCTTCCTCATCCCCAAAACCCGCATCCCTGTTGCGTGCTACTCCATTGATGGAGTTAAAGCACAGGGATGGGGTAGTGGTGGCTGCACCACCTAGAATGGCATGCAGCTCATCATAGAAGTGGCATGTCTGGGGCTCTGACCTGGAGCGGCCGTTTGCACCTCTGGTTTTTTGGTAGGCTTGCTGCAGGTCCCTGTTATAGCCTCTGTCCTTCATGCCCTTTGAGATTTTTTCAAATGTTTGAGCATTTTGTCTTTTGGAACGGATTCGTCTCCCCATACAGCAATCAGATCCAGGACCTCCCGTTCAGTCCATGCTGGAGCTCTTTTGCGATTCTGGGACTCCATCATGGTCACCTCTGCTGATGAGATCTGCACTCACCTGCAGATCGCTACACTGACCAAACAGGAAATGAGATTCAAAAGTTCGCGGGCCAATGCACTGGCCAGGTAGACAGGAAAAGGAGTTGAGAGCGCTGTCCAGAGTGGTCACAATGGAGCACTCTGGGATAGCTCCCGGAGGCCAATACTGTCAAATTGAAAACACACTACCCCAAATTCGACCCGGCAAGGTCGATTTCAGCGCTAATCCCCTCGTCGGGGGAGGAGTACCGAAACCTATTTTAACATCCCTTTAAGTCAAAAATGACGGTTTTGTCGTGTGGACGTGTGCAGGGTTAAATCGATCTAATGCTGTTAAATTCGACCTAAACTCATAGTGTAGACCAGGGGTCAGAAATGCAGATCCCTCCCTGCTTCTACTGTCCTATCACATTGGCTGGCTTTTGAATGAAATGTGAGTCCTGTGCTCGGGTGGTCAGGAAGCCCATGGAATGTTCTGCAAGTGGAGAGTTGGTAGTCCAGCATTCTTACCAAATTCTAGCTTGGCTAGATAAATTCCATTTAGCTTGCAATTTCTCCCAGGCTACTACAGGCTCTGCTTCTCTCTCCATGGTCAGGACCTACTTATTAAAAGTGAGAGCATCATGTTAGCAGCAAAGGTCATAGGAGAAGGGGACATAGCTTTCTCAGTCGTTGGCCTGTGGCTGTGGCACTCCCTTCCTCAGCTGTTCTGAATGACCACAAATCTTACTGCCTTCAGCATGAAGTAAAAGAACCATGAAAGCACTTCCAAAAACACCAGCATCATCACCCAGCTCTGGTAACTTGTTGCTCCTGAGTTTATCAATTCACCCTCTTTGCAAAAAGAATAAACATTACGGGAAATATTCTTCCCTAGATGTAACTCATGTTAACGTTAATGAGATTGTGCTTCAAAAGACCACTAAAAGCCCATGTTAAAGAACTTAAATTACTGCCTATTATTACTTCAGACAATAAAAGAAATAAGGCTTAGTTAAATTTCACATACTAAACCCAAATTACTTTTCTCTTTTCATTGTGCTATTCAAAGCAAAACAGATCATCCATAAAACCTTAAAGTTTTAATGAATTGTGATTAACAAATAATAATTAAAACCAGACTGAAGACAGTTGAAAATGCATTATTTCACAGTAAATGTATGCAATATGAAAACCACCATTATGGTCAGAGAAGAATAAATATTTAACATCAAATAAACTTCATTATTAATAGAACGGCATGGTACAAAATACATCTTCTATTATTCCTAAAATATAAATGCAAAAATCATATTTTGAAGCTGGCATTATCAACAGCAGAATGTAGTTGATAGGTAAATAGCTCCTTGGGTGACGTTTGCTTTGCTTTAAAAACAGCAGCCAGAGCCAAAATTTCCATTTGTCCTTGTTTTCTAATGCAGATTCTTTATGGGCCTTGTACAGAATAAACATGCTCAAGCTGTGCCTTGGCTATATGGTGCTAGTTGAAAAGGAAGCATTTTCCCATGTATGTGTTAATTGCATTGGCTAAACTCCTCTTAGGGGTCCAGTATGTTGCTATACATAGTAACTAGGAAGGGAAAATTACTGATCAGACTACATCTTGGGCAAACAGCACAGATAACTTGCAGCAAGTTCTAAAATGTGCACACACAAGACCAAAATAGACCTGACATCCTCCCTTCTCTTCTGTCATATGATTCTGGAACAATTAAAGTGAGATAATTTATTGTATAGGTAGTGAGAATGGAATTTAAGGAAATATTATTGCTTTCTAATAGATGGAATATACTTCTCTACTAGTTACTTCAGGTTACGAAATGCTAAGTGAAATGTTGTAGCTTTAAGCAAAGACATGCTTAAGATGTGAAGAGTTTTACCAGTCCTCACTTTTGCAACATCAAATATACATAATTTCCTGATTACCTAAAAACAGACATCTTTACAGTTATTTATTGACTGAATGTACCACGCAGCTTGAAAGAGCAGTAGCATTGTACAACTAACAGTGACTGTGTATGGACTCAGTGCAGAATAGGAATACAGTAACTCCTCGCTTAACGTTGTAGTTAGGTTCCTGAAAAATGCTATTTTAAGTAAAACAGTGTTAAGTGAATCCAATTTCCCCATAACAATTAATGGGGGGGTTAGGTTCCAGAGTCATTTTTTTCGACAGACAAAAAACTATACACACACACACACATACACAGTATAAGTCTTAAACAAACAATTTAATACTGTGCACAACAATGATGATTGTGAAGCTTGGTTGAGGTGGTGAAGTCAGAGGGTGGAAGAGGGTGGGATATTTCCCAGGGAATGCCTTACTGCTAAATGATGAACTAGCACTCAGCTGAGCCCTCAAGGGTTAACACGTTGTTAATGTACTCTCACACTCTACAAGGCATCATGGATGGAGGGAGGAGACACACACCGTGTGTGTGTGAGAGAGAGATGTGCATTGCCCCATTAAGTATGCTGACCCCACTCTAAGTACACTGCCCTTTTAAGTAGATCAGCAAGTTGAGACAGCAGCTACTGCCAGCAAGCTCCCTCCGTCCTGAGTCCTGTCGTGTCCCCCCACCCCCGCTCTGTGGAGATGGGGTAAAGGAGCGGGGGAGAGGGGGACATGCTGACATTAGCACACGTCTTCTCCCCCTACCTCTGCACAGCAAGCAGGAGGCTCCCGGGAGCAGCTCAAAGGCAGAGGGCAGGAGCAGCATAGGGCAGTGGAGGGAGGGACAGCTGAATTGCCCGGCAATTGGTAGCCTGCTGGGCGGCTGTCACACAGGGAACTTAGGGGAGCTGATACGGGGGCTGCTGGCCCACCCTGGTTCCAAGCCCCCACCTGGTAGCTCCAACGGCTGCTCTTCCTGCAAGCAGTGGACAAAGCAGGCGGCTGCCAAACAACGTTATAAGGGAGCATTGCCCAACTTTAAACAAACATGTTCTCTAATTGATCAGCAATGTAACAACAAAACAACGTTAACCGGAACCGGTTAACGTTAACCGGAACTGTTAAATGAGGAGTTACTGTATTGACATTGCAATGCCAATGTGTTTTTATGTATGTCAAGATTGTGCCATTAAAGCACAAGCACTGCCCCTCTTGAGAGGAGCAGAGCCTCCCAGAGCTTACTGGCACACGGAGGGGACAGATTACCTCAGGGAACACTACAGGGTAGCAGCCCTGAATGCAGAAGAACTCCAGCACTGCAAAAGGGGCTGGTCTCTGCATGGTGAAGATGCAGAGAGAGTGGAAGACTTGTACCCATCCATTGCATACCCCTGCAGAATCTGGCTGCAACGTAGCTCATAGAATATACATCTATGTAATGGCGGGCTGTGGAATACTAGGTTTATGTTCAGTGCATGTTGAGGAGCTACAGCTGAATCCATGTACACTGTACAATAGAGCTTTGTATTTCATAGTTTGTTCTGAACTCATTGATTCACCAAAGCACCATCAGTTTCTTCATCAACCTGGAATCTAAAGCAGATCTTTGAATCCTGCATCCTCTTGTAAGGGAAGTTGTAAAAGGTCACACTCCCTGAGGTGGAAATTGACGAGTTCTATCACTTCGTATGTGTTACAGATTATTTGTGTCATTTGTTAAATGCTATCAGTGTGCTTGGCACTGTGCAAACTCTCAGCAGGCAGCCTGGTCTTTGACCCAATTTCAGGGCCCTTTACAGCAGCCTTTATGCATGATTCAATTCCTGTTGAACTGAATTGGAGTTTAAAGGGCACAAGGACTTCAGGACTGGACTCCTGTCAGGTATGAACAAAATGGTATCCCTTCATAAGCCAACACTGTAAAACTTGGCATTTGAAGTTGGGCACCTAGATCCATATTTAGGCACCTAAATGAGAGGATTAGTTTTCAAAAGGGCTGAGCATCCTCAGCTTAGAGTTACAGGTGCTCATTAATTCTGTAAATCAGGCCACTTATTTAGGTAACTCATTCTGAACTTAAGTGCCTGAATGCAGGGACTCAAATTTGAAAATTTTGGCTATGGTAAATTTGTCTGTTTAGATATTTAAGACTGCACCACACATTTTCACTGTAATATCTAGGCACCAGGAAAGGTCTATGCACAAACGGGATCAATGTTTAAATGATTCATAGCAGAAATGGGTTTTAAGAAGGAAATGAAGAGAGACGGTCTCTGACAGACCAGGAAAACGAGAGAGTTCCTCCTCTACAGGAAGTGACTGAACACAAATTGATATTTCATAGAATCATAGAATCATAGAACTTAAGATCAGAAGGGACCATTATGATCATCTAGTCTGACCTCCCGCAAGATGCAGGCCACAAAAGCTGACCCACCCACTCCTGAAATAATTCTCTCCCTTGACTCAGCTGTTGAAGTCCCCAAATCCTGATTTAAAGAATTCAAGTAGCAGATAATCCTCCAGCAAGCGACCCCTGCCCCATGCTGCGGAGGAAGGCGAAAAACCTCCAGGGCCACTGCCAATCTACCCTGGAGGAAAATTCCTTCCCGACCCCAAATATGGCGATCAGCTGAACCCCGAGCATGCGGGCAAGACTCTCCAGCCAGACACTCAGGAAAAAGACTTTCAATATCCCAACATTGACCCTCGGTACTAATTACCAGTGGTTGCACGTTATTGACCTATTGACTAAATCACGTTATCCTATCAAACCATTCCCTCCATAAATTTATCAAGCTTAATCTTAAAGCCAGAGAGGTCCTTCGCCCCCACTGTTTCCCTCGGTAGGCTGTTCCAGAATTTCATTCCCCTGATGGTTAGAAACCTTCGTCTAATTTCAAGCCTAAACTTCCCAACTGCCGATTTATATCCATTTGTTCTCGTGTCCACATTAGTACTGAGCTGAAATAATTCCTCTCCCTCCCTGGTATTTATCCCTCTGATATATTTAAAGAGAGCAATCATATCTCCTCTCAACCTTCTTTTGGTTAATGAAAACAAACCGAGCTCTTCAATTCTCCTTTCATACGACAGGCTTTCCATTCCTCGGATCATTCTAGTGGCCCTTCTTTGTACCCGTTCCAGTTTGAATTCATCCTTCTTAAACATGGGAGACCAAAACTGCACACAGTACTCCAAATGAGGTCTCACCAACGCCTTGTATAACGGGACTAGCACCTCCTTATCTCTACTAGAAATACCTCGCCTAATGCATCCCAAGACCGCATTAGCTTTTTTAACGGCCACATCACATTGCCGACTCATAGTCATCCTGCGATCAATCAGGACTCCGAGGTCCTTCTCCTCTTCCGTTACTTCCAACTGGTGCGTCCCCAGCTTATAACTAAAATTCCTGTTAGTCATCCCTAAATGCATAACCTTACACTTCTCACTATTGAATTTCATCCTATTACTAATACTCCAGTTTACAAGGTCATCCAAATCTCCCTGGAGGATATCCCGATCCTTGTCCGAATTGGCAATACCTCCCAACTTCGTGTCATCTGCAAACTTTATCAGCCCACTCCTACTTTTGGTTCCAAGGTCAGTGATAAATAGATTGAATAAGATCGGACCCAAAACCGAACCTTGAGGAACGCCACTGGTAACCTCCCTCCAACCCGACAGATCACCTTTCAATACGACACATTGTAGTCTCCCCTTTAACCAGTTCCTTATCCACCTCTGGATTTTCATTTTGATCCCCATCTTTTCCAATTTAACCAGTAATTCTTCATGCGGTACCATATCAAACGCCTTACTGAAATCAAGATATATTAGATCCACCGCATTTCCCTTGTCTAAAAAATCTGTTACTTTCTCAAAGAAGGAGATCAGGTTGGTTTGGCACGATCTACCTTTCGTAAAACCATGTTGTAATTTGTCCCAATTGCCATTGACCTCAAGGTCCGTAACTACTCTCTCCTTTAATATTTTTTCCATGACTTTACATACTACAGATGTTAAACTAACAGGCCTGTAGTTACCCGGGTCACTTTTTTTCCCCTTCTTGAAAATAGGAACTATATTAGCTAATCTCCAGTCAAACGGTGCAACCCCCGAGTTTAGAGATTCGTTAAACATTAATGCTAACGGGCTTGCAATTTCACTCGCCAATTCCTTTAATATTCTAGGATGAAGATTATCCGGGCCGCCTGATTTACTACCGTTGAGCTGTTCGAGTTTGGCTTCTACCTCGGATACTGTAATTTCCAACCCCGCACCTTCATTCCCATCAGTCACTCTGCCACTATTCCTAAGCCCTTCATTAGCCTCATTAAAGACCGAGGCAAAATATTCGTTTAGATATTGTGCCATGCCTAGCTTATCCTTAATCTCCACTCCATTTACAGTTTTAAGCGGTCCCACTTCTTCTTTCTTGGTTTTCTTCCTATTTATATGGCTAAAAAACCTTTTACTATTGGTTTTAATTCCCTTTGCAAGGTCCATCTCTACCCGGCTTTTGGCCTTTCTCACTGCATCCCTACACCCTCTGACCTCAATAAGGTAGGTTTCTTTGCTGATCCCTCGCATCTTCCACTCCTCATACGCTTTCTGTTTTTTCGTAATCACCCCTCTGAGACGCTTGCTCATCCAGCTCGGTCTAAAACTGCTACCTAAGGACCGTTTTCCCTTTCTCAGGATACAGGCCTCTGACAGCTCCTGCAACTTCAACCTGAAATAATCCCAGGCGTCTTCCGCCTTTAGATCCCTAAATATGTTAGTCCAATCCACTTCCCTAACTAGTCGCCTTAATTTAGTAAAGTTAGCCCTTTTGAAATCGTAAACCTTAGTCTCAGATGCAATTTTGTTTATCCTTCCATTTATTTTGAACCGGATTAGCTCATGATCACTCGAGCCAAGGTTGTCCCCTACAACCATTTCCTCAACAAGGTCCTCACTGCTCACTAGTAATGGAATGGATAATACGGAGTCTATTTGGGCAATGGTCACATTAGGGAAGAAAACTACTAGAGCCTCCCCTGGGATAGTGATTGGGGTGTGCTATAGACCGCCGGGATCTAGCCTGGATATGGATAGAGAACTCTTTAATGTTTTTAAGGAGGTAAATACTAATAGGAACTGTATGATCATGGGAGACTTTAACTTCCCGGATATAGATTGGGGAACAAATGCTAGTAATAATAATAGGGCTCAGCTTTTCCTAGACGTGATAGCTGATGAATTCCTTCATCAAGTAGTAGCTGAACCGACGAGGAGGGATGCCATTTTAGATTTGGTTTTGGTGAGCAGTGAGGACCTTGTTGAGGAAATGGTTGTAGGGGACAACTCTGTATCAATACTGATACAGAGTCAGTATTTATTACTTCAGATACAAAAATGATACATGGATACAAATAGGATAATCATATTCAGCAAATCATAACTTTTCCAATGATACCTTACATGACCCATCTTGCATAAAATACATCATAACTATGCTATAATCATATCATAATAATATCACTATGAAGAATATGGGGTGCAGTGTCACACCCAGATTGGGCCATTTAAAATAAAATTGTATCTAACAGTACTATTGTTTGTAAACACAGTTGCTCCCTGTGATCCCATGTATGCAAGGTGATACACATGGAGCAGACTCAGAGGGGTAGCGTGTTAGTCTGGATCTGTAAAAGCAGCAAAGAGTCCTGTGGCACCTTATAGACTAACAGACGTATTGGAGCATGAGTTTTCGTGGGTGAATACCGACTTCGGTGGATGCATCGGATGCATGCATCCGACGAAGTGGGTATTCACCCACGAAAGCTCATGCTCCAATACGTCTGTTAGTCTATAAGGTGCCACAGGACTCTTTGCTGCTTTTATGGATCAGACTGCTACAGAATCCCATTGACTATATTAGGGTTCCATGCAGGCACAGAGATTCACCTGTGATCAGGACCTTTGTCTCTTCCTTTTGTTTTAGCAGTATTTTAAAAAAATAAAATGTTGTAATGAGGAAAGATACAGGCCTCAATCCTGCAAGGTGCTGACACCTTAACAGCCACTGACTTAAGTATTTTGCGGAAAAGGAACATCTTATATACAGGCCTGATATCTAGAGGAAGCAATGGGGAACCTGCTGCCCAAGAGCCATGTATGGCTTAATTGTTAATAATGCACGTCTCTGTTTTGCAGATATGCGGGAGGGTGGAGCAGTCCAGGAGCTCTGCACCCCCCAAAAGTGCTGATGCTTTTTGTATTAATGTTTTTGATATATGATGTGTATGTGTTTCTGATGGGAAATGCTGTATTTCATTGTGTTAAGGCCCTGTAATTTTGATGCAGAGGTGCTGGAATTTCAACAGAACATGATTTGTTATGTTAAGTGGAGCTGGTCGGGAATTTTTCAGCAAAATGGTTTTCCACCAAAATGCTGATTCATCAAAACCAAAACTTTTTGTGGGAAAGAGTTGATTTTGGCAAATTTCTTGACTCAAAAATTTTTGAAAAAAAAATTTAAAATTGTCAAAATGCCCCATTTCAGCATTTTCAAAATGAAAAATTCAAATTTTCTAGTAAGAAACAACTTTTTCTTTGAAAATTTAAATTGACGAGGAAAAAAAAATTAAAAGGTCAAAAGCAAAAGGAAAACATTTTGATAGAATCAAAATGAAAGGTTTTGATTGACCCAAACTGAAACTTTTTTCAGATGGTCAGTTCATGAAACTGGAATGGGAAAAATTATCAGAATCTCAGATTTTCACAGGAAGGGGGAAAGGTTTTGTGCTCTGCTTTTCTGTTAAGTTATTCTAGTGCATAATGCCAGGAAGGCTTACAATTTAGTGCATACAATCTTTTATTTGAAATGCTTCATGTAATGTAGATTTAATTTTTTTTGCACATCTTTCACAATATTCTACATGAAAAAATTCTACGTGAAAATGATTCTGCCCACCTGATGAAATCTATGTAGCTACCTTACATACTCAAAATGAAACACAGCTTCTCCTTGTATACGTAGTCATTGTGAAAAAGCTAACTCAACAATTGTGTGTGTGTGTATGGCATTCAATGCAGTGGGTGTATAGGTTAAGGACATGAGTGGGTAATGCAAGCAACCCCATAGGCTTTGGGTTTAGCACTACTTCCTGAGTAGGAGGGAGAAAATAAAGTGTCCCACTTCTGAGCCGAGGCATATTTTCCTTGGCGATGGGAGGAGCACTCCCCCACTGTTTCCTAACTACAAAAGTAAATGTTAGCAATATATGGAGGATGGGCCCATATCCCCACATACTTTTACTAGGTGGGCGATTGTACCTACAGGAGTATGAGAACAGGTGGCATTTTGATGCTATTAAATATGCCGTTGTCTGTATCAAGCTGCATTTGGTTTAGCTCACATCCTTAAAGAAGGTTCCCAAAACCTGATCTAGAGCACTCTGGCATGCTCAGTTCTAAATGGGAGTCATGTAAGTAAGAATACCATGTATATGTGGTTTAAAGTGAAGACAGATTTTTAATCTAAAAATAAAAATAGATTCTGAGTATATTCAGAAAAAAGCAAGTTATTTCCAGAGCTCATTCAATTTTTATGATTGCTTCCACATAATAGATGAGAGTTCTCCTAAAAATATGATACACTCTGGTCAATTTAAATCATTCCATGCAGTGCAAGTCCAGAATACTAGACACTTCCCTCTTAAAGCCTCCAGTAAGATGACATTGGTATAAACATAGCAAAACGATTTTTTAAAATTAGTAAAGTGTCTCATTTTTTAAAATAAGGGCTACAGTTTAGTGTGTGATACACATCGTGCTAGTATGGCAGATCATACTTAGTCAAGTTAGTATAAATAAAAATATAAGCAGAGAAAAAGTCATTGAAACTTAGCTCATCCCCATGCAGAAGACCCACAAAAGGCTTATTCCTCACTTCCATTTAAACCATATTTTGAGGCTTTCAGATGGATCTTAGGTGGCCTAAAATGAACAGGGGCAAATTCCACCCCTAATGCTGAATCCTGACAGCCCAGTGTGGAAGCAACAGTGGTGATTTAAAAAAGTCTGGGGTGATGAACACCCACATACTGTAGGGTGGATTGAGCCTTTCATGTGTGCACCACTACACGGAAAAAAAAATCCACTATCCTGACATTCTCTTTGTGGTGGCGTAAACTCATAATTGTTTGGCACACTCCCTACCTGAACCAAAATGCATTATGGTGAATGCTAAGGGTCAGGTTCTCTCCCTGATCTGGTCCCTTTGCACTGCAGTGGCTCAACAGGGTTGAATATGTGACCTATCTGGCTAGCTGAGAATTCCCCCAGTGGGAAGAATGAGCTCTTAGCTGGTATACGGGTTGCATAGCTGACTCCTCTGACACTCCCCTACACAGTCTTGAAGGAGGAGGAGGCGTGAAAGTGTATGGCTGGAGCACTGTTACACTCCAGCAATTTTTAGTTTCAGTTCCTCAGGGAGCTTTGCCAACTAGCTATTGGAGCAGCCCTTTGGCCAGAGCTGGAGCTGTATAGGGCAGAAAATCAGGTAGGAGTAACCAGCTCCTCCTTGATTCTCCATCCCACTCTCCCGTTCTAAGCAGATCATAGTTCTGGTGAAAATCTGACCCTAAGTGTGTGTATCCTTGAAAGAAAGGGCTTTCATTTCTAATCAAAGCAGGGGACTTTCAGTAATAGTGTGGAGGTTGTTTTAATTTTAATTTATATTGTTTTTTTAATTAGCCCGTGGAAGAGAAGGATTAATGTTCAAAAGAGCCCATACTGGTTGATTGTTAGGACTAATGCTATTAAAGAGTGTTAGTGCTCGAGCTATAAATGGATGCAATTTAATGGATAGTATTAGCAGCAGAGCTGTTCAGTTGAAGTCATGGCTAACCAGGCTCTAGTGTAATAACTTTCTAATTGCAGCTGTATAAGCTGGTCACTTAGCAGGAAACTGACAGGTTTACATTTCCTTATATACTAGATATTGCACTGTGTTTTAGCCTTATGCTTGAATTGCAAATAGAAAATAATTAGGTTGCTTTTTAGCTGCCCCAAATGACTTAAATTAATGGCAATGTGGATCATCACAATGCCTTGATATGTGCATTTTTAACCTCCATTGATTTTCTCAGTTCCAGGGCAGCATGACATTGGCTAGAAGACCCTGCTGATGTGATGGCTGTAAAGCTGATCAGTGAATGGTGTTTTAGGCAGTATTACATTACTTCTTGATAATTAAGAGCACAAATTGTGTAAAACTGAAGGCTTACATTCTCCAAAGACTGCAGACTTTCAGTATTATTGCTCAGGGTGGGCAAATTCAGCAGTGTGCAGTTAGTGTGGAGTTGACGGTGGGGCCATCCCTGGAGGTTTCTGACAAGTTTGGAGTCTCCCAAGAACACTTTATCTATGGGTGAGATGCACATGCTGATTTTAGGTAGACGAAGTTTTTGAAGAGGAGTGATTAAAAAACAGGCTTATGATGACTTCAACCTAAGCTCTCCCACATATTCAAATATAGCACATCTAAAATTTTATCAATTGCTGTAGTGTCGGTTGTCATGACAGCGAGGTGCTGCAATTACTTCACACCTCAAGGAATTTTTATGCATAGGGCTTGTCTACATGATGGAGTAAGGCACTTTACAGGGGTGCAATTTCTTAAGCTCAGTGACATGTTGCACATTGGTTAGTCCATGTAGACTCTGCTAGTGGTGTTTGAACGTTACAGCGCAAATCCACACTAGATTATGTTTACAGGGCTGAATGTTGGGAGCAAGCAAGGCATGGTGAGTGTCACCGGATCTGACCTGGACAGCTGGGGCCTGGTGAGGGTCACTGGAGCTGTACTGGAGAACTGGGGCCTGGTGAGGATCGCTGGAGCTGTACTGGAGAACTGGGGTGTGGTGAGGGTTGCTGGAACTGTACTGGCGGGCTAGGACTTGGTGAGAGTCACCAGAGCTGTACTGGAGGGCTGCGGGGTGGTGAGAGTCACTGGAACTGGACTGGAGAGGTGCGGCCTGGTGAGAGTTGCTGGAGCTGTACTGGAGAGGTGCGTCCTAGTGAGGATTGCCGGAGCTGTACTGGAGAGCTGGGGTCTGGTGAGGGTTGCTAGAGTTGTACTGGAGGACTGGGGCCTGGTAAGGATCACCAGGGCTGTAAGAATGTAAGAACAGCCATACTGGGTCAGACCAAAGGTCCATCTAGCCCAGTATCATGTCTTCTAACAGGGGCCAATGCCAGGTGCCCCAGAGAGAATAAACAGAACAGGTAATCATCAAGTGATCCATCCTCTGTGGCCCATTCCCAGCTTCTGGCAAACAGAGGCTAGGGGTACCATCCCTGCCCATCCTGGCTAATAGCCGTTGATGGACCTAGCCTCCATGGATTTATCTAGTTCTTTTTTTAACCCCTGTTATAGTCTTGGCCTTCACAACATCCTCTGACAAGGAGTTCCACAGGTTGACTTTCTTTTATTTGTTTTAAACCTGCTAACTATTAATTTCATTTGGTGATGCCTAGTTCTTGAGTTATGAGAAGGAGTAAATAACACTTCCTTATTTACTTTCTCCACACAAGTCATGATTGTATAGACCTCTATCATATCCCCCCCTTAGTCATCTCTTTTCCAAGCTGAAAAGTCCCAGTCTTATTAATCTCTCCTCATACAGAAGCCGTACCATACCCTTAATCATTTTTGTTGCCCTTTTCTGAACCTTTTCTGATTCCAATATATCTTTTTTGAGATGAGGCAACCACATCTGCACACAGTTTTCAAGATGTGGGCGTACCATGGATTTATATAGAGGCAATATGATATTTTCTGTCTTATTATCTATCCCTTTCTTAATTATTCCCAACATTCTGTTTGGGAATAATTTTTTGTCAACATTTTTTTGACTGCTGCTGCATATTGAGTGGATGTTTTCAGAGAACTATTCACAATGACTCCAAGATCCCTTTCTTGAGTGGTAACACCTAATTTAGACTCCATCATTTTATATGTGTAGTTGGGATTATGTTTTCCAATGTGCATTACTTTGCATTCATCAACATTGACTTTCATGTGCCATTTTGTTGCCCAATCACTCAGTTTTGAGAGGTCCTTTTGTAGCTCTTCGCAGTCTGCCTGGGATTTAACTATCTTAAGCAGTTTTGTGTCATCTGCGAATTTTGCCACTTCACTATTTACCCCTTTTTCCAGATCATTTATGAATATGTTAAATAGGGCTGGGCCCTGTACAGACTCCTGGGGGACACCACTATTTACCTCTCTCCTTTCTGAAAACTGACCGTTTATTCCTACCCTTTGTTTCCTATCTTTTAACCAGTTACCAATCCATGAGAGAACCTTCTCTCTTATCCCATGACTGTTTACTTTGCTTAAGAGCCTTTGGTGAGGGACCTTGTCAAAGGCTTTCTGAAAATCTAAATACAGTATATCCACTTGATCCCCCTTGTCCACATGCTTGTTGACACCCTCAAAGAATTCTAGTAGATTGGTGAGGCATGATTTCCCTTTACAAAAACCATGTTGACTATTTCCCAACAAATTATGTTCATCTATATGTCTGACAATTTTGTTCTTTACTATAGTTTCAACCAGTTTGCCCGGTACTGAAGTCAGGCTTAGTGGCCTGTAATTGCCGGGGTCACCTCTGGAGCCCTTTTTAAAAATTGGCGTCACATTAGCTATCCTTCAGTCATTTGGTACAGAACCTAAATGATAGGTTACAGACTACAGTTAGTAGACCTGGAATTTCACATTTGAGTTCCTTCAGAACTCTTGGGTGAATACTATCTAGTCCCAGTGACTTGTTACTGTTTATTTTATCAGTTTGTTCCAGAACCTCCTCTAATGACACCTCAATCTGGGACAGTTCCTCAGATTTGTCACCTAAAAAGAATGCCTCAGGTTTGGGATTCTCCCTCACATCCTCCATTGTGAAGACCGATGCAAAGAATTCATTTAGTTTTTCCACAATGGCCTTATCGTCCTTGAGTGCTCCTTTAGCATCTAAATCGTCCAGTGGCCCCACTGTTTGTTTAAAAGGCTTCCTGCTTCTGATGTACTTAAAAAAAAATTGCTGTTACTTTTTGAGTCTTTGGCTAGCTGTTCTTCAAATTCTTTTTTGGCCTTCCTAATTATATTTTTACACTTCATTTGCCAGAGTTTATGCGCCTTTCTATTTTCCTCACTAGCTCTTTTCCCCCACCACAGGGATGTTAAATTTAATTATATTATGGTCTCTATTACCAAGAAGTCCAGCTATATTCACCTCTTGGATCTAGTCCTGTGCTCCATTTAGGACTAAATCAAGAATTGTCTGTCCTCTTGTGGGTTTCAGGACTAGCTGCTCCAAGAAGCAGTCATTTAAGGTGTCAATACACTTTATCTCTGCATCCAGTCCTGAGGTGATCTGTACCCAGTCAATATGGGGATAGTTGAAATCACCCATTATTATTGAGTTTTTTTATTTTAATAGCCTCTCTAATCTCCCTCAGCATTTCACAGTCACTATCGCCATCCTGGTCAGGTGGTCGATAATATGTCCCTAGTGGTATATTCTTATTATTCAAGCGTGGAATTACTATCCATAGAGATTCTATGGTACAGTTTGGTCCATTTAAGATTTTTACTTCATTTGATTTTACACTTTCTTTCACATATAGTGCCACTCCCCCACCAGCACGACCTGTTCTGTCCTTCCAATATATTTTATAGCCTGGTATTACTGTGTCCTGTTGATTATCCTCATTCCACCAAGTTTTTGTGATGCCTATTATATCAATAGCCTCATTTAATACGAGGCACTCTAGTTCACCCATATTATTATTTAGACTTCTAGCATTGGTATATAAGCACTTTAAAAACTTGTCACTTTTTAGCTGTCTCCCATTACATGATGTAATTGAATGAGACTTTTTTTCATTTGACTGTTTCTCCTCAGCTCCTACCTGTATTTTATCCTCCATACTCTCCTCCTTACTAGGACATAGAGAATCTCCATTAGTAGATCCTCCCTTAAGAGATGTCTCTGTCTGAACCACGTTTTCCTCTGCACCTGTCAGCTTTCTCCCAGCCCTTAGTTTAAAAACTGCTCTATGACCTTTTTAATTTTAAATGCCAGCAATCTGGTTCTATTTTGGCTTAGGTGGAGCCCATCATTCCTGTATAGGCTCCACCTTTCCCAAAAGTTTCCCTAGCTCCTAATAAATCTAAACCCCTCCTCCCTACACCGTCATTTCATCCATGCATTGAGACCTTGTCTAACTGGCCCTGCACGTGGAACTGGAAGCATTTCAGAGAATGCTACCATGGAGGTCCTGGACTTCAATCTCTTACCTAGCAGCCTAAATTTGGCCTCCAGGGCCTCTCTCTTATCCTTCCCTATGTCGTTGGTACCAACATGTACAACGATCACTGGCTCCTCCACAGCACTACACATAACTCTGTCTAGATGTTTCAAAAGAGATCCTCAACTTTTGCACCAGGCAGGCAAGTCAACATGCCATTCTCCCAGTCATTGCAAACTCAGCTATTTGTACTGGAGAGTTGGGGTACGGCGAGGGTTGCCAGAACTGTACTGGAGGGCTGAGACCTGGTGAGAGTTGCTGGAGCTGTACTTGGTGTTTTGCAGATACCGTTTGGACTATGCTGGGGAATTCTGGACTATAGTTATAGGAATTTTGTTATGATTTATGTGCATGAGACTTCTGTAACAAATTAACCCCATGGCGGATATATATAAATTCAGAAAGACAGTTTGGGCGATTTCTGGATTTCTAAAGGGGAAATTGAGACAGGTGCACTTGTCATGCCATGGCCTGCCACAGGAGAGAACTCCAGAGTGGGGGTTCCTTATGACAGCCAACATAAGGCCAATGCACCAAGACCCATTTAAACCCTAATTTAAGGTCTTACGTGGGGCTCAGTTGGTGGGTAGTCCTTGTGCTGGCTGTTCACATGGGGTGTTTAAGGCACAATATAGTTTTGAAGCTTATGCTCAGATAAATTAGTTAGTCTCTAAAGTGCCACAAGTATTCCTGTTCTTTTTGCGGATACAGACTAACACGGCTGCTGCTCTAAAATCTAATAAAGCAGATAGTCTGGACTTTTCAGTTTATTGTGAAACCTGTTGTTCCTTTGCCTGAAAAAGTGGATAATGATTTAGACATTACACCCTGTCAGTAATAGTCCATGGAACAATAGTTTCCCAGTATAAACCAGTCAGCACAGCAGCAGTGTCATTAGATCTAGGTCTGTCAGCATTTTTTACATTATAAACCCCAAGTTCTTGTGTAATATCTCAGCTGTTTCTAATCCCCAGGTGCTGAGACTTGGCATAAAAATTGCCAACCCATATATTAATTTTAATACAAGAGAAAAAGCTATTTCTAAGTTATGCAACAAAAATATTGCTTTTTTTTCTGTTTCAGATGGGCTGTCTGCCAAACACGCAAAATACATCTTTCAGTAAAAAAAAGTATTGCTGGCTTGTTACAGTTTTTATATGAATTGGTGTGTCAGTGTTTTCATATTGTTTTTAATGTTTTGAAAGATCCAGTGGATTCACACTTGATGTTCTCTAGCTGCTTTTTTACGGTGCAGTGTTTCTCCATTTTATTACTATGCATTTGTAAAACAAACTTTAGTCCTTTGGCTTATAAACATTCCCAGCATGAATATTTTTAAAACAATTTTATTTTCAGTCTTAAACCCATCGCTGGGTTATTTTGGCCCAAATGTAAAGTATAATGGAGATTAAGTTCTTACTGCAGGTTAAAGCCTCTTGTTTTGTCTTTTAGTTCAACACGATTCTTTTTTAGTATTAATAAATGTATAGGCTTTTTATAACAATAGGAATAATTTTGTTTTAATCCTGGCTATTTGCAGAAAAATGTTGGTTGTGTTTTTGTGACCTTAATCCTATTGCAGGTACAGATGGATCTACCTGTAAGTTTGCAGGGGTGGGGGTGGTTTGCCCTTTTTATTTTTTATTGTCAGCAAATCAAAAATAGGATTGCTTCCCTTTAGCAACCAAAAAATTATGTGCATACAGTATGCTAAACATAAATGCACTCTAGTCTCTGTAATCCTGCTCTCGCAAGATAGCTTGACAAAATCAAATTTACTTTGGCTGCCTTCTAATGAATTTTAAGCATTATAAAGAGAGGGTGCTATTGTGCTTGGAGTAATAATGTTTAGCATAATAGTATTTAAGAATCCAGAAGTCAATTAGCGCTATCATGATTAGGGAGTTTTTGACTGAGAGATTAATTCAAACTACACAATCAAGATGGAAGGCCAAATCAACCTAGAATCTTCTGTAAGGTTTGCAAAGAGCTCCACCCCCAACAGACTATCAAGAAATAATAAATTGAGCCAATGAAACACAAGTCAGAAGCATTACATCATCAGACAAGCTGTCTAGTAATTAGGGATCCTGAGGGAAAGATACTGTTACCTAGCAACTTGTGCAGTCTGATTAACCCTTTTGTGGGTGTCTCATACTGCAGGCACAACCAGACTGATCGTTATGCATTTTAGTGTAGTTGGATAGTAAAGAGCAGTAGTCGAAAAAATGTATTATAAATGAGACTGTACTGTAGGTGAGGGAACTATACTTTGTGGTCTATCCTCCTGTCAGTCACAAAACCTACATGAATATTAATGAGACAAGGTCAATGAGGTAATATCTTTTATTGAACCAACTTCCATTGGTAAGAGAGACAGGCTTTGGGCTTGCATTGAGCTCTTCTGCAGTTCTGGGAAAGGTATTCAGAGTGTCACAGCAAAGTACAAGGTGGAACATATTGTTTAGCATAAGTAGTTAACACATTCTTCAAGAGACCATTCAAAGTGAAGTGTCCCATTAACACCTTTCCAGACATAGGCGGGGAAAGGAAAAAGATGCTGGGCATGGTGGTTATAGATTGTTGTAATAAGCCATAAAGCCAGTGTCTCTATTCAGTCCATGATTTTTAGTATTTAGCAAAATCATGAATTTAAGCTCCCAGGCTCATCTATTGAAGATTTGTGCAGGTCTCCTTTGAGCATGAGAACTAAGAGATTGGATATAAAGTGATCGCTTTGTGAAAAATATTCACCCACGAGTAATAGGATGTTTTTGTCTTTTATCATTTTTTCCATGTGAATCCATTCAAGAGAGTACAGCTTGCCTCATTTCACCCACATAGTTAATATTGGGGCATTTAGTGCACTGGATAACTTACACCATAGGTTGTGAGAGGCATGAGATCTTGAAAGAAGAACAGGAGTACTTGTGGCACCTTAGAGACTAACAAATTTATTTCAGCATGAGCTTTCGTGAGCTACAGCTCACTTCTTCGGATGCATAGAATGGAACACACAGACATGAGATATTTATACATACTGAGAACATGAAAAGGTGGAAGTATGCATACCAACAGGAAAAGTCTAATCAATTGAGATGAGTTATCATCAGGAGGAGAAAAAAAACTTTTGAAGTGATAATTGAGATGACCCATAGAAGGTGTGAGGAGAACTTAACATAGGGAAATAGATTCAATTAGTGTAATGACCCAACCATTCCCAGTCTCTGTTTAGGCCTGAGTTAATTGTATATAATTTGCATATTCATCTTGAAAGGTGTGTTCTGGTGGGGTGTTGGTCATCATAACCATAGATATGTCTTCAGGTTTTTCATCTGTTGTCCTGGAAGGGTCTGATGCTGCTTTGAGTTGGTGTGTCCTGGTCTGTGGGGAGCTTGCTTCTGATGATGAGCTTTGTGAGGTCAGAAGGCCAGAAATGGGGGTTCAGGAAAGATTTTTCTCAGATTATGGTCCCTATTGAGTATGAGTTGCAATTGTTTGATGATATCCCATATGGGTACCATTATGGGGTGTGTGATGGGGAATAACAACCCCACACTGGGCCAACAGAGTCTGACCAATTGCTGTGGGCCTAGGAGACCATGCCCCTTTGTCCCTGCTGCAAATGCTCCAGCTGGAAGAGACAGATAAAAGGAGGCCCCCCAGCTCGGTCTAGGCTGGCGGAGGAAGAAGAAGGACGTGTGCTGCAGGCTCTTGAAGAGGAGCCTGCAACTCTCCAAGCAGTGGGAACCATGGACGTGACCCCACGACGCTGTGGACGACCAGCTGACTGCAGAGACTGACTGGGGTGCTGACCCTCTGCCAACTGAGAGGATGCCCGAGATGAGCCCTTTTGGTAGGAAGTGACCCCGGGAATGTATTAGAAGCCAATGCTTCAACCCTTAACTAGGAATTTCCTGGCTTCATAGGGCCCTGGGTTGGAACCTGGTGGAGTAGAGTGGGCCCGGATTCCCCTACCCTCCCCACACACTTGTCACTAGGTGTGGCTACTGCTTGCTTGCTGTGCCCCACCCAGGGGCTACAGACTCATTGTTCTGCCCCTCTCAGAGGGTCAGAACTCCCAACTGCCATTGCTTGCCCCAGCCAGGAGGCTGAGGGGCCATAGACAGTTTGCTTAGCTCTGCCCTGCCCAGGGGCTGAAGACTGATTGTTTACTTTGCTCAGCCCCACCAGGGGTCCTGAGCCCTCCTTATTACAATTGCCTGATCCCACAGGGAGTCCTGACAGATTTGTGATGCGGCATACCAACCCCATGCTGGGCCAACAGGGGCAGTCCGGCTCCACACGCAGATTCCCCTGTGACGAGATGGCATGTGACAACTAGAGGTGTGCAGTCAGAGGGGGGGGGTTATTTCTGTATTGAAGTAGGTTCACTCACGGCATTTGGGTGACCCTTTCCATGATGTGGTCCACTTCTCTGATGGAGTGTCCTTGTTTGGTGAAGGTGGTTTTAAGTGTGTTAAAGGTGTCTTAACTAGACTTTCTCCCCGGCGTATATTCTGTGGTATCTGTGTGCTTGGCCACAGATAACAGGTTTCTTGGTGTGTTTGGGATGTTACTGGATCTGTGAAGGTAGGTATGGCAATCTGTGGGTGTCTTATATATAGTTGTCTGTTGGATTGCATTATAGAAGCTTATCATGGTGTCCAGGAAGTTTATGCTAGTGTAGGAGCATTCCAGAGATAATTTAATGGATGTGTGCTGGTTGCTGAAGTTGTGGTGGAAATCTGTGAGGGAGTTTAGGTCATCTGTCCAGAGAATTAAAATGTCATCAATGTATTTCAGGTATATTATTGAATTTATAATATTTGTGCAGGAATCTTCTTCAAAATGGCCCAGGAAGAGGTTGGCATAGTGAGGAGCCATCGTTGTACCCATGGTTGCTCCCATGGTTTGGACAAAGTGGTTGTTGTTGAATGTAAAATTGTTATGGGTGAGGATGAAATTGTAAACAATCTGTTCCACCTTGTATTTAGCTTTGACTTTCAGAGTACATTTCCCAGATCTGAAGAAGACCTCTGTATAAGCTCAAAAGCTTGCCTCTCTCACCAACAGAAGTTGGTCCAATAAAAGATATTAACTCAACCATCTTCTCTCTCCAATATCCTGGGACCAACATAGCTACAACAACACTGCATGAACATTAATGGAAGTCTTGTATGCATTGGTTAAACTGTAAAGAACAGAAACTAGATAATGGATTTATTTGGCTTTACTGGAAAATGTCTTGTACAATAGTAAATTAAATATACTAAAACTATATCAGGATTTGTACTGACCATCTGAAGTGTTGCTCTGGCAATAGCTGTAATATTTATGATACTCTGTGTAAACCATAAATTCACCATTTAACAGTAATAATACATGAGTAGTATGTAATAGTTGTAAGGAACTTGCCCACAATGTGTTTTTAAAAGCAAAAGGTCAGTATAGCGTGTGTAAATGTATTAAGCCTCTTGAACTGAGAGGTCAATATAGCTAGGACATCAGCAGAAATCTCCTTTGTTTAATCCAAAAGGGTGAAAAAAGACAAAGTTCCAAACTCAAGTTCTTTTAAAACTTGAACATTAGAAGTCTGCTAATTAAGTATGACAACATTGTGTTCAACTCAATCTCGTATCTTAGCATCCATATGCTTTCGAAGCTTTTCATCTTCGTTATGGAGATGTTCTATAGATGTTTCAAGTTCTATAGAGAGGACAACAGTAGGGTTCTATAGAAAATACTCTATAAATATACAAACTAATAGAAATTGAAATCTTTCTGATATATATTTTAACCAGCCTATAGAAGGGTGTGGGAGGGGGCTGTGGATTGGGGCAGGGGGTGCAGGAATAAGTTGAAAATTAAAAGAAAGATGACTAAGGTAACATTCTGCTCATCCGCTACAGCAGTGAAAGAGTTAAGAAAGATTAGGCTCAGAGAGCTGCTTGCATTTTTATATTATTATTTTATTTTATTTAACCTAGGATGGCCAGCAGGTGAAAGCAATTTATGCAAATCCTTCTCTCAATAGTATGACATTTTACCTTTTGGCAATAGGCAACCAAGCAGACGACACAGCCACAGACAAGCACGTTTTGAGGTCCCAATTTAAAATATGAGCTACTATTTTTTTTCCCAAAAGCTTTTCTGAGGATAATATAAAAGTGGTAATCCCTTAGTTTGGTGCAAATGTTTTAAGACTTTGTGTTTCTTAAATCCAATTTGAATTAGTCTTGAACTTTAAAGCTGTTTTGTCTACTGAACCAGAAGACACCATGTGATGCGTATAATGGAAAGTATTGTACAGTCTTCCTTTCTTTCCTCCCCTTCTGACACTGGACGATAGTACATGCCAAGAAAATTATCCAAAGGCAAAATGTCATAACTTCAGAGAGCTAAAATGCTACTTTCTTTGCTGCAAAGACTTTCTAAGCCTCATTCCCCTTAGACTTCACTAGCTTTATAATGTATTAGGAACCCTTGCTATCAAATACACTTAGGCTGAACTTGGCATTTTCTGTAAAATTATTTTCAGTAGCATCGCATATAAAATGTTTATTGATTGTTGCATAAGATTACAGGCTTGCAGAAGCATGTTGCATGTTTACCAGCAGTTTGTGAATCTGCATATTGATATAATTTGCAGGTGACAGGCACACCAACGAATAAGATGTTAAATGTCTAATTTTAGACAGCATATATTTTAAAATGGCAGGGAGCAGAGCTTGATCCTACATACACTGATCCTACTTCTCCCGTTGTCTCATCAACCTCCACAGCTCCTTTACTGGATTATTTCCTTCTGCAAAAGCACATTCTGTCAGTGTTTAGAGATCTGCAGAGTTTATCTCCAGATCCTTTCAAGGGTCCATAGTTGTTACAATTTGTGGCTTCGGACAGGTCACTTAATCACTGTCTCTTAGATCACCTCTCTAGATATAATAATGGATAAATGAGTATAATGACATGTGCCTTGTTTTAGCCATAATTTACCTGTCCAGGTATAATAATGGGCAAATGGGGGTATAATGCCAAAGACTATTTACAGATAGTATTATAAATACTATCATTTTTAAATAGATATTGGGCTTATTCCAAAACCTGTTAAAATCAAATGAGTTACTGCTGGGAGAGGAAGGGTGGTCCAGTGGTTAGGGCACCAGCGTAGGACTCAGGAGATCAAGGTCAGGTCTCTGCTCTGTTACAAGCTTTCTGTGTGGCCTTGGGCAAGTCATACAGGCCCAAATTCTAACTCCCATTGAAAATAATGATCAGTTGATTTAATGGGAGTTAGGTGCCTAAATATCTTTGAGGATCTGGACCTTAGTGTCGGTATGCCTCAGTTCCCCATCTATGAAATGGGATAACAGCACTGCCCTACCTCACAGAAGTGTAAATACATTGAAGATGGTGTGGTGCTGCTGAGATATTATGGTGATAGGACCCAGATAAGTACCTACTATAGACAGACATTGGTTAAACCCATTATGAATGACAGTGTTATAGCAATGAGGGAATGATTCTGCAAGATGCTGAGGTTCTCACAAAGCAGTGCAACAAATACACTGCCAACTGTTTCCCAGCTAGGTAAGTGAGTTCTGTGTTAGCATATTACTGCCTTTTATAGCCTGGTATTTGGGACTTGCTGCAGAAATGACCAGGAAATGATAGTAAATGGATGTGAAGAAAATGATGATTGACAGAGTTATTTACCATGTGCCAGACTATTGTGTTAATTTTTCCCCCTGCTTAAACATGTTTTGCCACAATCACCTACTAATGCATTGGGGGGGGGGAATGCATATAAAGGACAGCAATCTAATAATAACATGATTATTAAAATCCATTTTAGATTTTAAAGATAGATGTCCCTAGCTCTCTCTTAAGTTAATCTTTCATTTGTGTTTGTGAAACTGCATATTATTGAACTGCTATTGTGCTGCTTTTTATACTGACTAACCCACCTCTACAAAGCTTTAGGGCTGCCCACTGCTGGGAATAGTCAAATAGTCATAAATAAGGTTACGTTTTAGTCACTGGTATTTTTAGTAAAAGTCATGGTCAGGTCACGGGCTGTAAACAAAAATTCATGGGTCCATGACTTTTACTAAAAATACCCGCCCTGACTGAAACTTGAGTGGGGGACTGCGGGTGTTCTGGGGGGGGCAGTCTAGGGGCACTGCAGGTGCTGGGGGAGGTGGCCTGGGACCCCCACTGGTGCTGGAGGATGAAGGGGGGCACGGGCCATGGCCTGGGACCCCCACTGGTGCAGGGGTGGGGGGGAGTTGGCGGGGCTGGCAGGGCCTTCCTACCTGGCTCCCCGTCCCTGCAGCTCCTAGGCGGCAGAGGCAGGGGCCAGGGCAGGGGCTACGGTGCTCCCGCCACAAGCGCTGGCTGCCTCAGCTCCCATTGGCTGGGAACCACAGCCACTGGGACCTGCAGGGGCAGGGCCTTCGGGTGCAGGCAGCGCGGAGACCCCAGCCCCTCTCAACCTAGGAGCTGCAGGGGTGCCATGCCTGTGGGAGCAGGAGCTCCCCACCCCGTGTAAGTGCCCCCCCCTGCACTCTCCAACCACCTGCTTCTAGCCCTGAGCCCCCTCCCACACACCCAAACTGCTGCTGCAGGCCCAGGACCGCCCCGAGCCAGGCAGCTCCTGAGCCATCACCAGCTGCTGCAGAAGTCACAAAGGTCACGGAAAGTCACAGAATCTGTGACATCCATGACCTCTGTGACAGACTCGCAGCCTTAGTCATAAAAGTGCAATGAACTGCCAGTGGAAATGCTGCTGTAATGAGTATTTTGCTATTACAAGGAGATTCTCTACATAGTGACAGCAATGGTTTTAGTGAAGTCTTAGATATGGAAATGCTAGACTAGGAGATGTCTTTTAACCATCTACATTTCTATAGAGAGAAAGGGAGACTTTGGTTCTGCTTATCTAGGATCCAATAATGCATAGCACTTAAACTCATGTTTGACTTTGCTCACATGAGCAGTCCATGGACTGGGCAAGTGAGCACGTGCTTAACTGCTTTACAGGATCAAGGGCCTAATTAGTGGATGAACTGTACCTTTTAATGTTATAGGTCTGAGACTGATCTGGCACCTAATATTCAAATCAGAATTTTGCATCTCTCTCTCCCTGTCTTTGACTCACACACATATGCACAAAGTTAGGATGTGTTTGGATGCAGCCTTTTGTTTTGACCTTTTATAGAGTTAAAAACCCAGCTATTAAATTCAGATAGATGCAGATGTGGATTTTGAACTGTCCCAGAATTTTGTTTCAAGATAACTTGTAACAGATGTATAACCAGGAGCATTTGGGGAGCAGTAGAGTTAATTAGTTTTTGATCAAATGATTTTTCATTGGAAAATGCCTCTTCATCAAAACAGAGAGACACAATAGCCCAGCATAGTCAACTGCCTGCTGGGCACTCACTTGGAATGTTGGGTACTTGGGTTCAAGTCCTTGCTTCAAGTCAGGCAAAGCAGGGCCCTGAGCCCAAGTCTCCCATATCCCAGGGGAGTACCCTAACCACCAGGCTATTGGCTATTTGGGAGTTTAGGAGTCTCTCTACATCTCTCCTGTTTAGCTGTTTCCCCATGTTTGCAAAATGGGAAAAATTTTCCAAACTCTCAAATATTCATGGGACCTGAAAACCATTTCCCACCCAGCTGTTGTGAGCAGTGATTTCTCATTTTTACAAAATGAAGTGTCATGCCTTTGAAATAGTAGGAACTGTGGTGTCCATGCGTGGGTTCCAAACTCAACACATGGTCATTTTAAATACATGCAGAAACTTTATAAAAAAGAATCAAAGATCATAGAATCATAGGACTGGAAGGGACCTCAAGAGGTCACTCATGGCAGGACTAGGTATTATCTAGACCATTTCTGACAGGTATTTGTCTAACCTGCTCTTAAAAATCTCCAATGATGGAGATTCCACAACCTCCCTAGGCAATTTATTCCAGTGCTTAACCACCCTGACAGTTAGGAAGTTTTTTCCGAATGTCCAACCTCAACCACTTTTCCTGCAATTTAAGCCCATTGCTTCTTGTCCTATCCTCAGAGGTTAAGAAGAACAATTCTTCTCCCTCCTCCTTGTAACAACCTTTTATGTACTCAAACTGTTATCATGTCCCCCCTCAGTCTTCTCTTTTCCAGACTAAACAAACCCATTTTTTTCAATCTTCCCTCATAGGTTTTTTCTAGACCTTTAATCATTTTTGTTGCTCTTCTCTGGACTTTCTCCAATTTGTCTACATCTTTCCTCAAATGTGGCACCAAGAACTGGACACAATACTGCAGTTGAGGCCTACTCAGTAGAGCGGAAGAATTACTTCTTGTGTCTTGCTACACCACTCCTTCTAATACATACCAGAATGCTGTTCGCTTTTTTTGCAACAGTGTTATGCTGTTGAGTCATATTTAGCTTGTGGTCCACTATGACCCCCAGATCCCTTTCTGCAATACTCCTCCCTAGGCAGTCATTTCCCATTTTGTATGTATGCAACAGATTGTTCCTTCCTAAATGAAGTACTTTGCATTTGTCCTTATTGAATTTCATCCTATTTACTTCAGACCATTTCTCCAGTTTGTCCAGATCATTTTGTATGTTAGTCCTATCCTCCAAAGCACTTGCAACCCCTCCCAACTTGGTAATGTTCACAAACTTTATAAGTGTTCTCTCTATGCCATTATCTAAATCATTGATGAAGATATTGAACAGAACTGGGCCCAGAACTGATCCCTACAGGACCCCATTCATTATGCCCTTCCAGCATGACTGTGAACCACTGATAACTGCTCTCTGGGAACGGTTTTCTAACCAGTTTTACACCCACTTTATAATTGCTCTATCTAGGTTGCAACTAGTTTGTTTTCCTAGATTGTTTATGAGAAGGTCATGTGAGACAGTACCAAAAGCTTTACTAAAGTCAAGATATACCTCGTCTATTGCTTCCCCCCTATCCACAAGGCTTGTTACCCAGGCGAAGAAAGCTATCAGGTTGGTTTGACATGATTTGTTCTTGACAAATCCATGCTGTTACTTATCACCTTATTGTTTTCTAGATGTTTGCAAATTGATTGCTTAATTATTTGCTCCATTATCTTTCTGAATACAGTAGTTAAGATGACTGGTCTGTAATTCCCCAGGTTGTCCTTATTTCCCTTTTTATAGATTAGCACTATATTTGCCCTTTTTCGATCTTCTGGAATCTTTCCCATCTTCCATGACTTTTCAGAGATAATCACTAATGGCTCAGATATGTCCTTAATCAGCTCCTTGAGTATTCTAGGATGCATTTGGTCAGGCCCTGGTGACTTGAAGACATCTAATTTGTCTAAGTAATTTTAACTTGTTCTTTTCCTATTTTAGCCTCTGATCCTACCTCATTTTCACTGGCATTCACTATGTTAGACATCCAATCACCACCAACCTTCTTGGTGAAAATCAAAACAAAGAAGTCATTAAGAACCTCTGCCATTTCCATATTTTCTGTTATTATTCCCCGCCACTTGTCTCCTATTTCCATCTCCAGCATTATTATGAAGTGAGGTATGTTGTGTAAAAAAATTTTCAGCTGACACAACCACCATTGTGTCAAATCTATCTTGGTCACAGTTTCTTACCTCATGAGAAGTAATAAGGTAAGAAAATTCGGTGTAGGGGGATAGTGGAAGGAAATTTATATAGTAAAAGGCAAGTCTAGTATGCAACAATGTCCATATTATTTCTAAAGCACACATATACCCAAAATAGGGCTTTTTCATCAACAAATCCCAAAGCACAGTGAAAATATTAATTAATTGAACTTTAACACCCATGTGACTTTAGGTAAGTATAGGGTGACCAGATGTCCTAATTTTTTAGGGACAGTCCCGATATTCGGGGCTTTTTCATATATGTGCACCTCTTACCCACCACACTCCATCCCGATTTTTCATACTTGCTGCCTGGTCACCCTAGGTAAATATTAGAAGCCAATTGAAGAGTTGGCTAACCCGACCCCATAAAGTAGATAAATAAGCAGAGCCAATCAAATAATACAAATATATGTTATTTTGAATAAATGTGCCAAGTTTGCTTTGCTGTGCTTCATGGAGTCATACTCTTTGTCATTCACAAGTATTAGGAAAACTGCTGGGTATTTGTGAAAATGTTTATGAATCCCCAAAACATCATGAATCTTAGCATGTGTGATTATTTGTTTGAAAATTAATACAAGAAGCATGTTTGGTATTTAATATTGGTTATTCTTCCATTTCAAATATTTCTATAATTTGAACAGGGTACAGAAATAATATCATGTGAATTATGTGATCGACCAAATGACATAAATATGAAATAGAGAGTAGTTCCCATGAACATACAATCCACAGTATGAAAATCATTTGTCAATAATTATTTGTTTGGCAAATATTTATGAGTGGCAAATACTTTTGAGTAGCAAGTACATTCACAGAAAATCAGGATTAGTTTGTAAATGAGTCACTCATCTGAAAAAGTGCTAAATTTGTAGATAATATTGTTTGTTACATGGTTTGACCAACTGTAATTATTACACTTTTTACAGGCAAGTGAACTGAGATGGGGCAGATTTTCAAAAATACCCAGGGGATTTAGGATCATGAGTGAAATTAAGTCAACTGGATGTATGTTCCTAAATCCCTTTGGCATTTTAAAAATCTCTCTGAGAGGTTAATGTACATATCCAAGGTAAGTGAAGAACCAAGAATAGAGCCCAGGGGTCCTGATTACAGGTCATTTCTTAATGATTATGTACAATTCTTCCTCTAGTTTTCTGTTATTAAACTGGCGCTTAATAGTCACAACCCATGCTAATCTTTTGTAGGTCTTTTGATGTGCAGGTAATTCATCCTGTCACTCTGAAGGTAGCAGGTCTAGTACCCACATATTCAGAGCTAACTTGGCTTTTGCCAAACAATTCACGTCTTTCTTTTTTCTCTCTCTCCAGAAGACTACATCAAAACAGAGGAGGGGTGTTTTTGAAGTGAAATAGCTTTTTCAAACTATCAGTGAATAGCAACCTCATTAAATTTTAGAGATACTTTTTAATATCTCATTTTTTAGGGGGTGGAGGTGAGACAGATTGTCTGCCTTTCCATATCCACAGCCTATTATGGTATCCAAGGAAGACCATAAAATTACAGTCTTGGCACCATAATGATAATGGGTGAATGTTGTGCCATTTTCAAGTCCTGTTACAATTTTTGTCACAAAAATTGATATTTTTTGCCATTTGTGTTCTATTTAAAGTCTTTTTCACAAAGATGAGTTGACACAGTTTGTGTGTCTGTTTTATTCTGCTCATTAGAGTAGCCTGTCTGTATATCTCTCTCTGTACATGTATATATGTGTGTGTATTATCAGTTATGTTTTAGATTGACCGACAGCAGACATTTACATTGACTGCAATTCTGCCACTTCCACTTGTTTTGAAAGGCAAAGAATTAAACAGATTTATTTATTTATTAATTCTGCCTGAAAAAGAATATTAACTTCATTTTCAACTCCCTACCTCCCTGAAAGATGGATTATGTCAAAGCTCCTCAGCTGGGATCTGAACCTGTGACATTCTGTCATGATGGCAAGAATGCTAACTAGTGAATCAGGAACACTCCTAATACAAAAGTGAACTACATTACTCATAGATGTTTTGGAGCATGAGCTTTCGTGGGTGAATACCCACTTCATCGGATGCATGTGCATGTTACGTCTGTTAGTCTATAAGGTGCCACAGGACTCTTTGCTGCTTTTACAGATCCAGACTAACACGGCTACCCCTCTGATACATTACTCATGTAAGTCCTACTGCACTCTCTTCCCCTTTCCTGAGCACTGTGAAAACTTTTCCCTACATAGCCAGTCACACCATTTGTCTTGGCTGGCCACAAAGTTTGTCAGAAATTCATGCAACCTAGATATTTGTCCCCTTGCAGTACATCCAAATGAAACTTGTGTTCCTCAAAATCGATGTGTTAATATGAGTATATTCCTATAACATTTTGATTTTTGTTATATAAAAATACTACAGTAATAGAAGGAAATAAATTTCGTTTCTTCAAAGTTGGCTTCATAGTGTGTGATAGATTTTACAGGATATGAAGAGGAATCTTCCCTTTTATACAGCACCATTGGGCTAAGGATCTGAATGCACCTTTCATATATTAATGAATTTAGTCCCACAACACCCCTGAGAGGCTAAGTTCTCTGATGTTCATCTTACAGATAAGAAAAATGAGGCACTGAGAAATGACTTCCACAAGGTCACATGGTCTGTCAGTGACAGATATGGGAACAGAGCTCAGACCTCTTGACTCCCTATCCTGTGCTGTAACCCTGGTCACTTGGGTTGCCACTTGTCACTGCACCTTGTGTATAAGATGCTGAGTCCAAAAGTGTACAGAATACTATACTTTTTTGCCGGGCTGGGGCAGGGCAACTCCATATCCTGGTTTGTGAGATCTGGCATGAGCTAGGTAATCATAGAATCATATGGGTTGGAAGAGACCTCAGGAGGGTTGGAAGAGAACTCAGGAGGTCATCTAGTCCAGTCCACTGCGCAAAACAGGACCAACCCCAACTAAATCATCCTATCCAGGGTTTTTGTTAAGCTGGGCCTTAAAAACCTCTAAGGATGGAGATTCCACCACCTCCCTAGGTAACCCCTTCCAGTGCTTCACCACCCTCCTAGTGAAATAGTTTTTCCTAATATCCAACCTAGACCTCCCCCACTGTAACTTGAGACCATTGCTCCTTGTTCTGTCATCTGCCACCACTGAGAACAGCCGAGCTCCATCCTCTTTGGAAGGCCCCCCCATCAGGTAGTTGAAGGCAGCTATCAAATCCCCCCTCACTCTTCTCTTCTGCAGACTAAATAAGCCCAGTTCCCTCAGCCTCTCCTCATAAGTCATGTGCCCCAGAGCCCTAATTGTTGCCCTCCGTTGAACTCTCTCTAATTTGTCCACATCCTTTCTGTAGTGGGGGGCCCAAATGGAGCCATTGCAGTCCAGAAAGCACAGCAGTTCCAAAAGGAAAGCTCAATGGATCCAAAATACAACCTTTAAAACAGAGAGCATCCTGGAGGTTACCACCAGGGAATTGGTAGGCCAAACAGATAGTCATAGGAATCCATAATGAAGGAGAGAGATTGAATCTGTTAAGGAAATTTGCATCATTGTACCTCCATTGATGCAAACCCCTAATGTAGATGCACTCACCAATGTGTAAGATGGGGCTCACATCACTGCAGACTTTCCTAAAGTAGACAGGCCCTTACAGACTGAGCAACACTTTCAATTGACAAGTTCTATGACCTTTTGCCAGCTGGCAAAACCATCTTTCACTCTTCAAGGATAACCTCTTCAATTTATCCTTCCAGTGGATCAATCAACCCACAAGTTCCTTCCCATCTGCCCAAAACCTCCCATGCATAGAACCAGCTTGGGTGTCTCCTTGCCAAATACCACCTACACCATAGATAAAAAGTCCCCCAGCCTCTACTTACTTTAATCTTCTCCATTTTAAGCAAAAATCATTTGGCCCTTGTATTGGACATCTCATTTCTATAATCTATAGGGGCTTTCTATAATCCTCTTTTACTTGAATTATTTACATTTTGGTAAAAGAATCCTGTCCTTCTTTCTAAAAAAATTGAGGAGGTATCCCTGTTGAGATGGAATACACATCTTATTATTCTGTTAGGCCAAGATATTCAGGTTTAATCATCAGTAAAAAAGTATAATATTTGGATATTAGCGTGAACAGAAATTTTCACATGTGAAACATTGGGAGGGGCTGGGGGAAATACACTGTAGGTAACCCTCTTTAATAATGGAAAGCAGTAAGCCACCAGAGTAGTGTTAAAGTAAAAGCATATCTAAGTCACAGAATCTATAGTTAAATTTCAGCAAAGGAAAGAAACGGTATGCTTTGGTGTTTCTGAACACAAAATCTGTTGAACAATCATTTAGAGATAAGCTGACAAATAGTTTCATATTAACATTTTCAACCAATGCAATTGTAAGAGTAATTGATTTTCTTCACTTGTAAAGAATCCAACAACTTTGTAAGAAGATGAATATGCAGTTTCAGCTTTTGCAGGCACTAGACCTAAAATGTGTGCCATCATCTCTGACTACTTTGGGATATTGTCACTGGAATTCAGTCTGTGGATTGGCATTTTCTATAGCCATTGTTGGAACTTGGCAATATAAGGGTCTAATTCTGCATCCATTGAGAGCATTGTCAAAACTCTTAACTTCAGTGAGTGCAGGGATCAAGTTCAAAATATTTGCGAATATCCTGGCCCCACTGAGGTCCATGAGAATTTTTTCCATTGACTTTAGTGGGGTTAAAATTCCTCCATAGGTCTCTTAAGTTGTGTGTGTGTGGGTGGTGGTGGTGGTGGGTGAGGGAGGATATGTATGTACACTCATTAGCTTTGTTTGGTATAGAAATCTTTTTCCATGTGAATAAAAAGTATAAGAAGGTTGGTTGGTTGTTTTTTTATCATTTCAGTGGACCAAATTCGGCCTGTAGACACATAACTGCGACTTCCATTGAAGTCAATTGGAGTTGCATGTGCATGTCTGAGGGCACAATTTAGTCCATTAAAATGTTTCTGAAACAAAAACCTTGAAGCCCATTGACTGAGTTAATGCTAAATTTCCATGTGCATCTTTATAGATTCTTCTTTATTTTGGGATAATTTGCTCTGCTATGGGATTTTCTATTTTAGAACCAAATCCTACCCAACCCAAAAAAGGCCCAGACTGCAAGGGAAATCAACACATTTTTCCTGCATGTTCTGGGTAGGCTGGGCTATAAAAAGGCTTGAGTCTCCACACACTACTGTGCCCATAGAGCAGAGCTCTGGGGTGACTACATAGTAGAGAAATGGTGGAGGCATACTTGGGCATAGCAAGTAATTCCACAAACCTACCCATAAATCTGAGTATGGGGAAGAAGCGACCTATGACCTGCTATTCCTGCCCTGACTCTGTACTTAGCAGCTACACAGCTGATGCACCAGCTACTGCAGGTTAGGGTGGACTGATCCCTTCCTCAGACCATGCACATCTGCTTGAGCACAGAGCCCATTACCTCAGCCTGTGCACTCTACTCAAGGAGCTCACCATTAAAAATTATGAATTTTCATCATAGCCTTAAACCACAATCCAATAAATGGGAAACATCCCAGCTGTGTGATTTGCTTGACACATAAGATTGCCTTTTAGATTCATATACTTCCTGTGAAATTTCTGAGTGGTTTATAGTATTGTTCTTTAGCTCGTAATTACAGCTATATATGGCTTTTGGATTAAAGGTTTAATGTATTTTGTCTATGCTGATTTGATTTGTAGGTGACAAACTAATATTGTTCCTAATCTTATGGAATGCATCCTTTTTCCCCACTAGATTACCAAAAGGATTGGTGTTACTGTTTGTTTAGCATTCATTTTATATTATTTTATTTGTAAAACATCATAATGTGCTTGGAGTTGTACAAGGCTTTCCTTGTCATGAAGAGGTTATACTCAGACAACAGATACAGAAGAGGTGAGCAACTCAGAGGAGGGATTGACTTTAAAAAAAATAACCAAAAAAAATTAACAGTTCACTTAGATTCAAAGATTTTAAGGCCAGAAGGGATCATCATGATCATCCAATCTGACCTTCTGCACATTACAAGCCACAGAACTTCACCCACCCATCCTATACTAGACTCATAACCTCAGACTGATTACTGATGTCCTCAAGTCATGATTTAAAGACTTGAAGTTACAGAGAATCCACCATTTACCTAGTTTAAACCTGCAAATGACCTGTGCCCCATGCTGCAGAGGAAGGTGAAAAACCTCCAGGGTCTCTGCCAATCTGACCCAGTGGAAAATTCCTTCCCTACCGCAAATATGGCAATCATTTAAACCTTGAGCATGTGGGCATCACCCACCAGCCAGACATGTAGGAAAGAATTCTCTGTATCAACTCAGAGCCCTCCCCATCTAGTGTCCCATCACCGGCCATTGGAGATATTGTTACTAGCAGTTCCTCATCAGCTACGTGCCATTATAGGCAATCTCATCATACCATCCCCTCCATAAATTTATCAAGCTCAGTCTTGAAGCAAGTTAGGTTTTTTGGCCTCCACCCTTGGAAGGCTATTCCAGAACTTCATTATTCTGATGGTTAGAAACCTTCAACTAATTTCAAGCCTAAACTTGTTGATGGCCGGTTTATAGCGTTTGTTCTTATGTCAACATTGGTTCTTAACTTAAATAACTCCTTCCCCTCCATGTTATTTATCTCTCTGATGTATTTATAGACAGCAATCATATCTCCCTTCAGCCTTCTTTTGTTTAGGCTAAATAAGCCACGTTCCTTGAGTCTCCTTTTTAAGGTAGGTTTTCCATTCCTCTGATCATCCTAGTAACCCTTCTCTGCACCTATTCCAGTTTGAATTCATCTTTCTTAAACGCATAAGACCAGAATTGCACACAGTATTCCAGATGAGGTCTCACCAGTACCTTGTATAATGCTTCCCTGTCTCTATTGGAAATACCTCACCTGATGCATCCTAAGATTGCATTAGCTTTTTTCATGGCCACATCATGTTGGCAGTTCATAGTCATCCTGTGATCAACCAGTACACCCAGGTCTTTCTCCTCCTCTGTCACTTCCAACTGTTAAGTCCCCAGCTTATATCAAAAATTCTTCTTGTTAGTCCCTAAATACATGATCTTACACTCTGCACTATTACATTTCATCCCATTTCTATTACTCCAGTTTTCAAGGTCATCCAGAACTTCTTCTATGATATTCCGGTCCTCCTCCATATTGGCAATATCTCTCACCTTTGTGTCATCCACAAATTTTATTAACGCATTCCTACTTTTCATGCCAAGGTCATTAATAAAAATGTTAAATAAGATAGGTCCCAAGACTGATCCCTGTCAGGCTGGAGTAACTTTCCTCCAGCCTGACAGTTCACCTTTCAGTATGACCCAGTGTAGTCTCCCCTTTAACCAATTCCTTATTCACTTTTTAATCCTCATATTAATCCCCATCTTCTCCAATTTTACTAATAATTTCCCATGTGGAACTTCTTCAGATGGCTTACTGCAATCCAGGTAGATTAGATCTACTGCATTTCCTTTGTCTAAAATAGCAGTTATCCTCTCACAGTTATTTTTTGTTCATCACAGAAAAAGTGAACCTTTAAAAAGTCTTGAATGAAGAAAGAGCAAACTGGAATAGGGAGGGTCTTCTCTACTTGGGAAGGGAACTTGGAAGAAGATATAATCAGAGATGTATGATGATGTAGAACCAGGAGGGACCTTCAAGGCAAGAACAAAAATTTCAATTTGTTACAGAGGACAAGGGGGAGCCTTGGTGTATATTAGGTCTCATTGGAGTTTGGGCACTGCGTGGTCCTGAAGCCTTAAGCATCTCCTCTCTACTCCCCACTAACTGACAACTAATTCAGCTGAATAGAAGCTGGGAACTTGAATGGGATTTTTGACGTTGCCAACTGCAGCCCCCAGGACAGCCAAGGTGATTGGATAATCTGCTGCACTTTAGTCAACCCCTTCATACATTCCACAGTAGCTTAAAGGCTCAGAGACTGTCACTGTATAAAAATACATTTAAAATGGGTGTCCCAATGAAAAAGAAAGTTATCCCAGCAGGCCGTGACATCCTAAGACCCAAAAGTAATCTGTAAAAGGAACAGGAGTACTTGTGGCACTTTAGAGACTAACAAATTTATTTGAGCATAACCCTGATCCTGTAATCAGGTCCACACATGCACACCCTTACTCCCAAAAAGAGTCCCTCAAAGATGAGGGTTCACCCACACCGATTAAATTGCAAGCTTGGGACGTTCAGTAGTAATTCTAACACCTTGTGGAGTGGAATGAGCCCTAAAAGGCATTAGCCATCTCTATCACATCCTTGGTGTAAATACACTGTATCATCAGTGGCATATGCTATTACTTTGTATCTTTATGTTGAATTTTATTAAATTGAAGATTAAAATAGAATAGGATTAAGCATTTAGTAAAGAAGTAGTCTTTAAAAAGTACTAGTGGAAAAATACTATTTTGTGTTGAAGGGTTAAAATCCATGTGCATTTTATATAACAACCTGATATATGGATTGTGCCAGCTCTTTTCCAGACCCAAAGTCCAGAGTTTGGTCTAGAGACCAGAGGCCTAGCAAATAGCATTTAGCTAAGAGAAAGCTGTGGTAAACGGATAATCTTGTTTTTGCTAAAATAGGCCTGGTCAGCAAATTGCCAGGTGTTGAAGCTAAGAACTAAATAATTGTGTCTTATTCAAAGTTGAAAATTGAACAAAGGATCCCTGTTCCTATTGGGTCAGTCTCTTCTGTAGGGAACGTTCTTCCCACAAATCCAACCCTGAGTTTATGAAAAGTTGGCACATGTCAGTATAAGATATGGCATCCTTCCACCTCCCTTCCCAGGGACCAGTGCCTGCTTTAAGATATAAAGGGGACAATCTTTATTGCCATATACTTTCACTGTTTCTTTGCTTTAATCCCTAGGAATGTACCTGGTGGACAATCAAAGGAGTTGCTCCATTCCTATGGACCCCAAATCAGAATTCAACATATATATATTTTATACTAATAACATTTTATCAAAGTATTAATTAAATATTAACTTGCTAACTTGAGACCATGGGCAGAGACATTATGTAACCTTTTAACCATTGGCTAATGTGCTATCTTGTCTTGCTGCAAAACCTATCCCAGAGTGTGGAACTGCCTACCCCGTCACTTTCCCCCGCCCATGGAAAATCTATCTATTCTATTGTAATCAATTGATTGACAGTGTCTCTGAGCCTAATAAGCAAGGTGACACTCCGCCAGCGCTGTGTGTAATAAACTCCTATGCTTGACCTCTACACGGTGTGGATTTATGTCCTTCAGTTTGGGGGCTCATCTGGGATTCAAGTTTGTGAGCTGATTGAGGATCTGAGACTGAAAGAGGTGGGTATGTTTACTTTACCACCTCATTAGGCCAGGATAGAAGTCTCTCATCCCCTTTTAGACACATCTTGTTTCCTTTTTTAATTTGTGTGAAGGACATTAGACACGTGTAGTCCAAGCAGAGGGGTTGAATAAGGGTACCACTTGGGAGGGAAGACTTGTGCAAAAGGGTCATGTACTGTTTAAACAACTAAGGGGTGTGTTACGGAGGACTTGGATAACCCACCAGCAGGTGATTGGCCATGAGTTAAGCCCAGGATTGGCTGGGTACACAAGTGGTAGTCAGTGCAAACTGGTGGTCCATTTCCTCATTGCACGTAACATTGCAAGTCCTAGGGGAGTGCCCCCTCCAGGCATGTGACGTACATGCTTTCGAATAGCACAAAGTCTCCAACCCATAAGTCCGGCATGTGTATGTAACTGAAGACACGCAAGGTATTAAAAAGGTGGGGAGACGTCCTCATAAAATTCAAGGCTGTGGAAAGTTAAGACCATAGCATAAAAAAGGGGGGAAAAGTAACTCCTCATAAAAGGCTGACAGGCATTTAGGGGGGAAGACGTAATTTCCCCTCAAGGTCAGCAATCAGGGTAACTAAAAACGCAGGCATCAAAAGAAGAGGCAATAATCAGGCCTCGAGAGTACTTGAAATATAAACGTGTCAAAACTCTGCAGGCAGCAGCTAAAAAAGCAAACTACTCTGCAGCCGGACCAGAGGCAGATCTGGTTACTTAATGGAATAATCAAAAAAGTGACAAAACAAACAAAGCAGTAATAGTTTTATTAAATAGTCTCAACATAAAGGAAAAAGAAAATGTAACTTTAAGATTTGAAAACCAGGCTCTGAAAGATAAGAGCCTATGCACTAAAATATTCTTTTTCTGTAATTGGAGATATACCTATCTCCTAGAACTGGAAGGGACCTTGAAAAGTCATTGAGTCCAGCCCCCTGCCTTCACTAGCAGGACCAAGTACTGATTTTGCCCCAGATCCCTAAGTGGCCCCCTCAAGGATTGAACTCACAACCCTGGGTTTAGCAGGCCAATGCTCAAACCACTGAGCTATCCCTCCCACTGTCTAAAAATTAAAAAAGATCCCAGAGCAAGAGAATCACCATGCCTGGGACACACCTCCAGACTGGGAGGAAAAGCGCACACTCCTGGCATTTGCCAGCCAACTGCTCCACCAATTAACTATCTGTGAAAACTCAGCAGCACAAAGCAAAGGGGAGGAATCAGAACCCCCTCCATACATTTCTTCGCATGACAGGCCAAATTTAAGCACCCACAGAAATAATAAAGGAGCACCACAAAAATTAATTGCCCCAGGGGAGCAAGTACAGCGTATGGCTCCAGTCAAAACACAGCTAAGGAGGTTCAGAAATGTTAATGCGGAGGGTGAACCAGTAAGGGGAGTTAAAACAGAAACAACTAAAATCTACCGTCCGTTCACCCCCCAGGAAAAACAGGCACTACTGTCTAATTTACCCAAACTCAAGTGTAATAACAAGAATACTGAGTTCTGGGACAAGCTGGATGGCCTGACTGAAATACATGGCCTCCATAGGAAGGACGTTCACATCCTGGTCAAGTGCAAGTGCCCCCAGGGATGTGTGGGAGAACCTAAATAATACATGGAAGACATGGCACTGGGCTGAAGATCATAACCCCAACCCAGCGGGAAGGGATCAGGCTGAAGAACCAGCAGAAATCCCAAACCCAGATGCAGGCACTGTACCAAAATTCAGGAATGCACTATCTGTTGTTCTAGGAGCCCAGACCACTAACTGGGGGGCTCTGCAGTCTGTGGTTCAGCAGAAGGGGGAGTCTGCCATGTCCTATGCTAAAAAAAAATGGAATGCATTCCGAGCTTATTCAGGTTTGGAGAATATAACATCCTGAGACCATGATGTATTCCTTCAAATCCTAAAGGAAGGGCTGTCTGCAGATCACCAAGCAGTCCTGGCATTAGGCATCTCGGTGGGAGAAACATACTCAGCAGTAATGACATGGGCCACAGAAGTAGAAAACAGAAAAAAAAGGAAGGTAGCAGCAACCACACCCTCTGAGGAAATTGTAGCGGTTCATGCAGTCAGAACCACTACCTGCTTCACTTGCAATAAGCCTGGACATCTGGCACGTGACTGTAAAAATAAAACTAAAATCAAAACATGCAGTAATTGTAAAAGGAGCTCGGGGGAGTAATCAATCCCAGAGCTAGCTGCATTGAATGGGCCGAAGGGTCCAAACAGAAAAGAGCATCTCAAAACATAGCCATGATTGCCAGTAATAAGGTAATAATACCAGAGGGGGGGGGGAAGTCCAGTAGAAACCCTGTGTTCCCTTCACCCTGAAGTGTGGGCAACAGATAAACAAGATTGTGGGCTAGTAAACATGAAGCCTGTATCTGTAGAAGAACCAACTCACAAAGCCCACAGGCAGGACCCAATTAAACCGGAAGCCTTAGAGGCAGTTAAAAATATAGTCACTAATTTAAAATCTAAAGGGGTAATTAAAAAAACCACTTCCACAACTAATTCCCCAATTCGGCCCGTCAGGAAGCCAGACGGGACCTGGAAATTAACTATAAACTACACCCACCTTAACCGGGTGACTCCAAAGGCACATCCTATCGTGGCAAGCCCTGCCACTATTCTTAATTTGCTAACACCAGGACACTCAGTATTTTCAGTCCTGGATGTAGCTAATGGATTTTGGAGTAGTCCCCTTGCAAAAGAGTCAGAAGAAATTTGCATTTACAGTAGGAGACCAGCAGTACACTTGGACCTGAGTACCTCAGGGGTTCCATGATTCTCCCTCCATATTCCACAGGACAATGGCAAAAGTAATAGCACGAGTGCCTTTGGAAGGGGATACTGTGATACTGCAGTATGTAAATAATTTGCTAATTGCCAGTTCAAATAAAAAGAACCATTTAAAAACCCTAAGCAGACTGTTCATGTATCTTCACAAGGCAGAATTTAAATTAAGCCCAAAGAAAGCTCAATTGCAACAGCAGCAGGTTTTATACCTAGGGTATAACATCTCCAAGGGAGAAAAGACACTCACAGTAAACCGAAAGCAGGCCATTAAAGAGTTAAAGAAACCACGGACAGTTAAGGAAGTCCGGAAGGTCTTAGGGCTCCTTAATTTCTGTAGAACCTATATTTATACCGAAGTACTCAGAAATGGTGGAACCAATTCAAAACCTCACTAGAGGGGGAAAGCCTGCAAATGAGTTAGTAATATGGAATACAGAACAAGAAGAGGCATTTATAAAAATAAAACAGGCTTTAGCCTCCGCCCCCAGCCTGGGTTTACCTGATATAAAAAAGCTATTCCACCTTTACTGCAGCCGCAGCGGGACCCAGTACTCAGCTGTGCTAACCCAGCTTCAGGGAGACAGACAGCATCAGGTAGCATACCTATCTACCCTAAAACCCCCTGTATCCCAGGGATTACCGGAGTGCGTAGCAGCTCTAGATTGTGCTATAAAAGCGTGTGAATCATACACTCTCACAGGGAAATTAGTGCTCCATACACCCCATACACTTATTAATCTCCTCAACACTGGATGACTAAAATCGGTAACAGATGCCCACAGGAGTCAGTGGGAATCAACATTGTACTTGCAAAACCCTAACATCTCCGTAGTAAGAGACAAGGGAATAAATGTAGCCGAATGTCTGAACATAGAGGGAAAGGTACACAAATATCTTATAAATAAAAAAAAGGAAGTGTTAAAATTTTTTTTTTAAAAAAGCCATTAAAGAATCCAAATATAGTTTTGTATGTAAATGACTCAAGCAAGTATAAAAATGGAGTGCCACACCCCAGATGGGCAGTGGTACTCAGTGATGGGACAGTAATAGCGTCAGGTCAAATGCAGGGGCGGCTCTAGGCACCAGCAAAACAAGCTGCTGCCTAGGGCGGCAAAATATAGGGGGCGGCAAAAGGCTGGGGCTGGGGCCCCAGCTCATCCTGCCCCTGCGAGCCGAGGAGCGGCCCGTCCCCTGCAGCCGGGCAGGGCCGCGCTACTGGCTCTGCTTGGGGGAGAGGGGGGGCCCCTGACCGGTAGCGCGGCCCCGCCTGGCTGCAGAAGACCGGCTGCTCCTCCTCCGCTTGTTCCCCGGGTCCTAAACAGCCCGGCAGCCGCTTGGCTGGGGGGGGGGCGGGGCTGAGCCCCGCCCCGCTCAGAGCCGCGTGGGGAGGGGGCGGGGCTACAAGCTCCGGGCCGAGCGGAGGCAGCTGAGCTGAGCCTGGAGCTCGCGGCCCCGCCCCCTCCCCACGCGGCTCTGAGCGGGGAAGAGCTCAGCCCCCTCTGGAGCCATGCGGCTGCCGCGCGGTGAGCCGGGGGTAAGCAGCGGGGCGGGGAGGGGTGGCTAAGGGGCAGGGAGTCCCGGGGACACTCAGGGGGCAAAGAGTGGGCACAGGTTCTGTGGGGGGGGGGCGGTCAGGGGCCAGGGAAGGGGGGGTTGGATTGGGGGGGTCTCAGGGAGGTGTTTGTCAGGCACCCCCCGACCCCATTACCCCCCAGGCCCAGCCCTGACCCCCAGCTCCAAGCCCAGCCCCTCTGAGGTGGGCACCCCCCAACCCATCCTCCTCACCCAGCCCTGACCCCCAGCTCCAAGCCCAGCCCCTAGGACCTGGGCACCCCCCCCGGCCCCATCCCCCTCACAGCCCTGACCCCCAGCTCTGAGTCCAGCCCCTCTGATCCAGACACCCCCCTCACCCCATTCCCCCCACAGCCCTGACCCCCAGCTCCGAGCCCAGCCCTTCTGATCCGGAAACCTCCATGACCCCATTCCCCCCACAGCCCTGACCCCTAGCTCTGAGCCCAGCCCCTCTGATCCGGACACCCCCGACCCCATCCCCCACTGCCCTGACCCCCAGCTCTGAGCCCAGCTGCTCTGAGGTGGGCACCCTCCGACCCCATCCCCCCACCCCAGACCCCCAGCTCTGAGGCGAGCCCCTCTGAGCCAGACAACCTCTGACCCCATCTCCTCACAGTCCTGAGCCCAGCCCCTGTGAGCCGGGCACCCCCCAGAGCCCAGCTCCCCACCCAGCCCTGGGCAACAGCAGCACCACCTCCAGGCAGTGACAGCCCATTGGCACCAACCATCACCATCACCCAGCAACAGCCCATTTTGTAATTGCAAATGTATACAGACCAGTAAAGCATTTAATGTTTTTAAATAATGTATTTGGTGTATTTTCAAATTATTACAAATTAATTTTCACTAGTTATTTTTTACATTTCCAAATACATGTTACTATAGTATTGCAACTTTTTTTTATGGAAGGGGCCCCCAAAATTGCTTTGCCCTGAATCCTCTGGGCGGCCCTACCCAGTGTGTGTGAGGAGCCGGGGAGGGAGGGAGGGAAACGGGGTCCCCTGGAGCCGAGCCCGGGCTGCGATGGTGGCGAGGGGCTCCTGGAGTGTGTGAGGAGGTGAGCGGCCGAGTGGGTTCGTCGGTGCTGAGCAGGTAGCCCCGCAGCCGGAGATCCTCGCCTTCCCTCCTGCCAGGGCTGGGCCAGGGCACCGTGAGGCTGAAGAGCAGCAGGTCCAGGGGGCTCTCCAGGTCTTTGGCTGCCAGCATGTCGAGGGTGAGGGCGGTGAGCGCGAACTGATCGACCTTGGCCACCAGCAGTGCTGCGAAGCCCAGGGAGGGGGCCGTGTTCTTTGCGCCACCCCGTAGCCGTGCCGCCACCTGGAAGTACTCCCGCTCCGCGCCGCCCAGCAGCTCCACCCGCATGGGGACGGAGTCGCAGCTGGGCCAGGGCTCGGCTGCAGTGTGCTGGTAGCGGATCCCACATTTGGGGGGGAGGCCAGTGCTGGGGCAACAGGGGGTGTGAGTGGGGGGTACTGGTGGGCGGGGGGGGCTCATGTCTGGGGGCGGGGGGGGGCAGCCAAAAATTTTTTTGCTTGGGGCGGCAAAAAACCTAAAGCCGGCCCTGGTCAAATGAAAGAATCAAAGTCAGCCCAAGAAGCGGAGCTAACAGTCCTCACAGAAGCTTTGAAAGTGGGGGAAGGCAAGAAGCTCACTGTATACACAGACAGCAAATATTCATTTGGAGTAGTGCATGACTACCTGGAGGTGTGGTCACGCAGGGGTTTTATAACAACAACTGACAAGCCAATTAATAATATAAAAGCAGTTCAAAGACTAACAGAAGCTGCCAAACTACCATCAGAACTAGCAGTAGTAAAACTAAAAGCACACAATAAAATCTCAAGTAAAAAACAAACAACAAAATTATTGGGCAAATAAACGTGCCAGAAAAATTGCACAAGCAAGTCCTATTAAGGTTTGTGTGGCTAAAGTGCCAGAAGAGGTGAATTTAAAAAAGCTGTATGCAACCATATGCCCAGGAAGGACAAGTAAATTTAAAAAACAAAGCTGTATGTATAAAAATCACCTCTGGTATGGGCCGGGGGGAAGGAGCTGATAGCCCTGGAGTGCATACGGGCTCTACTGCTCCATGCCATCCACTCTCCAGCTCATCTGGGGTGGAGACAAATAAGGGCCGTTCTGAAATACTGGTGGTGGCCAGCCATGAAAAAAAAAGCTTTACAATTTCTCAAAAAATGTGTGATGTGTGCACAAGTAAATGTGGGTAGAAGGAAAAAGGTGCCTCTGAATCACCAACCACGACCAGATGGACCGTGGCAAAATTTGCAGATTGATTTTACTGGACCCTTGCCACAAAGCAGAGAGTACACTTACATTTTGGTAATTATTGCCACTTTTACCCGATGGGTAGAGGCATTCCCAACCAAGAACTGTACTGCCACAACAGTAGCTCAAATCCTAGCAAAGAAATAATACCCAGATGGGGTTTGCCACTGTCAATAGACTCTGACCAAGAAACTCACTTTACTGGGCGAGTAATAAAGAAAGCATGTAAAGCACTAGGAATAAAGCAAAGATTCCATATACCATACCACCCTGAAAGCTCAGGAATAATAAAAAAAATAAACAAAACAATAAAAACAGCCTTAACAAAAGCAGTACTGAATACAGGGGAAGAATGAGCGCGTATGCTTCCTGCTGTAATGTATCAAATCAAAGGCAGCCCAACTAGGCTGACTCAACTGACACCCTTTGAGCTAATAATAGGAAGAGCAATGAGAATGCCTAGCACTGTAATCCTCCCTGCGGGGGGGGGCGGGGGGGGGGGGATTTTTGCAGACAGGCTGCAAAACTACATCAAGGCATTGGACAGAGAGTTAAAGAATTTATACAACCAAGTAAAGGAAAACCAAACCCAGCTGAATGATAATATCAGTCTGGACAAACCTGCATTTAAAGTTGGGGATTTAGTAATGTGTCGCATTTACCCAGAGGTTAAAAAATTTTTAAAGCCAAGATAGCAAGGCCCTATAAGGGTCCTTCTAACTACTAATACATGTGCAAAGATTGGGGGGAAATTGGAAACATTTTGGCGTCACCAAAATCAGTTAAAATTGTTTCAATCAGCATCTGTCAATACTGACAATGTTTCCACAGATGTTTCCACAGGTAAACAATAAAAGGTAAAAGAGAAAGGACTGAAGGGTGACCAGAACAACCAAAATGACCATGGGGAGGCTTCTGCTGTGGCTCCTGCCATCCCTGTGGTGCATAAAAAAGGACGCAAGTAGTGTGCCATGTGTGAAGGGGACTACAAAGTCTTGGGCTATCCCTCATTTAAACACAATTACATGGCATATTGCCATGATGGCTTGAAAGAAAACACACAGACCTCAATACTAAAATTTATGTGGAATTTTGTGGAAAAAAACCCCAAACACTCATAAAAAATTATGTGCCAATTATACTAACATGGTACCAGTTAAGATTGGGCCTGCTGAATCAGGATGGGGCTTACCACTTAAAGCATGGATGAAGGTAACCCCAAAGGTATGGCATACATTTGTTAAACAGTGGCCCAAATTAAAATGTCCACGACTGGTAACAATTAACCAGGTTATCAGAGACAAAGTGGAACCACCCAATTGTGGGTCATGCCCTAAACAAATCCCTGTTCCAAAACCAGAATTAATAATGATAAAACCAGCCCTACCAGTCCTCACCTTGGTGGTATTCCACACTTACAGGGTTGAGGTGCGTATTCCTTTAGAGAAAGTGAACAGACAATGTGCAAAGGTCAAGCCTTGAATAAGTAAAAACATTACTAGCCTAACAAACCAAATTGGTGAGTGCTTAACTAGACAGAAGATGGGATTACTAAATACCCTTGCAGGATAGTTTGGTGCAGAAATTCTGTGTACATGCCCATATAATGTTCTAACAAATCTGTCTAGGTTCAAAGTGGCCATTGCTGAGAAACTAGTGCACACGGAGCTGGTCCAAATAAATGGTACCTACTGGTGTGTAACTGCCCAGAACCACTCCATTAAGCTAAATGAAAAGCCCTTCCCCTCGAGACATCCATCCGTGTGCATGACGGTCCCTCGGAGGTGAACCCTGACTGTTAACGGAACGCGGCTCCACCGTACTCCGCCAATGATGGGTAACCTAACATGGGATCCGGAACGGCACTATGGCAGTAAGTATCTAAAGAAGGGTCTACAGGCCCTGCAGGCGAAGATCGAGGAGTTGGTGGCCAAGGCCCAGAGGCATATTGGGGAAGGCCGTCTGAGGTACACACAGATAGGGGAAACCGTGAACCAGGCCGATGTGAAGTACTCAAAGGCAAGGAACCAGGCAGTGAAGGTTAAAGCAATAATTATGAAAGATGCCATCTCAGGTGACAAGGTCCCCTGGGGATGGATCTGGGTGCTATTTTGTCAAGTTATGTGGGGAATGTCTATCCTGACATTCTTAATGATACTGGTGCTTTATCGGCAACTCCGCAGTAAGCTGGGTACATTAAAATTGGTATATTTGACCTAGTGGGTTAGGAAACCCTAGGGTCAAGAGGAGGGACTGAAGAGTTAAAATCTATGTGCATTTTATATAACAACCTGGTATATGGCTTATGCCAGCTCTTTTCCAGACCCAAAGTCCAGAGTTTGGTCTAGAGACTAGAGGCCTAGCAAATAGTAATTAGCTAAGAGAAAGCTGGGGTAAACAGATAATCTCGTTTTTGCTAAAATAGGCCTGGTCAGCAAATTGCCAGGTGTTGAAGCTAAGAACTAAATAATTGTGTCTTATTCAAAGTTACAAATTGAACAAAGGATCCCTGTTCCTATTGGGTCAGTCTCTTCTGTAGGGAACGTTCTTCCCACAAATCCAACCTTGAGTTTATGAAAAGTTGGCACATGTCAGTATAAGATATGGCATCTGTACACTAATGCGAGGAGCCTAGGTAACAAAATGGAGGAACTAGAGCTACTGGTGCAGGAAGTGAAACCAGATATTATAGGGATAACGGAAACATGGTAGAATAGTAGTCATGACTGGAGTACAGGTATTGAAGGCTATGTGCTGTTTAGGAAAGACAGAAATAAAGGCAAAGGTGGTGGAGTAACATTGTATATCAATGATGAGGTTAACTATAATGAAATAAGAAGTGATGGAATGGATAAGACAGAGTCTGTCTGGGCAAAAATCACATTGGGAAAGAAAGCTACTAGAGCCTCCCCTGAGATAGTGCTTGGGGTGTGCTACAGACCGCCGGGATCTGATTTGGATATGGATAGAGACCTCTTTAATGTTTTTAATGAAGTAAACACTAATGGGAATTGTGTGATCATGGGAGACTTTAACTTCCCAGATATAGACTGGAGGACAAGTGCTAGTAATAATAATAGGGCTCAGATTTTTCTGGATGTGATTGCTGGTGGATTTCTTCACCAAGTAGTTGAAGAACTAACAAGAGGGGATGCCATTTTAGATTTGGTTTTGGTGAGTAGTGAGGACCGCATAGAAGAAATGGTTGTAGGGGACAAACTTGGTTCGAGTGATCATGAACTAATTCAGTTCAAACTAGATGGAAGGATAAACAAAAATAGATCTGGGACTAGGTTTTTTATTTCAAAAGGGCTAACTTTACAGAATTAAGGAAATTAGTTAGGGAAGTGGATTGGACTGAAGAACTTGTGAATCTAAAGGCGGAGGAGACCTGGAATTACTTCAAGTCAAAGTTGCAGAAACTATCAGAAGCCTGCATCCCAAGAAAGGGGAAAAAATCATAGGCAGGAGTTGTAGACCAAGCTGGATGAGCAAACATCTCAGAGAGGTGATTAAGAAAAAGCAGAAAGCCTACAAGGAGTGGAAGATGGGAGGGATCAGCAAGGAAAGCTACCTTATTGAGGTCAGAACATGTAGGGATAAAGTGAGAAAGGCCAAAAGCCATGTAGAGTTGGACCTTGCAAAGGGAATTAAAACCAATAGTAAAAGGTTCTATAGCCATATAAATAAGAAGAAAACAAAGAAAGAAGAAGTGGGACTGCTAAACACTGAGGATGGAATGGAGGTTAAGGATAATCTAGGCATGGCCCAATATCTGAATAAATACTTTGCCTCAGTCTTTAATAAGGCTAATGAGGAGCTTAGGGATAATGGTAGGATGACAAATGGGAATGAAGATATGGAGGTAGATATTACCACATCCGAGGTAGAAGCCAAACTCGAACAGCTTAATGGGACGAAATCGGAGGGCCCAGATAATCTTCATCCAAGAATATTAAAGGAACTGGCATATGAAATTGCAAGCCCATTAGCAAGAATTTTTAATGAATCAGTAAACCCAGGGGTTGTACTGTAGGACTGGAGAATTGCTAACATAGTTCCTATTTTTAAGAAAGGGAAAAAAAGTGATCAGAGTAACTATAGGCCTGTTAGTTTGACATCTGTAGTATGTAAGGTCTCGGAAAAAAATTTGAAGGAGAAAGTAGTTAAGGACATTGAGGTCAATGGTAATTGGGACAAAATACAACATGGTTTTACAAAAGGTAGATCATGCCAAACCAACCTGATCTCCTTCTTTGAGAAGGTAACAGATTTTTTAGACAAAGGAAACGCAGTGGATCTAATTTACCTCGATTTCAGTAAGGCATTTGATACGGTTCCACATGGGGAAATATTAGTTAAATTGGAAAAGATAGGGATCAATATGAAAATTGAAAGGTGGATAAGGAGCTGGTTAAAGGGGAGACTACAACGTGTCGTACTGAAAGGTGAACTGTCAGGCTGGAAGGAGGTTACTAGTGGAGTTCCTCAGGGATCGGTTTGGGGACCAATCTTACTTAATCTTTTTATTACTGACATTGGCACAAAAAGTGGGAATGTGCTAATAAAGTTTGCGGATGACACAAAGCTGGGAGGTATTGCTAACACAGAGAAGGACCGGGATATCCTACAGGAAGATCTGGATGACCTTGTAAACTGGAGTAATAATAGTAGGATGAAATTTAATAGTGAAAAGTGCAAGGTCATGCATTTAGGGATTAATAACAAGAATTTTAGTTATAAATTGGGGACACATCAGTTGGAAGTAACAGAGGAGGAGAAGGACCTCGGAGTATTGGTTGATCACAGGATGACTATGAGCCGCCAATGTGATATCGCTGTTAAAAAAGCTAATGCGGTTTTAGGATTTATCAAGCGAGGTAAAGTGAGGGAGAGGGAGAGAAACAGAAAAAAGAGGATAGGGAAGGAAAAGAAAGAAAGGGCAGAAACAGAGGACATGTATGCAGGAGCATATTTTCTCACTGACTGACATTAAAAAAGCTAATGCGGTTTTAGGATTTATCAAGCGAGGTATTTCCAGCAAAGATAAGGAGGTGTTAGTACCGTTATACAAGGCACTGGTGAAACCTCATCTGGAATACTATGTGCAGTTCTGGTCTCCCATGTTTAGGAAGGATGAATTCAAACTGGAACAGGTTCAGAGACGGGCTACTAGGATGATCCAAGGAATGGAAAACCTGTCTTATGAAAGGAGACTCAAAGAGCTTGGCTTGTTTAGCCTAACCAAAAGAAGGTTGAGAGGGGATAAGATTGCTCTTTATAAATATATCAGAGGGATAAATATTAGGGAGGGAGAGGAATTATTTAAGCTTAGTGTCTGTAGAGAATGTGGCAGGGGTGTGTCAAACTTCAAATTCATTCACTACACATCCTTACCTTGTTTCCTGTCAAGCCTACAGACTCAACTAGGTAGGGGTCCTGCATAAAAATATTATGGAATTAAAGACTCAGTGGTAGTACACACACACACAGGAACAGAGTTAAAAGGCTGCATGGGACAAAAGTTGAGTTGTCTTCCTGAGCCTGCAGACAGCCTGAAATGATGATTCTGGGTGGTGTGAACAGCCACTGCCCTGCTACATTTATCACTTTGGGATGCTGTTTCAAAATCCCAGCTGTGCCATTTTAATATTAAACATTAACTATTTCACTGTTCAGCATTTTAGTAGATGGAAAGGAGAAAAAGAGAAGCCCATGTTGATGGAAACTGGAAATTGCTGCTGGGCAAGAAATGCAAAAGAAAGACAAAGACGGGGAGAGGGAGAGAAACAGAAAAAAGAGGATAGGGAAGGAAAAGAAAGAAAGGGCAGAAAAGAGGACATGTATGCAGGAGCATATTTTCTCACTGACTGACATTAAATGTGTCAATAATACACTTGACAAAAATTAAATACTGCAGTAATAATAACGAAGTAACAGCCATGTCATGCCTTGATCTTTCTGGGCAAGAAATGCAAAAAGAAATTCTGCAGTCCTTCCATTGACATGGATGGATGTTCTGGTGTAGATGGAGTGTAGTATGTAGTCCTCAATGTTTGCTCCAGGCCACAGACCATAATTAAAAATAGAATTTGGCTCTCACCACAGAAGGAGCATGACATCCCTGAGCTATTTTAATGTGCCTTAGACATGCCCGTGCCCTCTGGGGTGGGTGGGTACCTTCTTCTCTGGGAATAGCAGAAAGGTGGCATATAGCACTACTGCAGTGGGTCTACACTAGTTCTACCCCTTACGCACAAGGACAATCCTTGGGGAGCTGGTTAAGCCAGGTTTACAATTAGTTTGCATTCACCAGACCACTGCAAAACAACCGGGGCCTGGGCAGGATTTAGCCCAATATCCATGTATGATACAAATTGTTATAGAGATGCATAGTTTTTCCCTTGTCATACATATGTTGGATGTGGTTCCAAACCCTGCAATTTCAAGACGGTTTAATTTTCATATAATGTTAATCATAGTTTTTATGTAGGTCTATGTTATGTCTGGGGAAAGAAATGACTAGGAAATTTGTGCTGGATTGAACTACTAGACAGGGCACATGGTACATGTAATATACATAAACATATGCTTATATCTTTGAATTTACCCACTGGCCACATCTTCAATTTCATTTCTATACAAGAGAACAGTACCCTCTTGTACCCTTAATTAAGCCCTAAATTATTTAAAGACTTGTTAATTTTTTCAGCTGTTACTGTTTTATTCTTAACGTGTGTGTGTGTGTGTGTGTGTGTGTACTACTCGAGTGCAGAGACACAGTGGGACAAATCCACATCTGTTGTAAACTGTCATAGCTCCATTGACTTCTGCGCCAGAGAGAAACTATACAATAATGGGAAGTGGAATACAGATTTTTTGGCATGAGTTTGTAGTGATCCGTGTTACTAATGAGTGGCCCAGTGGCAAGTCAGTGGGAGTAATGGGTGTAGAACTGGACCCCAAGTCGGGATTTCTTATTGGTCTCTAATTGCATTTTTTTAATAGATGGAAGGAAGTGAGAGTGAGGAGAGTCTGATGGAGGGAGAGGGGGCATAAGGCTCCTGGTGGGAGAGGTGAGGAGACTGAATGAAGAAATTGGCACCTTTCTTGGCAATTCTCACACTTCCTCTACACATAAACAGTGCTCAGATGTGTGGTCAATAGGGAGCTCACTGCCTATATGTGATTTTTTGCACCTCTCTCAGCTAACTTTGACATCTACATGCAAAGTGCAGCTCTCCGGGGGAACCAGGTGGATTTGTCATATTCCCTGATGACTTTGAATCGATAAATCATAGACTGGATTATGGTAATCTGGGCAAAGTTTGGCCACCCCAGTTTTCAAGTGATACATTTCGGTGTAAAACATCTGATGCTGTGTTTGTTATAAACACAATCATCAAAGAGTCTTTTTCATTTGTATTTCCTTTGTTAAAAGCATCTCACTGAGTATTTCATATCACATATCTATATCTTATTTAGTGCTGTTGATTAATCACAGTTAACTCATAGGATTAACTCAAAAAATTAATTGTGATTGATTTCAGTTTTAATCACACTGTTAAACAATAAAATACCAATTAAAATTTATTAAATATTTTGGATATTTTTCTACATTCTCGTATCTATTGTATTCTGCGTTGTAGTTGAAATCAAAGTCTATATTTTTTATTATAAATATTTGCACTGTAAAAATGACATACAAAAGAAATAGTACTTTTCAATTCACCTCATACAAGTACTGTAGTGCAATCTCTTTGTCGTGAAAGTGCAATTTGCAAATGTAGATTTTTTTTACATAACTGCACTTAAAGACAAAACAATGTAAAACTTCAGAGCCTACAAGTCCACTCAGTTCTGCTTCTTATTCAGCCAATCGCTAAGAGAATCAAGTTTGTTTACATTTACAGGAGATAATGCTGCCCTTTTCTTATTTACAATGTCATCAGAAAGTGAGAACAGGCATTTGCATGACACTTTTGTAGCCAGCATTGCAAGGTATTTACATGCCAGATATGCTAAACATTCGTATGCCTTTTCATGCTCCGGCCACCATTCCAGAGGACATGCTTCCATGCTGATGGCGCTTGTTTTAAAAAAAAAAAAAAAAAAAGCATTAATTAAATTTGTGACTGAACTCCTTGGGGGAGAATTGTATGACTCCTGCTCTGTTTTACACGCATTCTGCCACATAGTATAGCAGTCTTGGATGATGACCCAACACATGTTGTTCATTTTAAGAACACTTTCACTGCAGATTTGACAAAACACAAAGAAGGTACCAATGTGAAATTTCTAAAGATAGCTACAGCACTCACCTCAGGGCTTAAGAATCTGAAATGCCGTCCAAAATCTGAGAGGGACGAGGTGTAGTGCATGCTTTTGGAAGTCTTAAAAGAGCAACATTCCGATGCAGAAACTACAGAACCCGAACCACCAAAAATGAAAATCAATCTTCTGCTGGTGACATCTGACTCAGATAATGAAAATGAACATGCCTCAGTCCGCACTGCTTTGGATTATTATCAAGCAGAACCTGTCATCAGCATGGACGCATGTCCCCAGGAACAGTGGTTGAAACATGAAGGGACATATGAATCTTTAGCGCATCTGGCAAGTAAATATCTTGCGGTACTGGCTATAACAGTACCATGAGAATGCCAGTTCTCACTTTCAGGTAATATTGTAAACAAGAAGCAGGCAGCATTATCTCCTGCAAATGTAAACAAACTTGTTTGTCTGAGCGAGTGGCTGAACAAGAAGTAGGATGAGTGTACTTGCGGGCTCTAAAATTTTACATTGTTTTATTTTTGAATGCAGGTTTTTGGTACATAATTCTACATTTGTAAGTTCAACTTTCATGATAAAGACATTGCACTACAATACTTGTATTAGGTGAATTGAAAAATACTATATTTTTTTACAGTGCAAATACTTGTAATAAAAAATAAATATAAAGTGAGCACTGTATATTTTGTATTCTGTTGTAACTGAAATCAATATATTTGAAAATGTAGAAAACATCCAAAAATATTGAAATAAATGGTATTTAATCATTGTTTAACAGTGCAATTAATTTTGTTAATCACGATTAATTTTGTTAGTCATTTGACAGCCCAAATTGTAACTGATCTCACATGGGACAAATAGCTCTCTCTGCTGGAGTCTGGATGTACATCTCTCTGCACTTTGTTCTCACAAGACTGTTTTTAGCAGGCCTGTGGTCCTGCTTGCCGTTGATGTGGCCGTTCTGTTAGATTTGAGTGTTTTAAACAGTAGATATTAGAAATTAGATATTTTTATGAGAAATATCTGTCAATAGAATGAACTTGTAAAGAAACTACTCTACTTTAAAAAGTGTTAAAAACTCTAAAGATCAGGAACTTTTGGATCAGCTTGAATTCTTTCTGTGTATTTTGCCTTTGATTTATTTTTTAAAGTTATAACTCCATACCAACCTTTGCCTAATCCTCCATCTCTGCTTTTTAGGAGAAAGTGCTGACTACTTTCAGCCTTCTACCTTTGCAATCATCTCCATGACTGGAAATCTTCTGCAAAACATACATCAGAAAGCAAAACTTCTTTTAAGGCATATTACTTCAATGATACTTTTCACTGCAAATTTTTTCAGCCTCAAAAATTCCTGGCAGCATGCCAGTATTCCTGTACCTTCTTGAAAGTTGAGTTTTCTTTCATGGGATCCTTCCTTTTTCTCAATGTCATTCTGCTGAAACAGGACTCAGTATCATAATAATAATTAAAACTGGTCAATTGTTTTCAAATAGACATCTTTCACTGGGAAAAAATGCTTTTTTTTAAAAAATGGAAGTGTTTAACAATTCTTTTTTAAAATTCTTTACAAATACCATGATGACAATTTATGGAAATATTTTTTATTTTTGTCATTTCTTATTTTAATAGATTCTAATAATTCTAACAATCATTAATTCTATTAATTAATCCATTAAATTTGATTAATTATAATAAATTCTTGTTTCAATTCACCTGTGTTCAGAGGGCCAGAACAAGTCCTATGCACCAAAGAAGTCCAACTTAAGGCCCAATTTGCAGGCTTAAAATGTGGCTAAAGTATTTCATGATCCTTGTCTTGACCTTCTGGAAATTAATGAACTTTACCCACAACATAAGCAGTGTGTTGTAGGATGTGATTACAAAGGATGACGGGATGTTGCAGCAAAGAATTTGAGATGACAGACTAGGCCTTGGATATGGAAAGGTTGAAAAACTTTGACTTATTGGAATATAAAAGATTAATATAATTAGTGACTACCTCACACTAAAAATACATACCAGATGGGCTACAGAGTTGTAGACAATATTATACATCCCAAGTTTTAACTTAGCAAAGAGGAAGCAAAAGGATTGAAAAATTTAAATAAAAATCTTTGAAGGAAGTAATGACTAAGTAAAACAAAACCTTAAAACAAGGCTGTACATGTCATTTTCTCAGCAGTGTCTTTTTCATTTGCACAAAGAAGTAAAGACTAGAATGTTGCTATTATTGATATTGCTATAAATAAAATTTTAAAAGCTTTCAGTACATTAATGATTTCAAACAATGGAATATTTTAAGGCACAATTACCTTTTGTAGTGGAATGGGGCCCAATCAGACCCTTTGTTCCCATAAGCAGAGAGTACAGTAAATCCAAGCATGTGTGGCCTGCAAGAGTTTAAACTTAAGAGTTTGCTGCATCATTGGCCCCTGCTCCCAACCACTCAGTTATCCCAGTAGAGGATGGTGCATCATAAGGTTCTGGATTCATGACTTAGGAGGGGGTATCATTGTGACACCAACCCTGCAGAACTTCACTGAGTATGTTAAGGCTGATCTTAACGTCTACCCTGAATTCTGGGTCTAGCAGCCTGCTGGGTAGCCCATGGAAGCATGACTCAAGAGCCCTGTTGACAGGATCAGAGAGGGGCTGGGAGGATCAGTATAAATAGCTCTGGCCGTCATGGATTCCTCATTATCTGTGCAGATCTTAAGAGGACTGGCTGTTTTTGTGAGCTGGATCCCATTCTAATTCATGATAAGGAGCGAAACCGAACTCACACTAGAAGGTTATATAGGAAACTCCATAAAGGGAACCTCAAAGAGTTTCTTCAGACCTGCATGGAAGTAGCCCACTATGGGGACGGTGTGACCCATCATTATTACTGGCAATTTTAAACTTGAACTGGTCAAGATAGTTGCGGATGTACCATGTGCACAATATGGACAATGTCTGAACCTGTGATTAACATAATTTCTTTTCTGTCAAAATACTGTTCAGACTTTTCCACACAGGTACATACATAAATGCTGGAACTATGAGTGCTGAGGTTGCTGCTCCACCCCCTGGCTTGAAGTGGCTTCTGTCATACACAAGATTTACAGTTTGGTTCAATGGCTCTCAGCACCCCCATTATAAAAATTGTTCTAGCACCCCTGGGTACATGCCATTCCCACTGAGGTCAATTGGTGCCCTGGGCAGAAAGTGGCCTTGTTTAAATGCCAGCTGCATCAAGGACCTGGTTACAAATAACAAGAATATAGATACAAAAAGCTATTATATTCTTGTCATATTAACAAACATTTATTAGTAAATGATGGGAAGTCCTTTACATTTAATATTATCCCTTGTGATTATCCATTTTCCAAAAACAGGGGATTAAAAAAAATCCACTTACAATCTCTAACTTCTCTGGTATCCTGAGTTTCCTTATTCATCAGCCCAAAAGTTTAAAAAAACCAATATAGTGTTGTTGTTAGGAAAAAAAGAAGGTCTGACAAGAAGGTCTGCTTCGTGTGAGGGGCCTTGTTTAGCAGGAACTTCAGGCTCTGTCTACACTTACAGTCACTTAAAGTATCTTACCAATCTTTGGCATTGCCCCTACATTCCTTGTATTCCTAAAACTCCTCAAGTTTATAGGAGTTTTGAGTCTGATAGGAATGCAGAATCTGTCCCCTTGTCCTGCTGTTTCAAAGACCAGTGTTTCCTCATTTATGGAGCCCTCGCTTCAGTTGGTGTAAATAAGCATAGCTCCATTGACTTTGGCTCTATTAAAATCAGTGGGACGTCAATGGCAATCAGATCAGCCACCAAGTGAGCAGTCATAGCTAAAAGACTGTGGGACAAATCTTCATCTGATGTAAATTGGCATACCCCCAGGTGGAAATCAGTAGCTCCATAGACGTGTCATTCATTTTAATGGAATTTGGACTGGACGGGTCCTTGCTTTGAAGCTACTTGTAAAAATCTACAGTGTGTGTGTGTGTGTGTGTGTGCGCACACTGAAGTGTGTAGGGGAGTTAAAGTGTACTGTGGACACCTCTCACATTAATATTCCCCCTGTCCATGAGGTCCACAGGTGCAAACAAAAAGCACAGGTTTAACCAATGGGGCTGAGGTATATTCATCTTAACTGCTCTCATACCATTGTTATAACATGTATCAAGGTTTTAGAACTCCTAGTTGTATAGTTACGTAAGGTTACCTTGCCCCCTTGATAGCCAGAAAAGGGAGAAAGTTTTAAAAGTCCCTCAAGACTTGTGCTACTGGCAAAAGGAAAGAACCTTCCTGAAAGATACCAAGTCTCTTCCTGTCTTTCTCTGTTTTCCTTTCTACTTGGGTTTGGAGTCTTCTTTATTTTGAAGTGTTCTTATCTTCAGAAAACTAGCTATATTAAAAAGAGCACAATTTTATGTGACATATCTGCTTGCTTTACTGGCAAAGGGTTTTTCGGGTGGTGGGGGTGGACTCAGGACCTAAAATAAAGTTTTGTTCTTGTTAGAGACAATGCAGCAGTGGCCCCATCAACAAAATTGTCAGTTAAAGTTCTGTTCTGGGATCTTTATTACTGACGATATTGCTAATACTTTGGAATCTTCCAAAATATGAATGTGGGTCTCGATGTAGAACCAAGACCCAAGTGAGGAACACTTAGACAGTTAGACTATTAATTATAAATCTTAGATAAGATGGACTACAGGTGGTCTACAGAGCACTGGTTGGTCTCATGATGTTATCTACTCCTGCTTATTTCCAGTTGCTAAACTGCTTTATAAAACAGATAAAAATGCATTCAAGTCTATTCTAATGTTACTTTTTCATACTAAGAAATTGCTGTACTTGCCACAAGGATGCTCTATGCAACTATTAGTGGAGGGAAGGTATACCAAATCTCCATATTAAAATATGGACCACACGATGAAGTTTAAGAACCCCTGTTCTAGTGCATATAATTATTTCTAGAAACTCTTTTAATAGTTAAATTAATAATGCAAATAATTTAAAACCAATACAATCATGCTAGCATAAGATTCACATAGGGTAGAGGTAAATTTAGGTCAGTAATGAAGAACAATTCTCTCTACTGTAAACTTATGTCGGCAAGTGACTGTACTTTGCCTCTCAAAATCAGATAATGATGAACCAGAAAGAGTGGTAATAATGTAAGACACAGAAAGAACACATCTTGATTTGCAAATTTCAGACTGAATTTGTAGTGTTGGCTGTTAGAAACATATTTTTTCATTTGTAAACCTAACAAGTTTATTTGGAAGTCCGGAAGAGAATAAATATTGAACCACACAATATAATTTTAAATAACATTTTATTACTATGATAGTCCTTTAATAGAAGTTATGTGTTAAGCCATAGAATACTGGTACTTAGCATCTGCCTTCATTCTTTGCAGTTGCATTACTTCCATACTATGTACAAATATTTTCCAAATATATCCTAATAAGTTTGGAGTTTCAATGACAAACATGTTCAGTTGTAACACAAAAGAACAACACAAAATTATTTATCTACACTTTCCCCTCCAAATTTCACTGCTGAACAGGTTCTGGGCAGGGTTTTTTTGTTTGTTTTGATTTGTTTTTTTTTAATAAAGCTAAATCAGACTTTCAATATATTGAAGTTTAAAGTCACATTTTGAAACCTAAGCACACTTTTTAAATTTAAATATCTTTTATTTTTAATTTAAATTTGTGAGTTTAAAGCTAATTATTATGTAATTACAATTTCAGATATATGAACATTTTCTTGGAATACTGATCTTCCTACCATAAGACTTGATCTTACAAACACTTATTGTTGCGTGTTCTGATTAGTCCCATTGACTTATAAAGAACTACCCGAGAGGGAGTGTGTGCAGGATTGGGCCTGAAATTACAAAAGAATTCAAACTGGGTTGAAAGCTTATAAATGGCATATTATTATAACATCCACCATGACCCCTAATTATGCAGTAAATGAGTATTTGTATGCATTTCTTATATTCCATTCTGTCTCCAATTAATAATACTGCATAGCCATTTGTAGGAGAGAATCGCTCTTGAACTGTTCACTTTCCATTTTTCTTGTGAGCATCGCCACTACTAACAAGACCACCCCATTGTCTTGCCATGTGGCCTTGCTCCTGAAAGGTGATCAGATGCAGGTCTAAGGCATTATGCTGTCTTTTATTAGGCTGAATATTTAAAGCATGATCTAGCAGTTTACCTTGGATTTTTTTTCTGTGGATCTGTTCCCATTATACATAATGGATCAAAGATAGCCAATGGGCTTTTTGTGCTTATTTTTGAAAAGCATGATACAAAACACGCAAACAACGTCAACAAAAAAGAGAACCTGCACTTGTTTAAAAATATCTATAAAGGCAGCAAGGTTTATACCACTGACCATCTCTACAAACTATTTATTATCAAAATGCTGCTTTCAAAGGGACAGTGTCAATGTGCTTTAGCGTTGACTTGGCCTTTTTCAGGCAGGCTGATTTCAGTCTTCGCTAAGGAAAAAAATGTTCTCATCTTTTAATGTTTTAAAAACAAACAAACAAAAACCCCAATGTGAACACAATTTTTGAGAGTGAACTAATCATTATTGAAATTTGTATCCAAGTTTGTTTGCTCAGATGAAGCCATAAAAGCTGTTTTGTTTGTTGAAATTATATTAATTCCATTAAATTAAAAGGGCAGGGGGGTGTAAAATACCCTCTTAATGATTTTTTTTAACTGTTTCTGAAGTAGAATATCCAGGTTGAACTGAGTGGATTGTTTGAAAAACATAAAATAGATTAATTAGATTCAAATTTTAGCCAAAATCAAATAATATTTTTAATGTTAAGGTAAGAGCTCTGGAGTTTGTTGGGTATGGGAAGTGTCTTTGAGCAGCTCTTCAAAGCACAAGGGAAAAGAAGAGAGATACTTTTTGTTCTACTAGTATAGTGTCTAAAATTCACTAAATTATGGTGCTTAAAAATGTGAATTAAAAACTAATCCTAGGAACATAATTTGGAAATGGACTTTTCTCTCCTGGAGACTTAATGTTTTAATTCCAGAGAGTATCTATCTTCCTCTTAGCATGTACATGTGTCAAAGTAAGGTAAACATTACTTACTTTGAAGAATTGGATTGTACATGATGCATAGGAAGCTGAAGCAAATATTTGGAAGAGAATTTTTGTTCCTGGGAATGAATGAAATTCAACTTTGATTCATCCTAAAATCCTCAGGGACAGAAAATATCTTTGAAAAGCCTATGCAGCATACTAGGATTTGCATTTAAATAGCAAGGCTCCAAAGAATGTTAGACAAAACTTTTAAACAAAGATAGAGCATCATTTATTTTCATTTGTTGTTTTGTTAATGCACTATCAGACTTCCTTTAGGGAGAGAGAAGTTTACTTAATGCAAAACCTCATGTGTGCATTTTCACTAGTATATAATAAAATCTAAAATATAGCATTGTAGTGAGATTTATGGTAATAGAAGTCATGAAAAGTTCAGAAACATTTTAATGAAATTTTAAAATATAGTAATCAACTATTAATATTATGGAATGTTAGATGTTGCTGTTTCTAAACATAATTTTTTGTTCTGTAACTTTAGTGGATTTATGTAACCAAAATGTTCATATTTAAATTTGAGATCCTGACTGTTTTGAATATAGAAATATTTCAAATACAGCTCTTGAATTTGAATGACTATTAGCCTGCATTACCTTTCAAAATATTAGTATTTGTTTCATTTAATAAAAATAGAGACTGTGTCTCAAATATGTTTGTTTTTCACTTAGAAATTAAGTTCATTCCAGGCAAACAAGAAATAATGTTTAGTGAGAAAACTATTGCTGATGTCATTTTTTCACCTTGTTTAAAAATACATTTTCTCAGATAATTTAGTATATTTAAATCACTTCAATATCTTATATGGCAGTTCTGGGTTCCTTAAATCAAAAATGAGATTTTATCACAGAACATTAAGTTTTACAAATAACTGCTGAACATGCCTTAAAAACAGCTTTGCATCATACATGGAAATCATTTAAAACTATTTAAATTGTTTAGATAATTTATATATCATAGACTGAACATGTTTTTATTATGTTTATTATATCTGACAAAACATCGTTTTAAATGAATAATACGTTCATTATTTATTCTACATAAAAAGTATTAAATCTATATAACATACCTCTCAATTATGTTTTGCCTCATGCTTAACATTCTTCTATGTCAAAGAAATAATGGGAATCATATAAACTGGTTTATTGTGAAATTAAGTCCAAATATGTCATTATTTGAAAAAATAAAATAATTCAAATAAATATTTTTAAGATACCCATTTCTTTCATGATACTATTGCCAAGTTAATTTTGTGTTCAAATAATGTATTGTCTAATGATTCTGAAAATATGCAATATTTTTCCTGCAAACAACAATTAAAGGATTTGTAAATAAGGAAAATAAGCTACAATGCTAACAGAATTCTTTATCAGTTTCTGAGACAGTTCACTAAAAGGATCAATTTGCACAACACAAATATGTCCTTTTAATGAAGTCTCTTGACAGGTCCGTTTATCTCTGAGTTTAAAAAATATAGGTTAGTGAGCCAATCGTGTATGCTATGACAATATTACCAGAACAATATAATGATAGGAGAAGACTAAAAATGTCATGTTCAAGACACATATTAACAAAATATGAATGTGTAATGTGTGCTAAAAATGTATCTGTAGGCGATAGGTAAATGGGTTTGCATTCATCTTTGGAAATCTAAGCATTTTCCATTGTGTAGTGATGGTCAGGTTGAAATAGTCACTGTGGCTACCCTCTTGCCCTTCCTGAAAATACTATTGCCAAAAAAGTCATGTTCTGTAAATATACACAGTAACCTTACATCTAAAAATGAACGCATGTGTGCGTTCTTTCTGAAAATGGTACCCAACCTTAGTGTAGTCATCTAAAATGATACTTTTCCAAATGTCCTAGGGGTTGAAATGAACTGTCCATGTGGTGATGATAGTGCTTGTGGAGACATGGTTTGCCTTCTTATTTTGTTTGCTTTCTTTGCTTAGTGGCTAGGAGCGGATAACAATCAAGATGCTGGCTGCAGATCGCAGACTGTAGGGAGGAAGTATATGATAAGAACCACGCTCCCAATGAATTGCTCTCCTGCCATTTAGAAAGCCAGCGAAGTCCTTTGATTGTGAATCGATAATTGTACAGATATTGCTGTGTTGGTACATTACAGTAATAGCTCCTCTGTCTCGTAGATTGCACAGCAGCCAGAATTAGAGTGGAGCAGCTTGCGGCGGGAAGTGTAAGACCCCCGCTGGGGCTGAGCTGTGCTGTCAGTGCTGTGCAGGCCAGGGCCGGCTTGCACATGGCATGTTCGGAGAGCGGGCTGCAGTATTTCCAGGGAGAGGCTCTGCTACCTGGGGGGAGAAGGGAGGGAGGCCGCGGCTGGCAGCTCTGCGGGCTCTCTCGTGTGAAGGGGCTAAGCTGCCTTAACCCAACTCCCTGCGCCCCAGCTTTCTACCCTCACGACCCTGCTTTGGCGTGAGGGCCACGCACTCTGCCTCGCAGTCCTGCCCCACACCCCTGTCCCGGCGCGAGAGCCCAGCCCTGGAACTCCCCAGCCCGGGCGCAGGACAGACTCTTGAAGGCAAAGCAAGCAACACTCCCATTGCCCTGTTGCAATTGCACTTGGCCCGTTGCTGCATGCCAGGGACTGGAGAGGAGAGCGTCCATTTCACCTTGTGGCTCTTTGAATCCTACCTTGCAACCAGGCCAACCCCAGCTTGCCCCCTCTCCCCCCTCCACACCCAGACCCTGTCTGCTTCCCTTCTGCTCCTCATCAACCCCGATCCCTTCACTGATTGAACCTGGTCTGCTTCCCTTCCCCTCCCCATCAAACCCGATCCCTTCACTGATCGAACCCGGTCTGCTTCCCTTCTACTTCCCATCAAACCCGATCCCCCATTAACCGAACTCGGTCTGTTCTCCTTCCCCTCCCCCATCAACCCCGATCCCTTCACTGATCGAACCCAGTCTGCTTCCCTTCTCTTCCCCATCAAACCCAATCCCCCACTGATCGAACCCAGTCTGCTTCCCTTCTATTTCCCATCAAACCCGATCCCTTCACTGACCAAACTCAGTCTGCTTCCCTTCTACTTCCCAGCCAAACCCGATCCCCCATTAACGGAATCCGGTTGTTCTCCTTCCCCTCCCCATCAACCCCGATCCCTTCACTGCCCAAACCCGGTCTGCTTCCCTTCCCCTCCCCATCAGCCCCCATCCCTTCACTGACCAAATCCAGTCTGCTTCCCTTCCCCTCCCCACCAAACCCGATCCCCCACTGACCGAACCCGGTCTGCTTCCCTTTTCCTCCCCATCAACCCCGATCCCTTCACTGATCGAACCTGGTCTGCTTCCCTTCCCCTCCCCCAGCAAACCGATCCCCCACTGACTGAACCCGGTCTGCTTCCCTTCTACTTCCCAGCCAAACCTGATCCCCCATTAACCGAATCCGGTCTGTTCTCCTTCCCCTCCCCCAGCAAACCGATCTCCCACTGACTAAACCAGGTCTGCTTCCCTTCCCCTCCCCACCAAACCCTCTCATCCCCTCCCCACAGGCACGAGTGGAAAGGTCACAGCGCGGGTGAAGGGGGTGAATGTAGCTGCTTGCGGCCCACTCCCTCCCTTTGGGGCTGTGTGGACACAGCCCTGCAAAGTGCCGGGGAAGCCAGGCGGGGGCTTCCCGGCGCAGCTCCCCGGAGCGAGGCAGCGATGCCCCGAGCTGCGCTGCCTCTGACCTGACCTCCCTCCTCCGCCTGAGCAGGGCGGCCGGGACCCCCCAGCCTAGCTGCCTCGGCCCGGGCGGGAGGCTTGAGCGATCCTGGCCCGGCTCCCTCCGAGGCGGTCGCTCTCCCCCGGCAGGGCACCGAGGCGTGACCCCCTCCCCGTGCAGGGCCCCGCCCCCCAGCGCCCCGCTCTTCCCGGCGGCGGGGCGGGGCGGGGCGGGGCGAACCGGCCCCCGTTGCTAGGGGAGCTCGTTCCGAGCGGCATCATCGCCTTCCTGTTCTCCTCCCCCCCCCCCCCGCTGCTGGTGGCGTCATCGCCGCCTCAGCCCCACGTGCCGCCGAGAGAAGCGGAGCGACTCGCGTTTCCACGGCGCCTGGGTGGGGAGGGGGGCGCGGGGAGCCCGTGCTGGCTTCAGAGTGCGGGGTGTGTATATATTCATGTGTGTGAACACACGTGTGTGGGGGGGGCATTTGTGCTGAGGAACAGATATTGGTGCTTGTGAGTTCGGCTCCGCACAGCTGCCCAGTGTGACGGGGGGGAGGCCGGGGACAGCTCAATCGCCCTGGCTCCCCGTTCCCGAGTAATGGAAACCCTCTCTCGGGCGGGGAAGGGTTTGTCTGTTTCAGTGAGACACACACAGCCTCGCTCAGACTGTCCCGGTGGGAACCCTCCTTGCTCGCCCCCCACCCCCCGCGAAGCGTAGCTGGGCGCGGGAGCACCCGACCCCACATCCCGAATCCGCTCTACGCGGCTGGCCTCGGGGGGCTGGGGCTGTGGGGAGAATCCTGCGACGGTTTCATTGGAAGAACTCAGGGCAGAGATTTGTGACGGTGAAGGAAGTGGGGAAAGCTCAGGATGTGCTTCCCTCTGGCTGGGGAGGCGCAGCGAAAGGAGCCTCTCGGTGGGGCTGTGCGTAGCAGGCGGGTCTCTGGCCTCTGCAGCTGGGTCCACCACGGGAGAAGGCAGCGCTACAGGGGCGGTACCGTAGGGACGAGGCCCGGCTGCCTCCTCCTGCAGCTGGGGGCCCCACGAAAGGGGGAGAGGAGGGGTCGTTAGGGAAGGACTCGCTTGGCCCTGCTTGGGCCTGCCATCTCCAGCTGTCGTAGCAAGGGGGGAAACAATGGAGGAGGGGAGGCGGGAGGGGACCTTCGGGTTTCGAGAGCAGGAGAGACTAAAGAGGCCTCCCAAAGACTTGTCAGCTGCATCTGACAAGATCCCCTTTTCCCCGAGCTTCTTTCTTCTCCTGTTTGCTGCAGCTGTGGGGCTTTCAAGCGCACTCTGCAAACAGATGTTCAGTTTAACCTAGGCGTCTCCCTACTAAGCCTACTGGAGTGGAGGTTAGGCCAGTAACATTTGGGGAGTGTCATTTTTTATGCTTTTGGATACCTCCCAAAAAACAGTTAACTAGCCAAGTTGGCAGAGTACTGAGTGAACAAATAAGTTAATAGTTCTCTAAACAATGTCCTTTGTCCTTTCTACAATGCCCTTTTACTGCGTGTTTGTACAGCCCCTAGCACAAGAGGGCTCTCATCTCTGGTTATGAATAATGAAGTGCCTTTATATTATTATAAATAATATAATAATTCATGTTTTATTAGGTACAAGTTCTACAAACACACTGGCCCTAGAGTTATTTGTCCAAACAGTTTTGCTAAAGTGGGGAGAAGCCTAAGCTTAAAATTCATGATAAACTAAGATTTTTTTAAGTGTTACAGTTTACTAAAGCTATCTTTTTAATGCAAAATATTTAGATGCATCATATTGGGACGACCTTATACAACCCAAGTTTGAGTGAATTTCTTTTTGTTTGTGGTTGTGCTTTATTAATTATTAAATAACAGTTATTATTATTTTATTATTTAGTGGGGGGGTCCCCAGGGAAAAGTCTTTGCAAGAGGAGACGATGCAAATTTCTTTGCGTTATTTTCATGCAAATGATCTTTAGTTTTTCCTTGGCGTTAATTTTTTTTTTTGGTTGCTCCCTCATTGTTCTCCCCTCCGCTTCCATCTTGCAAGAGTGGCACAAAAAATATTGCGGGGGGGGAGCAGAAACCCCAAGCAGCTTTACAAATGAGTGACAAAGCCAATGTCCATTCATAGTCTCACTCCGGCGAAGGGTTTATTAACGGCCCAGGCCTCCTTAGCCAATTGCTGTCAGCAACATGTGGAGAGGAGGCATCGCTATAGTAACCGGTGGATGGGCCATGTGCTGCAGCCGACAGGGGCTGCGAGCGGGCGAATATAAGGAGGGGCAGAGCCCGGGCGCTCCGGAATCTCTCGCACACGCCTAGCGCCCTACGGTGATGGACAGCTCCGCGGGGACAGCCACAGCGCCCGTCCTCCTCCACCGCCTGCCGCTCGTGGGGGCTGGGGCAGGCTGCAGCCGAGCCGCCCTGGCACAGCGGCGAGCCCGGCTCTCCGCGAGCCTTTGTGTCTGGTGAGGAGGGGGTGGGGGGAGATGGAGAAGTTTGGCAAAGAAGAAGGATTGCTCGCCCGGGTGGTGCGCGTTAGCCCTCCAGGACAGGAGCCCTCCGCAGCCTTCTCCAGCCCCGAGCGCACAATGGCATCAGGTAAAAGACAGTCTGAGCTATCCCTGGGCGAAAGCTGCCCGGGCTTGGGCTGAACCTGAGGTGGTCGGGGGGTTTATGTGTGTGGTTAGTGTTTGTGGAGGGGGGACCGGGAGGGGAACCTCTTTTTATCCAAACCGATAGACGCCGTTGGCTCCGGGTCTGGAAACAGGCTGGGAGCTGTGCTGCAAGCTGCCTGCCTGATTGGGACGGCCGGCCAGAGCCCTGTTTGAGTTCCTCGCTCGGCTACAACCCAGCCAGTTACTGGGGTAGGGTGGCAAAGGGCAGTGCCGCGGCGGGGTTTTACCGCAGGCTGAAAGCCACTTTCTGTAACTGTAGCACGGCAGGGTACGTGATTCGTCCTTGTGACACGTATTGTTTCTGTGTGATATTTTTAAGAGCTCGAAAGTTAAAAGAAAAAAAGAGTGGATGCTGCGACTTTGCCGTCTACTCTGTTTGCTCATTGTTTAAAATCCTTTACCCCCCTCCCTTGTCAAGAGGTCTTTTCCTCTTCTCCATTTGGGTTTTCTGGTTGAGCGTGTTTGCAGTTAAATTGGAGAGTTTGGAAGGGTGACCACTCCGATTTGTTGGCTGCCTTCCTCCCCCACCACCAGCACCACTCTCTCAGAGCCTATTGGATGAAGGACACTTACTTTCCATTCCTGCTCCTTACATTAACCACTTCAAGTTTGTGCCTCTCTCTTTGTGTCAAAAATCGAGGAAAGCCTTTTTTTGAAAATGAATGGAATGCTTTTCAAATCTATAGCTAATAGAACCAAAAGTTGCTGCAAATCGTGCAGCAATGGATCGGATGTTCAGTTGGTCTCAGATCTTTTTGTTGTAGATTTTCATTTTTATTTTTGTCATCTAAAACTATATATGGTTACCTGATACCTTGTGGGATGGGCCATTGCCACAATAAAATTATTCCAACGGCGCCCTGTATATTGACAGTGTGGGATCCATAGACAGTATCTCCTGTTGACATTCAAAAGAGGCATTCCATTTAATTCCTAAATTAGATGCCTTAAAAATCAGCATTAGTTCAGCGTTGGCAAAGTCTGAGATTTCTTCTTATGTTCTTGTTGAACATATTGTATTGAGTTCAGCTATGGCTGAGCATCCTTTTGGTTCTGGCTCTGACAACCCTACCTGGGACATATTGCATAAATCCCTGTATTTATCTGTTCTACTCTGTGTGGAAAGCACAAGGAGGGGAGTTAAATTTTCCAGTCACTGCACCCAGTGCTTCTGTCTTTTCCCATTTGCTTCTTAGTTAGTCGAGTCCTTATAGAATGGGGACTAAAGTTTGGACCCATTCCTCTTTCCTTTATGGTTTCCCACTTCTTTCACTTCCTCTTCGTTATTTACATTGTTGGAATCTCTGAGACAAAGTGTGCAAATCATAGTATCTTGTATAGGCACATTCTATACAAACATGTATTCCGTTCAATTTCCTGGTTATCTTTACAACATTCTAGTCACTTCTTACTTCAACAACGCCTAAACTCTGTTGCAGTTTTTGTGTCACTCACTTAAAGCAAATATTGAAGCTCTCCAAATTTCACCTTTCTCAACACTGTGTCTTCCATTCCACAAACTTATTTTGGGTATTTTGACATCTCTTACATTAAAATAGCATCACATTGCATAGTAGAATACAAACTACAGTGTGTGTTTTTAAATCTAACCAAAAACTTCACTTCTGTGTATTGCCTTTAAGAAAGGAGAGGAAAGTATCTGCCATTGATCAAGGGATCTTTGAACTCGCGGAATTCTTGATTTTATTCAGTCATTGTTCGGGATATTAATCCCACTAAAAGGTATAGAGAAGCTCCAGAGTGCTTTGTGGTGTTGAAGGTTGAGGAAGGATCATTGTGCCCCTTCAAATGAATAGATCTGTGGTCTTTGCAGTGACCTTTCTCAGTGATTTGAATAAGCTGGAGTTCCCAGAAATCCATCTGCCTTTTGTGTTTGTCGATTTTGTCTAATCTTTCCGACTCCTATGTAGAGCCTAAAAGAAGAAAAAAGTACCTTCCCATCCGATCTCAGTCCCCCAAGTCAAAGCGTTAAATTGACCCCGTTTCAGGTGATGAACTGACATCTGCTGAAAGTGATGTTAAAGCAATATCCTAGCAGCAAGTAGGACTTTTTAGAGGAGTGGTAGAGGGGAGGGTCGGATGAGAGGAGAGCTGAGTCTTTATCTACAAATCTCTTGCCAACACTGAAGAAGAGTACCTTAAAACACCAACAAATACAGTCTATTATAGAGCTTTGAGTTGTGGTATCCAAAGTAAACAACACTGTGTGCATGGAAAATGTAAACCATCAGGCCCTGCTATTCTGATTTAACTGCTTCTGAGTGCAAGTGTAAATGGGACAAGCAAGAGTCAACAAAAAAGAGGAAAGAGAATCGTTATCCTTTGTGGTGGTGGTGTTGAGTCTTGTTTTTATTGAAGTCAAATATCTTGTGAAAATTTCCTGCAAGTATATTTTTAGGAGGGTCGCCATGTTTGTCCTGTTGTAGAGTTGTTCATCTCTGTTTTCTTCTACTTAGCAAAACTTAACACGTTTCTCAAACTGCACCCCAACCAGCTTAAATGGGGAATTTACTAAAAATCAGTTCTGAATTTCAGATTTCTTTGAACCAACAGACATTCTCCCTCATTATGTTGCCAGTATTAAAAAGATGATAAATAAAAAATCTCTAATTGTCTGTTTTATTTTAATGTCAGTTCCTGAAAATCTTAGCAACAGATCCTTTCTTGAAACCGCTGAACCTAAATTTGATTTCAGGAAAGTTTATTGTTAAGAATAATTATTTTCTTGGATAATTCTTTTCTTCTGCCAAAGCACCTTGCCTCCCCCCCCCCTCCACGAATGGCAGATTTGCAAGTACAATTTCATCTGCACAGAGGAACAATAGCTTTCAGTTGCACAAAGGATTTCTCCCACCCTGAATCCAAACCACAATGCCTCTTGCTCTGATAATAGCTCCTGAAAAGATTTTGTAATGCAGAGAATTAATACGTGATTATTTCCACCTCACTTCTCTCATTTATTAGATTCTGTAGTGAATTCCAAATTAAAAACAGCACTGAAATTTTTAACTTTGTAATATTTTAAGACAAATCATATTCTAAAGTTGCCCTTGCTTATGAAGTAGTTTGTTTTTCATTTTTATTTATGCTCAGAAATGAATTGTTTAATATATAACCTAGACGCAACGCTCAAATTTTAAAGACTTCATCTAAAGAATTCAGAGTTTTCCAGGAAATATATAGTATGTTATATTTTTGTAAAATGAATGTTAATGAATACTTTTCTTTCAAACTATCAGAAAAACAGAATAATTGGCAGACTAATAGGTATTATCTCAACCTAGAAATAACTTTTGAGATTGGCAAGCTGTAGCCCAAATTCTGTCGTCTTTAATTAGAACAAAAATCCCATTAACTTCAGTGAGAGTTTTGGTCAAGTAAGGACCTCACAATCTGGCCTTCTACCCTGAAGCAATAGATAAATAAATTATAATGGTGTTGCTATATCTGGAAGGTTTACATCACCAGGTATGAGCCATACTCTGTCGCTTCAGAGCGTTTCCCCCACATTCCAAACATAGGCATGGGAACTTATGTACATGAAACTGTACATTAAATATTTACAAACATTCGCTGTGTTTGAAATATAAAGACTTACAGATACAAATAACTATCCGGCTGCATCCTTAGATAATAGAGTAATATGTTGTTTTTTGATTATGTTAGTGTTGTATAGCAGTGTGACTTTTAAATATGCCTGTACATTTTTGAATGTATATCAAGTGTGTGGTGGATAATCCAGTGAGTTTACCAGCAAAAAAAAATTCACAAATGTTCAGGTCCTAAGTGCCTTTTTTCTCTCTTAGAAAAGCCTATACAAATGATGCCGTTAAAATATTTTTGATTTAAATCTAAATAGTAGGACTAATGTTGTTCTAAGACAAAATGCATACCTGCTTTTATAGCATTTAAAGCATGGACCATAACCATTGAAAAGCATGAGTACAGTGGATATAATCTCAAAAATGCTCGTATTTAAACTAACTTCCTAAACCATCAGTTGTTTTCATATACCACTGATTCTATAATATTACAATATTTTCCAAGGAGAAAAATCTTTCAGAAGTAATATCCTGTGTACTCCAGTTATATAGATTCTTCTGATAATCCATAGTTACATGTGTCTGGGATTAATATTTATTTAATGATGGCTAACCTCTATAATCAGTTGATTTGTTAAGCCTTGGAAGAAAAGAGCATTTATTTGGTTTTCTTGTTATGAAACAGCCATTGTTTTCCCTCCTCCTCACCCCCCACAGCACATAGGCCATAGTAAAGTGAACTGGCCGAGGGAGAGAGGTGTCCTGCTTTAAAGGACATCCGACTGTAAATGTCAAATTCATAAATATTTAAATATTTTTTCTTTCAATTTGAAGTCAAGACTGACAAGACGTTCTGTTCCGGGCTGAGGCCTGGTTGCAGAATCACAGAGAAAAATCCAGGGGTTTAGTCAAACTGGGAAATTCTAAGTTCCTGGCTGATGGGAGCTGAGTTGGTGGGAGGGTATGAGATGGAGTCAAATTCAGGATCATCATTTTATAACTGAACCTTTAGTCAGAAAACTCACAAAGCAAAAAAGACAACTTGCACTTATTTTACCGAGTCACATTGTCTGGGGATCAGAAATCATTTATTTGTATATTTTTAAGAAATCACTAAATATGAATTGGTGTCCTTTGCAGAGCCATGCTGCTAGAAAAGCAAACCTAGCAGCAGACGATTAGTTAAGTGTTCTTAAGACAAGAACTTGCTAATATTGGGCCTCGTCCTGCCATCAGTTTGGAAACGAAGCTCTCCCTGAGCTTATTAGTTTAGTTTGTAAAGGGATGGCCCGACTCAGCTCATTCTTTCCTTTCCTTGTATATGCGATTTCACTTTAGCGCCTTTTAAACTTCAAAGTTGGTAAACCTTCTAATTCTGCTAGGCCCGTGTGTCGTCTCCAACAGTCTGCGTTGTAGTGACGCTCACTCCTTATTGTGAAGGATGGCTAAAGGATGGTGTCTAACAGCACTTGCCTCTCCAACAGCCAGCCAGTGGCTCTCCCTCCCCTCCCCCGTGCTACACCGCGCTCCGGATCGAGGAGTTTGGGCTCTCTCACTTTCAATGCTATAAACTTAATTTTTCGGATAATCCGGGGGCCACTCATGCTCCCAATAGGGGAGCAGCAAGTGACTTCAGGGTGAGCGAGATCGGGCATTTAGAGCCTGGTGACCGTCGGGTGTTTGGATGGGAACATTGCAGCGAAAGCGGTGTCTGCATCTCTGCTCTCCCGCGTTGTAGCTCTTGTTCGCGTTAGTTTCTGGGGAGAACAGCGACCGCAGGAGAGAGAGCAAAGCCCAGGTCTCTCGGGGTTAAAGCAATGCCAGCCGGAACTGCAACATACCGAAAGGAGAAACGTTGGCATTGAGGTGACTGGGGAGAAGCAGCGCTGGACCAAATCTCGTTCTCGCCCTAGGAGAATAGCCCCCCTTGAAATCAAGGCATTACTCGTGTGGGAAAGGCGAGCAAGATTTGGCTCAATGACTTTCTCCTTTAAGGAGCCGCCCGAGAGGTGACGCTTAAGGAATTTAAGTAGATAGAAATTATGACAGAGTAATGGACGCTTCCATCCCACCCCCAAATCCAAGTAAATGGACAACAGCGACGCCTGCATTTTTAAGCAAGACTCCCCGGTGGAAAGGATCAGTATGGCCAGGTTTCTTAAAGCCTCGAGGTTCCTGTGATTTTTATTTGACCCCTTTAATTGCAGAATATTTCAGATGGGCCAGTGCCGTGTAATTGGATCCGTCCCAACTGATACCGAGGAGGTTTTACATCATCCGCTTTGAAATGATATTCACCAATGTGATTCTTTAGAAGCATACATAGCCCTTGTGCCTTGTTCATGCTTCTAGTAGAGAAATCTCCGTGCATATTTGAAAGACATGCCTTGGCGCAGGTATAGTGTACTCTTCCGTTTGATTTCAAGCCCTGGCTTATTTTAATGGAAATTAGCAGAGCATTTGAAAACTAAATCCGCAGACCCACAGAGCGGGCTAGAAATGTGTTACTCCAATATACAAAATTAACAATTACAAACAAAGACGACTGTTTTTTAAAGGTGTCCGTTGTTTTTCACCTTTACATAGAAAGGCAGAAAAGGGACAGATATTTCTGTCCATCTTCTGAGTTTGTTTACTTACGCCATTTGACAGCACCTTACCTGGTTATTTTCATCTTTCTCCCGTATAGTCCTTTCCCCTGTTGTTTGGGGCGGGGCTCTTTCACACAGCAACGGAGGAGAGAAGATCGTTTAAAAATGTGACCATGAAACCACAGAAACTGACGGGGCTTCAGGGCAGTGTCTGAAAGTGCTTTTAACTCTTTTTTTCTTAACCGACTAGATTTGTTGGTGGTGTCCCTTTAAGTGGCTACGTAGCCAGGCTGATCTGTGCGTCTGCACACAGCCGAGACTTTTACAACTAATTGGACAGGGCATTGGCAAACAAGCTGTAGGGACCGATTCTGCCGTGGGCAGAGAAGGGACCTGGCCGTTGCGTGTCCCTGGATGCTGCGCTGTGCGGGGCGCGCTCCTCACGCCGCCGTTTAAGACGGTGGCATTGGCTGGCCAGAGTTTCTCTTGGGGGAAGAGTCGAGAGTTGGCAGGTGGCCCCTTGCTGGAGAGCGCACGGCTGGGGCGCTGGCGGGCCCGGGGCTGGCGGGGTGCGCTGCCGGGGCTGTTGCACTCCGGTGGCCGTTGCACGGAGCCCCGAGCCTTGCTGAGGGCCGGGCCGCCTGGAAAACCAGCTCGCTGTGTGACGGGAGGTGAAAGTGCGCGGCGCGGCAGGTCGCTGGCCCGTAGCGCACGAGCGGCGGGCTGGCCCGCCCGGGAACGTGCCCGGGGGCTGCCCAGCCCGACCTCTCCCCCGCTGGCCGGCCGGCATGCTCCGGGCAGGGCGGAGAAGCCTTTCACTCCCAGCGCCCGGAGCGGGCATCGGGTCCCTCGGCCTGGAGCTGCCCTCCCCTGTCGCCACCCGGGGCTCGTTCCTCTCCGCGAGCCCCCTGCGCGAAGCCGGGGGCAGAGACGCGTCTCCCGCCGGAGCGGGGAGAGGTGGCCCGAGCGCGGCAGGGGAGAGGCCGCCTGGGGCGGGAGGTTCCGGCTGGCGCAGCCAGGCCGCGCGGGGAGCCGGGCTGGCGGCGGCTCAGGGGAGGGGCGGGACCCCGCGCTGGGCGCTGTGGAGAAGCACTAGCAGGTGCCGCGCTCGGCGGATCAGGCGCTGGAGGAGCAGGAGGAGCGCGCGGCTGCGGCCCCCCAGCACCGAGGCTGGGCTCGCTGCAGGCCGGTGCCGAGCCGCCGCTGGGCTGGAGGAGGGGCCGGCAGCGGGGCCGGCGCGGGAGTGACTTCTCCCGGGAAGGAAGCAGCTGCGGCCGGGCGGGAGCGGAGGGAGCGAAAGCCGGCACCCGCCGCGCAGTGAAAGCGCTGCTGGCGGGAGGGGGATTTGCAGCCGCACACGCACTGCAACCCGGCTGTGTGCTCATCCCCGCTCCTGCTCCCACCCCCCTCACTCCACCTCCCGGGGCTTACGGACCTAACAATCCTCCTCTGCTCAGCGCAGCCAGGCAAGAAAATCTGGGAGTCTTATTGAACCTGCATTTCCATTAACTCAGCCCCAGCTCCAGCTAATCCGCGGCACTGTGAAGGCAAGGAGGCTAATTAATGACAAGCTTTTACAGTCAAGACCAGCGATAATTGCTTTGGTGGCCTTTATGATTACAAGATAAAAATGGACCGGGCCTGACATAAGAGCCACTGTGTACACTGCAAGACAGGAGGAAATTAAGAGCTGGCTATCTGAATACGGAGCAGAAAATTACTAATAGAGGAGAGATAATGAATAGGCCGGCTAGGCATTCATGGGGAAAAATCCATTTTGTTACCACGCGAAATTAGGTGGTGGAAAGGAGTTTGCTAATTGTTCTCATCTTGTAGCAACCAGGACTGAGGCAGGGGCGTGCTTTTCAATTCATTTCCCTGGTAATTGTGAAAAGGGGAATGCTGGCCAAATGAGTCTTGCTGCAATTTGCGTGCCTGGTCTTTTCATTTTCATGTTGCGTTTTTTAATTGTTACTAATATAGCTTATAATGAAGCTAATGAGGGGAAATTATTGTACAACTTTTTAGCACATGGAGACAAGTGAAATGCACCAGAAGGATTCTCTCCTATTGCTTCCAAAAAAAAAAATCTGGAGGACTTTGGAATTGTTACTTTTTTTTTTTTCTTCTACAGAAGACATAGTGAAGGCACCTACTTTTTGTTCTGTAGTTTTGTTTTTCACTCTAGAGGGAAAAAATGGATCTTTGTTTATAACGACCCTACCCCATATACAGTAACAACAAATAAAAATTAAAATATCTGTTGGTGATTTGTGGGACTCAGAACTGGTTGTGACCACTATTATTTTAAAAGCAAGCCGAACAGTTTTCAGGATGACTGGTCATTTAATTGGAGGGATTTCTTCTCCCAGGTTAACTACAAACAAACAAAAACAGAAAGAAAGCCATCTATGATTCAGACAACTGTTGCAGACATGAAGTGATTATTGTTGGGAATATTTTTTCTGACTACCCTGTGGTAGGCTCGCAAGACGTTTTCTCAGTCCATTAGCTATGCAAATGTTTACAGAGTTATGAGACAAGGTACGGGAGACAGGGATGTAATCTCCTTTTTATTTTTGGTCTTAACATTAACACGCCAAAAATAATGCTTCCATCTTTGTGGGTCACGTTGGTTTCTGCTGAGCCCGGTTCCCTCCATCCTGGCGTGGTTGGTGCTTGATTGAAACTTTGCATCTGTGGCCATGTGGTGGTTTTCCTGGCATCATTGTAAACCCACAGAGCTAAAAGTGTTTTTTCCCTCCCTCCAGTGGCAAGTTCCGTGTCTCTGAAGTTTCTATAGCAAATGCTGAGTCGTTGCTTCTTTCTCTCCAACAGAAAAGCAAACTGAAGCTTCTCCCTCACCATGCCACGGAAGATGACGATTCCACCAAATTCATCATCCTCACCCTTCTCTCCATTGCCTGCATTATTGGAGTCCTCGTTGCTTCTGGGGTCCTCTACTGCCTCCGCCATCAGTCTCATCACAGGCTGAAAGAGAAGCTGTCCGCCTTGGGCACTGACACCAGCTCAGATGCCACTGCTGCTTACCAGGTAAGGCCGGGCTGTGCCTCCAGCCCTTGCTTTTTATTTCCCCCCACACACACACACACTTAAACAGATTATTTATCAGCCCCAAGAGAGAGAGAGATCAGTTATTCATAGTTGAGGAGGTGGTTTTGTTTTTTTACAATGCTGGCTCGGAGCGTCCGTAGTAATATCCCCGCAGACACACTGTAACCGCTTTTCACTGCAGGCTATTAATTTAGCCAATTCTTGCAGTTGCTGGACACGTGCGTCTAATTAGAAACATAAAATAGTCGCCATTGGAACTCTCCGAAAAAACAACGCGCTCCCCCCCTCCCTCGCCTTGTTCAGAGCCAAACTCTTCACCGGGTCTGAGGAATGGCTTACACTGTTAGTTATCAGAAGATGTCTCTCTCTTTGAATCATCGACTTCTTCAGGGTCTGATATGAAAGGAGCCTTTGACCCGATCTGTTGCCACCTTCTGCCGTTATTCAGATAAAGTGAAATATAATGCTGATAGATGGGGAGGTAAACCCAGGACTGTTTCTATGAGCATAATAGAAGCAGATGTGTGCCAAGTAACACAATGATATTTCAGGCAAATCTTCTGAAATAAATCAGAAGTCAATGGGAATATTGAGCGTGCAGGTTCTGAAGCGTTTGGCTAAGAGACAACTGCTTAGTTTTGAGGTTTCTTTAGGATAATCAGTGTTTAGTTCCTGGTTAGTTATCTATCTGAAAATGTAGGTGTTATTGCCTGCAACTACATGTCTGGTGCCCCCAAACATTTGGAATGCTCTTTTATATAGATATTATTGCCTTACTGTTAATTCACTGCACTTGAAAAAATGAAATATATTCTACTTGGTGCTTTTGAATTAAAGCTACTTGCATTTATTTTTCCGTTCCTGTTCTACTGAAGATTAAGCAGTGCTCTTTCTATATTCTGGTAAATTACAATAGCTGGAAGTTTGAGACTAAAAGTCTTTAAAAGAGATAAATTCATTCAAAAGTTCTGAAGTCTTTCAGTAATCATGTTGAAGATGATTTCCTCCTGTGTAGAGAGGTGGGAAGCAGTCCAGAGAATTCTTCAATAAAGAACTAGTGAATTCAAACACATACATAGCTATTAGCATTTCAATGGAATGGCTTCACCTTTAGTTCTAAGGAAGGGGAGAAAATCTAATTCTGAAAGAAAAACCTTTAAACTTTAGTACAAAGTCCGGGTTTATCAAGGGGGGAGAGAGTGAGCCTGCAAGCTAGCGCTTATCAGTGAAGCGAAGCCATGTCCTCCAAGACAAAGTATGGACATTGCTAAAGTAGTTTTGTTGCCTGTAGTCAAGAAGACCTTGTCAATGTAAGTTGTGGGGTTTGTTTTGGAGGAGCAGAGGTTTTAAAATAGGGAACCTGCTATTGACTTCAAAATAGTTAGGCAATCTTTTTTTCTTCACTTAAACACTAATAAAATAATTCTTAGTATTTCTAAAAGCCCTCCAGGTTATAAAATCTGACTTGAAACTGAATTTGTGATAATTAACAGGATAGTCTTCCCAGTGACAGTTCTAATTAATAGTATCTGTAATTAAAATCGTGCCCTTCCAGCAGGAAAATTGTTTGAATTTCTTGGAGTGACCTTTTTTGCCATTTCTCTTGGGGGCATGGTGGTTAAGTTGATATTGATTTTATAATGAGCTCTGGTTTGTTTAATAAGAATCTGTAATCCAGACACTAAATGAAATGTGCGCTTCATTTCTTCTTGCCAGATTTTTATGTTAAAAAAAAAAACTTGCTACAAATAAGATCTAAGGATCTGCTTTGTGAAACAAAATATGAAAAACTGAACATATTGTTAGCATTTTCAGTATTGAGATCAAATTGATATCCCTTGCCATTGACTAAATCCTGCTAACCTCATTTTCCTAAGTAGTCCCATTGGTTTCTGGTGGAACTATTGTCATGTGGGGGGTTGGGAGGGGAGCATGATTTGGCTTTAGATGCAGAGATTCCTAAAACCCTGATCTTTTTCTCAATGAAGTCAACGGGAGTTTTGCTGCTGACTTCAATGGCAGCAGGAGCAGCCCCCAGAACTGGAGCCAAATGAAATATTCAGACAGTTTTGGTGATTCTAGTGCTACTTTCAACCAGCAGTGATTTAGCAAGGTGTATTTGTAGCACCTAATCCTCCTTTCAATGAAATTGTGACAAAATCCCAGTGATTTAAATGGGAGCAAGATTGAGTCCCTGTTCTTTAAGAGTAAATACAATTTTCATTGAATCCCACTAAGTCTAAGACATATCTGTAATATTTGAGGGATGGAACCTTTGCATTGCATCATCAAAACAAATATCAGGAAAAGCCTTAAGTTACCTTTGTGCCTGAACTTGACTGGCACTCCTAAAGGCAACTCTGCAGGCCATACTAATATTTGGGGAGGAAAAGAGCCTCAGAAAGTTGGTTTGAAAATTGGACACAAGATATAAACTATTCTTATGTTATCAATTGAAAAGTATTGCCTAGTTATCCACTTAATTACTCATGTGTTAATAAATACATGACATAATCTAATATTGGTCTGTGCAGACTCAGAATACATGTCTGCTGAAGTTTAAGGCATTTACAGATTGATAATGTACTATTGTCTGCAGCTTACATGGCATCAGATTTAATTTTTGTGCAATTAAGTGCAGAGAGAAAATCAATTGGTAAAAACAATGGTCAAGTCTTAAGTAGGAAGAACTCTAATGCAAATACTTGTCAAAATTTTAGTTGGGTCCTATTTTCATATAAACACGACTGACCTACTTTTTCTATTCTTAACAAAAACATTATGGATTTAACCTAATTAATTCAAGATTTTCCTCCCTCCTTCTTCTTTATTTTTACGTGTGGACATAGAAGGGTTCTTTCAACACTTGGGATCTCCTTGTAGTCTGTATGCTATGATACCAGATGGGGAGAAAATAGACAAACTGTATTGTCAATGGAAAAACATATACACTGTTATCCTTCTAAGACGCTTGTAGCGGGAGCTGGCATTCAGTCCAGTCTGTTGATATTGTATCAGATCTGTGACAGTTACAATGCAAATCTTACTACACAAAGTCTGTGTAATAGCCATGCTGTGCACGTAGCCTGCAGCGTAGGGCGCTGAGGCAGAATGAATGTTATGAAACGTAGCTTTGCTATGAAGAATCAGTTATTTTTCCTAGCAGGAATAATTCTTATATATGTAGTGTGTGTGAACTACCTTTAAATAAAAAGTTCCAAACCATTTAAAATTTAGGGGTAAAATTGACCTTCCAAGAACCTGTCAGTTAGTAGCCCAAAACAAACTTGAAATGTCTGAGTTACAATTCTTGATTTTTAGAAGGTTATATAATGAAAACAGCTCACTTTTAACTAGCTGTTCTGCCAGTCCCTATTATAATACTTAAAACAAACAAAAAAAAAGTAATGTTCAAACACTTGGAAGGATAAATGTGCTATTCAGACTTAATTTATCCATTTGCAAAGAAAAGATGCAGCCTGGTTTTGCAAGGCTGTGGTCAAGCAGTATTTCAGATTTAATTGTAGTAGTATATCTTGTCAAATGCTATATGTACATGAAATACAATTTATGCATAGACACAGACCGTCTATTTTTGTGTACCTTTTCTACTTTTCATATTCTCGTCCAATTATATGCATAGCGGCTGGTTAAATTAGTGTAGGAGTTCAGAGATCATTAAAGAGATGTCCTTATTTCCCCCCTCTCTCTCTCTCTCTCTCTCTCTCTCTCTCTCTCTCATGTTTGCATTTGTTGTTCCTGTTGCTTTGATCTTCTTTGGAAAGCAAATGTTGTATTGGGTAAGCTCACTCTTCCTTCCATGACATTAGGGCAGAAGCTCCTTAGGAATCTTCAGCAAATACTCTTTGATTTAGTTCACAACACTGAGCAGATTTTTCTTGTGCACTTTGAAGCCTTTGGGACACAGTCCAGAGAAAAACAGGCATTGGGGGCAGCCTGCAAACAGTGCTGCTAAGTGCACCTCTTAGTTGTCACTGCTCCCATTAGTGAGCAATTTTTTAATGTAATGACAGTGTATGCTGGTGACTGCTGCTATGTAGGGAATGCTGGGATGTGCAAGGAGATGTTAAGTCATTTGCTTGTTTTATGTTATGACCTGGAGAACTTTGCTAGTGAACATAAATTTTTTTTTTTGCATCACTGATAGTGGTCCATGCAACATCACTATGGTTGAGGCTAAACACGCAAGTTCAAATATATGATGCTGACCTCAGTAAGCTCTATTCTTATTATGCTGATACCATTTTTAGGGGTATTTAGTTTTGTTTCACAGCAGCACAGAAGAACATATTTACTTCCTCAGAGAGTGAAGTAAAGGAACTTGAGTTGAGATATGTACTAGAAAGTGATACATTAAGAGAATAAAATCATCCTTGTACTTTCTGAGGTCTGCATTCAAGAGTCTAGTGATCTTGTAAGAGTTTTTTACATTAAAAACACTGAATACTATCAGTTCAAGTGGGGCGTGATGTCCTTAGATTTTGCATAACTCAGATAGCTGGTCTTGACAGATAAATAAGAGAAAATGCTATTGAAATATTTTGTTGTAAAATTTATTCTTAATAATGGCTTGGTCCTGCCCTTATTAAAGCCAATGGTAAAATTCCCAGTGGTTTGAAAGGCCTGATTCTACTCTCATTTAAAAAAAATGCATGTCAGTTGCCCGTTAACAAATAATTTGCAAATTGATTCTGCCAAAAACAAATTGTTTTTGCACAGGATCTGATTGAAGGACTCCACTGGAGTCATGTTTTCTATTTGACCATCTTGTCAGTCTTGTATCTTCAAATATATGTATACTATGTTGTATATGATGTAGCTACATATTTCAGACTCTATATCTGACCTACACACTAATATTTAATAGATTACAATTTTCACAAATAACATATTTGTCTTATTATGGTGTTTGATATACCAACACTCTAGAACAGTGGAAAATAAGCTATGTTTAATGAACAAAAAACAGGATCATTTTTTGTGACTAAGTAATTAAGTTCGAAATTTAAAAATACCTTAAGTGTTATAGCATGCATGATATGTAAAATCACTCACGCATCGTACCTAGCCATAAAAGGTAGCATCAAGTATGAGGTGCATAAATATACTTATGGAAAATATTTCGGTAAGGAGTAAATCAAGCAAGGGTACTGGAAGGATGAAAATTTAGCCCTGAGGCTCATTTCTTCTTTTTGTTTCTAGGAATATATAGAACTTTAACGCTGGAACATAATTTTTCTGTGTTCTTATAAAAGATAGAAACTCACATGGCAGTATAAAGTGACAGGATAGACCCTTATAGCCTATCAAATAAAAGTACATTGAGAAATTATATTTATTAGACCAAACTTGCTCATTTTGGAGCTCTTATGGTGTGTTATGTAAAGTTGCAGTATAAACAATTTTGTATATATTAATTAACTGGATTTTTGTCTTTAAAATAAGCAAATAAATAACCCTATATAAATTTGCTTTATATATAAGTTCATTGTAACATGAAATTTTGTTCCACAGTATGGGGCAGTGTTTATATGCAGCCATGTATATTCAATACAAAAATGGTGCATAATAATAACAGCGAAATTATGCAAGGTGATTAAAGGTGGTAATATCAGGGTAAATACTTGAAATTTAAAAAATCATTTAAATTGAACATGTAGAAGTAAATATTTCATTAAGGTGAGTTAGACAATATATGGCTAAAGGAGGATGAGGCAAAACAAGTGATGTACAAAGGTGGGCTTAGCTCAATCAGGTTTTATCTAATTAACTTTATAGGATGATCCACAACTGCTGTAGTGTAATGGAATATATGACTTTCTTCAACTTCAACTGCCTGTTATAGTAGTAGGACCCAGCAAATAGTAATGTAACTACATAATACTGTGAATTTAAAAAGCATTAGAAATTTGTCAGACACTTCTATTGTACTCCTAGTATTTAAGTGATCTGCAGAAAATGTTTAATACAAAATGCCCAATGTAAGTGTTAGCTTCTGAAAGGCCAAATAAATGGATTTAGAGCGCATTTCAACAAATACTTGTTTTAGTTTTTGTCTAAATCTCTGAGAAGCAGTCCCCTCTAATTACCTCCTTCGCTGCTTTGACTAAATGTTCTAGCATGTACAGTCCTGGCTATATTGTAACCCCTATGGAACAGCTTTGGAGAGTGAAATCTGCATATTATTAGCATGAGTTTCCACCCTTCCTGTAACATTCAGCTGTCCACCGAAGCTTTTCATATTTTTAAATATGAACATTGAAAAATAAACTTCTGAGAACTGCTGAATGTTAGGAGGAGAGGAATGACTCACCCTGACTATAGGCAGGCTTCACCCTCCAAGACAGGTTCGTGGTTGTTGCAGTGTGGGCACTGCAGTCCATACTAGAACACTTTTGTTGGAGTAGGAAGTGGGTGATTTGCAGAGATGTTCTTTGAGGGCCTACAAAAAGAAGCTGACTAGTGTGGGTAGGTGGCAGCAGGGAGCAGGGGGAGGGTTTTTCTCCCATTACATTTATTATTTGAATTTGTTCTATATAACTCAATCATCTTTATTATTTTACTATCTAAAGGTAGCATAGCTGGGTATAGCTCCTCACAGAACAAATAAGAAGCTAGGTTGCTATAATTCATTCGTTCATTTATGGTATAAGAGAATGCTAAGAAAAAACAGTGGGAGTGGTAGTTTAAATTAGTGATTTCCTTTTAATTATGAGGTAGTGTTTCTGGCTTTCCCAAACATACCCTAAAGCATTGCTTAGAAAAAACTGCTGGACAGTCAGTGCCTCTGGACTCCGAAGGTAATCATAACTATCTTTCCTGCCTTTTTCTTTGGATTTCTGGTCTTGAAATAAACTTCTCTTATTCAGATATACTCTTTTCCTGGATTTTGCTCTTCTGGGTGGCGAGAGTGGCAGCAGGAATAACAGGCAACTGGCACTAAAAACACTCAGATCCCTTTTCTTTACCAATATGACAAGAGCTCCCAACAATTATACTTCCCTGACAATGATGGGGCATCTCTCTGAGCTTGCAGCAGCAGTTACTCTGGCTTTTCTGCCTGATGTGACAGCTACTACCTGACTGACAAGGTCTTGACCCCTACTCTGGCTCACCCCTACTTCTGCCTTCCAGAACTGCCCCAATTTCATTGTGCTGACACCACTGGCTAACTGCCAATTTAGCTCGAGCTGTTTCAGGCTACTCTCAGGCACAGCGCAATGGATTGTCTCCCTGTAGTAAATCAATTATGGCACAATACTTGTACCATGTAGAGAAGGCAGAGAGAACCACAACCTTGCCTAATGAATTGGGAAGTATTTGATCTGCAGTCCCATGGGGTGCATCTTTACCTTCCTTAAAAATAAATGCAGGGTGGGGGATCTGATTTCTCCTCCATTGACTTCATCGGAGTTATTTGATTTACATCAGTGGAAGTTGGAAAGAACGGGACTGATTTTCCTCTATACCTGTTTGCGCGCTCTCTCTCTCTCTCTCTCTGTGTCTTAGGGTTTTCCACAGTGCCCATCACCATTGTACTATACTCTGACATGTCCATGGAATCTGTGTTCCTTTGGGCATCCAGCAGCTAAATCGGCTGTACATGGTCAATTCATTTATTTTCCCCAGTTCATTTAGACTAGATAAAGCTATTCATTTTTATTTTATTGTGGGAGAAGTCTTACCATGGATTCAGAATAACTATGTGCAGCTGAATCTCAATCCCTGGAACAGAGTAGGGGCTGATTAGTTAAACATATGAGACTTCTGTAGACCATGTCTGTTGGGGGTTGGTGTAGAACTGCACTCTCTGGGAGGAGCCCAGGTGCACTATGTCTCCCTGATCTCCAGGAGCAGCACTCCCTCTGCTACACCCTTCTTGTCAGTCCCATTCTATGAGTCAGTGTTGGGGACGAAGGGTTAAGGGCCCAGCTTTGTCCCTTCACTCCCTTTGAGGTACCATGGGACTGTGGATGAAGCAGAACCTGAACTTCTCTGAGTGCATTGACTGAAAAGTCATGTCTAGGCTAGGAAGATAGTTAAATGTGTTAGGTTGTGTCTCAAACATTAGCTAACATGATTTTCAATGGAGCTTTGCACATAGTCTAGAAAGACCAAGTCATATTTAAATACATGTTATCTGGTTGTGGTCAGCCCTAGTGAGGAACCTAAGGTGAACACAACCAGATAACATGTTTCCTAGTCCAGATATGGCCCACCTCTGCTTGGACCTTATGTGGTGTGAAGGATTCTTGGATCCTCCACTCACCACCTCTGCATATGATCACATACCACTCCTGTAAGAACTAGGCAGACTCTGCAAAGCAAAACCAAAAAAAGGGGTTTTGGGTTTTTTTTGCTCTTTAGTTTTTTAAATTATATATCAAGATAAACCTCAGGAAAAATATTTGGGCAGGATGAGCTGCAGCTTGAGTTATCACTTCATGAGATATAACTGTTCAGATCCTTCCAAATATGCCTGCAAAAGAGGGTGAAAGTACCTGCTATCCAAGATAGCATTTTTCTTTGTGCATTAAATATAGATGCAATAACCTCCTGGTAGTTTAAAAAACAAAAACAGAGGCTCCTCTTTCAGACATTCTACAAAACAACAAGATACAATAAAGAACTGAAACAGATGTTGTTTCAAATTTTTACTTCACCATTAAATATTTTTGGCTGTAGTGACACTGATGTGTTCCATCATAACAGAAATAATCTTACCTCTTTCATGTTGCATTTCATATTCAGGTGGTTAGGGGATGGTACCTTTCAGCATACAGATTGAATTGTCATCACTTCAGTTTGTATAAAATGACTACATCAAGACCGAGGAAGGGAAACTTTGAAAGCACATGTCTAGAATTGAAGTCTTTCAAAGAAGAAATCATTTATTTTAGGAGAAGACCAATCGTTTTTTTTGAGTTGGAGGAAATCTAGTTTGATGCAGATGATATAAGCAAATGGGTAAATGAATTGGGTTTTTCCTACTGTAGTCTTTGCTCTACAGATCCTAGATTTTTTTTATTGCTGTTTGCATTCTGAATAGCAGTTTTGATCAAGGAAATATTTTGTTTTTTAATATTTCAGGCAGATAATTCTATTCCTGTTCCATGCAAACGCTCTGTTTTTAGTCTAGCTAACCTAGTTGCAGGCTGCTGTACAGCTTTTTCATGTGTTTACGCTGCTCTTGCTTTACCTGGGCAGCATTGTTCTGCCAGTATATAGGTCTCATAAGTGGCTTACTTATTCCCTCCCAATAGGGAACAGTTCATCATTATCATTATCACAATCCAGACCTTCCTTCGCTCTCTAGTTTAAATGTTTAACTTGGTTGGGGTAAACCATTCTCCTCCCCCCTCCGTGAATTGAGACCCAAGACTTTCTAGCTCCAAAGCTCTCCATTCCAACTGATTTCTGCCAGCAACAGTGGAAGAGGCTGAAGTGGACTGGTATGGTAGCACACAGGTGCTCCTACCCAGCCATAGTACCACGGGCTGCACTCCCAAGTCTGGCTCCTAAGTGTATCAGGCAGAATATTTGCATAGAGGAGGACAGAAATATTGATCTCTCCCAGTAGCCAGGAATAGATGGACTGGGGGGAAGGTGATAGTGAGAAAAGGAAAAGTTCTTCTGCTGTTTGGTAGGTAGTATGGAGAAAAGTCTCTTGACACCATCTCTTTTCCAACAGCTGGTGGTAGATTGCCTCCATAGTTCTCTGTGGAAGGTAAGTGTTTGGGTTGAATTCAGGGTTGTGATTCGGTGACAGGGGTTTCTTCTTAACCTCACTAGATATCGCTTGACTGTGAAATTAAAATATACAGTAGAATTGCCTAATAGGCTGTTCTTAGTTTGACTGTGTCTTGATAGTTTGGATCAACCCAGGGGCATTCTAAGCAGGGGCGGCTCTAGCTTTTTGGCTGCCCCAAGCAGTCATGCGCGGGAGGCGCCCCGGAGCCGCGGGAGCAGCGGACCTCCCGCGGGCATGACTGCAGAGGGACCGCTGGTCCCGCGTGGCTCGGCTGGACCTCCCGCGGCTGCGGACGGCTCGCGGGTCCGGCGGCTCCGCTTGAGCTGCCGCAGTCATTCCTGCGGGAGGTCCAGCCGAGCCGCGGGACGAGCGCCCCCTCCGCAGTCATGCCTGCGGCAGGTCCGCTCGTCCCGGGGCTCCGGTGGACCTCCCGCAGGCATGACTGCGGCAGGTCCGCCGGCCCAGCCTGCCGCCCACCCCCGGCAGCAGGGGACGCCCCCTAAATTTTGCCGCCCTAGGCACCAGCTTGTTTTGCTGGTGCCTAGAGCCGCCCCTGATTCTAAGGATTGTTGATCGTATTCTTTTATTTGAGAGCCTTAGAAGTTAGTTAAATATAAATCGGTGATTCAACCTCCTCTTGATACCGTGAACAATACTGGTTATTCCATCTCAGAAGGGATATTGCAGAATTGGAGAGGCTCAAAGAAGGAAGACAAAAATGATTAGGGGCATAGAAAACTCACATGAAAAGAGATTGTTTGTTTATTTTGTAGAAAGGAGACAAATAAGAAGGGAAACAATTTATTATTATCATGCTAACTGGTCAAGCCAATCCCCACAACATTCTTATCAACAATGTTCAAGGCATGAAGACCTCCAGGAAGTTTGCCATCCTCAGCAATGTGAGTCATGGTTTGTGGCTACCACATTGACCTAGAGGACTGTCTCTAAAATGCCACCGAAATTCCGCTGTAGCACAAATTCTATATCTGGTATGGAACTGGTTCAGAAGGCTCCACTGTTGTCTTGGTAAATCAATCCCAGGTTGATGTTGAGTGGGGTCTGAGACAAGATAATTATTTGTCACTTTCTCTGCGGACCATGAAGATCTCCACGTAGCCTCTACTGTAAATCCCTCACCTGGTAAACTTATTCACAACTGGTGATGAGGGTAGATGATTATGTGGTGGATTAAACAAGTCTTTTTAATAGTAGATGTGACACATGCAATTTCATCATGAGCTTTGCTACGCTTTCCTCTCTACAAACACAGGGTGAAGCACTACTGCAGAGAACTGGTCACCATCGTAGAGGAGATGATTTAAGTGTGCCTGAAAAAATGTGAGGTGGAATTAAGTTGTATGTCGATCTTTGTGTGAGACAAGCGAGCCCATACTGGAGCGCAATACTCTGCTGTTGAATAACAGAGTGCCAAGGCTGAAGTGCATAATGTTTGGGTGTTGGTGCCCCATGTTGTTCTAGCCAGTTTTCCGAGCAGGTTATTTTGCACTTTGACCTTAGTCACTATCTTTGTAAGATGGTCATGATCTGTGAGAGTTCTGTCCAGTGTGATGCCTAGATAGACTGGGTGTGAATCGTGCTTTATTTGATGACCATTGAGAATTATGTTCAGCACTCTGCCTGCTTGTGCATGATGTAAGTGGAAGTTGCTCGGTACAATCTTATTTCCACTTGGTATCATGCACCACCGATTACGATTATTGTCCATAGCCACCATATCTGCATTCAGAATGCTCTCAAGTATGTCAAAGGAGTGTGACTGAATGCCGAGGCATATGTCATCTGCCTAAACAACCTTGCAAGACCCAGTATATGGCAGGTCATTCGAATAGAAGTTCAATAACATTGGAGACAATACTGATTCTTGCGGGAGGCCATTCTTCTGGTACTTCCAAGTACTTGTTTTATCACCAATTAACAATAGGTATATAAAATAATGAATGTCACACACAAGAGAAAGCAAAAATGTCTGTTTTCCCTGTTCTCATAACACAAGAATGAGGGGACTTTCAATGAAATTACAAGATAGAGAATTCTAAACTCATAGAGGAAATTTTTTTGACATAATGCATAATTAAACTATGGAACTCATTGCCACAGGATGTCATCAAGACCAAGGATTTAGTAAGATTCAGAGAGGAACTGGACAAATATCCTGGTTAAAATAGATAATTCTAAAAAAAAGTTTTGGAAGGGACATAAAACTTCACACTTCAGGGTTTAAGACAATATCTAATTTAGGATGAGACTTTTTTCTGGAGAGCAGATTCTCCTGCATCTGCCTATTTCAAGGTTTCTTGCACTTTCTCCTGGAGCATTTAGTATTCGCTACTGTCGGAGACAAGATACTGGATTAGATTGATCCCAGTTCTGAATCGATATGGCAATACCTATGTTCATAATTACATAGAGACTTGTTATATTTAAAAAAAAAAGATGCCAAGGAACTTCAATTATGGCATCAGATATTTCCTTTTTTCCTTGTGCCTGTTGCAATGAGATATTTATTACATATGGCAGCAGCAAGGCAAGTCAGGGCTTCTGCAGTGATCTCTTCATCACTGGCAGTGCCATAGCAATTAAAAGAGACCAGTTAAAAGACTGGTCCAGTTGTTCTGTATTTTTGTTTTCCCCCCAAATGTTAAATCTTCAAGTTCTTGTAAGTGTTGCTATTAAGGTTTTGATACAAAGTCTGTTCTAATTTTCAGTGTCTCCTGTAATGTTTAAGAGGAATCTGTAATATTACTTAGTGTCTTTATTAATCCGTTTTACTCCTAGCTTTTGTTGGCTATACAACCAAGGGAAGAATGCCTGTTCTGAGATCATTCATACTCTTTAACATATATGCACACACTTGCTGTCATTCCAGAGAACTTCAGACTCTTGTGGGTAAGAGTTTGGGATAGTCACATTACTTTACAAGAGGCAAAGCCCTCTTGTTGACCTAACTCCCTCATGCTGTCCCTCTTAAACCTCACCTTCATACTTTATCTAATATGTATTTTGCACAAAATCTGAATTTTAAGTGTGTTCCTGCTATCGGGAGTAGAAGTGGAGAGTGATTTTGTGTTTACTTTCCATGGACAGCAATTAAGAGACCATAATGATGGGTATCCTTATAAAAACCTAACTAGACAGAAGTGAATTATGTTGGTCATTCCAAATAAGAGCCTACATATTTGACAGGAAAAAAAATATTTTAGATTTTAAAAAAACTATTGGGACTATATTTTGCCTCAGTTATTGTGAGTCCAGCTACTCAGGTTTCAGGCAGAGCCACAGAATCCTCTAAAATGGGCTACAATAGATTTTGAAACAGTTACTTTCCTGAGACATGAAAATGTCTCATGTCAGGTCCTTCCAGAGCTAGAAGTAAACGCTGAGGTTCATTGTGAAGCTGGAAATCTTTCCTTCTAATGAGAGAAAAACCAATTTCTTCCGCTGAGGGCCACAAGACAACTGACTATATAGTCTGAACATTTTTATCTACTGAGAAACTGTAGCTGGTTCAGGACTAAATTTTGCCCAATTTGGGTACCCAACAGCTCTGCATTTGGGGAGAGGAAGAGGAAACATTTTTCTGGTTCCCCACCTCATTAAATAACAGCAGCTGCTGAAAGCTGCTCAATGTGTCTTAGGAAAAAATTGGCTTAGTGGGGAGATGAAGTCAAAGGTGCATGATAAATGCATTTATCACATGATTCTACCAGGTGTTATCACATGAATAATGCCATTATTATTTATTTGTATTACAATAACCCCTACTGTATTGTAATGATCCCATTTTGCTAGGTGCTGCGCAAACACATAATAATACAGTCCCTGACCCAAAGAGCATACAGTGTAAATAGAAAAGAGACAAAGGATGCGGGAAAAGGAAGTAAAGAGTTGGTGAATCGAGTAGATTTTCAAGAGTGCTCAGACTTAACAGCTCTCATTGGTCTCACGGGGAGCTCAGCACTTTGAGAATCTGGCCATTATGTCATATACAAAGTCTGTAGCAGAACGAGGAACCGAATCCAAATCTTCTCTATTGTATGCTAATCCAGCGTTTTAACCATAAGTCCATCCTTCCGCCCCAGTTTACAGGTGTGGCTGGAAAAGTTATTTGAGGTCCCTTTTAAGAAAGTTTTAGAACTTTCTTAATATTTCTTCTCTTTCTCTGAAGCACTTACATTTGGAATCTTGGTAGCCAAAGGCACTGGTTTCATAAGATGATTTTTCCTACTTCTTGGCCTAATAACCCCTCAGTCCTCTCCTTTTCTAGGAAAGGACACATCAGGGAGGCCAAGGGGGAAGAAATCTGCTTGAGGTTCTGCTCAGCGTTATCTCCCATGTTCTTCCATTGGAGAAAGTGGCAGAACAGACTGACTGTTGCCCCCAAACCTCACTGATATGGAGGCCCATATCCTCTGTAAGGAGACCTGTGCCTCTGGGTGTCAAGAGAAACCACACCACAGTTGGTCCATGGCAGTACAGATTCATTGGAACCTATCACTATTAGGCCCTCACCTGGTTGCGTCTGCCCAGGAATTGCTATAAAGGGAAGATCCCTACCACAGAAAACAAACACAAGCTTTAGGTCAAGGGCAGGCAACCTATGGCACGTGTGCCGAAGGCGGCACGCGAGCTGATTTGAAGTGGCACTCACGCTGCCCAGGTCCTGGCCACCGGTCTGGGGGGCTCTGCATTTTAATTTAATTTTAAATGAAGCTTCTTAAACATTTTAAAAACCTTATTTACTTTACATACAACAATAGTTTAGTTATATATTATAGACTTATAGAAAGAGACCTTCTAAAAACGTTAAAATGTATGACTGGCACATGAAACCTTAAATCAGAGTGAATAAATGAAGACTCGGCACACCACTTCCAAAAGGTTGCCAACGCCTGCTTTAGGCTGTTCAACATTTGCTCTGAGGGGCCAGTTGGGGAACTAAGGTTAGTGTATGGAAATCTTGTATATTAAATATGGTGTAATTGTAGTGTTGGCATAATAGAAAAATGGAAATGCTCAAGTCCACTGAGCTTTTATAGATGTGTTCATAGCCTTGTAGTATGTGGCTTTCTTATGGTGGGAGGATAGTTCATCGCTCTGTTGTTCAAATGTTTGAAACCGAGGAGTGAAGGGAACAAACCAAAACCAAAAAATTTCTCTCCAGTTTAAGGAACACTAACTTTCTCCTTCCTTTCCCCTCCTCTGCAGCTACTTCTGCTTTCTTGTGTGTGTGATGGTATGGGCTCATAATTGTATGAGTCATGACCAAGAATCACTTGGAGTGCTAAACTAATTGAAGTTTTTCATTTCACGGGGCATGATTAAAAAAATTGGGGTCTTATTAAAAAAACACAAACATGATTATCAAAGCCTTGCATGATTTCTGGCTGGAAGATAATAGACTCTGGAATAGTATCCCAGGAGAAATGAGAACAGCTCCATCATCAAAGTCATTTTAAAAAACTAAATCTCAACAAAGTACTTGAGATTATATAATGGGCTTGGAGACCGTGGTGATGGATGCAGTATCAGAACCTGGGTAGACAATTAAAATGTAGAGAACAATTCTGCATCCACAGCTAAATTAATAAATCTAAAATTTCTGTTCCTCTTCTTCTGGGTTCTATTACATACCAGTCTGGATGGGGTTAAAAGAGCAACAGAATGCATATTTATAAGGATGCATCTAGTCCAAAGGTAGCATTTTGTTGTTTATACATATCTCATTTAAGCATTATTTCAGTATTTATCAGGTGATTCATTGTTGGAATGTACTCTGATTCCAATAGTTAACATTTCATAATTGTAAACAAAATTATATACATAATTATTCCCAACATATGAATTATTTATTATATTCCCGGACAAAAAAAATTGTTAAAATTGAATTAAGGTTGAGATTGTTTCAGTAATTTAAGAGTAAAACAATTACAGGGAGGTTGTAATTATCCCCCAAACAAGGATTACAAACCCAGGAAGATCAGTTAAGGTGAAATTTTAAAGAAATCCAAACACATTAAGCTATGGAAATGCACAGTGAAGGCAGCTAAACAACTTTCATTCTGCTCTGTAGTGACACCATACAGTTGTAATTAGTGCATCATAGTGTTTGTAGTCCTGGTTTAGATTAATCTGATTTTTCTATATACAGTAAACTTTTTCAGTTTTTGTTTTCATTGGGGTGTCAGTACATGTGCAACAAAATTGTTGAATCCATGCTGTATGTGCAAAACTCCGTTCAGCTTTAACTGTAAAGGGCAGTTCTGTAATTTTAAAAGAAAAATAAGAAAAATGCTCAAATAAGTGAGGAGGAAAGCATACTGGAGGAGAATTTTCCTGAGTAATTTTAAAGGTCATGCTATATAATTTGCATATGTTCTTAGTATCCACAGTATGTTTTGTTAGCAGTTGTAGCACAGAATCTTTTTTAAAATTTAATATTTCACAATGTTCATTTCACTCTACAAACATTAATTCTGTTATAAATGAAAAGAAATATTAGGTCATTTTGTTTATTTCTGGTTAAAGTGAGTTTGTTGCTTTACATTATGTTCTATGATGCTTGTCTGGTTTAGGTTTTAAGGGCATGCTATGTAAGTGTCCACCACTGTTAATATACTTGAGTTTTCTTTTGGTATCTTTGCATTTCTCCTAATTCTATTCCCTGGATAATTCTGATTCCATCTCTGGTGTTCACAATTTTCAAATGTGTATGAAGAAGCAGAGATGGGTTTGGTTTGGTTTTGGTTAACAAGAGATTAACAAAATTTGAGAATGACAGGCCTTTGTATTGGATTGTTGTTGACTTGTCTAGGTTATGTAACTTCAGCTGCATAATGAAGAAATTTGACTTTTGTACTAGTATATAGTGTTGAGGGCAGGGTTTTGTTTTAAATAAACTGGAAAATTATGAATTCCTTTAGTTCTAGGTTCCTATTCAATAGATTTGAGGTAAACATGCTGGGAAGAATAACAACTAGGGTTGCCAGGTTTTCGATCGGAACGGGCCTAGTCAAAAAGGGACCCTGGTGGCTCTGGTTAGCACAGCTGACTGGGCTGCCAAAAGTCCAGCTGTCCGCAGCAGGGCAGGCAGTCTCCGTGTGGCTCCTGGGAAGTGGCTGGCATGTCCCCCGGCTCCTAGGTAGAGGGGCAGCTAGGGAGACTCTGAGTGCTGCCCCACATCAGAGGTGCCACCTAACACCAGCTCCACAGCTCCCATTGGCCAGGAATTTGTGGCAAATGGGAGCTGTAGGGGCGGCGCCTGTGGGCAGGGCCAGAGTGCAGAGCTCTCCTGGCTGCCCCTCTGCCTAGGAGCTAGAGAGATACATGCTGGCCACTTCCTGGGAGTTGCCTGATGTCAGTGCTTCCTGGAGCCCACATCCCAAATCCCCTCCCATGTCCCAACTTGTTGTCTCAGCTCTGAACCCCCTCCTGCACCCAAACTCCCTTGCTGAGCCCCCTCTTGTACCCCCTCCTGCACCTCAACCCCCTGCCCCAGCCCTGAGCCCCCTCCCACACTCCAAACCCCTTATCCTTGGCCCACCCCAGAGCCCACATCCCCAGCCAGAGCCCTCACCCCATCCTGCACCCCTGCCCAGTGAAAAATGAGTGAGTGAGGGGTGGGGGAGAGCGAGTGACGGAGAGAGGGGAGATGGAGTGAGCGGGGGGTGGGGCCTCAGGGAAGGGCAGGGGGCTGGGCCAGAGTGTTCAGTTTTCTACGATTAGAATATTGGCAACCCTAATTAACAGTTCAGAATAACAAAACATCAGATTTTGTGAGACAACTTGCATTTACTCTAGACCAGTGGTCCCCAACCTTTTTGTGGCCAGTAGCACATTCATGTTTTCAGAAGAGTGTGGCGGGCGCCAACAATTTTTCAAGGCTTATTTTGTATTTGTACATTAAATAATATGAAAAACATCATATTTAATATTACATAATATATGAATCCACAAGATAAGGGTAATTTTACATGTAAAAGGTATTAATTAAATTTATTTGGCAATTACTCTTTTACCTTACCATGTGAATTTGCTCTTTTTTAATTAAGGAGTTTTTACAAAATAAATATCAAACAGTTTTCATCTTATTTATTTTAAAAAAGTATAACATTGTTGAACTGCTGGTCCAAATATATTTATTATTCTTACTTTAACATAGAATGAAGCCTGCAGCCCCGGAGTTCTCTGTCCCTCTCAGGCTCGGTGCCACGGCTTCTCTCTGGCTTAAGCCATAGCCCTGCGCCTGCCGGGGACCGAGAACAGCGGCTCCTGCAGCGTGCAGCTCCGGAGAAGCTGGAGAGAAGCTGCAGCCCCGCGCCTGCCAGGGACAGAGAACACCAGCACCTGCAGCCCTGGAGTTCTCGGTCCCTGGCAGGTGCAGGGCTGCGGCTTCTCTCCCCTGCTAGGCACTAGGCGGGCGCACATAAATGCCCTGGCGGGCGCCATGGTACCCAAGGGCACCGTGTTGGGGACCACTGCTCAGACTGAGCAATTCCATTTATAACCGGTTATATCAACTTTTGAGAAAGATAAGTCACCACTACAAAGTGAGAGTCTCTTGATCAAGTTTCAGTATTTTAGTCTACGTAACTATCTATATGGAGTTTAGGATCTTTTACCATGAGTCCATGTAACCTGGAGTCTGGGTTGCAAGGCATCTGCTGATTCCTATGGCAGTCTGTTTTTCATTAGGTGAGAATGATTCAGGAGTCAAAATCTGTTACTGGGCTAGGACCACAAAGCCCCTCAAGACACACAGACAGAGCACAGTCAGACTGTGTGGACACATTTTAATAAACTGTGATATCTGCATATAAGACACCATGGATAGAGGGTGACAACACTCAACAGCTCATCTTTAAAAGAAATGAGCATAAGCAAGAGATGTGTATCGGCATCTCTTAACTGCCATCTTCATCTCCTGATATTAGCACCTTACTGTGCTGATCAGATTCCATTTTCTGACTAATTATGGCAAGGAGTCATCTGGTTTTATTTTATGTTAGTTAGTTAGTTCTGTGCTCTAACTTTTGCCTGTACTACATACTGTCATGTATTGCACAGTTATGCATAAGCAGAATCAGCATACGTAAAAGGGTCTTTCTGGACTTTGCCGTGTTTATCAGAGGATGTGTGGGGTGGAGCAGGGAGGCTGTGTACTTGGCTATGTCAGTATGCTATCTCTGGCTAACAGTACACTTTTTAGAGCAAATACTCGGCATGCTCTGAGAATTTCTTCCTAGACTCCTTTGTGGTGGAGCCCAAGGTTCAGATTTAGGGAAAGCTTAATTATTCATTACATATGAGGAAACAAGTTGATATTTAGCACTGAAGCCCTACCTCAGGCTAGTTTAAGTGTCATCCTCTGCTATGAACTTAACCCATGTACACTCCATTGTAAGGAATCTTTCAAGATAGGCCTTTTAGTAACCCATGTTACTAAATACACGAACCTGGTGTATTGTTGGCCTGTCTTGTTGGTAGATATAAATTCTTCTGAATTCTAGTTCCCTCTCCTACATTTTTCTGATACTTGATGGCTGTCATCCACTGTAAAAGCATGTGGCAGCAAATGCGCAATACTGTCATGGAACATGGACATCCTGAAGAAGAGATGGCACTTGCCGTATTATGTTGGCTGCATTTCTAAAGCAGCCCTGGCTTGACACCTCATTGAAAGAGTGAGATTCATTTCTGAGTGGGCATGATGCCTCCTGGCGTCTGGTGGGAATGCAGGGAGTTGAGGTTATGCATGAAAATCATTTGTGATAGTTAGGAGTCCTAGCCAGGAATGTACAAACCATGTGTCCATTCTGTCTTTTTGATTAAAGAGAGGCTTTCACTAATGCAGCTGCTATCTGGCTGCTTGAAGAGGGTTTCAATCACAATTCAAAAAGGTGCTGTAGTAAGATTTCCTTACTGTGGCTTCTCACTGCGTAAGTTCCCTGTATAATGGTCTACAAAGTTCTGCGCTAAGATTGCCTTGCTGCTCCTGGGTTGAGAAGGCAAACTGTTGTGCCTGTAATGAGGAACACTGGGTGAATTAAGGCTCTTCTTTAGAATTGGCTAAATTGTATGTACCCACTAATCTACAGTGTGTTAATCCCAATTAAAGATTTGATTTATCTACTTTAACACCACTTTTTTATAATGTTGTTTGTTTATATATATATATATATATATATATATATAAAAATTTAAATGTTCCTTTTCACCCCTCCATCTCCCTGTGGGATGATAAAAAATTAGGACCACTTCAAAATCTCATTGGAAGAGTTCCAAGGTTTCTCTTAAATTATTGTTTATGATGTGTTTAGGGTTATCAATTTTCTTTCTCAAATGAAAAACTCCCTACAGATGATTATAACACTGTACTTTAAACTCATTTAACTGGACATTATTTTCAGAATATTTATCTTGGTTATTGCAGTTTTTGTCATACTGTGATATTAGTTTTCCATTATATACTACATGTCACTTCCACATAAATTTGATAATAAATGTTGGGAAATAAAAAACAGAGGCACTGCCTCCATGTGATAGCAATTCCTATGTAATGGGAAATAATGTCATAAACTTCAAATTACATTTTAAATAAATGTTTGTGTCCAACCCATCCATTAGATCATAGCCCAAAAGGGTCAGGAGGATCATTCCTTCATATATCACTGTATGCAGTATGATTGCTTTTTTAGGTGTAAATGATGCTTTTAAATGAAGAATGACAAGCAGTATACAAAGACAGTACATTACAGTCACAGTAGGATAGTAATAGTGGCCAAGGCTATGTTAAATACAAAAGTGTGATGCATAAATTGAATTCTCTCTTTGCAAATGATTATTAAATGGGTCCGTGCTGATACCAATGTTCACTGAGTTCATAGTTCAGTTTGGAACCCTCACAGCTGGGTTCAGTGTTGGGTTCTGAACCTCATCTGGTGGACATGATTGTTTGTTGCTTCCAGAATTAAAAATGTAAACACTCAAGAGTGCAGAGAAATGTGTAGATGGCTGATGGTCCTCTTAACTATGGTATTAAATGTTCAGGGCTTGACTAGGGGCTTAAACAAAGTGATGTCAACCCTGTCAAGGCCCAGTGATGGAATTTCAGTGATATTAACAACTCAGTCAGGTTGAATAAATATTTGTAATGCCCACCATGGAGGTCTAATATATGGTGTACAGCCCAGACCATTTCCTTAAGCCTTCCTAACATTGTGACTAAACTGGTGCCCTGGCCTTGTCTGGGGGAGGAGTGAGGACAAACAGTGCCTCCTCTCCATGCCCTTTGCACAGACTGGCCAATATCACAGTTCTTGTGATCAGTTCCTGCTTCTACTACCAGAGGTACAAAGAAACCCCCCACCCTCCCCCGGGGCAGGGAGAAGACAGCATAGCCATTCTCAAGAATGCAGGAAGCACAATCCCTCCTAGAGCTGCCACTGGAGCAGGAGGTTACATCTTCAAAAACAGGAACATTGGTATCTTACACATGGTTCTTCCTTATCCTGTAGCCCCTTTATGGCCCATTTTCACCACTGAAGTGTCATAAAGGCATCACATGTGCTCACCCAGATACCCCTAGTGCTGTGGTTTCCATGTATGGCATAGAGTCTTCATAGCTGGCTATGCTACTCCCTTGGACGACTGAGTATAGAAGTCATGACAGGGGATCCAGTGTGGTCTGACTATCCTTGGCAGCTGCAATTCCCTGTAAGGGCTGTGAGCAGCAGAGCACAAACTATAGCAGCCCCGAGTCTGCTTAAACTTATTCCAGGACTAGGCAGGTTCCTGGATGATTCCACATTATGGGGAGAGACAAATATGGTACAGGGTCACTTACCTCTTAGTCATGAAAAATTACATTTATTTTTTACTTTTAACCACTTCATTTTGTCCAATAATCCATCCCTACCAGGAATAAGTCTAATATTTAGACATCCGAACAGCTGTTACTTTTTAATAAAAAGCCATCACACAAACATTTTTTAATTTCTCCCAAATGTGGAATTTTTTATTTTATTTTTTATTTTTTATTTTTATTTTTTATTTTTAAAGGTGGATTTAAAATTATTTTGCCCCAAGGTAACTCGAAGGTGAGCAAAAGTCATTCTTAACTAGTGATATTTTTAAGGTCTGATAGCTTGTGTGACCCTTCAGAGAGAGAGAAACACTCTCTTTATCCTTTTACAAAGCAGAGAACTTAGACTTCCTTGTGATGTAAATGCTTAGCCCCGATAGTTTGATATCTTACCTTACATCACAACACACTAATAAATATAAAGGCTATTTCAAATTAATTTTTAGACTTTAAATTTTTATTCTCATATTTTTGTCATGTTGAGGTCAGTACCAGGTAACTAAGGCCAGGTCTCTTCTACAAAGTTTTGTCAGCAAAGCTGTGTCACTCAATGATGTGAAAAAACCACATACCCTCAGCTGACATAGCTATGCCGGCAAAACCCCCAGTATAGATGCAGCTATACTGACAGAATACTTCTGTCAATATAGCTAATATCATTCAGGAAGGTGGTGGAGATATGCTGTCTGAAAAACCTCTTTCTGTCGACATATGCTGCGTCTACATTAGGGAGCTCTGCCAGTATAGCTGTATTGGTAGAACCTATGTAGTGTAGACTAGGCTAAGGCACCTAGATTTACAAACAAGGAGATATGGAAAACTATGTCAATACAAAAGACAAAAAAAGCCACATTCTGTTTAAAAATAAATCCCTTTTTCTTCTGTAAAAAGGGGCATGAATAGAAAAAACCACAGCACTGTTATATTTTGGGGTTTTATGGACATTCAGTTGGGATGATCTGCATAATTGTTGCATCTGCCACAAGTGAGTAATGTGTATCTTTATATTACACATTATAGTATTTTTGTCTCACACTCTCCTTAATTTATATATAAGGTCTGGTCTACACTACGGGGGGAAATCGATCTAAGATACTTCGACTTCAGCTACGCTATTCACATAGCTGAAGTTGCGTATCTTAGATCGAATTACCTACCGTCCTCACTGCGCGGGATCGATGTCCGCGGCTCCCCATGTCAACTCCGCTACCGCCGTTCGGGTTGGTGGAGTTCCGGAGTCGACAGGAGCTCATTCGGGGATCGATATATTGCATCTAGATGAGACGCGATATATCGATCCCCGAGAAATCAATTGCTACCCGCCGATACGGCGGGTAGTGAAGACGTACCCTTAATGTGTGCCACTCCTTCCCTCCTCCCACCCCCTGCAAAAAAAAATACTACCTTGCACTGTAGAAAGATCTTTAATACTGAGTAAAATGGCAGCTTAGGATTAAGGGCAGATGTATACCATTTGGATGGTCTTTGGCCTATAGATCTTTAGTCTATTGCCTAGGAGTGGCAAGAGCTATCTTGATATATGATTATATTCAGATTTTTATTGGGAATGGAGGATATTAGATTTGAATGCCAGAGCCATTGTCACAGCTGTGCTGAAGGAAAGATACCAGTTGTATGTTTTTTAAAAAAAAAAATCTGTGCATTAAATGGATGCATTTCTATCAGAAGAAGAAAACCTTTTATATCCTATGATGTATGGATTTTTAAAAGTGATCCTACTGATGATTCTTGAGTTGCAATTATATTTTTATTGAATAAGAAAACAGAGGCCATCACATTTTAACAGTATGAATTCTTCAAAATCTATTTTGATGGCCAGAGGCAAGTAACTAAGCTCTTAGTACATGTCTCTGTAAAATAAGTAATTGGAGACAAACGTGCAACCACACCACATGTACAATATGTCCAAGCACCATGAACATAGCCAGGCTTACTGTGCAGCATAGGCTTCCAAAAATCCTTCATGGGCAATAGACATATGTAAAAATGCTAATTTTACTATTTACTTTGAAATTGTACTGCACCTGGGTGAATTTAAATGCGTTGTAACAGAGATAATATAACCAAGGGTCTGTTTAGCCAATTTAGATTCAGAATTTCAAAATACAGTACCTTGTTTCTCTGGAAACATATGTACTAGCAGCATTTTCCTTTATTATATAAACACAATATATTTTAGACATGGGTTTCATGTATGGTGCAACTGAAATGCCATATTTAAGGTTGATTTTTGTTGGTTTTGGTGTTTTTATCTGGGTTGGATTGGGATGTCTGGTAGGTTCAGTTTTCTTTCTTTGTCAAAGCTGCTATTTTTTTATTCTTTGTTAATGTCATTCTTCATTTTCTGTGCCCCACATCTAGGAGTAAGGGCTGTGTATGCTCTATTTTAATGAAGAGAAATGGCACATCTATCAGCTAGAACTTATATTAAAGAGCACATCAATTCAGTTGCTATTGCTTGCTGAGCTTGCAAATTCAGGGCTGAATTCTGCTCTCAATTACACCTGAGCAACCCCATTAACGTCAGTGGGCTGTACAGTGCAGAATTAGGTTCATAGAATGAAGCATGGTATAAAACAACTTATCCATCTGCTAATAGAATTTGAACCCCAAAATATTATTTATGAGGCAGTCTTAAGAGTGACGTGCATGCACTCATAGTTACACTTTTTTTGCATGAGACTGGGATGGTCAACATCTAGTTTATTTCATATAGTGGGTCTAGTAAACGTATATATGAGAAGTATCAGAATACCAAACTATTAGCCCTTAAGGGAAGAAAAACACTTCCACTCTAGAGATGTACTGTAAACAGTGTTGTCTTTAGCAGACTTTTATTCCATAGTGGCTGCTATTAACTCCAGATTGTTCCCTTCTTTCTCTCTGTCTTCTAGGAGCTGTGCCGTCAGCGCATGGCTGTAAAATCATCTGATCGACCAGAGCCCCTTCACACTTCTCGCGTAAACAGTGTCTCGTCACAGTTTAGTGATGGGCCCATTGCCAGCCCCTCTGCTCGGAGCAGCACATCATCCTGGTGTGAAGAACCAGTTCAGTCTAACATGGACATCTCCACCGGTCACATGATCCTGGTAAGCAGAGTTTCCTTTATGGCATGTGAAATGTAATCAAAATTGAAATCGGTATTTCATCAATTTAAAGTAGTCTGTGAAAAATAATTAACTTCTAAAGGGATACTGTCAATTTACAACATTTAAAAAAAAATCCTTCACCTGTTATATTAATCTAACCTTTAAATAGTTAAAACTAAAACTGGTTTTAAAAAAACCATTACTTTTCATTGTGCTGTTTATTTTCTGTTTAGCATACATTCTCTGAGCTTGGACATTTAAAATAGATTTTTTTGTTTTAAAGAGAAGATAATTTACTTTTCCTCCTTTTGTCCTATTGGTTTACTTGCACCATTTTACCTGACTTGGACAATTATATAAGACTGTTTGATTTCTGGTCAGTTTTTCTTTCTGGCATGTAGTATAATGGTGCTGCAAAAGCTGCAGTAGAATATTAACAATGTGTAAATAATTGTTTTAATTGAAATTGGGTGTGTGTGTGGGGGGGGGGGAATCTGAATTTTTAGCCTAACCTGATATTCCTCCTTTAAAGTAATTGGATCTTTTTCATGTTTGAAACTGCACAAATATGTTTTGTTTGTTGGGGGGGAGGGATAGCTCAGTGGTTTGAGCATTGGCCTGCTAAACCCAGGGTTTTGAGTTCAATCCTTGAGGGGGCCATTTGGGGATTGATCCTGCTTTGAGCAGGGGGTTGGACTAGATCATCTACTGAGGTCCCTTCCAACCCTGATATTCTGTGATTCTAAGACTGGGCTAGAAAACACTGTGGGAAATGGCCACTTTATTCACATGGATGTGCATATATGGCTAGTAAAATGCTTTTCACTACCCAGGGGAGACAGCATGACTTAGAGGTTAGGACCCTGGACTGGGACTCAAGACACCTCAGTTATTTTTCTGCCTTTGTTGGTGACTTTGGGCAAGTCATTTCCCATCCCTGTGTTTCAGTTTTCCCATCTGTAAAATGGGTGTAGTAATACTGATCTCCTTTGTAAAGTGCCATGAGATCTACTGATGAAAGGAGCTAGGTGGTGGTAGTAGTATTATTTATTTATTTATTTATTTATTTATTTATATTGTCTACATTTACCCTCTTCTGTTAAGATTATCCAGATGGACCTAATCATAATCAATAAATTGCTGCCCCTCACTAGCTATGTATTTATATAGCTCTGAGAAGGCTGACCAATGGGATTTCTGGGAAGGAATCTGTGCTCTGTCCATGTCATGCTGTCTCATCATGCTTCCCTCTCTCTTGCAGCTTTTCCCTTTTGATGGTTTTGTAGATAAAGCTGCTCATCTACTTAAATATTTTCCAAGTTTTGTGGGAAAGCCATATGGCCTAATAGAAAATGGAATGGAAGCCAGAGTGCCAGTTTGACCTTAGCCAAGTCACTGACCTCCGTCAGCCTCAGTCAGCTCAGCTATAAAACTGAGTAAAAGCAGGATCTGCTTGAAAACCAGATGCTGTGTCTGAGCAGAGCTTTCCTGGGTGTAAATACATTTCAAAACAGGAGAGTTAGGTTTTTAACCTGATATATAACAGATGCACAAGTGCACCTGGGAATTGAGGGATGGATATGTTACCCAAAAGGTCAATGACCTTGGCTCTTACAATCCCACTTTCGCCTACTCAGCACAACAACCTTTCACTTGTTTTTGTGTTTCTGTAGTTATTGGGACATTGTAGTTACCAACACATACCCCACCCCCAAACTCTACCTTTCAAATAACCCCTAAAGTAAGGAAGGGCACAAGAGTAAGTAGTGATATAATGCTTGTATCCCAAGCATCTGTGGGTAAAACAAAAAGTACAAAATAGCCTAAGTAGATGGCAATGTGTGTGCTTAAGATTTGAAGACAGTTAATGAGACTAGTTTAAATGGAGCAAAATAGTTTACAAAGATACTACTAAAATAAACGTAAAAATCACACAAAGCCAAATGAACAGGAAAGAAACTTGCATAAGGGAACCAAGTAGTGTTAATTCTGGATCTGGGAATATTCCCAAAAGTTCAACCAAGTGTGTGTGGAAATAAGCCATCTGTTTGCAACCTATGAATGGGTTTTAAAAAACAAACAGATTGATTAGGAATACTGTGGTGGCAGTGGTGGTTCAGTGTCCATAATTCAGTCAATTCTATTTAACCCTGAGTGAACTCATGCATATGTTAGCTATCTAACAACATATGTTAAATCTTAGATGTTGAGGGTTCAAAGAAGGGTAACTGAAATGCTACAATGCCTTGAGAGTATGACCTATAAGGAGAGAATGAAAAAAAAATTAAACCTGTTTAGCTTAAAATGAACAAACAAAAACTAGCAATTCAGAGAAGTCTGCATCTCTGCTTCTAAATGTGGGAAAGGGAAACGGTACAGAAAAGGGAAAAGAATTACTCTTAATAGACATCAAGGATACAATTAGCAAAAAAGGGGGTTAGAATTTGAAAGGATGCATTTAGCTTAGATATCAAGACACGTTTCATAGGAGAGTTAAGCAAACAGTGGAATTATTTACTTAAAGAGGTAGTTATAGTATAAGTGCTAGATTTCTTTAAGGCAAAGTTAGGTAAGGTTTTTATGGAAGGATCTCCTTTGAAGCAGCTGATTGAACTTAACTTCCAGTGCCATGCATGTCAATTATGTTGGCAGCCTGGCAGGAACCTGAGAGCTGACCTGATTTATGTTTTGGTCAAAAATAAATGCAAGCAACCATAATACCCTATTTGCCTGAATTTTTTGCATGTCTCTTGAGAAAGCTGCTTGTTTGAGTTCAGCAGCAAGAAAAACATGCAAGTGATCAGCTTTTTCATACATCCTGTAGTTAGTAGATGTCATTGGTTACTCTAATCAGATAATATATAAGATGCTTAGCAACTCTATCCTCTCCTGCTGCTATCATCTCGTGAAATAAAAAGTTACTTTATAGATATTTTATGCAGAGATGCTTTAGTACAAAAAAAGGCAAAAGTTAATAAGGGCCTAATAAGGATGGGGAGCATTGTCAGCACTGCAGAGCAAACAGACTTATGGAACAGCAAAGTGGTATTCAGTTTTACAGTGCTCAGCAATGAAGTAGCCAGCTGAGTTAGGACTCTAGAATCTTTATTGTGGCTTGGATCTTCCCAGAGGAAATAACATTGTGATGTTCAGATAGCAGTAAGAGCTCATAGTTGGAAACATCTTGATTTGACTTGTAAATTGAGCAGATCTGTTATGGAAACCATTGAGGAGGAATTCACTTACCTTACCCAGGTATCCTGTTTAGACTTGGAATCATAGAATATCAGGGTTGGAAGGGACCTCAGGAGATCATCTAGTCCAACCCCCCTGCTCAAAGCAGGACCAATCCCCAAATGGCCCCCTCAAGGTTTGAACTCAAAACCCTGGGTTTAGCAGGCCAATGCTCAAACCACTGAGCTATCCGTCCCCCCTCCTCAATTTTTTAATTGATAACCACCCTTTTTTATTTGCCCTTGTGCATAGACAGAAATACCAGAACCTAAACTCAGCTTGCTGCTATTTGGCAAATGGCGGAATACCACTTTGCTCTTCCACGATATATTGCCTCTGCAATGCTGATAGTAGTATAAACTACTTTGTGTTAGGTAGTAGAGAAAACTCAAGACCCAGAGGAGTAATTTTGACTAGTGACAAAGTGTAATTTTTGTCCCTTTGTGGTTGGTTGGTTGGTTGTTCTGTAAACCCCACATTTTTAGCAGGTAAATAGAAAGCCACGGCTCTTAATGATCTTATCTTGTGAAAAGATCCCAGTGTTTGACCTATGGAAGTTTTGATTAGAGAGGATATAATGAGAAGCATGTTTATGCCACCATGTTAGTGACTCTGAATCCTGACCTTGGTAGCAGTGTGAGGAACAACAAGAAGAAGCAACTGTCATAATTTAAGATACCTTTTGATCTTGCAAAAAAAAAAAAAAAAGAGGGGTGCAATTTCAGAAAAGTCATGGTGAGAGAGGGGAAGGATAAGAACTCATGTTGATTTGTATCCATGCTGCTTTGACGAAAATTCATAACGAGTTATGATTATTTTAAAATAAAAAAATGGACTGTATGATTTTTGTGAGACAGTGCTAAATTTATCTGTTTAAATATTGTATATTTTGTCAGTGAAATGAGAGTTTGCAGAAGCAGAACTGACTTTTCATGGTTTGCTTTTTTATTTTATCTTTTGCATGGGAGATGAGTAAAGAAGGTGTGAAATTTGAAAGCACCAGGCACAGATTAGAATCTGGGAAAGAGAGTGAATGGTCTTGCCTTTCTAAACACACAAACAAAAATAATACATTGAAACTGGAGGTCTGAGAAGTCTTCCCCTGAGAACATGTGCAAAAATAATGTATTTTGGAAAAATTACACCGTTGAAGTGTTAGTGATACTTCATGCACATAGTGCTTTTCAAACAAGAAGGGCATGGAATATTTCATCACCACTATGCATGCTGGGAGCAAAGAGAATGGGAGACTGAAGGCTAGGACTTAGTAACCTGAGGAGTGCAGGATGGGCTCTTCAGAAGATGTTTCTTCAAAAGATAACCTTCCATTGTGGGAGGACTTTCTGTAATAAAAATAGAACTGGACTACATAGATCCTAGAAGTGCTGTTGGGAAGTTAGCCAAACCTAAGACAGTACAGAGATGGAAACTTAAGTTCTGCATTCCACCTTTCACATGGTTTGGTTTGATTTAGTCTTGATGTTGATTTGACAAAGTGATTGTCATAGACTTGAGTGGAGCTGCAAGAAAGGAATAGAGACCCCTAGAACTTGTATGTGGGGATTTCAAACAGTATTTGTATTTTATGCTTTGCCATAGTAATTCTGGCCTTTTTAAAAAAAGGCACTCTGCACACACTTTAAAAAAAAAAAATCTTTTTTTGAGAAGCAGGGAGTATCCCCTATAGACTTCATTTAAATGGTCTGTAAAATAGTGCTGAACTGTATTTAAAAATACATTATGGCAAAGACGAACTGCAAAGCCACTTGTTAAACTGCCCACTAAATTGTTAAACTGCTGCAAGGCTTTGATTTAATCCTAAACCATTAATAAAAATCACTGAACTGCCTCGATTTATAGCATCTAAAATGCTTTGCTAAACAAAGGAGTGCCCAACATGCAATGATTGATACTACCAGGCTGGATACCAGCGCACACACTCTGCCTGGTGTCTAACCCAAAAACAGGCAGAAAGAGGCAGCAGAGAGAGTGTTTCCTGAGGAGAAAGAGATTGATCTATAGCCTGGGAGCTCTCCACCAAGTGACAGTGGCATATGCCCACTGTTGATACAGACTTACTTGGGGAAGGTCAAAGGTGAGGAGGGCAGGAAGGAGAAACCAAAATTACTAGTAAGATCAAATAGCTACAGACAAGAATGTCTGACTATTTTGGTTTTTGTTTGAATTGTCTTTGTTTTCGGTAGCACCATGATGTGCTGAGTGCTGTACAAATATGAAGAAGGTACAGTGCCTATGACAAAGATTTTATTTATTTTTTTTTTTTAAAGAAAAAATGGGTGTAGACGGGGTGAAAGTAGTAATACATTTTTACCCGGTATGGGGGCTGCTCTGGTCCCCAAAAGGGGTGGGGCCTCAGGCAGAAGGGGCAGGGTTGGGGTCAGCCTCCCCCAGCCAGCCCATCTGCGCTGCCTGGCCCCCGCTGCCCAGGGCTCCAGTGGTGATTTAAAAGGACCTGGGGCTCCGGCTGCTGCCACGGTAGCAGCAGCCGGGAGCCCCGGGCCATTGTAAATCACCGGCCCCGGGACAGCTGCCTTTTTGCCTCCCTACCCCCGTGAGCAGCTGGGGGGGGGGGAGGCGCAAAAGTGGCAACAATGTTAAAGCGCTGCGGCAGCACTTCAACGTGGTTGCCCCTTTTGCCTCCCCCATTGGCGGCCCTGCAGCACTGTCGATGGGGGCGGGGGGAAGGGGCAGCGACGTTAAAGTGCTGCCACAGCAGCGCTTTAAGTAGGGTCCTTTGCCATGGTAGTGCTTTAACATTGCTAACAGCCCTTCTCCCCCCCGCCCTTGGCAGCCCTGCCAGTATGGACCCTACCAGCTGGGCCACCAACGGGAAGGCAAAAGGGGCAGGGACATTAGTGCATGGCAACAAAGATAACTGGCAACAGCAATAAGTATCTTTTTAAAGCGAACCTAATGCTGTCCTTAGTATATAGAGTTATAGAAAGGTAGGCTGTGAGGGTGGGAAACCTTGAGAAGTCAAGTCCAGCCCCTGTGCTGAGGCCAGGACCAAGAAAACATAGAATATCTCTGACTAGTGTTCGTCCAACTATTCTTGAAATCCTGAACCACTGATGGGGATTCCACAACCACCCTTGGAAGCCTTTTCCAGTGCTTAACTATCCTTATTGTTAGAAAGCTTTTCCTAATATCTAACCTAAAGCTCTGTTGCTACAGATTATGCCCATTACTTCAGTGGACATGGAGAACAATTGATCACCATCCTCTTTATAAGAGCCCTAACATATTATAAGTCTATCAGGTCACTGCTCAGCCTTCTTTTCAGAAGACTAGTTATAGTTCTGTTGAATGTGTGGGTGTATTATATGAAAGAACTGGGGATAGAGGGGAAAGACTCGTGCTAAGTGTATTAACCCCTTGGTTCTGCCATTCTAACATAGTGGTATGCTAAATTTTCTCTGACTTCAAAGGTTTTGCAGAACTCAGAGTGCTGAAATGCCAGCCAAAAGCAGCTCCTCCAGGGCTGGGTTTCTGCTCATGCTTCTGCTCCTCCCCCTCCACCCCCCACATCCACCAGTTAAACCACTGCTTTGGTACCACAAAAGTAATACTTTCCTCTTTCTATCTGCCAACACGAGCAGCAGGGGATAGTGGTATGGTGGGGACTCAAATCAGGAGCTGAGTGGACAGGGGAGTTCCCAGCAGAATCAATCTCCCCAGCTCTCGATTTGATTCCCTGCCACCACCAGCCCCACTGCTGTCAGTCCTCCAGTCAGTTTGCTTCATGCTCAATTTGCACAAATTTCCAGAACCATCATGAATTAAGGGGTTAATGTTAGAGCAGGGAAACCGTTCTATGAATTTCAATTTTTTTTTTCTAAATTGTCTTTCTTTTTTTCTCAAATTTATTCATTATTAGAAATAACTTGCCAAATGTGAATCTTTCTGGAGCTTGATTGTGAGAAGGTCATTTCAAGGCTTTAATTTTCAAAACTCAGCTGTTTTGATTAGACACACAGGTCACATGATAGGTTTCTGTTCCTAGGTAGAGACAGTTTCAGTGCAAATAATCAGAATTCATTTTCCATTAATATTTTTCAATATTCACTTAAATTTGTTTTGACAAAAATTCCTCCCAGAGAACTGGCTTATTAGACTATTAGCAGAAAGCAAACACAAAAGGGCCATGAACACAATCAAAGCAAACCAGTTTAAAGTTGCAATGAATATATGCAGAATCCGTCTCCCCCAATATTTCTCCAGCTCTAGTTAAGATCCAGATAAGACCAAGGCACAGCTGGTGGCAGCCACTGGAAGAAGTGGAAGAGGTCTCTGGATGAAGGGAGTACACCTGCCTTTGGCTACTCAGGTTTGAAAACTAGGGTTTTACTGGATCTTCAGCTGCTTCTAGATGTCTAGAGAGCTGCGGCAGCCCAGAATGTTTATCATCTACGCTTGTCCAGGAGGTTGATCTTTTCTTTTGGAATGAGGTTGTGCCTTGTGTAATGTGGTGCTCGTCTGTTAATTCAGGGGCAGCTCCGGGCACCAGCGCTCCAAGCGCGTGCCTGGGGCGGCAAGCCGCGGGGGGCGCTCTGCCGGTCGCCGCTAGGGCGGCAGGCAGGGTGCCTTCGGTGGCTTGCCTGCAGAGGGTCTACTGGTCCTGCGGCTTCAGCGGACCTCCCGCAGGCGTGCTTGGGGCGGCAAAATGTCTAGAGCTGCCCCTGGTTGATTCATCCTGTTGAATTTATTTAAACCGTGCATGACGCTGCGGAGGTTCTGCTGACTCATAGCAGATGTGGCTTGTTAACGACATTTAGGGTGTAAGACAGGAGTCAGCAACCTTTGGTTGCTGCAGGAAATGGTGACCAAGCACGCCCCTACGATCTGCATCTCCCATTGGCCAGGAACAGCGAACTGCAGCCACTGGGAGCTGCGGGGGGCCGTGCCTGTGGCTGGTCAATGTAAACAAAATGTCTCACAGCCCGCCAGTGAATTACCCTGATGGGCCGTGTGCTGAAGGTTGCTGATCCCTGGTCTAAGAGGTGGGAGTAGTTCTCTAGAACAGTGGTTCTCAACTAGGGGCATTCAGAGGTCTTCCAGCAGACAACTCATCTAGATCAGTATTTCTCAAGTCGGAGGTTGCAGCCCCCAGGGGTGGGTCACGGGATGGGTTTAGGGGGATTGCAAGTACAGGGCCAGCATTGGGGGTGGCAAGCAGGGCAACTGCACAGGGCCCCACACCACAAGGAGCCCCGTGACACTAAGTTACATGCTTCAGCACCACCCCATGGGGCTCGGGCTTCAGACAAGGCTCACAAGTGAAAAACAGGTTCAAGTATCGCACTAAAATGTAAGTACAATATTTATATTCCAATCTATTTGTTTTATAATTATATGGTAAAAATGAGACAGTAAGCAATTTTTCAGTAATAATGTGCTGTGACACTTTTGTATTTTTATGTCTGATTTTGTAAGCAAGTAGTTTTTAAGTGAGGTGAAATTTGAGGTACACAAGACAAATCAGGCTTCTGAAAGGGATACAGTAGTCTGGAAAGGTTGAGGACCACTGCTCTAGAAGGTGAGGGAACTAGGAAGGAGGAGGTTCTGGAAGGACTTTTCCAAGAGGAAATTGAGGCTAATATTTAGGCTGTGGTGACATTTTTTGAGGTGTCAGTAAATCAAACCTGGGCAGGGGTTGGGGTGAGGCTGAGTTTTGCCCTAACACAGGAGTGTGCCGTTCAGTATTGAGTCCATGCATTCAGACTGCAGTAAACCATGGCTTTGACACTTCAGTATTTGATTATGGCAATGGGTTGTATATGGGGCTACACCTTGAGAACACCCAGAAACATATGGAAAGTGCAGACTGTAGCTGCCTTCTCTGCTTAATGGTGCTTCTTGTAAAAGGAACTTTGCATTTGTGCTCCATGATTTGCATTGGTTGTACTTCCTGGTTGTAATTTAAGGTTCTGCTGTTAGCCCCTAAAGTCCTAAATGGTACCTCCAGAGATCTGATCTCCTCTCTCTCTGTGAATTATGACAGAAACGATCAGTTGAGGTGCTCTAGTTGCCAATTCCCTGATTTTAATCAGTAGACAGTTGGATTCAATAAATGGAACTTGTTTCCCTCACTGTTCTGTCACTACCTGAGTATGCTGATCTGCAAGGCAACCTGCAAAGGTTTTCTTGCTTTGCAGGGCTTTTCTGGGGGAAAAGGCTCAGTGGGGATTTTAAGATGGTGGGAGTATCACAGTTTGGGTGACATTTGGAAGATTTCATATGTAGGATGTTCGTTCCAATACGTACGTGGTGATGATTAAACATTGCACATGTTCCCAGGGTTGCACACTGGGTGTATTTTTAAAAAAAGAAATATTACATTTTAAATGTGTAAAGATATAAAAACAGCCTCTTTTTGATCCTCACAGGATTTACCCTCTTGTAAAGAGACTGTGGTATTTTGGACATACACAGACAAAGTAGAGTTCCTCTAGCATCAAATAGTTTTTTGTTTTTTTTTCTTATCTAATTACTTCCCGTCACCCTCCTTTATATAATATGTTCTCTTTTCTTCCTGTGTATTTACCTCTGAATAAAATAGCTCCTCCTTTGTTCTAGACTGAAGCAGCATCTCATTTTTTGTCCTAGACACGCAAGAAGAAAGATAAAATGCAAGGGATGTGGTTTAATTAGGCTGTAGCTTTATTAACTTAACTCATCTGGGAGCTATCCAGCGATAGCTCCGACAGTGCAGGGCATGATTCCTTCTTCAGTCATTTCTGCCTAGTGTTGTGGATTCCCCATCCCTCACAGCTGTTCCCCATCCTGTTGCTCTCTCTCCTTGTATGTGGTTTGAGGGTTGGGGAAAGAGGGTCTCCTGGCTGTACCAGAGACATTAGGAGGCACAACTCTGTTCCAAAACTTCTTTAGGGTTGCCTTCCCCTACTCCAGTTCCAGTTTATCAGGGAACCAGACCTCTTAATCCTGGTATATGAGGGGCCTCAGGGTGGAGTGACAGGGTTTATATACCCTCCCCCAGGTATTCAGGGCCAATGGCTTACCTGAACCCCAGTGGTCCACCCACCAACTCACCAGGATGCCTTTCCCCCTTCCCAACCACCAAGGGGAGGGAGCTTTAAAGGAAGCATTACCTTTTTCTCTGCCAGTTCAGCCCAAGCCCCCTCTTTTTGAAATTGCAGGGTTGCATTTTGTCTGTTATTCCATCCACTCCCAGTTCTATAATGTCTCCCTGGCCCTCCTTACCTTCAGCTTCCTACAGGCATTGGACCCAGTTGGCCCACTGCTCATGTGGGTTGCTCAACTGTCCAAAAAGCCCATGCAGAACAAATCAGGTCCACAGATGGGAAGAGATGAGAACTGCTCCTATTTTCTGCCTCTTATATGCTCTCTTGTTGCCCCACTGATGTCATATAAAAAGTAAAACGCATGGGAAGGTCAGACTGTATGTAATCCACACCTCTTTGGGGCTGCCATGTCATTGCACTGAATGATTGCATGGCCCTTTTTTGTTGCACTGATTGTTTCCCTGAAATTACCTCTGTTTGGTTATGTTGCTCAGGTTAGTGACTGGCCCCTAAATCATAACATTTTTCTTTCCTCAGTTTGAGTGATTCCTCCTCTGCTAATAGAGGCTGGTTAGCTGCTGGATTTAGTACATCTTTTTAAATTTGCTTCATCAATACACTTGTGCATCTGTCCTGCATTATTTTTAATCTATATACTGTACAAAGTTTTGGCTTTTGCCTGACCTACCATTTGTACTATCTGTAATACCCTGACCTTCCATGCATGTCAAAAGCATAACAATCAGGATCCAGGAGCTGTAGCAAATTTAAAGTTGTTTTCTGTACTGATTTGATTCTGTGTATATAAAGTACATTCGTTTTTTGTTTTTGTTTTTAAACAAAATATCAGAATATGACCAAGTATCTCTTTATTGGACACACAATATTTAGGTTCTAAGCAAAGAACAGAGAATCTAATTGTTAAAAGGATGTTTTGGCATTTTTAATTTTAAAATGTCTTTAAAAGGCACTGAACTTAACGTTATGCAAAATTGGAACAGTCAATTAATTTTTTAGCATTAGCTAGTGCTTAGACTTTTTTCTTTTCTTTTATGTAAGCAGCCTATATGTTGTACCAGGATATAAGTAAAATAGCAGAGGAGCCAGTAACAGTAATATACATCATCAATTGTGTTCTTGCTGTCACCCAAATTCATAAACAGAAGGAAATATATAAAAAAAATTTGATAAAGGCAGGTGGTCTGAGTGAATAATTTCCCTTTCATTAACATATTCTCCTTATTAACTCTGTAATTAATTGTACATAGCTAAGGAAAGCTATGGAAATTGCATTTTGAGATGTATCAAAGCTGCCTTTATGCTTCAGACTTTCATGCAATTTACTATTAATGAAGCAAGAGATGGAAGCCCCAAATCTATAATTATTACTTACTATTTGAATGACAAGGAAAGAATTTTATCAGCAGAGTTTCAAATGAAAGGGGATTAGCAGCTAATGTTGAAATTGTTAATCTTTCTTATTAAAATAATTTTGACAAAAATGTTTAGCTTGAAAGAGGTTTCTGGAACATCATTTACCATTAAAACAGCCATTTTCTGAAGCTCAGTATGAATTTGTCTAAGTTTGACAGCAGGGTGCAAATATTTTTGAAATGAATTAATATTGTATGGGAGTTGAGGCTGTTCATGTGTGAGCTGATGCTGAGCTGCTTGCTGTGTATATATATTCCTGGAATGTGTAGTGGGATGGTAGCACAATATCCTGCCAGAGTTAAGATGTCTGTTAAGATAACAAGGGGGGAAAAAACCATGACACAACTTGAGGGGGCAAAGTATGACTTTGGCTGTGTCCACACAGCCCGGATTAGCAAGTGTAAATAAGGAGAGAATTTGGCCCTAGATCATTTATAATATTTTTATTTGACAACATCACTTCATGTTTAGACAGGCCTTCTTACTCATTTTAAATGGTAAATTTTCAAGTTTCTATGTTTTTCATAGAATATCAGGGCTGGAAGGGACCTCATCTAGTCCAACCCCCTGCTCAAAGCAGGACCAATTCCCAACTAAATCATCCCAGCCAGGGCTTTTTCAAGCCTAACCTTAAAAACCTCTAAGGAAGGAGATTCCACCACCTCCCTAGGTAACTCATTCCAGTGTTTCACCACTCTTCTAGTGAAACAGTTTTTCCTAATATCCAACCTAAACCTCCCCTACTGCAACTTGAGACCGTTACTCTGTGTTCTGTCATCTGGTACCACTGAGAACAGTCTAGATCAGGGGTAGGCAACCTATGGCACGTGTGCCGAAGGCGGCACGCGAGCTGATTTTCAGTGGCACTCACACTGCCCAGGTCGTGACCACCAGTCCAGGGGGCTCTGCATTTTAATTTAATTTTAAATGAAGCTTCTTAAACATTTTAAAAACCTTATTTATTTTACATACAACAATAGTTTAGTTATATATTATAGACTTATAGAAAGAGACCTTCTAAAAACGTTAATGTATTACTGGCATGTGAAACCTTAAATTAGAGTGAATAAATGAAAACTCGGCACAGCACTTCCGAAAGGTTGCCGACCCCTGGTCTAGATCCATCTTCTTTGGAACCCCCTTTTAGGTAGTTGAAAGCAACTATCAAATCCCCCCTCATTCTTCTCTTCTGCAGACTAAACAATCCCAGTTCCCTCAGCCTCTCCTCATAAGTCATGTGCTCCAGCCTCCTAATCATTTTTGTTGCCCTCTGCTGGACTCTTTCCAATTTTTCCACATCCTTCTTCTAGTGTGGGGCACAAAACTGGACACAGTATTCCCAGATGAGGCCTCACCAGTGCTGAATAGAGGGGAATGATCACATCCCTCGATCTGCTGGCAACGCCCCTACTTATACAGCCCAAAATGCCGTTTGCCTTCTTGGCAACAGTGTTAGAGGGTATCATACCTTAGGCTGAACATTTAAAGCTGTGTATATAAATACATATACACACACTTAAGTGTGTGTGCATGTGTGTTTATATACACATTATATGTTTATGTGCATGCGCACACACATATATCTTTTAAATTATTAAAGTAAAATAGTTTTTAAATTTAAACAATTTCTTGCAATGTTTGCTATCCTAAAATCCTAGTCTATTTTCATTGCCCATGATGAGCGATGTGTAAAAATGAAATAGTATAAATGGTGAAAAGTAAAGCTGAAATGTACAGAATCTAATTTGCAGTGATTTTAGTCACACAGGTAGTAAAAGAAATGTATTTAAAAGAAGATTGTTAATATGTCAGTGTCAGCTAAATTTTTGGACTGTATTTTAAATGTGAAGTTTAGGATATTGATTGTGTACACAGATATACTTTACATAAAAGTCACTATCATCCTGTGAGTTCCCAAAGCACTACCCTACCGTGAGACCCACCTGTCTACTCTCAAGCACTTTATTCAGCTCACTCAGATGATTAAAGGAAGCAGAATTAGCCTTATGGGTCTAGTCCTGCTATTGTTCCACAGCAGTTGCCATTGACTTCAGGCAGGAGTCCTGGACCCAGAATGATAGTAGCACTGAGCCCCATAAACTGTTTATGTACAGGTGCTTCATTCATCATTGAAATGCAGCCAACTGTTAGGTTGAACTTGGAAGCTGTTTAACACCCTACAGTAACAATATATAACACCGTGGAAGAGACAATTTAGTTATAATGGTGTGGGTTGTATATATTTGCATTTTAAATTATTGTAAAAGCACCTAAGCAGATAGATAGGTGGCCTTTTTAATCTGTAATAAACAAACAGTTTAGGGCAGGAGTTGAATATTACATTGAAAGGAAACTGCAGTGAAAATTTGGTAGGCAGATGATACAGAATTTGTCTAAGATGTGGCTTAAACCAATCAACCAATCTTGCAGCTTGAAAGAAGGGATTTTTACATCCCCAAGAGTGCACCTATCTCAGCATTTAGATGCAACATGCACCCAGCACGATGTCAGATTCAGAGAAATATTTGTGCTATTATTTGCACACTGATCTCTGCCGCCTTGCTCATTTACTGATGGATCTCCTCTTATTTGTGTTTTTTAATACATCTGTATGGCAGCCATGGGGTGTAATTGCAGCATGGGCTAGAGCAGGGATCGGCAACCTTTGGCACACGGTCCACCAGGGTAAGCTCCCTGGTGGGTCAGGCCAGTTTGTTTACCTGCTGCGTCAGCAGGTTCGGCCGATCACGGCTCCCACTGAACGCGGTTCGCTGCTCCAGGCCAATGGGGGCTGCAGGAAGCAGCGCGGGCCAAGGGATGTGCTGGCCGCCGCTTCCTGCAGCCCCCATTGGCCTGGAGCGGCTTACCCTGGCGGACCGTGTGCCAAAGGTTGCTGATCCCTGGGCTAGAGTCACAAAAGAACATAGGCGCTTTCATCCCAAAATCAGGCCCCAGCGGGATACTTGCAGTCCCCGGGCAGATGCTGCCAAGCCCTGTAGGTGTCTAACCTCGCTCAGCACCTAACCTTTGGCAGTAAAAGTTCCGTAGGCACCTATGTGTCAGCCTGTGGGCAAGTGCACTGCAGCTTTGCCCTAGGCATCTGAACACCTGAGCCCCAGAACAATGCACAAACTGGGGGAAGAAAGGTGTTTGAACACCTCACTCTCCTGTGGGGCCTGGTCCAGTAGGCGGGCTCAGGGCTTGTCTACCAGATTCGGGTCCTATAGATAAACTTGCACAAAACAGCTGGGGTGGAGGAGGAGGAGCTCCCTCATCACTTTTAGCCCCAGGATTAGGGTACTCACCTGGGATGTGGGAGACTCTTGGTTCAAGTCCCCTCTCTTCCTGGGGTGGAGAAGGCATTTGAACAGGAATCTGCTACTTCTCAGGTCCCTGCCCCCTAGCCACTGGGCTATAGAATATTCTGATGGGAGGGGCTCCCTCAGTTTCTCCTGTTGAAGCTTTTCCACTGTGAATAAATTATGAAAGAATCATTGGGCTAAAAGGTCATTGTCATCCTCCTCCATCCCACGGCTCTTCCAAAAATGGCACAAGTGCCTAATGCCAAGAGAGCGTTTGCAACTAAGAATCTCAAGTAGAGGGAGGTGCCTCCCTGCAGCCCAGACTTTGGTGCCTATCTCCAGAAGGGGGCAGGTCTTAGGACCCATCTCTCTCCTTGGCATCTCCCATTGGTTAGCGTAGGTGCATGCTGGCTTTTGTGACTCCCATTCTGGGGTGCCCATCTCTCCCTAGGTATAGGGAGCCTAGGCACTGAACTCAGGCTTTGTGAATCCCAGTGATTTTTCCATGTACCTAAAAGATAGGGGTGGAGAGGCTCAGTACTGCAACCCCTAAGTGTCTTTGTGAATCTGTCCCCATGTGTGGATATACACAAGCTAACTGTAATCTAACTAGCGTGGGTTCTGGATCAGTGAACCTGCAGCAATGCACACTTGGATGTGGGGTATACAAGCCTGCCTAGAACCCTGGGTAATTATTCCCAGGGCTTGTCCATGCTGAAGTTAGGGTTGCCAAATCTATCAGAATTGGCCTGGAGTCTCCTGGAATCAGCATTGGTTTCCCGGTGACTACTGAAAGCAATCCAGGAGATTTTAATAGGATATTTTAAGAAAATGACATTTTGTCATGTTGGGGGGGAGGGGCGCGGTAATCTCCTGGAATAGCTTCAGTCAGAGTTGGCAACCCTAGCTGAACTGTATGTGCTGCTGCAGCTTCAGTGCTCTGGTACTGCTCTAACTAGCTCAGGTATGTGCAGTCACACCTCATGATTTCAGTATAGACATACAAGCTGTTTGTCTAGTGCAAAACAGTAGTGTATCCTTCCTCCCTGCAATCGAGCAATGTTCTTTATTACCAGGAAGAAAATAGGTAGCAGATGAAAGCATCAGTTCAGACAGTCTGAGACCAAAATGTTAGTTACTTTGAAATATGAACAGTTTGATTCTCTAGTCCTGCAAAAGGAGATTCATCCACATGTATCCATGTGAGTACTATTGGAGTAAACAGAACAGTGTATGGATCTGTGTAGGCCCTTGTCTTGAGAGGATTAAGGCCTGGATTGTCTCAGATGTAGATTAATATAATACAGTTTGGGAATAGAGCTGGCCAAAAAACTTTCATTGAAACCATGTTTGCCACTTTCAGTGATGTTTCAAATAAACTGAAATTTTGCATGCAATCGTATTAATTCCAATGGAATTTTATTTAAAGAAAAATTGGAAAAAAGTTTTGAAATCCTATTTGGACATTTTTAGATTGGAAAGATTCAGTTTTTCATTTTGACACACATTTTTGTTTTGAAATTTATTTTACATTAATTTAAAAAAATTAAAATGGTCAAAATTACATTCAGAATATTGTTTTATTTAAATAAATGTTCTGATTGACCTGAATGATTTTTTTTTCTAGAATTTTATTTCATTTAAAAAAAAAGTTGGCTATTTGTCCCAATTTGTGTGTGTATCTATCTCTATATCAAAATTTTTCATGGGTCAGATTTCAGAGGACCAAAAAAACAAACAAAAAAAAGGATTTTCTATCAGCTCTGCTTCAGAATACTTGCTCTTCAAATAGATTTTTCACTGGATGAGGCCTTAATATTGAAGTTAATTGGGGCCTTCTCATTGACTTCACTAGACATTGGATCAGGCCCTTGGGTGGAGTGTTTTGACTATTTTTTTTTCCATTTGTTTCTCTCCACCCAATTTACGTGATAACATGTGAAAACATAGGAGAGTTCTGTTAGTAGATTTGCTAGTCTATTCATATTTAGTTGTTCTGAGAGATGATTTAGCATTGGTCTCTTTATCTAGAAGTAAGGTATTTGTTACTTGGACTACAGAATGGTTAAAAGACATTTGTGGCAGTCTCCAAACTGAAAGACTCTTTTAAGCCAAAATGGTAGTGTTTAGGCCACCATTAGCCACCACTGTCACAGTTAGAATGGTGCCCATTTGCTTGCATTTCGGTTTGTGCAGAGTTGCTAACAAATCTCCTTTTTCAAGGGGCGGTTCCTCAAATATGCTGAGTCTGGGGGCTGCCAGACCCTCAACTATCATTAGTACTGTGAATGTTAGGTTATCTATGTTCTTTTCTCCAGCTACTTAGCTGCAGAATTCTGAGTAGGCAGCAATACTAATTTACCAAGTGCTCAGAACAGCTCTCCTATCCTTTTCTCCCAGCTTAGAATGTGAAAAGAGACATTTGCCAGGGGAAAGCAATAAAATATGAGCAAATGTTATTTATGCTCCTAAGTGTCTCTTCTTCACTCTGCATACCATTTTCTTGGTTTATCGTGTGTGTTTTCTTCATTTCTGTAATTCTCCCTCTTTAGAAAGCAGCATCTGCTTTCATCAGAATCTGTCTCTTTTCCATTAAGCCATGTTTGCTGTTGTTGAATTGTCTTTCTCTCCCCATGTCATATTATTTTCCCTGTGTTCCCCTTAATTTGCTCTTTGCCCCGTCCTTCCTGCATTCTCATCTCAAGTCTAGACCATGCACTATTGAAATCCACAAACTGCAACAAGAGTCTGAGCAGCCGGCCTGGAAGCTCTTGATTGTTGCTACCAAGAGAGCCAGCACTACTGGGAAAGTAGTGTGGATGTCCCAAGATCCATGGAATTTTTTCACCGTGATCCTGAGATCCAGGGTTTAATGGTGAGAAGCCCTTGTGGCCAGAGTTTCCTGGTCATGGGTCTTGTGTGGGTTCCCATGAAAGGGCTGATTTTTGCCCTCCATCCCTCTGCCCCTTTTTTCTCCCTTACATGTATGCTTCTGTGTGCTACAGAGAGAGAGATGTGAATGTGTATGCATGTAATATATATATTTATATAACACTGTCCCATCATCCATTTTAATAACTTGTTCTCTTGTCTTTCATAAGTGGTCTGTTTTTTAATGTTTTCTTGATCGGGCATGGTTGGTCTCAAGAAATAATTGGCTGCCTTCTTTGACGTGTAGTAGGCGTTGCTGCACGCTGTGCTTTGTACTATGCATTGTGTGTGTAGACATAATGTTCCCGCCCCCCCCCCAAGATGGCCAACTGCTAGCAGGGCCATAGTTTGGCCCCACATCTACAAGTCACTGTGTATGTTGTATCTGTTTTGATGTCTTTTGTCATGGTTGGTTAGGGTTTCCCTGGTCTCTTTATCTTTGTAGAACTCAACAACACAATAGACGCACATTTTTGAGACTGAACATTTTTAGAACCAAATATTTATTCATCAGTAAATTTCTGTGTATAGTAAATGGATATGAATGTCTTAGTGCTTTGAAAAAGATAATTAAGGCTTTAATTTGCAAATATAGTATCCGATAGGGAACCCAAACTTCGATGCATAATTGTGTTAATGGGCCTTGAGGTGTGGCTTTTGTTTTTGTGTTCTCAATTAGTAAGTAGGTGTTTAATATCTTTAAACCTCTCATTTAGGCACACAATACTCCCATGTGGAAATGTTAGTAAATCACACTTGAATCTTGCATTTATTGTTTGATGTGCAGATCATTAGTGGAAAATGGAAGCAAGCAAAATGGATCATCTTTAAAAATTCTTCTAAAAAAAGAACGAAAGTGTATGTGTAAGTGCAATTGTGCACCAGAACAGGCAAGCAATTCTGAGCTTTTTGGGGTACAACTCTGGCACATATATTTGAAATTATAACTCTGCCAGTGATGAGGTGGTTGTTTAGTTTGTATATTTTTTTAATTAGTGACATCTGCTAATTTTGATATAACTGCATGGTTAGTGATTTTGCTTTTTAGCAAAGCTACTGAAAGCTCATAGCAAAACCACTCGTGAATAATTTAACAGCATCCATTCTTGGTGTCTCTTCCCATTGTGCAGAGTTGACTTTAATTTTTTTTAAAGTTTTGTGCATATCCTAATTATAATATGTCAAATACTGTGAAATGGCAACATTCAGCTAAATTATCTGATTTTTCAATTTTTTGAAAATAGCCCTCTTTGTTTATTTTAAATCTTTATTATCAAGAGCCAGCGTATGGGGGTGTAGGAAAAAATGATTTTGAGTTAATTCATCCTTTGCCCCTCCAGTATCTAACTGGAATTTCATGTATAAGTAGAATATAAGAGTTGTGTTAAATTACATTGTTACATTACTGTCTTCACCAGCAACTCTGATCCTGTATCTTTTTAAAAACCCCAAACACCTAATTCCTAATTAATTACTACAGTGTCATCAAATGTATTCATTAACGCTAGTTTTAGACCTGTTATGAACAGTCATGAAAGGAAGGTTAAGGCCCAAGACTGAGAGTCAAGAGATCTGTGTTCTTTTCCCAGCTGTACGATAGGCTGTGACCTAGGGCAGAAGCACTGAAGTCAATTGCCCATTCGTTTTCCATGTGTAAAATGGCAGTAATATTTGCCTCCCTTGCAGGAGTGCTGGGAGTGCTTTCAGATAGGTGGACGGAAGGAGCTACAGAAATGCAAAAATTGTAACAGAGTATTGGATTGCCTTTTTGGTAATCATCTTCTCCCTATTGTTGACGGCTTATTTAAAGCACAGTAATTGTAGGGATGAAACTTTATAGGTATAATTTGATAGCTGTATGTGGGTTGGGGGTTGTTTTAAGACCTAGCAAACACCACTACTAGCAGGTAATCTGAGAAGAGATTATAAACGGAGTTTGTTTGCCTTACACTACATTTTAGGTAGTGGAAGTACTTCAGTATTCATTTTCTTATTTACCTTTTAAAAAAAGCCTACTGACCCCATCCTTTCTGCCTCTAACAATGGTCAGGATAACATGTAATTTTCAGGAGTTTCAACAGAGCTGAAAATCTGCCTAGGTCCACACAGGTTGTATCCCACTATTTCATTTGGATTTCAGTGAGCACCTTTGGCAGCTGGGAGCTGTAAGAAAAGGGATTAGCAAGTGTTTGTCTGACACACACTGATCCCAGCACCTGCTGATTGGATTGAAATAATCCTTTTACACGTTACAAAACTCTATTATCAGAGCATTAAGAGTGAGGGAGGTAGTGATATCCACTGCATCAAGGGTACATTAATTTAGGTAAATAGAACACAGGTTGCCATTTAACTTCCTTGTGAATAAACATTTATTCCAAAAGTTGTATTGTGTAGTTTAGTTTGGCAGATTCTGTAATGTGCTGTTCAGTACAAAGATGAGATTTCCCTAGAGATCCTAAGGGTGATCTTTAAAATTATATTATATAACATGCTATAGCAATATTGTGCTCTCTGAGTACAGTTCCACTGCACACTCAGTCATTTACAAAAATCTTTGCATTTATAAATATAAAATCTAAAGTACAAGGTGCCAATTTTTATTTTTTAGTGTTACCACAATAGAAATCAGCATTTATTTACTAATCATGTAATCTTGTTAAAACAGTCTATCAAAATTCTTCCACCTAAGGTGAGTAGTTGCCTGAGAGAATTATTTCTTTGCTTTTGTTTTATTTTTGTAATCCCCATCCATCATATTAAGGGTGTCCTGTGCCTGCGCTGGTAAATTTTCTCGATAGTTTTGCCAGGCCAAGTTAACAGGCATACGTATTACTTCAAAAACTGCCCTTTTTCTTCCAATTATGATCAGATATTGAGAAGCCTGAGGAAAAATTAAACTAAAGCACAGTATTGTGCTCATATTTTTTAAATGTTGAAGAGAAAAATATCTCACTTAGCGTAGTTTGTGAAGATTCACACAGATGATGTACAACCCCCTCCCCTTTTTTTCCTATTGTTAGGGCCCTACCAAATTCATGGCCATGAAAAATATGTCACGGACCGTGAAATCTGGTCTTTTGTGTACTTTTACCTTGTACTATACAGATTTCACGGGGGAGACCAGCGTTTCTCAAACTGGGGTCCTGACTCAAAAGAGGATTGTGTAGGGGGTGTCACAAGGTTATCTAAGAAGGGTTGCAGTATTGCCATCCTTACTTCTGTGCTGCCTTCAGAGCTGAGTGGCTGGAGAGTGGTGGCTGCTAGCCAGGCACCCAGTTGTGAAGGCAGCACCCCACTGGCAGCAGTGCAGAAGTAAGGGTGGCAATAACGTACCATGCCACCCTTATTTCTGCACTGCTGCCTTCAGAGTTGGGTCAGGACCTCTGTAGTTAGGAGGCCATGAAATTTACTATTTTAAAAATCCTATGACCATGAAATTGACCCAAATGGACTCTGAATTTGGTAGGGCCCTATGTATTGTACATAGATTTTCATTTGTGACCACAATGGAAACACAGTTTAAACTATCAGATCTTCTGGAGAATGGTCAAGAGATCTGATAAGGCAGGGATGCTGTCAGTTGCCTTGCGTGTGTGTGTGCTTTCAGTATGCTGTCTAGCTGTTTCAGCAAACCTCGTAATACTACTCAGTGCTCTTAAGTGCTGAAGGATGGAATGTCGTTACCTCAGTAACACTGTTTAGGCTGCTCAGAGCTTCTGTCCTTGGAGAAGATAGGGTAGCCCGCTCATTCTGCAGACTTCAGTGTTACTCATAAAGAAAGACCACAGGCACGGTTCAGTGACACAGGCATTCGGCCAGGTTTATTGCTGGCAAGACACAGTCCTAGCACCCTGAATCCATGGTTATAGGTATGCTAACACGAGTGCCCTGTGGCAAGGAACAGCTCAGTCAGTGGTGGGACTTTCCGCTGCCCCCTCGGCCGAACAAAGAATTAAGGCAAAGTACCCCGACATACATAGGCTGAGACAAACAACTCACATACACAATTTACACACCACCTTACGTATTTCATGACATCCTTTTTCATTGTTTTGTCAAGCCATCTTATCTTGTACTAGATTGGGATGTATCTGTACTAGCTGAAATACATGTATGTAAATATCTGGTGCCTAATGCACTACATAAGAACGGCCATACTGGGTTATACCAAAGGTCCATCTAGCCCAGTATCCTGTGTGCTGACAGTGGCAAATGCCAGGTGCCCCAGAGGGAACGAACAGAACAGTTAATCATCAAGTGATCCATGCCCTGTTGCTCATTCCCAGCTTCTGGCAAACAGAGGCTAGGGACACCATCCTGGTCCAGCCTGGCTAATAGCCATTGAGGGACCTATCCTCCATGAACTTATCTAGTTCTTTTTTGAACTCAGTTATACTTTTGGCCTTCACAACCTCCTCTGGCAAAGAGTTCCACAGGTTGACTGTGTGTTGTATGAACAAATACTTCCTTTTGTTTGTTTTAAACCTGCTGCCTATTAATTTCATTTGACCCTTAGTTCTAGCAACAACTTTGCCAAGTGTACGTACTGGACAGTGAACTTGTAAGCATCTGCTTTAACACATGGCTTGGCTTTGTTTTACAGCGTTTGGTTCAGGCCTCAGGTCTTGCACCAGGCCCAGTGCGCCAGGCGCTCGCTTGCTCTCTCTCCCTTTAGTAGAAGGGAAAGAGGGAGGGGTTTAGATGGTTGTGTGAAATGGATAGGTAATGTAATGTATGGGTGAAATTCTGGCTCCATTGAAATTAAATAGGAGTTTTACCATTAACATCAATGGAGCTAGGATTTCCCCCCATTTGTTGCAAAGCACATGAGGTTTTGTGACTGTTAATTTACTGAATTTGTTTCTAAAGGTGAGCTCACCAGTGAGACACAGGTGATGAGCTACGGGGTCTCTATTGTTATTTTAATAGATTTTTTTTTTTGTAGCCCTATTCAGAGGGCACATAAGGCCCAATAAATTCCCCCTGCTTTCCCACCTAAACTGAAAAATGGGAATCAGTATCACATAGCCTATAATGTCTGCAGCTTGGCTTTCTAGCAGAAGTGTGCAGGCGCTAATATGCAAATGTGGCAAACCCTACAGACTCCAAGTTATTGTAATTTTGTAGGATCTGAGCAGCATGAATATCTTTAATGCTGAATTAGTGATTATTATTTTGATGGGGAAGGGAGGGCTTTCACAATATATCAGTATAGAAAGAAATGTTAGATGAGCCTGGGGAATAGTTAAAATGACTTAAAATATTTTTTAAAGTCTTGTGTTCACTGAGAAATGTGGAACAGAAATTCGCATAGTTAGGCCCCAGTCCTGCAATCTGATGTGCATGAGCAGACCCATGTGCCCATAGGGAGACCCATGGCTTCAACAGAGGTCCATGGATGGTGCTTGCTTCTGCTCAAATCCCAGTAAAGTCATTTGGGCTTCATATGGACACATGGGTCTCTCAGCAACAATCAGAGCTTTAGTAAGCAAGGAAGCTCCTTTAAAAACGAGACTCTTATAATTATTAAAATTATGGTCTGAATACTATGCATACTGAGGTTTTAAGGAAATTAGTACAGGATTTATTGTACCATGGACAACAGTGGAGGCACCAAAATATTCAGAGAAAAGAAAACGTTGTTTCTCTCAGGAGGAGAGAAGTGATTGCTATTGCCATTCTTTACGTCCAGACTCTATCACTAGAAAATAAGGGAACAAACATTAAAAGCAGAAATCGCTAAGTAGAGGAGAGTTTCAGAGAGACAAAAGGGAGTTAAATGTTTGGTTCCCACTGATTTCTTGAGTCGGGGGGGGGGTGTAAGTGGGGGAAATTAGGTGCCTAGTTGTTCTTTCTGTGGGTTTGAAAATCTCCCAGCATTTCTCCGAGAGAGAAACTGCACCATAAGTCAGAATCTGCCTAGGTTTAATAAAGAATAAATCTTGCCTGAACAAACTTGATTGCTTTTTTTAAAATAGAATAAATCAGTAGGTGGAATGAAAATGGTAGACGTAATAGATTTAGATTTTAATAAAGCATTGAAACTGTCTCATGAAATGTTAATTGAAAGCTTAATTTGAATGATTTTAGGGGACTGTCATGGATTGAAACGCTAACGGGTGGTACACACAGAGTAATGATAAACAGCAATAGATAGAGGTGGAATCTAGCAAAGTACCACCGGGATTGGTGTTCGGTGCCGTTTTATTTAACATCTTAATTTACGATCTGGAAGTGGGAGGGATTGGCTTTTTAGTGACATTTGCAAGTGGGACTAAATTAGGAGGTGTTGCGAACGCCGACGAGGATGGGGCAATAGTACCAAAGCACGTAGCTGGACTGAAAACCTAGACATCAGATAAAATGAAATTCATCCTAAATACAGGGTGAGTTGTGACCAGTGGGGGCCTATGATCTGCATGGCTCCACAGGCTCACAAACCAGCATAAGGATGAAGCAGGAATACATGTAAGGGAAAGTGATCGTAAAGGACATATACTCAGTGAGAGAGAGAAGGCTGAAAGAAATAGAAGGGCTACACTGGATAGCAAATTAGATATAAGTTTGTAAGTAAGCAAGACCAGCCCAGTGGTGGGCTGCATATGCAAAAGCAATAAATTAATAGTCCCTGCTAATAGGGTCTTTACCTCACCAGGAATGTTGTGTTCAATTCAGGGTACCACATTTCCCAAATACTAGTTACGAACTAGAAAGAGGTCAGAAGTGAACCAAAAAAAAAAAATCACAGAACTGGAGAGATCAATATATAATGTAAAGGTTAAATTGGATGCCCCACCTGGCTGAGTGGTAGCTAACTATGGGGCTAGATAAGTCGTCACACACTCAAAGGATGTGAATTCCAAGAAGGAGGAGAATTCTTTGGGGTTCAGTCCAACAGTTGCTCCTTGCATAGTACCAGCTTGCTGCATTGGACCTTTTGGTAGTAGAAAGAGATCCAACTAGTACATGTGGAATGGAACTAGGAAAAAGACGATTTAGGTGGAAAGTCGGAGATAATTTCCTGATAGTGAACTGTTTTAAGCTATCAGATGTTGGATGTTTAAAACTAGGCTTGGCAAACTTAGCAACTGAAGTACAGGGAACAATCCTGCATTTGAAGGAACAGGCACTGGATGGTCGGCTAGGCCAGGGGTTCCCAAATCTTTTGCCACCACAACCCCATTTTAATCATTTCCTGCCAGGACCCCAGACAGCATGGGAGATTCTATTTTGCTCTATGAAATGGTGTCTTCCGCATAGTGTGACCTCTTACATACAGTGCATGCGAGGTCATATTGTGCAGGGGATGTCATTTTGTAGAGTGAAATGGCATCCTCTGTGAATCGGGACCTTGTACACACCATACATGTAAGGTCACGCTGTGTGGACCAAAATGGCATTGTCCGCACAAGTAGGGATCTCCGCGACTCTATCTGCTGATGGCATGACCATTTGGGGTTGTGACCCCAAGTCTGGGAACTGCTAGGTTAGGTCTTTTACATCTCTGACTTCTGTAATTCTGGGAGCTGCAGGCAGGAGGAAAGAATTCTACCCTGACACCGCTATGGAGTAAATAGTAAAGCAGAAAAATGATGAAAAAAGCATATGACGTGAAAGTAAAACAAAGTTACTCCTTAAAGAGGGGGAAAATATTGGTTTAAGAAGCAGCAAAGGGATATATGAAGAAAAATAGACCAAGAGACTGGATGGAAAGAAGCTGTGGGATGGGATGTACAGTGCCAGCACAATATACAAAACAAGGCTTGGAACCACAGGGTAATAACAAAAGGGAAAATTCCTATTTTAAAAAAAAATGTATCTCAGGGTCAAATTGGAAAGAACTAGAGGAAACAGCAGGAAATGAGCTGCTTCAGTGTTTAATGTGACATTTCAGGTGCAATATAATGTACAGAGCCAATTCTCTTGTATCTAAATTCCCATTTAGGAGATAAATGACAGCATCCCCAAAACACCAAGCCCTTATGATTGGCATGGAGAGGGTCCCATCTGCATTTCTCCCTAAACTTTCTGTGTGGAAACAGGATCAGTCACTTTCATGCCAGCGTGTTCTCCCTCTTCCCTTGGGCACTGCAGAAAGTGCTGTGTGGTTCCGATGTAGGGAGGAGGAGCCAGGAAGTGGGCAGGCTTCTGGGGGCTGAGGTGGCAGTGCACATCTAAGTTACACCTGACGTGGTTTTTCAGGAAATGTAATGCGGTAAGAGGCCATATGACATTTCTGCCTTAGCCCAGCCCATGTCGGGGCTCTCCTGCCTTTTAGTGGAGCTCTTGGGATGAGGGATGCCGTCCAAGGAGCAGCACCAGAGCAGCTGCTGAGCTCTGTATGGCTCTTGGCACCCTGCAGATCTTGGGGAGTCCATGGAGTTTGTGATGTAGTGCTGCACTTTTTCTTGGAAGAGAGGTGTTAAACCCAGTGCCTGACAAGGATGCAGGGCTCTGAGTTCCCTGCTTCCTATCAAGGGAGGTATTGCGATGGGGAGGGGGTTCGTACAATCTACGCCACTCTAAAGCTCTCGCATGTCAAATCCGTATTTTGATTTCCTTGCACTGTCTTTGTAAAAAGCAACTTGGACTTTGAGGGCAATGGATTTCACCTCATCAGGAGTAAGGTGTGGATTTATGTGGTCACAGATCCCCAAGGATTAAGATAATATTCAATCCACCCTTCACAGCTGACATTTGAGATTAGATTAAACCTGCCAAGGTCCATCATATTAAAGTTGCTGATCTTTTACTGGAAGAGGCATCCTTGTTCATGATGGAATGCATCAAAGGAGTGTTTTTCTAAGCAATTATCAATACAGGAAGTATTTTGCCAAAAATAACTGCCTTTTGTAACTGCTGAACAGCCACGACAAAATAGGTGCTTTGAAAGCAGACAGTGGTCATACTACACGTAGACAGACAGTGTATTTGGAGATACATCGGTACTATTAGGATTTCAGTTTGAGGTTTGTCAATCTTAATTTATCCACAAAACACTTACCACAAATGCAAAGCCTTAAATAAAAACAGACAAGTGGTGTGTATCAAATTTAACTGCTATTCTATTATAAGAATCAAGTTAATCAAATACAAACCAGGCAGGAAGTCCTTACCAAGCCCCAACCATATCTTTAGGTGTTGGCTACTTGCCCATTTTCAGGAACTTGTGATCTGTCTTAGTATGGGCCACAAGACAACCACCAAGTGTGCTAGTTCTCTGTCCTTCCCTAAGGACAGCTTTCTTATACCCTGGCAGAATCCTAATGGAGTACACTGAGACTTTTTGAAATGGCATGTCCTTGCTGATTGCAAAATAGGCTATTAATTGATTTAAGAACACGTGGCACCCACCATGGGCACTGGGTGCGTCACTTGAATCCACCTTCTTCCCTGGATCATGCTCAGTGGCAAGAACAGCTCATCTGGACGTAGACAGGAAAGTGTAAGCTTCGCTACAAATGAATGCGCAGCATCACTGGGCCCCTCTCTGCTTGAGGAAAGTGAAAACCTCATGAAGCTTAAATGCCCAAGGAGACTTGAATCTGGGCTTCCACCCAACACTGTAGACAACAGCAGTGCACTCAGGATTGCAGGCTCACTGCTGAGAACGGATCTAGAAGTGGGCACCTTGGTGAGATCAGCCACTGCCTGTGTACATAGGGCTTTGAGTAACATTAAAATAATTGTGACAACCTCTCTTTCTCTTGTGTGCTACTCTGGAACTGTGAAACAGTGTGTGTGTTTGATATGCAGTTAATGAACTTCCATTGTGCCAGGCAAGCATTGCAGAATGTCTCATGAAAATATCCTAATTAGTGAGTGGATTTGAGTAGACAGAAATATCAGAAGCACACCAGTGAGTGTAGCATACTCCTAGGAATTCCCAAGAGGATGTTTCCGAATATCCTGTCTAGGTTCCTGTCTAGCCAAATGCAGTGGGGAATGGGGTTTGCTTTAAGGGACCATAAATTAAAGTATGTAGCTTAATTATGACAGAGTTTCTTGATTTCTGAGTGGTTTGAAGCTGTTCCTTTTTTTTTTCTTTTTCTTTTAAAATGCATTTTAATGCATTTGCTTGCACAATTGTTTTTAACTAGTAGGTCACCCTGTACAGCGAGACCCCCTCACATCTGGCTATAGCCCTTCAAACATCTCATAATTCTTGGTGCTCTATACTGAAAATGGTTTGTGTTGCTCTGATCAGTTTGAACAAAGTTAAGTGTTGATTTTGATTTGAGAGACAGCTGTCTTTTTGTTAGAGGCAAGGTTTTGAGTGCATTTTCTCTTTATTTGTATTTTCACTTAAGGTTTACAGGCAAGTGTTGGAAAAATTTAAGATTTGTCTAGAATAGGAAGTTATTCCTTTAAAAATTAAAAAAAAAAAGCAAAAGCTGTTTTAAAATTCACACACACCCGAAAAACCAAGAACCTTAACTGTTCTATACTCAGCTATTTACAGAGAATGTAAACAATGAAAGGAAAATGATATCTTTGAGGTGACAAATAGAAGCAACTGGAAACGCCCTGGGTAGGATGGTGGTGGAAACTATTTATTGCCTAAGCCCTCATTTTAGGAATCTGATCAAAGAGACCCTGTATTGTCAGACCCTTATACCTGTACAGAGTCCCACTGATGCTATTGGGACTTTTACACAGGTGTAGGGTCTCCGCCCCCCCCCCCCATCAGATTGCAGGACCGTGGTTTAAAATTTGAAGATACTATTGGTTGTCCTCAGAAATTGTCATTGTCGTCTGCTCTTTGACCATCTCATAATAAACAGCTCTCCAATTAGGGTGACCAGACAGCAAGTGTGAAAAATCAGGACAGGGGGTGGAGGGTAATAGGCACCTATATAAGACAAAGCCCCAAATATCAGGACTGTCTCTATAAAATTGGGACATCTGGTCACCCTATCTCCAATACCAAAAATCTTGATTCTCTTGTACAGTACCACTCTTCCACTAATTTTCTTTTTCCATATGTGCCAACTTTCCTTTAAGAGGGATAATATTTGCATAGCAACATAAATGCCATTTTCCTCACCCTGTCTCAGGCACATTAGCCACAACAGGTATAGGTATCTTGTGTTTCTAAGCCACTGCTATTTCTCTCCAAAATCTCTTTTAGTCTAATATGTTTCAGTGACATTTAAGGTACACCTGAATCTTTTCTTTTTCCTACAAATGTCCTTATTTATTTGCTTTTCAGTATTGGTGGGTTGATTTCCACCACTGGGGGGACACACGTGTTTTGCAGAAAACAAAGCTGTGTGTCAGACACCATTTCTTTACAGATAAACATAGTTTGATTTGCAAGAGAGAATAGTATCCTGCTTTGCTTGTTCTATAGGAAACATGATGAGATGGTAATGTTAGCAAAGCTTGCATTTGGCAGAAGACAGTTTTAAAGCCTATGATATCTTTCTGCAAAACCTGCAGGAAGGGCATGATAGCCTCTCTTCCTTGAAATACGTTTTGAAGTGAGCATGTGGCGTAGTTTGGATTGTCTTCATAAAATATTTTTGAGGAACGAAAACTCTATTTGAATGCTTTTTGGGAAATTTTTCCTGGCAATTATTTGTAGGCAAGTGTCACAGTGGAATTAACTATGTTAGTAGGCGCTTGGAAAAGCAAACAATAAAAAATGGTCTGCCTTGACTGCAAACAAAGGGCTTGAAGGAACAATGATCTTGAAGTATATGATTCAAAATGAGGCATTCTGGATTCTTTTTATGACTCCGCCCCAAACTTCCTTCATGACCTTTAGCGTGTCATTTAACCTCTTCAAACCTCAGTTTGTCCCTCAGCTTCCCCAAGTATTTTATTGCTTATTACGATTGAAGAGGAGATACAGGAGAATGAAGATGTAGACATGTAATTGGATTTAAGTAGCAGGTCATAATTTTGTTAACTTTACTATTAAAGGAAGGGACTGATCTCCCCTACGCTCAAAATTACAAGGTATTAATTGGACCTAGTGCGGACTTAAAGGAATTGTTGGCCACCTTTTGCCAAACTCCTACTACCAAATTCATGAGTCAAACCCTTATCTCTCTCCCCATGAGGTGGAATGAGAGTGCAGACAGGGAATAACTAATTCTGCAAAAACTTAAGACCTTCCCATACCTTACAGGCTAATGGAGAACAGGGTCCACCAATCAGGGTACAGTGATTGGACTTACCCTGGAGCTGGCCTCTCAAAGCCTTCTGTGTGCACTGGATGCCAACAATTTGCAACACTATTTATTCACATTTATTATCACAATCTCCTTTAGAATGGTACTGTCCCTTATCCAGATCCCTTTTGGGGTCAGGAAGAAATCTTCCCTCAGGGTGTGACTAGCAATATATCCAGTGGTGGCTGCGTTCCCCTTCTCCGCCCCCCCCTCCCCCCCGGCGCCTTCTCACAGCATCTTGGAGGCCTATGGATGATGCAAGGAATAAAAGAGCATGGGCATCTCGCCAGTCTAGTGCAGAGGGGGAGAGAGAAAATTCCAGTCTGTAAAAGATCATCTGGCCAGACCCTCAGCAAGCTTGGAAACCCAGCTCTGACAGCTACACCTCCTAGCGGGCATGGCCTGTGAGGAAGCTTTCAGCAGCAAGAAGTCTGCTGAGTGCCTGGAAGTGCACAAAGGGAGGAGAGAGGGCTTGCTGGAGCCAGTCTGCTTCCTCACCTCCTCTCAACTGGTCAGCGAGTGGGCATGGGAGGCAGAGCGTGTGGAAGGCATCAGGCAAGAGTCTGGGTGTCAGAGGGGATGCCCTCTCTCCCACTCCCCCAGACTCAGCTCTCCCCAGACAATCCAATCAGCCTCCTCTTCCCATCTATACCTCACCAAGGCAGGAAGAGGCATTTTATGATGTAGTATCACAAAAATGTTGTTTGGCCAACAATTTTATACTCTTCTTAACAGCTATGTTTGTAAATGCTGCAAGTTCATTACACCTTGTGAGTACACCAGCACTTTATAGGGTAAGGCATGGACCCTGCCTGGAAGAGCACACAATCTTACGTGGGATCGTCATATGTTAAATAATTGTTTGAATAATGGACATAAGCTTCTCTTCCATACCTTGGTCTAGAGTGACCAGATGTCCTGATTTTGGGGTCTTTTTCTTATATAGGCTCCTATTACCCCACCACCACCACCTGTCCTGATTTTTCACATTTGCAGTCCGGTCACCCTACCTTGATCTGAGGTGAAAAGGGACCTTTGCACTTTTCTAGGTATTGAAGAGGAAATAGCTTGTGTGTGTGGTTCCATGGCTGGGGCTGGAGGGGTGTCTAAAAGCATTTCACCTGAGCAAAGCTAAAGCACTTATTCATATTTTTGTGTCACAGTTGAGTTTAAAAAAATATAAATCAGTGATTTAACAGTAATACCTTTTGTGTATCATCACCTCTATTCAAACATGGTTCAGAATTCCTGTCATTTTCACTTGTATGTATATTCTCAACACTTCTTCCCTGCCCCTACAGATAAGCCAAACTGAAGCATCTTATCTGCACTCTCCATTTCTCCCCTATTCAGTCTTTGAGAGTTTGGAAAATTGGAGCAGGATCTGAACCACCCCTGGTTTCCGGCTTTGTAAGCACCACCTTACGTTTGGTCCAGTTTTACTTTTAACCCCAAATACAGTATATAAATTCTTTTAGCGCAGGCCTGTATTTGGATAGTACATTGCTAACCCATATATAAAACGGTGCCTGATGGTATGTTCTTTTCATTTCAGTCCTATATGGAAGACCATCTGAAGAATAAAAATCGTCTGGAGAAAGAGTGGGAGGCCCTTTGTGCTTATCAAGCTGAACCCAATGCTACGACCGTTGCCCAGAAGGAGGAGAATGTCCAAAAGAATCGCTCTCAAAGTGTCGTAACATGTATGTACCCTTGAAATTGGAGTGAATATGTATATTAATTCCTTGATGTTCTCCTTACCACCTTTTGGTAAAGCATTATCAGAGCTATATGTGAAGGGCAAAGCATTATGCAAAACAGCATTTGTTTCTATCTAAAAGAAAACCACAGCTTTCAATATTTGCTTGATATGCAGCCTGTTTGTCCTGCCAGACTTTTGACTTGTCTCCTTATGTTTTACTTGCAAAATGTATAGCTATATCACAGGACGTTTCAGAAGAGTGACAGCAAGTGCTGTACCATATGAATCAACACCCAGCATACTTTTCAAACATTGTCATGCAGTTTCTGTGCAAGATCAGCAGTTATGGTTATTCAGTACAAATAAGCTTGGCTTGGCTTTAGATGAGCTGGTATCATGTTAATTCAAAGCAGTAATACCAGCACTTTGTAATGAGAGCCAGAGTAATCTGTTCATCAGATACTCAGCTGTAGTGAGTGAGCCCCTATAGGCTTAATTGGAAAAGCTTAGGAACTGGCTGCTGTTCTCTGTTTAGGCTTAGGATGGAAAACAAGGCTGAAAGTGGCCAATATTTGTATTCCTAGAATCCGGAGGGGGGGGATATGTAAAAGGCTGTCTTTGTGAGTATAAATACAAGCAGGATACCTACTGTATGTATTTTCTACTAGATTACACCATTGGCTGTCACTAACATTATTTGCTGAATGTTGAGCCCCCAAAAACAGAGAGAAATTGACCACAATTTTTATTAAATAACCAGTGGAACAAAACCTAAACTAAGAACAGTCAGGACCCAATGGCAGCTTTATTTCAAAGAGTGCCTGCAATCCAGCTGTGTGGTTTGGCAGATGATATTAACCATTTACATTTTTAAAGTGCTCTGCAAACATTAATTTTCCCTATGACAGCTGCAAGTGTACATTGTACAGTTGGGAAAATGGAGACAGGTAACACATTGAGTCAGAGCCAGGATTAGAGCTGAAGGGTTGCCAGTGCCACATTACTACTTAGCTTAGCTCTTCAGTGCATGGCAGCTTGGGAAGCCCTTTAATTCTGCTTGGTTATGATCAAGGTCCCTTCCCAACACTATCTTTCCTAAGAGTACATAAACCAGAAGAATACAGAGTGGAGAATAGTCAATTTTGCACTATCAATTTGCTTTGGTGACTGTGGAGCTGACCCAAAGCCCATTGACGTAAAATGCAAGATTCCAGTGACTTCAGTGGGCTTTGGAATCAGGCCTATTGAAAAGTTTTTATCTCAGAAGTGCAGTCATAAGCACCAAGTTCTGGCAAAGTAACTTTATCCGCCAGAGCTAAAGAATTGCAAGGCTTTTGCATCCTTTTAAGTGCTAATAGGAAAAAAAATATTTGCTGACATAGCATGGAACAGTTTATCACTCTTGTTAACAGATCCTGCTCAAAATGAATCTTCTTAAAGTGTACTTGTGAGTATGGACTTGCAGTCATTCCACTTTAAGCTGCAATCTGTCCCATCTCATAAACTAAGATGGATCATCCCTGGTTAGCAGTTGAGTGGAAGGCTGCCAAGGAAAGCATAGATGCTCCAAGAAAAGGTATTGGTTGTTCTGCAGGTGACTCTTCCCTCTGAGTCCAAGCTGAACCAATACTGTATGGTGGTAGGGGAAACTGTGCTGTGGAGAGCTGAGATTTAGAATGGAGGTGTTTTAGTCCAATAAAGATCCCATAGTACTTTTGCAAAAGTAAGAGTGCTAAAACCCAGCTTCCTGGGAAAAATTAAATGTTGGAAATTGCATTCTGCCTATTAATGTACTTGATGTTCCCCTAGTAGTCTGAATTGGACAGAGTAAGCTTCACTTTCTTTCCTAAATTGTAACATTGTTGCTGTGCTGTGTTTAAAAAGCTGGCATGTTATACCCCAGAGGTATTTCAGTGATGGGTGAAGAAATGTGAGCCAGAACTTCAACGGTTACATTTTGATCGGTTGATGGTTATATATTTGTATGGAAAACTATATACCCTTTTAAAAAATAAATGGCTCATTTAGTAAGTATGAATTCTCTACCATGCATGTTTTTCCTTGTGTACCTTGCATGAATGGTACTGTGAAATAAGTTAACTAGATTTCAGTACAAATGTGAGAAAAGTTAACCTTTGGCTAATATCAAGTGAACTAAGTGCAAAGTAGGATCGTGTGTAGCTTCACATAATATTTAGTTTTTATTCTTCAACAGTTCACAGGTTCTACAGTTCAGTACAGTGTGTGTGTGTGTGTGTGTGTGTGTGTGTATATATATATATATATATAAGTGTAGCAAAAAAAATCACACATGAAGCATGGGAAAGGCTTATCCAGTGGTTAGGACACCAGTCTGGGACTTGGGAGATATTGGTTCAATTCCTGCTTTACCACAGATTTCCTGTGTGACCTTGGGCATGTGACTTAATCTCTCTCTGCCTCACTTCCCCATATGAAAAATAATGAGGTATTTCCCTAACTCACCATGGCGTTGTGAGGATAAATACATTGAAGATTGTGCATTGCTGTTGGGGGCTATATCAGTACCTAAGTTAGATAAAGACACCTAATTTTATATAGCACCAGCTAAAAGTGTGTGGGGGGTGTTTTCTCCTTTGCAACCCCCCAGGTTAGGGAGCTTTCCTTTCCTCAACTTTCCCATCTCACATGTCTCGTTGTCACATGTCGTCGTTTCTGATCTGGCCAGAATAATAGCAAATGCAAAGAACTGGTCTGATGTTTAGCATAGCTTTAGTCGATCCAGTAAACATCTGAACTAGTGGGAGTAATAACTAGCATTTGTCCTGTCCAGAATTGTATCTTCTCTCTCACTTTCATATTTCCTTTCTGTGTCCACCCTGTTCCCTTATTCATCTTTCTAACTTTCTTGTGGGTCCTCTCCAGGTTTCTTTCTCTTCTTTCTTTCTTTCTCCTCCTTCCTGCCTTTTTCTGCTGCTGCTTCTACTCTGTTTTTCTCTGCTTAGAACTTAATCAATACACAGTTCATAGCAAAATTATTAGTCCACAGAAGTTGCACCAGTCACTATTTACCATTATTGTCACCACAAAGAACAGATATCCATAATTGCTGAATATGTTTTTGGAGAGTGACTACCAGTTTCTGGAGGCTTTGGTGTGTCAAGAAGCACATCTGAACATAATGGGCTCATTGCCAACACTCGATGCCACCTGAAAGCAAGCATAGGCATAAATTCTTAAGAAAACATGTCCATAACTTACCCTGGGAGCTTTCTTGGGAGCAAATGTGACTTCTTCCATTTCATCTCCAAACACTTTACAAACATATTACTCCTCTCACCCTTCAATAAACCTACCATGGCACCATAATAAGATGGCATCACTGATGTGGTGTATCATGACAAAGTATTACATTTAAAAAATTAACTGATTCCTGGACTTATTGATCTGGCACTTAGTTTGACTCTCCAATAGAAAGCTAACACCAGTTTACTAAACCTTAATGAGTCACTGTCTCTCTCGTTTATCTGTTAACTTAAAAATGTGGTGCCACATTCTCTTTGTTGATTAGTTAGTTCAGGGGCCCTGCCTTCCAGTGGATGAAACTTTTCTCCTAAGTGCCTATCTAGCTCCATGAAGCGTGAGGGTTTGTCTCCAGACGACATTTAGCACATTTAAGCCATGTGCTTCCTGTAGCCAGAAAATTGCAGAGCTACAATTCTTCATACACCCTTTACAATAAGCAAGGTTGTGAAGTTTTCTCTGACCAATCACTGCCACCCTTATGATCTCAGATGTCACAAGGCCCTAAAGCTGCCCATGGTAAAAAATATCTATAATACATTAGCATTCTTGTAAAGAAAAAAAACCTCACACGCACTCTGAAGTAGTCAGAAATCCCTACTGTGCTGTGCTATATAAAAGTTTGAGCAGAATGAGCTTTTGTCATTCTTTATTCTGAGAACAGCACCTGAGTATGTCTACACTGCAGTCTAAGGTATGACATACCTGTGCTAGTTTTACCTGCACTGGCTTGGCTAAAAATTGCAGTGTAGATATGGCAGCACAGACTTCAGCATTGTGAGAAGGTCCTCTGGGTCCCCAGTGTGCCTGCACAATCTGCCCCAACACCTGTAATGCTATCTACACTGGTGTTTTTAACCATGCTAGGGCAGGTGTGTCTGCCTGAGCTGCAGTTACACCTTGGATTGCAATGTAGATATACCCCAAGTACGGATCTCTCCTCCTAAGATATCTACTACAACTAACGTTTTGGATCATAAATCTTTTTTTTTTAATTTTGTATAGTGGTTTCACAGGGAAGCCTGAGTTGAATAGCTTGACATTTTTTCCTCTGTCTTTTGGTGTTCCTCTTGTTTTATGTTGATGTGCCACTTATGGAATAATTTTATGAGAGGAGCCAAGAGTAGCTCAGTCCTTTTTCTACATTATTTTTGCATCGCTAATTGGATTCCGGCAGAAGTGCTCCCATTGCTGGGGTAATTTTGCTGATGAGATCAAATGGCTGTAAATAACATTTCATGAGATCATACAAATGAGAAATCCAATCTATCTGATGTAAAACACAAGGTGGTCATTCCATCTTGTTTACATACTCAATACCCACCTCAGCCCTCAAAAATAAAAGTAGGCAGATCTAATGTCTTCTCATCTTATTCCTTGTGTGTTAATTGTGCTGTTGGATGTCCCATTAAATGTTACACAGTGTAGAGAATTAATAAAATTGGGACACAATTCTATTAGTGCTAATGAGCCAAATCATGGCCTCGTTAGTGTGATGATGCAGGGAGACCAAAAGCCCATCCCTGCAACCTTGCATAGGCTGCCTTCATCATCAGTAGTACCGTGAGAGTCGAAGAAAGCTTCTCAGAGCTGCACAGATGGGTGAGAGGGAATGGGGAACAGGCAGGGCCTTGACTTCATCCAGGGCTGACGAGGGGAGGGAAGTTGGAATGGTTGACCCGGTTCCCTGAGTTCAGGGGGGCCACCAAAAAAACTTCTGTAGCATGTGTGAATAAAGTGAAAAGGGAGGGAATGGAGCCCCAGTGAACATGATGTACCAGGGCCCCAGACTTCTGTCGACGGGCCTGGTTCCATCCAACTACTGCACTGAGCAGGGTAGCTCTGCTAGATCATGTGTTGTACTGGATATGTACTGGACACAGTTTACTCTCTCCCAGTGGAAGTGGGAGAGGGACTCTGAATCACAAGTTCCCTCCCACGCTGCTCCAGTAGCAGCCCAACAATGTGCTGTCCCTTAATCGGGGCAGTTTATCTCACAATCCAGCCATAAATTGTATTTTGCTGTTCCTGTTGGAAATAATCAGAAATGCAAGGTGTGTGTGTATTAACTCCTGGCTTTGTTTCAGAACAATATCATTTTATAAAGAAGCTAGATGGAAAAGGCCCATTGGGTCACCTAGTCTATCTCCCTGCAAGTGCAGGATTGTTCTCTCCAGATTTTAGGATTTTTTCCTAGTCTAGTCTTAAATGTCATGAGCAATGGAGCTTGTCCCTGTTCTTATGTGAGACTGTTCCACATCTGGTAGATTGTTACTATGAGAAAATGTTTTCGGAAGTTAGCCTCTAAAATCTTCTTTCAAAGAGTTTCATTTCATGAATGAAGTTGGGACTGTAGCAAAGCTAAGCCGACTTAGTAGTTAAAATAAAATAACTCTCCCCCAATATTTTACATTGTCTGCTTTTGAAATGTACATTAGTTTGCCTTTAATTATTTTTAACTTAACAAGTGTGGAAAATTTGGGTGGAAATGCTGTATTTTATTTTGCCTTTACAGATGATCATTCCAGGATATGCTTGAAAGCTGAAAATAGCCATGACAATTCTGACTACATCAATGCCAGCCCAATTGTAAGTACAATATACAATGTGAATTAATCCAAATAATCCAGCATTTATCCTTAGTCTATCAGTATAAAATGTTAACTTGATGCAAGGCACCACTGTAATAACAGTGTCTTGGGTCTATCCCTACCTCCAGTTCCCCAACATTAATGACTCAAGCCAGCACTTGGGAGTACAAATACATAAATTCCATACACTTGCACATAATGCCTTTGAAGATTGTAGACAAAGGACAATAATGACAATAGATAACGAGTCTTAAATCTATATATTATTTTCCTGTACCTGACAGTAGTGACTTGTCAACTGCACAACTCAGCATGGTACATTTTAATTCAACAGACCTTTTCCATTGTGTAAGGAGGTTTGCCTGCCTTTCTGTCACACTAAGTTTTCACTCTTACTTTCCCCATCCTAAAAACTGCCATGTATTAGAATGGTTTCTATAGCCACAAAGAGCTGGGCTTTGCTTCTTGTAAAGCCAGTCAGTGCTGCTCCTCAAATTTCAGAGGTGACCCTTCCTCTTTCCTTCCTTCATCTGTTGCCTTCTTGGTGCTGAGTGATTTACTTCTGCAGCTATCCGTGTCTACCTTTGATCTTGCTGTTGTCAAAGCAGAGAATATAATCTCTTACCACCACCTATATTATAATTCAAATGCCAGTTTAGGTCAATGAAGTTCTTAGGTCACATCCCTCCAAACTTTCTAACAAGCCACCTTGTACTTCTCCCATCCCACACAAATTGAATATGCATCTTTTATTTTGTCCATGAAAGATACCAGAGCAATCATTTTAGAGATCAAAAGCCTCTCTGATTTTTAGGTACAGAACAGGTATGGCACAGCTAGCAGCATTGCCCTGTCATGGTGTCTCAATCCTGACCTGGTAGAACCATCTGTAGGCATGAGGAAGTAGTGTTCTCTCATTGTCCACTTAGTCCTTGCCTTTCTGAGGCTGCCAGTTGGGGGCTATTTATACTGGTGGGTTTTATTTGTGTCACTTTAGGACACTGACAATCATTAGAAGGAAATAACTTTGACCAAGCATTTAGGCTGGAGAATTAGGTGACACTGTACCATGCTATGTATCCTATTACTGGCTCCTGGACTAGTTTCCAGTGTCACTCTCTCAGTTAAATCATTTTGTGTGGGCTATGCAACTGGCAAATTGCAACAGAAAGATTTGAAATTGCAGGTTGTTTCCTTCCAATTTTTGTTGACAACACTTCCCTTTCTAAAAGAGCATCTTGTTGGGATTGTACTCTGAGCTACACATCTGGTATTTTGAGCAGAATTTGAAAGGTTTGATTTTCTTGAGTATAAGACAGTTTAATGAAACTCTCTCCAGAGACTCAGTAGAAGTTACCAAATCTCCTGAAAGTCTTTAGGGTGCTGTGGAGTATCAGGGTTTTGTGCCTAATATGTACTCTGGGTACCAGACCACCAGTCCAGTTCTGACTATTCTAATGTTCAGTCATGCAAAGCAGCCATAAAAGTCAGGGAAAATCCTCATATGGCTAGATCCAATATGTAAGAAAACCTTTTGGTGGCATACTAGCCATTTGTGGCTCCTGCCCTAGGGAGAAGGGGAATGACCAGAGTATCACTGCACTCCAGGGATCCCCAGCTGCTGGGATGGCCCCTTGGGGTCAAGGGCAGCTGAGCATAAGTTAGAGCAGCCTTTAGGCTGCCCTGTATCTGTCTGGGACTGGATCATTCCCTGGTCAGCATGAGGATCAAGGGATCATAATGATGGCTTAAAGCCACCATTTCACACTCCCTCACTCTCCCATTGTGCACTGTGCACAACTCAACCAGACCTGAGGTTCTGCCTCTAGAGCTTCAAGGCTTCTTCCTTTCCCATCATTCATTGTTTAATTCTCTTCAGGACACAGTCAATGAGTTATGTTTGATCAAGCCGTGCAAAGCCTTCAGGCTTGTCAACATTTAAAAGGCTGCAGTGGCACAGGCGCAGTGGTGTAGTGCTTCAGTGAAGATGCTTTCTACATGGATGGAAAGGCTTCTCCTGTCAGTGTAGGTAATCCACCTCCCTGAGAGGTGGTAGCTATGTTGACAGGAGAAGCCCTCCTGTTGTTTTGGCACTGGCTACAGTGGAAGTTAGGTTGGTATAACTGCATCACTCGGGTGTGGATTTTCTACACTCATGAGTGACACAGTTATAGCATCCTAAATTGCTACGGTAGTTTAATTGTACGGATTGAGAGGTTTTGCTCTGAAGACAGGACTGGGAGCTGTAAACATGATATTCTGTTTTCTAAGGGCTAGGGTATGAACCACTTATTCATATTAGTGAGCACTTGCTTACAAGAGTAGTGGTGTGAGTAAGAGTCCAGCAGTCTGGCCTTCATTGTCTGATATAGCTGTAAAGCACCCAGAGTGCTTGGGAATGGACCCATATACAAATCTCTAGGTTATCTGTTCCTTTAAACTTTATTAAATGAAAATAAACAGACGTTTGAGGTGATGGAATGGGCGGGGGCACCAGAGAGAGGTGTCCTCTGGGCATAGGTGGGAATGGAGCCCCCAGAGTCAGTGCAAAGGCGCAGAACCTTTGTGCAGATAGTCCTGCCAAGAGCTGCGGTATGTTGCAGGATTGAGCCCACCGTCTGGGGACAACTGCAAAGAGAAACTTGCGAGTGTTTACCCCACAGGAGAAACAGTCTGGCCCAGGTTTATTAAAAGGCTGTGGAGATCAGACAAACACAGTCTGTGTTACATGAAAGAAGGAAACTGTTGCAAGGTTAGAATGGTTTCCTAAGGGTTTGTTGTATTCTATTTTAACTGTTTGCAAAGCAACAGACTGTCATTCCCAAAGGTGACGCAGTGGGTGGTTTCTGGGGCATCCGTAAGATCACAGTGGAAACCTAGTTGTCAGAAGCTCGCTAAGTTTAAGCAAAGCCAAGGGTGTTTTGTTTTAGCTAGATTTGTTAATTTGGTATAAGTTCATCAGATAATGGAGAGAAAAACTGGAAAGACTGAGCCATTCTAGTTTGTAGCAAATCTTGAGACTTCACAATCCTTCCTCTGTCCCCAGGTCAGGACCCATTTAGAACTAGTCCCTAAGAGCACATGGTAAGCTTGATCTGCAGGCCTTACCCAGTTGAGATGGTCATTGAAGGCAGAGCCTAATGTCTATATTGCGTATTGCTATTGCTTTTGTCTGACATATTTTCTCTTAGCTTTATTTGCTACATACTTGGTTTGTTCTTTCTTGAAACATACAGTAGAGTTGAAATACCAGTGATTCCTCCTTTACTCATTCTTGCAATAATCATACCGTAACTTTTTTAGAATTCTGCCTTTCAGTTTAAATAATCTCAGTAATTATCATGTCAATACAATGACGTTTTTGGTGCACTTGTGCCTTGGAGTGCTTGGACTGGAAGTGAGTATTGTAGGATACTGCAATGTGACCATTAATAACACAAGATCAGTACAGTCTGAACTGAACTAGAAGAGGATTGTTTCCCTTTGCATGTGTGAGCCGTCTGAGGTTGCAGTGTAAAATAAAGCAATTATATTCAAGACTCAGAAAAGGAGGCTTCCAGGGGTGTACTTGTAGCTGTGTATATATCCAGCTTTGGGGTTAGTGGTCTCATCTCCAGCTGGGGCTCACTCAACCTTGATTTAAGTCTAAATGAGTGCAGCAATACAGGCTGAAAAAAAAATTCTCCACACTACACAATGAGCTGGCCACCTGCCCACATGTTTCTTTCTTTTTAAAAAAGCTACCTCTTCAAGACCTCCATTTCTCCCAGTATGTTATGAAAACAGGGGTTGGACTCATGGCCTCAACATGGTTGAAAGTGTGTGGGGAAGGTTAGTAGAGCGATTTGATCAATGCTCTTTCTTTATCCCTTTAATTTTATTCTAGTGTAAAATCAGGCAGAAGGGATTCTTATGAAATTCCATGGCGTGAAAGTGAGGTGGAGGTCTGCTTTCCTTTCCTTGAAATAACATCGAGCACTAAGATGATAACTCTGCCACCAGCAGTTGAATGAAAAGCTTGCAATTACAGCACAAGGAGACCCTGACTGTGCAGAATAGAACTGTGATAATTACATCTGTCATATTTGTACTTAGTCCTCATTAAATTTCAGAGAAATCATCCAGTAGTAAATAATGTGCAATCTCTGCTTTTAAATCAGAGGTCATGAAAGTAAATGGGAATTCTGTTTTTCCTCATAGTGTGTCTGAGAGGGGGAAAAAACCCCATCAACTACATTAAAAACTCAGCTTGCTTATTACTGAAGACACCAGACTGAGGAATGTCATTAACATGACAGTTTGTTCAAACACAGCATACAAATTTTATCATGGAGAATAGACACTGAAATTAATAATGGCATTCACAACCAGATTTACTTCTTTCATTCCATAATGGTTTTTTAAGAGAGAGATTTTTAAATTGTTTTAAATTTTAATTCAAGTATAAAGATAGGGACCAATTACCACCCCACCTTTTTTTTTTATTTTAATGTAGAGATGAAAGTGATGACTAAATAGTACTGTATTTGCTGGTTAGGCTTACTATTAAGGAAATAAATTTCAATGCTAACACACGAATATTTACGGTCCCTGTAAGTAATGAAAGGATATGTAGGAGTAAACTGTATTAATGTTGCAAAAAAATCAGATCTGAGAACTGCATTTTAAATTGCTTTGTTTTATATGTATATTTTAAGGCACTGGTCAGTGCTTAACCTGCTTTCCTAGCATTATAATGATAAAAACTGTAGAAACGATAGATGTACCAGTCTTGCATACAAGGTGGATATGCTGTTTCCAGTCTCACACCAGTACAAATTAGGAGTAACTCTATTAGAGTCAGTGGTTTTAAATCCATGTAAATAAGGTGTAAATGAGCTCATATCAGACCCAGCGTATCTATCTATTAGTCTGTGTATAGTAATGATCCTAGGGGTCAATGAATATGTCAGTGTAATAAATTTATAAATTACATAAGATTTCATAATGGTTGATGTAGATATACATGTATGCCTTTAGTTTGCTCTTTTATGAACAATATTTAACAGGTACCTACAAACAACTTAAATCCAAATACAGTACAGTTGGCTGATTACAACTGGAATATACTGATTTTGCTGTATTTCATTAGCAATATCAGTGAAATCATGCAACAGCCTAATTTGTCTAAAACACCCAGTGAAACAAAGAGTTTTTACTGTGAGTAGAAATTAATGAGATTTGTGTAAAGTCTTAGCATGGGCAAGTTGGATAGTGTTGTATTCAGAAAAACAAAAAGCAGAATTAAAGCAGTAGTTTTAATTTTGTACCAATGTAAAGATGGAAATATAATTATGTAGTATCATAACCTGAAATTATTGCAGTTAAAGTTGGGCACTACTAATCATGACATTATGTTCATTGTGCTGTTCTCCTGTTTAAGATATTGTATAGCAACTTTCATTTTAAAATACCCTAGAAAGCCACAAGATATGTTATTAACCCATCTTAGGTTTATGAGTTATTTGATTTGATCTTCTACAAAACTCTGTTTTCTGACAATGTCTGAATAGGATAGATAATTCCTTTGAGGTTCTTTTTGCATAGTTTTTCTTTCTTGTGAACTTTTAGCAGTCATAGTAATCATAATTAATGCAGTTAATTGCGCTTTGGTTTGTAATGGTCCTTGATCCTTTTCTTTTCCCTTCCCCAAATGAAATCATGGAAAAATAGACTGGTACATTATCACACAACGTTTTCTGCCATTCCTGTGTAGCAGTGGAAAATGAAAATTCCATTATAGTAGAACATTTGTAATAATTGCACCACTTTCTTTCTAAAAGTGGCTGAGCCATTTACTGCTGATGTAAAGCATGTGAACTTTGAGCTTTGGGGGGGGGGCGGAGAGGGGTAGGCGCAGAGAGAGATTCTCACTGAACAATTACATATGTAACATGGTTTCTAAAATTTGTTCCAGGACAAAACTTTAGCAAATCAGGCCTGTTGATTTTTGTTTTAATAAGCTGATAGTTTGGGGTCTGATGTCTTCTGCTCTGGATGACTTGTTTTTTGTCTAATTTGGGGGAAGAAACGGGGTAATGGATCCTGGAGGGAGGATAATGACTAGGTGAGGATATAAAATGCTGTGCTTTGCTCAGTGATCAGTTGGTTTAAAAAACATTACTGATTTTATTTATTTATTCCAGTTATTAACTACAATAAAAGAGGGCCCATCTGGTGCCTATGACAGTCTTTTAAAAGTACACTAATAAACAAATAGACCCATCAATTATCCAGATCACATCATATCAAATTTGATCAAAGTGGTGACTTTTCAAAGTCTTAATAAAATATGTAGTCTTTGAAGTTGTAAATATAAAAAAGTTAACAAAAACAGGAATTATGTTTAATTAGTTTAGTCTTTGCTCTATTTTTGTTCAATTAAAGATAATTTAATAGCATGAAGGGGCTTTCTGCCATCTTCTATTTGCTCTCAGCATACAAAGTGTTCCTGCTTATAATTATTTTCTGTACAACAGAATGTGCTCAGAATGTTAACGCTTGTAATTGTCTTCTGAGTTATTGTTAAATTGATGATACATTTCACCACTTTGTGCTCATTATGATGTTTGCCACGTTCCAAACAGCACCTTTGTGACAGTAGCTGATTAATGCTGAAATGCCAAGAGTGGCCTATTCCTGATTTATCAGATAGCTGAGTGTTTAGAAGTATTTCTTCCATGACAGTGCTACTTACATCATCACTGACTTCTTATGCCTTTGTTTTCTGGTGTATACACATGCATGCACACAAGTGATCAGTTTAAAAAAAATCCAGACAAATTATGATCTTTAATACTTATTTGATTTGGCTGAGATTTTCAGGGAGAAACCTAAAGTCAAGCTCCGAAATCTGTAATTAGATATTTAAATAAGTGGCCTGCTTTCAAAAGTGCTAAGCACACTGCACTTTCCATTGAGCTCAGTGGGACCTTATGGGCAGATTGCTTTTGAAAACCAAACTACTTAGGCCCAGTTCAGCAAAGCAATTAAGTCTATGTTTAAATCCCATTGAGGTCAATGGGACTTAATCACATGTTTTGCTAAATTGGGCCCTTATTTAGATGCCTATTTATAAACTTTATTTTTGAAAAATGGGGTCCTTCTTACCTGATTCCCAAATTTTGCTGATAATCATATTTCTGTTTGTGGAAAAAAAGCTATTTTTTTCTTGGTCTCAAAATACCTGCAATACTAAATGTCCTGCCTCCAGAATTGCTTTTGACAAAAGGCAGCGTTGCTCTGCCAAATTGTTTGCAGAATAGGGAAACATCTCAATGAATCAGTCGCTCAAACAAGAGTATAATACAAACAAGGAATTAAACACTTTTATTTTTGTCAAGGTTTCTTCTAACAGTGTGTTGTATTTTAAAAGTAGGCTTTTATTAAAATGGACTCATCAACATAATTTTACTTGCATTGTGTTGTCATGGGTGAATTTTAATATTAGGTGCAGTTTTAATTATGCATCAGAAAATTAGAAGCATAAGGTTTTTTTTCTACTTTTTTGCAACATTCATCACATTGTTGTTCTATTAGAATAACTTACATCTGTTCTTTTATGTTCTTTTCCTCTTTTCTATTGCACATAATTATGAGGTGCCTTCTTTTATGCTGACATCCACCATCACTGAAAATTTTGATAGGCTATGAATAAATTCAGTAGATGCCTGTTAACGGAAATATGACTTGCATTCATTCCTATTAAGATCTTAACTTCACTTATAGTGCAAAAAACTGTGTTGGGGTGAAGTAAAGTCTTTGAGTCAAATTCTGTTTGCAGTAATTTGGCATTGGCTACAAATTATTCTCACTGACTTCAACGGGAGTTGCATGAGAGCAGAATTTGGCCCTTTCTCTTTACATTCAAAGTTTTGTGTTGGTCTCTTAAGGGTTAGAATGAGTATTTAAAAAAAAAATCCCTCAGCCGATCTTCTCTTTATCAGGAGAATGGGGCCTGAGATTTGAGACCAAGAAAACTACCCATCAGTTTGAAAACCTTCATTGTAACACACTAATCCTATTTACTCTTGGTGGCTTTGTTTCTTAGCTTTTTTTTCCTCCCTGTTCAATCAGTCTTTGAATTAAATGTTATAATTAAGGTCTTTAAGCAGAACTCCCTCTATTGAGGCTAGAAGCATGCATTTAGACCAGGGGTCGGCAACCTCTGGCACGCGGCTCACCAGGATAAGCACTCTGGTGGGCCGGGCCAGTTTGTTTACCTGCCGCATCGGCGGGTTCGGCCGATCGCAGCTCCCACTGGTTGCAGTTTGCTGCTCCAGGCCAATGGGGGCAGTGGGAAGCCGCGGCCAGCACATCCCTCGGCCAGCGCCGCTTCCCGCAGCCCCCATTGGCCTGAAGCGGCGAACCACAGGTGCTTATCCTGGCGAGCCGCGTGCCAGAGGTTGCTGACCCCTGATTTAGACAAATCAGCTAGCCAGAAACTGAATTTGTTCTCCATTTTTTGCTTGTTATATGTGCCCTTCAGTGGCACGGTGGAAACGGAGCAGTTATTTAGATGTGCCCAGCATTCCTAACACTCGGTGAAGAAAAATGTTTCAAAATGACTTCTGGGTTGCTATGAAACCAAGATCATGGATCTCAAGTAAATGCTTTTGTCTGCAACTTCTCTTAAATGGTCTTACACTACATATTTAGGACACAGAATGCTGAGAATCAGTCATGCTGATATTGATCTGGTAACCTGACTCTTTTGGGGAAAGGAAGCTCCTCTGACCTAATGAATAGAAATAAAATGTTTTGCTCACCATCAAAGGACATGGGGGCACAGCAGTCCTCTAAATGGTCCTTGGTTGTAGACAGAAGCACTTTCTTTCCCTAACCCATCTAGAGGTTGGGGTTTTTTTTGCTTTGAATAAATCCAGTCTGTTCTCTTTTCTTACTCCAGATGGACCATGATCCCAGGAACCCTGCATATATTGCTACTCAGGGCCCTCTTCCTGCTACTGTTGCTGACTTCTGGCAGGTAAATCTTTCTCAGTTAACTTTCTTTTTGAAAGTTCATGTCTGAAGCTGGATTTATGTCATGCATTGAAAACCTTCCTGCACTTTTAGAAATGTTAGAGGTATAAAACCAATTATCTTTTAGACAGCATTTGTCATTTAGGTGGTAGGTGATCCTGAGCTTGTACATGTCTTTTAAAGATATCACATGTAACTAACCAAGTCGTGTAAATATATGAATTATGTTTAAAAAGTTCTTGTGTAGACATTACCTGTAGAATCATAGGCCAGAATATTCAAACATGAGTGCCTAATTTACACTCTTAACTCCATGTTTAGACATCTACTTAAAACTGGTTTGATTTTCTGACATTCTGACCTCCCTTAGAACCTGGTCTAGAGTAAGGCCCTTATCCTGCAGAGACTTCCATGCACTCTTAACTTTAGATACTGTGAGTGAGTAGAACCACTGAAATCTACTCCTTATCTACTCCATTTGAGCATATGCTTAAGTGGTTTCCTGGACAAGGAAGATTTCTTGAATTGGGACCACAATGCATAAAGCTTAGAGTGTGTAAGTCTTTGCAGGATCAGGGCCTAAGTTTGTAGTTACCCAGGTGCAAAAGTGGGCTTACTTTGCATGCACTCCATTGGGAGTGCACATGCAAAACCATGACTTGGGCAAACACTTGGGTAGGTAAGTTGCCAATGCACATCATGCATGTGTGTAAGTGACAAAGAGAGAATTAAACATTTGTTTGTTAGTATAAGTCTATGCTGGCAAACTTACTAAACAGCAAGCTGTTGGTAATTAAACAGCATTACAATTCTAGGGCTTATTATAAGGAGCAGAAAATGTTTTTATTCACTACTGTACTCTACTGTTTTGCATTACAAATTTAGAGAATTTTTTAGATGAAGTTTGAGGGACCGTGGATAAAATTTTCAAAGGCGCTATAGGAGCCTATATCCCATTGAATGTCATCAAACCTCTGCCTCACCTCATCTGTCTATCCGTATACAGACATACACATTGAGCTCATCTTTATTAAAAAATATTGTATATTCAATTGATCTCGAAGTATTTTCACGTTTTCCTTTCACATTTATATTTTTATGGTTGTTGACAAATGAAGCACCAGGTCAAATTTTTTCTAAACTCTGAGTTTTGGGAACACTGGACAGTTGGTTGAGAGAGAGAGGGCTGAATCTCAGGCAGAGTTTATTTAATAAAAAATAACCCAACAGTCTAGAGTACCAGCAACCTTAGAGTTGTTGAGTTGGGGCATTCTCTCACCTGTCAGTGATGGGACTGCCCCTTAATTGCCAATTTTTGGGGGATGGTCAGATCCTTAGACTCAGTGATCTGAGCCAGTTCTGCTTATAGTCCTTAGTTAGAAGGCCACCCAGGGAGATGTGACTTCTATGTTCTTCCCTGAGCCTGTGCCAAGGAGGTACTCTTCCCTATGTCAGTATGTTTGGTGGATACATAAGAACACTCAGTATGTCCCTTATTTTATTCCCTTGAGTCAGGTAGCCATGTGTGGGAATTCTGTGGGGTGTGATACAGCCAGGGTAGCAGCATGAAGCAAAGGCTTCATTATGTAGTCACTTACACGAGGGAAGCACCTCCTTGTTGTAATAAGAAGCTGTCTCTGTTGCTGCCTAGACTAGAAGGCTCCAAGGGGTAATTTTGGCGAAAGAGCTAACTTTTCATGATTCTTTCAGGCAAATATATTAAGAGCCTGATTTAAAAAAAAAGTTTGTGTGCATATTTCAAGTACTCGTACATTGCAGGTAGCTCATTATATGCTAACTGGCCATTTGCATGTCTAAATACCCAGTTTTGCTCATGCCCTAATGGAAATAACATATGCAATGGTGCATACCTATGCCCCTTCTTATATTTAAATGAGGTACTTAAAGAACAAACTTTTTATATATGAAATGTCAGCATTGCTACTAATAGAAAAGCTGGAGGTGATCACACCTGGATACGTTGGTGGCTAAATTTGCCTCCTCTCCCTCATACATTTTTTATTACTCCTTTGTGACCCAAGCTATTAATCAATTTTCAGGGCCTTGCAGGTTGTTTTGATTATGAGGAGAAATTGATGCAGTTAAGCATCTCCTTTATGAAACCTGTTTATTTACAAAGAACGTGCAGAGTCCTGGTGTCCTGAACACAGTAGCAATCAAATATCAAGAGATAGTTCTAAGCCTCTTTCAGCCAGCATTTTACCCAAAAGCGCTTAGTTTTGTTCCTCAGAGTCATGCTACCAGAGCTGCTCTGACTGGGAATTCTTTGCTCCTTCTCCATGTCCTTTTGAGTGTCTTAGAACCTCTCAAACCTGTGCAAAAACTCTGGATTCAAAGTTTCTTTTTAATGATTTCTGTGTAACTCAGCTGGGACTCCACATCTGGTGAAGTATTGATAAAGTAGGACCTCTGCTATTGGCACAGTCTCTTGGTTCCCCCCTTGGTTACTGGGTAAGCTTCAGGCCATTTTGTGAAATGATGATTGTCAGACTCTGTCTGAGGCAGAAGTCCAAGCTCATCAGCAGCAATATGCTCCATTGGTGCCCCCCATGAGATACTGCTGCCTAGGGCTGGCCCTGCTTTAGCATCACATTTCCTGTACCAGTTTTCTATATCCTGCCTGCATGTCTTCCAACAGAAATTTTGTCTTAGCATAGCTAAGGTTTTTGCAACCCCAAAATGTCTAGTATGTTTAAAATCATGACATAACGTCAGAACTCCCCCCCCCCCCCCCAGGTATTTGGTACAACCAGCCCATCCCTGTACCTATCACCTGCTGGCTTTCCCCTTTTCCTATACAATATTTTCCATCTTTAAACTCCAGGCTCTCCGACTGCAGCCAGAAAGCCTTTACTGGAGTATTCTGAAGTGATGCTACTTTCCATGGTGGCTGAATTTGCCATATAATTTTCCTATCTCTCACTGTGCTGATTACCATGCTTGTGCCCAGGCCTCTCTGTTACTGTGATATTGTCACACCACACTTTTTCCCCCGCCACCAGATCTAGATAACGCAGCCTTTTTTTTTTCCCCCCTGAAGGTAGGTTCTTCAACACCAGAGCCGCCCAGAGGATTCAGGGAGCCTGGGGTAAAACAGGGGAGCGGACATAAAAAATAAAAAAGCGCCACCCACTGCGGCGCTAGTACTCACCAGGCAGTGCTCCAAGTCTGCGGCGGCGTGTCTTTCACTTGCTCTGAGTCTTGGGCGGCGGTGGGTCCTTCACACTCTCTCTGCCTTCGGCAGCACTGAAGGACCCACCGCCAAAGACCCGGAGTGAGTGAAGGGCCTGCCGCCAAAGGCCCGGACCGCCACCAGGTGAGTAGCCAGGGAAGGGATTCTTGGCCAGGGCTCGCGAGGCCCCTGTGGGGCCTAGGGCAATTTGTCCCACTTGCCCCCCCTTCCCCCTCCCCGGGGCGGCCCTGTTCAACACATCAGAGTTGGACCACTTACGCTGGCTGCTAGAAATTCCCAGCCATTCATTTGAGCTATGATGTTGAACTGAGCCAAATAAGCTTCCTAGGAAGTCTTTCCTCAACAATAGTGGAGTGCAGCTTGATCTGCCCCCTCTGGCCCACTAAGGGTTACTGGTGGGGTTAAAAAAATTGTAAATGTCTAGACTTACCAAATTCTCTGACTGGCCCAATTCCACATCTAGGCAGCTGACCTCCCTCTGTGCTCTGACCCTTTTATTTCCTCCTTAAGATGATTTTTCAGCTGCTTAAGTCCTGACTGCCGCTCATCTTTGTTAGCAAGTTCCAAGTCAACCAAGCTTTCCTGGTCTCCTCCATGGAAAAATTTCTGATTAATGACATTCAGGTTGCTGGTCACCGCATTGATCCATCTTGCCATTCCAGACTGAGGGTGTTATATCTTCATCTGTAAATCATTCCCCAAAATCTTCCTGGGAAACTTTCAAGTGCTGCTTTAAACCCATTTGTGAAGCCAGTGTTTGTTTTAGGTCTTGTTTTAATTCATTTGGGGCATTTTTGATTTCTACGAGCACCCCGATTATTCCATTTTGGTTCAACAGGAATACCAGCTCACAACTTCCCTCCTTGAAAACCAGATCCCACTCCTTACAGCAGTATTATTCCTTTTTAATCCAAGCAGGTAGCCAATTTGGGTGGCCTTGCAGGTTGTTTTGGTTAGGAGGAGATACTGATGATGGAATCTGGTATTTCTTTGATGAAATCCAGTTTATTTACACAGAATGTTCAATGTCCTGGTTCCCTGAACACAATAGGAATTGAACAATATATGAGAGAGATTTTTATTCACAATTCCAAGCCTCCTTTAGCTAGCACTTTACCCAAAAGTGTTCTCTCAGCTTTCTTCCTAAATTTCACCCTACCAGGGCTTCTCTGACTGTAACTGGGGTTTCTTTGCTCCTTCTTTGTATCCTGCTTCTTTTCTTTCCTACACATGGCTCCACCAATCAATTCCCTAGACCCCGAGTTTTCTATATTAGTCTCTACGGAAACCCCTTGGGGCCGGTGGTTCAGCGTCTGCTCTAGCCTTGCCATTTGCTTGGGTCTTTTGAAAGTGGCTCCTATTGTTTCATCTATCTGGTCCTGTAAAGGAGGATGATTATTTCTTACATTTATCCTGAATGAATGTCAGTGACTACACCCATCGGCTTCACTGAGGTTTCACTCCCTGCCCCACCACTATAACAGTAAAATTCAACTCCTCCTGGAACATGACTTGAAAACAGGAGAGAGAACATTTCCAGTATGTAACAAGTTATCCCATCAGGAGTTTCATGTTGTGAATAATTTTGGAGGCATAACATTTTAATATTGTGCATATATACTGCATATGTAATTCCATGAAATAGTGAAATACAGGTCTGTCGCATCTTACGCGCATTTAATGTGCGCAAATTCAGCTTCACGTGGTTGGCAAAAAAAAAAATAATAATAATTTAAATACTGTTCCTGTAGTGCAGGCGATTCTGCCCACCATTACACTCAATGTAATTTTGACTATATGCGGTTTTCGCTTTACGCGCTGACGGCGGAACGTAACCCCAGCATAAGATGAGACAGACCTGTATTTTACTTACCTCAATTTCACTTTAACTTGTGAACATTGACCTATTTTAAGAAGATCTTTGATCATATTATTCCGGTAAGATACTGTTGTTAGATAGTCAGATGTATAGAATCAATTATCCTTCTGCTGAGAAAAAAAATCTTAGTTGTGCCTGTTTTGTAAATTGTAAATTTGCTAGGATCCCTGATCTCACAGTTGGTATGTATTACATTTGCTTTACAAGGTCTTACCCCTTTCTTACTGGTGGGGAGGGATAGCTCAGTGGTTTGAGCATTGGCCTGCTAAACCCAGGGTTGTGAGTTCAATCCTTGAGGGGGCCACTTAGGGATCTGGGGCAAAAATCAGTACTGGTCCTGCTAGTGAAGGCAGGGGGCTGGACTCAATGACCTTCCAAGGTCCCTTCGAGCTCTAGGAGATAGGTATATCTCCAATTATAAAAAAAATATTAAAAATAAAAAATACTTCTTAAGATATTAAAAAGCCTCATCTTGATGATCCCCTCCACCCTCTTATTAGAACTTTGAGGACCTCACATTTTGCCTTGCTTTAACCTTTCCATTCATTTGGCCTGTGTCTGACATCTTTTTGGATTAGGAGAGGAGAATCTCTGTGGAGCATAACACCACCTCTCCTCACTTTGTCATTTGAGGTGCCAAGGGCCAAATATGCAGTCTCAGTTGTCCTGGGAAACAAGACCACAAATTATATGTATTTAACATGTAGATTGTGGAATATGTCTATCCTTCCATCCCTCTCTACCTCCCTTATGCCCCCCCCCAAACTATAGTATCAGAGCACCTCACAATTTTTAGTGTAGGGTTAGGGAAATACTTTTAATCCTATTTTACAGATGGGCAACTAAGGTACAGAAAATCAAGTGACTTGCCTGTATCAGAGCAGGAAACTGAACCTGGATCTCCTGAGTCCCAAGCTACCACCCTAACCACTGTGCCATGCTTCCTTTGAAGCCTAGAGGCCAGCCAGATCAGGACCTTATTGTATTAGGTGCTGTACAAACAAAGAGAGCAAGAAACGCTGCCCCAAGTAATTTACAATCTAAAAGACCAGACATAACAGGTGGATGAAACAAACAAGCAGGTTAGGGTGGGGGAGCATGGCAGAGCTGAACAGTACCATGGGGGGGTCACAGCAATGGCTACATTGTTCTCTTTTTGGTGTATTTTCCTGTGTCAGGATTCAGCTGCATCTTATCAGAATAAATAAAATAAATAAATATTGGTCTCTTCCAAAACTACACAAATAATTTAGGAATCCAACTCTTGATTTGCAGAACCAGAGTGTGTGGCCTCCATCTATAGGCAATTGTACCTTGGTTTGGCAACCCTGGCTTTTGATTGTCTGACTCTGGTTCTGAAATTAATAAAAGTTAGAAAGAAACAAATATATTGCCATCTGACGGCTGCCTGTAAAAACGAGTTAGTGGTCTCCCAGTGCAGTTCCTAGTCTACATGGGGCGACATCACCAAAGCTACCATAGCAAGTGACACACATATAGGCAGTCTCAGGCCACGTACTGAATGAGTGTCCCAGGCATATTGGCAGGATTGTGTGGGGGCGCATGCTGTCCTCACCTCAGCTGGGGAGAAATATGATTTCCATCCCTAGTGCACTCAGTGTGGCATATCTTGTGAGCTCTAAAATTGATTTTAAAACAAACCGGTATGTAAGCGTCTTGACTCACTGCCGCAGCGCCTCCTGCTGCTGACTTCTGGGAATTAGCTTGTTCCAGCTCCGGAGCGCCCTCTGCAGGACGGTGATCTGCCTTACCTGTGGCCCCATGTCCCTCTCAGGACCCCGGTGCCCCATTTACCTGGGGTGATGTCCCCTGGCAGTAACCCCTCCCAGCCTCAGGGTCTCCCCCTCCCAGGGGAACCCCCACCCACTATCCCCACTTCGCCTCAGTGTTCGGCTACTGCCAGTCCCCATCTAGCCCCCTGCTCACTGTGGGGCAGACTGCATTGTAAGCCACTCATCATAGGCAAAGGGGGTTCGGACCTGCTGCCTCTGCCTACCCATTGGCTGCCCCCTGCAGCCCAGTACCTAATGGGCCTTACCCGGTCTTCAGCCTGGGGCTTTCCTAGGCCGGAGCTCCCCAGGCCTTTCCCCAGTGCTGCTCCACTCTAGGTTCCCTTCTTGGCACCTTCCAGCCAGGCCCTTCTCCCTCTACAGGCAGAGGGAGACTGCCTGGGCCTCTGGCTCACAGCCTTTTATAGGGGCCAGCTGGGCCTGATTGGAGCATGGCTCCAGCTGAGCCTACTTTGCCCCAATCAGCCCAGGCTTCTTGCCCCAACCACACCCCTCTCCTGGGCTGTTTCAAGCCCCGCAGGGCAGGAGTGGGTAATCACTCCGCTACAGGTATCTCTACAGATTTTTCTCTTGTGGACTGTGGAGAAACATGCAGAACACATTGCTTTCAAGTCATCTTGATTCATGAGTTTATTTTCCTTGCATGGAACTGAACTTATCTTCAAAAAGGGGAGCAGCCAAAAAGAGAGACAGTGATCTGATGTATAAAAATGCAAATTTAATTTGATAAATGAAAGAAGGCAAGGGAGAGGTGGGTACATAACTGCATCCCCTCAAGGTTTAATAACATGTCAAGCTATGTGAAATAAATGCATCATTAGTAATTGCACAGCCATTCAATAAAGCAGTGCATGGTTACCATGCTTGTCCTTGAATTATGGCTTAAATTGGATAGAGGAGTAGTAGTTGTACCCTCCCAATCTCTGCCCGCTGACCAAGTGCCATGCTCTCCATACCAAAATGAAATGCCACTCATACCATATTGTGCAGATCTTCATAATGTGATTTTTCCCTCATTTGTGTGTGTCAATCGGCAGTGTCAACAATCTTGACATTTAAATTGTCATAATTAGGCTTGATTTTTAACACCACATTGAAATGACTAGGAACAGTTCTTTCCTCTCTTAGGATGTGTCTACACTTAAACTGTTACAGTGGCACAGCTACAGCGCTACATCTGCACTGTTGTAGCAGTATAGACAATCCCTCACATTGGTATAGGTAATCCACCAGCTGAAGAAGTGGTAGTTAAGTTGACAGAAGAATTCTGTTGATCTGGTGCTGTCTACGATGGGGGTTAGGTCGGCTTACTTGTGTCTCTCAGGGAGTGGATTTTTCACACCCCTGAGAGATGTAGCTATGTTGATGTAAGTTTCCCAGTCCTTTGAGTTATTGTTTCAAGCTACCTGCAAAGGTTGTTTATAACTCAACACATATTTTGAAGGCTGTCTTTGCAACCCTACAGACTTTTTGCAACAGCTTTCTGTCTTCAAAGTTCTGATTTGTTGAGCCATATGATTCAGCCATGACTTGGCTCAGTTTGACCCTTGTCTTATGTGAAACATTAAAGATCATCAGACATTTTCCATCAAAACATTTTTAATGAAAAGTTGGTTTTTTGACTTAATTTACATTTTTATGGAAAATATCCATTTGTATGGATATTTTTTGTTTTAATTGAAAAACTGCAAATCCAATCTCAAAACATGCCTTGATTTAAATTTTTGGTTTTTCAATGAAAACACCAGAAGTTTACATTTAAACATTTTCATGTAATCAAAACTTTTTGTGGGGTGGGGGAAAATCATTTTGTGATTAACACCATCAGATATGCTATTCTACATTTGAAATGTAGACGTTAAAAATAAACCATTGTTAAGTGAATTAAACTTCACAAAATCTAACAAGTAAAATATGTCTGATTCTGCAATGGTTTGGATTTTACATTTTTGATTTTTAAAGAATTTTCATCTTGGTGCTAAATTTTTCTTTGTCTTTAAAATTGTCAGGTTTTATTAAAATCCTGAAAAATACATTTACCATTTTTTTTCTGTGCTGCTACTTTATTTCCATTCTTCAAATACCCAAACTGTGGCTGCTGCAATGTATTTTAAAATATTGCCTATTACTTGGACGATCAACTGCTTGTTGTTGCTTCTAATGAACAGAAGTTGGATTTAACCTATGACCATATGTGTTGTATACACTGAAACCCATTCATTCTTAAAATTTGTCCATAAGTCCCTACTAAAGAAGTGCAATATTTCTAGTTGAAGCTCATATGTGGTCACTTCCCTAGTCATTAAAATAAGGTCTAGGATTGCCACCTTCCACAAAAAAAAGGGTTTGGATGGACTAGTCATTTTGAATATGCACTTAAAACAATTACCATTCTCTTGTAAGAATACCTGAAACATGAGAATTTTTAAGTGATTAACCAAAGTTGTTTTATTAAAAGTTAATGACCAAGGAGATACTTTAAAATTTTCTAATTTTTTTTAAAGTTGCCACTCTGGATGATAGTGTTACACTGCAATGATTCTTTCATTTACAGCTTTATTTTTATCTTTATTTGGAAACCAATACTGCAACCCTTATGCAAGTAATTCACATAGAGTGAAAGTCATCTTTATGCAGAGAGCACTCACCAGTTCTAGTCACCACTTATGAGAGACTGACATGACACATAGTCCTGGTGTGGGCTTTCTGCATATGGTGAATTTCACCCACAAGTAGCCCCAAAGATATCAAATGAATACACTTTTCATCTAAGGGTTGCAGGACTCGGCCCTTAATTTGTAATGGATGAAAAAGATGGTTTTACTCACCTGTGAGAACTGTCTTGAGATTGAAGCATACAGCAGAACCATGTTAAAAGATTGTTAAATTGAGCTGTGTTAATCCATGTGCATGTAGTTTGTAAAATTTCTAGTTAGTGCATAGAAAATGATACTCTGTCCTCATTGGTCAGCATAGCTTTCATAGCAGAGTCAGTAGTGAAATCTCATATAACGAAGATTTCATTACGTTTATGCAATGCATTCCATTTAAAGTTTCTTGGTCTACTGGAAGTATTATACAATAATAAACTATTAAAATGAAACTGCACTAGCCAAATGAACAAAGAATATCTTATTTTGCATTATTATTTATTATTTTATTTGTATTGCAGTAGCATATAACATATAACAAAGAGACAGTCCCTGCATCAAAGAGCTTACAATCTCTTTGCTCTTTTATTGCATACATAATTTGCAAAATTCAGGAATTTGTAATTGGTCTTCTAGTCATTATATAGCTTCAGCAGCTCTCCTACTAGGCTACTGCCTTCTGAGTGTCATTGACTGTATCTTCTATAAGCAGGAGTGCCACATTGCCAACTTGAAAGAAGCACAAGGGCCTGTGATGGGGGGGGGGTTTACCCCATACAGGTTGCAAAAGGGTTAAGATGGCCCTGAGAGGCCAATTAACCAGCCTTGGTGCACCTGGAAGGTAAGCCAGGACTAATTAGAAGTAAAATGCACCAGGAGGAGGGCAGGGTTTGTCTCCATAGAAAGCTGGATGAGCCTAGTTGTGGGGAGGAGACCCCGAGAAGAGAAGGTAAGAAGTGCCCTTTCACTGGGAAGCAGCCTGAAAAGAAGGCTGTGAGGGAGAAAGGGGGGGAAAAAAGGATCAGACAGGCTTCTCCAGGGAAAGCTGGAAGTCTTGCTGAGATGGGGCGCTGATGACCTGAAGCCTGCCTGGAACCCTGAGTAACAGGAGGAGCATGCCAGCCCCTGGACCAGGGGATTGATTGAACCAGGGAGGAGGAGGAAGATAAGCAACAGCCGTGCTGAAGGTTTACTTAATATACTTAGGTCACTCCTGCAGCTGGCGTAGACCAAAAGGACAGTAGGGGAAATTGAGGCACAGCTGCTTCAATGACACATCTAGCTACAAGGGGGGGCATGTTGTGATGACAACTTTGTCACAGGTGGGGGCTCGTCTGGGATCCACTGAGAACCACTCTGAAAAAGGAGAAATAACGGAAAAGCTGCAGAATAGAGGACATAGTCAGCATGTTGGCAGCACAGCAGGATCAGACCCAGGCTGCCTCTAGCAAAAGCAGCAGGCAACCCAGCAGCTGCAGCAGGAGCATTTCCTGCAATGCCTGGGGAAAATTGACCTGAGGGAGTTGAGTGCCTCCTGGTGAAGGAGACCTCAGCATGCCAGTTTCAGGGTTGGTGAAGCTGGGGTCAGACAATAACCTGGAGGCATTTTATATATATTTGAATGGATGGCTAGGGCAGCAGATGGGTGTCCCAGGTAGCCCTATTTCTGTCAGGGGAGGCCCAAGCAGAATATATGCCCTAGTCACATTCCCTAGCTAGAGAAGTCATTTTAGATCAGTTGGAGCTGACACCTGAAGCCTATCAACACCACTGTAGAATGGAACCGTTCCCGCACAGAACACAGCCCAGAGTGATGACTCAGTGGCTCTGAGACCTGTCATTGTGCAGGCTAGTCACAAAGACATACTCTGTAGGGGGGAATTATGGACCAAATTTTCATAGAACAATTTCTGCAGGTTCTGTAAGTTGGAGCCCAAAGCTGAGTCTGGCCATTTTGGACATTTTCTGCCAGCACTGTAATGGAAAGAAAAGAAAAGAGGCCTATTTGGAGACAGATAGAATCATAGAATATCAGTGTTGGAAGGGACCTCAGGAGGTCCTCTAATCCAACCCCCTGCTCGAAGCAGGACTAATCCCCAACTAAATCATCCCAGCCAGGGCTTTGTCAAGCCTGCTCTTAAAAACATCTAAGGATGGAGATTCCACTACGTCCCTAGGTAACCCATTCCAGTGCTTCCTCCTAGTGAAAAAGTTTTTCCTAATATCCAACGTAAACCTCCCGCACTGCAACTTGAGACCATTACTCCTTGTTCTGTCATCTGTCACCACTGAGAACAGCCTAGTTCCTTCCTCTTTGGAACCCCCTTTCAGATAGTTGAAAGCAGCTATCAAATCCCCCCTCATTCTTCTCTTCTGCAGACTAAATAATCCCAGTTCCCTCAGCCTCTCCACATAAGTCATATGCTCCAGCCCCCTAATCATTTTTGTTCCCCTCCACTGGACTCTTTCCACATCCTTCTTGTAGTGTGGGACCCAAAACTGGACACAGTACTCCAGATGAGGCCTCACCAATACCGAATAGATGGGAATGATCACATCCCTGGATCTGCTGGCAATGCTCCTACATATACAGCCCAAAATGCTGTTAGCCTTCTTGGCAATGTACCAATAGTACCAAAGAAGCTGAGTGCTGGTCTGGAGTTAAAACATCACCCCAAGAAGGCAGGAAGAGGTAAGATCCCAGTCTCCAGAGGCTGAGGAATCCCCACTGGGAAGAAGAATCCTGGGCAGCCCTAAATTTTGGGGCTCAGATGAGCCATCGACCTCCAGCCCAGTTGCTCCCTCCAGGGGAAGCATCATGGAAAGTAGCCAGGGAAGCCTCATTTTGTGTTTCAGCTGTGGGCGATTGTGGTTTGAGAGGCTCCTTAAGTCAGGGTTGATCACCACCCTTCATGGGATCCATCTAACTGAGGCAACGGGTACTGAAGGGCCTGGGGGACTCAGGCTGCAGGCAAACTCTTACCAGGGGAAATAGACTTCCGTCTGGTATTATAGACTGACACCTCCCATTCCACATATCTTGTGTACACAGAGCCACTCGAGTCTGCCCACCAGATGTGGTGGAGTTAGAGGTACAAGGCCAGCGTGGCTAAGTAAGAGTCAGAGGGTGAGGAGTTTTCTATGGCCTGTGATCCAGGGCAGAGACTGGCCAGGTTTCCTGGCCTTGATGGGGTAGGGGATGGTACCTGAGCAGTAAGAGAGAAACCTACTCGGGTACTGCAGCTACAGTCAGGGATGCTTAGCCCTTATGGGAACATATAAGAGGATTGGAGGGACTTGTTAGATCACTTGGAAACTCGGAGACATCTTCACAGCCTGGAGGAACAACTGGAGGAAGCTAAGCAGGACTTGACAGAAGTATATGCTTCCTGACAGAAAATTATAATGCAGGCAGCAAAGTTAGAGCAGAAGCTGATCTAGACAAAGGTGGAATTGGAGATTAAAAAGCAACACTAGTGTTTGGGCAGGAACTGGCTACACTTCAGGAGGCAAGAAATTCTGGGAAACAAGGGCCCGAAGTATTGTGCTCTGGAGTTGTAGTTTCTGAAGGCCTCACCCCCAGATTATGAATGAAGTCATACATTGGCCACAATGTAAAATTCTGTGATCTGGATTTGGTCCATCCCTCTTCTACTTTTATTCATGAAGAAATACAAGTAAATGCCTGATGGCCCAACACCGTGTTTTAAAGTCCCAGTCAGTGAGTCTTAGCGAATATCTCTTATGTATGGTAAGCACTGGAGATACAGTCACAATTGCCTGTTGTGGTGGTGATGACGGTACTAGATTGCATTGTCTGTTTGATTTAGTGTATTTGACTTCTATGTTTTCAAACAGTGACCTTAAAGAAATATTATACCCCAGAGTAACTTTGAAATTGTTTGTTTAAATTAACTTTCATTTGGATTTATGCTTAATGAAATCTTCAGAGATTCAGACGGCTCCTCTGTAATGAAATTCTGTATCTTTGAACCAATGAACAGTGTAGCCAAACTGTAAGGATTCCTCTCTAAATGAGTGGGCTTCTATAATGTTACACTTGGGTGGCACAAGCAGAGTGCTAGATGATTAGTTTATGGTCTAGATCATTGTATTTTTATTACACTCATAAAAACTGTGTTTCTCCTCATTTTCGTAATGGCTTCAATGAGCTTCTATACCTTCTAAAGGCACATTAAATTGTTATGTGATGAAAGTACTGATTTACTGAGGATCGTTTTAAAGCCTGTATACCTTAAAGTAAGAATTCTTATCTTAGTCTGATTTTGAACTAAAGAAGTCTGAAGGTATGTGGGCCTGGGTGAAAATGGCATTATCTTCCCCAATATACATAAGGTGTCCAGTTATAGGATAAAACCAATAAAAATCCACCAAAGAAAGAGAATAATTTTAATAAATTCTATACCAATTTAACCCAAGTTTACCATTTTTGCAGTGCTGAGAATTGGTGGCAGAAGGGGTTGGTGGATTCTTAAGATCTTGTTAGGAACCTTGGTTCATTCAGAGATGACCAGTCTTTTTTTGGGTGGGGCAGGCAGGAGGTGCGGGGGGAGAAGAGGGAAAAATGGATTTACTCCAAGAAAAAAATTAGCCATAATTTGCCTGTCTGGGCCCCCCGCACACACACACCAAAATCACAAAAAAGCCCCAAACTTTAGAAACCCATAATATATTTCACTAAGTTTTGGTATAAAAAGATGCTTTAAGGATGTTAACTATTGTATTGCATAAGGAAACAAACAAATTTATTTTTAAGGAAAATATTTTTGTACATGTGCAAGATAGATTTAAAAGAGGAGACTTAATACTATTAAATGGAAAATCTTTTTATTTGACTTTATAATATGCATTTAAAAATGTAATTGAATGTATCATTTTTGTGCAGTTTAGATAAAGGCCCTTTGTATTTACAAATTTACATGTCAATATAGTTGCTTATAAATATTACTGTGAAATAAACTTAACCCTTCACAAAAAGAGCAGTTTTCTTTTCACTCGGTAATTTAATATGCTAATAAAAAGACAATGAAAGTTGTATGCAAGTATAACATCAATGTACACCATAATAATAATGTTTTTTCATGATTATGCTGCTCAATATTAATTCATAGCAGTGTTTTTGTTCACTCATGAGCTGTATTTCGAACGCAGATATGCCAGACGATCTTTGCTTATTTTTTTGTTTGTGTGAAAACATCCACAAACCCTTTAGTTGAAGAGCCTTGGATTCCTATTTTCCACTCTGTGGCTATTTTAAATTATTAAACAGTCATGCTGTTAGCTGGTTTGTTGTTCTCTTGTACTCCTGCTGTCTTGTTTGGGGAGTGGATAGCCTGGAGGATGGGTTACACTGTTTCATTTTATATCCTACATAAAATTTAAATTAAAAATGTACATGTCTGCACATATATTTTAACACAATGTTTTTGAAAGGAACATTTATCCACCTGAAATAGTTCTCAAGGAAAGTTTTTTGTTGCCCCCAAGATTGGTTTGATGCAACTTTTATGACTATTTCATTAAGGTACTTGTTCCAGCAGCTTTTTGTACATAACAAACAGCAAAAAGAAACAAATCTGAGCATACAAACAGATTTCAGTTTGTATTACCCTAGCAAGTCAATATATTGTTAATTACATGTGTCCATGCTGTGTTAGTGTAAAACATCAGACACTAAACAGTTGTGGGTTTTTTTAAAGCATTTCCTTTATGGATCTGAAAGTGTGAAAGAAAAACAGCTGAAAACAGTCCTAGAGATGGGAAGCTTTGTGGGGTTTTCTTTTTTGTTGTTGTTTGTTGTTTAAACGCATGGATTGAATTCATTGGAAATTCTTTAATATTTCAGGGAAGGATGCAAAATATGGTGCCAGTTTATTCAGGGATTTGAAAGCAGCTGCAGAGTAAAAGTGTCTAATGAAAATGAAATAAATTTCCTGTGAATGGAATAAATTTTGATTGTGTGTCTGAGTGCAATAATTATACATGTCACGCAATAATTAGGCAGTCACAGTGTGGCCACGGTGTCTGTCTTTGTCTGCAGATGGTCTGGGAGAACGGCTGTGTGGTTATTGTCATGCTGACACCCCTTACTGAAAATGGAGTCAAGCAGTGCTACCACTATTGGCCAGATGAAGGGTCAAACCTCTACCACATCTATGAGGTACTTAAACAAAATATCTGGTTGTAAACTTGACAGTAAGTGTGTGGATTGATTTCATACAGAGCAAAATATTGTTTAATCGGATCTGACCTGTAAATTGAGTTGAGGTTTCCCATATTATGCTAGTGTAGTGGTACTTCTGAGTTGTTTTATGTTCACAGAAAAAACTATGCATATCTTGATGACAGTGTAGTTTTACATAGAAGAAAATGTAGTAAATGATGGGTCAAATATATTGGTAGGATAAAGGATGGAGAATCTCCTACTCATTGATTTGTGATTAGTATATGAAAGTATGTAATAACTGACTATTTATATTTTTAAGGAAAATAGTATGTTTATAAATAATGAATTGTGCCTTAGGAGAGCTATATATGGGTTTATAGAGAGAGCCTGTGTGTGTATATATAATTATATATATAAATTCTTCTGTAATTAAAGCTATTTACTTTTTAGCTTCAGCCTCAGTTATGTGAAAAAATATTTACATTCTTTCTGCTTGATATATTTGGCCCAGTATATCAATCATATCACATTGTTGCTATATACCATGACTTTTGGGTGTCCATTCTTTTTCCTAGTCTTCTGGTTTAGTGAATGAAGACAATAATACTATAATGGGCACAGTGTAAAGAATAAATGATTCTGAGGAATAATAGTTAGTTAAACCCCAGAGTTATGCATTTTTCCCCAAAAATATTATGTTGTAAAAATGATCCCGCTCTTCATATTATGTGTAGGCTTCTGCAGAACAGCATAAATTGGCTGAAAGTTCTCAAGTGAAAAATACTCATTTATTTATTTTTTTAAAGAGAACTACTCAAATTATCCTAGAAAATTTTCTGGAGGGCAATGCATTGTGGGTGTCTCCAAGTGAAGAATGAAAGGGTGGATCTAAGGCATATTATCAAGCAGCGTCTTTCCCATATATATATATATATATATATATATATATATATATATATATATATATATAACCCATCATAATCAGTCAAAAATCTCAATTTAGAGATTTTTGACTTATGAGAACTAGAAATGTTAAACGTAATTTAATGAAACAAAAAATTACTCCCCAACACTGTAGCAAGAACAGCTACAATAGCTACTAAATAACAAACTATTTCCATGGTATTGCCAATTCATAAATAAATCTTATGCTTGTTCTTATTCAAAAGGATTCCATGTTCTTTGAAAGACCAACTTTCAACTTGAATTCTTGATTGCTGTTTTTTTCCTTTCTACGTAATGTAGGTAAATCTGGTTTCTGAGCATATCTGGTGTGAGGATTTCCTAGTGAGGAGCTTCTACTTGAAAAACCTACAGACCAATGAGACCCGAACCGTGACACAATTCCATTTCCTTAGCTGGCATGATCAGAAAGTTCCTGCTTCCACAAGGTCACTTCTGGATTTTCGCAGGTACAACACAAAGCATAACAGTCTATTTAATACAAATTTGGGGAACTATTTGTATAGGAAACACTTTCTGTTCTCTTCTATATCCGTACTGGAGAGAGGTCCCTCAATTAATAACTCTATACCAAGTTTTTGAAGCCAGAGCAATATGTTTATATACAAATGTAGGCTCTCATTCTGCAATATGTATGCATAAACAGTGATTTTTTTTTTTTGGTAACAGGATAGAGGGAGAAGGGAGGCTGAGGTAATTTTCCATATTAACTGTTCCCTGGCTCTAAAGACTCACTCTCTTATCCAAGAAATGAATGCATTTGTTTCCTCTACATTTTTTCCTGTGGCTTTGCATTTCTCTGTTTCACAACTATTTACCTGGGTTTGCATCTTCAAGACCTTTTGTGTGGCTACCCTCTGACCCTCGCTGCAGGAATCTCACAAATAAATCACTGTACATACTAAACTACCATTGAGTTATAGGCCAGTGAAGACAAGCCAGTGGGAGTTGCATGCCTTTAAGGACCACCGGGTCAGGCCCTTAGAGTTTATTTGGTTGAAAGAGTGTAGAAGTCTGGGGAGGGAGAGGCAAATTCTGACAAAGTATGATCTCTCCAGAATTTTAAAGGAAGTTGATATTGCCTTAAAATAAAGGCGTCACACTAATATACAAAGACAAAATTTTAAACTTTTTCATCTTTCTAATTAAGTAGTGGATCCTTTGAATATTTACTGTTAATCTAAATTTCAAAATTAAAGCCAGGAATCACAAAGATTGGAGTGAAATAATCTCATTCTGCTTGCAAACCATGCTTAATGTGTCCAGTGTAGATGTTAATTTGTACTAGATACTCCACAGTGATAAATTTGTGGCCAGTGAAAAGAGTCTCTGAGAAGTTTGAGCAATCAGTTCAAAATCCTGCAAGTTGTCAAACACAAGCGTATAGTTTTCTCTTTACTGTAATATTATTCTACAGACTGCTACGGTAATTTAAAGGTCTCAGTTAAATGCTCAAAAGCAAGGAATTTTAAGGCCAATTTCTTCCCTCCAATAAATGAAGACACTGGAAGCTATGCATGTGCATCTGAGGGAAGAAACTGGTCCTAAATCCAACTGAAGTTGGTGGGAGTTTGCATAATTGTCTGCTGGCAAAATGTTACCCTTGGAATTAAGGAAAAAACTCCGTCCTTGAGCCATCACTGTGCTCCTATACATTATATACAGTGGGTTACCTTATGTATCGTGGGTTTGATACTTTGATTTCAGCAGGAGCTGTATCTATGTGTATTTTGGCAGGGCAATGCTCTATATATGCTACAGTGTCTTCATGCCAAACTATAGGAGAAGGGAGTAACGGAGCACTAGCATAAGAATGGAGTTGGAGCCGTAATTGAATTTTCCAAGGATTTTGCTCTGGCTTCTAGTCCAAACTCTTAATATTACTGTAATGTGTTTTTTATAGCTTGATTTCCTTCTTTTTAATGGAACTGTGGAATAGAATAGTGCCTATAGTGAACTATCCTGTATTGTCCTGAATTGGTTCCATGCTTTGCAATATGCAAACTGCAATTCTGAATTTCCACTTTAACAAACAATTTAATAAAATCAGTTCTATTATGGTGTAAAAGTCCACAACACTGTTCAAACACAAAGTTTGCTATGGATTGCCATGAAAACATTAATGGATCCATACGGCCTGGTTGTCTAATGTTCTGAGCACCTTCATTTCTCATTTACTTCAGTAGGAATAGAAGTTACTCAGTTCAGGCCTATAGTGAGACACAATGCCTGTCTCAAAAAGTGTGCAGTCTTATAATGAAGTTGTGTGGGAGATGAATAACAACACTATGAAAGGGTCTCACTGTATTTTAAAAGAAATTAAAACTGGAAGAGGAAGGTAGTTCATTTGGCATGCTTCCTACTTGAGGTAGATGTCAGAATGAACCTGTAAAGATTTAACTGAATTTCAGTGTTCATTTAATATGTATTCACAGCCTACCATAACCATTCCTCGAGTGTAGATTTTGTATTATAGATCCATAATATTGAATGCATAGTAAAATTCCTCTGAAAAGTAATCTTTGCATGCACAATAGCTGCTTTTTTTATGACTCTCTCAGTTTCTTGGCCATCTTACGTTGTTTTTTTAATGACAAAAGGTAATGCACTATTGCTGAGAATTTATTTTAGAATTGGTTTTTAGAATAAATGCTTTACACTCAAAACCAGCTATTTAAAGTTTCACCTGTGGTGAATTATCACAACTGAGTTATAAAGCCCTCAGAATTGGTGTCAAACAGAATATCGACATCCCCTTATTTAAAGTGGTGCTAGCAAGTGCTACTCTCATCCCTTTAATATCCATAATTTTATGTGCATTGAATGTGTTTGTGTATATATATGGATATGTGTGTATATTTATATATTCACATACATATATGAAGTTAAGCATATACATAACCAACCCTCTATTTTTATAATTCATCACTAAGAAAAATTGGATTCCCCAAATTACCTTGCCCAGAGTCTATGGAAATATGGATTCTATAACTATTATTGAAGTAAATTTTGTAAGTCTCTTTGGAAACTGAAAGTTTACATTTCTCTTCCTATTGTGTATCAGTGTTTTAGATGATGTTGCATGTAGCAGATGAATCCAACCTAGAGGGAAAAAACTATCGTATTTTAATATAGTTCTTTTAGGTATAAATTGCTGAAACAAGATTATTTTATATATTAAGAAGTCCATACAAAATGCAGTGCTTAAAAGGTGAGGCTGCGACAGAAACCATTGGTCAGTTTTAATGCTTCTGGAGTCCTAATTTCATTTTGAAGAATAGACCAATCATTATAACTCTGGTCTAGCTTGTTAGTCATGCACTGATATGTGTAATTAAATATTTCTTGAGCCCAGAGGGAGCACATTTACACTTTAAAGAGAGACTGCTAAGCTAAAAGATAATTAGTATCACATGTGAGGGCTTTGCTTAAAATATATATATTATGCTATCACTTCTTGCTGTGTGCAATGGCATTTACTAACACTGCTCACTTTAAAAATGGACAAATTCTTATTTTGCCAGCTAATTAGCGGTTGCCAGTGTCATTTTTGTGATGTTGCAGCTAGTAATATGAGCCCAGTTGCATAGTCACAAAAGTGATCATTGGAAACTGTGACTCTGCTGCAGGGACAATGTGGGAAACCCCTTTTCTGAGCCTCTAACGACCTCTGACCTTTGCTTGCTGATGGTTTGCATGATGATTTCTTTTTCACTCAATGAGCCAAGGGTTGGTTTGTATTACTAATCATTCTTTTCTAAGTTAATTCTTCCTGTATATTTTATATATATATATATATATATTTTTCTTAAGCATTCAAGACCTTTGCTTACTGATGAATTTTCAATTCATTCTGCTTAGAAATGGCATACTGGTGCATTTCTTAAATATTTCCTTAAAATTGTAGACTAAGCTAGGAATCAGCAGGACTGAACCCCTTTGTTTTAATGTGTTTTCTGAAATGATGATAAAAATGTTTGAAATTTTATCAATAAAAATGATAAACATACGTTGTATTTTTCCCAACATGTGTCTCTGTCTGTTTGATTTACAAATAGATTTAGTGCAATTTTTTGTTGAGTATACTTTCCTCTGTAATTAATCACAACATGCTTAATATCCTGGAAATGTTACCATGCAATAAAGAAAGGAACCACACAAGTGCAAAAGAAATCACAAACACAGCTTATTAGCTTTAAATGGAGAAAGTTACTTTGTCAAGGTGGCTGTGGGTGTGGAGGAGGGTAGAGAGCGACCAGCTGCAGATTGGACATATCATTGTATTGAGTTACATAATAGACATTTGAAATCTAATTTACCCTGTAATACAGAAATAATTAAATATCCAGTTTAATTTTGTGTTCATGGAGTTGATTCCCAAATATGAAATTTCTCTGATGGTTATAAGCCTTCTGTATAAGTGACATTGAGAAATAATTAAAAGATGTATTTGTACAGAAAAATCTAACTCTTCAATTAGAAAAATCTTTTAAAACTGGGGGGTAGTGATTGTTCAGGTTTTGTATGGTAATAAATTAGTTTGTTGTCAGTACCTGTAAAAATACCCTAGTGAAAGTAGATAGAGAGCATACTTAATTTCCGCTGTCAGGTTCTCTTTAGTGGTTTTACATGATTTCAGAGAATGTGACTTATTCTAGCACATTATCAGAACTCGTGTACTTATAGTAAGAATATGGATACAACCCCTATGTTGAGTTGTGAGAGGTTGTGTGGTTTACATAAATAAGCCCATGCCTGGGAATGGAGAAATCCTGAGTTCTAGTTCCAACTCTACTAATTATTTGCTCTGAAGCCTTGAGTATATAGTTCACCTCTCTGCCTCAGTTTGCCTCCCACTAAAATGGGGATTAATCATACTTATCAACCACACGTGTGTTTTGTGAAGATTCATTTGTTAATGTTTATATCTTCAGAGTGCTGTCACAAGTGTTATGTGCTTTACAAGAATGAAGTATCATTATTACTATGTATGGTATCTGGTTAGACTTTTATATGACAAAAGGCCAGTTGTGAAAACAGTTATTTGGAACATCGTTGTAACCTTGGTAGCCTGTTTAGGTCAAGTTGTGGGCATCTGAAAGACTGCCTTTCAAACACAGATCCTCAAGTATCTTTAGGCTATGCTGTAAACCATTTTTAAAGATCTATGAATGTTTACCCAGCACAGATGTTACAGAATATAGATGAACAGACAAGAACTAAATGATTCAAGTGATTAGTGATGCTTTAAAATTTCTAATACTCATAGTTGCCAGATTCCAGCAGCACCCTTTATCACATTTCTTAGCAGTTAAGATGTTGTTAAATACTTACTCTTAACAGTTAGCACCTTGGTGCATCTAGACCTCCTTTGGAAGCTGTCTTATAAAATAGTTTTATAGCAGACCTTATAGTAAGATCAAATGTCTAATCAAGGACAAGGAAGGGTTCTGATTTCTTAGAAAGAGTGTTTTCCCATTTTATCCTTTGTTCTGTTTGCGTTTTTAATGTATGCATAGACACTTTACATTTTTAGATGAGTAATGTGTTTCACATATAAAATCTAGAGCAGTAACATTTTTTTTTTAAAAACCTATTTAAATAGATTTTAGTTCTTTAGTGTCATGTATTCAAAATCCCATACTGAGTATCTTGGTTTGCTTCAACATTTTAAAATGTCTGCATTGATATGAGAATAAGTATTAGTCCCAATACATTAATACAACAGCATATCAGTTTAGTAGCCATTTTTGGGGCTTCAGATATATATTTTTCATATATTTCAGAAATCTAGACAATAAAACTACTTATAAATTTTAGGTGTGTAAAACTCTTCTATTGGGACCATAGCCACATAGCTCCCTGGTATTTTAGTCATCCCTACCATAAATAATTAGATGTCTGAAAGAAGTTCTTTAGAGTAGTTACTCTTTGCTTTTTTGGAGATAATCTCTTTTTTGTACAAGACCACATTATTCTGACTGCAATACCTGCTTTCAGTTTTGGCTTCACACAATGCACTTAAAAATTTCTGTGAAAAAGTTCATGAACTCATGGTTCACTTTGAAAATAAAAACATCTTATGATACATAACCTGAGATTCTGCCTAACCTGCGAAGAGTTTGGGAAGAGAGTGTCTTTATTTGTTGGCTAACCAGCAAATACGAGTATCATGAAACAATGTTTGAAATTTAAATACGTTTGTTGTAACAGGAAAATAGAAACAAACTTGAAGCAGAACTATGTATGTAACTTAGTTATTTGTTATAACATAAGCTAATCAAACTGCATATTTCTTTAAGAATAGGGATGAATATTTGCTTTTTCTTACCATTTATGCTTTTGACAGTTGGCTTAGGAAATTGTACATAATATATTTATTAATTTTTGTCTGTTTTATTGCAGAAAAGTAAACAAATGCTACAAGGGTCGTTCTTGTCCAGTAATTGTTCACTGCAGGCAAGTACAATTATTAAAATAGCTTTAGAGAAGTTTTTGTGCTGTAAGAAATTAACTTACATAAAACCAAATGGGCACATTAAAGGTTTAGATATATCACTACACAAATAAGATGATACCTCATGAACCAGGTCAAAGTATTTATTTAGTTTAGTTCTTATGCTAGTAAAGCTGATGATCTGATTTCATATAAATCTGCCCTTTAATATGATCTTAGATGTTAATTCACAAGTTACATCTGATTTCTGTATTTAAAAATCTCATTTACAGCTTTTTTATTTCAGAAATATGCTTCAAAGTTATTGCAGTGCTGTGTATTCCCAATTTAGACTGTGTTCTGCATTGTTAATATTTAGATAAATGTTTTTATTTTTGTTTCTTTTATAATCCTGATGAGAGGAAATGGGATGGGGAAAATTGCCCGCTGGTTGGGCAGTAAGCTTAAACCTTCTAAACATAAATTCCCTTTAGGCCTGCCAGTGTGGTGAATGTAAATGAGAGCAGTTTGATAGCTCACTACAAAACTTAAAGTAATAATGTAAATATTAGGTTTTGTAGTTGTAGGGACCATGATACACAGTGAATGCCATGCTCTCATTCTTTAGCCACTTCCTTACTAGCTAAGACGCTTTTGTGGACAAGAAGATCAGGGGAAAGATCATAGCATTGGAAGGAAACACCACATATAGCTTATTATGTGCTCCTCCATGTTAGTGGGGGAGAGGGGCAGCATATTTTGCATGTGTCACAAGCCTGCTGAGATCATTATGGAGGGACAAGATCATATAGCACATTGTGTAGTGATACTCTCCAAGAAGATTCACAATATGGAGGGGAGCCTGTCTCTCTAAAAGAAGGTCCAAGAAGGAAGGAATATAATGTAGAAAGCTCTGTCCTTTAAAATGTTTGCAGGCCTTCTCTTAATCTAACAGATGAAAATGTCTCTAACACTCAGCCTAGCAGTTCTTGTTTTATTAGGTCTGGCCACTACATTGTCACTCACTATTTGGATGAATTAATAAGACTCTGTTTCTTTGTTTCCTTCACAGTCAGGAATCAGGCGTGGGGTAAAGCGAGAGAGCTTAGTAGCACCGGCTGCCTCTCTGCAAAAATTGTTCTAGTAAATGAAACAGATCAAACTTCTCCCATTTATGGAGGCTTATCAAAGATGTAGTTTCATAGCCTATGTGTAAATGGAACTTATAAAGTGCATTACAGTGTTGCATTTTTTCTCCTTAGTAATACTGTAGACAGAGCGACCTATCACTAAAAATAATTTAGTTGATAAAAAATGACTAATCAATTGGTCACACATGCCCATTTTTAGAAATATTGGGGAGGGAAGTGAAAAAAGTCTATTACTTAAAGTCTTAATTATGTTTGCTAACAGCAACCATAAAAGAACATCACGCTGCCAATTACAAGCTGCTCCCTGACAGGAACACAAGCTGCATTCAGATTAGGGAGCTTTGCCTTCTCACAAGGCTTGATCACACATCTCCAAAGGAGGATTGGAAATACCCTAAAGTTAAAGATATTTTTTTAGAAATCACATGATAATATTTTTCCCACTCATTGCAACTGAGGCAGAATTGAACAAGGAGGGTGGGAGAAGAAATCAATAGAGACACATTTTTCAAGTCCAGATGTCTAGCATCCTATTTCTTGGTGAAGAAAGAATTTGATCCTTAAGTAATAAAATATTCTAAGTTCTTGGATGGGAGTCAAGGAGAGTGGAATGTAACTGAAAGGGAAATGCACCACTCTGGGCATATGCAGACTAACCTAGCTGCTCAAGTACAAATAGAGTTAACAATCATTTTTGGAGGATTCTAGATGCTATTCTATTTCCCAGCTCTCGTGGACTATCCTGTTATGTTTCTTGATCTTATGTGAACACTTTGTGCATAGAAATGGCTGCCTGTTCTAGGATTACTGACCCTTTCACTGTTGTTCAATTATTTTTTTAAATAAACACATCTTTTGCTCTATAAAACAAAATCCTGCTATCCATGTAGAACAATAGTTAATCCTACATGAACAGCTTGTGTTAATTAAAGCCATTGCAAGCTTTCTCTCCCTCGCCTCTTACACTTGTTTCCCTCACCATTTATCCTCTCTTCCCCTTGTATGACACAGTATAAAAATAATGATAGCTACCTTTCTCTTTCTCGAGTCTAGATATTCATTGATGGGTTTTTCTTTCTCCCTTTCTGTTGGCAGTGATGGTGCAGGAAGAAGTGGAACCTACATTCTAATTGACATGGTTCTCAATAAAATGGCCAAAGGTGAGAATCAAAAAGCTTGTGGCTTTCTCAGTGCTGAAAGATGTGGCGGTGTTACCATAGTAACACACAGAGAAGTATTCACAGAAGGCCCAAGAATAAATTAGAGGCAAATTGTACCCTTTACTGAATGATCTTAAGTTTATTTTCAGTGCTCATAGTGATTTAAAAAAAAAAAAAAAGCTGTTCATGAATGGAGCCTACACATGTATGCTATTGGAAGAGGCAGCATTTGTATCTTTAATTTTATTATTTTAAATATTTATTACAGCTAAAAAAAAAAGCTTGAACTATATGATAAATATTTTGTGTTGTCTCATCAGTAAATTGATTCCTTTCAGTGGGTTGTGCAAGCACTTCTCACCTACACAGCAGTAGTTTAAACACAATTGCCTGCCTTTTGAGACAGAGTATTTCAGTGGATATGGCAATGGAATGGAATGGGAGTTGGCTGACCGGCATTCTAGTCTCAGCTCTGCCATTGTCTGTTTGTCAGACTTTGGACAGGTCGCTTAACTTCCCTGTGCCTCCATTTTGCCCATCTGTGAAATGCACCTTTCTATAAAGGGTTTTAGCTGCACAGCTGAAAATCATAAGTAATCAACATTATTATATATTATACCTTTATTTTTTTTTAAAAGCCTGTGGATGCCCCTAGGGAAGGATGCAGTACTCCTTTTTATTCCCCCAATAAATATTTGATTATAGGAAATGCTGGGGTACATGGAGATAGTCATTGTCTGAGAAATAGACAGTAAAATAAAGTAAATAACCCACTGTGTTAAAAGTGTAATAGTTGGGAGTTGCAGAAGTGCTCATCATTAGTCATTTACCTCAGTGGGCGCAGAGGCAAGCCAATGCTGAACACTTTTAAAGCCCTACCCTATTTTATAAGGACTTGGTCAATCAACACTTCCCTTTCACCTCATTTCTGTCTGTTTTATAGTCTCACAGTGGAAGGTTTTTAGGGGTAGGGAATGTGTCTTCCTTTGTGTTTGTACAGCACCTAGCACTTTCAGAAATAAATAAATAGCAGTCTATTGCCTTCTCATCACTGTCTTTCTACATCCCTTTTTTGAAGCTAGTTCTGTGGCCAGTCACAATCTTGCCCTCTGTGTATGTGAGTTTTCACTTTACAAGAAAATGATAATGCAGATTAGCTGACATATACATGTAGAAATAATATTTAGCATTTTGTCTTCTAATCACTGTACCAACAGTATTTAATTCAATGAACCGTTTAATCTTAGTCAGCTTCCTATGCATAGTTTAAAAATAAAATCCATGTTTTGCAATCTTTCTGTTGCTTCTGAAATTGTCATGTCCCAGAAATAATGACATTCCGTTCCTTCAGATACAGGAGTTTGACATTTCTTCTCCCCTGTTTCTGACTGTTAACATGTCTCATCAAACACACACACAAAGGGCTGTGTTTTGTGCCCTTGAGCATCATGTGGAACTTGCTATTGATGTGAAAAGAAGTTGTGTGCCTGCCTTATGCGAAGTCCCAGACTGAAAATTTTCCAGCAAAATGAGATGATTTTTTCCAGTCTCATTGGAAAGTGTGTTTTGTGAAAGAATATGTAGGAATTTCAGCTACTTGGTACATTTATATTTCAAGTGGCAACTTCATCTCTCCAAATAATAGCTGTGATAGATGATAAAACTGATGTACACCTCTGTTAAATATTTGTTATACTCATTTCAGCCATCAGCCAGGAGAGGATGTGATGAAAACTAGATTTAAAATATATGAAATTTGCTTGCATAGAGAAATAAATGAGAAATATTTTCTAACTTCAGGCTTTCAGCCACTTAAGGAAGGGTTGACTTTGTTGTAAGAGCACTAAAGAATGTCATTTATTGACTCCATTGTACCATGTAATGTCAAATTCCATTTTAAGTGTGGGCTTAGTGTTGCACAATACAAGACAAGTCATGTGAAACTGGCCAAAGAAAGGAGTCACAGGGCTTTTTAGATTGGTCACCCCCATTTTGTTCTTGACCTGCTCCCCTCTGCCAATGGGGATGTGCAATTTGAAATCCTCTGACCTGGTGCTTTGGCTGTAGTTTAAATGAAAGATCAAAGGGCAAAGCGGGCATCTCAACCCTGCTGAGGTGGGCCTTTCCCAGGCTGTCACACTGTGAGGCAGCCAAAGGTTTTGTTCTGACAGGAATCTAGGCCCAGTCTGTGAGGCCTAGGCCTTCTTTGTCTGGCCTGAGAAGTTTGAGGCCCAGGTTGAGGATCCAATGTTCATCAAATGATCAAAGGCCTGAAGCCCTGGACATGAAATCTTTCTTTCCATTTCCTTTTCTTAAAGAATGAATTGCACGAGTACCAAAGAATGCCATTTCCAAAGCTTTTATGTGGAGTGCTAGCACTAACTTTAGAGTCCTTCAGTTCTAAACAGAAAAATGTAAGTGCACTTTCAATCTGGGCCCAGCTGCAAGGCCAGCATCTACTAACATTTCTTTCAAAAAGGCTTTTAAGGATTAAGGCTTCAGTCTTTCAAAAAAAAAAAAAAAAAGACTTTTTTAAGAATAAACTTAGAATAATTTGAGTTCTTGTTCCACTGGCTGGTTTATTAGAAAGTAGACAATAATGCATTTTTAAATCAATGTAAATAGAGGATTATTTAGTTTCAGCAGTGGGAAAGTAGAAAACAATCAATAAAACGCTTTGGCTCTTTAGTGGGATTTTTAATAGGGCAGATTTAGAAAAGGGTGCTTCTTTTTCATGTAATGATTTACTTTTCTACATTTGAAATGGTTTCTTTTAGACATTTAACTGTAAATGCTTTTGTCGTTTAAAATGTGCTCTCCTAATCACATAGTAAATTAGTGCTAATACATCTGTTAAAATATGTTATAAATTCAGATCTACTGCTACTACAGCTGGTCAGAGTTGCACTAAACTATACTGTTTCATACACTTAAAGCAAACAATCAGTTATTTAAATTATTCAAATTTGTGGCAGCAGAAATCAATTGGCAAGGATTTCGTATTCCCTGATAAGTGATACAATTTCACAAACAGTGATACAACATTTGCCAAGTCAACCTCAATACCCACACACACCCAAAAACCTCCCACACTATTCTACTGCACTTCAGTTGTGGTTGCATGGGAACATTGAAACTAACACTGATCATAGAAATGGTACTGCCAGAATACTTTCCTCGTAAATGTTAAGGATTTCCTCCTGCATTTTGTGTTTGAGTAGAGGGCAGGGCATATGAAAAGATCTCATGATGCAGGGGGAAGCACAGTGCTGAGTAAACACATTCCAGTCCCCTGGTTGCCATTGTTATTCATACAACTGCAGCATGCATTTTTGGAGCCCCTTTGACTTTGCATATCATCATGAAGGATTTCCTGTTGGGCTGTCTGTCTGTAATGAATTATGGTATACCCTTTATTATAAATATCGTGGCTGTATCTGTGCATTGTAAGATCCATTAGTTTAAAGGTGCCATGTTAAATAATCTAATTGTATAAAATTGGAATAGTTAAGACAGATGACAATGATATTCATTCTGTAACAAATTTTCAACACGAGCAGTCTCTTCAATTTCAGTTTTATGCTCTGCTGTCACAAATCAGTTGTATCTAAATGTCCAAATTATTCCTCTAGCATGGGGTCAGTGAAAAGTGTTACAGTTACGTTTATTCTTATATTTAAGTTCCACTAGCCTCAGTGCTATGCTTTGCCGTCCGGGTACTTTTGCTACAGGTATTGGTTATATTATTCCTTATGCAGAGCAGCGTCATAACAAGGGTCTAATCCTGCTACTATTGAAATCAGTCGCAACATTCCCATTGGCTTGAGTGGTGCCTCATGTCTAGCCTTACTGAAGGCACTAGGACTTCACACCTCTAAATGATGATATTCCATTTCAATGAACAATGGAATTTTAAGGGTGTTACAGAAGAGTGTCCGGGGAATACCACCTTTTCAGTTCCCAGAAGCTCATTTTAGTCCAAGCTTTGGTCCTGTGTGAAAAGTTTAGAGGTTTCCTTTGAAATCAGTGTGCACTTTCAGTGTTTGAATGAGGGAAAAAAATGACAGTTCATGGTCTTTTGATGATTAGACAATGCTTCTATGGTGCATTTCAGCGGCAATTTCCTATTATGAATTTTAACATTCTTCATTCATATGTTCACACTAAGACATTCAGCAAGATTTTTTTAGATTTTTTTCACAGGGCTGGAGAAGCTGGTTTAGATAAAATAATCCATTTGAACATTCCCCCAAAGCCACACCAAACCTGAACTGCTTGAGCTTTTTCTTTTTTGAAACTCAAAAGAAATTTAGCATTCTTCCCTTCCTCATCTTTCTTTTCTGCCTTTCTTCATTCTGGTAGTGACCAGAAGTACTGAAATACTACAGGAGACTATTATTGGAGTATTCTCTGGCATGATGAAGGAAGGAAGGAATCTGAAGGAAAATTATGAGATTTCCAGTTTTGTTTTCTTCTTCTGAGAGGTCTTCATAGTGCAGATAATTATTTGAATTTTGGATACTAATTGCTTGTGTTTTGAAGCCATTGGAATTTAGAGGAGGAAAAATATGAGTTTTCAAATTCTATTGAAATACATTATAAATTTCAGAACCTGAGAATCCAGCATAAATATTGGATGTAGCATAGCCAAACTCAGTGAAACCTCTTCCAAATGTGAAAGCTAGAAGGATTCCTTAGTTCCTCTTGTGACTCCTCATTACCAACTGCAGTATGCCAGAGTATTTAGCTAAACAGATCCCTTTTTACTGGGGCCTTTTGTTTATTCATAACACAGATCTAACAAGCATAATAAAAGGTCACCTCCACTAAAAAGAAGCCTGTGTAAAAATTAACAGATTAAATCCAATTTAAAATACTAATGTGTACAAGTATTATCTTTTATGTCCCTGTATAAAGATTAAATCAAATTCTGTTTTCCAGTTACAATGATGTAAATCTGGATCAAATTCCTGGACTTCTGTGCAGTTAGTCTGGATTTATACTGGAGTAAATGAGAGAAGATTTCATTCTAGGAGCCAGTTTCCACTGTAAACACAGAATTTACAGAGTGTTTATTATCATAGCTGACAGACAATATGGTTTAGAGAGAAGATTGTCATCTTATTATTTGTTTGATATTTCAGAGGCTGTGAAGTGGGACTAGAAAGTGATGGAATTCCTGTGGAAAATTTAGGGCAGGAAAATTCAGAGTTTTAAAATGGGTAGTTGGGATTTGTTTGTTTATTTTTGTCTTCTAGATTTGAATCCATTATATAGCTACACCTTGAATTCTGTATCCAGTTAATTAGATTTGTATAATTATCTTAGGAAAAAATTAAGGTCAGTAAAGCAAAGTTCTAGGTTTTGGTATCTGCACTTTTGTATTGTCCACAACCTGGCCCCAAATCTCACCAATAATGGTGGTTGAATAATGTCTGAAATGTTACTGCTGCTTTTTATGAAGAAACAGGGTGGGTGAGGTAATAGCTTTTATTGAACTGACTTCTGCTGATGAGAGAGAGAGAGAAACTTTCAAACTTGCACAGAATTCTTCAGGTTTCTTCTTCATCTCTTCTTCAGTCTTTTTATGAAGACAGTTCTTTGCATCCATGTATACATATTATATATTAATCAGGGCAGTTCTGCAAGTGAGTTGGTTTTATGTAATGTAACTGGCACTGAATTACCCAAGAAACACAATTAAGCAATATTGCTTGTTGCAGGCTTTCCCACCACATAATTGACCACAAAGGGAGCTTTGCCCCAAGCCACAGGCAAAAGTGCACAGTGGATGTCTAGGTCAATTGTTTTTAATGGTAGAGCCTTCCATGAAAGGCAAACTTGTGCTACTTAGAGCAAACAACTTAAAAGCACATTTTAATTGTATACATTTCTGCTTTTAAATAACATTTTGATGGGTAGCATTACATTTATACATTTTTGGAATGGATGATTGGCACTGTAAAGTAATCCATTAATAATAAATCAAACAAAAACCTTTGAAAAACTTGAACATTCCAGCAAGCTTCTACTGAAAAATGAGTGAGAGCTCACTGGGAAAGTGATACTAGTCTATATTTCCCATAGCATATTCTGAGGACTGATTGTGCTGATAGTTTCCCTTATAATGTATAGTGATTGTAAACAAAAGGCAAACAAGTTATTGATGTGATTTTTTTTTCTTTTTAAATACTTTGGAGTATATGTTTGCAAAGGTTACTCTGTAAGAGACGTTTTCTGAAGAGTCTGTGCAATCCTGGTAATTTTATAAAAGGGTGTTGGGACTGGAAGTATGCTAGAGAGCAATCCTAATTATTCAGGGTATGGGGCATGTGAATTGTGAAGAAAGATTGATCAGACATGGACTATATCTTGGGAAAAGAAAAACTAAGGGGGGTCCCCATAGAGCTTTGGAAGATCATGAAAGGAATGTATTGATGTCAGTAAGCAGCTTGAGATAGTAACTAATTTGAAAACAAGAGGTCATTGACTGAAGCCGAGGAGGAGACAAGCATATAAGGAATTTGGGCAGCATTTCTTCACACAAAGGATAGGTTAGAATATGGAACAAACTGAAAAAGCCAGCCATAGAATGGTGTGCGATCCGTTCAATAAGCAGCTGGGCAAACATTTGGAAAATGAGGTAAATACAGAGTGAAGAACTACATTTTTGCAGTTAATCTTATGCAATCAATCCATAGATGGATTTCAAGAGAAGTGTTTAATTGACCAGATGGTAGTCTTCTGGCCCTTAAAGTTACAATATAGTTTGTGCAAAAATTATACTTTAGTGTCATAATCTTAAACCAATCCCATTGTGACTCTTATAGAAGGTTACCTTTTATTAAAGACTTGTCCAGAATTGTTGCATATTTTCCTCAGTTAATTCTGTGTAGTATCTCATGGGTGCTCTACCACTAGCTAATGTACTCGCAATAGAAAACCAGAGTAAAATAAATATAGATCTTGCAATTTGAAAGACCCATATGGGCCAGCTGCATTTCAACACCAGTCTATGTAATGCACATGTGCAGACTCCAATATGGGGATCCAAGAAGGAGCAGGATTTCTTTGAGCAAACAGTTAAACACAGCACTGAGTGGCATTTTCAAAACCGCACTTGATTCAACAATTGTCTTCCAGGTGACTAGCCTACAGCTTCTGGCACAGGTTCTGGAAACAATGGATTGTCCAGAATTGTTACATTGTGAAATAGCTACGGTAGGGGGGTCATAGAATCCCCTGTATAAATTTGACTTGGAGTTGCCAAAACTAGTATCCCTCTGTATGCATGTATATATGGAATGCTACAGTGGTCATAGTTGATGCTGGTATGTTAGTTTGAAAGGGTTTATATGTAGCAGAACCTTTAGTGTGACCATAACATTAATCATACAGGTGTCATTACGGGTTTTAAAAGTAATCTTCTATTACCTACATCCTCTTTTCAAGTACAATAGCTAGGATGGAATCTTGTAAAAAGCAGAAGACCATCAACTCCCACTGAGTGGGAGTATCTAAATGTTAAAATAAACCCAGTCCTGCTAAGAGTAGAATTCCCTTGGCTTAGTAGAAGTCAGCACCTCTTTACGTCCAATTAGTGCGGATTGGTTTCTGCATTTTCATGCTGTCAGTTGACTGTGTATAGCAGAGTTTTCTCTAGTAGTCAATGACAAATTTACACAAATTTTATCTCTGCAGTTACTTATTCTTCTGCAGTGACAAAGGATATTGGCTTAAAATTGACATAGCAGTACAGAATCTCAAGCCCTATAAGACTGTTGAAATTGTAGTAATTTAGGGTGGGCTGGCTGGTTGTGGATTCCCTCTACCCCATACGATTATACATGGGATATACAAGCTGACCTGTACTTGATAACTTCAATCATTTTCCTTCAGAATGCATGATAAATTCAATATACAGTATTATCTAATATTAATAAAAATTGTGTATATATAGTATTATATGGCATAGTAATATTTGTCTTTTATTAAAATGTTGATATTTTATCCTTTTTCATTATTGTAGTTTAATGTTCTTTTCACTGTTTACATGCATATTTTTCCTGTTAATTGTGAAAAACAGAGATTGATTGTGGATTTTTTTTTTAAATCCACATTGTGTATATACTGATGGGGGTGGAAAGTTTCTAATAGGATTAGAGTAAAATGTATTGCTGTCTGGGTTGAAAAAGTAACTATGAGCCTCTAGGGCAGGTCTATACTATGGGGGAAAGTTGATCTAAACTACTCAATTTGAGTTACGTTAGTAGCATAACTCAAGTTGACATAGTTTAGATCTACTTAACATGGGGTCCATACTATGCTATGTCGACAGGAAACACTCTCCCATTACTCCCCTTACTCTTCTCGTTCCGGTGGAATACCAGAGACGATGGGAGAGCGATCGGTGGTCAATTTAGCGGGTCTTCACTAGACATTGATCCACCAGAAAGTGGAGACAAGCCCTTAGATTTAACCTATTATGTTTATTCCCATCCCCAGATACACACCCTGGAATCCACTTTTTGCAAAAGCGTGGGATAACTGGCTTTCACTGACAACTCCAGTTTGTATCTATGATCTCCTGTATTAACCTTAAAAATGATTGAGGCGGGGGCATTCCTCCTCAAAAGTGTTGCAGCTTCACCTACTCTCTGCGGAGGCTTTTCTCTGGTTTTTATGTCATGACATTAAGTGACCCTCTCAGCCTGTAACAGACCTCCAGCAGTTACAGCAAATAGTTACAGTTTCTATCCATCACCTTCAGTTTAAAAAAAATGTTTTTACACCAAGCATTGTTTACAAGGGTATTTTATTTCACTTGCATTTGAGACAAAACAGGATAAGGAAGAAAGAAGAGGTCCCACTTCCTTCCTACAGAGCCCTTTATGGCTGGCAATGGGGTCTTTTAGCCTTTGTCCAGTGAGGATCATAGATGGAGTTGGAGTTATAGCTGGGGTGCCACTGAAACTAATGATCAGTGACCTGGCAATATTCTCCCAATATATATACGCAGATTTTGATCAGACATCGGACTTTCATTGCTCTCATACCTTTGTCCTTAAGGGTTTTTTCACATATACTATTTTTCACCATTTCATAAGATTAAAACATTCTACTCCAAAATGATTCTTTCATGGCATGCCTGACAGACTGCAAGTACAGCAAAGTACATGACTGAAGCTAAAAGGCTGCCAATCAGCAGCATCTTACAAATATTAATTGGACCTCTTTCAGCTTCTAGCAATATCATTGAAAAGAACTGACCTAGGGGCTCTTCAGGACTGTTTCCTTGGAGATTTTAATAAGACAGGTTTTAAGCTGACCTAACAAGACCCTTTCCCCTTCAAGAACTAATACAAAATCTTTATTATATAGTAAATATAAAAAGATACATTAGAGAGGGAATAGCTCACAGGAATGAAATTGAACACCTACGTGGCACAAAAAGAAATGCATATGACAGGTCATTTTCCGTATTCCCTTTCGTATTCCATTTTTTTCTATTTGGATGAGAGCTTATTCTCACACAGCTCATCTCCTCCTCCTTAAGGATACAATGGAAGTCCCAATAATCCCATATTAGTAACTCACACTCCAATGTCACAACTATTTTAAAGAGTAATATAGATTATCTATCTAGCCCTCGCCCCTATACTAACTGAGCAACTCACAACCACGAATGATTTTATCAGGTGGAAGACATTCCAGACCCCACCCCTGGTGTGGTGCCCACTGGAAGTTGGCATCCAGGCCCATCATCTTGATTGCCCACCCCTGAAAACAGCTCTGGATTTTATCCTCACTATACCCCTGTGTGAGAGGGAGAAGTATTCCCTTTTACAGATGATGAACTGAGGCCACAGGGTAGAGTAAATGATTTACCCAAGGTCACACAGGAAATCTCTCTCTGAGCCAGGAGTTGAACCCAGCTTTCCTGAGTTCCTTAACCCACCCTTCAATGTTCTTTGTGAATAAGTTCACATATAGTTTACACAATTTTTGTCTTTTTCTAGAGCATTTGCTGATACATCTGAAAGTGGTTTCCAGCATGAACATCCTCCTTAGTGTAACACATGGTTAGCTCAGGGAAGACACTGGACCCATTATAAGGCTTTTGCCCTTGTCTTCAGTGTAAGCATGTGTGAGGATATTGTGTAATAAATAAAGTCATGTTTTAGTTGTTTACAAACTTCCTGTAAAGAAATGCTGCTGTTATCACAGCCTGCGTTTTATGTTTTTGTATAGTGCCTGACACACTGGGACCCCAATACTGACTGAGGCCTCTGGGCATTAGTTGTATGAGTAATATTAACATCCTGTTTGTTTAGATATTGGGAGTTGCCAATGGGACCTTGAGACAACCTACTTTAGTGGATCTTGACTAGCTCATATCTGTTATTTATTGTATTACTGGATACTCTACTGATGTGACTCTCTGCAGGCCAAACATTTAAGCCTTTGGGGGCTGCTAATCAGGAGCGCCAGCTGCCTAGTGCCAGTTCCTACACTGCTGCCCAGGGGAGGAGCAGGGTTTGGAGGAGGGTTGACCCTCAATTTCAGAAACTGTTTCTCTCCTTGGGGCAAAATATAATTCAACTTGCGTCTTTTCATGTTTTCTCTCTGTTTAGGCTGCTAACATTTTCGGATGTGGGTTGTTTGACTGCTCACTGTAAATGCCTTGATCTGTTAAAAATGTTATTGTTAATTACCAAATGCCGGATTCTGCCCCCTTTACTGCTACTGAGTATTGGTTTCTGATGTGTGGTCCTAATGAGTTCAGTGGGAGTCAGGTACTGCTCAGTGTAAATAGAGATGACAGAAGCTAAGGTGTATGCTGTAAAAATGCTTACAAATTCACCTCTCATATTACTGCTGCTACTACTACAGCAGCTACTCAATCTCACAGTAAACTTTGCTCTTAGATACATATAAAAGAAACACAGAAATCTCTTATTAAAAGGCAGCCTATGGCAAGCAGAGACCATATTTATTTCATGGAAGACCTTGGCTATGAGGTAAAATATCCAGTTTAGACATTGCCCTTGTAACTTTATTTCCTGAAGCCAGTGGCATTATATGACAGAGGGGTATGTGTTGGTAGAGAGCTGACACAAAACCTTGCCTTATTGACGTATTCGGCTTTCTCCTTTTCCAGTTATCTGTGGTTAGATTTGAGCCAGTGCTTTTTACTCTTTCCTATATGATATAGTTTGTTTCCAAAGACAGCATACTGGTATTTTTATCTATTGGTGGAGCTGATGGGTTAGTGGCCTAAGCCGGGCCGGCTCCAGACACCAGCATCCCAAGCAGGTGCTTGGGGCGGCAATCTGCAAGGGGCGCCAGTCCCTGTGTTTTTGCCCCCAAGCAGCGCGCCAAATTGCTGCCGCGGACGTCGGGAGCAGTCCGTGTGCCCTTAGGGCGGCTCACGCGTTTCTGCGGCGGTGGCAATTCGGCGGCAGCTTCTATGTTCAGCTGTTCATGGCGGCGCAGCTTCTGTCTTCCAGCTGAAGACAGAAGCTGCCTCCGAATTGCCACCGCCGCAGAAACGTGTGTGCCGCCCAAAAGGCACATGGACTGTCCCCGCACTGCTTGGGGCGGCAAAAACAGTTGAGCCGGCTCTGGGCCTAAGCAAAACAATTGCAATATTTAGGTGTCCTTGCAGTCATAGGTTCAAGTCCTTATAGGGCTGACTCAGCTCTTGTTTTTCCACTATAGCTTCCACACTGTAGCTTGTGTGTGAGCCGTTCAGATGAGACCTATAAAAATCTGCAGTTCTTTCAGCTCCATGTGGATGTGAAGGATTCCATGGGAGAACGCTGTGTATGAGCAGGATTTTGACCTAGTGTCCCTAGATAAGATTTCCCTTTCTCCCACTACAATACCTCTTTCCCAGGGATGTCTGCATAGCAGTGATGCTGTATGTAAAGTGCTTTTGTGTGCTCCAGGATGAAAAATGTTATCTATTATGTCACTGATCTGCATTTCCAGGTGGAAAGGGAAAACCTCAAAGTGATGAAGACCATGAATTTATGTCATGTGTGCCACTAAAGCAATTAGGAAGACATAGTCAAATAGACACAAGGCAGTTAGGCATCCAGCTCCCCTTGATTTTGAATGTGAGTTGGGTGTGTAACTGCCCTTTAATGCCTTTGAAAATCTCCTCCTTAGTCTAGAATTGTGACTTAAGCTATTCCATAGACCAACACACAATATAGTGGAGTTTATGTAATATGCTACCAATCTGACATATTTAGAATAGAAAAAGCCTACATCACACAGAGTTTTATGAGAGGAATAGTGAGATATATTTATGTTGGGTTTGGCACAATAATGGAATAGAGGTGAAAGGTGTGGTAGTGTTTGGGAGGGAGGAGGTTTGCTCCCGTAGAGAGAAACTACCAGTGTTACCTCTTGCAATAGATGGCCCTCTTCTGAGAGAAACTACCAGTGTTACCTCTTGCAATAGATCGCCCTCTTCTACTCCGAATTTTCTTGTTCCACACGTTTTCTTTCAAAGCAGCAGCCCATTTTTGCAGCACTATGTTCAGTTGACCAGTCTCTCTAGGCATTTAGTTAGGCCCCACTACCATAGTCTCTGAATTTTTTTCTTGAATTTAATGCTAATCAAAGCTGCCCTTTCCTCTTATTTTTTTTTCCTATATGAACACAAAAATTGCAGCTGTCTGCCTAGTCTGCTGAGGGATGGATGTAATAATTTTCAATTGGACTGTTAGCCTAAAGGGAACCCGATAGCAAGAGAGTGACAGATTCAGCATGTATTATCTTTTGCTCTTAACTCAGCCCAATTTGTGGTTTGTTACAGGTGCTAAAGAGATTGATATTGCTGCTACCCTGGAGCACTTGAGGGACCAGAGACCAGGCATGGTCCAGACAAAGGTACTGTCAATACATCCACTGGGATTTTAAATACATTAAAGGTATTTCACTGTAGTTATTTTCATGATAGAAGAGAAAGGGCATGATCTAATATAAAACAAGTCGCTAGCTGATTACTCTGGTTCCCTACAACTGTGGCTTATTTATACTGAAGATTTATCTAGGCTACTTTTTTTTATGTTTACTGCTCTTTCTTGTAACATCTTCCACATCTATCTTGATTAACATATATGAAAGACAGTCGAGACAGCAATCTTTAGTCTATTAAAGAAAATGCATGCTAAAAAAAGTTCTTGCTCTAATCTTCAAGGATAGGTTATTTTCTTAGAGTATTTGCAGTTCAGTATCATGCGATATGTAAACCAAAGGTTCCAAATCACTTAAGAACATAACTGCTGCATTCAGTTTTTCTGAAAAACTGAAAAAGTTTCAGCTTACAGGATATAGTTCAGGAGGAAATCAAGCCCTTTAAAGGGGAGTAACAGTACACAGGCCTGTTTCTGAAATAATGCATTTTGCACACATGATGGTTGAAACCCTGTGCTTCCTTTTAAATGCTTGTCGTCTGTTCTTTTATATACATATTGCATGGTAGGCTACTTTTGTATCTTCTGCTGAAGTGCAATAAATATAATTTACTTGTTTGTTAATGGGCACAGTGTGCAACACTCATCAATTTACAAAGAAAAGTGTTATTCTGTTTTTTATGCATCTCAAATTTGAAATTCATCTTTGCGCTGCTGCTATAAGTAACATCAATTAAAAGATGGAAAAATACCTTGGGTTATCCTCACTTGCTGCTGCTTAAGAGCTACAATGATAAAATGAAAGTTTGTAGTTATGTGTGACATTGAGGAATCTCATTCATGACGGGGAGACCAACTAAATAGATATTCATACATTACATTGGCAGAAAATGGCATCATTCGTTTTTTTTGTCCTAGTCTGGAGCCTACAGTGTGGGTAAATGGACCACAAAGAGCAATGATGTGACAGGGTCCCACAATTAAGTAGGTACTGATGGAAATATCTTCAACATATGGGAAGTGAAAGTTGCTGCTGGGTAGTTGTGGAACAGATGGTTTTCTGAACCAGACAGTTCCATAATTTTTCTTGAGGAAGTAATGGATTCCTCCCAATCCCATTCATTTCTGTTCCCTATCTAACCTGGGAAAACTGGTGTTGGAGAACTGTCAGGGATATTTTTGTGCGATTTCAGCAGGTGGAGGAAGACTGATGCTTATTGGGTAGTTGAAGTTGTCCAATCTTTATCTGCAAGTGAAGTGGAAAGTACAGTAGAACCTCAGAGTTATAAACACCTCAGAAATGGAAGTTGTTCGTAACTCTGAACAAAATAATATGGTCGTTGTTTCAAAGGTTTACAACTGAATATTGACTTAATAGAGCTTTGAAACTTACTTTGCAGAAGAAAAATGCTGCTTTTAACCATCTTAATTTAAATGAAACAAGCACAGAAACAGTTACCTTACTTTGTCAAATCCTTTTTTTTAAGACTTTCCCTTTTTTAGTAGTTTACATTTAACACAGTTCTGTACTGTACAGTATTTGCTTTTTTCCATTTCCGCTCCCTGATTGCATACTTACAGTTCCAAATGAGGTGTGTGGTTGACCAGTCAGTTTATAACTGTTTCTCATAACTCTGAGGTTCTACTGTATCACAAATTCTTCTTTTACTCTGATTTTCAAATTAGAAAAAGCAATAACATACAGAATCTAATTGAGCACGTATTTGATTCCTAGAAAAAATGTAAATCCTGACACATACTGTCAGTGCACCCACTGTACATGTCAGTCTTTCTGTTGAATCCTTACTCTGGCATTCCTTTCTGTTGATTTAAAAGGGTACGTTACCCTCAACACCAACACCACCACGTTCCTAAACTACAGAGTAGGAAAATGGAATGTAAACTTATCTGGGCTTGATCAGCTGATCACATGGAAATGTGACGAAGTGGGTATTCACCCATGAAAGCTTATGCTCCAATACATCTGTTAGTCTATAAGGTGCCACAGGACTCTTTTGTTGCTTTTTATGGAAATCTCACTGATGGTTACACTTCAGTATGGTGTTCTCCCCTTAAAACGTGTAGCTGGAGAACTTTCATAAATAAAATTAATCTGATGCTTTGAAATACTGAATACTGCTCATCTCTTGTCTCTCCCTCCACCATTATCATCTTCTCAGAACTGCCCAAAATCACTTATTCAAGCTAGCATATTGCAAATCGTAAATATCTGGTTACATGCCAGTGCTATGTTGTCCTCAGAGATTTATTTATTTATTTGTATTTAAACAAACCCATGTGCTTTCCCAGCTGAATACAAATAAGGAATATCAGGCTCTTGGAGTAATTTAAAACAATGGATTAAAAACCAGGTTAGAAATGCCAATTACAGAATGTCCCTAGGCAAATATGTACTGAGTTATTTCAGCAATGTCATTGCATTTCCAGCAGACAGTGCTCCACATTTTCAATAATCATGTGAATGACTTGTTAGCAACATATTGTCTGTAAGAAACAATCTTTTATTCAAAGGCATGGTACATAATAAACATAAATAAAATAATCATTCTGGGTTTCTGATGGGTACAATAAAGGTTGCATGGTTTTGTTTTTTTGGTGGGTTTTTTTTTCAGGGGAAATCACAAAATATTGTTGAAATGTTACATGTGACATGAAAGAGTAATGAATGAGTATAATCTTTTGGGATGAGAAAATTCTTTCTTCCCTTCTCTTTTTCCCTTATCCGATCTTCCTTCCTGAAAGCTGGAATATTAAGTCAAGGCTCATCACTGTATCACATATAACACATAGCCAGTGGTTTTCTTCCCAGTTTTTACTTGGAATCAAAATTAAACACAATTGTATTGCTCTTTTTCTAAGATACTGGATTTATTCTGCCTCTGCATTAGAGATAAAACCAAAAATCCCTTTCCAGCTCTGATCTTTACCCCAAGTTTGCCCATCCAGGCTCAGCTCTACTTATTCAGTCTTGTATTAAGCTGTAACACATCTTGATTGTAGCACAGCTGAATATAGATTAACAGAGTGGGTCTCTTAAACATTGCTAAGATTAAAGTTCATGTTCTCTAGATGTAGGAGGTTTAGCTTAAAGGTGTGGGGGAGGTAGGTTAGATGGTTTTTCCCTCTAAAGATTAGCCATGGGCATCCATGGAAGCTATAGCATTTTGAGTTCGCTGTGCCTGATAGACGTAGCCCTGTGCTGGGGAAACAGTGCTGCACATCAGTTGTACCATCCCTTTCACTGCAGTATTGTACGGTTGGTTTTAACCCTAGATGGTCAGGGGTTTTCTTTGTAGGTTAAGGTGCCTAATTTAGGTCCAAATCCTCAGGTAGTATAACTTGGTGTAGCTCTATTGAAGTAATCTCCAAAGCTCCATCTCTGGCCCTTGGTCTTCATGTTAGGTTCTCCTGTAGCAGAGTAATTTGTTCCGAATAAGTAGAATTATGTGCTGTGTTCATGTGTGCCCCTACAAATGTATGTCTAGGTTTCTTGCTTCCCACTCTTGGCCTTCTGCTGCTCATGCTGCCCTCTTATGAATTCAGTGTGCTGTATCAGCACCAGCATCCCATTCCTGCTTCTCCTGGGTGGCCACCAGCACTTCAGATTTTACTTTAATCCAGGTAGACAAATCATCCCAAGTCATGGGGTAGCTTCTGTATCTGAACATCATCCTTCCATGCCTAGCAAGGGTAAGCCATCACTCTCTAGGGCTGATTGACAGCTAATTCCATCCTGTGTGCTAGTTTGGCTATACCTGTTGCCAGGCTGACTGCACAACTCATGATCTCAGATGTATCTGAGAAGTTATTCTAGTTCCCCTGCCACCCCATTCCTTTCCAGGAACTGTGTCCTTACCTATGTCTCATTGTGGCACGATACGGTTTTCTAGTCAATGTAGGCATTGGCTCTGCAATGTACTGGGTGAGGGTGTGGAAGTCTGACACTGAAATGGGTAAAGTACAAGTCGTCATGTATTCTGTGGCATCTGAAATAGCCGGTTGAAACATTTTCAGTGTCATGAAATTTTCTTGAAATATGTTGTTTTGTCAAAACCCAAACACTTTTTGGGGGGGAGAGAGATACTCACATTCTTAGCTTGGTAGTTAAAGCACCTGGAAGAGGGAAGACCCAGTCAAGTGCCTGAATCAGAGAGAGCTGGGATGAAAAATTCTGCTTTGAATCAGGGAGAACAGGGAGTTGACCTCATGTCTCCAACATCCTGACCACCAGGCTTCTGTCTCATGGACATTTCGACACTTGCATCATCAGAGAAAATGGACATTTTGATACAATTCCATTTTTTGTTTAAAGTTCAAAAGGTTTTGTTCCAAAGTGGAATGAAAACAAATTTGAAAACCTCGACAGTTGATATGAACCAGAATTGTCATCTTCCAGTTAGCTCTATTAGCTGTGAGTCCTCCTAGCCTTCAATCCTTCCACTAGCTTTCCACCTGGACCTGGGGTGGAGTATTGTGGGAGACAAAATGCAATTGCATATCCTTAGTCCAATCTTCAATAATCACCTTGGGGACTGTCTGTTTCCAGAGGCCATGAGCCACTGCTGCATTGGCTCGTATAGTCTGTGGACTTCAAGCCCATTGTGCAGCACTTGTCATGTAGTCAAAACCAAGGGGCTAGAGGGTACTTGTATTTGGGACTTCCCTCACCTCTGGAGACAGATATTACCCTATTGAATGGATTGGTGGTTCCAATCCATATTGTGCAGAGCACATCTGAGCTATGGTCACAGTCCTTCCCCAATGTTGTGTATTTGGTTGTCATGGTTTTTGTTCCTATGGCAACTGAGTTAGATTATTAGGGGATAGCCCAGCCAGCTTCGGCCAGTTGGGTGAGCTCTGTGTCTGTAAATAAAATGGTAGTTTTGTTAGCTGTCTGCTCTCTGGCCTCAAGTGATTTCTTCCTAAACCACCTGCCCCCAAGGATACAACACCCAACAACCCTGGCTTTCTGTCCCAGTCCTGTTCTATGCATGTTCTTAAACCATGTTAATCCTTGTGGTATCTGAGTGCAGTTGGCCTGCATGTTCTTTCAGTTCTCCTCCTGCTTTCCCCCTTTGTTCCCAGCTTGTCCTGCCTTTCAAAGAGTGATCCTCAGAGCAACCATAAGAAATGTAGCCTGAAATATTGTATTTACTTGAACCTTTCCAGTGTCTGTTTGAAACTCTGGATGCTTTAGATTATTTTAAAACACATGCAAAGTGTGAAATAAAACTTTTTAGAATACTTTGAGCAGATCCACTATTCATTCCACGCAACTCACGACTCCTTTTTGTGTGAACAGACTGGACAGTCAAATATAAAAAGATTTTTCATGTAAAAAACAAACAAAAAAAAAGTAGATGCAGATTCTAACATTTCAGTAAACTAAATTTCTTAGCAAAATAGTTTTGCTTAGAAAATAGAGATGAAAATTAAGTTTACATATTCTCTCTCTCTCTCTCTCTCTCATATACTGTCTTACTGTATCCCAGTGTCTTCACACCTACTAACCTTGAGGAAATGAAACTTCTCTGTCCTTATCTGAGACTAGAATGTGGTAGATATGTGCATTCTATAAGGCAGGTGTGTATGCCTGCAGCCTTCCCACTTCTGGTTGTGATTTCATTTGATCACTCAAGCCCAGGTCACGTCAGTATTTCGAAAGCAAATCTCCGAAAATAATCCAGTACAGAACTGATTTTTAGTAATTTTGGCAGTTGTGTTTATTGTAAAGTCAGTAGCAAAGAAAAGCTCCTTTCAGACAAATACTCCCATGTTTTTAAATGACAGGGTAGTGATTGAAGAATGCTTGGTAATTTGTTCCAGGTATTGTGTGCTGAAAAATCAAAACGTTACAGTCATTGTTTTCTTACAGTGTGCATAATGTGGGGAAAGATTTACTGTAGTTGTTAGTCTGGAAATGCTGGGGTAAGGAAGCAAATCCAGTGCCCCACCTATTCCCATACGTCAATCATGGATATTTAACCAGTTTCCATCTGTCAGATGGAAGTGGATAGTGATCAGTTGCTCACAGACCTTTCTGACCATGCAATTGTAATATGTCATTGTATGCTAATATCCAGCAGTAATAACAAGTGCTTCTTGCTTTCTGCTATCTGCATTTTCTCTGTTAAGAGGACTGAGAGTTGTAAGATCCTGTCAAATGTGGTATATTGCACCAGTAATCTCAGAACATTTTGTTCCTTTCCATTGGAAAGTGCAGTTCATCTTGCATATTCATATTTTTAAATATCTTGAGGATGCTTCACAACTGAATAGTGCACCAGGCTTCCTTCCTGGAATGTTTTGTTTTATTATTCAGACTGTGTATTTGTTCTCTCTACAGGAGCAGTTTGAGTTCGCATTGACAGCGGTTGCAGAGGAAGTGAATGCAATACTCAAGGCACTTCCACAATGAGCGGTTCCGTCTCCTTGAGGTTCCCTGAGAATCCATCGCTCATTTCCTTATTCTCAGTCCCTGTGAATGTTGTTGGAAACCGTGACCTGACCTTAACTGTGTATCTTCTATTGTAACCACATAGTAATAGGGTCCTTACAAACTTCTATAGCCAGTAAAAGTTCAACAGTTAAAATGTGTATTCTGCTTCTGTTTTTTAAAATTTTTAAAAAGATACCTTGAAGCCTCGGATTAAGTGACAGAATAATCCATCTAATTCCTTTCACACCCCGAGAGGCCTGAATTTCACACTTTGAAAGCACATGTTCATGTTCTTAATAGCAAATATACAGTATTGTGGGTAATTAGTGCAGTCAATATATTCTCAGAAAACACAGTGTTCTGTTATATTTTGTAACTTCTCAGAGGCTGAATAAGAAGAGCAAGGGGCCTGAAAAGGACTGGGATTGTTCTTACACAATACCAAGCAAGAGCATGAAACAATGCTGTGTGTGTTAGTAAACACAGGTCTGGCCTCTTGCATAAAGAGGCTGCGCCTTTTCATGCTGGGCTTTGGCAAGCAAATGTTTTCTTAACTGTTGTTTACTTTTCAGCTTTGTGCAATGAATGGGAGAAAATCTGAGCTATAAGTAAATAGCCCTGCACAGTTGTCACAACTACAGAGAACAAGTCGGTCACATTAATGGGAATCCAATGTATAAAGAGCACAACAACACTTATTATGTATCACTGGCCTAGCAGAAAAGGAAGCGGGATAGTCTAACCTCAAGAAGTGAGTTGTAGGCCCCATATAGCAGCTGGATGAATGGCCTGAGCTGTTATGAAAGCAGATTGTTGATTTTATAGGATTACTGGAGAGAATGGGAGCTTCTTTATATTTTGGCATTAATTTTTCCCCCCTAAAACCATGTTGTTACCATTCTTTTTAGACCAGAAAGGATATTTCAATAAATGCATTCCAGGCATTCCTGCCTGAAACAAAAGTTTTCAATCTACATTGTATGAATTTGTCTCCATGCAGACACTGGTTACATCTCTCTGCAATATTTCTGGTCTTTCCCCATTCTAAATTATACATATCATTTTAATTCATTATTATGGGAGGAAGAAATGTGGGTAGAATTTCTAAGGTTCTTGTGCTCTAAATTCTTATACCTATATGCTAAAGTATGTCTAGAAACGATCCAGTGATGTAACTTTGCTTAAACACACCCACATTTTTCATTGTTTATTTCTGAGGGGGAAATAAAACTGCTGATAGAAACACTTTGATTTATTCAAATGAGAGACTATGGGTAACATTTTTAAAAGTGAAGTGACTTGGACTCCTAAGAGTAACTCCTTTTTGAAAATGGGACTTAGGCCCCGTAGATGCTTTTGAAAATGTTACCTAATATGGTTGTAGTTTCCAAGTTTATATTTTTTCAAAATTACTTGAAAGTGTTGTATGCGTTTAATTGTGCCAGGTTAAACGATTTGATTTCAGAATTGCAAAATATATCAATGGTTTTAATTGTGGGGTCTTTTGTAAATCACTATTCAATGAATTGTTTAAAAAATAGCATTGTAGTTTTGCTAAAAGAGAGGCGACAGGCACCTGTTGGAATTAAATAACGTTGCAATTTTGTGTTGTAGGTATGGATGTTGGTGATTTCTTCTTTTTGGTGATTAAAGAGTTATTTCAAAAAGCGCCAGACGTGTTACTTTTCTATGTACGTTTTTGTACAGTCTTCTCAGTGTGTGCTGCTACTGCTTAATTTGTGCATCCCATTACCCTGGCAGTATAGAGCAGTTACTGCAGATGCCATCGTCCTCTTAAGTACACATACTGTATATTAAGCCACATGTTTATTTTATGGCATAAGCATTTTAGAGCTTTCCTAGCAATAACTAAAAAAACTAATGGGGTATGAATGAGAAAATTGCCTTTTTCATTTGATAATTTAGGTTTAACAGGACTCCTTTATTACTTTAGCTAACACAAAATTGCAGATCAGGGCAGATTAAATCAGTTTGAACAATATCTGCCAGTGTTTGAATTAGATTTATTGTGGAGACAGTGTGACATGGCTTTCTGAAAATATAGGTAGCTACATCCAAACCAACCTACCGAAGATTCAAACTTGGTACATCCTGGCCCCCACCTCCTGTTGCCAAATGGAATGGTCTCACTGCAGGGATGCTGTGTTCTTACTGACTGACAACCCAAGGGGATGGTAGCTTTTCAGAGGGCAGATCCTTGCGCTGTGATTCGTTAATATTTTCAGAGCTCACTCTCCCCATACCCACGGCAAACCTGAGTGACAGTGGCAATCCTCAATTCCTCTGGGTTTGTAAAGCACTTCATGATGCTTTTCCAAACTGTTACAATTTCTGTTTAAAGTTCAACCTAATTCTTCTGCAAATATTTAATCATGATATGTTTCAGGTTAATAATGTAAGGGTTATTCCTATTAATTCAGAAACAGCTAGAGCAGGAATATAATTATCTATTACATTCTATAGAATTGTTCAAACTACAGAAAGATGATCATCTTTTCCATTAAATTATATAGGTTTTCAGAGTACTTTCTATAGAATCCCATTTAAAACTCAATTGTTTTCATCCTGATTAAATACTATAGTACTTCTCCATAAGGTCAGGAAGTGATTATAACCTTGAAAGCAGGAAGCACCTTCCAGCAATCTAAAGACTATTGCACAGCATTACAAGGCTAAGAGATTTTCTGGCTTTCTTCTTCAGAGAGGTGCCAGACTTGTAGAACTCACTATAAATAAGCAAACCCAGGGATCCTGCTTGTGTAAGTAGTGTTGGCCACTAATCTTCATAAAAGTTTGGATGAAAGAATCCTATTTCCCACAGTAATAATAAATATAGAACCTATCAGCAAAATTCACATTTCTATCCCATCGGGTTAAATTGTGGTGTCATGTCATTTCATCTTCAAGTGAGATACAGAGCTATGGAAATATTACCTGATGCAACCTGGCATGTCAGAATGTAAAGAAGAATTTGTTTGTCAGATCAAGTTTATCCCTGTTGTAGCAGTTAGCTTAATCTAAATGATTTTGCAGTGGGTTTTGTGCCTACATACCTGCCCTTGGCTCAGTTGCTGTCGCCATTCACCAGCCCATTTAAGTAGCCTCGGTCTTGCATGTGCATTTTGAATCGACATGAGAAAGGGTTCTTCCTGATTCTATTTCAGCAAAGCATCTGCCTTAAGCCAAATAAGATATTGGACATCACAAACCCTCCTTTTTGCAGTACTTTGTGGAGTAGCTTGATCGTTGTTAAACTGATGTCCAATATTGAAACTTGGGCTGGCATCTGACTCTTAGGAGGGCTGGAATACATTCTATGCATTAAATAGTGTCTTAGCTAATCTCATTGATAAAAAACAAATCTACAGATGCTGTTTGTGTGTTTGCATCTTTCATTGCCATGGACCTAAAGCGTAATTGGAGAAGTGAAGAAAGGATTACATTAATCCCAGTGCCGAGAGAGCACCACCTATTCATTGCTTTGAGAGGGCTGCCATCTGGGTAAAGAGCCCAGGTTTTCCAAGTGTGCTACAGAGGGGACTCCATGCCAGCTCTGAATATGCAGATGTGGGGGAAGTGAGGGCTGGAAGAGAGGCCCCTTGATCCAGGAATATGTAGCTCTAATGGCTGGAAACACTTGCATAAAGAGCACAGAGGGGATGTAGCTGCTACTCCTGTCTGTAGCCTGGAGAGGCAGCACTGTGCTCCCCTCCTCCCCCTGTCACTCCCCAGGTTTTATGGGGGAGATTTCATCCCCACCAGTTGCAATATATCCAATTGCCTAAAGCCCAAGTACTCAGGGTGGAGTCCTGGCACTACTGAAATCAATCGGAGTTTTGCCATTGCCTTCACTGGGGCAAGAATTTCACCCAGCAGTCCTGAATTTCATCCTAAGGGCCTGATCCAGGACCACCAAAATCCAGTGGGTGTTCTTGGTGTTGGATTGGGCTCAGAAAGAATTGCAGCAGAGACTACAATATGCAAATGTAATCCAACAGCAAGGAGAACTGCTCCCCCCCACACACACACACCCCGAGTGGTTATTTAAATGCTTTAAAAAAACCAAAATCTGATTATAAATGCATGCATAAAACCACCCCAGCACATCCCATGAGGCAATGACAGCAATATACCTGTCATTTGTGGGTTTGTGCTTTGTTAATCAAGTAGAACATTAATAATAAAAAACCCAACCCACTTTATAATTACTGGAGTAGACATTAATTTAAAAAGCTGTTTTAGACTAGAAAATAAATATTTGATTAGCATTGTTACAGAACAGTGGCTGTCTTTTAACTTTTTTCTGCCTATTTGTTTAGGAAACTCTTAGGAAGCAGTTGTGATAATTCACTTTTTAAAATTGTACAGTTTCTATGATTTTGCTTTTTAAATGGGAGCACACTTTATAGATTTGATTGTTATATTTTCTGTTATGACTACCTTGGACCTTTGGGGAAAAAAATTCCCCACCATGATGTAAAGAAAAAATTGTTTGTTTGTTTTTACAATAAACCAACAACAAAAATTTACAAAACTGTGGCATACTTAATCCAGTTAAAGCTTGACACTTTTTTCACTAGTCTTCATTTATCATGTTAAAATAAAATTACACCAGCAAGATCTTATTTGAAGATGTTTTTGTGCATGCTTGTTGTACTGTATTTGATGGCACACATTGTTTTGTCTTTAGAAGTTTCTCTCGTGCTCACTAGATTATAATAGATTATATGTATATAATAAAGACAAACAAAAAGATTATACGAAGTATTTTGTTCTACCTCTGTAAAAATCTCACTTGTGAATAAAGTGGCATTGTCTGTGAAGTATTGTGAACATTGCAATATAGTCTGGTGCCCTTTTGTACCTATGTGCAAGTTACTGTTTGAGCTGCATTCTGTATATCTGGGACATTCGCACTTTGCCAACTGAGAACTGCAGTGGTATCTTGATAGGAGCCCAGAGGGCTTCATCTAATTTACCGAAAATGTAGCAGAGCCACCTTCAACTTATTGTGAACGTATGGCTTGTAAAGACAGCCGGTTCCAGCAGAAGATTCTCCATCCTGAGGTGGGTGGAGGCTGTTCAGATTGACAGAGAACCTCAGCCCTTGTTTGGATCAGGAAAGAATCCAGAGTCAGGGAAGGAAACTGATCAGCATCATGGAAAGACATCCCATGTGAGGGGGGAGAAAAAAATTAGGACTGTTTTCTGTAGAGACGAGACAAATCTGGAGTCATACAATAGATATATACAAAACAATGAATGGTACAGAAAAAGGTAGACTAGGCACTTCTTGGATCTCTCTGCCCCTGTATAGGAGACTGAAAGGTAACAAAATTAAAGCTGCTACAAGTAAATGCCTTTTTAGGCAACACACAATTAACCTGTGGAACTCATAGCCACAATACGTCATTGATTGCAAGAGATTAGTAGGATTCAAAAAATATTTATATGGATAATGAGAACATCCACTGTTACATCAGGTAGGACTGGCACAGAATAGACTAGACAGCCAAGCTAACCCGTAAATACCTGGGATAGGAAATAACTTCCCCATAGGCAAGCTTTTCCATAATTGTCCATTATGAGGAGTCTTGTAAATTCCCCTGAAACCTCTGGTACTGGCCATAATCAGAGACAGAATAGGGGACTAGATGGGGCATGGGTCTGACCCAGGATGGCAGTTTTCATGTCTCTAAATTGTGTGTTGTATTTGGTTCTCCTTTGAGGAAGAATAATCAAAATACTTTGGTTTGTCCCCTAAAATAACCATAAAAATGTTAATGTGCAGAAAGTTGGACGGCTTGATAGCCTATTTTTCCTCATCAGAAGAGTCTTGTTTTACATTCTCTACCCTTGTTTATGTAGTTATGTGTTTTAATATCTGCAGTTTTTTTCAGGAAGGTGACTTTCATCTTGGAAACAACATACATGTACCATTATAGCTATTTTCCTTGCGGTGTAATTTACCAGCCTTTCATCTGCGATAGAGCTTTCTAAAGCCTTTGGTGACATCAGCTGGAGGACAAAAACAGAAATGCATTTAACTATATGACTACGGGAGCATTCTACATCTCATAGGTAAGCAGGAAGCTTACACGTATATCGCTTCATTTGCTGTGAAATGTTTGCATTGGTTTCATGTTACACATATTTATGACACAGGCCAGATGGTGTAAATCAGCATTGCTTTTCTTGATATCCATAGATCTGATGCATAAACTATTCTGAGACTTGTGTAGCCGGTTATGGTGTGAATTGCAGCAGTAATGTAAAACATTCCTAGCACAGAGGTACTAATCAGACTGGCATAACGTAGCCGCTCTGTTGTCATACCACAATGCTGATGCTTTCCAGTGTTAGACTATGGCATGTACCACAGCACTGTGTGTTCTAATTGTACGAGCCAGACAATAATAAACGTGCCCCCTTTTGATTCAGATGATCACGGTTTTGTAGCAATGCTTTCAGGCAGACATGTCATGTACACAATAAAAACGAGGGAGCTTTGTAGTTGAATACGAAAGTCTGGCTTTATTTTTAAAACTTGTCATAAAACTTCAGGTGAGGGCTGATAAGCCATGACGTGTTTGTGCTGCAGGCTGAACCGATATGCCAGGTGTTCATCCAAGGAAAGGTGTCATGTTTATGCTCAGTCCATCAATGGGACTGGGACAGCTCATGCTTGGGCCAAATTCATCCCAAGTGTGAATCTTTTGGCTTCAGTTACACCAAAGATGAATTTGGTCCATTGTGTAAGCATCCATTGTGACAGCGACATCTGAATCTTCCTCACAGGCAGATAAAACTGGCACTTCAGGAGATGGGGATATAATTGAGAGGAAGGATGCTCTAGGAGTTAGGGCATTAGGCTGACAAATGGTTTCAATTCCCTGCTCTGCCTCGGTTTTCTTATGTGACCTTGGGCAAGTCAGTCTCTTTGTGCCTCAGTCCCCATCTGTGAAATGGGGCCAATAGCACCTCCCTACCTCACAGAGAGGTTGTGAGAATAACTGCACTGAAGGCTGTGAAGTGCTCAGATACTATGGTAAAGGGGCCCACATCAGTACCTTTGATATTCTAGCTTCTCTGTCTAGCAAGCTGTTTTTACATACATCTCAGCAATAGGCACGATGGATTTCCATGGTGGGGCACACTTTCACCCCTACACTGTCATTACTGCTATTATACAGTGGTCTTGTGCACACTCATTGCGCAAGAGAAGCTGATATGGGGAAGAGATTTAGGTTTGTTGGCCTTGTGCAGCATGCTCAGGAGGTTTTAGTAGCTCTCACTGTGTATTTCATGGAAGAAAATGAGTAAGACCCTTTGCCACTGAAGCTACACGTGAACCAGAGCAGGAGGTACAGTGGTGACAGGAGAAGAGGCATGACTGGAGACTTGGATTTATGTTGGGTAACACTTACCTGCACTGTGTGTGACAGCCTGTGGCAGTGGAGCCTGGGAGAGGAGGTGCTGTGGCTGTCTAGCCTGAGGAGAAGTGGCCAAAAGCAAGGTATTTAGCTTTTTGACTTTATGTAAAACTACAGAATCACATTGTCCTCAGGCCCTCATTTCTAAATGCAGCATCCATTTCCTTTAGGCAGGAAAACCGCTGCTTTTTCCAGCACGTTTCTCTGGTTTCCAAGTTAGAAAGTTTGTCCCAACACGACACCGCAAATTACGCTCTGGCCTGTGGATGAGCAAGAGTGCTCCAGCCTAGTCGCTATTAAATCAGTAGCTATGGCTACCATTGACCAGTTTGTAGGGCAGTGACCAAGCTGGATCCACAGCTACTGGATCCTGCTAAAGACATCACAGATTCCAAAAATGAAACCATTGTTCTTGCGTGTGGCTGGGGGAAAATAAGCCTTTTGCAAGGGTTCCTTTGCTTTTTGCTCGTGTCTGGATTTTATTTAAAGGAGCAGAAATATAAATTCATCCTTGAAAGAAAATTCTGGAGTTGTAGTGTTGCTTCTTGGAGGCTGCAAAAACTAACATAGGTGAGCTGTTTGGTACACTTATTCATTGCTGCATGTGTCTGGAACCAAGCATGGTCCTGAAGAGGACTAGTAAGATAAGCTGCTTAGTTTGGACCACCAGGATGTACCATGCAGGATAAGCCCTTCTCATTGCTGATTCCCCATCTTGCCAGCACTAGCTCTATTTTTCACAATATGGGGATCCCATGGCTTTTAAAAATAAGATCTCACATTCATGGAAGCAGACAGTGATCTGTCCTTTATTCCCTTGAATGCTCAGGTACCAGGTTGGGGGATAACAGCATTCATGTGATGTGAATGATGGCACACTCCTGTCTCTCTCTCATTTTCATTGCAAGTCTCCCACCGAGATTAACCGCTCTTTACTATGTTCTTAGGTGACCAAGAACCCATTTTCACTTCTGTCAGAAGGTTGTGTGCCTAGGCTGTCATCCCTGTGTTCCTGAGTCCTCCTTGCATCTGTGTGCTGTGCTGACACTAGGTTTACAATGGTTTGCACAGGGAGAAAACTGTGCCAAACCCTTGCTTCCCTTTCTCTCACTGTGTCTGCATAACTTCCCAATACCTTAACCCTTAGGAGCCAAGAACACCTTGGGATGCTGCCAAAGTGACATGCCTGTGGCAGGAATACTGATGACATGAGTCCCAGAGGCCTGGACTCTAAACACAAGCCCAAGTCCTGCTACAAAGTGAATCATCAAAGCAGGACTTAAAGCACAGGAGCAGATACCTCTCACAAAGACATGACAGCTGGAGGGCCAGCCTGGGTGCGCTGCAGCACATAGGGACAGTGGGCTGTATTTAACATGTGCTGGTATAGAGAAGTGGGGGAAAGGAGCCTTCAGTGCTGACCAGCATTTTCCTCTCACTGTCCCTGCATGTCCTGTTCTGAAACATTATTGCTCTGCTCAGCTGACACAAGTGGTGACAATTTTATGAATATTTTTGCCGTTAAGTTTTGGGTAAATTTGCACCCCTCCCCTAGTCCATGCCACCCCAATTAGCTTTTCTGTAAGTTTCCAACATGACAGATTTGCATCAAACCAGGGGAAAAAACCCCAAAGCCATCAAAACCACTGGCTTGTGAAACTTGCCGTGGCCCCATCCTGGCACTGAAGAATTCCTGCATGAGAAAGCCAGGAAGTCTGCCCCGGGGGATACATGGGCAAACCCACTGATGATATGCACCATACAGCGCACTGTTGTCTGAGCCCACAGGAGTGCAGGAGAGAGAGGAGACGGTCAACCCCACCTCAGCTTGTGCAACAGGTTGCGTGCAGCGTGTGATCGTTTTTTGGAAGCTGTATGTGGATAAGTGTCACTCTGCTGGATGCTGCCACGTTACCATGCTTAACATCTCTTTTCCTGTTCAAGTTCCTACTGCACCCAGCGAAAAAGCAGATCCACTTCCCCACATTTAGTCAGTGACTTGACAACCCATCTAAGTACCTGTTCTGAGATGTACTGTCCTCCCCATACACTTATCCAACTCAGTAAATGGGAGCACTGGTCAATCGTTTTTGTCCTCTTGGCATCAAGTAAGACGGCAGAGGAAATTCAGTCCTCAAGCCACAGAGCTCAGCCATATCCCTCTCTCCAGCACGCACCAGTGGCTGCAGGATAAAAGAAAAATCATGCTGAGTTTAGATGAGGAAGCATATGCCCAACTAGACACAGAAAGCGGCTGTGGTAGCATTAGTGCCCATCCCTCTCTTGTCCCCAGACACTATTCTGCAGGTATAAATATAAGCAAGCTACATATCTCACCTCTGTGCTGCATTGAGGCAGTTGCCTTTTAAAGGCCTAGTCTGAAGGAAGATGCTCCTGTGTGTGCTACACCTATTTCTAATCCAAGCATTTAAGTCAATGAACTAACAATTAAAATCAAAATTCCATAGTGATTTTTACTTTTGCCAGCTGTTAAAGCTCATTTAATAACATTTTTAAGTCAAGGAAAAGTAATTTAATTAGCCAAGCTGTTTGTTTGACTTTCCTTCTGGGTGTATGTTCAGGTTCTGAGAAAGGAAGCAGAAATCTAGTGGAAGGCTCTTAATAAAAATTGTTTATATGAATCAGAATATGCCTGAGGTAGCTGGAGTATTTGAAGAACTACTGAAGGTTAGAAGTTCCAGGAGATGGAAGGTAACACGCAGCATTGTAATGGCAAAGGATTGTTAAAAACTCTGTAATAACTTTCTAGAGGCTGTGTTTAGTGCCACTATTCAAGAGTTTGTTGCCATGATGAAAATGAATTTATAGTAAGAATAAATGGAGAAAAGAACGCTTTGGAGTGGTAGAACTACTTAATATAATCCCACCAATACTTTCCTCCCAGTGCTTCTGTTGCTACTAGTAAATATAATGTTGGGGAAAACCAACAACCAGTATGTCGGCAGTTAAAATGTAAAGACTAAGGATGCATAGCATTTAGAATGAACCATACATCCATGGGTCTCAAAGCACTTTTCTAATGTTAATTTAAAGTAGGTAAGATATATAGGAACCATAGCGACCACCAACGTATGTGGCATGCAACAGCTGTTTAATCAACAACTGGAAGTGTGCACTACTGGATCCAACTGAAATGCCAGGGAAGGAGTTGGCTAGGCAGAATGTAACTGGCTGAGCTGAACTAGCTTTTCTGACAAAAAGCTCTTTAGAGACCACATGTGGGGAAAGGTCTGAGGCCACAACAATGCACGTGCTGAAGGTGTAATTTCTAGTTTGGGTACACGAACGCGTGCTAACTTTGATTGAGTGAACACACTAACTAGTGGATGTGCAGCCATGGTGACAGGCTAGCCCCGTACACACCTGGGCTCTCAGGAGCCACTGGACTCATATGGCCAACCCTCCCACCACCCTTGCAGCTGTGATTATGCTTCTATTTTTAGTGCTCTAGTTCAATTAAAACTAGCATGTTTACAGCATCCTGAGCGGGCAAGTATGTAGCCGGAACTTTTACAGCTCACCTGGTGCCCCAAGTGCAGGTCTGGAACCGGGTCAGTAATGGGTAGGAGGAACCACCACCCCCTCTTCTTGCAGTAGCTTGGAGTTGTTTAGTGCAGTGACGGTCAATCTTCCCAGATTGCTGTACCCCTTCCAGGAGTCTCATTTGTCTTGCGTCCCCCAAGTTTCATCTCACTTTAAAACTACTTGCTTACAAAATCAGACCCAAAAATACAAAAGTGTCACAGCGCACTAGTACTGAAAATGGCTTATTTTCTCAGTTTTACAATATAATTATACAATAAATCAATTGGAATATATATTAGTACTTGCATTTCAGTGTACAGTATATAGAGCAGTATAAACAAATCATTGTCTGTGAAATTTTAGTTTGTACTGACTTTGCTAGTGCTTTTTCTGTAGCCTGTGGTAAAACTAGGCAAATATCTAGATGAGTTGCTGTACCCCTTGGAAGACCTCTGTGTAGCCCTAGGGGTACGTGTAGCCCCAGGGGTACATGTACCCCTGGTTGAGAAACACTTCAGCAGTGTCTCCCTGATGCAGCGACCCCTGCTGAAGCAGTGAGATCTGAGGGGACTGCAGCACATGATTACAGAAATAAAAAGTTTAGGGGTGGAGATTGTAAAACATCCAAAAGCTTCATCGGCATTTTACAAATTATAGATTTAAAACCGGTTTTAAAAAAAAAAAACATGTTCAGCAAGAGAATATGTTCACAACGCAGTCATGACCTGGCTTTCTAACTAAGTGGGTTATAGCTTGTGTCATGAAATAGCATTTGAACGCACACTCAAGATTGGTACTGTGTCATGTCTCATATGCGCAGCACCCTCAGGCCTTCCCATCATTCAGATGAGCAACTCCCAAGGAAAACCCAATTGCTGCAGAAAGTGGTGGTGCTCAGTAGCTGGTATTTTGTTCTGAGTCAGTACTGAACAGCTGCCCCGGCCTGGAGTTAAACTGCTCTGTGTTGCTGGACAAGTAGAAATAAAGTCATGGCCACTTGTGTTCATTAAAGTCACGTTGGATTTTACCCAAGAACAGGCTGTGACCCCGGGAATCTTAGCCCAAAACATTCTGCTTGCATCACAGAGTTATCAGGTGAAATCCTAGCCCCATTGAAGTCAATGGCTGAATTCCTGTTGACCTCACTAAGATCAGGCTTTCACTCATGGTCCTTATTCTTTATGTGCTCTCCATGATATTTTGGGGTGTGGGGGCAGACTCCCCTCTAAGTGGGATCGGAGGTCAGACTAGACAGTTGTAAGGGTCTCCTCCGGCCTTAAAATGAATGAAACGGGAGCAGAAGCCCTGCCTGTTGAGTGGACTGGGAAGCAATGCTGAAGCTGAGCATCTCTCTGCACTGCTAAGGTAGCAGGCCCAGCAAGAATGTGAAGCTGGCACAAATAATATTACGTAGGAATGTCTGTCCTCTTCTTGCCGCTGCAGGAGAGATGCTGATAATGGTGCCGTTCTGAACGACAAGCTCTCCTGCCCCTAGAGAGTGGGGTATAAATTCATTAGGCAAATTAACAGCTTGTGGGTGAATCATGACAGGCCTGGTAATCTGATACAGGGGCATGTTTCATTATTAAAATACAAACAGAAAGCTGCTTTTTTTTTTTAAATACAGCCAGATTTCCTTCTGAAAGGCCAGCAGAGGAAAGTGACATGGCATACGGCTCCCTTTTGTTAGCTCCAGAAAAATTAAATATTAAAGGCAGTGGCAGAGCGATGACTGCATCTTTGCACAGTTTGGTTAGAAATACCTATAACGTCTATTCCCTGTGCCTTTCTGGTTTGTCTGTCCTTCCTATTGCTAATCTAATCTCCTCTTCCTTCCTTATTTAGCGAATTTAATTTATATGGTCCCATATTATGAAAACACCTCTCGTTACTTAAAAGAGAGCGGTCTGCCATTTCATACCCCTTGTTAATTTTTATTTTATATGGTCATTTTGGCCTTGTCTATGTAGGAAAAAGCATTGTGTGAGAGAATTTTAACTACCATGAGAGCCTTTATGACTCTTGAGTATCAGAGGGGTAGTCGTGTTTGTCACTTTTTACAGAGCCAGACTAAGAGTCCTGTGGCACCTTATAGACTAACAGATGTATTGGATCATGAGCTTTCGTGGGTGTGTCTGACGAAGTGGGTATTCACCCACGAAAGCTCATGCTCCAATACGTCTGTTAGTCTATGAGGTGTCACAGGACTCTTTGTCACTTCTGACTCTTGTTTGACAGGGGTTAGTTAAAGCCTCTGAGTTAACTTCCTTTCTAGCATGATGCATTTTGCCAGTGCATCTGAGGCCTTAACTGCAGATGTTTATCTGTCTTAAAAAGCTCTAAAGTGGTGAGTAAAAAACCCCCAAAGAACACAGCTACATATACAACAGATGGGCAAGTGCACCTTGAGATGTATATTATGGATGGAGACTCATTGTAATACGCCTACCAAGCACATGCTCACTGACTCAAAATTGTACATCTGTGACTCCTTTACATTGCAGTGTGGGAGACTTCCACGCCTTCACTATCTTCATCACTATCTCTACTCATATAGGAATTGGTGGGTTTTCTTACCTAATGGCTTTTGAGGTGGTAAGTTTTTGAATGCATTTAAATCTAATTAACACAGAGAAACAAGTTGGGCCAGTGGACAGGGCGTAAACTCGATGTCAAGAAACTTGGGCTATCATATGACCTTAGTGATGGAATTTAGCCCCTCTGTGCCTCAGTTTTTCCATCTATAAAATGAAGATAATGAGGCTTACTCACCTTTAAGTATTCTATAGAATGAAAGTTCTATAGGGGTGCTAAGTAGTCTTATTTATTATTGTGGTGTCAGTGCAGACAACACTAAGATAAAGATACAGCACCATACATTGGTGGAGGTGCTAAAGTTTTTGTTTTGTATGTTATGTTGTTGTATCAGGTCTGGGGTTTTTAGGTCCTGCCTAGCCATTTTGGAATTGGTATTTGCAGTGTTCCAAGGCTAGAAGTGACTGTTTTGGTTCTGTATGTGCGTGGACATATGTCTGTGAAGGCTAATAGAGCACAGGACTTGGAATCAAGATACTTGAGCTGTCATATGCTCTGATAAAGCTGTTTTTTGTTTTGTTTTGGTTGTTTGAAAGCAAAAGAAATTCACTGGAGGCTTTACATTTTTGTTACTTTTTTGAAATTTCAGCAAAATATTTCAACTGTCAAATTGCAATCAGATTGCCACCTGACAAATATTAACAAAATTTTTCATGAGTTTCTTCCATCAAAAATTTGAATTTTGATGAAAAATGTAATTGAAAATTCAAAATGTAGAAAGTTTTGACCAGCTCTAGCTCAGCAGAGCTTCCCCTGATAACAGATTATCCTATACAGTGTTCCCAATTTACAGTTTTATCATAAGGCTTGTGTCAACTGTTGTTTTTCTTAAAGTCTCAGCTCCTGGAGTCCTGTGAATAAGTAAGACTACATGTTTATGGAGATAGTGTTAACATTTGACTTCAGTATACCCTTAAAAATGCAAAAATCAGAAAGCAAATAAAAAGAAATCAGTGTATTTTTAAAAATCTCATTAAGCCAATCTGATGATCTGGAGGAGGGAGGAAGGCAGAGGTGAAAGTAAGCTGGTATGGTCCGGTACAGCATACCGGCAAGAGCTGGTATGCTGTGCCGGACTGGACCGGCTTCCTGGGCAGTGATTTAAAGGGCCGCTGCGGGGAGCCCCAGGCCCTTTAAATCACTGCAGGGAGCCCCAGGCCCTTTAAATCACTGCAGGGAGCCCCAGGCCCTTTAAATCACTGCCGGAGCTCCGGCAGCCGGGCTTGGGTGGGGATTTAAAGGGCCCAGAGCTCCAGCCGCTGCGGGAAGCCCTGGACCCTTTAAAGTACCACTGCCGGAGCTCTGGCAGCGGGGCTTGGACAGCGGTTTAAAGGGCCCAGGGCTCCCCACAGCGGCTGGAGCCTCTGGCCCTTTAAATCCCCACTGGAGCCCAGCAGCCAGGCTCGATCGGGGATTTAAAAGGCCCGGGGCTCCTGCCGCTGCAGGGAGCCCCGGGCCCGTTAAATCACCACCAGAGCTCCAGCAGCGGGGCTCAGGCAGCACTTTAAAGGGCCCGGAGCTCCATAGCGGCCGGAGCCCTGGGCCCTTTATTTCACCCGAGTCCCAGGGCTCCCAGCCACCTCAGCAGCGGGGAGCTCCGGGGTGATTTAAAGGCCCTGGGGCTCCCAGCCAGAGCCCCAGGACCTTTAAATCTTGAGAGGCCCCGCCTCTTCTGGTTGAGGCCACGCCCCCACTCAGGACTCCAGCGTACCGGTAAGTCCTTTCAGTTACTTTCACCCCTGAAGAAAGGTAGGGCTGACTCATTTTTGGGATTGGCAATAGTATAATATCCCACCCCATGGTTTTCTCTGAAACATCTAGTATTGGTCACTATTGGAGACAGGATACTGGACTAAGATGGTCTATGAGTCTGATCCAGTGTGGCAATGCCCATGTCAGTTTGGGGCCTTGCAGGGAGAGCATACGTTGCCTGCTATATGCTACTAGCTTTCTGTATTGGCGTCCAGGAGGACAAGGGGCAGTCAGCTTCTTCTCGAGTAGACTGTGGGAAGATAGCTAGTAAGAGGAGACCATTACAGACAGAATTCCCAGATTTGCTTTGTTTGGTCAGAGTATTTGGACACTGGTAATAAAATAGAGAGCGAGAGAAAACATAAGTGTGCATTCCCAAGTCACGCCAGAAATAAAATAATCAACAAGCTGCTTTTAACCCCCTTTTTTTTAAAAAAAAATGGCAGGGCTGGAGTCCAGTGCATTTAAGACCTACAACTGTTGTTTCTAATTATTATTATTTATTTAGTCATCAAACACAAGTGTATATGGTTCGTTACAAATGAAGAAAAGTTCCCCTCCCTAAAGAGCTCACAGTCCCACTCGTACGTAGCTCCTGCGGGTGTATAATTGCAGTATTCTTGCTGATAAACTTATTTCATACATGATGCAAAAAGAGGGAGGGCAGGCATCCAAGAAGGACAACTCACTAAGCTAGTCCTTCTCTAAGGGCCAGATTTATAAGAGGTTCTCGGCCCAGCTTCCCTTTTAAAACCACTTTCTTTGAAGACACGATTGGTGTCATTTCACTGGAGCAAGGACTAGAACCGGGGGCTCCCAGATGAGCACCTTAGACTGACTCTGTAGCCTGCAAGTTCTGTCTCTGGCTCAGTGAATATTTAAGTATTTCGTACAAAATGGAATGGCTTCAACAGGAGCTATTGATCTACAGACCTTTATAGAACCCCTTGGTTAAGGCATTCACCTGGAAGGTTGGAGCCAGGGGTTCAAGTCCCTGCTCTGACTCATGTAGACTAGGGATTTAAGCCTGGATGCGTGTGACAGTCCACGCCCCTAAGGTCAGGGCAGCATGGCCTATTGGTCACAGTCTATAAAGCAGCCCTTCGGCGCGGGGCAGCACAGCCTAGCAGCCAGAGTCTATGAAGCAGCCCTTCAGTGCAGAGCAGCACAGCCCGAGCCTATAGAGCCCCTATGATAGTCTACGCCCCTAGGGTCAGGGCAGCATGGCCTATTGGTCACAGTCTATAAAGCAGCCCTTCGGTGCAGGGCAGCACGGCCCAGCGGCCAGAGTCTATATAGCCACTGTGACGGTCTATGCCCCTAGGCTCAGGGCAGCATGGCCTATCAGTCATTGTCTATGAAGCAGCCCTTTGGTGTGGGGCAGCATAGCCTAGCAGCCAGAATCTATGAAGTTGGGGCACCCACTAAGGGGTGTGTTAGCCCCGGTAAGGAGGCCCAGGCCCACCCGACTCCACCAGGCCCTGACCCAGGGCCCTAACAGTGGCATAGCAGCTTGCCACTGACTCTGTGGTCAGCAGAGCCAGTCACCTCCAATGGCTTCTCCAATCGGGGCTATGGCTGGCCATCCACAGGCTCTTCCCAGACAGGTCCTTCCTCTGCAGCCTCCAGCCCAGAATGAGCTGGGCTCCCTCCCTTTATACTGCTAGAGCATTTGGAGCATGCCCAGTCTTGCCAGGGTGGCGGGACTTCTGCTGTCAATAACATGAGCTTAGCCCTGTCTGGGCTAGTGCAGGGTAAGCAGACCCCGTCACAGTCTCCTACATCTTGGGTAAGTGCTCTAACTACTGGATCAGGGTAGGCGGCACCACCGTCATGGCTTCTAACCTGGCTTATGTGCCTAACTCCAGAAAAGGGTTCATAGTTTATAAACAAGGCTCCTCTTTATTTTGTTTTTTGCAAGAAAGGGGGTTGCCCCCCTACCTCCCAGAGCGGGTTTGCAGCTGTGAATCCTGAGAAAAGGAGGGCACCAAGTCTGGGCAGGATGTGGGCACTTAACTCTCTTTGAGGAAAGGGACTTCAGCCGCACCCCTCTTCCTATTGGCTATTTTAGGCAGCTCCCTGCTCAGCTTGCAGCTTTTGTGAGTCCTGTTCTTAGGTGCCCAGCTGTCTCCCTGCACTGTACACTAACCCAGGGCTGTGGCATCTGCCTAAACATTAGCCATTACAATGGCGAATCTAAATCCTAATCTAATAATCCATAGTCCTCTTTGCTTCTTCCATCCCAGTTGTAGCTAATTTGAGAGATAACAGCACCTAAAGGATAGTTGTCATGTGATTCCATGTTCCATATTGTACACTTTTTACTGGGAAATGCCACTTACATTTCCAGTATGTTCCCCTCCCCCCCCAAAAAATCCAGAAACTGTTCAGAAATATATGTTGCTCATTTGTTTTTCTTCTCTGTTTCCTTCTCTGAAATCTGTTGTGTGGTTCAGAAACATAATTTAGGGGAGCACAAACAGAACACAGGCTTGCTGAACACCAACTATTTATGCATTACGGACAACAACCACAGTGCCTGTGCAGATGCCACTTATGAAACCATACACAAACTTTGTGGGATTTTTGAGAGTGTTGAATTTTTGAAACTTGGGAGATTCATACCATTGGAGCCAGGCTTCAAGAGGGAAGATTAAGATATTTCTCAGTACTGTTTTTTAGTAATACACTGAATTGGTGCCACTACTGAGCTACCTACCTGAGGCAGTGCAAAGACACTTCCCTGGATAGGCACTGAGGTGATTCTGAATGTCTTTGAGTGAGGGGCTGGCTATTTACCTACAGGCCAGAGCCACCCGATTTGTGTATGGCTAGACTAGAGTTTGTGGTCCTGCTTTAATTTCAAGTGAACTCACACAATTGTAGATGTTAGTTTAGACACCCTGCAAATGTTTGTTCCAGGAGACAAGCAGTTGTGGTTTAACCCATGAGGTTGACCTAACCTGATCTGAAACGCTTATGGAGTGTCCGGGCTAGCAATAATAGTTGCCTTTGTTAACTCAGGTCAGGCCTTGCCTAAATGAGGCAATTGCACCAAATCAGTTTTTAAACCAGTGCAAAAGGCTATGTGACATACTTATTTCAGGGTGAGTGGCTTATGTCTGTTTAGCTTAAACCAATTCCTAACTGACTTAAGCTGAACCAAAATAAGCCACAAATTGAAATGTGTGTCCCCATACAGGCGCTCATATCAGTTTAACAAAAATGGTTCACATGTAGGCAGAGCCTTAACTGGCAATCAAGTAACATGGCTTAAAACAGGCCCTCAAACCCTTGTCTACATAGCCCTGTGGAGCACTCTGGGAGAAGGCCATGACTAAATAAGTTGTTCTGAAACCCACCTAAGCACCCAGACATGCACTAAGTCCCAATGGCAGTGCCCAGCAGGCCAAGCTTTTGAAAATAGCATTCTTGCTTCTGTTTCTCCTTCTGTAAAAGGGCTGTATGGTTCTGAGGGGGGTATTCTGAGGCTTAACTGGTTTGCCTTTGTGAAATGCTTTGACGGGAGCCATGTAAAGAGCAAAATGACTATTAATTCATTTTACAATCCTACTATTTTGATCATGTTAAAGTGCCAGGTGCCTAGCCCGGGCACATGGGCGGCAGGTGGAACCTCCCTTCGGGAGCCTAGCCCCCTCTGACCCACCCCTTCTGCCTGAGGACTCCTCTCCACGCTGCTGAAGCGCACCCCCCACCCTCCGGAGATGTCCCGGGTGTCCCCACCATGGTTGGAGCCATGAGTCCCCCCACGACCAGAGGAGCCCCGGGCCAGCCAGAGCCCCCCACAGCCATGCTACACCTCCTCTCCCCTGCCCTTCTGAGACCCCAAGCCATCCCATGGGAAAAGCTCTTCTCTTGCTGATGAACCTGAGCTTGCTGATGTCCCATGCAGGTTCCAGGGTGGCTGAGGAGGTGATATGTGTTACTCAGCTTCCTGGGTTGATCAGTAATCTCCTTGGACTCCATGCCACCTCCTCAGCCACCTGGAACCTGCATGGGGCATCATAATAAGCAAAAACTTCCCATGCAAATCCCGCAACCAGCATCCAGCGGCCACAGCTGTGCCAGGAGAGGCTTAGTCGGCCCTGGCCTATTATACCTGTTGCCTATGCTGGGCAGTGTTTATTACCAACACCCATTCACTTTCAAATCAAGCAGATTTGCAACTAGAGAAGGAAGGAATTGTAGCCAAAAACGGGGCACGGGGGGAACCCAGCAAAAGCCAAAACCATGGAAACATTTAAATCAGCCTCTTTGTCAATAGTTTAAAATCCCCTGAACCCCATGTTTTCTAATCTTCCGATCCAGTGTGTATGTGGGGGAGGGAAAATCCTCTCCTATGCTGTGACACTATGTGCAAAGTTTCAGCCTAGAGGAAGCTTTGATCAGGGTATAGCTGTAATTCTAGCATTGTGGCTGTGACATAGCAAGCTGGAACTGGCCCTGGGCTTGTAAAGTGCTTTGTTCCTAGCTTATGGCTCACTCTTGGTTAAATTTGTCCAGGGCAGAGTGGCTGGGGGGGGGGGGGCACAGGCCGTGTAGTGGGTGTATGGGGCTTTTGTAGTCCTGGCACTAGGTAAGTTGGATCAGACACAGAGAGGGGCCAGAATGCAGCCACTGGCTTTGTGAACATCTGGCAACAGACCTTCATACTGGGGTGTGCAGAGCTCGTGTGTGCAATTTCTGCCCAGCAGCAGGGTTGGCCCAGTCCCTAGTCACAGGTTGAGATGGTGGCTCCTGTTGCCTTGTCAGCATGTGCCTCGTTCTCATTTACTGTGTGTGTGTGTGTGTGTGTGTGTGTGTGTGGCGGGGGGGAGGGGTAAACTTCTCACCCTGAAACTCAGGAGGCCTGTGGCTTGGACAGGTCATTCCTTTACCATCAATTTAGTGCTTGGGAAGAGGCCTGACTGCCAGCCCTGGTCTTTTATCTGCAGAACAGCCCAGCCCAGGCAGTGTAGGGGTGAACTTCCCAGTGCTACAGGTTTGTGCTACACAGCAGACATAGGCATTACAAGACTGACTCTAACTTTTAGGTGCCCTGCCACCTCGTAGAGGCTCCCTGTACCATGAAGGGGGAGGGTTAGGCACCTAAGACTGGGATCCCCAAGAGCCATCAGCCTGAGTGGGGAGCTGCCTAAGCTAGCCCCCAGGAAGAGGGGTGTGGCTGAAGTCCCTTTCCTCAAAGAGAGTTAAGTGCCCACATCCTGCCCAGACTTGGTGCCCTCCTTTTCTCAGGATTCACAGCTGCAAACCTGCTCTGGGAGGTAGGGGGGCAACCCCCTTTCTTGCAAAAAACAAAATAAAGAGGAGCCTTGTTTATAAACTTTGGCCCAGTGGTTAGCAAGCACCCCCAAGATGTAAAAGCACCTAGTTCAAATCCCCCTGCTGCGGAGCAGAGATTTGAACACAGGTTTTCCCGCACCTCGGATAAGTGCCCTAAAAGGCATATTCTGAGCTGAGTGGCTCTCGGTCTCTCCTGTGGAGGTAAAGCCACGTTGTCTGAACTACTTCATAATCCCTGGGGAAGTAAAAGTGTGAGAATGGCTATCATAGCCCAGACATTGGGGCATTCACCCAGCAACTGGGAGACTCAAGGTCTGGTCCAATAATTATTTCTATCAGAATTTAGGCACCTACAGGGTTAGACAGCCCCTGAATAGGGATTTGGGGGCTCTAAATTTTGGAATTCAATGCCTAAATCCCTTTATGAATCTAGTGCTATGCTCTTAACATGGTTCAATGCTTCTCCCAAGAGACCACCTGTAGGGGACAGAAGACAGTTCAGCCTCATCTAGGCTTTGTCCCCTCTGATGGGACTGCGACCAGGCTGCCAGCTGTGGTGCTGGTTAGGGATGTGGACAACTCTCTAGTGCGAACTGAGCTGCGACCAACCGCTCATTTCATGTAGAACATCTGAGCTGCCTTCTGATGGTAACAGCTTTTGGGCAGTACCAAACACTTCAGCATGAGTGCCTAGAAGTGCTGGGCCTTAGCCTCTCTATAGCAGCCTCATCCTTCACCACCCAATCCCTTTTTCCTGAATACCCCCCCCCCCTTCTCCACCTGTTGTGCATATGTGTCACACTGTGTGCACAAGGCAAGCTGAGATGGGTTGGCATTTTTAGGACAAGGAAACAAATAATTTTCATAGAGTTAATGAAAGAATTGTGGCTGCAAAAGGTAAGTGACAGAGGAATAAGAAACAAAGCTAGCCAATTAGTCTCACTCTTAGCTCTCCAGGGCCTGATCTTGCAGACACTTACTCATGTGAATACATTTCCTCTTGCACATAGTCCCATTGGTTTTAATGAGAGCGCTCACAGCAGTGCTTTGAGGATTGGGTCCTTGTTTTGCCCACCTGTATTTCTCCTCTAATTTATTGATTCCTCCAGTGCTGGTGATTAGGTCAGTCTGTGTCACATGTTTCAAGTATTCAAGCCAATTAACACTCTTCCTGGGTGAATGGGATCGCCAATCGATTAAGCTTCTCCATCGCACTGAGATTCCTTGTGGTGGCAAAAGCAAAAGCTTGTTCATATACAACACATTGAAATAGAATTAATGAAAAGCAAGGCCTGATTGACAGATGAAATGGTCTTTACTTTCGGAAGCCCCCCAAGAGGTCTTTCCTGGGCTCTTCTTCCCCAGATCGTGGAAAGGAATAACAGCTATCACTAAAATGTGTGTGTGTGGTGGGGGGAGAGAATTCAGGGAGCTTAATGCCTGGATTGCAAGTGGAGAAGAATAAAACAAGTCCCCTGTTTAAATGGTCTCCACCTTCTAGAGGCATGGGCTCCCATCCACGCCACCTTTAGAAGATGTGCATTATACAGGGCTCTTACACAACACATTATTAATTCCCCAAGGGCCAAGCCGTGGCCCAGCTTGTGCTGCAGTACAAAGGAGTAAGGTGCTTGTGCTGGCTGCCTGCATCATGGATAGAAGTGTAGAGTCCCACCCTAAATGAGTAGGCAAGAAGAGGCAAGGAGTGGACAATGCCTGGGTTCCACATCCCCAGTATGCTGGTAACCATAATGCCTCGCGCACATCGCAGGACATTTGCTGTGCTGAGCTTGTGAGTCTCAGCACTATGTTACGCTGTTCTTGTGTCAGAATAAATCATATAGTCATGACCTGGCCCCAGATTTGATCGTTCAAGTAGTCCCTTGTAGATTGGTTCACTTTTAAAAACTCCCATTATAGATACTGAAGGAACAAGCAAACAGCAAACCTGGATTATTTTCTAGGGTAATTGCAATTTTTCAAAAGAATCATGGGCAGAGTAAAACCCTGACCCTGCAAAGCACTTAAACACGAGAAACTTTACTCACATGAGTAGCCCCTGACTTTGTGCAGATATGTTGCATTTAAGACAATACTATATAGTTTGAGAGACCAAGACTATAAGGGGCTACAGTCCCTCCTATGTGCAGATACAGCTCAGGAGGGGCAAAAGGGCACTAGCTGCTCCAGAGCAGAGCTTTCTCACACACATGGAATTCTCCACTAGCTATTTCTGGCCACTCCACTAGCTCTTTAACGTCCCCTTTGTGCTGCTACAAAGTGGACCTAGTGTCTGAGCAAACCTGGCCCAATGTGTTTTAAATGCCCCTGTAATGTTACGGTATTTTAAAAGGGCCAAATACATATTTCCTTCGTCCTGAATGGATGAGCTCACTGAAAAAAGTCCCCTTATAAGACATAGTGCACAAGGTCTTCTTAAAGTGACTGGGAATGAAGCATGAGGCAGAATTGTAAGGATGATTCTTTCAGTGATGTGAATCAACTTGGGGGACTTTTTAAAATGCAATGGTTGCAAATAAATAGTGCTGTTGCATATGCTTTCAGTCTCAGAGATGTGCAGGTTAGAAGAGCCAGTCATGATCTTCTACTCGGACCACCTTCACATGGCAGGCCACAGAACCTCACTCACTCACTCCTGTAATAGGCCCAGAAACTTTGGCTGGGTTACTGAAGTCCTTAAATCTTGGTTTATATTTACAGAGAATAAGAACATAAGTGACCCTTCCCCTATCGCCCATTCCCAACTTCTGACAGGCAGAAGCTAGGGACACCATCCCTGCCCATCCTGGCTAATAACCATTGATGGACCTAGCCGCCATGCATTTATCTAGTTCTTTTTTGAACCCTGTTATAGTCTTGGGCTTCACAACATCCTCTGGCAAAGAGTTCCACAGGTTGACTGTGCGTTGCGTGAAGAAATATTTCCTTTTGTTTGTTTTAAACCTGCTGCCTATTAATTTCATTTGGTGATGCCTAGTTCTTGTGTTATGAGAAGGAGTAAATTACACTTCCTTAGTTACTTTTGCCACACCAGTCATGATTTTATAGCCTTCTATAACACCCCCCTTAGTTGTCTCTTTTCCAAGATGAAAAGTCCGAGTCTCATTAATCTCTCATCATACAGAAGCTATTCCTAATCAGGGCCGGTGTAAGCATGTTTCGCACCCTAGGCTAAACTTCCACCTTGCGCCCTCCCCTGTCCCCGAGCCCCCGCCCTGAGGTGCCCCCCCCCATGGCAGCTCCCCCACTTCACCCTGAGGCATCCCCCCTGCGGCAGCTACCCACCTCCCACTCTCCGCCCTGAGGTACCCCACCCCCACCCCAGCTCACCCCTGCTCCATGCATGGGCATGAGCACCCCGAGCATGCTGTCGCTGCTTCATTTCTCTCGCCTCCCAGGCTTGCGGCGCCAATCAGCTTAGGCGCCGCAAGCCTGGGAGGCAGGAGAAGTGAAGCGGCCATGGCGTGCTCGGGGAGGAGGCGGAGCAGGGGTGAGCTGGGGTGGGGAGTTCCCCTGCGTGCCACCCCCCCAGCTTACTTGCTGCAGGCGGCCCTCCTCATGCTCCCCTGCCCCAGCTCCTTCCGCCTAAATGCCGGTGGCGACTGGGGTGGCCGAAGATCTGGCCGCCATGGTTGTTGCCAAAGAAAATGCCCCCCCCCCAAATCCTAGCACCCTAGGCAACCGCCTAGTTCGCCTAAATGGTTGCACCGGCCCTGTTTCTAATAATTTTTGTTGCCCTTTGCTGACCCTTTTCCAATTCCAATATATCTTTTTTGAGATGGGTTGACCACATCTGCACTCGGTATTCAAGATGTGGGCGTACCATGGAGTCATATAGAGGTAATATGATATTTTCTGTCTTCTTATCTATTCCTTTCTTAATGATTCCCAACATTCTGTTCCCTTTTTGCTGCTGCACATTGAGTGGATGTTTTCAGAGAACTAGCGACAATGACTCCAAGTTCTTTCTTGAGTGGCAACAGCTAATTTAGACCCCATTTTATATGTATAGTTGAGATCGTTTTTACAATGTGCATTACTTTGCATTTATCAACATTGAAAATCCACCATTTACTCTAGTTCAAACAGCAATTGATCCATGCCCCACACTGCAGAGGAAGGTGAAAACCCCCTAGGGCAGAGGTGGGCAAAGTATGGCCCGTGGGACCATCCTGCCCGGCCCCTGAGCTCCCAGCCAGGGAGGCTTGCCCCTGGCCCCTCCCCCACAGCCTCATCTCACTGCGCCACCAGGCAGCTCAGCACCGGCGCACCTCCTGCAGGGGCGGGGTGGGGGCAGGGGAGAGCAGGGAGGGAGGCTCACCCACAGCTTCAGGGGAGCAGACGGGAGGTGCAGGCGGCAGGAGCGCCGTGAGCACAGGCCAGAGGACTCAGGAGGAGCACCGGGCGGCCGCGCAACCGGCCGGAGAGAAGCGGCGCTTTAAAGGGGAAACCCCCGCTTCTCTCCGGCTTTGTGGCTGCCCTTGCTCCTCCTGAGTCCTCCAGCCCATGCTCGCAGGGCCACATTCCAAAAGGGGCTGGAGGCGGGGGATTGGACAGGGGGTGGGGTCCCGGGGGGGCGGTTAGGGGCTGGGGGCCCCGGGAGGGGGCGGTTGGGGACAAGGAGCAGGGGGGATTGGCTGGTCAGGGGATTCTGAGGGGGGCAGTCAGGGGGCAGGAAGTGGGAGGGGGCAGATAGGGGGCAGTGGCCAGGCTGTTTGGGAAGGCACAGCCTTCCCTACCCAGCCCTCTATACCATTTCACAACCCCGATGTGGCCCTCGGGCCAAAAAGTTTGTCCACCCCTGCCCTAGGGTCTCTGCCAATCTGACCTGGGGGAAATTCCTCCCTGAACCCGTATCATGAGTGTGGGTGAGCCAGCCAGCTGGGCAAGCATTCTCTGTAGTAACTCAGAAGCCTCTCTGCCTGTTGGAGATATTTGCTAATAGTAGTCATAGATGAGCCATGGGCCATTGTAGGCAATCCCTTCACACCAAACTATAAACTCATGAAGCTGTCTTGAAACGAGTATATTTCCCTCCTCCCCCACAACACACACACTACTTTCCTTGGAGGGCTGGTCCAGAACTTCACTCCTCTGATGGTTAGAAACCTTTGTCTAATTTCAAGCCTAAACTTATTTATGGCCTGTTTATATCCATTTGTTTTTGTGCCAACACTGGTGCTTAACTTAAATAACTCCTCTCCCTCCCTGGTGTTTATCCCTTTGATGTATTTATAGAGCACAATCTTATCATCTTTCATCCTTTGTTTTTTTAGGCTAAATGTGCCAAGCTCCTTAAGTCTCCTCGCCTAAGATAGGTTCTCCAGTCCTCTAATCACACCAGTAGCCCTTTCTGTATTTAGAGTATCAGGGTTGGAAGGGACCTCAGGAGGTCATCTAGTCCTACCCCCTGCTCAAAGCAGGACCAATCCCCAGACAGATTTTTACCCCAGTTCCCTAAATGGCCCGCTCAAGGATTGAACTCACAGCCCAGGGTTTAGCAGGCCAATGCTCAAACCACTGAGCTATACTTGGTCCAGTTTGAATTCATCTTTCTTATATATGGGAAATATATATAAGCATTTTTATTTACTTTTCTCAAAACCATTGATGGTGCTTCTGAAAAGAAGTCTTCTCCCTTTACAGCGCCATAGATATATTACTGCTAGATGAATGGCATTAACAGAGACATTGGAGTGGTTTGGGCATTATGGAAAGGTAATAGTTGCCCCCAAAATGTTTAAATTGTTTCATGGGACAGGCAGCCAGGAATTCTGGTGTTCTAATCTCAGCTTTCATATTGATTCCCAGTCCCAGCACTGATAACTGCTTCCCTGTGTGGCCTGAGACAAATCACTAATGACTTGATTCAAAGCCCATTGATTGCAGTGAATAAATTCCCACTAACTTAGTCCTACCTACACTACTGTTTCAACACAGTGGGCTGTCCCTTGCAAGTCGTCTCTGCCCAGAACTCAAAGTGGGTTTACTGGCGCTCTTCCCTGAAGAGACGGCATGTGCAGCGGTAACTTGCTGCCAAGGGGGAGAGAGAGGAGCTGAGTCACTGTACAGCGGCAGCTTTTATCAGCTTTCCCATGTGACTGGAGTTTTGGACCTCTCAGAGGAGCTTGGCAGAGACTCTCTGCCACGTGCCACATTAAACAATGACATTTTCCATTTTCTCTTTTGTAAACTGCCAAGAGACACTTCTCTGACTCTAATCTGAACACAGGTGACACTGAGTCTTACATCATGCAAAAAAAATAATAAAAAAATCATAGGCATCCTCTCTGAGGATACAGAGCTCTGGAGCGGCAGAGGGAAGGGAAAGTGACAGCCTCGGTAGGTCACTCAGGCATGGGGAAGGCCTTAACCAGAGTAGTGCTATGGATGACTCTGAGGGTGCCATATTGGGCCCAAGATGGCTAAAAACCTGGCAGTACAAGGCCTCTTGCCCTTCCATTTTAGTTTATTATTATTATTTGTATTACAGTAGCACCTAGAGCAAAGATTGGCAACTTTTGGCACGCGGCCCGTCAGGGAAAGCCGCTGGCGGGCCGGGATGGTTTGTTTACCTGAGGTGTCCGCAGGTTCGGCTGATCGCAGCTCCCACTGGCCACAGTTCGCTGTTCCCAGCCAATGGGGGCTGTGGGAAGCATCGCCGGCCGAGGGATGTGCTGGCCGCCACTTCCCGCAGCCCCCATTGGCCCGAAACGGTGAACCACGGCCAGTGGGAGCTGCAATCAGCCGAACCTGTGGATGCTGCAGGGAAACAAACCGTCCCGGCCCACCAGTGGATTTCCCTAACGGGCTGCATGCCAAAGGTTGCCGATCCCTGACCTAGAGGCTCCAGCTGAGAATGGGGCTTTATTGCACCAGGCTCCGTACAAACACTCAGTGAGAAACTCCTGCCTCCCAAGAACTTGTAGTCTTAATAAACAAGACTACAAAACGGTCAGAAGGGAATCAGACGCACAGAGAGATGAGTGACTTACCAATGGTCACGCAGCAGAGCTGGATATAGGGCACATGGCTCCTGAGTCCCAGTTCACTAAACTCATTGCACTTACAGCAAATCCAGTCAGAAAATGGCCAGTTCAATGAACAGTCTAAATGTGCATGGAGTGTCTTGTTTGCAGCCATCAGACACACTAATCCAGAACAGGACACAGTGAAAGCATGATTGTGTTCTCTCGTTACTCTTGCTATCTTTGGCATCATGCCCACGTATCTGCTTGGTCCATATCTCTTGTTTTCTTGGTTTTGACTTTCTATACAGCCAGTAGTTCATCAGCAAATAGCGGCTCAGCTTTTTTACCAAAAAGCCAATGATTTGGGGCAGCGGATTGTGAAACATGGTCTTAATTAACATTCTATTGTGCCTAATCTATTTTATCAGTTCCTTAATACAGAGAATCAATGGTTACACACATCAGAGCAGATGAGTCTCTCTCAGGGAAAATAAGACAGAGACAGTTACAATTCGTAAAGCTGCAAATTAATAACAATGCATTCCACTAAATCTGTTTTCAAGGTGAAAATTGCTATTGTTTTAACCTAGTGCTCAGCTGTCTGCTCTGACAAAATTGTTAAACAGGCTTTCGATAACCACTTTCAAAGCAGTTGTAACTTGCATTGCACCTCCGTGAATATTTTGCTGGATAATCCAAGTACAAGTGGTTATGACAGTTATCTGGATGTAATAATAGACACACTTAACCTTGCAAAATTGTCAAGACAATTTACCAGACACAACATAAATTCCACGCAGTTGGCCCTTTACTATGATTGGCGTTAACAAAACATAGTAATGATATTGGTACTTACAGTACTTATGTGTAAAAAATTTTTTGTCATGGGTGAGTGGGTGGGTGTCTACTGTAACTAATGAAGCCTCACAATAATTCTGTCTGTTGGGAAGGAAGTATTATCCAAATTTTGCAGATGGGGAAACTGAGGCATAGAGCTGTGAAGGACTTGCTCAAGTTTACAGATGTCAGAGCCAAGGTTAACACTCTGGTATTCTGATTCCCAGGGCCCTGTTTGGCCAACACGCCTCTCTTATGATTGTTCATGTATAGGTTTTGTATGAAACTGTTTGATGTCAAAGTGGCTTAAGGGCCAGAATCTCAGCTTGTGAAAATCAGCAAAGGGCCATTGAGTTCAAATTAGGTGTGGGGGGGGAGGCTACTGAGCTGAGGCCTCTGCCACCCCATATAATCTCATTGTTTCCTTGTGCTCCCTGTCCGTCTGTATTCACCTATCGCCGCCTGTCTTATACTGAGACTGGGAAACTCTTTGGGATGGGAATTGTCTTTTTATTCTGTGTTTGTCCAGAACCTAGCACAATGAGGTCCTGGTCCATGACTGGGGCTCCTCGGCACTCTGGCAATAGATATAATAAATAATAATAATAATAACAACTAGATTTTAATGCAGCTACATGGCTTTATATCAATTGATGCTCTGGCTCACTTTCTTTTGCCCAGGCCAGGTGACATCCTCTCCATTTGAACTCCATGGGAGTTTTGCCATTGACTTCACTGGGGCCAGGCTTTCACTGTAATTTCTAATGGGATTGATGTGTTGGATTGGCCTTGTGCTGGCCATCTTCAGAGAGGTGAGTTTGAAGTTATCTGAGTATATTAATGGTGTGATGGGAAATAGATAGGAATGTATTATTCCAGGGCAGACAGACCAAGTAATGGATTCTCAAAGGTTGGCCTCAAGGAAGTTCTCTGTAAAGGTGACCAATGACTACTTACATGCTTTTGAGGGGCAGGACTACAGCACTACCTTGAGAGATCAGTGCTCACATACTCTGGTGATAGGATCTATAGAAATGATAGATACATGGGGTGGAGTGGCCTATATATTTGAGGAGGCTCATTAGGGTGTGATGGGTTCAGTCACAGAGACCCCATTGGGACTGTCACCTGATGTGCTGAGACTACCTCTGAGCCTATTTTCTCTGCCAGTTTGAGCCTCCAGAACCCTGTCTTGTTCTATCTATGAATGATTCAGCTTTTTGCAGGTCTACACCATTGTTTACATGTTTTTTTTAAACATAGAATGTCAGGATTAGAAGGGACCTCAGGAGGTCATCTAGTCCAACCCCCTGCTCAAAGTAGGACTAATCCCCAGACAGATTTCTGCCTGAGATCCGTAAATGCCCCCCTCAAGGATTGAACTCATAACCCTGGGTTTAACAGGCCAATGCGCAAACCACTGTATTTCCAGAAAAGCTCAAATGTGGATTGGCATCTCCCAAAGTCCATTGTCAGTTAAGTGTTTCTTGATTGGGCACTTACTGAGAATAGTCCTTTCTCAAGAAGTTGACCAAATGCTTCACTGAGGCTACTTAGAATCAAACACATTGAGATACAAGTACATAGCCAACATTCATAACTTCAAATACAAAAATGATACACACATACAGACAGCATAATCATAATCAGCAAATTACAACCTTTCTATAGACATCTTACTTGACTTCCTTTATGCAAGATTTGGTGCAACTATAGGACCTTTGTTGCAACAATGATCTATACGGTTACAGTTCTTGTCAATAACGTCACAACAGGAACATAAGGAGAATATTGACTAATATTCAGTGTTGGCACTCGAAGAAACAGAGATTAGCTCAAATCAGGGGTCAGAAAAGAACGTGTTTCGTCTTATTAACAAGAGGAATCCCCATAAGAGAAATGACTATCTTGATCTTGCCTGGAAGATAATACAATGCCACAAGCTAATGGAGAAAACTTGAGCTGCCAAAGCCTATGGGCTACATCTACAGGTTTGTCAGTGACTCTGGGAACATTCCAGAACATGTCACTCTGGGACACTTGATTGGACTAATCTGAGAGGCAGAAGCAGACAGCTTCAGGCTGTGAGAGAGAAAAAGGATGTTTTCTGCCATGCTGTAGTAATATTTTAATATTCAGGAACTTATGCTTTATTGCCAGCCTTCTGATACTTTCTATTTTATATGTCTAGTCATGTTTATTTTTATATCTATCCTTCATTTTATGTTTTTTGACTCCAGTTCTAATTTTTAAAATGCCAAGCTGAACTAGGCCTCGAGACTTTTATGCATTTACAGTGTGAAAAGAAACTGAAATTTGGCCTTAGGGAAGGCAGAGCCAAGAGTAAAGGAACCATTGGGCCAACCGTCTGTAGTCTCTACTGGTGAAGTCATTGGTCCATGCCTCAACAAGAAGTTTTGTGATCTCCCCACGGAGACAGCTATTGCTATGGGACAATTATATCTATCAGTAGACACTGCCAGGAATTTGTCCAATGGCTGCTCTACTCCAATTTATGGGAGAAGACATTTTTTACTTATAATCTTAGCCTAGCATCTAGCCCTGGATGGTTTTCAAACGGCCTGATGGTCACTTTCCATGACCACTGGGCCATCAAAAGATTGGATCAAAGCATAAGAACATAACATAAGAACATAAGAATGGCCGTACCGGGTCAGACCAAAGGTCCATCTAGCCCAGTATCTGTCTACCGACAGTGGCCAATGCCAGGTGCCCCAGAGGGAGTGAACCTAACAGGCAATGATCAAGTGATCTCTCTCCTGCCATCCATCTCCATCCTCTGACGAACAGAGGCTAGGGACACCATTCTTACTCATCCTAGCTAATAGCCATTTATGGACTTAGCCACCATGAATTTATCCAGTCCCCTTTTAAACATTGTTATAGTCCTAGCCTTCACAACCTCCTCAGGTAAGGAGTTCCACAAGTTGACTGTGCGCTGCGTGAAGAACTTCCTTTTATTGGTTTTAAACCTGCTGCCCATTAATTTCATTTGGTGACCCCTAGTTCTTGTATTATGGGAATAAGTAAATAACTTTTCCTTATCCACTTTCTCTACATCACTCATGATTTTATATACCTCTATCATATCCCCCCTTAGTCTTCTCTTTTCCAAGCTGAAGAGTCCTAGCCTCTTTAATCTTTCCTCGTATGGGACCCTCTCCAAACCCCTAATCATTTTAGTTGCCCTTTTCTGAACCTTTTCTAGTGCTAGAATATCTTTTTTGAGGTGAGGAGACCACATCTGTACACAGTATTCGAGATGTGGGCGTACCATGGATTTATATAAGGGCAATAATATATTCTCAGTCTTATTTTCTATCCCCTTTTTAATGATTCCTAACATCCTGTTTGCTTTTTTGACCGCCTCTGCACACGGTGTGGACATCTTCAGAGAACTATCCACGATGACTCCAAGATCTTTTTCCTGACTCGTTGTAGCTAAATTAGCCCTCATCATGTTGTATGTATAGTTGGGGTTATTTTTTCCAATGTGCATTACTTTACATTTATCCACATTAAATTTCATTTGCCATTTTGTTGCCCAATCACTTAGTTTTGTGAGATCTTTTTGAAGTTCTTCACAATCTGCTTTGGTCTTAACTATCTTGAGCAGTTTAGTATCGTCTGCAAACTTTGCCACCTCACTGTTTACCCCTTTCTCCAGATCATTTATGAATAAATTGAATAGGATTGGTCTATTCATAAGCAGGACTTATGATTGGAGCAGTCTGTGAACGCTACACGGTCTCCTTTTAATTTGATTACTTTCTGGCTCATTATGTATTAACATTGCAGCCTTTGTGTCATAAAGGTCATTATGTTATGAGGTATTTTTCTTGAAGGGACACTTATTGATTATTTAGTTTACTGTAGTGCACAAGGACCAACCGAGAACAGGGCACCATTTTGCTAAGGAATGTAGAAACTAGAGTAACACAGTCTCTGCCCGGATGATCTTACGATCAAAAGGATACCCTGAGTAACGTCATTTAGCTCTCTATTAGCAATAAAACTCTGATTTAACACAGGTTTTTAGTCTGGGAGTTACTTGGAAAGGAAACACCTCTCCTGAGGAGGAGCAGTAACTCTCTCTTTGTAAACCATCGAGTTTATTGCTGGAATTATCACCGCGATATACTTTGGCCCACACTGTGATGCGCGTACGTGTGTTGAGCAGCACCTTAAACCATAAGCAATCCCACTAAAGTCAATGGGCGCACTTGCAGCATACCCTTGGGAGGAACGGGGTCACAATTTGTCCTTTCGTTATATTTTCCCTGTTACCAAAATGTTTCATTAGAAACCAGTTCTCTATGTAGGGTGACCATACTTCCCTATGCTGAATATGGGGCACCTGGTAAAATGGCTTGTATTCAAGCAAGTTCAACGGCAATCAATCAGAACGATGCAGTACAAATGTTCAGATTAACATCAAGTTGCCTGAGCCCCTGTTAAAAAGAAATACTGTGTAGTTGGATTCTTTTTATTTATCTTCTTATCTTTAAGGCTTAAAGGTTCACATGGGGAGCGATGACACACACCCCTCCCACCCCCGCACAAACTCCCGTACGCCTCTTTCCCATTGGTGCCTTTGAAAAACTCCCCCAATATGTCTGTCTCTCTGCCTGGTTAAAATCTCCTGTTGGTTTAAACTAAAGCTCTCATTCTTGGCCAATTTTTAAAAATCTAAGAATTCCTAACAAAAGTGCTTTTAATTGAAGGCTCCTTTGTAGCCTCCAATTAAAAGCATTTTGGCATTTTCCTTCAACTAGAAAAGTCAGTCAAGAGTGCCTGCACTGAGTCTTTGTGCTTGTGTTAATGTGCACGTTAGATATATATTCCTTGTTTTTTATCTGTCAGAATAAGATGCTCTCTCTCACAGAGAGAGAGAGAGAGAGAGAGAGGATTTTGAAGGTCATTTCCCACTGGGGCTCTGGACCTGAGTTATTACTAATTCTGTTTGTTTCTGTTTTCTTGCCATGGCTTTGTGCCTGTCTTTGTTAGACCCAGTGAGAGGGCGCTGTGTCAGTCAAGGAGCTATGTATTAGAGGCCTGGTGGTGAAACCTTGGCTCATACTGGTGAGCACTTAGACCCAGATCCTCAAATGGATTTAGGGCCCAACCGAGAACACTGGTTTCACTGCGAGTTAGGCATCTAGCTACCTATGGAGATCTGGGTCGTAAGCCCTGATCCTGCCTTGGGATCCTTGTGGTCAGACTGTTGTGCTTACATGAAGCTCCATTGATTCCCTTTCCCCATAGATCACAATGGCAGCTCAGGGCCTTACTTGGGTGAAGAGACCCAGGAAAATCAAGAAGCCTTCGGTGTCAGTAAAACGTCACTGACATGAGAAAGGCTTGCATAATTGAGCCTTAAGGGTCACACTCAAGGGGTGCAATCCTGGCCCTGTCAAAGTCTCTGGGAGATTTGCCATTGTTAATGAGCCCAGGATTTCATTCATGTTTTTCCCAGATTTTAAGGATAAGCAATTTTCTGCCCAAATGCAAAAGGGTTGGCAAATTCAGTAAAACAAGTGATATAAATATTTGTGACAAGGATTTTTTTTTAATTACTTTAGTTTTGAAGCTGAACAAAAAATTGACCTTTTGTTGCTGTGATTAATGAGGAGCGTTTTGTCAGACCCTGAACTGGATGCATCAGCAAATATTTTATGGTGCTGCAAAGTACCTCCAGACCACCAGCAAACTTGTGTGCAGCCAGCAACAAAAGATGGTTGACTAGCACCTTTAGACTATGAAACACACTCACACAGCCAGCAAAAAAAAAGAAAGCTACATATAAAATCAGGCAGGGGATGCTGTTTTCTGCTTTCAGTGAAAGGAATAAAAAAAATGGGGGGAATCTCTCTCTGAAAGTTGCCAGGCTCACATTGCTTCTGTATAGTAGAGCATGGATAAGCAAGCCACCTCTCATTATCACTCCCATCTCTCATGCTGGCTTCTGTAGTGTGATAAAGAATTAGGTTTAGCAAATTAGGTGAGGGAAAGGGAATTTGGAAATGACACCCCTGATGATTGATGATACTAATAAGTCCTATGCCAAGGAGACATTCCCTTCCCCCACTACACACGCACATATGGGGAGTTCAAACATCAGCATCACTGTACACAATATATAGAAGCATCTAGAAAAAAAATTGCAATCTTAACTCATGTAGTTTCTGTGGCATGTTGCCTAGACATAAACATGCCTCATATACATAAGCACATAGCTCTCTCTCTTGCTCTCTCTCGCTGTTATTTAAAAAAAAAGAAAAACCAGACCAAGACACTCCATTGCATACACCTCTCTCTCTGTGGAGAGGATGAGAGAACAAACACATGACAGATGTTAGTCACATTGCTTAATGTCCTATTGGAAAGCACTTAGATAGTATGGTGACCAGGGCAGTATAAGAACCTATATAGCATAGAATCAAATAGACTCATCAATAGTTTTTAATTAAATAGGTTTATTGATATGTAGCATTAATTTCTTTATTAGGCTTAATACCTATTCTTTGGCTCTCTCGCTCTCCTACACATGTACCCTAGCTACAATATGTTTCTTCCGTCTGTCACGTTGTCAGCAGTTCTCAAACTGTGTGTCGGGACCCCAAAGTGGATCGGGACCCCATTTTAATGGGGTTGCCAGGGCTGGCATTAGACTTGCAGGCGCTCAGGCTGAAGCCCAAGACCCACCACCTGGGGACGAAGCCCAAGGACTTCAGCCCTGGGCAGTGGGGTTCAGGTTACAGTCTCCCCCCCCCCCACCGCCCAGGGCTTTGGCTTTGGCCCTGGCCCCCCACTGAGTGGGGCGGAGCTCAAGGGGGGCCAGGCTTCAGTTTCCCCCGCCTGGGGGTTATATAGAATGGGGACTGCAGTGCAGTGAAGTTTGAGAACCCCTGGATTAGGTGAAATGCGAGTGTGTTGGTTGGTCTCTTTGCAGAAAACATGCAGCATAGTGTTCTGAGAATGCTACCTTTGCCTTCTAGTCAGGAGTGGGAAGTAATTGTAAAGCAAGTCTGGGAGGTGCCTGAAGCACGGTGTGGATGTATATTTAACCAGCATTCTTTTCTACTGAAGCTATTGTTGGGGCCATTGTTGGACAAATGAAGCCAAGGTTGAGACTTTGATCTAATCCACACTCACTGCTGCTACAGCAAAATTGTTACTAAATCTCTTCTGTAAGTAACCACCGGGTGGTCTCTTTCAAATCTTTTAATACTGAGTGCCACCTGTTTCCTGATTTTTGAGATGGAAGAATGGACCACCACCCCCAACAGACTGGGTCACTGTTCTACATCTTGTAACTGGTTATATTTGTCCACTGGTCCACAGACTTCTGGTGGCAAACATGAAGCTTTTCAGTTTATATTAGCTCATGGCTAAAATCCTTCTAAACATTTTGTCACACTCAGTTCTCTTGTCAGGACCCCTGAAAGAGATGTGTGGCCCAACGTACTCTCACAGTCACTAGTTTGTTTTGTTGGACTGACACTTTCTTTTCCTCTTAAAAGCTTTGTACATGGAGAGGAACTCTGTAAAACCTCCTCAAGGAGGGAGAGAATGTTATACATGTTTTCTGGTAACTGAGCTGAGGGATTCCCTAATCCTTACACTGATCTTTTGCACTACCCCGATTTAGATGGGACTTCAGGATGGCGAGCAGTGACCTCTTGGCCAACTTTGCCTTGGTGATTTCTCAAGTTCCTCAGGCTTAGGCCTGGTCTACATTACACAGTTATGTCAATGTGCACTGCCTTGTGTTGACCCAGTTACACGTGTCTACCCTTCAGTTTGTCTGCCACTGATGTAAGTGCCCTATTCTGCTGACACAGTAACACCACCTCCCTGAGCGGCATTGTGCTGAGGCTGGTGTCTGGAGTTCGACACAGCACATGCGTAGACACCTATGTCAATCCGAACAGTCCTCCAGCAGCTGTCCCACAAATGCCTGAAACTGATCGCTCAGGTTGAAGTCTACTGCCCTGGGGTCACTTAGACCAGAAGCTCATCCTCCCCTTTAGTTTTTAAAATTCCCTTCCCTGGTTGCTTGGCTTGGTGAGCACACCTAGCAGCTCTCTGTGGGTGAGTGCAACTGCCAGGCTTACCATGCCGGCTACACGCTCCAGACTCGCTCCTGCCTGAAGCAGACTGGAGATAGTGGGTTTCCTGGTCCTGTGGGGAGAAGAGGCTGTGCAGGCACAGCTCCAAATAAGCTGTAGAAACATGGACATCTCCGTCCAAATTGCTCAGGGGATGCAAGGGAAGGGATATGACAGGGGCCATCAGCAGTGCCACGTGACAGCCAAGGAGCTGCGGCGGGTGTACCAGAAGGCCAGGGAGGCCAACAATCGATCTGGTGCTGAGCAGCAGACCTGCTGCTTTTACGACAAGCCACATGCCAAACTCAGCAGAGACCCCCACCATTACCCTACACAACAGAACAGATACATCTGAGACGCCCAAGTCACCGCCCCCTGTTGTGAACAGTCGGGTGGAGGATGAGGAAGAGGATAATGGGGGACAGGAGATGGGGGGTGCACAGTGAGCCAGGACCTCTTTTTGACTCCACTTCAGGCCCATCACTCGAGCACAGGTGAGCTCCGTGCAGGGGAAGGAACCGCTGGTACGTGTGTAGATACATTTTCTATTATGGGGATGGGCCCCTCCCAAAAAATAGCAAGATAAGCTTTTGACTTCATTAATTTATTCATATTAGTAGAGGTACAAGCTAGAGAGGTAGAGTTGTGATCTGCTTTTCAGTCCTCTCGAGAATAAGGCAGGGTGGCCATGTGGAGAAGCTTGTTTGTATACACAGGAATGTCCCTTGGGTCCTCCTGAGAGATCTGGATGACCCTTTCATGGAGGCACTCTGTAATCCTCTCCTGAAGATTTCTGAGGAGGGCTGCCTTATTTCTTCCTCCTCAGTAGGACACTTTCTCATGCCCATCAGCCATAACACTGACAGGCTGGCAGACGCCGGTGGCAGCTGTGCTCTCCCTGCCTTTGTTACCCTCAGGAGTGACATCAGCTAAAATCAGCACCACCTGTGGAAAATGGTGCCAGTATTCAGTGCCATTGCCCTATACTACAAGATTCATAAAATGGAGTAATTCCTTCCTCAGTTCCCTAGGCCCCAGTAGTCCATACTCACTATGGCTGGTGCTGTGACTGGCACATGCAATCCCAAGCAGAAGTGAGAATGTTATGCTTTCCATAGTGAATAGACTGACAATGATAGCTATGTGTGTTTTATCTGCAGGAGCTGCCATTGCAGCCTTCAGGGTCTCCCCCTCCACACTCATGGAACGCCCAACCCAGATAAGAAGAAGAAAGAAGACAACTTGGGATGCAGTGAGAGCCTGCAAGCCAGTGCTGCATCAGACTGTGAGCACAGGGCCTGGAGGATGAACACTGGGGACAGTCTGGAGAAGGAAAGAGAGGAGAGGAGAAAGGCACAGGGAAAGAGATGTAATGGGGCTTCTCAGGCAGCATAAAACAGATGCTGCAGACTCTAGTGGACTTGCAGGTTCAACAACCGTGGGCTCACCTCCCTCTGCAACCCATTAAGAACTCAATATCGGGCCTTCCCTAAATCCACCCTGAACCTTCCATGTGGTATCAGGGGGTCATTGCACAGCCCCTAACACTCCACCCTAGAGGACATTAAAGACAATCGCAGCTTTACATACACCAACCATTGCTTTCACAGGTCAGTGTATGTGAACTGAAATGGCATGAATGTTCTTTCCCCGTCCTAAATTCTATTCCTTAATGTATTAAGTTTAATTGTTTTAAATATATTTGTTTTAAAAGGTAATGGTTCTTTTTTTGAATTGAATTCTGTTACAAAATAAAGGTCTATTATTTAAATCATAGTTCATCTTTATTAGTTTGCAACATCTGCGTGTTACAGACAATGTGATACAACTCATAGGATAAGCAACAAACAAAATTAATAGATGTATTGACAATGTTATATTCCCACATGTACAGCAATCACCACACAATTCCCAAGACACCACAAAACAAGAAGTCAGGTAATCACACTACAACAAAACACATTGCTGTTGTTCACTGTCAAAATGGCCTTTCAAAGCCTGCCTGAGCCATAGAGCTCTGCACTGAGTTCTTCTAATAGCCCTTGTGTTTGGCTGTTCAAACTCAGCAGACCTCCACCCTGGCCCAAACTTTTCCCTCTTTGATTCACATATATTATGCAGGACATAACAGATAGCTATAATCAGTGGGATGTTTTTTCTCAGTAAGGTCCGATCTTGTGAGTAAACTATGCCAGCGACCTTTCAATTGACCAAAAGCACATTCAACTGTTATTCTGCACCTGTTGTGTAGTCAGGCGCAGTGTCACGGTTTTTGCCGCCCTAGGCGGCAGCGATCCACCTCTGAGCATTCGGCGGCGGGGGTCCTTCTGCTCCGTATCTTCGGGGCACTTCGGCAGCTGGTCCCAGAGCGAGTGAAGGACCGGCCGCCGAATTTCCGCCGAAGACCCGGAGCGGAAGGACCCGCCCGCCGCCAAATTTCCACCGAGGGCAGCAAAATGCCACCCCCCCCAAATCCTGCCGCCCTAGGCAACCACCTAGGGTCGCCCAATGGAAGCACCGGCCCTGTGTGTAGTTAAGCTGTTCCTTGGTGCTGTCAAGATGCCCGGTATGCAGATTCATTGGGAAAGAAACTCCCTGCGTGCAGGTTTCTGAAAATTTCTGTGTTCTCAAAAATGCAACCCCATGCCCCTTCCAGACAAGCCCACAATGATATTGGTGAAGCATCCTTGGTGAGCCACCAGTACTTACATAGCCATAGAAAAGTAGCCCTTTCCGTTGATGTATTTTATGGCAAGATGCTCTGGTGCCAAAATAAGGATATGCTGTCTAGCGCTCCACTGCCGTTCGGGAACCCCTTGCTGTAAATCCAGCCACTATGTGCTGCACATTGCCCAGAGTCACAGTCCTGCATAGCACAAGGAGATTAATAGTGCTTCACATTTACAAGACAAGATCCCCGACAGTGGATTTCCCAACTTCAACTTGATTTCCAACTCATTGGTAGCAATCTGGCAGTCGCATTGCAAGCTTCCGCAGTGTGATCGCCTCTCGCTTCTCCACTGTCAGTGAAGCTCTCATTTTGGTGTTCCTGGGCTGGGGTGAGTGCAGCATACAGTGCTAAGAATGTGGCTTTGCACAGCTGAAAGTTCTTCCCCCACTGCTTGTCATCCCAAGCCTGCATCACAATGCAATCCTACCAGTTATGGCTCATTTCTTAGGCCCAGAAGTGGCGCTCAACCATCGGCAGCTGCTCTGTAAACTCCACCAACAACCTTGCATTGGTTCTCGCTATGTACCACAGCAAACTGTTCTCCAAGAAATTGTCATGTTCATCACTGATTTGTTTCTTTTTTGTGGCACTGCAAATACTGCAGGATTGGGCACCCTGTATTTGCAACACTCATGACACTAGTGCAGAGCTGTGCAGACACCATGCTTCTGTCAAAGATGGCGGAGAGTGAGAACGGCAGCGGGGGATTTGGGGATTTTGCAAAAAGGCACAATCAGTATAGGATCCTGATGACATTATGGGATGGTGACTGTTGCAAACTGGGAAGCTGAACCCCTCTCCCCCAAATGCTCCCAGTCACCACTGTGTGACTCGTTTCAGGCCCATCATGTATTTCCAAAACTTTCCGAAAGACAGTGTGTTGAATGGTGGCAGGTTACACACCCAAGGTGCAGTGACACAAGCATGTCTGGTGAGTACGGTATGTGTACTGCTGACACACGGAGCCAAGGAGGCATGCACACAAGGAATGTACCAACTTCAGTGCCTTTATACCCACATAAGGTGCATCAACGTCACTTTGTAGTGTAGACACAGCCTTAGATTGTTATGGCCTATATATATTATCACTGAGACCTTGAATAGCATGTAGAATACTGTGGCAGCCTTGAAATTATTTGGTTCAATATGCAGTAAATGATAATGTGTTTATTATTTCATTGTACCACAAAGTTAATATCAAAGATAAAGAACCTGATTCTCCATTAGCTTAAACTGTGGATAGTCATTGACATTGGTGCAAAGTTGATGTAAAATGCATCACCATTTGCCACTTATTTACAATAGTAGTAGGGTCCTGCAATCACTTTGTATAGTTGTAAATGACTACACAAGGCACACGACAGGAGCGAATCAACCGAGAGGGTTCTTCTATGACAACTCACTGTTGTTCCTGCATTTCTCTCACTGCAGATCCTCTCTTTCCCAGGATGGTTTGTATGATTACATCATATTCTGATCATCCCAATCAGACTGATCGCATACTGACCTGCACAGTTGAGTTCATCATGCATTTTTCCACTGATTACATAAATAATCATGGCCACGGGTGGGGGGCATGTAGAAAGAGTGCCTGTTAGGTTAATATGTAGTTGCACTTGTATGAGCTTTACTCATCTTTATTATTCAACAGCATAAATACATTTGGGGTGGGAAAGGTAAACAAAAATATTTAGAATGGCCTCCTGAAAGAGCAGAACAGTCACCAGAACCCCTCATGAGGCTCTTGCTTCTCTTCCTGCTGTGAAAGATGCTGTAGCTTCTGAATTCTCTGTTGAAGGACTTATGGCACAATCAGGGGTGAATTCCAGCAACCAGCGTGCGCCCCTTTGTTGTCAAGTGGAATAAACATAACATTCTGCCATGCAAATCAGGACTGCTAGGGCAAATGGTAATCAAAAAACATAATCAACTGCAGGATGCTGGGAACTAAAGTAAAATAATTTCAATGAAAACACAGCAGAGGACAAAATTCCTGATTTGCTGCTATCAGAAAAACATGGAGGAATTCAAATCAAGCCCAGGGGGATCTCAGGCTGAGAAACCACCATGCTCTATAAGAGGGCCACACACATGCTTGACCTTCCAGGTGAGACAAGACAATGGGATCATGGGGGTGTGGTATGGCATATGAGATATTACATCTGATTTAGCTTGACCTTTCTGTAATAAACCCCACAGAATTAATTCAAATAACACGACGTTGCAATGAAACCGATGAAGCGATAGGAAATGGGAGTCTTTGTCAGTTCACATATGATGTGCATTTTGAGTGGCAAGATAGACATGACAATTCAAGCACATCCTTAACATTCAACATGCATCTCGATATGTTTTACAAAAGCTACTCTCTGCGCATATGTCCTGCAGCCACTCATCCAGCTGGAAGAAGGCAAGAGACCCCCTCTCAGCCTCTCTTTAATATCACCATGGAAGTGGCTTCCTCCGCTCCCTTGTTCTCTGCAATACTGACATAGCCTGCTCTTCACTGGCAAGGATCTCTTCAAACTTCAGAGACACATGTTCAGCACCACCGCTGCTCTTATTCAGAGTTCTGCAGAACACTGATGCCGTTGTTTTTGTTGTTCTAGTATGAGGACCTTTTGCCCCACCCTCTTCAATACAAAGCCCTAGGGCCATGAGGCTCTGCTGAAGCCTCCTAGAATAACACGAAGGTTCAACAGCAGAAAGCAGGCAGCCACTGTGCACCTGACTTACACAACATCACACACTGGGTTGTACATCTCCATGCCACAAACTAACTTGCAGCATTAATAAAGGTTCGCTCTCTAGTGGATTGAGTAAAAATACCAAAGAAACATCAGTTTATGGAGACTACATAAAACCAATGGAGATTCAACTGATCAATATCCAACCTCCTCCTCTGGCAATATTGAAGAAACAAGTCATGGTGAATGAGTGGAAGCCAAAATAAGAGAAGGGAGTTTGGAGATAAGTGGGATGAAGGTTACAGTTTGATAGCGTGGAGGGAGAATTCTGAGACTCGTATGAGCAAATTTGACCTGAATTTGGAGATGGGTAGAAAGCCACTGAAGTTGGAGGAAGGGATTTAGGATTTCTTGAGCAGTATGGCTGCAGCATGAGAGAATTTAGGAAGACCATCAAATAGGGAACTGCAGTAGTACAAACAAAGTGATTAAGGATTGCTAAGGAACAAGGAGACAGAACCAAAATATAGATAGTGTCTAATTCCAGCAAATGGACTGAAAGACAGAGGGATTAAAAATGATGTGAGGAGTCAATTGAACCCAGTAGAATCATTCGCATCAACCCAGCAATGACAGAACCTTTGATCAATAGGAAAATGGACTTTGGTGGCTGAGAGTTCAACATCTTTCTGAGCATGTCAGAATCTGAAAAGGTGCATGGATCCTGTATAGGTCCCAGATAAAGCAATCACTCACTGTAGTGTCACACACACACTCTGCATACTATCATCATGGAGATTGCTGTATCTGGTGCCAAGATTGGGAAATGAGCATAGACCATTGCTTCCTGAACATGGATGAAACAAGTAAAAGAACAGAAAGAAAAGGTAACCATTCCTTTTTTCTGTGCAAATGTGGATCATCTGAAGGTGTAATGAAGAGCAATGAATGGGTCATGTCATGGCATCCATAAAATAAGGCACCAGTCCAGGCAGGTGGTTTCATCTATGTAACAATTATGCTATTTTTTGCTCAGCCAGGCGGTCAAATTCCGTTCTGTGTTACATCAGTGTAAAACCAAGATTCTCTCCGGTGGTTTCAATATTAGCCTAGATTAACACTCAGGTTGTGGAGTGGAATTTGGCACTTTGTGTCTAATTTTACAGTAAGAGGTTACTAACATTACCCAGTAAACAAAACAAGAGGCATACGGTAGCTTTCCTATCCCAAAAGCTGCAGCGGGTCAGCTACTCGTTTATGATTCACTGGTAATGTATTTAACTGTTCTCTCCTTCTCCAGAGGCTTTTCTTTAAAAAAAAAAAAAAAAAAGCCCAAGTCTCAAAACCCCTATGGGATAGAGTCAGCAACATACAAATAATCATTCTCTCCTCTAACTGTAGTGCAAGCAGCTAGCAGTGTCAGTCTAATTCTCTGACTATGCTTTGGTGACACCCACTAAACAAAAGGGGCCAGATCTGTCTCTGGTGTCACTCCAATGAAGTTTTACCCAATGTGTTTAATAGTGCTGGATGTGCTGAAGTATGCATATCTCCTGGGTGAATCCGCAGTGGTCTGCTGTCTAGACCAAGTTTCTCTCTGTCACTATGCTACTCTTTTTCTCTCTATCTCTTGCAGACTCATATGAAATATATTCTTGTTGGGTTTTTTGTCTAATCTTCATCTTCCCAGTTTTTGTCTGCCTTGTGAATTCTGCCTAATTAAGAACATTCCGAATTCTCTTGTGGCCCTGAGTTTTCTCATGCAGAATTTGGAATTAGAATATTTTTGTGGCCAGATTTGTGCTTTTAAAATGCTAAATCAATAATGAACAGCAATACTTTGCACTTCTATATGGTTTTTTCGCTGGGGAATATCAAAGCACTTTAAAAGGGCTAACTAATCATGATTCGACACTGAGTTAAGAATTGCATAGGGTTATATCTCCCACCACTGAAATGCAGCCACCTCTGGAGTAGAAGGCAGTAACTGTTTTAGTGGAATACATTGAACACAACAGAGCAGATTTTAGGGCAGGAAGTAAAGCAGAACAAAATGTCTGCTTGAAATTGCCAGGGGGATTTAAATAGGCAGAATGAAATTACTCAAACTGAATTTTAAGTAGCATGCCACAGCTAACACCCCTGTGCACTGGAAGTAGAAACTTAGTTTCATGTCTCATGCAGAAACACCCAACAGAGTAGTTCCAAAGACATCACTTATAGCTGCACAGTATCTCCTAACACTGCTGGGGCTTTGGTTTAGTACTAACTCAAGAGGGAAGAGTGCCACCTACTGAATGATCAGCACCTACAGTCAGACTCCTATAGTGTTCTCCCAGGTATGTATAGGTCTGACCCAGCAGCACAATCTTGCTTAACTTGTAAGAATTGGCACATTCAAAGGCTTAGTATATACGCTGGTAGCTGAAGAGTCAGATTACTGAAAAGATCCAGATGTTTCTTTTAATTAAGCCTTTTATTAAGGTGTTCAGAAACAAAAATATGCACACAGAACTGAAATATAAGAAAGATGCCCTGTCTTCTAAGAGGTTCCATTTGAGGTACCAGTGAACTGCAAGGCTATATTAAAGATACGAACGAATGAAAAAATCAATTCACTGATTCATATAACACATTACTCAGAGAAATAAGCATCTGGAGAAGTGTTTATAAGTATATAAAATAAAAACCCCATGCACTATTTTTTAATGAGCAGACATTGGCCTAATTCTTCAAAACTGGCCTGCAATATCACAGATGCAATTTTGCATCCACAAATCACTGATTTATGCTTCTGTATCTGGGCACTTGCAGGTGCACATAATTACACCTCCAATTTTGTGTCTCTATTATGGGTGCAAAATTGTGCCTGTTTTATAGTGGCCACCCAGCTACATAAAACTTTAAACTTTATTTGTCCTTCAGGATTGTTCTAAGTCCCCCTTTCATGACCTTCCAGGAGGTACAAAGTGAATTGAAAATTCTAAGAATTGCATGTGGAAGGAAGGAGAGATTAAGAATCAGCATTGTACCAATTTGGAGACTGTTAATGAAGACAGAAAAGTAAACAGATGTATTCCTATCACAGATGTTCGATTTTCCCAAAGGGTCCCTGGGGTTGCAAAGATTTGCCCTTATGGAGCCTTTGGCAGGCATGGGACTTTTCTCCAGTAACTACTTCAGTATTACTGAAGTACTGAAACTTCAGTATTCATTGTGTCAACTATCCTTGTCCCATACAATCATTTTAGTTTGTACTAGCGATCCACTGGGAAGGACGGCTTAGAGCATTCTGAAAGGGTAGATATTGGGTCTTTTTAAAATGTATATATAAATCTGATTGTGACACACTCTGAAATAGACTGCAAGTATGCGTACAGGCCTAGATTCACAAATCAATAGACGTTAGAAGCCTAAATACCTTTGTGCCAAGAACAATGGGACCCTGAGCCTGACCAAGGCCCTTTTGCACAACTGAACCACAAAAAACAAATTATAATATTGTTATATTATGGATTATGTTCCTTAAAGAGCATATCTACCTGCACTCCTATCATTCAGTATCTTCCAAAACAATTTAAGGGAATACAAGAATTATATTATTAACTAAAAGTTTCAGGTTATTTACAGCCAAGTAACCATAAGGGCAGGCTGTCAACATTTTAACACCAATTAATGTATTGATGAAGCTGTTGGAGTAATGACATTAACAGCATCTCCTTAAAGATACATGCAGGTAATATCAATCCAATTGCTACTGAACTCAGTGGGAGCAGTGTTGGGTCCTATATAACAGAATTATCAGGCTACATTGAATTACTTCTGCCAATATGGAAGCAATAAAAGTGAAGTGCTACAAGGAACATATTTGCTGAACAAATCTGAAGCACAGATGTTTCCTAGGCCATTTTGGGCTGATGATGAAATATTCAAAGATTTGTATGTTTCAAGTAACTACAGCCTCAGCAACACTCTCAGTGCGCTATCCCTACCTTTGCTTAAAGGGGCTGACTCCAAGGGCACACCCATAGCATGAGCTAGCAACCCACTAAGGGTCTGAATGCTTTCCATTGACTACAGTGAGTTCGGGGTTGGCCCTACATGAAAATTATTAAAGACAAACTTTCTCCTTAAAGATGTGTTTGTGTGAGTGTCAAAACTCAAGCAGAGAAAGCCACTGTTGTACAAAAAAGACCTGGATATTTATCATAGCACCAGCGCTTTCTCTCTCTCTCACACACACACACACACACACTCCAGTTCTGGAAATCACGCTATCACCCATATCCAGAGGCCTCAGAAAGGGGAATTCAGCACCCTTTCCCTATAGTCTCCCAGCTTTCTAAATGCGGCTGTTGATCTACGCCTCAGTTTGGGTTTATCCTTTTATAAGAGCCTTTCTCAGCATAGGATCCCCAGAGCTGGCCCTTTAAATCTGAGCGAGACAATCAGTTCCCACCTGAAAGTGACCCTTTTGCTTCTGACTGCTGCAGGTTGCAAATCCCTCCTTTCAACCAGTAAATAGCTACCTCCGTTTATGTCGTTCTCTCTCTCTTGCTCATCTCTGAAGAGCTGATTCCCGCTCATGGATGTAATAGAAATATCTTTGAACACCTGAGATGAAATTCTGACCCTACTGACATCACCTTTGAGACTAACAAATTTATTTGGGCATAAGCTTTCGTGGGCTAGAACCCATTTCAACAGATTCATGGAGTGAAAAATACAGGAGCAGGTATAAATACTTGGAAAGTTGGGAGTTGCCTTACCAAATGTGAGGTCAGTCTAACGGGACAATTCAATTAACAGTAGGATACCAAGGGAGGAAAAATAACTTTTGTGGTGGTATTGAGACTGGCCCATTTCAAACAGTTGACAAGAAGGTATGAGTAAAAGTAGGGGGAAATTAGTATGGAGGAAATTAGGTTCAGGTTTTGTAATGACCCAATCACTCCCAGTCTTTATTCAGGCCTAATCTGATGGTATCCAGTTTGCAAATTAATTCCAGTTCTGCAGTTTCATGCTGGAGTCTGTTTTTGAAGGGTTTTTTTGTTGTTGAAGAATTGCCACTTTTAGGTCTGTTATTGAATCACCAGAGAGATTGAGGTGTTCGCCTACTGGTTTTTGAATGTTATAATTCCTGATGTCAGAGTTATTCTTTTGTGTCTTCCCTTGGTACCCTACTGTTAATTAAATTGTCTCGTTAGACTGATCTCACACTTGGCAAGGCAACTCCCATCTTTCCATGTATTTATACCTGCTCCTGTATTTTCCACTCCATGCATCTGATGAAGTGGGTTTTAGCCCATGAAAGCTTATGCCCATATAAATTTGCTAGTTTCTAAAGTGCCACGAGGACGCCTTGTTTTTTTTGCTGATACAGACTAACACAGCTACCACTCTGAAACCTGTTATATTGTTTGGTACAGTTATGTCAGGAGTCACCAGATGGCACTATTATATGTAGTTTTACAAGTTCATTTCAACATGTGAGCAAATTTTTAGTTTTGGAAGAAATACCTTTAGTATTGTTGGTTTTCTGAGGCAGGATTTTTTTGGTGGATCTGCAGCAAACTACAAGAATTTGCTCTCTGCCTTAATCTCTTTAACCAAAATCAATTAGTGAGGAAGAATTGCTCCCTGGGAACTGATTGCTGATGTTGCCTGAGAGTTCTTAAAGAGGGGATTGCCTTCATGCCATTTGGGACCATCTCTGTTTTAGGATCTGGGTATATAAGCAAGTCAAGCTAAGACTGTACCTGGACTCTCTTGTGTTATTGAACGCTTCTCCTAAAGGAAGACAACCCAGCTAGAGGGTGACAGTATCATGCACAATGTCGCATGCAAGGAGGTATACTTACAGACCAATGGAAATGTGCTTTATATCCTAACACACTGAAATCAGGGAACCTGGCCTGGGGCTGGGCCTGCATAAAAGGGCACGGTGAAAGCATTCTGGTTAGTGCCCATTCAAGCCACGGAGCTGCTCCCATCTCTGTTATAAAAGCAGAGGCTGCTCCAGACAAGCTGCCACCCTCGCCAAAACTTGTGTGTGCTGCTCCCCCCATCCTACCCTTTAGAACAGAGGTTCTCAACCAGGGGGGATGCTCCCCCCCTTTGAGAGTGTGTGCATCAGACTTTCGGGGGGCCATGAGGTGAACCTTCTGATGGTTTGGTGGTGATTGTGGAGGGGCAAGCACCAAGTTGCAGCAACACTCACTCAGTTTTGGCCCAGTGCCCTTTGTCATGTTGGGGCACTGGGCCAAATCTGGGTGAGTGCCATTGTGACCTGGCACTTGGGGGTCACAGTGCCATTCAAGTCTGACCAGGCTGCCCCTAGGCAGCTGCCTACTTTGTCTATAGCTAAGGTGGCCCCTGAACAAAAGCCAAGATTCAGTGTTCCAGCTTCTTGTGATAGGGTGACCCCTTCTGGAGCGCCCGTCTGTGGCAAACTGTGGCAGCACCGGCGCACCTGCCTCAATTCCCCCCCCCTTCAGTAACTTCACAACCGCTTGCTTGCCTTAATAATGCCCCTCCTTGGGGTCAGTTTATTACCAAAAGTAGGAAGGGAAATAAAGGATGGGGGAAAACCTCTGCGGTATACACCTTGACCTGGGCATGCCGCTATACTCTCCATCTTCAAGTCTCTCCTGGAAACAAATTTTTTTAGGAGGCCTTCAAATTCCGTGATGTCCATTCCACCCTCTGTCACTTAACTTACTCAAAACTATGGGCACTAAAATAATAATACTAATGAATAAATAATATATTACTAATTAAAGGACCCACTGAAGAAATAATGGCACAAACAAGGCACATGCTAAACTTCAACATTCATCTACATTACTTTCTGCAGTTTCCCCTTCCCTTGGTGCATTGTGTAATGATGTCTTCTCGCTGTCTCCTCTTAATGGTATTAAACTGACAAACAGACACGCCAAATAATGCACGCTTAATTATGGAGTGTTGGAGGTTGATCCAGTATTAGCAATAGTTTTGTTTGGGTTTTTTTAGTATTTTGGCAGCAAGCTAATGAAACCATTCCTATATGTGTTTAAATAGCTTGTTTCACAGTAGCATCCTTGAACCCTACAGCATGCACTGTAGCTTCACAGTCTATAATAAATTTCCATAGAAAGCCAGAAGGGAGGATGAACAAGAGCTGTGTCCTTCTCAGCTGAGCTTCCAGAGGCACTTCCTTCTATGATTCTGATTGAACGAAGCTGGTAAACTTTTACCCCAGGAGAACTTGATGACCCTGTCAGATACGCAAAACATTTTACCATGCACTACATAACAGGCCCCTTCAGAATGAAACAAAAATGATCCAGGTTTTGTCATCATTATTTATCATCTTTATTGAGGATGGTGCAGCCCCACCCAGACCAGCTGAGGCTGGCATATTTAATGCATGTTACAGTATATGGCATAGGCCACAGAGGTGGTAGGCACCAGAGAGAGCCTGAGAGTGTCACTAGCCCAGCTGGGACATGGAGATTAACCCCAAACAAACACAACCACCTTCATGAATTTTGCCATTTTCATGGACACTTTCCTGCTACCATGTGGATCACAATATCTGAATGCGAACACAATGGCCCTGGGGTAAGCAGACACAATCCCCACTGGGAGGTTGCACCTCACTCTCACCATGGTGGAATTTGGCCTGCTGGCATTTTCCAGCTCTATCAAGAGCTTCAGATTTTGGCTTCGTAAAGCACCCTTGGCAAAGCTGGACATACTTGCAAGGCAGCCGAACTTTCAGAAGGAACAGTTTTGAGCATACCGCTCTTTAAAATCTGGTTCAAATTCATCTGGTCTGAATTCGTTTTGTTTCAGAGGGGTTGTCCAGATTGATTATCCATGTCCTTTCCCTATTTCCATGTCATCTGTGCAGAAGTGGTGCCTTTTCTTGCTGTGTTACATGATAACAAATATATAAACATATGCAATTTAGCCATTTAAGAACATAAAACGCACCTCAGAAACTCTGAGGGGCTGAGCAGTGCCCTAAACCAGATTTGACTTCAGTGATAGATGAAAGGGTGCTCAGCACCACAAGTCCAGCTTCTGCTAAGGGATTTAGCAGACTGCATTTGTGCACTCCAATGTCCACTGTGCTTTGTTGCTGTGTCTAAACAATTCTGGTTTTGGAGGCCTAGAATAAGTCACTGAACAGTGAGGTGATCAGATTGTTTCCAGTGGATTGAAAATTGTGTTCCTTTAGCCCTCTGGTCCTTGCCACAGCACACAAGTTATTTGTTTTAAATAATGCTTGAGGTAAAGGGGAGTACTCACTTGAAGAAGATGGGCAGGATTTGACCCTTACCCAATAGAGTGGCATACTATAGTTAATATGTACGTACGGCACTTTTGCAGTCCCCTCAAGAAGACCTTAGGTAGCTCGGGCAATATACACATAGCTCTGAACAAAAGTAATTCCCATGTAGTGATGCTTTTCTGTCCTACATGATATCAGTTCAGTGCTCTTACACCAGTGACGACTGTCCAAATATCTACATTAGGAAAAATATCAGCACTAGTGGCCATCTTAATAGAGGGGCCAATGAACGCATCAGTAAAGATCTTAAATGCACTTCTCAGCCCAAAGGCTGTCGCCCCCTAAACAGGGTTGAGTCATGATGGCTGACTCGTGTGTGGAAACTTACACTGCTACTGCCAATGTTATGGCTTCCTAGAGGACTTCAGGCTTCCTAGTTCTCAGTTATCCACCATTCATGCATTGGTGTGAGCACTAAGGGTGAAAAGTGTGATTAAGCATCAACATGAGAGATACAAATAAATTATTCATGCAGGAAAGTTGTGATGCTATGGAATTCCTTTAGAGCAAATAGCTCTCTGTAACCTCAGCATTGTGAGTCTTTATTTCTGTCAGCTATAATTTTCAATTATAAAAGGGAGGCGACAACATGTTTGCATGGCATGTGGCTAACCTCGAGCCTAGAACGAGGGGCATGCAGGTGATATGATCATCTGGTTCTTCACTGCAGTTTGAAGGAGTGGTAGCAGTTTGGCTGCAAGGCTTGATCCAGATTTCACTCTGATCCAGTAGCATAACTCCCACTGACTTCGAGGGAGTGGCACTGACCAAAGGGAGAGCAGATTTCAGTCTGACTGTTCCAGCTGTCCCTCTGTGTGCAGGACTCATTGTGCAGTGAGTAACTCTGCTCAAAAATGGTTTAGAGGAAAAGCAGCATAGAAAAAAGACAAAGGAAGAACAGACCAAAAAGAAAAATAAAATAAAAGAGAAACTTCAAATCAACGTGAAAAATAGAAGCTCACAAGCTTGACTTCAGTGTTGAAAATAATAGGGTTTTTAACAGTTAAAAGGTTTTAAAAGGTCATTATGCATTTAGCCGCAAAAGAGCAATATGAATTTCTAAGCAGCAACATCTGGAAGATCAAAAGAAATCATACTTCAATCAACATGAAAATCTCTGCTCATTACACGCAATCATATTTAGTTATTAATAGACACTGGCTAGACTCTGACATTTTACACATTTCATCCTATGATGCGCCCGGGACACTTCTGGCATTTAGTTTATCATTTTCATCAGTGTCATGGAAAGAGTGACCGATATGACCCCAAAAATCTCACACTGTCACTCATCGTAAGTGAATTTATCAACACGTACGGAATGGGAATACACATGAGAATTTTAACTGTTTGCATACTAAATTACTTCATTCTTCGCGCTTCCAAAAAAATTCAGTTTTGCATAATAAATAATGATAAGGGCCAGTGGACAATTACATAGGTGGAAATAGTATGCAAACTGATTGGAATTCAAATCTGTTGTGTGAATGTATCTGGAGGTTGCTTAAGTAATCAGCTTCAGCGGCTGATTTTATCCATTGTTAGAGGTTAATACAAAAGCTCTTCAGCTCATATTAGAAGCAGACTAACTTAAACTGCAAATTGGCAGATATCCTATTAGTATTTTCCTTCTATGACATATCCTCCAACTGACTTAGCGTCACAATCAGGAGAATATTTAAAATTAATTGGTCCGTTATTTTAATGCTGAAAACAAAAGTATTGCAAAAAATGTATGAGGACAAAAATAGTGGTGAATTCGAAATGCACACAAAAGGAGAATAGAATAAACTATTAGTTCTAGATTAAACCTGTATGGGTCTTTCTTTCTTTCCTCCTCCCCCAGCTGGGAACAGTTTGCTAATTTGGCATATTTGATTTCAAGACTGATTTTTGTGTGTAATAATTGCATTAAAGAAATAATGAGAGTGGGTTTCTTTCTAGTTTTAACCAATCACTGCAGCAAACATGCTGAGGAGCTGCTTCAGACAGAAATGTGATTTTCCTTCTAATTACAATTATTTTTGGACTGAATTGTAATTTAGTTCGTTAATTAGATCTGTCACTGCATTTTCTAACTCGGTTATTGCATCCTTTGATGATTTTACCAGAATTATAGTTCTATTTCTGCCACTTTGCATTCTATGCTTTCATAATTCTTCAGACAAATATGCTAGGTAGTCGATTATATTTTGTGGTAGCCGTATTTCAAATCCACTCCCATTTTATATTGATTCAAAAATCATCCTGATCATTGAACCAATGTGCTGCATCAATAACTCTAAGAGACAGACGTGTTCCAAGGGATTTAACCACAAACAGATTAGAGGCATACTTTTTTGTGTGTTAAATTGAAATAAATATGCATAAGAAGTCAAAAATGAAAACAGCATTTTTTAAAAAAAAACTGGACATTCTAGAATTCATTTAATTATCAGCAAAATGGTATGTTATCTTCCAATCATTTCTAGACAAATTTGTCTAGGTTTCTATTCGATTTATTTTTAAAGATCTGGCAGATTTATAAAATATTTGCCAATAAAACATGCTGGTTTTATTAGCTTTAAAAATTAATTTAATTTCAAAAGTGAATTATGCCACTGTACTGATCCAAAATGGTAGGTACAGAGACTGATTCACTCATGTAATAAAAGCAATACTGACCCTTGTAACCAAAACAATATCGCCAGGGCTCCTGATTTCTGGTTGGGACTGTTCTCAAATGTGCTATGGATGGCTGTATGTATGCAAGGGCAGAAGGTGGATCTGAGCAGGATTACAAACCGTGTGCCTGATCTTGAAAACGCCTACAACCAAGCGTAGCTTTTTCTGCTGTGAGCAGCCACTCTAGGCTAGATTGTGACTTTACAGTCTGCCCTGAGGGAGCAGCTGCACAGTCCCAGCATCAGAGCAGAGGCTAATCTGAAACTCAAAGCCACAATTCCTCCTGGCCACCCTGAGCAACTGGCAAACGGGGGGAGAAGTAATTACCTCACTCTTTTTTGTGGCCAGTTGAGTCCATCTTGATGCTCTTGGCCAGCTACTGTGGCTGATAAATTGGAGGGCCAGGGCTCCACCCACTCTCCCCACTCCCACCCCATCCCTGTCCAGAACCTCTGCAGCCCTTAGGCCATGGAAAGGTTTTTTTGTATATATTTGCCCTCACCAGTACATGTAGCACAAAAGAGTGCAGCCACAATACTGTGTTTATGCTAGTTTAAGCTTCTTCCCTTGTGACTCATTGTGTCCACACAACTCTGCCCTTGTTCAAAATAACTGCACAGCATTCCAGGCAGATGGGCCATGATGCAATGTTCTGTCGCTAGGCTCGATGCAGCCTGAGATTTTTCTCCTGGTCCATTGTGGGATGCACTGAACTTACTGGAATTCTGAGAGATGGGGTCAAACTAACAAACTCCCACAGTTCTTCTCCAGGCATCTCATAATTCATCTGTTTATTGTCAGGCAGCATGGAGCAAACACTACTGAGTTCTGGGATCTTGACACGCCTGGGAGAATGCCTATAAAATTTGCAGATGACACTAAACTGGGAGAGGTTGCAAGCACTTTGGAGGAGAGGATTAGAATTCAAAACAACCTTGAGAAATTAGAGAATTGGTCTGAATCCAACAAGATGAAAGTCAATAAAGTACTTCACTTAGGAAGGAAAAAATCAAACTCACAACTACAAAATGGGAAACAACAGGGTAGGTGAGAGTACTGCTGAAACAGATATAGGGGTTATAGTGGATCACACTTTGAATAGTCAACAATGAGAGGCAGCTGTGAAAAAAGGCTATTATTTTGGGGGGAGGGAGATGGGTGTTAGCAGGTGTGGCCTATGTAAGACATGGGAGGAAATGTCCCACTTTACTCAGCACTGGTGAGGCCTTAGCTGGAGTACTGTGTCCAGTTCTGACTGCCACATTTTAGGAAAGATGTAGACAAACTGGAGAGTGTCAGAGGCAAACAACAAAAAATGATAAAAGTTTAGAAACCCTGACCTATGAAGAAAGGTTAAAAAAAACTGGGCGTGTTTAGCCCTGAGAAAAGAAGACTGAGGGGCACCGACAATGGTCTTCAAATATATTAAGGGCTGTTTTAAAGAGGACGGTGATCAGTTGTTCATGTCCACTGAAAGTAGGGCAAGAGTAATGGGCTTAATGTGCAGCAAGGGAGAATTAGGTTAGACATTAGGAAAAACTTCCTAACTATAAGGGTAGTTAAGCTCTGGAACATGTTTCCAAGGGAGGTTGTGGAATCCCCATCGATGGCGGTTTTTTTAAGAACAGGTTGGACAAACAGCTGTCAGGGATGGTGTAGACTTACTTGGTCCTGCATCAGCACAGTGGTCAAAATAAATAGACATTTGCAGTAACTGGTTTGAACCCAAGGAGTTAACAGTGCTGAGGGTGTGATTAAAAAATAGCCATGGATGCCTCATTCTCCATGCATTTTGAAATGTGCCTAAGGGTTAATTTCGGCAATTTACCTCAGACAATATAAAGGTAGTTAAAATCCCAGGTACTGATCAAATTGTGAGCTGAAGTATTTGTTCTATGACCTTTTCTCTTTCGGCATCTGCCATTATAATAAGCATGTGATGTGGCTGATGTTTTCATAGTCTGATAGAATTGTATATCACAAGCCATTAAATTTCACCCGGCTACCCCTATATTAAACCAAAGACTTCAGTTAGACTAAAGCATTTCAGAAGCCTAAACTGTGTGCCATAGACAGAACACAAGAGAGACCAGGTGCTACCACCCCCAAGGCCTATGCAGTTGCAGGGAATTGATAAGGTGAGATATGTCCAGATGATCCAGGCAGGCAAAGCAGGCCACAGTCTGCAGAGGAAGGTGAAAAATGCCAAGATCTGTTCCAATCTGACCTGAGGGAAAATTCCCTCCCAACCTCAAATCTGGTGATCGGTTAGACCATGAGCACATGAGCAAGACTCACCTGCCAGGCATCTAGAAAGAGTATCTCTGGTCCAACTCAGAGCATGCATCCAACCAGTCATGTGTCCTGTCTCCAGCCGCAGTCAATCTTTGACACTTTGGTGGAAGGTGAGGGAAAAAAACCCAAACAAATGGAATACAGCCAACTGTAGCTTTGGGAGAGAAATAATTCCTTCCTGACCCCTACAGGCCACCATCTGAAGCCCTGAAGCATGAGCTTTGATTATAGGCATTTTCTTAATGCAGAGCTGCAAGTGATATGAGCATGTTGAGGGCAACGAAGGCAATCCTGTTTTCCCTACAGCCCATGAAGGAAGGGGATGAACAGGGAGATTCACAGATTCACAACCCTCCCCTTACCCCCACACCTCCCTGCACAAACAGGCTGTAGAGTTAATCCCAGAAGCTGGATTCAAGCATATATTTTACAAAGATAGCTCATCAAATTTTAAAGACTCCATGCAATGGTGAGTCCACCAGCTCTCCCAGATAGCTGTTTCTCTGTTTAATTAATTACATGTTTTAATCCTCACAGTGCTACCATCTTGAGCAGGGCCTATGGCTGGCTGGGAGGGAGAAAGAGAATCAAGCAACATGGGAAGAGAGATTGTGGGGGGGGGCGGAATGGTTGACTGCTAGTTGTGGGATTGGAGCCTTCAGGGACATAATTGCTTTAGACCTTAAAATCTTTTACACTGGTGCCATTTTGAGCATGCTAGGAGAAGGGGGTGTGCAGGCAGAGAGAAGCTCACAGCACTGCAGAAATCTGGTCCATCCCCTCGTAGCAGGTACTGGGAGCACTACTGGAGGTCTTGTTCTTGTCTCTTGTGTTCTTGTAGCTCTGCTGGGGCACCTTTGCTTTGATACGGCATTGTGCTGTACCCTGTATCCTGCTCAGCACCCTCCAGCAGCCAACCTCCCCCAGCCCCAGCACCTCCCACCCACCAGCAGCCCCCACCAATCCACTCCTCCCCCCTCCCTCCAAGCACCTCCCGCCTGCCTCAATCAGCTGTTTCACGGCATGCAGGAGATGATGGAGGGAGCGGGGGAGAAGTGGGGACAGGGCATGCTCAGGGGAGGGGCGGAACTGGGCAGGAAGGGGCAGGGAAGAGGTGGGGCAGTAAACAGGCAAGTATCATTTGGACACTGAATCCAAGTATCCTGCACGAGTGGGGCTCCTACCCCCTTTTGCTCCCTTGCACCGGTTTGTTGTCTGAGTAACCTCAGAGGCATCCATTCTTGTTGAACTAGACAGGTCCTTTATTAAAGAGCGGCTCCAGCTGAACTTAGGGTTCCTAGCCATGTGCACACAGACTAACTTCCTGGTGCCTCTCCAGAAACTCTTTCCTCCTGCAAAAAGTGCACCTCCCTCTAAGTTCCATGCAGGTTGCTATAACAAGCTAATGCTAAATAAGTAATTTTAAGGAGCTAGTGTCCTATGTTATTGCAAAATAAAATTGAAAACACAAAAAAACAAAGGCACCTTTGCGTTACACATGGAAAAACTGCATGAAAACCAAACTACAACAACAAAGTCTGTTTTTATGACACTTCTGCACCATAACATTTTTTGCTACAATAAAAAAAAGTAGAATAAAATTGCCTTTGTCTGAGACCTTTCAACACGGATCAAATTTTCATAACTGGGTTATAAACCACTGAATACAAAGGTTTATAATGGAAACAGTGATAGCCCCTTAACCACAATATAATGGTACTGTTGGGTCTCTCTTACGCTGGAAAATGTTCTTTCTTGTGTCATGTTATAGTTCCTTTTTTTTCCCAATTAGAAATAAATCCATAAGTTAATGTAACAAAAATGCCAACCTAATTGTGCAGATGCACAGTTAATTAATCACATAATTTAACTCACTTAGCTTCAATAGGATAAAAATATAATTTAACAGTCAAGGTAGCAATATTTTTCAGTACACTGCAATGTTTAAAAACAGCTAGATTTTTAGAAATAGTGCCTAAATTCAACTGGTTGATGCTAATCTCTATGCTTAATCTGGTATTAGAAAGATTAGATAACATTTAATAGGTAGTGTGCACATTCTGTGTAAAAATAAAAGTGCCATTAAATGTCTGGTAAATATTAACAAGTTTTATTAAAAGCAAATACATATATTTGTGGAAAGATAGATTAGAGAGCTACTTAGCTGTGAAAATTTGCTTTGGGCTGAAATTTGATCAAAAAATTGTGTGCTTATGATTCCAAAGTACACACTGCTACAAAACATTGTGCTGGTTCATTATATTTTAAATCTAAGATTCCCACGTTAATGACACTATAGTAGCCATTAACATAATGCAGCTTTAAACAAGCTATGCTCCACTGCTTCTACCATGCATCTATGTCTGTCAAGGACAGACCTGCTCCCAAGTCCATTGAGGTCAGTGAGAAGATTGCTGTTGGCTTCAATGGGCTTTGAATCAGGCTCTGGTTCCTTTCAATTTTTGCGTCAAAGGCATCTACAGCTGCGCCACCATGGCCTGTGGTCTTGGGAGATCTAACCACAGTTTACCTTAGTCTGAATTTGTATTGTTTCTCTTTACACAATACATGAAACATGAAAGGAAAATGCACAGGCATGGTGGGTCCTAATACTTAACATACATAATTTCAAGGCCTCGCTCCATATATACAGTGTTGCTCTAGCAGGCCTCTGGCAGCTCCTGAATCACAGAAGACAGTGAGGGCTCACCAACCATTTAAAGGGATAGTATTTGTCCTGTACACACCAGTTATGGAGGCCCTTTCAGGAAAGACTCAAGGGTCCGAAATTAGATAAGCGCAATGGGGTTACTCACGTACTCAGATGTGAGCATGTGCTTGAGTAAGGGAATAATGCCAGTGCTAATGTAGGTTGCATTCGCCCCCATAAATAGTACCAAGACAATGTCCTGGGGCTAGGGGACGCAGTGCCGTACCGCTGTCTTTCTGCACTTATATATAGCATCAACGACCTCAGAGTGCTTTAAACAACATGGTTCATGAATTAGAACTCACAGTGTAGTACCTACTGAATGGTAGAGTGACCAGATGTCCCGATTTTATAGGGACAGTCCCGATTTTTGGGTCTTTTTCTTATATAGGCTCTTATTACCCCCCATCCCCGTCCCAATTTTTCACACTTGCTGGCTGGTCACCCTACTGCAGTGGTCCCCAAGCATTTTGTGGCCACTCGCACATTCATGTTTTCAGAAGAGTGTGGTGGGCGCCAACAATTATTCACATACAGGGCCGGCTGCAGGCACCAGTAGAGCAAGCACGTGCCTGGGGCAGCACATGCTACGGGGCAGCATTCTGTTTCTGTCCATTCTGCAGAGTCGGAGCATGTTTTTGTTTTTTGGGTTTTTTTGGCGCCAGTTCTGGACAGTGCAGAGAGAAGCTGGGAGGACAGAGAACACCGGCGCCCGCAGCTTGCAGCCCCGGAGTTCTCTGTCCCCGGCAGGTGCAGAGCCGTGGCTTCTCTCTGCCTTAAGCCGTGGCCCCGCGCCTGCCATGGACCGAGAACACCAGCGCCTGCAGTCTGCAGCCCCGGAGAAGCCAGAGAGAAGCCGCAGCCCCGCACCTGCCAGGGACAGAGAACACCGGTGGCCGCAGCCTGCAGCCCCGGAGTTCTCTGTTCTTGGCAGGCGCGGGGCTGCAGCGGGCTCTGCAGCACTAGGCAGGCACACATAAATGCCCCAGCGGGCGCCATGGCGCCCGCGGGCACCACGTTGGGGACCACTGCCCTACTGAATGGGGAGGCAGGTAACTTTGCCAGCTGAGGAAACCATAAAAGCAAAGGTCTTTATCACTTGTGGTCATTAGCCGGTCTCTAGCCCTCTTCACAAGAATAAGAGCGTCAGCGCCAATGTCCTGGCCACATTTGACTGTGGGTAGTTATACTTTATCTACCTACCCTGAAGTGTTGTTTAATGGAGCTGTGAAAGCTACAAAATGCTACCAGAGGTAGCCACATTTCAGGGGTGAGTGGAATGATTCCTGAATCTACAGTAGATTTTGGGATGAGAACATTATGTAAGTATAAAGAAAAGCTATTACTGAGTGAGCTGCAAAAGCCTGAAAACTCATATTAGAACCCCTTATTATTTGGAGATAGGAGGAATTTGCCTGGACCTGATCCAAACTTAAAAGGGGCTTGTTTTCCACTTCTGCTATATATTTAACCATAATCTGCTGACAACAGCTATTCTCCTTCATGAACTGCCCCTGCAGATTTGCAGCATTGCCAGCGCTAATCACTATTGGCATTTTTCATAAATCTCCAGTTGCCGGATTCAAGTGATTACATGAAAATCCTAGTTCTCATATATACTTTTTAGTCCTTGTGGTTGTGAAGAAAAGCTTAAAATCCTGACCCCAAGTGCACGTTAAAGGCTCAGAAACCAAAAGACAAATACTATAGGTCTCAAAATTTTTACATCTCATGATTTTTAAGCCAATCTCATATGGGATTTTTTTCTTTTTTTTTTTTTGAGTAATACTGTATTTGCCCTTCAAAGCTGTGTGCTGCAGAAACACTATCAGTAGAAAAGTTTTTAAAGGTTCCCTGTTGCTCAGTGATCAAAACATTCCAGAACCCAAAACTACAAAAGGCTCCGCCACTGTAAGGATATGTGCACTGTTTCTTTAAATCTGTAGCAAGAGGTCAGGCAGCTGTAAGGTTAGGGAAGGGCTAGTCAGGAGCTTTGCAGCGGAGCAGAAAGACACAGAGTAGCTTTGGCAATCATACAGTTTTGCTTTATTCTGATGGAGTTCCTTGTTCAGTGTTAGAAGAAAGTGACTCTTTTGTGCTTCTTTACCATTAGCATTTGACATGTCCCTATGCGCAGTCTCAGTTCTTTCTTTTCCACTTGCAATGCTGTCATGGAATCAAAGTTCCTAGGGACTAAACAATTTAATTTTCCCTAACAGGAGAGAAATATTTTACTTGAATCCAGAAAACCTCATGGAGGAAAGTCACAAGTTTTACAGAGAAAGTGGTTTTGTCCATTGTGTCATAGGTGGGGATACAGGGAAAACCTATCAATTCTCTGGGTGAAATCCTGGTCCCACTGAAGTCAATGGCAAAACTCACATTGATCTTATTGGGATCAGGATTTCAACCTCTGTTATATTTTAAAAAACTCAGGTCTGTCTTTGTCACTGTAGTAGAGGTTAATTTAGCAGCTCTGTGATGCACCAGTTAGGGGATCTTCCCTTAGGAGGCTTTTCTCAATGTACGGTTAAAGATTTTAGAAAGGCCATTAAACTTACTCCCTCTGATTCATGATTCCTTGTCCCCTCAGACTCAAATCTGGTGTTTACCAAATTGATGAATTCTCCTTTTAGCACATCAAGCCTGAACCCAGTGCTCATTTGGCACTGAACTCAAACACTAGCTAAACCTAACCTGGATCCAGCATTAATTAATTACATTATTCAAGCACCATACTATCACATGCCTAGAGATAAACTGATACAGTTCTGCATTAAATAACTGTAAGTGTAGCTGCATATGAATTTGCACCAATATAATAACAATGACTAAACAGATTTAGTTTAACCCGTGCAACGTTTGTGTGAAGGCAAGGACTGGCTTTATGTCAGTTACTTCTGACGTAGTGTGGGATGTAAAGCATGGTGTTGACAGGAAAAGTCAGCCTATGAGAAGCCACTGGGGAAAATACTTTTCACCCAAAGGACTGCCTTAAAGTTCAGAAACCAACACAATGCAGCAGTGAGCTATGAGCAAGGGTCTGCTCCCAGAGCCTGTCTGATGGACTTGCTGGAGTGTGGCAAGTCTGCCATTGTGGAGCTGCTCTCCTGCAGAATTTCGAAGGTCTTCAAGGTTGGGAGCTCCCCCTGGACCCCTGCAGACCTTGGCAGGAAGATTTTTATACACTAGAAAGAAAAACTGCATATGCTGCAAATTGGCCATGGTTTGTGAGCTCTGTTTGGCTGAATGGGGGTCTAAGGCTTACTGAATCTTGTTCCTGGTGTAATGATTCTCATTTCTGGAGTATGCTCAAGCCAAATTTGTCAGACAGGTGTCACCTTTATACGACAAGTAATAGAGTCCAGACTGTTTAGTCCTAATGCTGTCAGATCCCATGACTGCCTACTGTGCATTCTTACACATTTCTCCAAAGAAGCTGGTACTGGTCCCAGTTGGAGACAGGACATTGAACTTGATAGAGCTCCCATCTGACGGAGCATGGAAATTTTTATGTTTCTAGATCTAGAGGGGAAAATAGCCTACAAGACATAAAAGAAAAAAAAGTGAAATCCTGACACTGATTATTCACCTAAGTAATTGAATGGAATGAATACGACAAAATATTAATCATTGATAAGACCTAGCTTTTGTATAGCACTTTTCATCAGTAGATCTCAAAGTGCTTTACAAAGGTTGTTCAGTGTCAAGTAAAAATGAAAACTGTGAGGAAGTGGAAGATGATAGAACTATGAGCAACAAAGAACATGACTATTGTAACCGTCAGACCCCAGTTGCTGGTGGGTGGCATTGAACCTGGGACCTCTGGATCTTAGTGCATGAGCCTCTACAGCATGAGCAAAAAGGCATAGGCCTCTTAGTGAAGGCTGCAGAGCAGACTCATCAATTTCTCTCTAAGTGGTCTTGGTGCCACTAGATTGGCCAGACCACCACACTCAGGAAGATTGTGGGTTACTTATAGAATGTAGAAATCATGCTCAGCCTGGTTGCTTTTTATTTTATCAAGTCACAGATGTAATCGGTGATGGTCGACAAAGGGAAAGCTGGACTTTAGAGCAGCATCAGAGCCTTACTCTCATTAAGTCTTCCCTGAAAAATAAATTCATATTGGCTTGAATGTGGGCTTTGTCTCAAGGAGTGATAACTGGCTGAATGGCTGCAAACAATGGGTAACGATAAATGACACTGTATCAAGTCAGTGTGTGTGTGTGTGAAGGTGATGGCCAATGAGATGCCATTGACAAGAGGCTGCAACTGTTATAGCGACAGCTCAGTTTTTATATAGCATCTTTGCTAATGATCTGGAAGAAGAGGTTAAAAATACACTCTATCTGATTTCCAGGAAATGATGCAAGATTCTCACCTGCTCCTAGGAGACCCTTAATATCAAAGTGCTGTTATCCTTGTGTCTAGAGTGAGACAGATTGCTCCAAGCCCGTGCAAATGATTGTTTGAGAAAGTACATGGTACTGTAGGTGGTGGTAGCAACACAAAAGAATGCATAGCAATTACCTGCATGGCATGGGGCTGTACAGAAACAATCCAGCTCTTGACGTCAGCAAAATGCAGAGTGTAAAGCAGCCAAAAATCAATCTGTGAGGTTTATTTTAAACTCTAAATTGGCAGGATTTTGCTCCAAAGTATTTTGAGAATCTGTGGGATTTCTGCAGAGGATTTCTTATTTCCTCCTTCCATTGTTAACCGATTCCATCATGTAAAAGAAATGTAAGAAAAGAGGAGGGTGAGGTGAGCATTACCCAGATGCTGCAGTGTATAATGGCAAGGGTAAAAAAAAACAAAGAGAGGAAGAACTGCGAAGGATGATTCATATGACTGAGTGGACAGAAACCCCCCCACCATGGAAACAGTCAGACAAAGGGAATGCTGTTGTCAAGGGTTGGGAAGAGACTCTGCAAGATGTGCTAAGGTGGGTCGGGAAAAAGTCTGATTCCCCTTTGCTTTTCATGGTCCTGAGAACACAGCCCCAAGTCTATTACATCCCCTGCATCCCATTTGGCTGGAACCCAGAGGGGATATTTATACCAACCCCGAGCAAGGAAAATAAAGCAAATGACAGACCCAAAAAAATCAAGTAGCAGCGTGGGGAAGATGTAAATCCTGCAACAAGCCCAGGAATATTGAAGCTCTCCTTCAATCCATTCCTGCGGCTGTTACAGAAGTGGAGGGAGAAAAAAAGCCACATACTTCATCCCCTGATTTCTCCTCCACCATCTCTGACTCCACATTCATACGAAAAGATGCCTCTTCGCAGAGGCTGTTTCAAGGAGCAGATCAGCTAACCACTCCCCTTACTCCTTCTTGATCATTTCTGCTGTTTTGTGTAGGCAGTGCTATTGTCAGACTCTGAAAACCATCACGACTGAAGGAAAAAAGAAAATGAGCGTGGCAAGGAAAACAAAAACAAATGAGCTGCCATTTCTCAGGAATTTTCCAAACAACTTCAGAAAACAAGCCAGGTCTGCCTTCCAGCTGGTTTTGAGAGGCCACAATTTCTATTGCCTTTTATATATATATATATATATATATATACACACACACAAACACACACACACGTACACGCACACACAAAACCTATGACTTGCTTCATTGCTACAGTATAAAAGCCAACGAATAACCCTACACAGAAAATAGTTCAATCGGTGCATTGTAATAGCTAGAGAATTGAATGCAGTGGCTGTATCTTCTAAAGATCAGAATATTTTGAATATTAAGGGAGCGAGGGGAGGAGAGATGACATTCCAGAATTGTCTGATTAATATCCTTATATGCAGGACCAGATCTTTAACTAGTGTAAATCGACATTGCTCCATTGAAATCAGTGGAGTACCCTGATATACACCAGCTGAGAATTTGGCCCAGATATGTAAATGATGTACTTCGGGGCACAGAGTGTGTTGTAGGCGCACACATGGTACATTGTGGGTTCTGCTGGCACACAACTAATTAATAGCCATGATAAATTCTACCAAAGCCTTGGTATATAATTTATACATGTCCCTTCACTAGAGTAACTCATTCAGCAGCAGAATACCAACACATGGTATATTTTGGTCCAATGAGGTTGCACAGCCAGGAAGAAGGGGAGAGTGGTCGTGCTTCCTCAAAACCGTTTTAGGACCCAAGGCTGAGAACCATTAACCAATAAGACTTCCCAGTCTCTGATTAATATGATGATACATGGTAGGAAACTTCCATTTCCCTGTGAGAAGAGAATCAACTCAGGGCCAGATCCTGCTCCCATTTAAGACAATAGCGAAGCTCCCACTGACATCAATAGGAGCAGTATCAGTGGGAAAGAGTTCACATTTCAAGCATATATTTGCAGAAAATGATTCTACTAAGATTACCTAATTAATTAGTCTCTTAGAGCTGGTATGGCATCTTTTCTGTACGTATATATATATATATATATACTCTTCTTAAATGTTCCATTCTATGCATCCGATGAAGTGGGTTTTAGCCCACAAAAGCTTATGCTCAAATAAATTTGTTAGTCTCTAAGGTGCCACAAGTACTCCTGTTCTTTTTACTAAGAACTATGCAGCTCTTATTATGCTCCTCTCTCCCCCTTCGCCCTCCTGGTATATTATCAAAGGCAGATTGCCCACAGAGGACACAGATGCACTCCATTAGATGTAGCACGAGTATTGTTAAAAATATCGCCTCTAATACCAACTACATATTTACTTCTTTGTAACCTCATCAACTGTGACACTGTATAATTACAGATTGTTCAAGAGTCTCGTCTACCCACTCAGTGCCAGAATGAAAAACAACCGCAAAAAAACCCCGGCGCTAAACATGGGACCTATACCACATACTCTATAAAAGCTCTGGAACATAATACACCCTATGTCTACGGTCAAAGTTCAAGGAGACTAAAGCCAATCAGCTGGCTAACTTCGCAGATGAGTAATTATTTTTTTTAATCTCATCAATGAAAACCTTTTAATATATTGAAACTGCCAAAAGCAAAAAACACTAACACAGAGAGAAACGCAATAAAAAATGGATGAGGATTCACAAGTAACCATTAATGACATTTCTTGTTTGAATGCACATGCTTTCAAAAACGATGGTTTTTCCACTGGATGAAATAATGGATTCTTGTTGTTGTTATCATTATTGATATTGTGCTTTTGCCCACACTGGTAATCTAGGGCTCTGTCCAAACATATAGGAAGATGTTGTCCTGCCCCAACAAGTTTACAGATTAAGGAGCCCCCGATCCTGCAATCAGACTCACATGTGCAGACCCTGACGACCAGGCACAGCCCCAGTGACTTCGGCGGGACTCCCTGTGGATAAAAGGAGCTGTCCACATAGTTCTATTCCGTTCTATACAGGTTCCTATAGAAACTTCAGTGGGCTAGAGAATAGATCCAATTGCAGAAGCCAGGTCTAAGAAAAAGCTAACAACAAACAAATTGATAACACATACAATCTGTTTTTTAAACAGAATTCAGCCTGTGCTTTGTTTTGAGCCTCGAAGTATGGTATGATTGCTTCAGTGAATCATGTGGATGCTTTAATTAAATTTTGTATATATTATAGCTGTTGTTTAAAACCATTTACTTCTCCTTGGGGAAAAAATATGGCAGAATAAGTCACTCTTTCCAAACTCACATCTTCCATAATATACACAATGAACAGTAAGGTAGGCAGGTGTTGAGTGCTGATCATGGCTCCTGATTGGCTAAGAATTACACACAACATATTTTTTTTTGTTACCTCACCTCTCTCACTCTCCACCCCAGCCTGCTTTGCCCCACTTACCTGTTGTATCTTATCTTGTGGACCGTACACTCTTTGGGATAGGGACTGTCATTTATTATCTGTCTGTACAGAGTTTAGCACAACTGGGCCCCTATCTGGTTGGCCTCTAGGCACTTCCACACTATAAATGATCAATAATAAGTACACACAGAGATAATTATAATAATAGGGTGGGACACTATGAATCCGAATATAAAATTAGTTGTGAAATTGTATCGTTAGCTTGTGTTCAGTGTCACGCGTGTCAGGTTAATGATTTAACGTTAGATTGTGGGCCCTTGATCCCACACGTGAGTAGTTATTCATCTCAGTAGTTGCCTTGACATCAGTGGGAATATTCAGATGAGTAAGTGATGACCAATAGGACTCCACATTGAAATCCACATTTTCAAAAAGAACAAATCAGTAATAAACTATAAAATCCCCAGAGAGAGAGAGAGAGAGCGCTAGCTACAGTGTGGCTATGAACACATTTCTGTTTAGTTACATATCTAGATGAATGGGATTCATTAATCAAGTGGCCCTGTCTTAGCCTAATAAATTGGCTTTGCACTTACAGTATGTCTAATTATTTATCCGAAAGCAGCATCCTGTTAACTACACAGGTTACTGCTAGAATGAGCACAAATTTCAGGAGCTGTTACCTATTCACAGAAATATCCTATAAACCCCTTTGTCCTGAATGGCGCTCTAGATACAATTCATCACTGTGCTCCTTAGACTTGATCCCACAAGGTGCTGTACAGTTCCCCAGAGGTGTGGTGTGAGCACCCTCAAATCCCACTGGAACTCAGAAGGTTGAGGACATTCAGTACCTAGAACAATTGCAGCAATAAGAGCTACTATTGCATTTTCTAATGTTCAGCAACATCAGCCCATCCTTTTTGTACAGTGAGGGGCATCTTCTCCCTAGGTAGAAATGGGTGTGGCTCTTTGATGACAGTGGAGCTAGGCTAGTTTAGATCAGCTGACGGGCTAGCATTATGGCCCCATACTACATACAAACTACACTCAGCAAACTAGAAGAACTACTCAGCATCTCAAGAGCAGGCTGGGTGAGGTGGGTTGTTTAGATATATTTTCCTCACAATATCGATTTGCCTTTCAATGGACAACTTCTATCTCTCTCAAAGATCTGACCAATGGTTGACCATTGGACAGTGCATTTAGGAACCTACCATTATTCCTCATTATTTCCCTGTTCTTCTCCTGCTGCTGGCCATGGGCAGTGCCCGGCCTGAGGCAGTACAGGACATGAAAAGGAAACTCTGGAGACATGATGGGCAAAAAATAGCTTTATGGGGCAGATCCTCAGCTGCTGTAAATTGTCTTCAATGGCGCTATGACAATTTACCCCCGCAGAGGATCTGCCCCATAGATATTTTCAGGCTTAGGGCCCGATCCTGCTTCCACAACAATGGGAGCTTTACTACTGACTTCAACAAGAGGCAGAGAGAGCCATATACATTTCAGGCTAGCATTTACAGTTACAGCTCCCGCACTTCAATGCACTTTACTGGAGGCTGTGATCTGATGGCCACTTTGAAAAATCAGCTAATGCAGACTATGGCAGCCTACTTGCTTAAAGGATCCAGGGTTTTGTTTTTGTCCATTATAGAAATATAATCCAGATCAATTATAGGTCTGAGGGTCCAGGTCTGGATTCTAGCCTGTCTCCCCATCAAAGTTCAGGGATTTGATTTGCTGCCATGTATGAGCACGTAGCACTAGTGCTCTTGTGGTCTGGGCTGACTGTCTGTTTCCAGGTGCAATTCAGGGTCTTGATTTTACATTACAATCCTCTAACTCGGTGGTTTTCAATCATTGTATTCTAGGAGTCCCTGTGTGTAATATTAGTGGACAGACAACAGCTACCCCATCTCTTCAAACCATGCCCTAGCACAGCTGCCATATCCCTACTTTTTCTATCGTCTTCTTCTGCCTCCTTTTCTGTTGTCATTCTTTCACCTTCCCCACTATTCGTTTTGTTTTCCTCTCCTCTTATTTATAGTTGCTCTTGACATTATGTTTTATCCCCGCCCCCTTCTATTTCTCATTTTCCCTTACTTACCAGAAGGCTGAATGGTGCTTTAGTGGTGGATGTATGAGGGGAGTCCATTCATTGCAATGGATGTCAAGACTCATGCTCTCTCTCAACTAAACTCTGTCCCGGGAGAACAGGTGCACAGAGTAAGGGCTGCCAATCAGCTTCTTGAACCTCTAGCTCTGTACACATGCATTTTATTTTATTTTGGTTTAGAATAAATAAGAAGAGCTCATCCACAAGCATCAAGGAGCTAGCTAGCATTCTGCCCACCACAACCTGTTTCAAGGTGAATCCAGGAGCATGCAGTTTTGCTGACCCTCTCTGCAGGATGGTTGGCCCCTGGGTTGGGAAACACTGTGGTTTGGGTCATAGACCTTTTCTATTTCCATGCATCAACCCGGATGTTAGGATCATTGGGCTGTTCTCACTAATCCCTGGAGTTTTAGAGCTGCTGGCAGGGTATTCCCAAGGAGTGCCCTAAGCCTGGAACTCATTTCACCCTTGGACTAACAAAGCTGCAATTTGGTGACCTTTAGTTCACACTGTAGGGCCAGTCTATTCACTCAGCACTTCCTGAGCAGGTGGCATTAAGCAGTGGGTTTCTTTTTGTGGGCTGGGATGTCCTGTTTGACCTTTGTCAGTTCTTATTACTTTCATTGCACTATATGAGGTTTTCAACTGATTGTAAATTCAACCAAAGAGTATTGATGGTAGAGCTGCTTGAAACTTTTCTAATTTTTATTTTTTATAAAAACGGCCTTTATTCCAAAGCAAAGGTTTTTGGAAAAAATTCTCATGTGAAAAAAAAAATTTTTTTTTGTGAAAAAGTCATTCTTTTTTAATATTTATAATAAAAATGCTGTCAAATATTCCATTTACCAAAAATCCATTTTACAGTACATGAAAAAGGGTGATAGGATTTTCAATAACAAAAATTACATAAAAATATTTTTGAAGGACAAATTTTTTTGAAAGAAATATAGTTTGTTTTAAACTGTTTGAAACTATACCCACTTTAACATTTTTTTGGTGACAATGGATTTGCACCTTTCAGCCAGCTCTAATCGATGGCACATATTTTACAAATCATAAAGATATCAAGCAAAAGTACTGGATGCCTAGCTGATGCTTCATAGGTGCTGCAACTGTAAAGACAAAAGTCAACCAGAAGACACGTCCTCTGCATTCTCTCTCAAAATATTCCCTCTCATTACCACTCACTCAAAGTCTTCTTCACACTCCTTCAATTCACATACCAACCTCCCACTGCCCATGCTCACTCACATCTTTCCTTAAGAACCACTTCTTCTGTGAACGCTTCCGGCACTGCTCTTCTCACTGTTACTGTCTCCAGGCCTTCTGGCACTTGAGACAGTCACCTGAGTTAGATGGTCAGCTCTACCACAGGGGCCTTGGGAGATGGCTGCCCTTCCTTGGACTGACACACACACACACACACGCACTCTCTCTCTCTCTCTCCATCCCCCTCCCCCTCCCCCTCCAACTTAGGAGAGAATCATAGCATCTTAGTCAGGAAAACTCAGGCAGGTCCCCTTGAGGAATTTCCTATAAAACATCTTAGGGGAGCCACAGAATTCTCTGGGGATGAGGCCTTCATACCATACCAGCAGATCCAGGAAAGAGAGAAGAATTGTTCTGCAGGGATGGTTGCAATGATGCCCAGCTGTTCTGGCTGCCGTACCACCTGGCTTCATGGCTCTGCCATTGGCTGAGCACCTGTGGCTGCTTGATAGAAGCCATGGAGGGATACTGGGGCCATTAATGTCAATGGCATTATTCATGTGCTTACAGTTATGAATGTGCTTCAGTCATTTGTATTATCAGGGCCTGGCTGAATACTTAAGGTATTCCCAATCTCATGTGGGATAGTGCATTTATAAAAGTGTGAGAACTGTCATTTTCCTGCATGTTAGCTTTAGGGTATTAAACATAAAATAAAAGCCACTGAATGAACCATTTAAAAATGTAATTATTTGGTTCAGAAAAACATGACTTACATTTTCTGTGACTTCAGATTGCTAATGTGTTTTCCATTTTAATATATCTTAGAGAAAATCACTTCCACAGAACAATCATATACGTTCACACGCACAAGCACGTGCGCGCGCGCGCACACACACGCACACACACAGAGAGTATTTTCAGCAAACTGCATCTCTTAGCCATTTCTGGGCTTTAAGCATCATCAAGTCCCTAATGACACATCTTTATCTTGTTTTGGTTTGGGTTTTTTAATGGAGTTTGATGAATACTCTATCATTGTGGAAGGTCTGGGATGGGAAATGCAGTTTTCATCTTAACCATGTTCTTCATGGTAAAAACTTTTAATAACAGAGAATAATAATAATAATGGTCAGTCTAGAAATTGGTCTCTTAGAAAATTGACAGATGGTCAAAGCAGGTAATAGGTGTTTTCAATGTCTGTCTTTTCTGTATTCACTGTATTTAATTAATTTGCTCCATTTACTGTTTTTAGTTGCTTGTTGGTTCTTAAATAACAGAACATTTTGCTTAATAATCCTGGAAAACAGGTCATGATCGTACCTGTGAATCACATGGGGGTTACTGTGTATTTCATCTTCATTTCAGTGCTCCTACTTAAGTCATTTACTTCTCCCTGAGGAAGAATCATGAAGCAGCTGAAACTGTAGGGTGTGAAAACATAACCCCCACTATAAAATTTGCAGAAATGTATCTGATTGGTTTACATTAATTTCAGCGCTGGGTAAATTGCTTAACGTGTGGCTGAATTAAATACCGGACTTCAAAGGAAAATGGTGGGCCTGATTCTCCTCTCACTAATGTCATGATACTTTAAGGTACTCCGTGCCCTCCCCTTCAACGGATTTTCAGTGAGAGCTGCAGGAGCTCCACACTTTGCAGGATCAAGCCATTATAGTGGGTCACATCAGAAGTAACTCTACTGAAATCCATGGTGTTACATAGGCTTAAAACCAGCATGAGAGAAGAATCAGGGCCATATCTCTAAGCCCGATCAATATTTTTCCTGTTCACATCTGTCCACTAAGGTCTGATATAAAGAGGGTTTAAATCATTTTGTCACTAGTATGTGAAAATATAAAATATTCTTATTTATGCCCAGGCAGCGTCTGTTGTGATGATATCACTGATACATATAGAAAAATATTAACATTTAAGTAGCATAGTATACATTGTACCTCCTAACTGATGTGTGTGCAGGAGATTAGGGAAGTTAAATGACTCATCCAAACCTGCTTACTTCCCCACTACCTAAACTTAAAGGATCAAATGCACTGTTCATGTAGTGATTGCCAGCTGGGGAGTTAAATGTGTGCAATTACATTCCGGTTTTCACTTGTATGAAATAGGCACATTGTACACGTAACAGGAACTGAGCACCTCTCTCCAGACAAATCCTATCAAAGCCATCGATTTGAGACCCAAATTGTGCACAGTATGCAGACAGAGGGGCATAGATCATATTTGGGCAAAGACTCCTTATACTAAGTGGACAAAAAAAAAAAAAAAAAAAGGTTTTATTAGCTAGTCCTCTGGCCAGACTAGCCATCACAACCCCGCCCCCACCCCCACCCCCCTTCACGGCAGTCCAGGGGACAATTTCCTGTCTAAAAGTCATAGAAAATACCACTTGCAGTGTTTATATCCTATTTTGTCTCCAAACAAAAATAAATAAATAAATACAAATACCCCAAGGGGTCGCAGAGTTCAGTGAAAATCCTACAAGCTTTTCCTGAACCAATAATAGATAGTGACCTCTGGCCCTCTTTTTGCATAAGAATTAACATCAGTATTCAGGAGTCACTGCTGTGACTGGGGACTACGCAAATGCCAGATTCTGATTTAAAACTCTGATTTTTTTTTTTTAAGAACCCAGAAGAAAAGGGGGGACCTGGAGCTCATCTGCATTACAGATCAGGTCTCTTTGAGAAAATCAACCATCCATAATTCATTACATGTTTCCTGCAGGGCTTGGAGACAGCAGAGATCCTAGCAACAGAGTCATAGCAACAGCAGCAAATCCCAGCCAATCCAGTGTTAGGCTTTCTGATTCCACTTAACCAATCCAGAAGGGCGACAGAGACAGAAATATTGTCAACCAACTGGTAATACTGTCATGAGCCTAGTTTTCTACTAATCTGCTACTGGAATTCTCACTAACAACTAATACATTGACTGGGACAAAAATATCTGAGGCCATGTCATTGATGTGCTGATTTTTTCTATAGGAAATACTGGGTAAATCTGACACTCTATTCAACAAAACCTTAAAAACACAGCTAGATTAAGTACAAAATATGTTAATATTAAAATATTCAGTCTTTTGATTGATTCTAGAGGAATAATAATATTAATACTTAAGATTGTTTTATTGTAAACAAGAAACTACATTTTAAAATGCTCTTTTATCCCAAGAATCACTAATCTGTTGAGAAGAAGTACCCTTGAAATGTTTTACACTTTTTATGGTTAGCCACAAAGCCTATAGGAACCTCGTCTTCTTTTTTTAAAATCATCAGATGCTGAGCTGTAAGAAACGGCCTAATTGTGAATGTGTCCTTATATTGCCCAGACCCTTACAAAGCTGAAGCTACTACAACTCAAGTCATAACACTTCACAAATGAAAGATACTATGAGATCTGCCTTTGCAACGGTCAGTTTGTGAATTAAATTTGTAACATTCTGAATCTACAATCATAATCATCATTTTGTGAATGCTAATAATTTATCTTACATCATGTGATATGCTGGCTGTCCTGAAATGACACTAGGGAGAACAAAGAAAAGAAATTGCAGAAGACATACGGAGCCAAAATGGAAATAGAAAACAATATCAAATCCTTTGGGGTATAATCTATACTTTGAAACAAAAGGGTTTAGAAGAAAAAGAAAAGAAAAGAAAAGAAAAGAAAAGAAAAGAAAAGAAAGAAAGCCCTGAGCCCTTGTGCATGCAATTCTGAGGTGAAGTTTTGTTGACTGATATAAGGTCATAACAGCATTACAAACTCAAACTCATGTGATTTCCATCATGTTTTCTTTGAGAGGGAGGAATGATATTGAGTTTTGTTTAGATTAAATAAGGCTATTATGCCCATAAACACTCTCTGACAATTAAAGGTATAGGACTGAAACATGTATCTGTAAAAGAATATGATTTTAATCATTGCTGGCATAAGAGAATAGTTGTACTTGGAATATTTGCACTTAATCTAAGTTTTAAAAGTGATGCTATATTTGCATGTATGTGCTGTACAGACTTGCAGATACAGAGGCATATAAATCCTCGTATAAACCTTTACCTTTTATCATTTATCTTTGGTAAAAATGAAAAGCAATCATTTACCCCTAGCTGAACATTGCACTTGAAGCCAAGATATGGTAGGTTATCTGAGTAAATGTCTTGCCCCTCAACCTGAAAGCTTATCCTAAATTCCACTCTAATGCATACGTTGCTCAGCTAGTGAAAGCCAAGATTAGAAGATTTGCTATGGATGCTTCAAAGTACATTTTGGGACCCAGTGCCCTATGTTGAACTTTACAGATGATGCATAAATTGACTAAAGCTGTAAAGGCTGCCAGGGGATGATTGAAAAATATATTCCAATCTCCCCCCATATATTTTATAAAGTATTGCAAATGACCTGCTTTGTCAGGTGATGCTGTTTGAGATTCCACAGATGAAAAGCATCATATTCCCAACTACTTTTTGGTACCAAAAAGTGGCTAAAATCCCTGTATTAATAATTCAGTTTCCCAGGAAATCAGTAAACCTAATTATAATGCTTTTCTTTTATTTAAAGTTGGCTGTTTTTCCTCCAATCTGAAGAGAAGCCATTCAAGATTATTTTACAGCAGGCTCTTTGCAGGGGTTCAAACTGAAATCAAAATATTTCTGCTACCTTATAAAAAACAACAATAGTTCACAATGAAACTGCACTTACTGACTGAAATTTACATTTCAGTTCCTTGGTAGGGTGGCTCTATTTGGTAATTTCATATTTTGGTTGCAATTAGACACAAAATGAGAGAGGAATTTGAACATTGGGCCTATGACTGTTCATTAAAATAATCTAATGAACCCTGTGGTCTACATAGTTAAAAATAAGAAATTGCCTTCCAAGATGGTTAAGTGGTCCCATACCTTCATCCTTAACTTTGACGGATTCAACGCGGAGCTAGAGGCATGCTCATTTTGAAAAAGCACAGTGCTCTCTAATGAGCTGTTAGAATCATACAACTTAAGTGAATGGTTTTCTTATCCTCTTATTCTGATCAAAGTTTCTGGTAGAAGTCAAAAGATCTCAGCATTTTAAGTGGATTTGTACTTTCCATTTGGGGAGGGGAACCTACAATGGATAAAATTCATTGTATAAATCTTAACAAGCAGTTGTGTGGCAATAACTTAACTAAATAATAATGACATAAGAAATTCTTCTACGTTCAGTTCAAGACAAAGTGCGGAACATAGAAGGACTGATTCTGCTTCCCTTGAAGTCCATGAATAGTAATGGATCCAGAGGGCAAAATTGAATTCTGAACAGAGAACTAGTCGAAGGGCTATGCACCACTTCAAACCAAACTGTAGAATAATGCATTCTTTTTATTTGTAAAGACTAAATTCTCCTCTTGTAAATGAGCATAAAGCAATGATTAAAGTCATCCATGATGAACTCAGCTATAGTGAAACTGCACTGAATAATAACATCAATAATATTTTGCACTTCTATAGAGACTTCTGTTCCAGGATCTCAAAGCATTTTGCAATAATTAATTAATCAAGCCTCACATCATCCCTTTTGGGATAGGCAAGATAGGGAATAAGGATTAAGTCAGTCCACACTAACATGCAACCACCTCTGCAGCAGTAGTTTAACATGAAAGTCTTGAATTGTTTCAGTGCATTGAAATGTGCAAATTGCAATCATAGTTCTAGTATGAACATCTGCTTAAAGGAAAGCTGTTCTGATTTTTTTTTCAGTGATCACTATAAATTGGTTCCACTGTAAACAAACCTGGAGTGTGTCAAAGAAATCAGCAAAAAGCTGGTGAATGTTGCACATGCAGGTTCCAGGCACGTGTTTCATTTTAATTTATGTTGCCTAATTTGTTTTCCTTTTCAATGAGCCTTATGAGCAAATGGGGAAGGAGAAGCCCATGTGGCTTTTGTGAGCAGTTTACCGCTGCTCTCTATTAAATACCAAAGGCTGTGTTTTTAATATATCTTGATAATTTAGGCGCGTGTTTTCCACTTTAACCTTCGGGCCAAATTCTGGCTTCAAGATAAGCATGCATGATGCAACTCCTGTTTCCCTGGGCTCCTAGTTGCCTTCCCGCCTATTCTTCCTTCTTTGAAAGCAGAAAAGAACAGATCCTTGACTTCAATGAGAGCTGCACACTCGTATCTCTGAGCGGAATTCGGCCCTAAGACTTAAAACTCAGAAGATCATCTGCAACAGCATATCTCTTGCTGGGGAACCTAATTCTAAATCCTCAGTGATCTTTCTGGGGGAGCAATCAAACAACTGCAGCACAAAAAAGGCCTGATCCAGAGCACATTGAATCACTGGTAAGACTCCCACTCACTTCAGTGGGCTTTAGATCCAGGCCCTAAAGGAATAATCCACAACAATTAGAATCTGGAAGGACAATTAGGAAAGCAGGTGAATATGTCTTGTTTAGCATTTGCAAGTGAAATGGGCCCATTTGTAGCCGCAGCAGACACCTTCACCAGTGTAACTGAACATGGAATGTGGCTCAATATCTGTATTTCACTTTTATTTTAAAAGCTTTGCTCGGCCAGTTCCATGGTGCCCTGGCAGCCTGTGTCACGCCACCAAAAGCCTTCACAGATAAAACTTAAAAACTCCCCCTTAGTTATCGTCTCCTTCCAAAATGAGGCCAGGTCATTAGTTCTTCTATAGACAGAGGGAGAGAACAGAGGAGAGCCAGGAGAGCCTCCCCTCTTCGGGGGAGGGGGAAGGAAGGGAAGGAATCTGTCCATCCACAGAGTGGACCATGGCACTGATACAGAGTACCCTTCCCTGCTGATGGGACAAAGTCAGGGGAAGTGACTCTTGCTGTGCCTTCTGCCAGGAAGCCAGTGAAATAACCATTGATCTGCCCTTCCTTTCCTCCAAAGCCAAGTCAAGGGAATTAACTAAAACCAGTCCCCGTTTTTTCCCTCACCCAGGAAAGCAGGAGAAAGAGTCTTTTCCTTTAAGGAGGCCGGATGCTCAAGTAAGATCCCTCAGTTTCTTCTTCCCTCCTGGGAAACAGCATGTAGCCCTAAGTAAACCTCCTGCATCCACAGAGGGGCTGGAAGAGTGACAGCGCAGTGGGCAAGGAAAATGGCTCACAGTGAGGCTGCATGTGCCCCGTAGGGTTTGCTTTGTAAAGGGGCTCGCTAAACGAACCCTGCTGTTTGGTTCACAAAGCCTGGAAGCAAACCAGGCCTGGTTCACTGAGAGGTTCAAGTCTGTTTGACCCGCCGCCCCCAACAACCCCTCATTATTCCCTACCAAGCCCTTTGAAGAAGGGAGGGAGGGGCGGCTGGGGGCTTGTTGGAGGCACATTTGGGGGCTAGCAAGGGAAGCTTGCTGTGAGGCAGGGGCTGTGGCAGCTCCTCCGCTGGGTGAGCAATCGCTGCCCATATCTGCTGAAGTTCACAGAAGCATTGAGCCTTGCGTCCAAGGCTAAGTTTGAATGGGTTTGAGCTTCAAGGCACACACAGCTCTTCTCCAGGCTGGGTAAAGCGAGGGTCTCTCATTGTCTCCCCTTCCTTTTCAAAGGGGTTTGAATTTGTGTCTCAGATCCACACAGGGTGGATCGGGGGAGGGGTGACCGTTGGTTCTTTCTGCCAAAGGGAATCTGAGAAAATGACCCCTTGCCCTTTAGCTCCATGGGGGCTGGGGAGAGGTCGGGAGGAATGACTCCTGGCCCAATCTTTTTCTCCACAGGGGTTGGGAGGGGGGAAAAAAAGGACTCGAGGCATATGCGATGAGTGGGATTTCAGGCTTCTTCTGAAAAGGGAGCACATTTACCCACAGCCCCCGTTAGAAAAAAACCCTGTCCTTGAGAAGCAAGTAAATCCATTTCAAGCAAGAACGAGCCTCAACTCTGTGACCGAGAAATCGGGAAAGAGAGTGAAAAAAAATATAAAATAAAAAAAAAATCAGGGATGTAAAGCAAAATCAGGGGGTGTCCTTTGAAGAGGTGTAATCAAGACTCAGTTATCAGTTGTATTGATGCTGATTAAAGAAAACAGTGCAGAAGTCAGCTCAACTATTTTTATTTTTAAATGGCATGATTTTTCCTTACAAATCTCCATGCTGAACATGAACAGATCGAAGGAGGATGTGGGCTGTTTAAAGACAGTCAGGTTAAAAGGCATGGAGAAAAAAACTTCTAAATACCATGCTTGTTTGTTTTTCAATGGCATGTGCAGAAATCATTTGGAAATGGGAATGCTTATAAATGGAAATGAAAAATGTGCAAAAGAGATGCCCTCCAGATTTTAGCCAGTCTAGCCACTACTCTGCCGAACATCCACTTCTTGCACAATATCCACGCTAGTCAGTAATATCATTATAGGAATTGCCACAGTGGAGCAGGTTTGCAAGCCATTTCTGACAGTGGCCAGTACTGCTTTAGAGGAAAATGCAAAACAAAACAAAACAAAACTTCCTGACCTCCATCAGCTAGAGAATGGTTTATACTCTGATGTATTTCTTTTTTAGTATTCAAATTGAAAATCAACCTCCCTTCCTATTGACTTCCTACACTGGACTTGCCTATATTGTTTGGGCCAAAAACTCTTCAGAGCAGGGAGCATCTGTATTTTCTGTCATGTTGAGGGCAGAACATATTGTTAGTGCTTAACAAATAATACCAATGAGAGCGCCTCTAAAGGTTCAGAGTTTGGGTTGGTTTGGATCTGCAGCCCGAAGGTGGTCAGATGTTTATTCAAAGCCTTTTGACCATTGTAACTCTGTGCTGGGAGTCTCAGGGGAATCATTTGTCCATGAGTTCCCTACCATCACTACCATTTCAGGATGGAAATGCCTTCAGAACTGCCTTTGTTTTGTGATTTTCAGAATCTGAAAGAGCAAATGGTGGACATCAAAATGGGTGGTGGGGGGGGGGAGGGAAATATATCCAATTCCAGGTATTTAAGAAGGTTTGAGTTTAGTTCTCTGAATAGGCTAAGGTTTGACAGCAGGAAGATAGGACTTATTTTTTCCAACCACACCTCTACCTCGATATAACGCTGTCTTTGGGAGCCAAAAAATCTTACCGCATTATAGGTGAATCCGTGTTATATTGAACTTGCTTTGATCCACCGGAGTGCGCAGCCCTGCACCCCCAGAGCGCTGCTTTACCACGTTATATCCAAATTCGTGTTATATCGGGTGGCGTTATATGGAGGTAGCGGTGTAGTTGCCCTTCTGCTCTGCTCATGTGTCCTTCCTGAACTGCCATGTGCTAGGGAAAGTGGAGCTATGCCTTCATCCACTGCTATACCAGGCACTGACTAGTCAAGATGCATGTTTACAATTACAGGGTTTCTGCTGCCTTCTTTCATTTTTAATTTTCCATTTAAAAACAGCAAAATTTTGAATGAGATTCAGCTGCTCTCTCTCTCTCTCTCTCTCTCTCTTTTTAGTAAATTAAATAATAATCAAGCCACACAAAATATCATAGGGTGGAAATCAAGAGAAGGAATCTAGAAGCCAAACTCCCCAGTTAGGGAAGGAGTTTCTATACAGTTAGCTACCTTTTTCAGTGAATCTGAAAGCCAGCTTCTTGCTTGCTGTTGAAAACCATGCCCCTATCCCCACTCTCGCATAAACACACACTCTAGGGGCTGACGCTTGTGATAATTGTTGGGAAGATAAAGTACCTGCATCCCCGTTGATTTCATTTTGATGCTATGGAAGCTTCAGGCTCATGACTATGCTGTTTTCTCATTCCAGGCTTGATATACAGACTCAATACGCATAAGAGAGAAGAACATTTTCATCAAAAACGCACTGTGCAACGTAGCCCATAAAGCATCAATAGCACATTTACAACATAGCTGAGAGTTTTAAAAAGCTGAGCAGAGTATCTGGACACTGATGCTTGGAGGAGAGTTGTGAAGGGGAGCACAGATGTAATAGTGATCTCTCCCTTGCATTAGACAGAATTAGACCAGGCCTGCAGCCACAGCACCATGTAGTAGAACTAGGAACTGGAGCTCTGGCTCTCTTTGTTCCAAGGGGTGAAAATACATGGGAAAGAGAAAACATTTCAAAGAATGATTATTGTAGATGCTTGCAAATTATGTATGGCCACATTGAATGGTCAGAAAGCTTGTTGTATCCTTCAGTCCAGACTCAATTAGCATTTGATTTCTAGAAGCATGGCAATCTTGTACGTTCTTTTCACTAACAGCATGTGTTCTATATTCATAGGAAATCAAAGTAGTATAATGTTTACATTTCAGCTGCATGCTTTGTTGAATTAATTTAGCCAGTCAAGGCAAAACTACTTTTAAATACTATTAAACTGACAAAAACCCTGGAACACAGCAGGATGGCAGAGTTCATTCCTCACCTGCTGGAACTAGATTCTTAATCTGCCCACTGGCGCCATTGGAGGGTCCTAAGATGCCAAGTGATGGCCTATGCTAGAACTGCTTAAACTATTAGTCAGGAATAATTCCTTGGAGGTCTCAGCCTTTTCCATAATGCGACCCCCTTTCCTCACACTAAGACCCACCCCTTCTTTGATCGAGGATACAACTGCAGCTCCTCTCTCATTTAGTACTATGGGCAGCAGGGTTGTCACTCACAACCCCCTGTTACCTGTGGGTGGATAGTTAATTCCGTGGGTTCAGCCCATTTTTCTCATCACTTTGATTCTGAAGGATTTCTTCATCAGTCACAACTGTTTGATAGTTTAGAGGGAACAATTTCTGGGAATTGTTCTTTGACTATTCGTTACTCGTTAGCCACATTGGGTGACTGGTCACATGGCCTGGTCTATGCTTCATGATTGGGTGACTGAAATTGTGTAAACAGGAAACTATGGAATGACAGCTAAATGCTCTTGTTCACGTACAAGTACCCTATTAGCATACAAATGCGAGTATTCATAGGAAGAACAATTATTCCCCAATTAAAATCCCATTCACACAAATGTGTGCAAATAGTGAAGAAAAAGGGGCATGACCATGGTTGGCTCCTTTGAAGTGGGATTTGTCAGTTAATATGTTTGTGAATGCATTTCCCCAGTATTTGCGGAAGCTCCGCTATGTACCAAGGGCTCCCTTACTTAAAACCAATACAGCACTACAGTATTCTACAGCCTTGGTTCAAAGCACAACTTCCAGTAATGTTCTTAAGGTGTTTGGAGTCTTTTCTGTAGAATGCTGAATTGCCTATATTTGGAAAGGCGAAATTTCCCTCTCGTCAATGTATTTCACACATACTGTGCAAAGCCAGAGTAAATTTGCTTTGCATGGAGAAGGACGGCAGCACAGGGTTTGTGAAGACTCCCTCTTGGACTGTAATAGCTGTGGCTGGCTTTCTGAGTAGATTTTATGGCCAATAGCCTCATGCAATTTGCAAATCTACTGACCACATTCCCAACCCCTCTGCCCTCACCATGAGCTTCTATAGAGTGGGCTGGGGAGGCCACCTGGCTGGACTTAGGAGACATAGGATCAATTCAAACCTCTACCATTGCTTTGCTAGGTGACCTTGGACAAGTCCCTTTCCTCGTCGTGCCTCAATTTCCCCATATCTAAAATAGGGAAGATAATACTGACCTCCTTTGTAAAGTTCTTTGAAATTTATGAATGAAAAATGCTATACAAGAATGGGCTGTTGAAATCCTTTGCTTCTATCCCTTATCCTGCATACAGCTGAACTATAGTAATTCCACTGACCTTTGGCCATCTGGGAGTGGGAGAAGCATTTCACCAATTATTATTAATGGGCCTTATGCTTGCAGCCAGGAAGAAAACATGGGGCTGATTCAAAGCCCTTTGAAGTCCAGGGGAGTTTTTCTATTGACTTCAAGTGGGCTTTGGATCAGGCCTTATATGGACTGTATTATCTGAACAATACAGAGGGATTAAAAAATAGAACGGCAATAATGTGGACAAAAACTCAGCCGTAACTAGCTACTATAAATTGCCACTCCATCGCTGATTGGTTTCACCAACTTTAATGCCCTTGATATGTGGTTTCTCTGTCAAAATGTTCCCTAGAAATGAATAAGGTCTTTGAAACCCCAGCAGCATAGCTATCTACTTGAGATCATGTAAATACATACCTATGTGGAAGTGGGCTTTGTTAATTATGCATTCTTGAGTAATAATGGCTTCTTTGTACCAATGGTGGATTTAGAGATAGGGGGGCCCTGTGTGCAGGTTCATTTTCAGGGGCCCCCCTCAGGACCCAGCCAAGAAAAAGAACATTCTCTCAAGTCTCCCACCCAACTCCCCATTTTTCATTCTTTTTTTCTTCATCCTCCTCCTATAAGTAATGGGAAGTAAATGAAAATAAAGTCAGGTACCTTGATTGGGGCAGGGGGTTGGGGTGCAGGGGGGGCTGGCTATGGGCTGGGGAAGGGGGTTGGGGTCTGGGAGGGGGCAGAAGGGGTGCTTACCTCAGGCAGCATAACTCCCAAAGCGACAGGCACACACACCCATTTGGCAGCAGCTCCTAGGTGCGGGGGCTGGGGGTGTCCGCACGCTGCTGCCCGCAGGTGCAACCCTCGCAGCTCCCATTGGCTGCACTTCCCAGCCAATGGTATCTACAGAGTCGGTGTTTGGGTTGGGAGCAGCGCGCGGAGACATCCCCACCCCAGGGGCTCCCTGCTGCTGGCACATCGCGGCACACCCTGGGGGGGGGGCAGCAGGTCTGCGTGCGCTTCCTGGGGTGGAGGCAGCATACAGAGCCCCCCCCCCACCAGGGGCACGCAGAGACGTGCCAGCAGCTGGCCGCTTCCAGGAGCGGCATGAGCCACCAGCCATGGCATGCAGGCAGCCTGCCTGCCTGAGCCCTTCTGTGCCTCCGGCTGGGACGTGGGGCAGGTTATCAGATATTTGTCCTGCATTTTGGGGGGTCCCCTTGTCGCTGGGGGCCCCATGCCACTGCACGGTTTGTTTCATGGTAAATCCACTCCTGCTTTGTACTCATTACAGCTAGCCAAATGTATATAGATTTGGGGGGGGATACATCACTTTCTTAATCTGCAGACACATTTTATTGATGTGAAAGACCATATGGCTTATCAGGTAAATGTGTATACAGTAAAGTACAACAATTCTGAACCACGATAATATTTAACAAACACATGATACTAGGCCTGAAAGAGTCAATATAGCCTCTTATCTAAGGCTGCATTTTGGTATACATGCTACCTCTTCAAACACGAAGCATTTACATAGCAAACTAATTTCTTGATGAAACCATATTCAGACGCTTCTTGTAAAAGTGAATTTTTGACAAGAGAGATTTATTAAGATCTACTGGACATAGTGTGAATGAATTTGGGAAATACTTAGTATTTAGCTGATAGACTGTAAGGGACTCTGAAGGAGCTGTTAGGCTTTTATCAGCTAAACACATATTTGATATGCAGACCAAATTTGAAAAAGCAAAATATTTGCTGAATAATTTGCCATGCTGGACTTCTTGGCATGCTTAGAACCAGAGCATCCTCTCTGCTTAAGCACCGAATTGATGAAAATAACATGGTGTCTGCTATGATAACTGCAAAACTGTTAGAGTTGAGAAAAGCCATTTCAGCATCGTTGCCTTCCCCACATCACTCCCACGCCAGAGAAAACTCCTCAGTGGAGAAGCTTTGTGTGTTGGTTGGGAGGAGTAGTTTAAGGGGCCTACCATCAATCAAAGGTAGTCCCCACTGCCTGACTCTCTCAGGCCCCGTCCACCTATCACCCTAAGACCCACCTTCAGGGGTATTACTTCCAGGGTCAAGATGTACACATGACCGGAAGCAACAGGTGTCATGTGACCCCGCTAAAAACTCCTCCCACTGCCCTCTACTAATCAGGATGGGTTTCAGCCACAGAGGACCTCACCAAGAATGGATTTGACCAATCAGGGGAGTTCCAGCGCGGGGTGACCCACCCAGAAGAGGGTCATGTGACCTCATTGGATTTATTTTGGCCCAATCCTCCAATTTGTCTAGGTCACTCTGGACCCTATCCCTATCCTCCAGCGTATCTACCTCTCCCGCCACGAATCCACGAACTTGCTGAGGGTGCAATCCATCCCATCATCCAGATCATTAATAAAGATTTACAAAATTGGCCCCAGGACCAACCCCTGGGCACTCTGCTTGATACCAGCTGCCAGCTAGACATCAACCCATTGATCACTACCCAGGGAGCCTGACCATCTAGCCATCTTTCTATCCAGATTATAGTCCATTAATCCAATCCATACTTCTTTAAAGTTGCTGGCAAGAATACTGTGGGAAACCATACCAAAAGCTTTACTAAAGTCAAGGTATCTCACATCCACCACTTTCCCCATATCCACAGAGCCAGTTATCTCATCATTGAAGGCAATAATGTTGGTCAGACATGACTTGCCCTTGGTGAATCCATGTTGACCATTCTTGATCACCTTCCTTTCCTCCAAGTGCTTCAAAATGGATTCCTTGAGCACCTGGCTGCAAACAGTTGGTTTGGTTTGTTTCAAACTAACAGGGTTTTTTTTGCTCTGCAAAATGTGATGTGTGTTTTTAAAACAGGTTGTTTCAAAATTAGTTTTAATGTTTAAATTGTTGTTGGTGATTCAGGGGACCTATGCTAGAGATAAGTGTGGGATTTTTAAAAGTATTTGGTTGCAAACTGTTGGTTTGGTGTGTTTAAAACTGCTGGGTTGGGGTGTGTGTGTGTGTGTGTGTGTGTGTGTGTGTGTGTGTGTGTGTGTGTGTGTGTGTGTGAGAGAGAGAGAGAGAGAGAGAGAGAGAGGTCTATGTAAGACATAGGAGTGGGGTTTTATTAAGTATATGGTTGCAAACTGTTGGTTTGGTGTGTTTAAAACTGCTGGGTTGGGGTGTGTGTGTGTGTGTGTGTGTGTGTGTGTGTGTGTGTGTGTGTGTGTGTGTGTGTGTGTGTGTGTGTGTGTGTGTGTGTGTGAGAGAGAGAGAGAGAGAGAGAGAGGTCTATGTAAGACATAGGAGTGGGGTTTTATTAAGTATATGGTTGCAAACTGTTGGTTTGTTTTGTTTCAAACTAACAGGGTTTTTTTACTCGGCAAAATGTGACGTGTTTTTAAAACGGGTTGTTTTAAAATTAGTTAGTGTTTAAATTGTTGTTGGTGATTTAGGGGGCCTGTGCAAGACATAGTTATGGTGGGGGATTTAAAAAGTATTTTATTGCACATTTTGTTTTTGGGTGCCTGGTGGAAACGTGCTTGTATTAAAAAATGTCTAGGCTTTAGAGAAACACTAGTGGTAGAAATAAACCAAACCTTGTGTTTGTTGTACAGCCTGGAATGGATTATTTTGTTTTAAAGCTATGATTTTTTTAAATAGAAAAACACCCTAATGAGTATTTTATTTTTTAAGTTTACAAGAGAGTTTCGTGTGTTTTATAATAATAATGTTGTCTGCTCCACAATACGGTCAAAACATGAGAGATCCTTAGACCAGAGGGTAAAGAAGCTCAAAAGAAAAAGGAAAGAGACAGCTAAAAAGGAAAATTCACCAGCATCAATGGCTGATGGATGGATGAATCCCGGTAAATAAAATTTGCTTATTGGTTTGATTATTTTATGAGGTTTTGTATTTTAAGCAAATACATAGGTGTGGGTGAGAAAGATGTTAAGTTTTGTAAAATGTTTATTTGATGTTAAATTGGAATGTCTCTGTTTTTCTTAATCAGGCCTGGGCAGCCCTCCTGACAATGCTGTAGTCAGAGCTACAGGGACACCTCCACCAGAACCAGAAATCTGCTCTGAGACCCTTAACAACAAAAACAACGCCAAAGCAAAACGGCACAAGAGCGCAGACAAAGCATCAGGGCAGTCCAAAGCTCGTATATGTCAAACACAAGGACAAAACAAAAGACTCTGGTAAAAAGCAACCACTCAAACACAACTCCAGTTCCTCAGCGGTCAACACCACACAAAACCCTGAGAAAACAGAATGAAAACACGTATATTCACAAACCCGGAGCACACGCTGTAGAGGTTGTGAATAAAAAAACAAGGACCGAAAGCTCCTGCGATGCTGGGGTATTGCAACCATGCAAACACAACTCCAGTTCCTCAGCGGTCAATACCACACCAAACCCTGAGAAAACTGTGAATGAAAACACACACATTCACAAACCCGGAGCATGCACTTTAGGGGTTTTGAATGTGAACAAAACCACACATATTCACAAACTCAGAGCACACCCTATAGAGAAAAACCAAGGACTGAAAGCGCCTGTGATGCTGGGGTATCTCCTTATGAAGTATCTGAAAATTATTACGAACCATTCTCTCAACACAGGAAGCTTGGCACAGGTCTTCGGTATTCTAAAAAGATTTGGGAAAAATATGACGCTTCGTTCAGAAAGCTGATGGACGCTGTATCCTTAGGGGTTCTAAAAGAAAGGAGGACTGGAAACTACATCAAAAATGCAAAAGCTCTTTTTGAATGACTTTTTGAAAAATACTTCAATTTTTCCAGAGGGTGGCTCTGAGCAGGCATGACTAGTCGTGAAAAGGGGCATCCTGAAGGGTACACATCAGCTAAGGTGTAAACAAATGGGGGGACAGCATTTGGGGGATAAACGGATGGCTGCCCAAAAGTTACGGGCCAGGGTTGCTGTAAAAAATTTTTAAAAGGGTAAAGAGGTGATGAGGAGAAAAAAACAAAAAGAGATGCCCCTATTGGAGGCTCTCAAACTGGTGTGTCTGAGAATGGGGAGGCGAAATCTGATCTGTGGGGCGGTGGTGACTGTCACACAGAGTCTGGTTTAGAAAATTCCCCAGAAGGCTCTCTAGAGGGGGTCTTGTCTACTCCTGATGATCCTCGCGGTGGCCCCTCGGAGTCTGATTCTCAAATAGCATCTGACATAGAAGACACAGCTGATGGTCCCATAGAGGAACCCCCAAGTAACCCTGAAAATACAGATGCAGACCCCCTCCCCAAACAGACGTGTATACGGAGCGAATGAGAAGTTGGCAACAGGAATTAACTAGATTTGGGGGGGTCGGTGTATTGTGCAGAATTTCTTTTTGTCAACCTTGAGCGCATAAATTCAGCTCAGCAGGTCATTGAAGCCATGCATAGGGGAATACAGTTAGTTCTCGATGGCATTCACAGTAGGGTAGCCCCTGACGATTACATTCAGTTAAGTTTAGAGAGTCATAATTTAACCAACCCTTTGTTTTCAGTTAGACTGTTACTGAAGAAAAAGATGTGCATAGGATTGATAACTCAGGGTAGTAAACTAATGTGTGTGGAAGTTAAGTCCCTGGGTATTCATTTTATAGACTCTTTAAACTTCTTGCCCAGGAAGCTTAGCAAACTCCCGCAGGCAATGGGATTTGAAGATTGCAAAGGGAATTTCCCAAAATTTTTTAACACACTTTAGAAAACCAAAATTACATGGGGCCTATCCCCGGGGTGGTGCGTTATGGCGTAGACAGCATGATGCCCAGGGAGAAAGCAGAATTTCTTGACTGGTATCGGGACAACAGATATGAGACATCTGACTTGCAGAAAGAGCTGGTGTACTATTGTCAGCAGGGTGTCAAAATTTTTAGATGGGCCTGTATCCTGTACAGAGAAGAGATCATGAAAATGACAGAGACCTGAGATATTGTAGAGAGAGGCCCTGGTAAATTCGCAGAGGTAAAATTGTGTATAGATCTTTTCCAGTACATAATGCTGGCATCTGTCTGCATGGCTATGTACAGGTTTATGTTTCTGCAGGCTAACACAGTAGCTCTTCTCCCTCCAGACAACTATCACAGGCAGAAAGATATTCAACCCCCTCTATCCAGTGGCTGTTGTATACTGCTCACAAAGAAAATATACAGATACGGCATGCTTTACAGGGTGGGGAATTACAGGTAGGCCCCTACTTTCTATACAATTATGTCATCATTGACAGGGTACGCACAGCCTTTGAGTTTAATGGGTATTTTTTCCACGGCTGTGTCACCTGTTATTGTGGAAAAGCACAGAACCCTATGATGGCGACAACTCTTAGGTTTCTTTATTACAAGACGCAGTTCAAGACTGACTATCTGAAAAGACTTGGTTACGTAGTGAGGACTGTCTGGAAGCACAAGAGGGTGGTGATGATAGAAACAGACAGGGAGCTTGCAGATTTCTTAAACAAAGCCCAGCGGCCTCAGCATCTCATGCCTAGGGTTGCTCTTTTTGGAGGGAGGATTAACGTTATCCACCTCTATTACAAACCTTACCCCAGTAAAGAAATCCACTATTATGACTTTACCAGCCTGTACCCTTTTGTAAACAAAACCAAGAATACCATATAAGATACCCTGATATAGTTCATGACAAATTTGGATCCCTCGCAAATTATTTTGGAATTGCAAAAAAGTTAAAATGTACCCTCCGTGAGGCCTCTTTTTCCCATTGTTACCTGTCAGACTGAGTGGCAAACTTATGTTCCCACTATGCCGAACCTGTGTGACAACTGAGCAGCAGGAGACATGCACCCATACTGATGGAGAAAGGGCCATCCTGGGGACTTGGTGCACAGTGGAATTGAACGCAGCCATAGCGAAGGGGTATGCGGTGGCTAACATCTATGAAATCTGGCATTTTGATGAAAAATCTGACACTCTTTTCAGAGTACATAAAATTACACCTCCGCCAGAAACAAGTGGCTTCACGGTATCCCAGCTGGTGCACAGATGAAGAAAAACAAAATAAGATTGTTAACGATTTCTACTGGAAAGAAGGCGTGCGTTTACACCAACATGAGAACATGTTGAACCCCACTAAGAACCAAATCGCTAAACTGTTTTTAAATTCTCTGTGGGGTAAATTTGGCCAAAGAACAAACCTACCCAATATCAGCATCGTGAGAGACCCTGACGTGTCTTGGAAGCATGCAAAAAACCGCTACTCGGTCTCTGCCAATACCAACCTCTTCATAGTCTGTTTCACCACTGCTTATGCCTGCTTAGAACTATACAACCTGCTAGATAGGCTGCAAGAGTGGTGCCTCTACACAACACTGACTCGGTGATATTTGTGAAAAGGGAGGGTGACTGGAACCCTCCTCTGGGGGATTATTTAGGGGACCTCACAAGTGAGATCCTGCAAGATCAACACATCACCGAGTTTGTGTCAACCGGCCTAAAAACATATGGGTGCAAGCTGTCGGGAGGAAAGGCCTATATGAAAGTCAAAGGGATTACCCTGAATGTAGCAAACTGTGAAAAGATCAACTTTGACAGTTTGAAAGATCTAGTCCTGGACTATAGCGTGGCCCTGGGAGAGAAACCCCCCCAAAAAGATAGAGGTGCAGTAGCCCTCTATCGTAAGGAACAAAAATCAGTGGTAAATAGAGACAAAGACGCTTAAGAAAATGCAAAAAGTCGTTTACAACAAGAGGCTCCTCCGAGAGGCATTTAAAACCCTGCCCTACAACTTTTGAAAATGGATATGAGGTGGAAACACCCCTTTTCTGTAATTCTCACAGGGCCTAGCAACTGCGAGAAAAGCTATTTTATAAAAAAATGTGTTGAATAATGCCGAACGAACGTTGTCTGTTATGCCTGAGAACATTGTGTGGTGTTACAGTTGCTGGCAACCTCTGTATAAAGAACTGCTCAGTAAATATCCCTTTATCAATTTTGTGCAGGGGCTGCCCGATGCTTTTGACGATGACCGTTTGTTTCCTACCAATAACGTAAATATGATTATTGTAGACGATCTGATGAACTCTGCTTGTGAAAATGATGAAATCGAGAAAACCTTTATCAAGTACATGCATCACAGGAACCTGAGCATTATAAATATAGTTCAGAACATATTTTGCCAGGGAAAAAAGAGTTGCATGATTAACCTAAACTCAAATTACATGGTTGTGTTCAAAAACCCCAGGGATAAATTACAAATTGCTGCCCCGACAAAGCGCAATTCTTTTTAGAAGCTTTTGAGGATACCACCAAAAGACCTCATGGCTTCCTGGTGGTAGATTTAAATGCTTCCACACCAGAAGTTTATAGACTAAGGACCAGTCTTTTCCCTCCAGACTGGCCAGCGGTTTATACTTTGAAAAGAACAACAGCCTGGTATGAAAAGAGATTAATTATCGGCAGGCTCTTTTTAACAGCCGGGGGTGCTGACTGAAAACATGTCTAACTGCATGAAGAGAAACCTGGTCCTTTTAAAATTACTTAGCAAATTGTCCCTGCAGCAAAGGAGGGCTATACTGTGTTCGGTCTCTGATGATTTAGTAGTGGCCATCTCCGAAATAGCACTCAATGCCTTAAAAGGAAACATACCTTTGACACAGAATCAAGTGTGCGTGCTGAAAAAGAGATGCACGCTTATAAAAACTTTGTATAATAAAACAGTTTCATTTAAAAGAAAGAAGCATCTGGTGAAGCAGGCTGGGGGGTTTATCAGACCTCTGTTAAGTTTTGCTGTCCCTCTGGTAACGGGGCTTCTGACTAATCGATAATGGCATATGCAGAAAAAATTTACCTGGTGCCCAGCTGCCAGTTGGAGCAATTGAGGGCTCCCCCTCCGGTGGAGAAAAATATCAGAATGACCGCAACTCGCTTACTGGATGCTGAAATGAAGTCTGTTCTTCAAAGGACTGACTTAGCCAAATATGAAGAGGCTAAACTTTATAGTGCTGTGCTTCAAAGGTACCTAACGTATGTGAAGCAGAGCAATGCGGATAAAGGGAAAATAAGTCTGTTTCTACTGGCACAGGAACAGAGTGTGATTGCCAAACCCCCAGAAACACCAAAGACCTCAGACCCTGTTGCTCAGGAGGTGCTGGATAACTTGAATAAGCGTTATAAGAAAAATGCATTAGTATTGCTAAATAAGCTGGGCCAGGATAAAAAAATTTCTTCGTGGAACGATAAAGGGGCTTTTGCGTACAAAGGCTCAGTGGTTAATGGGTCTAATATGCTCGACTTAGTCAGGGCCGTCACCCAGACACACGCTGTTCCTAGCAGATACGTAACTAAAGGATGGGATGTGTTTATGAATGCCCTGGTGGAACTGAACATAGCATCTTCCGTCATGGGCAATGCAGCCAACAGAGATCTTTTGGAACGCCTGAAGGCCTCGACCACCAACACCAGGGTTGATTGAGAAACACTGACCCCTTTTTTGCTGTCTAAAAAACGAAAATTGTCTAAAAGACCCGAATGGCTCAGTGTGTAATGTTTTTCATGTTCTTAAAAAAAACCGGTAATGGTTTGCTTTAAATAAAATATTTCTATACTTTTCAAAAAAAATTTAATATCTACATGTACTTTTTCTGAATTGGTCATTGTTTAAAAAAAAAAAAAAGAACAAAAACCAACCAAACATCAGTTGTCTTTAAACCCCTCACCTGGGGTGCTTTATTGGGTAATATGGCTATGGAAATCATTGCAAGACACACCTCTGGGTTTATTGAAACATGTTTTGAGTGAGGGTAGGCATGCTGAGAATTTACATTTTATATTTTTTACAAAAGTCATCACCATCCGGTTGTTTTGCACTAAGTTGTTAGAATACAATTTTAAAATCTGGTCAAAAGATAAACCCTTGCTACAGTGGTGTAATAAAAATACGCAATGATAGCCGCAGGCAGCGGAGTGAGGAGTGTAATTGTCTAGTGTGAAATGCAATGCCGGTGGCATTTTTGTTTGAAAATTTCATAATGCTTCTAGGAAACACACTGTTTGGGGCGGGGGGATGCTCATATGAGCCAAACTCTCCATGGTTACGCTCCACCAGATACAAGGCAAGCCAGTGTTCACCCAGCTGGTTGTGTGGATGCCTTTTGACCACCAAAACTTAGGGGTCTCTGAGACAGCTTGGGAGCCAATCGCAAGGGAACACATCTAAGAAATTCTCTTTTGTGTAAGGATCCGCTGATAAGACACATGAGAGCTCCATGGTGTCCATATTCACATGTAGTCAAACACAACATTTCTCCTCTGATTTATCTCTATGACATTGTCAAAAACCCCATACGCGATCATGTGACCGTGAAAGCCTTCCCAAAATGTATTTCTGCTCTCAGGTTCCCCATTTTAATCAGAGAATAGTGATCAGTGCATTCCTGGTTGGGAGACAGGTCAAAGGCAAACAAGGTGTAACCCTGTGCAAACTCCTCACGGTCGATTAACAGAGAATGATTTTTAATGTGTTTACCAGCCATCTGTACCAGATTCGTGTATTCTCTCACGCAGCTTTCAGCCTCGAAGTCTGGTTGCAGAAGCTTGGTTGGTATCTGTTCACCATCCACATACAAGGCCACAAAATTAATATTGTAATGTTTAAAATGAAAAGGGGGTTTAGCGTAATTTCCGCTAAAGGCATCATTATCCACAAACCCTAGAACAAGCATTTTGGGTAGCTGTCCCAAGAACAGGTTCTCCTGGTTACTGACCCTGCTGCCCGCAGGGATGCAAAACACTTTCATTCCCACATGGTCCATGGGGTATTTAGCATTAGCGGTAAGCAGCGCCTCCACATGCCCCAGATGGACACCCGGGGCCACCCATACTTTAGTCACAAAAAGGGACACTGATACAATGCGCAGTTTAAAGCCTTCGTCCACATCGTCCATTAAACAGAAGGCGTCTTTACTGCACATCAATTTAATTTTCACGTTCAACAAAAGTTTTTCTTGAAAAAACAGGTTGCGGTGTAGATGACCCAACAGCTCTATCGTCCTGCTCAGGGCCGTCAGCTTTGCTCGCCTCACAAACCCTAGATTCCCACCATCCAGCTCCGTTTCTTCATGTTGTCCGTGAGTGTCTTTGTAAAACAGGCCAGCGGAAAATTGTGTGGCGAGGGTGTTGTCACTGTATTCTTTAAAGTCCCTGTATGGGGAACAGTTGTCGCTTTAGCTCATGAGGCGATCTCCCAGCATGACATCCAACTAACTGAAAATAGAGGCCATGGCCCATCTTGGTGTTCCCAGTGAGCTCAGTTCCATCTCTTTACAGTCTTGCAACAAAGGTACAGCAGTATGTTATTTAAATCCATATAATCTATGCCATTCCCTGCTATAAAAAAAAAATCGATGAGGGAAGCCTCCATAATGGCCGATAGAGGCAGCACCTCAATGTAGATGCTTTTCTCAATGCTGGTCTGCGTAGGTACTATTTGGAACAAGTCTAGTTTGGATTTGGTGCACTCTTCAGACCCGCAGTGAACAAAAGCTGTGTTGATTAAAATGTCTCTTTTACCAGCTAGAGAATATCTCCTCTTTCACCCAGGCTTCCTCTTGGACTGCGCATCAAAGCCCTTCTTTTAAAGGGTTTTGGGGGACTCATGCATCGCAGGTATGATGCATTTCTCTTTCTCTTCCTCCTTTTAATGTACATCAGCCCCAATCCCTCCTGTGCAGCTGGATTCCCCACCTTCTCCAGAACAGCACATCTCTAGCTATGTTTTGAGCAGCGGTTTTTACGCTCAGTTTAATAATCTCTGGTCCCTTCCTCAAAAGCAGTATGGCTTTTCGAAAGAGGCTACAGAATATTCTTCCCACACCAGCCCTGTACATCACAGGAGCCCCATGATATCCAGGAGTGGCATATCCTGGGCTTTGTAATAGTTACTGTAGACCAGGGTTTCTCAAACAGGGGCCAGTGCTTGTGTAGGGAAAGCCCCTGGTGGGCCAGGCAGGTGTGTTTACCTGTACCGTCCGCAGGTCTGGCCGATCGCGCTCCCTCTGGCCAGAGTTCACCGCTGCAGGCCAATGGGGGCTACTGGAAGTGGCGGGCAGTAAGTTCCTTGGCCCACGCTGCTTCCAGCAGCCCCCATTGGCCCAGAGCAGCGATCTGCGGCCAGTGGGAGCTGTGATCGGCCGGACCTGTGGACAGGGCAGGTAAACACACTGGCCCAGCCCGCCAGAGGCTTTCCCTACACAAGCGGCGACCCCTGTTTGAGAAACCCTGCTGTAGATGGAGGGGTCACTGTAATATTTTAGGGTCACCATAGCACTTTGCTTTTTAGAAACCTCGCTCTCTCTGGGAACTCAGGTGCAGATTGACAATCACCTTGCCAAAGTGAAATGAGATGCATCTGTTTTGACTTGTCTTCATTTCAGTTGTGATGGTGTCGATGTGGTATTTACTGACAAGGACGCAATGAGGTTTAGCGTAGGTGATGGTGACAAACACATTGTTCCTTCATCAGATGGGGATGCAGCATAACAGGGAAATGGAAAAGTCCCCCACAAACTGGTGTTCTAGGATATCTGTGTATAGAGACAAGGAGTTGAAACCCCCTGTGATGTCTGCAGAGAAGGAGATTTTTTTGGACTCTGCTCTTGGGGCCCAAACCCAGAATGTGAGCTAGCTCCCGGCTGGTAGAAAACATACAAGTAAAATTGGCAGATTTAAGTCTAACTTTTCTACCCACAGGGTCATAGTTCATGACCACCTCAGGCGGTCCAGGTACTGTTCATATGATCCAGTAATTCAGGTATGGACGAGTAATAACCTTGTCATAGGATGAAACTCCACACCCAATCTCCAAAGGTGATTTCAAAATGGGTGTCTTCGTTGATAATGTTCAAGCTGTGTGGATATTGTAATTTCCACTAACCCCACCTCCCAGGCACCATAACCCCTGCTATGACTTCATTATTAGTAACAAAATGGTGAACACCGTGCTGCTTTAACAATCTGCTTAAAGGTTTGTTTAAAAATTCTTTCCCCTGATTGCTTTGTAATTTTTGAGGCACACGACCTTCGCTGAAAATAGCTTTAAAGGCCTTGGATACCTCAGCACATGTCTTGTCTTTTAGGCCTAAGGCCCAGGCATATTTGGATAGAATGTCTATCTGTTAAGATGTACTTAAAACTGCTGTTGTGTTTGGAGAACCGGTGCATATCCACCAAATCTGCTTGCCATTGCGCATTCACATCTGAAACAATGGTCGTTTCTTTTAAAACTTATTTGAGACAGTTTGTAAAAAGCGTAAGCGTCCTGGTATGAAAGCCAAGCTGTTACCTGTCTTCTATTCAAAGTTTTACTATGCTTTTTGGCTGCTTGAAAAAGAGGGTTCACCCCGCTGAAGCTCCCAACTTCCGCAGGGGTGTAATATATTGTCTTTAACAGAACCGTCTGCATAGACTTGACTATTACTTGTACCGTCTTTTACTAACATGAATATGGAGGAGACACATTCATATTGACAAATTTAAACAAGTTTTATTAATCGCCTGGTTTAACATGCCCTTTTACAGACACCTGTGAAAACGGACACCAGGACCCTACCATTAGTGAGTCTGAGCTGGTTCATTCTTCCATTTTGTCCTTTCCAGATTTTCCTCTTGAGATCTGTCTCTCAGACACAAGCAAAAACAGGTATCAGAGGGGTAGCCGTGTTAGTCTGGTTCTGTAAAAGCAGCAAAGAATCCTGTGGTACCTTATAGACTAACAGACGTTTTGCAGCATGAGCTTTCGTGGGTGAATACCCACTTCTTCGGATGCAAGTAGTGGAAATTTCCAGGGGCGGGTATATATAAGCAAGCAAGAAGCAAGCTAGAGATAACGAGGTTAGATCAATCAGGGAGGATGAGGCCCTGTTCTAGCAGTTGAGGTGTGAAAACCAAGGGAGGAGAAACTGGTTCTGTACTTGGCAAGCCATTCACAGTCTTTGTTTAATCCTGAGCTGATGGTGTTAAATTTGCAGATGAACTGGAGCTCAGCAGTTTCTCTTTGAAGTCTGGTTCTAAAGTTTTTTTGCTGCAGGATGGCCACCTTAAGCAAAAACAGTAGATGCATAATAGATTTATTCCCACAGGACTACTGATGTGTAAGTTCTCAAAGGCCTCTAGAAAGGCATCACTGAACTGTCAAGACAAGAGATTTTCAGAAAATAAACAGTGTGAGCCCCACACTGCTTGTTTTTAAGATTTATGCAACCCCGGGTCAGTTCCTAACCCTATTACACCCCATTCTTGACTGTCACTTCTTAATCATTCATTTACCTGAGTGACATCTTATCTGTTCACTTGGTCCAAAGGGCTCCCCAGGGCTTCTCCATCCTTCACCTTGGAATTGTCGCTGATGTAGAGCTTCCTCCATGGGTGGTTGAAGGCCCTCAGAGCTAAAACAAAGTCTGAAGTTCTCATAGGGGTGGTGAAGAAGTCCATGTTTCCTCTCAGCATTTCCATGATTTCTAAAACACGTGTTCTTAGAATGAAATGGCCTCTTCTGCGTGGTGCTGGAACTTCTGGGAGCGGGGGGGGGGGGTGCTGTGCTCTAATAGGTAGAGGGCATGGGTGGGGGCTCTTAGAGGGATCACACAACCCTCTTCTGGTTGGGTTACCTGCCCCAGAACTCTCCCCAATTGGTCAAATACATCCTTGGGGAGGTCCTCTGTGGCTGAAACCCATCCTTATTGGTAGAGGGCAGTGGGACGAGTTCTTAGAAGGGTCACACGATCCACTTCCAGATGGATCACCCTGCCCTGGAACACCCCCTGAATGGTCAAATCTCCTCTCGGGGAGGTCCTACAAGGGTGACCCCCATCCTAATTGGTAGAGAGCAGTGGGAGGAGTTCTTAGAGGGGTCACATGGCACCCTTTGCTTCTGGTCATGTGTCTGTCTTGACCCCAAAAGCAATACCCTAGGGGCAGGTCTTAGGGTAACATATGGGCAGGACCTGATGAGTCATGGGGCGGGACCTACATTAGATTGATGGTAGGCCCTTGTATTACTGGGAGGAAAGGTTGGAACTGATGGTGGTAACTCTACACAGTATCATCTGATCTCTGGGCACCTGCTAGAAAATACCTGTCAGGCTCTATTAAGGGGAGGGATAGCTCAGTGGTTTGAGCATTGGCCTGCTAAACCCAGGGTTGTGAGTTCAATCCTTGAGGAGGTCACTTAGGGTTCTAGGGCAAAAATTGGTCCTGCTAGTGAAGGCAGGAGGCTGGACTCAATGACCTTTCAAGGTCCCTTCCAGTTCTAGGAGATTGGTATATCTCCAATTATTACCTATTTTTAGCTTTGGTTCTGAAGGGATTCCTGCTTCACATATTCAGAAGTCTTTGAAGAATGGAGGTGAAAGAGAAGGCATTGACAGCAAGGCTCAGGCAGGGAGGGTAGGGAGTAGAAAAATAGCAGGCATTTTTCATTTCATTCACAATTTGCTGCAGGTTTTTTCATCAAAATAAACAAAAAAAATTCTGGTTCCCTCCTCTCCCCACCTTCTCGCCCATTTTTCCTCCCACTGGAAAAGGGGAGGAAGAGAAAGCCATGGAGGAGGACACCAAAAAACAAAAAAAAGTGTATAGATCTGATACCACTTTTTTTGTTCAGTGAAGAACCAATATATTTTATAAAGAATAAAAAAAAACATGAAAATTTAATTTTAAAAGGCATTTTGGTCAAAACTTTTTGATTAAAAAGAAGTGGCCAGCTCTACCATGAAATAACGTAGAGAGAGCAGCTTTCCATGAGAACATCCCACCCAAGATCCAAGGATTGCCATACAGATAACATCTGTGAGGCTACACGTCTTCCTGGTTATTCCAGGGGAAAATATCTTAAATATTCTTACAGACATTAGCCTTAGGGTGGTGGTGTGGACAAAACATTAGCATCTGCTGGCATTTTTACCATCAGGTCAGCAAGATTTGATCCAAGCTGACAAAAAATACTGATGGCCACTGAGGTTCTGTCTACACTAGTATTCCCTATGTTGCTACCACCAGTGAGAAAATGTAAGGGGAAAAGACACAGCCAGAAAGCAGATGTCTCATCTCGCCAGAGCCCGTACCATCTAGAGCTTTGGAACCCCACAGTAGCCGCTTGCATTCAATATGCCACTATAAAGAAGTCAAGGGAGGAGTAATATGATCACAGATTCTCAAACTAATTAACAGATGTGCTACTGCATTCCAAGCACACTACATGGAGGTGCCCTGCTGTAAGCCTGGCAAAGAATGAATTCAGCTAACGGAGCCATGAGGGGTCACAAGGGCATGCACTGCTGTTGTGGGGTCATAGTGGGATAAAAAGGGTGCAGCATGAGAAGACTGTGCAACTGAAACAACATTTTTGCATCACATTCAGCTTCCCTTGGAGAGGGTCTGCTTGAAAATAGTACCACAAATCTTAACCTCATTTGCTACGTCCCAATGAATCACCTCAACAAGCAAGGGCACAAAGAGAGACACCAGTGACCTCTACCCAGCAGCAAGGCTTTTCACCAAAGTTGAAGATAAGGTAGCACAGATGCATCCAGCTAGCTTTACAGCTCCAGAACAGGGAACCAATTTGCAGGCTCATGGATCAAAAGCTATATAGTTGAATGTCATCAGCAGGCTGGTGCTACTCTGCCCTGGGTTTAGAAATGAACTCACCAAGAAGTGTACCATTACACCTTCAATCACACGGGGGACAGAATTGATACTTAGGAATGTTGTATTTCAAACAGCCATTCATCAATTGACTCCTATCATCTAGGTCTGAGAAGAACAACCAGATCCCCAGCAATGTCCCTTAGCTGGCAAAGCAAAAATCCCCAAAACGTTAGCAACTGGGGTTTATTTTAATTAAATTATAATGAGCATTAAAAAAATAAATAATCAGATTACATTACTGAAAGTGCCAGTTTGATGATGAGGCTGAAAGTGACATGGAGCAGGCAGGGAAGAGCATCATTCTGCACAGGAATCCGTCAGAGAAGCAGGTGGCTTTGCAGGCCGGCGGCAAACAAGTTTCAGTATGTTTTAAAACAATTGTGCGTGTGAATGGAACTTGGTAATGGTTACTATTAGTAGGGGACACAGTTATGAGGCAGCCTTAAGAAATCACAGCGCTTCTTAAACCATCATTAATCAAAGTTCAACAAAACAGTAGCAAAACTTAAATACAAACTACGGTATGTAATTAGACTGGTTCTTCCTGGGGAGCACCAGTAAGACGGAAGCTGTCTCTGAGGGTGCATCTACACTGCAGCTGGGAGCCTGTTTCCTAGCATGGCTAGACAGACATACGCTAGCTCTGCTCAAGCTAGGGCACTAAAAAGAGCAGTGCAGTTGTGGGGAGCATGCGCTAGCTGCTGGAGTACGAATCCTCTGGCCCCTCTGAGCTGCTGCCCAAACTACCCCCGGCCACACTGCTATTTTTAGCACACTAGCCCGTCTGTCTATCCCCACCGGGACGCTTGCTCCCAGCTGCCATGTAGAGATACCAACACTAATACCATGAAAACAATGAAAGGTAGGTCTAAAAATTGCTTGAAATGCATTTTGGATACATTCTTTCTGGCCAGTTCCGTAGCACATGGGACTTCCATTGAGGTCTAGCAGAGTGGCTATTGGTCCCCTTATTCGTAAGTAAATAAATATATGCCAATTTCTGATCTGAAGAGTAAGATACTACTCAGTGTGACTCAGGATGGCAGAACCAATCACTGTAGCTTTCCTTTAATTTTGAGTAGAAGGTGGAATGGGAGCAAACAGAGAGTACAACATGCACACAGCCACATTCTGCTCTGCGCCTTTGCTCAATTTCCCCTGCATAAGTATTAAGAGAGAACCTCTACTTAGCATCAGCAGAGCTCTAGTAGTGAGGACCAGCTGCTATGTTGTAGCAGCTAGAAGGTGTGATCTGCTGCTGAGGTGGTATAGCCTGGCCCCCAGCCACTGCTAGCTAGGAGTCTACACCCCTCCTTTTTGCTGAAGCACTAACACATGTTCAGCATTTCTCAGAGCCTTCCTGCACATTAGGATGTCAAATTTTGAACCAATTACTTGGCTGGGACCATTCATCTCCTCAGACCTCCATCAGATAAGGACAAGACTAGAATGCCACTTTGTCTAATGGTCTAAGCCAGGAATTACTGTGTTCTAATTGCATTGCTACCCCTGCCTCCCTCTCTACCTTACACAAATTACTTTGGACTCAGCTCAGCAAGATATTTAAATATGTGCTTATCTTTAAGCACACAGTCTCGTTATCCCCATTTTACAGATGGGGAAAACTGAGGCACAAGTGATTAAGGTCCCAGTTCAGCAGAGAATTTGAGCATATGCTTAACTTCCATGGGACTACTCTCATGCTTAAAGTTAAGCAATTGCTTAAGTGTTTTGCTGAATTGGGACCATCATTACTTGTGCCTCAGTTTTCCCCATCTGTAATTGAAGGTTGATGATATGTAGCTATTGTGGAAATGTGGTGGGATTTAATTAGGTAACGTTCATAACATGCTTTGAAGATGAAAAGTGCCATTAGCTTTCCAAATTTCCTCATTTTAGTTTTAATTGGTTTGGTCATAACCTCCAATGTTCTTTCCCTGTAGACAGTGCGTGTGTGTGTGTGTGTGTGTGTGTGAGAAAGAGAATAATGTCTTTGTAGGCGAAATCAAAATGCATCATGAAAGTTCATGAATAACAAAACTTAGCACTCCAGCCTCACCAGCCTAGTGGAGTTTAATTAAATTCACATGCCCGCTCCTGCCTTAGTGATGCTTCTCAAGGCTCCCACTCACAGCTGCAGCTAAGTGGGCACATCTTGAAGAAATACATAGCTACATTTTTTTTCTTTTTTAATTTCTTTTTTATTGTCCCCTCCCACTCACTGATGCAAAATATCACACTCTTGTGCCCCGGTTTAATCCCTAACAGTAGTGTGCATATTTCAAACAAAAATATTGATCTATTTGTCAGTTGCCTCGTGTCTGCAGAACTAACGGACAATCCTCCTTTCCCATTCTAGGTCAAGATTTGATAAGCTATTTTCATAATAATAGTGATTGTTTCCTTTTAATCATCTCTTTCTCCTCTGAGCAGTAATGGTCCATTGTAGCTCCATTTTCAGATCTACTTTTAAGCTGACAGCTGCCTATTTGAGGTGACCACTGCAGATCCCAATCAAACCATAGAACCTGGTGTTCGAATCAATGCTTTTTGTACAGCACTCCATGGAAACTACTGTGTCAAACCTGTGATTACCTAAGGAATTTGCTGGTGTCCCTATGCTGCAAACCATGGATGTTCAGAGTGGGAAAGGTGGAACCCGAGTAAGACAGATACTCTAAAAAAGTATTTCCACAACTATTGGCTTGAAATTTGAAATACAATTGCTTCAACCATGTTCATGCTCCTTTTGTGTTCATGTTCTATAAATATTCATGCAATTGAATTCTAGTTCCAGGAATGTTCACAAAAAGCGAATTTCACTGTTACATGTGTATTCCCCGAAACTGAATTTTAAAATTTGCTCTTTTAAGTATTTGCTCCAAAAGCACCCAATGAGCGAACAGAAATGCCACCAGATGATTTATTGGGCCAATCACGAACTCACTAACACAAAGACAGGTTGGGATCCATCCAGAGATTTAAAAAAAAAATATCACATGAGAAATGGAATACTTTTGACTAATGAATAATCTGAGGAAATCACCGCTTGATCATATATTTTCTGAGAGCTTAAAAAAGAAGCTAATTCAGACAAATTGTGCAATGTGATTTTTTTACCCAGCTCTAGATAAAACTCAAAACCTCCTGCTACAAAGCACAGCACTTTTATTAAATGAGAACCCTCTTTACATGTATTATCTATGTTTAGTGGTATAGAAACTATGACACACAGTTGAGCAAATATGGCCTTATCCAGCAGAGACATTATACATCCACCTGAGCCAGATAATTACACTATCAATACAGTAGGAATAAAATGAGATGAACAGCTGAATAGAGAGTGTATGTCCCTAGTCTTTTGCCTTTGAGCAACTCACTATAACTCCAGTTTAAGGACAGGTTTTTTTGTTATGTTGATCCATATAGAGGCACAAAATTCCACACTCTAAAAAAATACAGAGATATTCAAAAACATCAGGGTCTTTCCCTTTATGATTTGCTACTTCTAGATCTCAGTTTAAAATAGGACTTTACAACTTATACCATGTGGTCTGACCCAACTCCCACTAAAAGTCAATGAAATGACTCACATTAATTTCAGTGGGAGTTGGAAGGGCGTGGACTGTGTTTAGAACCAAGTTTTGTCATAAGTGACTCTATTGATAAGTCGTCTCTCCTAGGAGAATATGAGGTAATATAGTCTCTCTCAGAAATAACTCCTTCTTTGTAAAGTTTCTGGTATTTAGTATAGCTAACATTGATCCTAACAGCCTAGGAAATAAGAATATTTTCTACTGATGCAGATCTCACAGCCTGTACATTTTTAGAAACACAAACTCTAGCTGTAGTAGAATCCTGCTAACGTGCAGTTAGTCTTGTCTGCAGACATTTACAAAGACTATTTTAATTTAGGACCTGTATATTCATAACATAGTTAACACCACTGTGCTCTGGAAACAATTGTTGATATTCACAGCTGCAGGTTGGGGGGCAGGGGTATTTTAATTTTATTTTATTGGGGGGAGGTGTTTTTTGTTTTGTTCTGGGTTTGGTTCAGACATTTTTAATAAAATTCTATTTGTTTGACAGGCATATAAACGGGCAAAAACACTGATGTGCTGTTATCTCTTCTCTTACACATGACTTGAGCAATAATATAATAATTCTCATTTTAAAGTCCACCAATGCTATTTTAATCATTTATTGAGCAACTAACAATATAAAGAAAGATGAAATGGAATATTTGTGGCTGCAGAGACAGATATCATTATTCAAGGGTAGAAGCATGTGAAAGGGTAAAGGGGGTTTAAAGAGATACTCTTTTGTTGTACTTAACACTGATAAATGACATACAAGTCAGGATAACAGGGCAGAGCTCCTGTCAGGGAGACAATGATAAATGTAGAGGCTGGGACAGAAAGGTTCACTAACCAGAAATCTGGATATGACACCTTGTTCATTTGATAGACTCGTCTGCATGGTCTGACTAATCCACAACACAATTCCCCTTCTCTCACATTATGGTTTTTGAGTCCAGCATATACAGTTATTCAGCTCATGTTTGCTTTTCCATTTCCGTGTGACAGTGAAGATCAATTGCCCCTAATCAGGGCAACACATGAGGCTAAAAACAGTGAGAAAAATATTCTTGTGCAAATATAATTGATACCTATTTCAGACTAATCACCATATAAAATGAAACAAAAAAGCAACCAGACCTTATTTATTATTACTGTTGTCTGAACTATCTTATTCCTCTTGAACATACACGGTCTAAGTCTGTTGATAGAAAGAGATCTATTTAACAGAAACCCCCCCAGTTATACTGCCTGTATGAACAAAACAGCACAGCTGTGATACATGCACTGAGGCTGCGTATGTTCCATGCTCTCACACAACATGACCTGCGCTTCTCTAACGTCCTTAGCTCAAAAGAGGAAGAAGAGTGAGTACAGCTGGAAACAGCCATAAAAGGCATTGCCTTCTTCAAGGAGCAATTTATAGCTGCTCACAAAGAAAAAAATCCAAGAATACTTGCATGTAGTGTTTGCTGCTCCCTCTCAACCGGTGACTGACTAACTCTTGTTCTTCCAGTAGGGGCACATACAGGGAGGGATAAAATGTGGCATCAGGTAAGGATCGCTCACCTTGTCTCTCTAATATCCTGGGACTGACGTGGCTACAACACTGCGTGTATCCGGTAAGAACAAAGGAAGATTGAGTCAAGGTAACCGGTAAGACTAGGGGACATCAGACGCAGTCCAGTCTGAATGGATTTGGGTTTTATTTAAGACCATACACTCTTGTTTTTAAAACAAGCAGGCAATTGTATCACACATGCTCCCTGTCTCACTAAGCACTGTGCGCTTGAGACACATTATAGAACATTTTCAAGTTCACTTTGTTTTAGACAATACCACAAGTGTGAACATTATACTAGGTCGTATCTGACAACAGGTACCACGTGCAAAATATTATATAATTAGGGATGGGCCTGGGCTAAAACACTGAGATATGGACTTCAAAATCCTCTGCCTTCAAACTCACAGGAGCTGGTATCTGTTTCAGGCGTCTCTAAAGACAATGGTCTGGTTCACCCTCCCCAGGTCTGAGCTCCTCTTCAGCTCTGCCAGGCATATCATTGTGGCACAATCCACACTCACTTCATGATTTTGGGGTCTGAACAGAGAAGTGGAGTCTGGGGCAGCCACAGCTGTATCTCCCTCTCCAGTGCTGCTAAATACAGAGTCTGGAGCTATATGAACTTTTCTGCCAACAACCTCCCACATCACAAGGTCCACTGGAGTCATGCCAGGGATCAGCGGGGGAGGAAGGGGGATGCCAAAAACTAAAGCTTATGTACAGGCAAAGGGCCTCCATACAGATGGTGCTGGCTTCCTATGGATCCCTAGGCATCTATTAAGGTTGGCAGCAGGTCCCAGGACCTATTCTGCAGTGGTAAGGAGAGGCAAACTCCCCCTCTGCATCACAGTGATTGGGGCAGAACTCTGTGAGGGGCTCTTAGGGGAGATTTCCAACCTTTGAGGCCCGTCCTGTGAGCTTTACTGCAGAAAGACCCAGTCTAATGGATTTTAATGCAACAATAGCCCAATGCTACATGCACTGAAATTGTGAGCTTTGCCACCGAGGCATGCCAGGTAGGCAGATGCCTGCAGGCTATAAATGCAACCTATAGCTTCTGTGGGGGAGCCTCATGCTTTTAAAAGTATCTTAGCATCTTACAAAAAAATGGAGTTCTCTAAATATATTCAAGGACACTTCAACTCACTGTTCGGTATTTATAATTTAACATTAATATGACAAATTATATTATGATTATAATTATATTATGAGTTTAACACAATAATCATATATTCCCCACTTCTGGTAGTAGGCACTCCTCTCCTTGTTATGCCTAGTTCTGAGATTATATATATATATATATATATATACACACACACACACACACATATATATACACACACACACACAGAGAAAGAGTGGAAAAATTATAGCACTTGTATTTAATGTGAATATCTTCACATAAAAGTGACTCTCCTTCCCACTGCAGCTCTGTAGAAGTAGTGCCTATGACAAAGAAAGGTTTGTTTGCACATATACTCCAGGCACTTTCTGCATGGCACCAGTAGCTTCCGGAGCTGGATATAGCAGTAAGGATACTTACCTTCACTGTACAGCCTACAACTGCCCAAGTCACATAGGCAGATCTCTTTCAATCCACCCACTTCTCTAATGCTGTCTAAGTTACTGTGACACTAAAATGAAAGAGGGTTCAGTGTAAACAGATTCATCTGAGGGGGAGTGGGAAAGGAGTACAGAAAGTTATCCCCTGTGAGCAATGTTCTGCACTAATTTGTTATATTTTATTTAACATTACGTAAGTGACATTAGCACCTCAATACAGAAACGGTCTCAATGTCACTGGAATCAGATCGTTTATTAAAAGGATACAGAATTCTCCATCATGGGAGATAGTGTTTGGTTGCAAATTTCCCCTATTACTGTGTTATGGTTCTTGTCCTTCTCCCCTTGCTATCTATGAGAGTTTTTACACTGATTTCAACTGGAGAAATATCTGGCCTTTAAAATGTGAGGAATTAAAAATATACTGCATTGCTTTGTGTTTTCAATATTGCTGTACCTAATTAATAAAAGAAGGATCATGCATTAAACAAATAAACACTACCTGTTATTATTACTCTTTGTTTTTCAGCTTATTCCTGTAATTTTTCCACCAAAGAATGAAGAACTAAAATAAACTGCAGAGGGATTTAAAAAAGAGAAAAAGAAAAATCTATTCAATAATAATGTAAAATGCAAATTAAATATTTGTTCAGCCTTTCCTTAGAGATTAAAATAAATTCTTAATCATGACCTCTACCATTGACATTCACATCAAATTAGAAACTTTTAACTGGAACCATGTACATTGTCCCTAAAAGCAACTGGAAAGAAGAAATTAATATTTTACAATAAATGCAATTTGATTCAGGAATCTGTATTCATTTTGCAAAATGCCTGCTCACGAAAGACTACAAGTTACCTTTTTACAATGTCTTTTAATGATCTGACATTTCCTAATTAATTCCATCTCTACCTAAACCAGCTGTGATAAATGTAACCTGTGAATACAGGATTACAATGATGCTCCTGGAAAATATATCTATTAGATAAAGGCGAGACGCACATGCAAGGAAGTTCAGATCAGTCATATTGCAAACTATAAAACTCTGTATTGTTCATCTGAGGTAGGTACTATATCATATACATAGTGAGAAATGCTGTATCAGGTAGGAGCTTTGTTTGAAATATACCCTGCTGCATAATAAATAATACCAGTTTTCTGACTATTGATAAAAGTTCCCTTAGCTGATGAATCACTGTTATTTATATTTTTTTCAGGGGTACAGCTGCAGCTAAGCATCATTCAGTGTAGCTACCTACTACCTGAAATACAAGAATATAGTAATAAGACGGGAAGAACAATGGAACTTTATTTAAAACACAGTTATTTCTGTGTTTGGTGTTTTGAGGATGCTTGTTAGCAGAAAGAAATATTTTGTTAGTATGCTATTTCTAATATCAAATGCATTTAAATGCAATAGATCAGCTGTGAAGAAGTTGGTGGACGAGCATGAATACATATGATCTCCTTTCTAAATTTTAATTTTCAACATTGTACAAAAATAAGCCAACAATGGGCCATAGCATGCCACTGAATTTAAGCAGGACTTAAATGGGAGATGTGTTTTTTTTAAAAATGGCACCAAAATGGTCCTACGTGATTTAAAGAATGCTCTTGTTTAAAGACTTCAAAAATACTACCCAAGACATCTATTGTCATTTGAGATTGACACAGTCCACAGCAATAATTGCCTTTAACATAAGGATCTATGTTAAGAACTAGGCTAAATTTAGCAGAGAGAGTGTCTTATAATTAACTGAAAAGACTTTTTTAAAAGCTAAAGCAAAACATAGCTTCGTGTCCCAAAATTATACAGCACAATGAAACCTTTCCCTGTAGTTTTATTTTTATGTGGATATTATAAGTTTGTTCTTCTGATCAATAAAAGTTAAACAAGGGAAGTGACAGGACAGTTTTATGGGACTGCAAAATGCACATTTTCATGCTACAAAAGCTGTGTTATGTTTTGCATCTGAAAGAACAAAAACATTTAGAGAAAGACTATAACATGTCTTCAGCTAGTCATTATTTGGCATCTAACAGAGCCCTCTGTGGAGGAAACATTAATTGTAAAAAAAAAATTGAATAAGCAGAACAGTTTTCAAATTCTATGGATGAGCTTAACAATCATTTTAATATAAATTTTGACACACACAAACTTTAAAATTTTAGGCCTTCCATTTCATATAAGGATAGAATAATCTTTGCTCTGGGATATGTTTTGGACACATTTGACATGTTGTCTTCATATTACAGTACCACTTTTTGTGTGATTGAATTATTTTAACTGAAAGATACTGGAAATGATGGCCATGAATATTAGTTTCTCTATTTGGTTGGGGAAATTATAATTTGTCAAATGTGATCTTGCAATAACATGAGCGGGGTTATTGGGGGATGGAGGAGAGGAAGGTGAGATTCTGCACGGAGGATTAAATGACAACGTGCAGATTTCTGCTTTGCTACTTGCATCTCTCTCTCACACACACACACTTACACTTTTACTTCAAACTGTATTCCAATGAATGGTAAAGACCCCATCCTGCAACCTTTACTCATGTAAGCCAGCCCGCACATGCATATAGTCCCACTGAAATCAAAAGGGACTGCTCTGGTGAGTAAGGATTGCATGATCAGACCTTACATCAGCTGTATGAAATTGAGGGCTTTAAAGGTAACCCTTTGACCATGCAGCGCTCTTATCCTTCTTTCTTCTCCCCAGTGTATATTAAACTAATAACTTTGAGTCACGTTGGGCCTTTGATTTTTATCCAGAACTGACTCATCTGCTCAGTCCTCCATTTGAGTGCGGGTGCATGTGTGTGTGTGCTGGCTGCAACTGTTTTTCCTTTTGTAGTGGAGGTGTCCCTCCAGTGGCTTCTCAAAAAACTGCATATTAAAAAAAATGCATCTGATAAACTATACTATAGAATGAAATAAAGAGCAATATCATTTCACAAGGATAAGCAAAATCTTTGGGACTTTTTAAAAAAAATCAATATTAGCTGGATGATTGTAGTAGTAAAGTGGTGTAAACTTCACTTTTCTAAATGAAATTCAAAAGCATAAGACTGAGGAGAAATTTAGGCAGAGTGCTGTGTTAAACAGGAATTATTACTCTCCTTCATAGTTATTTACTTGTACTACCATAGTGTCTTGTCATGGATCAGGACTGCACTGTGCTTGCTGCTGTACAAACACAGAAAAGGATGGTCCCTGCCCCAAAGAGCTACCATCCGTGTATAAGGCAGGAGACAACAGATGGATACAGAGAAAGATGGGTGAGTACAAGGAAACGGTGAGAATATTGGTCAGCGTGACAGGCAGTGGTATCAGAGACACCTAGCCATTGCCAAATGTTCTGTAGGCTTCCAGGCTAAGGAGTTTTACGGAGGGATTTGAAAGACTGACCATGAGGTAGCTTTGCAGATGTTTATGGAAAGCTCCTTCCAAGTGTGTGGGGCATCGTGGGGCAGAGTACAAAGGTTTTTGTAACAAGTAGGCAGTGGAGACTGGCACTAAGGGCTGAGGGGAGCCAGAACTCAATCTTTCGACAGTGAATGAGAGAGGATCAGTAGGGTGGGGATAGGCTGTGAAGGGTCTTGAAAGGGAAGACAAGGGGGAGTCAATGGAGGGATGCAAAGAAAGGGGTGACATAGTCAAAGTGACAAATTAGGAAAATGTTTGCCGCAGCATTCTGAACAGAAATGAATGGGGCACCTTCGCATTTTTCAAGGCCAGAGCAAAGGAAGTTGCAATAAGCACAAGGTGGGATGAAAGCCTGGATGAGAGTTTTAGGTTAGGATGGGGAAGATTAAGAGCTCCATTTTAGCCATGTTGAGGTTGAGATGATGGTTAGCCATCCACAAGGAGAAGTCAGAGAGACAGGCTGAGATCTGAGTTTGGATAGAAGGAAACAGGGCTGGAGAAGAAAGGTAGACCTGTGAGATGTCAGCATAGAGATGGTAGCTGTATTTGTGTTTGCAGATGAGATTTCCCAGAGTTAATGCAGAAGGAGAAGAGAAGGTGACCCAGGAAAGAGCCCTATAAACACCCTTAAAGAAAGCTGGAGGTGAGGAGATAAGGAGGATCCTCGAAGGACATGTTGAAGGAACAATTAGCAAGAAAGGAAGAAAACCAGGAGGGGACAGTATTATATGTGCTTGCAGAGTTTTATTTTCTGATCTAAATTTTCACTCCTGAGTATTCCTGGGGGAGCATGATTTGCTTTGGGTATCAGATATGCTGAATACTTGGCTACTTTTAAGTGCCATTAGTGCAGGGCTGTCAAACATATGGCCCACGGGCCAGATCCGTTCTGTGGTACAATTTCATCCAGCCCACTGACTTCCTGTTGATCTTATGGCTTGTCTATAAGATGCTGGAGTCGGTATGACAGGGGTGTGGTTTGGAGAATGCACCACTGTGTTATGCTGTAAATCTCCCATGTAGAACCTGATAGTGTACATTGATGTAGTGCTGTTTTAAATAGGACTACATCAAGGTGCATTAAGGAACATTCAGTGCACAGCAGCAGGGTCCACACGGGGGAGTTAGAGTGCAACACACTGGCGTGCTCTAAGTCACACTCGCATAATCCAGACTTCAGTGCAGCAATCTAGCACAACTTTGCATACAGGTGTAGAACCAAATGGTGGTATTTAAGAGGTGCCAGAGAAGCACACATCTGGTGGAAGCAGGTACATGTCTGGGTAAGGGGAAATGGCACTGAAGAGCACTTACCTGACGGCTGCTCAATAGATAACCCAATCTGCAAATCAAAGAATAGAAAACTTCAAATGAGTCAAAGGATGAATGCTTATTGCATCTGCTGGACTGATAGACTCCTTTTAAATAGAAATGAAAACAAAAAAAAAAGAATAGAAGGGAAGATATTTTTCCTTCTACCCTTTCCTTTCTTCATTCAGCTTGTGACAAGTGGTCATCGTGTCTTTATCCAAGAAGAGAAAGATCAGTCAAGATTGTCATGAATTTCAAAAGAAATGAAAAAGTTCATATTTCTTTGTGGACATGAATGGAAAGCCCATGTGCTTGATTTGTAAGAAACAGGTAGCTGTGGTAAAAGAATACAACATTCAGAGACATGATGATGCAAACCATGGTAAAAAAATATAAGTACACAGGAAAGTTACATGAAGATAAATACTCTGAATTAGCACACTAGTTGAAAAAGCCGCAACTGGTGTTTACTAATTCTCGTAATGTAAGCAATGCTGCTGTTAAGGCAAACTATATTATTGTCCATGAAATCGCTATGTCATTGACACCATTTTCTGAGGGAGAATTTTTGAGGAACTGTATGCTAAAAGCTGCAGAAATACTGTGTCCGGATAAGCAGCTAACTTTAGAAAATATCAGCTTCTCAAGAAACACAATTGCTGAGAGAATCAATAATGTATCTGAGAATTTCAACAGTCAACCCTGGGACAAAGCAAAGTCCTTTGCTGCTTTGTCCAGTTGCAATTGATAAAAGCACAGATATAAGTAATGCATCTCAGCTAGCAGTGTCCATTCATGGAGTTGATGAGAACATGGGCTTAGCAGAGGAGCTTGTAGAACTGGTGCCAGTGAGAGACTGCAGCAAATTACCTCTTCAACAATTTGGAGAAGATCTGAACAAATTGCATGTGGACTGGACAAGTGCTGTTAGTCTGGCCATAGTGGCATCATCAGTGGTGGGCAAGAAAGCTGGAGTTGTGACAAAACTGAAGGCCAAATTGCAAACTATCAACTATAGCACACAGTTTAGCAGCATCAATATGCTTGCTGTAGTAAAACTTTGAAAATGAATCATGTAAGGATGTGGTTAAAACATTTGAGTTGGAGGTCTCAAAACACCAGCAGTTCAGCCAGCTGTTGGAAGAATGTGACATTCATGGTGGACCGCCATATCATGCTGAAGTTCGGTAGCTAAGTCAGGGAGCTGTGTTGAAGCACTTTTTTGAATTCTATGGTGAGATTCAATTTTTCATGGAACAGAAAGGTATAGCCCAAGCTTGCCTATTATATTCACTGGTTTGCCTTCATTATATTTAGCTGCTATATTCAGCTGTAACACAAGAAACCTACAGGCCTGTATCCTGTAAGACATTAGCTTAAGCATTAGCATAGCTTAAGTAGGCCGCAATCCTTGGCATAGATAAATGGCCTAAGCGTTACCTGTAGATGTTGGGAACTAAGGAGAGCTTGCTCAATGGTAGGAGTTAGAATGTACCAGTCAGTGCGACCACAAGAAACATGGAAGTAATAACCGCAAATCTGTTTAAGCAAGAGGTGACTGGGTTTGATAATGAACTAAGATGGCAGTTACATGTGTTAACCAATAGAATAAGTACATCTCAATATTATGAGGGTGAAAAGGCTAAATGTTGGCATGAAGGACTAAGCATGAGCAGATGATGTTCAGGTCCTATAACAGGACAGCCATCATGTGGTTTGGGGATCTATTCTTTTCTGGACTTCTTCCATCACTGTTTGCTTTCTACTATTTGACTCTTCAACTCATTGAGAAACTTAGACCGGACACCATGGCATGCCAGAGACAGGCCTGTCTCTTTTGTCTCTTGCACCAGGTCCTCAAGGAAGGGTGTGAGTATGCAATTCTAAAAGCTTATGCAAAGAATGCTACCACAGATAGTACAATAATCAGGGTTATCTCTACCTTTTTATGTGGCTTGGTCCTTTTCTGGCTTTTTTATTTTAATAAAGATATTTAAGGTTTTACTTTGCCCTCAGTGTGAGTGCCCCTGTCATCCACCCCAAAATCCCCAGAAGATATTGAACTGCATAGCATTAGCTCTGTGTAGCCTGATTCTGGAGTAAGAACCTTATCACAGTCAGATCACTTGGCCATTGATCCAAACATTATTAAGCTTAAAAAGGGTCAGGCAACAAAGGGGAAGATGTCACTGAATTACAGGACAATGAATGGCTTCAAAACCTTGCTTTCATAGCAGGTATTACGGAGTACCAGAACTCACTCAACACAAGAAAGCAGGAGTACATACAAGTAGTCACAGAATAAGAGGACAACATTCATGCCTTTGAAATGGGAAGCAACTTTCCCAGAGTAACTTGGCACATTTTTCCACCTTGAAATCGCTACATGACACTGTTGGGACTCAATGTGGTGACACCACAGATAGGTATGTGGGCAAAATTGTTAAACTGAGGGAAAAAAAATTCAAGAATGGTTCTCTGACCTTAGGATCCATAAAGGAGAATTTGAAGCATGCCATTTTCTGTCAATGTGCGTGATGGACCAGAGGAGCGCCAAATGGAGTATATTGAACTGCAGTGTGACACTCTGTAGAAATGCAAGTTTTCCTGATGTTGGCATTCCCAAGTTTTACCAATATCTGGAATCAAATGATCCCAATTTGAAGTCCTTTGCAGCAAGAACGCTTTCCATGTTTGTGAGTAAGTACATGTGTGAGCAAGTATTCTCCATCATAAATATCAACAAATCTAAACTACATTCTCAGCTAAGTGACACTCGCCTGAATTTGATACTCAAGATAGCCACAGCCGAGTCATTCGCTCCAAATGTTGATGTACTGGTTCAAGCTAAGAGATGCCAGGTATCAGGGAGCAGCAGTAGCAGTCACCAAAATCAAAGATAAATGTATGTAATTACCAATATGGCGCATCTTTTTCTTCTTTTATTTTAATAAGTTTTGCTGAATATGGCCCACACCAAGTGGCAGGATATCGGATCAGACCCACCATATGACATGAGTTTAGCACCGCATAGTGCTTGTGAAAAGTAGAAGTTAGATACCCTAGGGGAGTTAGTTAGGCAAATGTCCTATTAAAATAATGATTTGCCCAAGATCAATGAAACATGCACCAAAGAAAAATCCCAGTTTCCCGTAATAAAGTTGAAATCAAAGTTCTTAAAATGGAAAAGTCGGGAGTTACTGTAAAAGGAGACCCTCACCTAAAGATAGGGGCCATGGTTCAGGGCTGACTGCACCTCTGTCCCCTCCTTTGGTCTCACTGAGGGCACCCCCTTCAGGTCTTAGGTCTCCTGCCTTCACTTGTCCTGGGATGGATCTCACCATTTTCTCACTCTTAGACCAACTCCCCACACTACTGCCATCTGTGCACCAACCATGATTATTCAGAGGGCCCTATTGGGCTTGAGCCCCACAAGTCTTCCCTTGAGAGCTATGACTGGTAGTTATTACAGTGACTCCAAGCAGCCTCCTCAGAGCAAAGTATTTTTTAATCTTAACAGTAGGGACGCAACAAAGGATAACCAGAGAAAAGGGTCTTTACCACAATAAAAGGCCTACATACATCTCCACCTTACCTATGGTCCACAGTAAACTGCCTTATCCCAGACACACTTGTGACTGGTTCCCCCCGGGCAGCCACTTGGAACTGGGGTACCACTGAGCCTGCCTGGGCTCCCTCTCACACTGTGCTGCTGTGACAAGTCGTTACGCTCTCCAAGTTTGTTCTTTCACCGGCATACGCACAGGTAGGAACACACCCAGCTGTAGCTTCACACAGATGCTGAGATCCGCTCTGCATAGCAAGGCTCAGCTAAGGACCTGCCCCGTTACTCAAGTGCACACCCTCCTCTGAAGGGTAAAGCCAACATTATACTGTCTTGCACTGCACAGAGAACTGTACAGCATAAGCTCATGAAATTCACCCCCTCCCTCGATGTGGAGAGAGAGATGCAACAGCTTTTTGCCCCAAATTATAACTTCTACACACTTGCTGGCTTTAGACAAAACAAAACGAGTTTATTAACTACAAAAGATAGATTTTAAATGATTATAAGGGATAGGAAACAGATCAAACTAGATTACCTTAGTAAATAAACAAAACCACAAACTGAGCTTAACACACTAAATAGGATATAAATTAGCAAATTGTCACCCCTTGTGATATACAGGCTGGCAGATTCTTAAGGCACAAGCTGCCTTGGCTTTCCCAGGTTTTCACACAGGCTAAAAATCCCTCTAGCCTGGGACCATCACTTCCCACAGTTCAGGCTTTGCCCCTTGGGTGTTTCCAGGTGTGCTGTTGTAGGGAGAGTGAGGTACCATCATGATGTCATTGGCTCCCTTTTATATCTTCTTCCCACGTGCTGGAAAACTCTTTTGCTGTGACCTGGGTCAAACAGTTCCCATTGTGTAGTGCTGCCTCTGAGATTTTTCTATTGCTCACAGTTCCTGGGGTAATCCTTGGACTTGTGTGCATTTCCTCAATAAGCCATTAACATTGTTTGGCCTTTTTACTGTTGTACCTGAAAGGCTGCTTGAGGGTGTTTTCAACCTCACAACATGTTTCAGTAACACATACATAGCCAAACTTCATAACTTCACATACAATAATAGCACAGACCATCCAATGAGATATTAACATCTAGCAGATGAAGACTTTTAGAATGATACCTCACAAGGCATACTTCGTACAAAATATATCCTAATTACATGACAGTGATGAATATTGGGGTACCAGGGTGCCACAACACCAACCTCTGGAGTCTGGGTTAACTGTAGTTAAAAACCTCTGCCTCTCTCTCCCTAAAGTGAAGTGTCCCTTTATTAGTCATTCCTTTGTTTTTTCCTGTGTCACTTGAGCATGGTTAAATTGGTTTAAGCAGCTCATTGGGGGTCAGCAGTTGATTTCAAAGTGAGTAGTTTTCTGCACGGTCCCAGTGTTTGCAGAGTAGCTGTTATCAGGAGCCATTGTTTCTCCCATTCCTGCATAGGTGCTGCTTGCCCCTCCTAAACTAACCCCTCGCATACGTGCACTAAACACCACAATCAGCCAAACAGATGGAATAATATCCATAAAATATTACAGGCATCCCCAGGTCCTTAGCAATAGGGCTAATTAATTCTACAGCTCTAATTGAGAGGCAAAATAAAGTATGAATATCTATTGATCCATGAAATTTAAATAAAGCCATACAATTAACATTATCCCATTTTATTAAAGTACAAAGCTAAGATCTCAGAAGCAAAATGGTCTCTGTGTCAGCTGGAGGACAGGTATTTTGGCAAGAAAAGCTAGATGACTGAAGCTGTGAGCTAGTGACTTAATAAAATTTGTGCTCTATGAACAGCGTAAGTGAATGACATTTGGTATTAGTTCCGCTCCTGAGCTATTTAAAATAGTAATTGTAGAGGACTCTGGGAGGCTGCAGACAGTATAAAGATTTGGTAGATTCTTTCTCAGAGGCAGTGTGGCTAAAAGCCTGATACTTAGGTCTACAATATTAGAGATCTGGGTTCTGTTCTCAGCTCATGTAACCTCTCAGTGCAGCATGAGGCCTTGCTTAATAAACAGGAATGTGAAGGCACAGAATTACCAGCACAAATCAATAGAAGAAATGAGACTGGAACTCAGTCTCCTGGTTTTCAGCCCAGTGCATCTTCCCCTAGGTCAAAGGGCATTTTGGGACGAAAATAGCAACAATAGCTGCCACTGCCATTTTGTCTGTGTCCCATCCAGAGCAGTGACACAATGAGGTAACACACAAGAGTAGTACATGGACAGTGCAAATGGAATGATGATCAGTTTTTGGCAGCACTCCAGCAGCAAGCTGTCCTAAGCAAAGCACCACTGGGAAGTGACCATTTTCAGCAGTTCATAGTTTTAAAAATATTAATAGCTTTTCATGGGGCTAATAAGGCATCTCACTGATCTCAAGAATATTCTCCTCCTACATTTCAAATTCCTGCTGCGAACTTGAGAGATACTACAGGTCTTCCAAAACCCTGCTGGGAGAATTTTTGCAACAGAAAATGCTAGGCAACTTAATACAGAAGAGAAAAATATTTAGAAACTGATCACAAGCCACTTGAAAGTTGTCTTTAGCCAGAATCTAATATAAGAAGCCACAACTGTAAAGATATGGACTCTATGTGGAATATAAATTGAGTAATGAGCTACACACATTGCAGAGAGCCATAGCATGGAAGTAAATAGATCTATGCCATCTTTAAATCACATGTGAACTTGGTCAATCCACTCAATCTCTTTGTGCCTCATTCACCACATGTAAATGAGAATAATATGTCGCTATCTCACAGAAGAGTTGTGCTGTCCCTATCTCACAGGAGAGTTGGCAGTCATATTATAATAGCGGGGCCATACAGACAGCTAGACGGAGATGGACAGATACACATTACTTCAAAATTAGCCATCTTTGAACCTGAAGCACAGAGACCTAATTTTACATATGCTGACATTAACAATTTTCCAAGTATGGCCTGAAGAAAAAGCAGAGCTAAATTCCAAACTTAGACCTTATTTAGGGAGAAATTAGTTAGTAAGGTAAGCTTGACTGATGGTGGGGGAAGAACATCACTCCAGCAGCACTGTGAGGAAAAAAATGTTCACTAAACTATGTAGATCAAAGTAGATATTTAAAACAATAAGCAAAGGTGACAAGTTGTTTTGTTCTAGCCCAGGACAAGTACTGTGATGGCGCAACAGCTTTTGTTATGATCCATCTGATCGCTTCCAAAAAGCCCAAACAAAGATGTTGATGCAGAGTACAGACACACACAGAGGCCACAGAAAAGGTTTGGGGGTGCTAATGTGAATTTAATCAAGAATCATTTACCGAAAAAAATCTACTCAAAATAACTTATAAGTGAAACAGAACATGTTACTTTGAGAACTTAAAGTAGCAAAAATTGAGCGGGAGGAAAGGAATGTTGGTTTAATGGTTCCACTATGGGAGAGGCTATGTAACGATGATGTAATAGTGTGGGAATGGCTATGCAAATAACGCTTCATTTTACAGGAAGAATAAAGTGGAAGTTGGTCCCTTCCCCTCTGTATTCTACAGGGTGCACCACTACATAGTACAACCCCTACATTTGGTAATAATGTAGGAAGCAAATATTCTCTGACCTGAAGGTCAAAGGCACTTGCATATTCAGAGCTACTGTTCATGTCTTCAAAGTACCCACAATGTATCTATTTCAGTCTTCCTTCTAGGTTACCAGGATAAGAACAGAACAGACTTGTAATGGTCCCATCTGGAAGATCTTAGCTCAAGGAATGCATATTTTATATATATTCTCCTCCCATCTTTGCAGTAGCTGCAATTGCGGGGGGCGGGGGGGGAACAGCTTTCTGTGTAACTCACTGTAACAAACTGGTACACATGTGTTTTGATAGGCGATAGCCTAATCCTCTTCTTGCTTGAGTGGTTTCTCCAATTTCTGCTGTCTAACTGACACATCCCTTTGGTTTAATGGAGATTTTTTTGCTTTACTGATTTTCCCTCAAGGGAAATCTCCAAGATCGGCCTTTGCCATAAGAAATAACTTCTCTTTTATTTATTTAGATAAGCTATACAATTCCATTAAATGTTGCTATTGTTAGGATCTTTCTAAAGATTGCTTCTTCTGCTCTAGATTTCAGAGATCTCATAGCATCGTTGTAGCACTACTTGGCAAGGTCAGCTTGAGCTGGATTATGTTTTATCTAAAACAGAAAAAGACAGCTTAAACTGCTTTCATATGGGCACTTAAGGAGCCTATATTCTAGCCTACATTCTCAGCTGCAGCCAATAGACACTGGCTGTACCCACAGAAGGCTTATAATGCAGCACGCTAATCCTGGGGTTTGTTCTACATTGGCCCGGTTCCTAGAGTTTTTTAGATTAGCCTTAAGGCTACTTCAAATTATGTTGTTGACCAGTCTCAAGAGGCCTCCGACTACTCGAACAGAGTCCAGTTCTGGCCACACCTTCTTTCTTCCAGTCACACTCTCACCACTCGGGGAAGGGGGGAATTGTTATGCTGACCAGGGACTTTGGTAACACTAGGAGAATTCCCATCTAGTTGGATCTGTTGGCCTTACAACCCTTTTCTGCCACCATATCATAGAAAAGACCCTGACCCAATGTATTCAGCATGTATAGATATGTTTGGGCTTCTGTTGACTAAATGAAAGATCTAGTGGAGAGATAACCCCACGGAAGACTGAAACAATACTAGTGGGCAGAAGGAATCATTTCACAGAACTTTCCTTTTCTTTAACATCCTCTACATTGAGGGCATCTGTACTCATTTGTTAAGGCCTTCAGCTCCATTTGGATTTCCCTGTGCTACTGGATGTTCAAATATATACATTAAAAAGGGCAAAAAAACATCTTGCCCTGCGATTGGGCAGAACACTGAGCACCATCCCTTAAGACAAAGCTGGATATGGTTATCCACACACGTGACCTCCACATTGGATAATTGGAACATCTATCTAGGAACAAAACCATGCAACCTAAAAAACTCCAACTAGAAGCTATTCTAGCTAGCATAGGGACCTTTAGGACCTTGAGCTCTCACGATAGCAATGTCAGACTGAAACCATGAAATTATTAACTAGTAGCAGCAGTTTTGAGAATGCAGAGATGAAACTTTTGTAGAAGCTAGACTTCACCATCACAATGCATGTGGTGGATTCTCCATCACTTGAAATCTTTAACTCAAGAGTTGATGTCTTTCTAAATGATCTGCTCTAACTCAACCAGAAGTTATGGACCTGAGGCAGAAGTCACTTGGTGAAATTCTATGTCCTGTGTTACGTGGTAGACCTGACTAGATAATCATAATGGTCTCTTTTGGCCTTAAAATTTATTAGTCTCTTCTACATAGTTTTCCCTCAATGTCTCTTTCACATATACATACTTGCTATAAATTAATCAAACTCTTTTGCTGACAGGCCTGGATGGGAGAAAAACAGTCTATTATTTGGGGAGATCCTCAGATTGATATAACAAGTACCTTGCTAGATAGAAAGGACTAGAAGATATGCATTACCAGAAGGATGCACTAGAACACAGACAGACATCTCCCATAAAAACTTTGTGTTTTTATGATACTGAGAACATCTGCTTCATCCTTATTGCTAGAAGTGGGAAGCCCCTTACATAGCTTTCCTAAGTCATATGATTTACTAATCCATATCTCCATGTGATGGAGTAAGTTCATGCCACGTTATTTTACTATGTGCTTGTCCTACATACTAATGACACAGACCCTGCCCCAGAGAGCTTACAATCTAAATAGCCGAGGGCTCAAGAGTGGGAGAAAGGAAGCAATGTTATCCTTATTTTACAGATAGGAAACAGAAGCATAGAGAGGTTAAGTGACCTGCCCAAGGTTCACACACAAAGTCTGGGGCAGAGTCAAGAACTGAACACAGATCTTCTAAATCCCAGCCCAGACTCAACCCCAAGACCATCTTTCCAAATTGTGGAGCTGTTCAAACATGCACGGCACTGTGTGGCCTTATATCAAATCACTTGTTGACGCCACGTTACCCTAACTTCAACGAATTTCTCACTTAACTTGATCTCTGAAGGTCTGATTCCTCCAGAGCTCCAGGCTGATAAATTCCACAGCACTGAACCCTTAGAAACTGCAGAAGACTGAGAAGTTGTGTGTGTGGGGGGGGGTGACAATATTTCATGCCAACAGATCTGGTTGTAGACTTGATGTCTGACGTACTATTGTGTAGCTATATCAAAATAAGAGGCAGGTATCACAGAATGTGAAAGGTTCTTGGTGGATGCCAAGAAGAGATTTTTAGCATCCATTCCAATTTAATCTGGAGTCTCAGGAACATGATGCCATGGTTACTGAAGGTAAAGCAAAACATTGCTTTATTTATGAGCTCAAAAAATTGAACAGAGTACATTAAACTCAGCGGAGCAAACCAGCTCTTTCTAGGCTTATAAATGATAACAGGGCTTACTTTTTACTAAGTCAGTGTTTAAGTTAACTAATCCCAGTAATAAATTCCACATTCTGAGGCAATCCAAATTGGTTTGAGAAGACTGGTTTATGTTAATGTGTGTTTACGGGATTTCTTAACTATTGCACTTGGAAGGAAGCTCATGATTTAAGTCACTGAATACTTATCAAAAATAGCACAGCAACTGACAGATCGGAAGAGAGGTTTGTCTAGTTTTGTTGCAGGAAAGTATTGTACAGAATGCAGTGCATAATTTAAACTGGAAGAACGTAGAATCTTTCATACAATATGTTCAGTGGCATCTAGAGTTCATCAGGCATTATGTATTATTTGTTACCTAACGTAACAGTTCTGTTTGTCTGTCAAAATAAAAATCACACCTTCAGGTGTGAGATTTAGCTTGATGGCCTATTTAACATTAGTCTGCGTAACACGTGTGAGGCCTTGTCTATGTGTAGAAATTGTACCACTAACTCTACCATTATAGTTAAAGCAATACAACTCAAGTGTGGATGTAGTTATACTGGTATAAAAATGCTGATACCACTATAGAATATTCCTATAAATTTAGTAATAAAACACCTTTATACTGATATAACTGCTCATATGAGGGGATGTACTGGTTTAATTGTTGGTAAATTGAATAAATAAAATAAAAACCAGCTCCCTCCCTGAAATAGTTAAATTGATTCAAACACTATCAATCAAACTCTAGACTTCTCCACCTGCTTTCTTGTTTCTGAACCTCCTGCTGTGAAGAATGGCAGAGACTACACAACCTAGACAGATAGGCGGGAGCATCTTATTTTTTGGATTGAGAGAGGATGAGGCATATTCTGTAAGACGATAACTATGAAGAAATAATTATTTATTTAAATCAACTATATGTCTTCCTAAAAAGAGATGCTCTAGCTGAAGCATAAGCTACTGGGCTAGACGCGGGAATTAGTAGGTGAAATTCTATGGCCAGGGTTGTGTTCCGGAGGTCAAACGGGACCATGGTGTTCCCTTTCTGGCTATACAGATCTATTAAATTATTTATAAATCAGGATTGGAGCCTCATTGTACTTGTACAAATACAACGGCTTACATTCTAAAGACCGGATCCGAAGCCCACTGAGAAAACCCCTCTGGACTTCAGTGGGCTTTGCACCAGGCCCTTAGGGGTATCTCTACACAGCCAGGGCAGCAAGCCTCCCAGCCTGTGTTGATAGACTCTGGTGTGTGCAGCTCAGCCTAGTGTTCTGAAAGTAGCTGTATTGGCAGCGCGTTGAAGTTGCAGTTTGGGCTGGAACTCAGGCTCTGAAGCTCACCCCTCTCCCTCGGCTTCAGAGCCCGAGCCCACTTCCAAGCGCTGTCTCCACAGCTATTTCTAGAGTGCTAGCATGAACCCAAGTCTGTTGACCCAGGCTGTGAGGCTCACTTCTGCGGGCTGTGTTGACGTACCTGAAGTGCCAAAATTCTGTTCATTTGATTAACATCCCCTCGATTCATGCAATCCCCATCAAGCATGGCATGGAACAGCACAAGAGGAAGGGAAGATATTTCATGTATTTATATTCACCTCCATAGGTGGCTCCAGGTGCTTTACAAATGTTTAAAAAACAAACTCAGTTTTATAGATGAACAATCTCAAATTTACATTTGAAAGAAAATGTAAATAAATATTACCCACACAACAGCATTTAATATTAAAACTCAAATTTGCATGGGAAAATTTTGTATCAGTTCTAAAGGAGAGCAGAATTTAGCCCATAAATGGATCACTGAGTCCTTTACACAAAAATAGCAGCATGAAGAAACCACATGGGTATGATGAGATCCAAATATTCACATTTACTAAATATATACAACATGCAAGGTCAAGATACCGCTGCTCTGGCTGGCTTCTAAAAAACAGAACACATGGTGAACAATACCCTGAACTTGCAAGGAGCCCACTGAACTCAGTGGGGCTTGATCTGCACTGAGCTCACTGTAGGATTGAGGCCTAACTTCGAAACATGTGCTGCATGCACCACAGTACTGTCAGCCCCACACATTCAAAAATCATTAGCCAGAGCTCTACATTTTAGCATTTATTTGCTTTCTGGTTTTTGAGCCTGTAGGGTTCATGTTTCCAAGCTTTTCTCCATAACTATGAGGGTTAGAAACTCACTTTTAAAAAAAATTAAAGCTGAGAATTCTCATGTAAACACTTGACTCCAGGACCTGGGTCTCTAAGAGAAAGAGAAAGAGAGATAGAGAGCACAACACATCACTGTTGTGAAAATTCAGTCTGGCCTTTTTTGACTAATTTGCCCTTTTACCAATGATTTTAAAAGACTGAACAGCTCCTCAGATGTCATGAATGAACATTGCTCCACTGACGAGCTGGTCCTGATTGTACAAGCTCTGGAGAAGCTGGCTGTGCAGTAGGTCCTATGGTGGGACACGTTCATTAGAGGATCTTCACTGGGACCATTCCCACTGCTGCGTGAATCTCTTTTGCCATTGGATTGGCATCACATTCTCAAAAAGCACATGGGGCCCCGTGGTCAGACAGCTGTCAGATGACTCTGTCATCTCTCTGCAAAGCCATCATTCCTCAGAGAAGACAGTTACCTTTTTCTGTAACTGGTGTTCTTCAAGATGTGTTGCTCGTGTCCATTCAACTTAGGTGTGTGTGCTCGCCACATGCACTGGTGCTGGAAGTTTTTTCCCTCAGCAGTATCCATAGGGGACTGGCTTCAGTGCTCCTTGGAGTGGCGCCCATATGCCAAGGTGTATAGGGAGCCACGGCTCCCCCCACTCTCAGTTCTTTCTTGCTGTAAAACTCTGACAGTGGGGAAGGAGGGCGGGTTGTAGAATGGACATGAGCAACACATCTCGGAGAACACAAGTTACAGAAAAAGGTAGCTATCTTTTCTTCAAGTGTTTGCTCACGTCCATTCAACTTAAGTGACTCCCAAGCAGTACTCCTTGGAGGTGGGTAGGAGTTCACAGATGTGTAGATTGCAACACAGCCCTGCCGAAGCCAGTGTCGTCTCTGGCTTGCTGAGTGATGGCGTAGTGGGCTGTGAACAAGTGCACCAAGGACCATGTCATGGCTCGACAAATGTCCTGGATCGGAAAGTGTGCCAGAAAGGCTGCCCGAAGATGCCTGCGCTCTGGTTGAGTGGGCTCTGATGATCGGCGGCAAAGGGACTCCCGCCAACTTGTAGCAGGTCCGAATGCAAGAGGTGATCCAGTTAGAAATCCTCTCCATGGACACCGGGAGGCCCTTCATCCTATCAAAGGTAGAGATGAAAAGCTAAGTCGACTTATGGAAAGGCTTTGTCCAATCTAGGTAGAAAGCCAGGGCCCTTCTTACGTCCAAAGCGTGAAGGTGTCTCTCTTCACCAGTCTCATGGGGTTCTGAGGTCAGGGCTCGCAGCTTGGAGACTCGCCTCGCTGACGTCACCACCACCAGGAAAGCTACCTTCCACGATAGGTGAGACAGGGAGCATGAGGCCAAAGGCTCAAAGGGCGGGCCTGTGAGCCTGGACAGAACCAAGTTTAGATCCCACTGAGGGACTGGGGACCGAACTTGTGGAAAAAGTCTCTCAAGACCTCTGAGGAACACAACCGTCCTGTTATAGGAGAACACCATCTGCCCCTGGATGGGCGGATGAAAGGCAGAAATGGCCGCTGATAAAGGTATGTGCCTGGCCCTGGTTCCTCAAATGAAGCAGTTAGTCTAAGATCAACTGCACCAAAGAATGCGAAGGGGAGATGCCCTGTTCAGTCGCCCAGCGGGAGAACCTCATCCACTTTGCCAGGTAAATCTGTCTAGTCGAGGGCTTTCTACTCTCGAGGACCTTCCGGACCCCTACCGAACAGGCGCATTCCTCAGGGTTTAGCCACGCAACATCCACGCTGTGAGGTGGAGGGACATGAGGTTAGGGTGCAAGAGTCGACTGTGATCAGTAAGTCCAGTCAGTTCAGAAGGGGCCACAGAGGGATCGCTGCCAGGATCGACAGCTTCCCGAACCCGTGCTGGCGAGGCCACGCCGGGGTGATCATGATAACCTGAGCCTTGTCTCTCTTGATTTTCACTAGGACCTTGCTGATGAGCATAACTGGGGGAAAACGTGTCCATCAGGCTTCCTGCCCACCGCAGGAGGAAGACGGAGAGGGAGCCCTTTCCCAGACCCTGTCTGGATAAAAACCTGTGGCATCTCCTGTTCTGTCACATAGTGAACAAATCCATTTGGGGAGTTCCCCACCTCTGGAAGATAGTGCTGGCTACCTCTGGGTAGAGCACCCACGCAGGTGAGAGAAGAAGTCCCTGCTTAGGTGATTTGCTAGAGTGTTCCTGGCACCTGGAAGGTGATGCACTTCTAGATGGATTACGTGGTTGATGCAGAAGTCCCAGAGATGAAGTGCCTCTTGGCAGAGGGCCAAGGATCCTGCTCCTCCTTGTCTGTTGATGTAGAACATTGAAGTTATATTGTCCGTCAATACTTCTGACCACTCTGTCCAACAGGTAAGGCAGGAAGACCACACATGCGCTGCACATTTATGTGTAGCATCATTTCCTCTGGGGACCACATACCCTGGGTCTGGAGAGTGCCAAGGTGTGCCCCCCAGCTGAGGTCTGAGACGTCCAAAACCAACTCGACTGAGTGAGGAGTGCTGACAAAGGGAACTCCTTCCAGGACTTTCCCAGGGTCGGTCCACCATCACAGCGAGGCAAGTATCATTGCGGGAATGGTAACAACCTTCTCCAGGTGGTTTCTGGACTGGGAGTAGACCATCACCAGCCATTGCTGCAGGGGTTGCATCCAGAGCCTGGTGTGGTGCACCACATATGTGCATGCTATCATATGACACAGGAGGCGCAGGCAAACTCTGGCCATGGTCAGGGGAAATGCAGAGACTTCCGCAATGAGGTTTGTCAATGCCCTGAATCTCTCCAGCAGCAGGAATGCCCTGGCATAGGTCAAGTCGAGCACCGCTCTGATGAACCCTATCCTCTGTTCCAGAACTAACATGTTTTGTCATTTACCAACAGGCCGTGGCGACGGCAAGTGGCTAACAGCATCGCGACATCCCTTTGGACCTGGAGCTGCCTCTGACTAGCCAGTCGTTGAGGTATGGGTTGATCTGGACACCCTGATGTCTGAGGTAAGCAACCCCCACTGACATGCACTCGGTAAATACCCGCGGTGCTGTCACTAGCAGGGCTGGCTCCAGGCACCAGCTAAGGAAGCAGGTGCTTGGCGTTGCCAATACAAAGGGGTGGCACTCCGTCCGCTATTGCGGCGGCCTGTCAGGGTCTTTGGCGGTTAATTCGGCGGCAGGTCCCTCAGTCCCTCTCTCTCTCTTTGGGCTGCTGCCGAAGTGCCACTGAAGAGGAAGAGATGGAGTGAAGGACCCACCGCCGAAGAATGAAGTGGCGCGATTGAGCTGCTAACGAAGTGCCAATGATCGGCTTTTTTTTTTTTGCCGCTTGGGGTGGCAGAAAACGTGGAGCCAGCCCTGGTCGCTAGGCCAAATGGGAGAACCGCAAACTGATAGTGGTTGGAACCTACCATAAACTGGAGGAAGTGTCTGTGTCCTTCGAAGATGGTGATGTGAAAGTACGCATCCTTTAGATCGAGGGCAGCGTACCAGTCTCCTGGATCAGGGAGGGGATGATGGAGGCCAGGGAGACCATGCGGAACTTCTGCTTCTCTAGGAAGCAGTTCAAGTCTCACAGGTCCAGGATAGGTCACAGACCACCCTTAGCCTTTAGGATTAAAAAGTAACGGGAATAGAACCCCTTGTTCCTGTACTCCAGAGGAACAACCTCCATCTGCAGTAACCCCTCTACCTCCTGCACAAGGAGACTTTCGTGAGAAGGGTCCCTGAAGAGGGACAGGGAGGGGGGGTGGGAAGGAGGGATAGAAAGCAACTGAAGGGTGTAACCCTGCACCACCGTACTGAAGACCCATCGGTCCGATGTTATAGATGCCCATGCAGGGAGGAAAGAAGGAAGGCGGCTGGTGGGCTGAGATCGACTGAGAAGCCTATGAAGGCTGTTGGCAAGAACGCCACTAGTAGCCTCTGGGTTTCTTAAGGGGAGGCTCCTGGCAAGGGGAGCTCCCCTGGCCCTGAGGCTGCTGTGGCTTGAACTGCTTGCAGGCAGGGCTGGGAACACACAGGCCCAACATTTGAAGGGTCATGCAGGAGTCCTTGATGCCATGGAACTTATTGTCCGTCTGTTCCGCAAACAGGGCTTGCCCATCAAAGGGAAGGTCTTGCATCGACTGCTGAGCCTCCATGGACAAGCCAGAGAGGAGCAGCCAGGATGCCTGGCGCATAGTGATGGCTGAGGCCATGGTTCGGGTGGCAGCGTCTGCCACATCCGACGCCGCCTGGAGTGTCATGCCTTCCTCCATGATTGCCCGGAACACCTTCCTAGAAGCCTCAGGGAGGGAGCCCTCAAACTTGGCCCTGGCTTGCCACATGCTAAAGTCATAGCATCCCAGGAGGCCCTGTTGGTCACTGGCAGCAAGAAGGAACGGGGGGAGGGGCCACTGGAGCCAGTCCCCTATGGATACTGCTGAGGGAAAAAACTTCTGGCACCAGTGCATGTGGCTAGCACACACACCTAAGTTGAATGGACATGAGCAAGCACTCGAAGAACTAGAACTTCCACCCAAAGAATTAGCAAGATTCAGGCCTGATGGCTAATTCTAGGTGTTCAATCATGCTGATGGATGTCCTTAGATGTGTGTCCCTCCTCCTCAGCCCAAGGTCCTGCTACTAGGCAGGAGCAATCTTATGGCTGTTCTGCAGCACTCCCATTGATACAGGAGAAGCAGGTACCTCCTGTTCTCCCTTTCCTGCCCATTGCTCTTGCCTTCATGTACCCTGCTGGAAAAAGTCCTTAAAACCACAAATAAGGTTTATTTCTGTTATTTAAAGTTCTCTTAATAAAATCTGAATTGTAACCAAACATGCAGCATCTTTGCTGTGTCAAACAGCTGTGCCTCCCTCTTTATCACAGGTAATGACATTATTTCAGTAAAGCACGTGCCATGATTGTAAGACACAGACAGCTATTGGTTGCTGCTCTCATAAATCCAGTTCACTTTCTGAATAACAGGAAGAATCATTGTTTCCTGACAAGCAGTGTCAATTGGTAATAGGAGCCAGTCAGAGCAACAATAATTTTTGTATCCTAAAGAGAGAAACTAAGTTTGTTCATTGAGTAGGATGAATGTTATTGATCGAGGGGAAACCAGAGATCAAAAAGCAAAGGAATGATGTATGAGACATGCAACGAAAGGTCTGTCAATGCTTCTATTGTCCAGTCCCTGCTCCAACACCTCATTTTTCAGGATCTTTAGCCGCCTGTACTTATTCTCCTTAGACAGAAGTGGGGAGTTCAAACTGCTGCAAAAATGATCTGAATGGTCCCCACCCTAATCTTCAAAAACAATGAGGAGTCTGGTGGCACCTTAAAGACCAATACATTTATTTGGGCATAAGCTTTCGTGGGTAAGAAAAAAATCTAATCTTCATTTATCAACTCCACAAAACATTTGGCACAATTGACAATTTGTACATCAGTGAAAACTAGGGCTGGAAGAGCACAGGGAGTGCCGAAAGTCAGCAACAGGATGTAGTAGCAGAGCTAGAGCAGGATAAACTTGAATCCTACCTGCCTTTGTCTTGTGAAAGTGAGGGATTAATAGCATTGGCTCTAGGACTGATTTCACTCACATTCAAAATAAAATGTAACCCAGACTGGAATTTGGTATACACATGCTTATTCTCCGAGTTAGCTACACACATTTCAATGTGCAAGAAATGCATGCACAAGGTAGCATGTAACCAGCTATTTGCATATGCTGTCATGGCAAATACATAGCGTTGCACAAAAAGGCAAAATGTCTTGCTTAAAGTCTCCCAGAATATCAGGGCAGAGGGAAGAATAGAGCCCAGGTCCAAAGTCTGACACTCCAGGTGGATCACACCACTTTGTACAGCTGTACGTACGTAGTATATCAGCACGTGTGCACCCTCGCTAAGCATTGTGGCCAGCAGCCATGTAAATGCAGCATGCCTAGAAAATTCTTTCCCTCTGAGTTTCTTCCACTTCCTGAACCAGACAAGAAGATACCAGGCCAGCTTTGTCCCTTTGTGCAACTCCTTTGAGTTCCTGAATTTCACCCCAATATTTTAAATGGGGCTTTAAACTCTGAGATACACAGGAAGAACAAATGAAGTCATATGTGGGGTGGGATATTTGTAACAGCACTGTAAAAATTAGTGCCTTCTCCTAAGGCCAAATCCTGTTCATTTTAGTGAGTCAGAGGAACGGGCACAAAGCAAGCCTGAAATAAACAGAGGCAACCTTGCCAACTTTTGGAAATGCAAATGGACACATTTTAATTTGGATGACTCAGGTGCTATGAAAGGTGAATTCTAGCTAACTAGGTGCCTTGACACATGCAGTTGGGAAAAGTGTGTGAAGTAGACCATTGTTAAACTCTTTTAACTTGCTTAACCACACACAGCAAAAAATTCACTTAATAGCATAGGAAATATCTAGTCATTTTAGCATATTTGTTTCACAAGTGGGGTTGGTTGAATTGCTTCAGCTTTGTCAGCTGACACACCACAATAAAACATGATACTAGATAGAACATGATACGAGTGAGTCAGTCACATTCCATCCCTTAATGCGACATAACACACTGGCTGAACAATGTTTTCCTAAGCACTCATGATGGAAAAAAAGCGTTGTTCTGAGGAAAAAGTCATTTGTTGATTTGAGGAGAAGAAAAAAAACCCACAACAATGCCATTCACCAAAAAGAGGCTATGGTTCAACTGCATATTAATATATTTTCAAAGCAAAAATCAAACCCCACCATCCTACAACCGCAACATGGAATATTTAAAAAACAGATTTGTTACAGTCAGAAACCTCCCTGCAGTATTAGGCCCGTCTGCACTAGAATTGAAACCATGCTAGGCAAAACTGTATTTAAACTAGAGATGGATCAGAAGCAGAACTTCAGACTGAAACACCTTCTGAAAATGGTGGATCTTGGAATCACCTTTGGGTTTTGGATTTGGATGCCAAATAGACAAATACTTCTGCAATTCAGGAGCGGAAATTAAGCTCAGTCCTTCCCCTTGCTTTCCATATCTTCCCCACAGACTCTTGCTTTTCTAGGAAACTAGAGACGCAGTCTGGCCACTTCCCCTACAGCCTATCCAGGGGGGCTGCCAGGTCAAGTATGCAGCCCTGAAATCCAGTGGGGCAATAGCCAACACACACAGGGGACAGCGGGGAATGGCATGGCCAAATCACTTCAGTTATTAACTACCATTGTGAGCTGGAGAAAAAGGCTACTAAATTGGCCTAATGTTCCTTGGAAGTGACAGCACTACTCTCATTTCTGTACCCATAACTCAGCAGATATTCAAGAAGCAATAGCAATGCTTGCTAGTTAGCGTTCCAAATACACCTCTACCCTGATATAACGCGACCCGATATAACACGGTAAAGCAGCGGTCCAGAGGGGTGGGGCTGCATGCTCCAGCAGATCAAAGCAAGTTCAATATAACGCAGTTTCACCTATAACGCAGTAAGATTTTTGGCTCCCGGGGACAGCGTTATATCGGGATAGCGGTGTACTGCCTATCTGATGAGACAGCTGCATCAATGGACATTCCAAAAGGGGGAACAAGTTACCTTTCCAAGGTTTATCAGCACCTGACTCCTGTGTAGTCCTCATAGTCAGAACTCTATTTCCTAGGATCACACAGGCTGGCATTTTTAACATTACCTATTTTTTGCACTAAAGAATATTTATTTTGTATGCATTGTGCTGTGACTGTCAGCACTCACAAGCTAAGTAAGGAGATACTGGGCCAATACCTCATGTGAGCAATTTAAGGAGCCTTTAGGTGCTGCAGAAGTGACGTTCGTAAGTCAGTAGGTGATGCTCTGAATCAGTAGTGAAGGAATGGCCCAACAGTGGTTTTGAGGAATGGGGAGGGAACAGGGGGAGGAGGGGCACGAACGGTACCATGCTATGAGGGTATCATCTTTTGTAGAAGATGTGGAAAAATCAAAGCTCCTGATCATTTGTGGTTATGACAGAGCCCAACAGTGTATTTGCAGGAGTTGAGGCATTAGCCAATGCTACAATTTCAGTCTGCCCTCTTAAATTCCCTGCAGCCCCTGTAGTTTCAGTTAGATACACCGTTCTTCACTTCCCGTCCCAAATTGGTGTGGAGCATTTGTTAAATTGGTCAGTGCTGTCAATAGTTGCTGTGCTTATTTAGACAACCTCAAATTCCAACTGCAGAGTTGGAAACACTACATAAATAGCCTACACGGGGGCAATGGCTTACAACAGTGGAGAATGTTTCAGTGCCTCTAACGTCCCCTGCTTGTCATTGGAGACACAGGCAGCCAACACCTTGACAATGCAAAAGGTTCCAACCAACCCACCTTTACTGCAGGTTACTCACATCAGTGTGTGCGCCCGACAGCCACAACCAGCCCGTTTCTGCTTCTTGTTAAATACAACTTTGAAAGCAGCTGCACTCTATACTAAAGGATAAAGAGCATGTTCTTTAATAGAGACAAGGTGAGGTAATATCTTTTATTGGACCAGCTTCTGCTGGGGAGAAAGACAAGCTTTTGAGTTTACCCAGAGCTCTTCCTCAGATCTGGGAAAGGGACTCTGTGTCATGGTTCTTTAGAAAAATAGATATGTTTCTACTAAAGAAAAAAAAAGGTTCAAAGAAATGTTATCTAGTCAGAGCTATGCTTCAGGTCAGTGTACAGTACATGTCAAATATGTACTGAACCCCACAAAAACAGCTGATAAACTTGTGACTCATCAGGGGCTGCTAAAGCCAGGATCTGTGTCTTGTTTGAAAGTACAAGACAGAGGGCAGGCTGTTCCCATCAAATGTCACAAGCAAAGTCTCATGTACTTCATGGGACCTAAACTATGCAGCAAGAGCCTCCCATCCCCCGGCCCTCCTCCTTTGTGGCTGGCTAGAAATTCTGCATCAATCATTTAAACTATTTCAGTTTTCTGAATTAAATAGGAAGATGAATGTATGCAATACAATAGTCCATGTCATTTTGGGATACATTAAAAAAACATTTTCAGCTTTGCACATGGCAAAGATTTTCATATTTACACAGTCCTAGTGTAGAAATTGGCACAGGGGAAGCAAGAAGTTTTGGCAGCTGGATGGGGACAACTGAAGCTGTTTGCAGAGCTATGGGAGACAGTTCAGGATAAGCACATCTGGAAGAAGTTCCTTCTTAAACGATTACCAGTTAAATAATTAATGTGGATGGGGACATTTTTGTGATTAGGTTTCAGAGTTAACACTGCTCCACTGAGAGGAATGGGGGCAGTTGGCTCATCTCAGTATGGTTTCAGGATGTAATAAATATTAAACGAGGAGAGGGTGCTAAAGTCACTGATGACCAACGGGATACCTTACAAATCTGACAAAAAAAAGTTATAGATTTCTAGTAGAAAAAGGGTTAGAATGAGAAACTGAACTAAGCTCACACAGGACAACTGAATTTTCTGCAGTTTCAGACCTAGGTACCTACTCTTGTGCCCTTATTAGGGACTGAGGTGCCCAATTTAAGCAGCCAAATCTAGACATGGAAGGCAGCTTCCTTTCCTTACCCAGTGACTCCTAAAACTAGACTGAGAATTGCAGTAAGAGCCATGACTGGAGCTCCTACATTGACTCATGGATGGCCTTGAGAAGTCACTTAAAACTGTTTCAGCTCATCTGTCAGAAAAGGGAGAGAATTCAATGTATCTAATCCCCACAACACCCTGTTTGGAGACTGTAAAGTGCCATTATTAGTTTGTTCTGTTTTCTGCCCCAATGCAAGAGTCAAAGAGAAGGGAAAAGAGTCAATATAGAGGAAAACATGGGAAGTAAAACGGAATAGTGCACAAAGCTATGAGATAAAAGATTGAGACTGTCTGCAGAGGATTGTGTATCAAATGATAGTTGCATTTCAGATCTTGGTTCCTCTCAGACTCATTTAGATTATCTATTTCTCAGCTGCAACAGGATCAGAATGGAGAAGTAAAGTGCAATTAGAAACGCAGAAACATGTCTGGGAGAAAAACACTGTATGTTAAATGTAACAATAAACCAAGTCTCAGACTCAGAGACCAAATGCATGCTCCAGTTTGGTGGTGGGTATTCTGCAATCCGTGTTGGAGAGCAGGAAGGTCACAGCGGTTATGAATTTAAGAAATAGTTTGGAAAAAGGCAATGTAGAGCAATCTTCATTTTCAGTCACAGGTAGGGGATATATGTTGCATGTCTTTAGGTATCTGACTTCTCCAAAAATAGCGTTTTTCATAAGAAAAATGTGGAAGTGGCATCTAGAAACACAGTACATTCTGAATCCACAGAAAGGTTGCACTTTTCCTGCTAAAGGGAAGCAGGGAAGGGAGCCTCTCTAGAGGCTTATAGACTCCTAGACTTTAAGGTCAGAAGGGACCATTATGATCATCTAGTCTAATCTCCTGCACAATGCAGACCACAGAATCTCACCCATGCACTTCAATAACAAATCCCTAACCTATGTATGAGTTATTGAAGTCCTCAAATTGTGGTTTGAAGACCTCAAGCTGCAGAGAATTCTCCAGCAAGTGACCCGTGCCCCATGCTGCAGAGGAAGGCAAAAAACCTCCAGGGCCTCTGCCAATCTGCCCTGGAGGAAAATTCCTTCCCGACCCCAAATATGGCGATCAGTTAAACCTTGAGCATATGGGCAAGACTCACCAGCCAGCACCCAGGAAAGAATTCTCTGTAGTAACTCAGATCCCACCCCATCTAACATCCCATCACAGACCACTGGGCATACTTACCTGCTGATAATCAAAGATCAATTACCAAGTTGATTGCCAAAATTAGGCTATCCCATCATACCATCCCCTCCCTAAACTTATCAAGCTTAGTCTTAAAGCCAGATGTGTCTTTTGCCCCCACTACTCCCCTTGGAAGGCTGTTCCAGAACTTCACTCCTCTAATGGTTAGAAACCTTTGTCTAATTTCAAGTCTAAACTTCCTAGTGTCCAGTTTATATCCATTTGTTCTTGTGTCCACATTGGTACTAAGCTTAAATAATTCCTCTCCCTCTGATATATTTATAAAGAGCAATCATATCCCTCCCTCAACCTTCTTTTGGTTAAGCTAAACAAGCCAAGCTCTTTGAGTCTCCTTTCATAAGACAGGTTTTCCATTCCTCGGATCATCCTAGTAGCCCATCTCTGAACCTGTTCCAGTTTGAATTCATCTTTCTTAAACATGGGAGACCAGAACTGCACACAGTATTCCAGATGAGGTCTCACCAGTGCCTTGTATAACAGTACTAACACCTCCTTACTTTGCTGGAAATACCTCGCCTGATGCATCCTAAAACTGCATTAGCTTTTTTAACGGCCATATCACATTGGCGGCTCATAGTCATCCTGTGATCAACCAATACTCCGAGGTCCTTCTCCTCCTCCGTTACTTCCAACTGATGTGTCCCCAATTTATAACTAAAATTCTTATTAATCCCTAAATGCATGACTTTGCACTTTTCACTATTAAATTGCATCCTATTACTATTACTCCAGTTTACAAGGTCATCCAGATCTTCCTGGATATCCTGGTCCTTCTCTGTGTTAGCAATACCTCCCAGCTTTGTGTCATCTGCAAACTTTATTAGCACATTCCCACTTTTTGTGCCAAGGTCAGTAATAAAAAGATTAAATAAGATTGGTCCCAAAACTGATCCCTGAGGAACTCCACTAGTAACCTCCTTCCAGCCTGACAGTTCACCTTTCAGTATGACCTGTTGTAGTCTCCCCTCTAACCAGTTCCTTATCCACCTTTCAATTTTCATATTCATCCCCATCTTTTCCACTTTAATTCCCCCCATGAGGAACCGTATCAAATGCCTTACTGAAATCAAGGTAAATTAGATCCACTGTGTTTCCTTTGTCTAAAAAAAATCTGTTACCTTCTCAAAGGAGGAGATCAGGTTGGTTTGGCACGATCTACCTTTTGTAAAACCATGTTGTATTTTGTCCCAATTACCATTGACTTCAATGTCCTTAACTACTTTCCCCTTCAAATTTTTTCCAAGACCTTACATACTACGGATGTCAAACTAACAGGTCTATAGTTACTCGGATCACCTTTTTTTCCCTTTCTTAAGAACAGAAATTATGTTAGCAATTCTCCAGTCGTACGGTACAACCCCTGAGTTTACCGATTCATTAAAAATTCTTGCTAATGGGCTTGCAATTTCATGTGCCAGTTCCTTTAATATTCTTGGATGAAGATTATCTGGGCCCTCTGATTTTGTCCCATTAAGCTGTTTGAGTTTGGCTTCTACCTCCAATGTGGTAATATCTACCTCCATATCCTCATTCCCATTTGTCATCCTACCATTATCCCTAAGCTCCTCATTAAAGACTGAGGCAAAATATTTGTTTAGATATTGGGCCATGCCTAGATTATCCTTAACCTCCATTCCATCCTCAGTGTTTAGCAGTCCCACTTCTTTCTTTGTTTTCTTTTTATTTATATGGCTACAAAACCTTTTACTATTGGTTTTAATTCCCTTTGCAAGGTCCAACTCTACATGGCTTTTGGCCTTTCTCACTTTATCCCTACATGATCTGACCTCAATAAGGTAGCTTTCCTGCTAATCCCTCCCATCTTCCACTCCTTGTAGGCTTTCTGCTTTTTCTTAATCACCTCTCTGAGATGCTTGCTCATCCAGCTTCCGTGGTGACAAAATAAAACTGACTTAGAGTCAGTATAACGAATCTTCGCAACACTCAGTCAATTCAAACAGGTGAACGCACAGCCGAAGGCAGTGACACTGATCGCACAACACTGGAAGTTAACTTGGGAAATATGCCCCTGCCCTGTAGCAGAAACACTTGCTGACACCGTTCTGCTAAGATCAAGTGCCATGCGATCTCCCAATGATCTAACATCAAGCAGCCCTTGAAGCAGAGGGTGTATTGTTGGCTGGATTCATGGGATCCACATGGCCCTGCACTGGGCAAGAAAACCACTCCCCAGGTTTAGGAAGGGCTGTGGGGTGCAGTAAGTCTTTTCGACTGTGCGCTTAAATGCACTCATCTTTCCTGCACTTGAGCCTGCATTTCTGCTGAAGCACAGGCAAGAGCTCAGTCCTTTCAGTATTACAGCTAACCACCAAGAGCGCACTGTGATGCTCTGTACCTTGGGGAGCAGACTGTAATCCCCATATTCCTCATTTACACATCATCGTGCTCTTACATATAAAGCATGCCTTGTAAGGTATCAAGTGAAAGGTTATGATCTGCTGAAAGTCATTTCTCTATCCAGATATGTGAATCATTAATGCACATGAAGTTATGAGAATTGTGTTGTGTGGCTGTCACTAAAGCATGCTGTAAGTTGGGGGAATCAGACAGATATTAGCGCCCCCCCCGCCCCCGAGGCAACAGCAAGGAAAGTAACCAATGCCCGGGCGGGGTGTCAAACAACCGATCAACAGCCACTGTCCAGCAAGAGCGCTACAATGCAGAGACTCACCTGCATGAGGCCACACCAGGGGAATTGCTCAACCTTGCTTGGAGACACTCAGGGATTGTCTCCAGGTAGAACACATGCCTGGACTTGTGTTCTACAAGCACATGGACTGACGGTATAAAACAGAGAGAGTGGACACATAGTGGGCCCTTCTCCTGCCCCCACCTATGCTGCAAGCAACCAAAACCCTGAGAAGACGACAAGACTCCAACACAGGAGATCGGCCCAGGTTTAAGTCCTGTATGCTAAGAACTGCAATATCCAGTGGGGTGAGAAAAACTGCATAATCTAGTTGCTGCCCAGTCTAATAGGGTTGAGAGTTTAGACTGCGTGCTTATATTGTATTTTGGTAACCACTCTGACTTGTTATGCTTTGACTTACAGTCGCTTAAAATCTATCTTTATAGTTAATAAATCTGTTTGGTTTGAAGCATGTCAGAGGCTCCCCTTGGGATAACAAGCTTGGTATATATCAATTTCTTTGTTAAACTGACAAACTCATAAGTTTGCAGCGTCCAGCGGGAGGTTGCTAGGGTTGTCTTGGACCAGAGATATTGGCTAGTGTCATTCGCTTGCAAGTAGCTGGGAGCAGCTTACATGCCAGAGGCTGTGCGTGAACAGCCCAGGAGTGGGGGTTCTCACAGCACAGCAGGGTAAGACTGGCTCCCAGAGTCAAGGATTGGAGAGGCCTAGCAGATCACTGGTCTAGATAACACCAGAGGGGAATGTCACGCGTGCCATGCAACTTCTTAAGAGCGAATGCGTATTCTCTCTCACCCCCACCTGCAGCGAGCATTTGAAATACTCATGAAAACTTTTCTTAAACAATGATGCAGTAACTATTGTTACCTCTTCTTGTCACCCTTCTGTTACTGTAACACACACGTGTAAGCCATTAGTACTCACCATTTGAGCAAATCTCAAAGTGTGCAACGGGGAGATATTTCCAAAAACAAACAAAAAAATCCCCAAATGGAATAATTTTCAAAACCCCACAGAATAGCTGAATTCAAAGTAACCCTGTGGTGTCAATATGAATGCCATGCTTACAGCAGGTGCATTTCCATCAGAATGAACTCTACAATATTTCTAGTTTTAGCAGTATTAACTATTTTAAGTGTAGGGAATCTTTGGAAAGGAAATTCTCTAAAACTAGAATTAACTTTGTGTTCCCACTGTAGCATGTTTACCATATGTACAAATATACGGTATATTGTTAATCTTTGCTAAAGAAACCATTCCTCATGGGTACTTGACTATCTTGTGAATGTATAGCCTCCATTTTCTTTAGTACACTGAAGCTTAATTTAGACATAGCCAACTGACGTCAGAGCAAGACTATTTTTTATAGTTAAAAATGACAAAGAATAAAGAGAATTGTCTTTATTTTTAAATATTAGTAACACTGCACAAAACAATTAAGTGGTACTTATAAGTGACAAACAAAAACTGTTCTCAATCTTAAATTTCAGATAAACCTAATTTAAGTACCCTAACAATCTGCATACGGTTACATTTTCCTAATGCAAGCATTATATGCTTAACCATCCAAATATTGTAGATTACCAAGATTTCTTATATTTTAACAGTCATTCTAGAGCAGCAGATTTTACTTTTCTGTTTAGCATCTTCCTTACATCATTGTGTACATTGCTACATTTTGTAAATACCAAGGATGAGTGAATTTCTCCAGGAAATTTGGGTTTCCAACAGTGCCAGTTTTAAGTCAGTTACATCACCAACATACTAGCAAAAAGAGCAGAGACAAAAGAACAAAACAAACATGGTTGATAATTACTATTCATAGGTTAAAGAGAAAAGGCAACCTACTGGCAAGGAACATGCAGGGAAGTAGTTAAGACAATAGAAAGATTCTACTTAGTGCTCAATTAAAAGGTTAGGAGAAGCAGTGTGTCATGCACATGAAACAATTATGGGAAGCAAGGAAGTAATCTTGCCAGACTCAACATATTTCTTTTAAAAGTGAAGAAAATGTTTCCAAACTAAAAAGTTTAGTCCTGCAATATAACTAATGTAAATATACTTTCCTAATGTGTGACTGACATTCTAGATAAATATTTCTGCAAAGAATTACTTGGTAGAATCATATGGAACCTGAAAAACACGTTCAGGATCTGAAATCCACTCAGCAGAAATCAAGTGTAAATTTAAAATAACATTTAGATAATTTATCTGGAGAGACTTGGTAGAAATTGAAAATGATGAAAAACACAAGGAATGATTTCACTCAGTGACTCTCCGGGAGTCTACCATGCATAATGAATCAGTATGAATATTTACAGGAGACCAGAATCACACTGGCTTTCTTAAATCACCAGATGTAACCTCACAATGCAACATGTGACAGCATATTTAATCATAACAGAAATAATTTTTCTGCCTAAGTTAGAAAAAAGTTAACGTAAAATGCAATTATGAAGTTTGCATACTTATTACTAGATTGTTTCTTAAAGCTAGTTTCTAAAGGCTTAGTCCTACTCCCACTGAAATCAAAGGGAAGCGGATCAAGGTTTAACTCAGATATGTTAACAGGCCTGAGGATACCAGGAGGAGTAGACATAAAGAGACATTGTTACAACCCCTTATATCCTAGAGGAAAACACTAGGACTACAGTAGATCTAGTTGCTGGGAAGGAAGTAGTAAGTGATTCTGCAAGATTTTCCAAATTTCAAATACAATGCACCTCTAACCAAGATCAGCCTACTTTGAAGTCCCCAATCTGACTGGCAAAAAAGCCACTCTGTGCTGCTAAAGGGTAATATAGTGCAATTTTAGTGTAGTTTTAAATATGAATCAGCTTCCTTACTAACAGTGTATACAATCCAAAAAAAATATACACAAAAAAGTGTGCTCAAATGTAACGATAACATATGGTGTCATTGTAAAGGTACTGAGTATCGGAGGAGTCCGTTTTAGTGATTTCCTTTGGTTGGCTTCTTCTTCTTCTGTTCCTCTCTCTGCTTCTGCCTCCTCCTCTTGCTGCCTTCTTTGTGTCCTGAGGAGATATGGCTTGTAAAACACAGTTCATAATATTCAATTGACTTTTCCTTTATAAATGCACACATGTTTTCTGAATGGTTTAGATATTCTTTCAAGACGACCTGGTCTAATTTGGTTTGTTTCTTTAGTGACCACTAAATCTAATACAAAGCTAGGAAAGAAAAAGCTTCGGTAGCTTTGAAGTTTGGAAAGATGTAAAAACACGCACCAAAGAACTTCAAAGCCATTCAGGAAGAGCCTCAAAAATAAAGATAACTTACAAAATGGACACAAAAATAAATAAGCCTAGAGCATATGCAGACAGTGCTATTGCCTGTTCCCCGCATTTGAAGTTGCCATAGTACTTGCACTATCTTCCTCATTCTAAGGATAGAAAATGATCTTGAGTAAAAACGATATGCAAAATACTAACATTTAGTGACGCCCACTGTGTGTGCCGAACATCAGCCTGCGCATGCTTCATCAGCTAGTTAAACTAAGTGGATTTATATTGTAAGCCTTGTGCAAGAGAACAAGAATTAAATATCAGGACTAAGCTACTTATAAACTCAAGTAACTATCTAGCTTCACTTGAGGGGAGCATATGCAAATGAAGTCTTTGTTTTTGCAGCACCTAATATGCTTTTTCCTTGGTTCTCCATCAGGTCATGTGATCACACTGCAAAAGCGGTCCTAGCCATTATATCAGCCAGGGTAGAAAATTCTTTGGTCACACTTCCACCAGCCAGGAAAAAAAGGGCAGCCAATCAGGGTGGAGCAAAAAGGCCAAGCAGGACAGCACCCCCTAGATGTTAGTCCCTGGGAGGACTGCGCTGCTTGCCTACCCCTAGAACGGCACTGGCACACACTCTCATGCATTTGAGAGAGATGTGAAAACCAGAGTCGTGTATCAGAACCCACCTCTTCTTCTCAAACTCTGGGTAAAATGGAACTGTCCACCCAGGCTTTTGTTGTGTACAACTCACCATAGAAAACAGAACCATCTCCATTCAAGTCTAATTAATTCTAATCTGAAATAAAGCCAATAGATTTAGACTGATGATATCGGTTTACAATTCCTTTAAAGATTTGCTACGCAAAGCTTTAAGAAAAAGAACGCGCTTCTAACTCAGCAATACTGTGTCACTGAGCAGGAGCATGATCCAGTGGACGGGGCAGACACAAAACAGATAAAGTCTCACAACTACTTCTCACATATAGGGCTGTAGAGGGAGAGTGGAGTAAGTAGGATAAAGCACTAGACTGGGAATGTGGAGATCTATTATGATCCTGATTTTGCTAGTTACCTGCTATGTAATCATGAGAACATCACTTCGCTTCTAAATCCACTTCCCTCATCTGTAAAGGGTGGAAAATGATACTTCCCTACCGACGTAAGTACTTTGAGGTCAACTGATTAAAAACACTAGGAAAGAGGTACGTATTAACCATCGTGCTTTACAATCTCTCTGTGGGCTCTACCCTTGAGTCCTCTCATAAGCAGAATGCTTATTTAATCAATGGGAGTTTTGCCCACCTCACAACTGCAGTACTTAAGGGAAACTTTCCCTTCTTCAGGTCAGCAGAACCATATGGTTTTGGGCCAATTTCACTTCAGGAACAAGCAAACAGCTTTTGAATTCACTGGAGTTGAATCTATTTATGCCAATGGTGAATTTCTTCCTTGGCTATTATTTCAGCTCCTATACTGTGTACAGCAGCATTATTTCATAATTTATGCTTAGTAACCATAGGGTTTAAGAAACCGTGATCCTTATTTAATAGTTCAGCCACGCGCTATTAGCCTGGGCAAGTTAAAGAGAAAACCAGTTTTGCTGTTTAAGGATGAGAAAAAGCAGCAGTGTTCTGAGTGTAATTTGTGGAGATGCTGACAAAGCTTTTCCTATTCAAACGCATCATACCACCTTGGTGTCCACAGATGCTGCCATGAGAAAGAGGTTATTGAACATGTGCTTACTACTGAGAACGAAGCACCATCAACACTTTGCGTCATGTATTAAAGTAGTTCACTCTGAAAGTCAAGCCCCTTCAACTGCACTTGACCTACAATTGGAAAAACTCCTTGAGTTGCCTTATATCTGAATCCAACGGACCAGACGGATCTTATCGCACTAGCAACCCCCTTGGAATAGGGAAGAGAAGACAATGCAGAATATAGTGGTCAGGTGAAGAATCTCCTATAAAAAAAGAATCAGTTAGCAATGGGCTGAATTTACAGGATTTTTCCCTTTAGTGAGAAAAGCAATATCAGTAGCATAATCAGCCACTCCAAACCAGTCAGTTTAATGACTATGTTAGCAATGATATTCAGAAAGGAACCATTACAGCCTAATGATTTACGCCCTTATTCTCATTTTCCCTTCACAAAAGACTCTTAGTAACTCTGAAGAGGCTTTTACAGACAGGTGACACTGCTTCTGAAGTTGATATTTCACTAGATGGCTTTAAAAAAAACCCATTCAAAAACATAGAAAGGAACCCTATATCACTTAACCAGGATGCAGATAATATAAGTTAACTTGTTGTATATGGACACAATATGCTTCATTACATAAATAAATGACCAAAACTAATTCTAAAATGTTAGAATAGAGACTAAGGAACTGGGAGACTGACAGCAAGAACTCTGACAGTCTCTGGAATGCTCTCTCATGGGAAACAGAGACACATTTAAAACTAGACAGCCAAAACGCTACAATAAGGACCATTCCTGGAAAGACAGGACTAATGGGTCTTCTCCATTTCTAAGCTTCTGTGATGAAGAAGTCCTTCCTCTCCTGTCCAAGTGGACCAGAATCTCTGCTGGGATAAATCAGCGTAGCTCCACAGATAGTGGTGCTATTGTGATTTACACCGGCAGAGAATCTAACCCAAACAGGTTGAGTAACTCCTAACGAGACAAGGTGCTCAGCCCCTTAACTCTTATATGAATAGTCCCACTGACCTTCACAACTGAAGTGTATCTAATAATCTTCAATAGGATGCAAGATTGTTTTCCATTGACTTTGGGGGCAAAGTTATTTGAATGACCAAGCAGCAGAATTTAACACCAGGCAGGCAGGCAGATTACAAATCGTGGTGAGAATGACACTGCTGCTTCATTAACGCTAATATTTGATTAATTTGAAATACTTGTCTCTGGAGAGTCAGAGACACAGTCAGTGGCCGAGATGAGAAGTCACGATCAAGATTTGGTGAAACTGGCTCAGGGTTTTTACAGTCTCCCTTTAGCCAGTGTTTGTTTAGGGGGGAAGGGGGGGACAGAGGGGGCCAGGGGGAGGAGAGAGAATTCTCACATCCAGAAATGACCATGGTACCTTTCTAAAGGTTAGGTATTGCAACGCAGAGATTACACATGGATAGGGAGGCTGTAAAGAAGGTTTATCAGCGCTTCAGGAAGCCTCAATATGCAGAAAATAGGCCTATTTAAAGACAGATGGCAACCACTAACTTGGAACTTTCCTGCTTTTGTTGACTCCTGTCACAAACAGAGCCAGGTGAAGCAGTCCAGCCAATGTAACCATCTGGAACTGTGACCCATTTCTAGAACCTGAAACCTTGGTTCCATGCCACTACCTCCTCACCTGCCCTTTCTACGTCATGCCCCACCTGACCACCTGCCTTCTCTAAAAGGCTGAACGCAGTTTTATACTTAAAAAGCCCACTGAAGTAAAACTGAAGCTATATGACTTCAAACTCCCCCCACATCAGGGATCAATAAATCTGGCAGCCTCTTCGCTGGGTCCAAGGCTGCCTCTTACTTTAGTTTTTCCAATGCTCTGGGTCCTCCATTTAAGTGGGCTTCAGAGCACACAATGTTTCTGAATCTCCAGAAGGCATGAGACAGATGTATTTAGTCTAGGGCTTCAAAGCACATCACACCCTTGAGAAGCAACAAAGAGGGACGTATGGACAGAGTGTGTACCTAAATATACTAGTGCCCTGCAGAGAGCACTACTACCCAGCTCCTCTGCCGTCCTCTTCATCCTGATAGAACCAGGTCAGGAGAGGCGCAAAAGTGGGAGGTGCTGAACCCTTTGCTCTGCTAGGACAGCAGAACGGTGGGATGGTGAGAGCAGCCCCATTCCCTCTCCCCTTGGCCCAGAGAGAGGAGAATAAGCCAAGTAGATTGGCAGGCAGCAATGAGGAACAATGCACTCAGCAGGCTGGTTTCATTGCCTGTAACTAGCACAAAGTGCATACCCTAGAACAGCTTCTCTACCTCTTCCTGCCCCACAACCCATTGTGGTCAGCAGCAAAGAACACATCCTGACCTTTTAACATTGGCTTTACCAGAGAGAATCTTGGGGAGGCAGGGGACGGATGTGAATCAATCTTTCCTCAGCTCCAGGTTGGCAACATTGCTCCCTGGCTGCTGCTACAGCCTGCTTGAAGTATGGTAGCAGCTGCTCTCCTGTGTGGGCAGAGGGTGGGAAGGTTGGCCAATGATTCAGTCACTGGCTCACTGCCTCTGGTCCCAGAGAGAGATACATTTAAGTACTGCTCTCAGACTCTCATGAGGGTGGAATCCCCCTGCACAAAATCTCCCCATGAAGTGAAACAGCAGTGGCTCAGTTCCGTACATAGGGCTTCCTAGGGTGACCTACAACTATGGGAGAGGCAGAGGAGATTGGCCTATACGTAGAAAGAAAATATCTTCTATTATTTTGCTTCAAAATATATTTGATTACTTTCAATCCAAACACAACAAATGCTAACAAGGTGTGATCTGAAGGTTATTACTTTACATTATTCACACCTTCCTATGAGCCATTACAAAGCCCTCACACCTAATAAGTTATACCGCAAATAACTATTTAGGTATGATTTTATTCAGAGATACATTGTAACACCAGGAGGGTGTTTAACCCCCTGCATAACACAGGCCATAGAATTTCACCCACTAATTCCTGCCCCAAGTCCATAACTTTGTTGAGCTATAGTGTATCATTTAGGAAGACAACAATCTTTATTTAAAAAGACTTCAACTGATAGTGAATACACTTCATGCCTCAGTAAGTTGTTTCAATTGTTCACTACCCTCACTGATGCACCTTATTTGTAACCGGAGTTTATGTAGCTTCATCCTCCAGCCAGCTGAAGTAATTTAGCTTCACTTTTAAGTTAAACAGGCTTTTAAGGAAGGTGGGGGGGGGGGAAGAAACAAACCACTTTAACCACCTATTTAGGCCTTCCCTTTACATTGTAACAAGCTACATGTTACCTACTTGTTTAGTCAGCCAAGCAGAATGCCATGTAAATACAATGACTTAAACAAAGTCAACTTGCCTGCCTTTTGCAATGATACTGCTAATGAAGAAACCCTGAAATTTGTTTTTAAACTCACCCTGGGCAAGCAAAAGCTTGCCAGGCTATGCAGCTTAGGAAGCCCTACACCAAAAGTGACTGACCAACATAGCTCTCTCCACGGGGACAGTTGTGCAGGGGGATGCCACCCTCATGAGAACAGTGCCTGAAAGCAGCGCTCTGAGCCCAGGGCAGGAGGCAGCAAGCCAGTGACTAAATCCACTGGCCAATTTTCCCACCCTCTGAGCACAGAGGAGTGCAGCTGCTACCATATCACATGCAGTCTAGCAGCGGCTAGGGAGTATTTATTCAGCTCTACCCCTGCCTCCCAAAGATTCCTTGGGTTAGGTCTCCATTCCCACCTTCTTCCCCACCCTCCCAAAAAACCCAGCAACTCTGCTCATGCAGCTTGCCAAACATTTTTCCATCCATTGTACAGACGAATCATAATACCTTGGTAAATTAGAGAGTAATAAATTGGGGGTAACCAACATTATTTGGTGATTTTACTACTTAGTAACATAATTCATTATATTTAAAAGAAAGACCGCATTGTGGATACAGTAAATTCTAGTAGCTTAACTTCTCAGCTGAGGAATCCATGCCAGAATTAGTTCAAGATTAGTTAAGCTAGGTTTTTTTTAAATGGGTTCCTTTTCAATAATGCCAGCAGATGAAAATGGGTGTCAAGTAATGAATGGATTAGGGTTTAAGATATAGGTTAATACAGGAAACTATCACTCAAAAGGGAAAACACAAATCTTGACGTATTAATTTACAATTTAAGAACTTTTAATTTATATGTATTATTTTTTAACAATATAACATTTAAACCACTTCACTACGCAACTAAGCTTTTTAAAGTTCAAACTCAGATATACCTGCAGAGTATCTGGACTTCACAAATAGCAAATGAACTTGTTCTACTTATAGAACGGTTTGAGGTAAATGTGGTTTCAACATGGATTTCTGTATTCTAAAAGGCAGCTAAGCCATCTATCCACTAAAAATCATTAGTAATGTGAGATTTAACACATTTCTGTAGGAAGGCAACATGAAGCTGATAAAAATGTGAGTACAGATTTGTTCTATCCCAAAACCTTTCACCCAAATTATGTTCTGTTTGTGTGACAAATTGTCCCACTGAATGGGAAACTCTCACTTAATTTCTCCCAAACACACTTGTCAGGGACTCTTTTTTTTTTTTTTAATTTGCAACAGTCTTGCACGACGGCCACAAATTTAATCCCACTTTTGAAGGGGGCTTGAAATATAGGGCTTCTTCAACAAAAATAGTTAAATTATTTTACCTCACTCTTATCTCAGGTGTTGTGCTGCAGCAGTGGTTCTTGAACTGTGGTCTGTGTCCCACTGGTGGCCCAGGGACATTTGTTGCTGGTCACATTGTGCTAGCTTCTCCTCCTCATTTCAAAGCTGATTGGTGTCAACGATAAAACTCTCATTGACGTCAATGGGCTTTGGATCAGGCTCTAAAAGATGCCGATAGTACATTAGATAGTTGCTCTCACGGAAGAATGTTAAGAAATTGATGCAGCTGCCACAGGGATGTTTGGGATCCCAGTCAGAGTGGAGGTCATCTGCATAATCAAGGCTGTGAGGGGCAGCAGGTGCACATAGAGTCCACTTCCTATTGTAAAGGCTCATTACGCAGAGGTTTATAACCTAGCAGTAAGAAATGCATTCTTGGCTTAAACTTCAATTACAAAAAAAAAGTCTTAATGGAGAAGGGTGGGAGCTTTTTGTATTTTTTGAACTTTGAATCCTATCATGTAAACCTACAAACAGCTTCTTCGGCAATCATGGTCTGCCAGGGGAACAAGCAGTAGCTATAAAATACTTACAGAATGACAGTGAAGTCCTGACCCCACTGAAGTCACTGGCAAAACTTACTTTAATCGGTCAGGATTCCCCTCCCACCCCAAGTCCTTCCATCTGTTGAATGAACATGAAAAAAGTGGCAAGGGATTATATGAGAGATGAGAAGATTCTGTACAGCAGATAGTGACCTATAGCTACATTAGTCATGTTTAGGTATGTGTGCACGTTTACTTCAGACTTACTTTAATTACAGCCTAATGGACATAGGGGTGTAAAAAGATTTGCAACTAAAAACTTTATGTAAATGGTGTTAAGGTTGCAACAAGGAAATTCAAATGTGTCAGAAACTTGGATACTACTTAGAAAGTGTTCAATTCCCATTCCAGTGAGAGGAAATGGAATCTAAATTCCCTCAAAGGTCAGATCTAGGGTTTGGAGGTCACACAGGGACAGCCACACAGTTCAAATCCAGATTCATTTCCAATCTTCAGCTCCAGGGTTTGGTTCAAACTAATCCCTAGAAGAGTTTTTGCTACATCATATATACACATTAAAGGCCCGATTCTGCAGGCAAAACTCCCAGGGACTCCATGATGAGAAAAAGAAGGTTTCTCAAACATTCACTCATTTCTGCTGATTTCCCAATCTAAAGTAATCTGTGTTTGACATCTTGAGCTGTGGTGCAAGAATGTCACAAACAGAGGATCATAGGTGGAGAAACAGCAGGAGCTGAGGAACTTAAAATTGGTGGGTTTTGTCCTTCAGCGTTGACGAGCAAGGAAATAGGGTCGATAAATAGAAATATTCCCGCCAATGTTTTTGGTATTTTTAGGGAGTCATCACCTCCTCTACTAGGCCCTATTCAACTTCATTTGCTCCTTAAGGCAGAACTCCTGTTGAAAGCTACGGCAGTGGGCCTACTTCACCATTGCTGGAAAAAACCCTTCATTTTGGCCACTAAAATCTGCTGTCCTTGGGTATGCAAATCTCCAGCTAACTATAATAGGGGTTTTGCCATATATTGTGTTGAGGACCACAGGACCAAGTTCTATGCATGGCCAAGGACTTGCTATTCAGACAAACTGAAGTAGTCAAATGGATTTTGTTGTCCTAGCTACCAAATGTATTGTAGTCATAAGTATTACAGGAGGCAAGAATACAGTGGGATCTAATCAGATCTAGAATTTGATGGATGACAGGATCACATGGTCAAAATTATGGCAAAAAGTATCCATGGCAATTGTTGGGCTTCCTTATTTACCTCTGGAGGCTCCTCAGCTCTCAGAACTAGAAATCAAGATGCACAATCCATGCAAAGCACCTTTGGTATATCCATGCTACAACTGGAAGCAAGCCTCCCAGCCTGGGTAGACAGACCTGTGCTAGCTTCGTCCATGATAGCATACTAAAAATAGCAGTGTGGATGCTGCGGTGCTGGTGGAGACTCAGGCTAGCCACTCAAGCTCAGACCTAGGGAGCTGGAGAGCCTGAGCCACAATGGTCACACTGCTACTCTTAGCATGCTAGTGCAAGTCTGTCTACCTGGGCTGCACTGTAGACTTCGGCCTCAAGGAATTCCCACTTCCAGAAACAATATTCAGTTGCTGAAGTCTGGACTTATTTCCATTTGGGGAAGGAAAACCAAGCAGTTTATTTAAATAAATATGAAAGCACACTGATTAGTTAAGGACCTCCCTGTCTTTAAAGGCAAAAAGTATGGATATTATTTGAGTGCATTACTTTTTGCTCACGCCTACAGGGTCATACTCACCCCCCTTTGGAGGATGTGCCATATACAGCCAGGGCATTTGTGAATCTAAACTGAATTGCAGAGCACAGCTAGTACAGAATGAAAGCCCACAAGCTGGCATTCGTTACCCGCTGGGGAGCTAGCATTAAGTTAGTATACAGCAATGCTTTCTTTCTTGGGCTTTTGATTCTCTCTTTTGACTAACTGAGTCATTTTCTGTACATTTCTCATTAACCTTTATGTGCACACCTGATGTATATAAAGGGGTCTCCAAGCTGCTTGTAACCCGAGCTCTATCTTGTTCTTCCACCTCATCGTTATGATAGGCATGTTTGGGGAAAGTGGCAGGCTTGTGGGACTTCGGGAGGCGGATATTGGTAGACTGGAAAGGTAGGGCCTGTTGTCCTCTACGGCTGCACTCCTCAGCAAGAGCTTCCTCATCTGCCACACCTGAAAAGCAGACAAGTCAAGAGAAATGAGCTGGAAGCACATCAAGGCTTTAGCTTAACCTGAAACAACTGGAAATCAGGCTGGAAGTCAGAAACACTAAGTTACACCCTGGTACTGACAGACTGTCTGTAGCCATGAGCAAGCCATTTAAACTCTTCATGCCTCAGTTTCTCCATGGTAAAGACAGGGATAACATTACTCTCTACCACTCACTCATGTTACTGTCCTCTGAGCTATTGCATAAAGACTGGGAATGTCCCCCTTTCCCCCCAGAATCTTACCACAGTGGATCCACCCTGCCAGAAGTTACCCTGCCAGATTCTGGTGGAAAATCAAGATGCTCGTGCCCGAGCAGCAGAGCACACAAGCTGAGCCCCGCCATACTGATCAAGGGCTTTTTCCTTGTTTCCCCTGCTGCAGCTGAAAAAGCCATCCCACTACTGCTCTGATTGAGGCCTCCACAGAAGGAGTAAGCACTGCAACAGAGAGAAGCACTGTCTACTGCCAAGAGGGAAAGAGTCCAGTTAGGCTGACTCCAGGGATGAGGGAAGAGGGTGAATTTGGTTCTCAGGAGGGAAGGAAGAGAGTTGAGATTCTGAAACTGAAGGAAGAAAAGTAGGAGAGAGGAAATAGGGTTGAAGAGAAAGAAAGGGGGAGAGAAAGAGCACACACACACACACACACACGAAGAGAAGAAAAGAAACATGATGGAAATAAACTTAAGAGTTCAGGAAACTGTAGAAGAAAAAGTCGTACCACTGTGAGAGTTCAAGTGAATTTGCCTTGCTGCACTAGCTGTGACAACGGCAATACAATAAAGCAGAGAATTCAGCCCCTTCTGCTGGAGCTACCATATCAAAACAACATTAGGAGTAAAAACACTGAAAGGAACACAGTACTGAGGGAGGAAAAAAAAACTTCAAACAGGAACAGAAGGAAAAAGGCACAGAGAAGCTAAAATCTATAATGGGAAAAAAAACTGAAGACCTGAATAACAGTTATACTGAAGGAAAAGAGGGAAGTGAATAGGAGACAAAGGAGCTTTGTTTTTTTTTATTAATCCAATTATTTTATCACTTAATATTTGATGAAATGTGGCGTCATTTTATATGCATCAAAACCGGCATGTCACATTCTGTAAGTTTTTTCCCCACACTATTTCAGCTGCATAGGGATGGGTGTGTTGCATTAGTTAATGTCTGGGAAATGCTTTGAAGATGGAAAAGCACTATGTATGCATTAAGCAATAACAGTAATCCGGGGTCAGTTGTTATCCAGTTACCTAAGCAACTCTTGTGTGCTTTAAAACAGTGCTGGGATACTTACACATGGAAGGATTATTGTTTTCTTTTTAAAGGTCGTTGTATATGGATTATTATATTTTAGGGATCAGGAAAAGGAGATAGGGTATAATTTTTACTTGTTTCACAGGACAATTCATCTCTCAGCCACATGAAGCAATTAAAATCCTACACAAATGGCAGATGTGTTTATTGTACTTGTATTTGAGTGAATTTAGCCTGACAGCAGTTTTGAACATACTCCTGACTATAACCTGGTGTATTATAGAGGTGGCAGAACTGATTGTCTACGCTGTACAATGTTTTGGTTAGGCCTTGGCCTCCTTCATAGATTTAACAGTCAAACCTCCCCCTATTTGAAAGACACAAGCAAGAGGGAGAGATGGAAGAGAAGTTCTGTAAAAAAAGCCAGATATTTCCACATGAAGGTGCAACCTGGCTGTGCTTGTTATATTGACTTTAAGAGAACACAACTGGCGTTCTCCTGTGCGGTCAGTAGGAGATCCCCGGCAGTATGACTTCACCCAACATGCAATGGCCTTGATCCCACGTGGAGCAGAGTACTTTCAGCTGACATTGCTATGGAAAGCAGCTGAGAGTGCTCTGCACTGTGCACAATCAAAGCCAAGGAACAAACATTAGTTTCTCCTGCAGGAAGCTAAAGATTGGAATTAGAGTCCTTGTGAAGGGTTTCACGTCCATGCTATCGTTTGAGATGCTGTCTATGCAGCACTTGGCACAGGTACTTCTTACACATGTATCAATCTCATTACACCAGGTCTGTTAAGAGGAATCCTTTTAAAAAATGGTAAGAACAGAAATCAGACTCAGTGGAAAAGTCCGATGTACCAATTAAAGCTATCATGGCAGATCAAGGGAGTTGATTTCCTAACAAATTACTTTGCAAGCTCGGTAAGAGATTCCTCCCCTCCTACAGGAACACAGGCTGCACAGCTCTCCCTTTGATGTACATCAAAGTTCTCTGGTGCACTTTTATAGTTTATATCTGAAAGCAGATACACATTAGAAATGTGCATTAGCCATTAGTTGTAGGAGTTTTATGTTTGTACCCCTTTCAGGAAAGGCTGCTTTATACCAGCTGAAATGAAAATGGACACTACTGTAAATACTGGGGTAGGTGTTAAATTACCTACCTATATGCTACACAAACATGGACACTCTGAATTCACTGAACTATTCCAACTAGGTCCCTGTCACACCCAGAATTCCACAGTTTTGACTAAAACAACGGAGTCCTTGTGGGACCTTAGAGACTAACAAATGTATTTGGGCATAAGCTTTTGTGGGCTAGAACCTACTTCATCAGATGCCCATGAAAGCTTATGCCCAAATACATTTGTTAGTCTCTAAGGTGCCCCAAGGACTCTTCGTTGTTTTTGCTAATACAGACTAACACGGCTACCACTCTGAAACAGTTTTGACTTTTATTCAGTCAATATGAAGGAAGAGTTTGAAAGACTCAGAATTCAGAGTACTGTAATCTCACAACCCCAGGAGCACACTCCTCAGCACGATTTGGTGCTCAGCCTCTTACACCCTAAACCCCTATCCAGCAGTTACCCTCCCTTCTTTCTGCATCTGGGTGTGTCATACAGATACTCCAGCTCACTCCAGGAACTAGCAACTGCACTAAAAACACTCCTAAGAAAGCAGCAGAAAAGTCCTCTTGGGTCCAGGCTTATAAAATGACAATTTACACATTAAAACTTATTTTAAGTGGACTAAAGTACTCTGAAAGATGCCAAATGCCCTCCACTCCCATTGAATTCAATTACATTCTTAGCAAGAGATAGGCTACAGCTGTCTGGCTTCTATTGAATTTCATGGCAGATGCTCTTCCTGTTAGACCTCAGTTGGACCAAGTGCTGAAGGATGGTCTTTAGTTAAAACTGTAGACTGGGATCCAGGAAATCTGGGTTTAATCCCTGGCTATGCCAGACTGTGTGACCTTCGGCAAGTCCCTTACTTTGTGCCACCAGCCCCCATCTCTAAAATTCTCTTTATCCTTATCATTTAGAGTAAGCAATTTGGGAAGGACCATCTTCAAAGAGAACACTGCCTAGCCCTTGAAGTCTTTGGTTAGTACTTCTAGGTGCTATTCTGTGATAGAGAAATCGCCTAACGTTTTGTGGTACTTATCTGGGCTAGGGAAAACTATATAGCCATGTCTAGGGCACGTGAGTATGCTACTGCAAACTGCCACAGGCCACTGAAGCCAGCTGATTTGTCAGCCATGCTAGCTGCTGTGTACCAAAAGTTGCACCCACAAAGCTTCTTAACACCCGGTCTGCCAAAATCAAGTCACCAACACAAGACCAGTTTCACTCTGTCTGGGGCGTATCTGAGTGATGCAGCTGCACCTGAAGCACAAAAAGGCTTAGCGTGATGTGGAAAAATATGAAATATTTAGGCACTGTCAGCGAAGAGCAAAGCCGGCAAGGGATGTTTCCAAACTAGCTCAAGTCCATCTCTTGCCTAGAAGGGGATAGCAATCCACACTAAAACAGTACGGCTCTGTGATATGGAACACAGCAATACAGCACCTGTTATAAATAAGTTAAAAGTATTTATTTCCGTAAGTCCTGCGTACTATCCTGGAATTAAGGTTTCCTCAAGGAATTTTGATTAGTGTCTCTCCAACGAAGGAACTACACCCCTCTAGAAATTGTAATCTTCAACCTAGTTTCGTGAGCACTTTATTGCAAGAAATTGCATTTCCTTATATACTGCCTTGTGTAACGACGCCTAGGGACACAACATTAAGTAACTGTACACCACAGACATCACATATATACAGCGTTAAAACTGCTAAAGAACAAATACTATTGATGTGAAATATTTACCCTAATTAAAAAAGTAAAACATAGTTAGCGGTCTCTCATTAAGCTATAAACACAACACCTCTTCCCCTCCCCCAACCGTAAAAACGAAGGATCTCCACTAACTTCTATGTCCCCTATTTCCAGTACACAAGGATTTAGCTTATCTTCCTCTGAACCAAATGCACTGCAAATTTCACTTCACTAGACATTGAGGAAAAAACCATTTCCCCCTTCCTAGATTTATGACATCTAGAAGCATTTGAATGTTCCTCACAATTAGCTATATGCAATAATACCAAGTGTACAGTGCACCAAATATTGTATTGATGACTGCATCTGTACTCCAGTTGACTACTTAAATTTTCATATTTGTTTCCATAGTATACTAAAACAGATTAAAGCTTACTTTGCATGTGAATGCTGTATTCTTTACCTACGCTGATTTTGCATCTTTATTTTGTTTGTAAAAATTCAGACAATCGGTGAACACAAGTAATAAAACTACTATAAAAAACAGCCATTGCAAGACATTTTTAAAAATCTATTTGCATACACACACACACACAAGTGTGTTTACACAAACATTTACAAGTTATTTGTCAGCTGCAATGTTTGTACTGAATAAATGAGAGGCACAGTATCTGTGTTTTTGTGAGGAAGGGTAATCTTCTGAAAACTGAAAGCATCTGAAGATTAGTAGACTAAAGATCTAAGATATAAATACTACACAAGAGTAAACATGTATGTGTATTTTTGCCTGTGAAAACAGATTTTTGGGGGTATGTTTACCATTACATGTGAAATACTTAGACCCTTGGAATCAATTATTCATTATTTGCTTCCCCTAGAGAAAATACTTTCATTGTGTAAGGCTATACAGGCTGAGATTTATATTTAGAAGTACAGAACTTCTACAACTAGAACAAGGCTCCTGGTGCTTTGCATATCTGAAAAATCCTAACCACCATAGAATGCATTTACAACTAATTTAATTAGGGCCAAATTCTACCTTCTGTTACAGCCAGTTAAATCAGCTCATTGGGCCGAATATGGTCTTATAATTTGTTAAATCAAGGTCCTTTGATCTAAAGGGAAAAGCCTTAAGTTCATTTAAGCCACCATTAACCAGCAGAGGGCAATATTGCATATCAAAAGAAAAACATCTGTCAAAGTAAGATAGCTGTCAAGCCTTTCATTTAATAAAAAGTATTTGCATCCTGTAGGTATTACACACCTAAAACAAAATAGATTCTTTCACTAAACAAGCACTTTCAATGGGGATGCCACCCAGGTACAAGCTTCATTTGCTCCTGGAAAAACACCTCTTCCCTTGTAACTTTCTTAAAGTGAGAGAAAAAGTACTTGGTAACTAGCAGTTGTCTATGGTAGGTAATATTTTATGCAGGTGGGGCACAGTGCATTAGCAATTCTGTCCCTTCACAAAAAAACAAATTCATAAAAGCTAGAAAATGGTTTTTGGAGAGCAAGAATAAAAGTTTTCCTGAGTACTTCACTAAAAAGTGAGTGATTATTGCAATTTAGTCTCTTCTGCATTCAGGGGTTATTTTAACACACCTTCATTTAGAAGACAAGGGTAGAATAATTTTGGTTAAGGCACAGGACTGGGAGGCAGGAAACCTGGGCTTGGCTCTGCCACAGATTTCCCCATGTCATTCTGGACAAGTTGTTTAATCTGTGCCTCAGTTTCCCCATTTGTAAAAGCGGGATAGTGATACTTGCTTACCTCGTGCATATTGTGAAATTAAGTTTATCTTCACAATGTACACTGAAGTCCTTGAACAGAAGGGGATACGGAAGTGGCATTTATTTTATTTAAATTATCTTTGCCCTGTGGATTGCAGTTTAGAAGTAGCCCTCATTTAGCAGCCATATCTAAACAGAGAACAACTATATATTATGACCACAGATAAATTACACAGGATTATATATTCTCATTTCCTAACAGAGAGCTCTCCAGCTCCAATGAACATCTGAATGTTCATACAACATACATAAGCCTTTTAAAGGGAAGGTTAAATTCTCCTCTACATAGCTACATTTTAAGAAGTCAATATTAGTATGGCTAAGCGTGACTGGACTTGAAATCCCTATTACGAAGCAGCACACCTTACTGGTACAGTGATGTAAACATGCAACACCTGCACTGGTGGGAAAACCTTGAAGACATTGCATCATTTATTTCCTTTTCAGTAGGAAATAATGACAGTAAAATTATCTAAGTTGAAAGAGGAGTTTGTTCCAGTAAGGAAAGGTTAGAACATGCTTTTTATTTTTTTACATTACCAGTAATATAATGTCCCGTTTTGCGCAACAATAGTACAAACTGGCCTATGCACAGCCCAATGGAAGAATTTTTTTTTTTTGGGAGTATGTGAAAGTACATACCCTTATTGTGAATACTGTCAGGAATAGGTGCACATGATGACACAGAGACATAATGCACTAATTCACAACTAAAGTTATGCTGAGCCTCAGAAATGTCATAAAAGCACCTTAAAATAAATTATTAATTTTTCCCTCTCCACCTTACCTAGGTTCCTCTAGGGGTGCCCAGAATATCTAAGCATCTTTAACATATATTAATGTTCCTCAAGAGCTGCGATACAACATGACATTTAAAAAACACAACAAAACAAAACAAACCCACACACCTCAGTGTGGAAACAATTCTGCTTCTATTTGTTTGTAGAAATGGGGTCAAAACTGGAACTATTTATTCAAGCATTGCCCCTGGAGACTTCACTTTTACCACTGGGGATGAATGACCAATAAGACTTTGTAAAAGACCACCACCCAGTTTTGCTCGTCTAGTTATGTCTGTTTCTTAACAGCACTACAGCGGCACAGCTGCAGTACAGACATACCCCACTCGTGAGTACCTCTGCTCCTGATGAGGAGATCAAGAGTCCGTGACAACAGTGGCTGCTGTGAAGATTAGGGCTAAAAATGAAAGAGCAGATAAACTCCTTAAGGAATAAAGCTTATTTTGCAAACAAAATTTAAAACAATCTGAATATAAAGCTTTCCAAGGTGCTGTCTGCAGATCTTTATAGTCAGTTAACAGTGGGATTTTTTGCAGCAATTAACATCTTCTAGGAAGAGGGATAGCTCAGTGGTTTGAGCATTGGCCTACTAAACCCGGGGTTGTGAGTTCAATCCTTGAGGGGGCCACTTAGGGATCTGAGGCAAAAATTGGTCCTGCTAGTAAAGGCAGGGGGCTGGACTCGATGACCTTTCAAGGTCCCTTCCAGCTCTAGGAGACTGGTATATCTCCAATTTTTTTTCCATTAAATAGCTTAAAACTTGCTTTGGTTAATAAGTGTCAACAGAATGGCAGAATCTCTTAAGTCAACCAATCAAAAATAATTAGGAATACACAAGATGTAATTTGGTGGAGCCCTGAGCCCTGACTGACTCGAGTCACTAAGCACAAGATCATAGAAACATAGACTTTAAGGTCAGAAGGGACCATTATGATCTTCTAGTCTGACCACCTGCACAATGCAGGCCACAGAATCTCACCCACCCATTCCTGTAACAAACCCCTAACATATCTGAGCTACTGAAGTCCTCAAATCGTGGTTTAAAGACTTCAAGGTGCAGAGAATCCTCCAGCAAGTGACCTGTGTCCCACGCTGCAGAGGAAGACGAAAAACCTCCAGGGCCTCTGCCAATCTGCCCTGGAGGAAAATTCCTTCCTGACCCCAAATAAGACGATCAGCTAAACCCTGATCATGTGGGCAAGACTCATCAGCCGGACACCCAGGAAAGAATTCTCTGTAGTAAGTCAGACCCCACCCCCATCTAACATCCCATCACAGACCGTTGGGCATATTTACCACTAATAGGCAAAGACTAATTTTGGCAAATAATTGATCTCTCTCATCATACCATCCCCTCCATAAACTTATCAAGCTTAGTCTTGAAGCCAGATATGTCTTTTGCCCCCATTGCTTCCAGAACGTCACTCCTCTGATGGTTAGAAACCTTTGTCTAATTTCAAGTCTAAACTTCCCGATGGCCAGCTTATATCCACTTGTTCTTGTGTCCACATTGGTACTGAGCTTAAATAATTCTTCTCCCTCCCTGGTATTTATTCCTCTGATATATTTATTTCATATCTCCCCTCAGCCTTCTTTTGGTTAGGCTAAACAAGCCAAGCTCCTTGAGTCTCCTTTCATAAGACAGCTTTTCCATTCCTTGGATCATCCTAGTAGCCCTTCTCTGTACCTGTTCCAGTTTGAATTCGTCCTTCTTAAACATGGGAGACCAGAACTGCACACAGTATTCCAGATGAGGTCTCACCAGTGCCTTGTATAACGGTACTGACACTTGCTTATCTCTACTGGAAATACCTCACCTGATACATCCCAAGACCACATTAGCTTTTTTCACAGCCATATCACACTGGTGGCTCATAGTCATCCTGTGATTAACCAATACTCCAACGTCCTTCTCCTCCTCTGCTACTTCCAACTGATGTATCCCCATCTTAACACAAAAATTATTGTTATTAATCCCTAAATGCATGACCTCGTATTTTTCACTATTAAATTTCATCCTATTACTCCAATTTACAAGGTCATCCAGATCTTCCTGTATGATATCCCGGTCCTCCCAGCTTTGTGTCATCCGCAAACTTTATTAGCACATTTCCACTTTTTGTGCCAAGGTCAGTAATAAAAAAGATAAGACTGGTCCCAAAACCGATCCCCGAGGAACTCCTCTAGTAACCTCCCTCCAGCCTGACAGTTCACCTTTCAAGTACAACTGTTGTCATCTCCCCTTTAACCAGTTCTTATCCACCTTTCTATTTTCACATTGATTCCCATCTTTTCCAATTTAGCTAATAATTCCTCATGTGGAACCGTATCAAATGCCTTACTGAAATTGAGGTAAATTAGATCCACTGTGTTTCCTCTGTCTAAAAAATCTGTTTTCTCAAAGATCAGGTTGGTTTAGGCACGATCTACTTTTTGTAAAACCACCCAAGTTGCCACCCAGTGACAGCTGTTCTAGGAATCAATAAGCTCAATTAAACATTATGGGGCTTAGTGTTGCCCTAGAAATGCAAGTTTTCATTCACCTCTTCCTAAGGATAAAAATTGTACTTTCAGGATATTACCATGAATGAGGAGGTACACAATGACACAAGTACAGCTTCTTCTCTTAGACAGGACAGAGCTTTAGCGGTATAATACCCTTGGATGTGCTAAGATTTATTTGCTCAAAACTCTTCGCACCCAATCTGAAATCAGCACATGTAAAAAAAGTTAAAATATTTCAAATAAATATGATCTATTAGAACAGCCCATTAGAGCAGACAACTTATTCAATTAAACAGTTACCAGAGTAGTCCTAGATTACTGTATACAGACAAACCCAAGTGGATAAATTGGTTCTCCTGTTCTGCTCTTGAAAGCCATATTTTATTTTTATATTTATAGATCTCTCAATCGAGAAAGAGAGAGACAGACAGACACACCCCCACACACCAGATGAGGGCACAAACAGAAAGCAGACCATGTAAAGAGTAGAGATATCCTGAAACCTAGAGACATAAAAAACAGTACCAAGGCTAACTTTTTAAATTTCTGATTTTGGGTGCTGAATTCGGACCAAATTTTCAGAGTTGCTGCACACCGACAGATTCCATCAACTTCAACTGGAGTTACAGATCCTCAAAGTTTTGAAAAAAGAACAGACCCAAGCTTTTTCTAAAATTTGGAACTCACGAAGCGAAACCCCCCCAAAAATTCAGAGGCCACTTTCTAAGTTTTGAGCATAACATTTCAAATAGCAAAACAGAAAAGTCTGCGCTCAGGGTATGCTACTGCAAACTACATTGTACAAATTCTTTTGATTAGTAATTGCTGTTTGTTTTTTAAATTCCAGGAAATACTAATACTGCAGCAAAGCTCAACAAGATGAGAGTTATAAAATCCACTTAAGTACGTGCTCTGCAGATTTTTGCCATGCTCAACAGAAGCTAAGTTTTCATTAAATCTTTTTAGAAAAATGTAGCTCTGTGTTAGGCAGGCAATGAACATGTTTTAAAAAAGATGCTTATATTTGATATGTTCATATGAAACAAACAGCCATTTTAAAATCTACTGATAAAAATGCAGTTATAACCTCTTAGCCAAAAGAGCCTGAAATCATTCAGAAGCTATCCATGGAATGTTAGAGCAGCTGCTAAGTGTGCACCATTATTTCTCATGGCAGCATTTCCACAAACTGTAAAGGGCGTAGCTTCAATATAGTTTCTCTGATAAACTATAATGAAAGTATGAACTTTGACTGGTCTCGGATAAACTGGTCATTTTGACCACTATTCACTAATATGGATTTTCCTTTGGGCATAGGTAACTCCATTTTAGTGCATGTATTCACTATCGTATTCAAGAACGCAGAGAACCCAAAAATAATGGTTTGCCTCCAAGAGCAATGTAATAAGTCTTCCCATCTCCATGGAGCTATCGTTCACCCTCTTTGCTCAGTGGAAAACCCTTCACACACAAATCTCTACAAGTGCACAATTTAATCCATTTCCAGGCATTTCTCTGATGCTCAACTGTTACTGGTGTGGTAGATTTCAGAGTAGCAGCCGTGTTAGTCTGTATCTGCAAAAAGAACAGGAATACTTGTGGCACCTTAGAGATTAACAAATTTATTTGAGCATAAGCTTTCGTGGGCTACAGCTCACTTCATCGGATGCATGTAGGGGAAAATACAGTAGGAAGAGAGATACACACACACACTATGAAACAATGGGTGTTACCATACACAAGGCCTTATGGTTTCTTGATCAATGATCTATTCAGAAACTTGCCCCCATCCCATCTCAGTCCATCCCTTCCACCAACAGAAGTTGATCCAATAAAAGGTATTATGTCACCCACCCTGTATCTCTCCACCTCTTTTGGAATTACCACCCTGCTTTCAGCCCACACAACACTGCCATAGGAACCTATTCCTATCAAGGCCACTCTAAATCCAGTTTTGACTTCAGAGAGTGGTTAAAGTTGCTCTCCCAAGGTTACCACCTTCTGAGATTCTGACATGGGGACCCCAGGCAAGGAGTCACACCACATTAAATCCTCACCTATAAAGTAGGAATGCTGCTCAGAAAAATTCCCACCTCCAACAATCTTGCTGCATGTGCAACTGATGGTGTAGGTTGGGGATTTCCCATTAGAGGCATAATAATGGAACCTTAGTAGCATGGGGATTCCAACAGTAATGTATACACTGGGGACTTCGACAACCACTTATAAGTCAAAGGGGTGACGGAAATGGCTAGAGAAAAATGTAGGAATGTTACTTATAACAGGACAGGGAATGGAGAGATCGGTGGTTGTGTGAAGAAAACAGTAAGTCAAGAGGCGAATAGCAGGCAATCTGGGACAACGAAAAGGAATGGAGAGTGATGAAGTAAGCACTACTGTTCTATTTCTGTCATGGAAAGGCCATTGCTTCAGCATGCTTCAATCGCTGGGAAAGGGCAGGGCTGTTTCTTGCTTAACAGAAACAAGGCAATCCTCTTCCCTTCTGGCTCTGAGAGCTGGCAATGGACTCTGTCCTTTTATCTCTGACTTCATATCCAGCTACTCCCATGCCAGCTCATGCTGTTCCTACAGTCTTGACTTTCTTTAATGGGATGGCGGGGCAGGGGAATTCCCCTTCTTTCCCCTTTGCTGCCCCTCTCCCCTAACTGAGCAACTTCCTCTGGTTAACTTTGCAGTAAACCTACCCCGTTCTTCACCTTATTTGACACCATAGAAAAAGAGATAGATAATGCCATAGATTCAAAAGCACTGAGATAGTTTGTTCACCTTAACACAGGCAGCATTTTCCAGCCAGCCAAACAAATGCTCCTTAATGACTAGAATATGCACTGTAGTTAAACATGTGTTAACATGCACGCAACTTTCAGAATGAGAAACTTTAGAAAAAAGAGAACAGATACTGAAGAACATTAAAACAAATTTCCTATTGCTTTATATTAAAGTTAATCAGTATGCTGGATATGAACTGTGCAAACAAAAATCAGCAAACTTAACATGGTACAGTACTATAAATACAGTAAAAGTCATTAAGGCTCTGCTCCTGTAATGTTCTCACAGTGAGCAGGTATTAGCAGGATAAGATACAAGCTGCCTATTTGGTTTGCCTCCAGTGTGTGTTATGCTACTGCTCATGGTTTTTCCATCTGACAGCATCCGATAACATTGAAATAGTGCAGCCTACGGCATGGAAATGCCAGCTGATGAGTGGCAAATAATTCTGAATTTACTCTTCCATTGCCAAAGTTTACTATCAGTGGCAGCATTTAAGCTTTCACACAGGAAGAGTATTTGGGTCCGACACCCTCAAGCAGCTCTTTTAAGTTTACTGTGAGCACAAAAAGGAACTAAAACTTCCATTATGAAATGTAGTGACATGATTTTACTAGGTCTTGGAGAACCACATCCAATTGTCACTCTTGTGGAAGCAGTCATAATAGGCCCCATACAGGCTATTTTTGCTGTCCTTGTACAGAAGGAAGGTCTCCGAGATGGGGCATTGAGAGGGAGACAGAATATCAATCCTCATGTCTCCAGTAAGCAAGAACAGAGACCATTCTATCGACGGGCCACTGCTTGAGTTTAAGTACATGAAACTGAAGCAAATTTTTTCATTAGACACTGTTCCTTTTGGAAACAAGCTGACTGATTTCCCCCCCTCCCTCCCTCGGTTTAAAGTGTGCTTAGATGCATATCCCGGACTTTCTCTTTGCAGCAAATTTGGTATCTGAGTGCCTGGCTGCAGATACCATTTCTTGGTGTGTCTGGGGTGGTTTCTGTGGAGGTAATCGTGGTGATCCATGGGTTTCTTGTATATAGTTGTTTGCAAAGCTCCACTGCTGAGGATGATTGTGGTGTCCAGGAAGTTTATGCTGGTGTGGGAGCAATCCAGGTGGAATTTGATGGAGTTTAGGTTGACAGTGCAGAAGATGAAAATATTATCAATGTATCGCAGAGAAAGTCTGTAATACATGCCTATACACACTTAAAACTGCCTTCACTAAACAAGACCACTCCACTGGAGAAACAGATTGCATCATGGAACAGACCACTCAAATATCCTGAGAGCCCCTGATTCAATACAGGAAAAAAAAAAAATACACCACGGACCACACACACTTTTGTCACCTACTACCCTCTACTAAAACCTATACAGGATATCAAACAATTACAACCCATTCTTGAGGAGGAACCATATCCTGAAAGACCTCTCTCCTGCGAACAACCCCCCAACTTCAGCAAGATCATCAGAAGCAAGCTCCCCACAGACCAGGACACCACTCAAAGCAGACCCTCTCAGAACATATTCAAAATCATGCAGACATATCTCCACTGCTATGATGATTAATACCCTCTACAACACACTTTAAGATCCATGGGTCCTACACATCCCTAACACAGCGTGTGGTGTATCTCATCCAGTGGATCAACTGCCCCAATAACCACATGGATGATATCAGTCATTATACTCTAGAATGAAAGTAATAAATGACAAAAAAACATCATGTGGGAGAACATGTCACAAAGTGATAATTTCATATCTGAACTCTCAGTCCTTGTCCTCAAAGGAAACCTGCACAACACCCTCAGATGAGCCTAGGAACTTAAATTCATAACTCTGCGGGACACTAAAAAACCATGGACTTATGAGACCCTGGTTTTGTGGTTGATTTCAACAATTTGTAACATTTTACTGCCTGCTCACCCTTAATTGCCCACTTCATTTTAAATTGTCTCCTACAGCATGTGTGAACCCCTTATTCTTAATCCATCCCACCTTGTATTTAGCTTGGACACCCTAGTTACCTTCTCCAAACGTGAAAAAACTCAGAAGCCTGAAAACCTTCCACCAGCAGAAGTTGGTTCAATCAAAAATCTCATCTACCTTGCATCTCATATCCTGGGACCAACGCAGCTATAACACTGCAAGCTCTACAAAAAATCCTTTAGGACATTTTTAGTAGAGTTTTTTCTGCTCTTCTACGGCTGTTTAACAGGAGAGAGTGAACCAGCCCAACAGCAAACACCAAACACGGGAGGCCCTCCCTCCATTTTGCTTTATAATTTAATGGCAAGTATATTTCAGGTCACAGTTCTGAGTCTTTATTTTCTGTCTCTTACAACTCAGTGGATAAGATCTACTATTCGAGTAATTCATGCGGCTGTTGATCAGCTCCCTTGTGTCCAATTTGCAGCTAATACTGGTTTCTGTAACACTCAGCATTTAACAGATGTGTTGGATAAACAGGAACTTTGAGTTAACATGAGTAGAACAGAGGTCCTCTAACTCAGTACAGTGCCTCACCTTTGTTCCCACTTCCTTCATGGCAGGCTTTGATTCACCACTCCTATACAAGTTAGGGGTCAGACTGGAAATGGTGGTACTCTCCCAGGCTCTGTCTACAAATCATGCTCCATCCATGTGACACTAAAATGCCATGCCACTCAGGAGAGGTGCAGATTTATATATTAACGAGCTGTTCTTGCATGCTTTCTCCCCCAGCAGTGAAACAGCTGACACTAACATTTAAATAGTTATTAGGCTTCAGAATCGACACCCTGTTGATACCCACAGAGGCAGTTCACACCTCTCAGCTATTTTAGACAGCCTGCTGGCCTGCAGACTCAGGCATACACCTCTACAACCACGAAGGCTGAAGAATTTTCTTAAAATGAAATCTTAGGTTTGGGAGCACAAGGGCCCCCTGCGGAAGAGTATCGTCTCACCAATTCCACCCCTGCTATCAGTGGAGAGGAACTGAGGATCTATAAGAATTCAAAACCATTAAATCTTGCCAGACACACACTCTACACATCCTCTACAAACTTTTCAAAACAATACCTTCTCACACAATACTCCATAATCCACACGACTCATGCATCACTAGTTACATCATACTTTGCACTCTAAGGGTCAACCAACATCCTGTTACTGACTCAATAGCTCCAAGACAAATGACAGTCTCCTAATTTCATGAGCCAACTGCTGTACATTTCATTCACATCGAGATTCGCTCTGGGTCACGTTCCTTTCATTTATTTGTACTGTCAAAAGAGCGCTTGCACAGATACATTGCAAGATTAAAATAAAGAACTTCAGGAGAGGCAGATAAAGAGACTATACATAAACGTAAAATATTCCTTAGCTGTCCTAGAGAAGAGCTCCTTGTTTCACCTCCCACTCCCCCCCCAAAGAGAGGGCTAGATCAAGGGTTTTCAGATCTAGACTAAAGCCTGTTGACTTCAAATTAGTTATAAAATCCCCTTCACTCAGGAGATAAAACTACAATGCATATATTTATACCAGCCTGGCCATTTTTAAAGTTAAAATGTAGAGAAAGCGTCTTACTTAAAAAACTGGTCTTGGAGACAGAAAATGACCATTGCACTTGGTAAAGCCACCAACATAAAGTGACAGCCTGTGATCTACAGATTTACTTTTGAACTGATAGCAACAAAGGAAATTTCAGTCTTACAAGAGATGCACAATTATTTTCAGATTCTTAAGAGGTAGTGAAATAAACTGATTAAAAACAAAAAGCATTCAATGATAGCTTTAACTTATATAAGGACTTTATGATTAGCTTCACAAAAAAGTGTGATGAATACTGGGTTTTAGAGTAATCTGTTTTGCCAACACTAGCACACTAAGTTGGCAAATGCCTTAATTTATTTCAGCAAATTGGCTCTTAAATCAGCTGACACCATAAGGAAAGCTTGGAGAAGCAAAGAATTATGGTTGCATGTTTTCAAATTCTGTATTGTATTGACCCTGCTTAGTTTACAATAACAGTCTTCCAAGTTCAATAACTATTGTCATTTCAGCTTTCCTCATCTGTATGTTGAACTGTAATCATGATGCTGCACTAACAATTTTACACATTTAAGAACAAAATAAAGCCCAATCTTCACCCATGGTTTATCAGATCTGGTGCAATTTCCCTGAAAGTCACCCAACCCACACACAAAAAAACCATCCACATGCGACCATCCTTTCAGGCAAGTGATTTTACACTTAGGCAAGACTACTGCTACCACCAAGGCAAATGAACAAGATTATACCAGTATGATATACAACTTTTGTATATGAAAAGTCTTCCTACAGCCAACTGTAAAGAACTTCTGACCCATAAGTATTTGTATTCTGGTGGACAGTTTCCTTATAATAATTGGAGATATACCAATCTCCTAGAACTGGAAGGGACCTTGAAAGGTCATTGAGTCCAGCCCCCTGCCTTCACTAGCAGGACCAAGGATTGAACTCACAACCCTGGGTTTAGCAGGCCAATGCTCAAACCACTGAGCTATCCCTCCCCTGTAGCTTGCTAGACTCTTCCTCTAATCCAATCCTCTAACTCAGACATCTTGTAGGGTAGAACACATTATTTCCTTTCTTAAAGAAAACTAATTCCACAGCTTGTCATAGGCAACTACTAGGAAGAAAAACATTTTCATCTCACTTAAGAGAAAAATAGTTTGAAGTCTTCGGGGCAATTGCAGAGCAAAGCTGCTAAGATCTGCACAGTGATGAGTGCTACAAGGTCAAAGCTACATTTAAAAATCTAAACTTGACAGACTTGGGAATAACCTGTGTAGCAAAACTTGAATCATCACACAAAACAAGAAGTGAACCTAGTAGCCAGGAAAAGAAGCGTATAGCAGGAACTCATTCTGAGGTCAGCTAAAAATAAAGGTTGATAGAAATAAAATGCTCTGGGGCAGTTAAAGCAAGATTAACTATAGAAGCCACATGTCATAACCATGTCTCCATTGATTCTGCTTGTACTCTGTCTTCAGTGATGGAGAGTAAGGATCAGGAAACCAAGAGGACATTGATCTCAATGTTTGCACGTGTCATTCACTCATTTCAAACCACTGTAAAGTCAGAATGGTACTGCACATACACTGGGTGTTTTTGCCAGAGTAGGTATATTGGTATAAAAATTCCAAGTGCAGACAAGCCCACAGGTAAAATAGTTTTAGATAAAAGTGCCTCAGGATCCTCTTTCAATTTTAGAGGTTTTCTGATTATATTTTCTTTAATTATGAAAATGTCTCTTCCCTGTTTCTCTGCAAGACTCCTCTCTCACCCTACACACAAGGAGAAACTGACTAAACAAAGAAATGGTCCAGAAATGTTGTCTACCACAGAAAAATGGAAATGTCTTTAATGTATCCATTTGTTATTTGCTACAGAAGTTTAGCTGCTAGTGTGTGATTTTCAAATGGATGGTCTCTCTTTAAGAGGGTGACCAGCAAAAGGGGTTTACCGCAAAGCCAGCAATCCATGAAAATATTTGTCCTAAGATCTTTTCAGAACATTTTTCTTATACAGAAGTGGAAGTAGCAGCATTATATAGTTAAATTCTTAAGTCAAACACTAATGTTAGTGAAGTGCATCAAAGATTACACTGATGTTCTTTAAGCAGGTGTGTTTAGTGTACAGATTTTTTATGCATAGTTGTGTCCATAATGTTATACTCCATTATGATGGTCATTTGTAGTAAAGTATATTTGCAAAGCACTAAAAAAGCAGCAGTTGTCCTCAGGCTTAGTTACTTATGGAAACTCTAATTTTAACCAGATTCTGGAGTATCGCCTGTAGAGAGAGATTCACACCTGGGGATCTCTATAATGGAAAAAAAACCAAAAACCCCTATGCAGGCAATTAACTCAGAACCAGTTCCAAGCAAGGTTTTTTGTTTAAGGTTGTTTTTTTTTTTTTTGACAGATATGATCCAAATTTGATGCGTGTGAACTGAATTGGATGAAGCTAGACAGATTCAGGCCTAATAGGCAGAGCCAAGCAATGTCTATGTATCCCCCCTGATTTATGGGGCTGCAAATTAAAGAATGCCAAGATTCTCCATTAACTCCATCCAAGTTTCTTTCATGAGGATAGCCTCAAAAGCTTAATCTGATCATTGGGTGGAAAGGAACAAACAGATAGCTATAACTAGATTTGTCCAGTCATTCAGGCTGACACTTGATAGTCAAAGACTTTTGAAATGCACCAAGTAAGTTCTAACCAAACACTTTGGAGAATCTTCGGCAGTTTTTGGTTAAGACAGAGCAAAATGGAAAGCAGAGAATATATTTCCTAAAAAGGGAATTTGGAAATATCTTGGAAATAGCAAGTGTTTCATTTGTGGGAAATCTTTCAGCTCTACAATCCTGTGGTCATAGTTTTATATGTTTATTGTGGCTTACAGTAAAAAATTGATAAAAAACTTTGGCATGAGAACCGGTCTCGCTGTCCAGCATCTCAGCTAAAGTGTCGAAAAGGGCACCTGCAATAAAGCTAAGCAATTCTTGAGAGTCTTGTTTGATAATACTGAGACACCAAGGAAAGAGCTGCTAGTGAACTTGCAGATGAACTCCTTCAGGTTGCCACAGTGCCTGATCTCCATTCCATAGGCCTAAAATGACTTGATATTTTAGCTCAGATTGAATAGTCTTGAGTCATAATTTACAGAAACTCCTCAAAGAAAGCCTTTGCAACTGAGCATTGAAAATCTTTTTCTCCTCCATTTCTCAGCCATCTCCATCTTAAGTCGAAAACAAGATTCTCATCCATTTTGGTTGCCCATGGCATTTATCACTATTTTTTGCACGACTGAACTGTTCTGCATGTGCCAATACACTAGTCAAAAGCTCAATCTGGCGATACAAAGAAGGGCTAGGATTTTTCAGATTTGAGTGCTGTAAATAGATAAATTACCATAATATACATACCAGGAAGGCAGTTTTCTTTGTGTGTATGCCTTGAGCGCAAGTCATAACAGGAACAAGTGGGGTTTAGGAACCAGAGCGTTAATTCCCTCAGTTTCCTTCTTTTGTGAAAAGATATTCAATTCTTTCAACTATTATGATCAATGCAAAACAATTTTTACCCATCATTTTCTCTGGCGTGACTACAGAAGAACTGATACTTGCACTCTGGCAGCAAATGCCCGGTCAGGATGAGGCATATATTACCCCGACTTCTCCCAGGGCAATAACTGATAATGCTGCAGTGTGTTAGGTTATACTGTCTATCCTAGACTACATACCTAGCCAGGATATGTACAACTGGTGGAGAATGTGTTGCCAGGCCACAGAAAAGCAGGCAAGAACAAAATGTATTTGTCTATGGAATGGCCGCACTAGTACAGATTGTGTGTTTGAGCAGCATTCAAGGGACTGCACAATTCCTTTCTACCCACCCCTACCCCACCATCCACACTTGCATTATGTCTTATCAGATTGTAAACTGTGGGGGAAGGACTGCTGTAGGCCTGGGATTTAACTCACCCCCACACTAAACTAGCTTTGACTAGTCTTGTGTTGAAGCTCAGGGATCTCACCACTAAAATTAAGAAAAATGCTCTGCTGCTCTTAAGGCACCCCCACCTCAGGAATGCCCCTAACAGGAGTTATAACACCAAGGGCTGTAAAGTAGACACCTATATGCTGGGAAGTTTAAGGAGGATACAAAAAGACCCAACAAACAATAAAATAGATAAGATAAGCTCTGACAAGCGAATTTATGCTGACCATCTGCACAAACAAAAAAGGTCATAAATAAGTAACAATTTGAGCACGAGAGATAAAACATAAAAAAAGATTTGAGCAGGGAGGAGGAAACATAGGTGCCAGTACGTGATTGGTTAGATTTTGTTACCTAGGGGTATTGAATAATGTGATAGGTTTAGTAAATTTGAAGGAGGTTGTTTTTCATTTACATTGTATATAGATAAAACTAAGTTCTTTGGGAACCATCTCCACACTGCAGTTCAACATCAAGCTGCTGGAATTCTGTCCCCTCTGCATGTCACAGTCATGCAGAGACATTGCTGCCCAGATGAGTGGATCCTTACTGGCCATCAGGTGAAGTTTGTATATTGGGAGTAGTGAGCATAAACAGATTTGCTTGGCATATGTATTCTGTGCATGTTGCTAATAAATAGATGTTTAGAGCACAGCTGCGTAAGGCTCTTTCAATGGGAAAAGATCCTGCAGACCTGTAGATTGTTGAGCCCCATGGGAAATGGGGGGGTATTTAAACTGACCAGGTTTTTCCTGGAGCCCTGTGGGTAAAGGTGCTTTACAATCCAAGCCCTCGGTAGGGAAAGGGTGGGGATACCGGATCATGATCAGAGGCTGGGAACTACTAAAATGTAAATATTGCTAGTGTCTAGGCTGAAGTGAAGAAGAAAGGATTGAGAAGGAAAGAGTGAACATTTTACCAAGGACTGTAGATTCACCATCACCGGCAATTTAAATCAAGTGGAGATTCCTTCCTCCCCCCCCCCCCAAAAGATACTCTAGAATTCAGGAAGTCTTATATGGCCTTTGTTATGCAGGTCAGACTAGATCATCACAGTGGTCCTTCTGGCTTTAAAAACTATGAACGGAGTGACAGAGAAACTGGGGGTATGGAGGGAGAAGAAAAGTCCCTAGACAGGACTAAAGAAGGAGCAAGAGGATTGTGCACATACTCAAACTTTTTTGGTGGGAAAGAGGATCTCTCAACCTGGGGGGGGGGAGGGGAGGGAAAAAGAGAGAAAAAAATAGGCTATTTAGTTTATTAATTCCATGGATGGCTCCTGGAATAAGGTTCTTGTGCAGAGAGAAGAAAGCGAACATGGGGCAACATCCTCCCCTTCAGGGTTCTCTCCCTGCATGTTTGTGAGAACACTTTCCTCCACTAGGAGCCCTGAAGCATGATGAGCACATGCCTATTTTGATCCTGCTTCTGCAGTCAACTGGCTGCAGCAGCCTTATGTGGAAGTAGTCTGGGCCTGCTATAAAAGGATGGCAAGAGGTTGGCAGTCTGGTCCTTTCCTCCATTCTCTTGCCTTATACTTTCCTGAGGTTTCCCTGAGGTTCCATATCATTTCTTTGGTCTAGGCCAGACACCAAACAAAAAGGTGACTAGACAAAGCAGCCACATCTCTTAGGTTAAGAGAAAAGAACACACTGGAGAGCTGGCAGGTTGGAGAAGCAGTAAGAAACTGGGAACAATTTCTTCATTTGAATTGAACCATATGCCTGAATGACAGGTGAAAGTGACAGTGGCAGCCACGTGGTGAAGTTATATTAAAATAAACATGGAGCTAAAAAAGCATAAATTATACAGACAGAAATCCATTCTTGAAAATCCTATTTTTAGGCATCTGAAGAAGTGGCCTGATTTTTAAAGGTGCTGAGCACCCGCAGCTCCTATTGAATTCCTGTGTCAATCTAGGCATTGAAATGTACAAGTGTTGTTCTCTGTGTGTTAAGTAACCACAATTGACTAATTTTGTTTAGAATACATCATACAACGGGTTGTGCGCCAATATATTATAGTGGACTTTCTAAACCCTCTTATTCAAACAAATATCAGTTAGAATTAATATGCAATAGGAATCTATGCTTGAAATAAGTTTTGATTGGTCCTATTTCTGGATGAAACTTCATTCACATACAAAAAAGGTCAATTATTGTCAGTCTGGAAACCAGGCACTGAGGAGTAAGAAAATTGATTTAGAATTGATAGACATCTAGAAAGATCTAAAAATTCTACTTCAGAATCCCTCTTAATTGCAGAAACACATGCCAGGGCTTTAAGTATACTGAGAAATGCGAAACGCATCTAATTTACATGATCCATAACTAAAAGTTGTCCTCTAGCTCATTTTAGCACAAGTTACAGAAAAAGGTGTACTAGATTCATGTAGTCAATGTTCTGACCTTAAAGCAGATTCAAAACAATATGAATAGAGAAAACTGACAATACCCGGTATCTTGCATATACCTGTTACTTTTTGCCACATCCTGGAGCCTGTACTCTGAAAGAAGAAAACTAAACTGAGAACATTTAGTAGTTTTTCCCCTATTTAAGTTTACAAAGATTTAGGTGAGAATCTGGGTACTAACATCAGGGTGACATTCCTGAAAGAGAGCCTTGATCAAAACAGACATTGTAAAGACTGGTTATATAGTTGCTGTTAACCATAATCTAAATGTTTAAACAATCTTGTGTTAACATATTATCACAACCAGAGCAGGTGCAAATTCTTACAGCACATACAGCTGTAATTTTATGTATACACCTACCCCAGAGTTCTACCATACCAAAGTCGTCATTAATGAATGTCTCCCTGGGCTTATCTTCTACCCAGAAATGTTAAATACTGTATAATCATTGCAGACCCAAAAATACACACTGAATGAAATTCTCTATGCAGACACACTTATGCACTGGGTAAATTAAAGACTACAGCCCTAGAACAAAGTACTGTTAATAACTGAAACGTCTATCTAAAAAAGTTAAGAGTTTATTTTAGTACCTTTGAAGTTAGGAGACTAGCCAGAATCAAGATAATTAATGTAAAACTGAGGAGGCTATGCCTCACATTGCGTGGGTGTTATATATCCTACATAGAAACTGTATTTCAAATCTCTTAAAATTGGCTGTTTGCCATTAACAGGCCCTTACTTGACACTTAAGACAGTAGCAATTTAGGGAATTTTCTTACCACGCCTAGAAAAAACTAGCCATGAATTTAGAGTCAGATGCTAATCACTTAACAGTTAAAGTTGGCTATTTACTTACATAGCTGAGAGACGCAAGGCAAAACAATACTTCTGAAATGGCCTTTTATAGTAGGAAATTTTTGTCCAGAGGGAAAAAACCACAATGCACTGAAGATTTGAGCACCCAGCCACAGTGATTTAGTGTAATAAAATATTACCACCATCGATGTAATCTTATGTGCTTTGTCCCAGGAAAGTTTATATATGTGGAGACAGTAACTCTTCAAGTAGCAAGCAGAGTGCAATCAAACTTTTTTTTTTTTAAATGGGAAGGCTTAAACGAACGTCCTCATTTAAATATAATCACACTTCCATTTGATTTTTTAAATTTATTGTAATCAACATCTAAGATTACTGTAATCTAGAAAACATTAAATAAACACTTTGCTTAGTCTCATTTTCTTTCACTGCTGTGTAAAAAGAGACATACTTGCAAAAGGAAGGAAATTTAGACAAGAAAATGTGATGGTAAAGACCACAAATTATGCTAAGGGGATTCAGGGACAAACAGCACCTAAGAACTTTTAAGCCTTACTAAAAGGTTGACTGTACTTCATTATATCCTTTTGATTAATACTTTCAAGATGGCTCAAAGTCAATAAGAAACTCAAACCTGCTAGTCTAAACACGCAGTGCTTTGGAAATGTGATCTTAAACAGTCATGTACAGCACTGAACACAGACAGCATTTAAGTAACATTTCAAAAACCTAGGAGTGAGTAACACCTTAACAGAAGCTTAGCTATCTTTAGCTCTCCAGTTCTAAATCTAGTTCAAGCCCCACTACCTATCATTTTCTAGATGAACTGTTGCTTCTTATGCAATCACAGACTGATAGAATATAAATCTGTCACTGTATACTACAGCTGTGCTGAGGATGAAAATTTTTGCCAAGAATTTGGGGATTTCAAGATTTGTTTTCATTCCATTTTGAAATTTCTAAGATCACCATGAAAGAAAACTAAAAAAAAATTTCAGATTGACCAAAATATTTCATTTCAACAAAGTCTATATTCAGCATATTATATAATACAACATTTTAAAAAATATCAAAGAAAAATAGTTTCAAAATTAAGTCAAATTGTTTCATTCCAAAAATGCAAAAAAGGGACATTTCGACATGTTTTTTCCCCACGACAAAATTTCTGTGAAAGATTTCCCAAAGTGTTTCAGTATGGACAGAACTGCATTTTCTGACAAAAAAATATTTCTGTTGAAGTTGTACTGACCATCTAACATGCATTTCAAAAAACCTACAATAAAAATGACCAACTGTCCTTAAAAAGCTGAATCAGCAGTTCTGAATCATTGGGCAGCGTATGCACATTTTGTACTGATAAAAATTATTGAACTCTAAAAACTTAAACACAGTTAAGTAATGCAATTGGTATAGTGTATTCTCTTTCCTGCAATGTAGACACTCTTATACTTGCATAACTGCTTCCATACACGGGGGTTACACTACTTTAACTATAACAGTACAGTTAAGCAGTACAACTTGTGTTTAGACAAGGCCTTATGAACAAATTTAAAGATCTGATTAAAGAAGTGTGGATAATATACTACGTCTGAGGAAATTTATGGTAAACTCCAATGTAGAAAGGCTGTATTAGTGGTCTAGTGTTCCCTGGGTTTTAAAGGTAGTATTTGTTCCAAAAAGGTTGAGGAACCTGCACAGAAATTATTTCTTTAGATTGTATTGCAAAATCCCTGTGGTTTCAAAGGTTTATGGTTAAACACTTTCTGGAAGAAAAAAAATTGAAGTAAATATTTACATGACTGGTTGAGTGATAGTTCTTAGGCCTTGTATACTCACAAGCTTGTACTGGTTTAGCTAAATCAATCTGTTTTTAAAAACAAGCCTTTAAAGTAACACAAAACCCTGTGGTAAAATAGATAGGATCAGAGGCTAAAATATGGAAAGAACAAGTTAAAAAAATACTTAGACAAGTTGGATGTCTTCAAGTCACCAGGGCCTGATGAAATACATCATAGAATACTCAAAGAGCTGACTGAGCCATTAGCAATTATTTTTTGAAAAGTCATGGAAGACGGGAGAGATTTCAGAAGACTGGAAAAGGGCAAATATAGTGCCAGTCTATAAAAAGGGAACTCAGGACAACCCCAGAAATTACAGACCAGTCAGCTTAACTGCTGTACCTGGAAAGATAATAGAGCAAATAATTGAGCAATCAATTTGCAAACATCTAGACGATAATAAGGTGATAACAGTCAGCATGGATTTGTCAAGAACAAATCTTGTCAAACCAACTTGATAGCTTTCCTTGACAAGGTAACAAGCCTTGTGGATAAGGGGGGAAGCAGTAGACGTGGTATATCTTGACTTTAGTAAAGCGTTCGATACTGTCTCGCCTGACCTTCTCAAACAAATGAGGGAAATGCAACCTAGCTGGAGCTACTATAACGTGGGTGCATAACTGGTTGGGAAACCATTCCATGAGAGTAGTTATCAGTGGTTCAGAGTCATGCTGGAAGGGCATAATGAGTGGGGTCCCGCAGGAATCAGTTCTGGGTCCGGTTCTGTTCAATATCTGCATCAATTATTTAGATAATGGCATAGAGAGAGTACACAAAGTTTGCGGACAATACCAACCTGGGAGGAGTTGCAAGTGCTTTGGAGGATAGGATTAAAATTCAAAATGGAGCTGGACAAATGGTCTGAAGTAAATAGGATGAAATTCAATAAGGACAAATGCAAAGTACTCCACTTAGGAATAGGAAGGAACAATCAGTTGCTCACATACAAAATGGGAAATGACTGCCTAGGAAGGAGTACTGTGGAAAGAGATCTGGGAATCATAGTGGACCACAAGCTAAATATGTTTAACACTGTTGCAAAAAAAAAAAAAAAATCATTCTGGGATGTATTAGCAGGAGTATTGTAAGCAGGACACGAGAAGTAATTCTGCCACTCTACTCTACGCTGATTAGGCCTCAACTGGAATATTGTGTGTCCAGTTCTGGGTGCCACATTTCAGGAAGGATGGGGACAAATTGGAGAAAGTCCAGAGAAGAGCAACAAAAATGATTAGAGGTCTAAAAAACGACCTATGAGGGAAAATTGACAAAATTGGGTTTGTTTAGTCTGGAAAAGAGAAGACTAAACAAAAGGGGACATGATAACAGTATTCAAGTACATAAAATGTTGTTACAAAGAGGAGGGAGAAAAATTGTTCTTAACCACTGAGGATACGACAAGAAGCAATGGGCTTAAATTGCAGCAAGGGAGGTTTAGGTTGGACATCAGGAAAAGCTTCCTGTCAGGATGGTTAAGCACTGGAATAAACTGCTTAGGGAGATTGTCGAATCTCCATCATTGGAGATTTTTAAAAGCAGGTTAGCCATAAACCTGTCAAGGATGATCTAGATAATACTTAGTCTTGCCATGAGTGCAGGGAACAGGACAAAATGACCTCTCGAGGTCCCTTCCAGTCCTATGATTCTAAGATAAAAACCAAAATTAAGTGTCTACACAGACGAGTCTCATGTAGACAAATCCTGGGGGGGGGGGGGGGGGGGGGGGGGGGGGGGAGGGAGGAAGAGAGAGAGACATCAGAAAAAGTTATATTTCTGTAATCTTAGACACGTAAAATCCTACCAAAAGATAATTAAAACAATTTGGGACAAGCTATTTGTTTAATTGTAACAGCACAAAATTTAAGGTAAGCTTTCAAAGCTTTACTAGGGCAAGCTTTAAGACGTACACACAATAAGGCAGTATCTAAATTTAAAAAAAAAATAAATTTATAGTGCAACCTGCCAGTCATGATCCTTTTTCTACCACAAAAGTGCCACTTGGCAAGAGATCTCTTCATCTCAGGAGTAGTAATGTGACCTTTTCACCCTCTGTAGCTTCAGGGTGCTTCATTGAAGGGCCAAGATATGAAGAATACAAGGGCACCAGGTTCTATGCAAACTCCTTGCAACAGCCTTCAAGGTCCTAGATATACCTCTGGTCCCTTTTTATCATCATTTAGAGTTTTCTCCACTTCAGCAATACCAATAACCTCAATATTCTGTTTGTTCACTGACAAGAAATGGTTGCTTACCTTATAATAAGCATGGTTCAAGAGGTGGTGTCCACAGATTCCACTTTTGGTGCACATGTGCCTCATACACGCAAGATCAGATTTTTTTTTCCCCGTTGAGGTTGCATTTGTACTGTAGAGGGCCTCTCACCCCTCCCCCCCACATTTTAGGGCGGAGAGGGAGGAGGAGTCCCAATCATCCCTCAATTTCTTCTCACTTACACTTACTCCATAGTAGCAAAAAGGCAGGGGAGGCCATGGAATGCATGTGGACAACACAGCTGAAACAAAATCAGTTGCCATAAAGTAAGTAGCAATTCTGTTCTCTGATAGCTCAGTGGGGAGGAGGGATAGCTCAGTGGTTTGAGCATTGGCCTGCTAAACCCAGGGTTGTGAGCTCAATCCTTGAGGAGGCCACTTAGGGATCTGGGGCAAAAAAATTGGTCCTGCTAGTGAAGGCAGGGGGCTGGGGCTGGACTCGATGACCTTTCAAGGTCCCTTCCAGTTCTAGGAGATTGGTATATCTCCAATTATTACCTTTATTACCTAGAAATTGTCCACATGGATTCCTCTTGGTACATAAGAACGGCCGTACCAGGTCAGACCAAAGGTCAATCTAGCCCAGTATGTGACTACCGACAGTGGCCAATGCCAGGTGCCCCAGAGGGAGTGAACCTAACAGGCAATGATCAACTAACAAACAGTTATGTTTGCTTGGGTTCTAGGAATTATACTTAAAACAGTGACTTCAGGATGGCCCTGCCAGAACAGGCATCTGATCTGGAAGCTTCTTCCAAAGAAAAGTGTCAAGTGTGTGGACCAAACTCCACGGAACTGCCTTACAAATTTTAGAATTAGGGCCTTTAGCTCAGACAGCCTCTGCTGCCTCTCTGAAAATGAAATGACTAGCTAGGTGGATCTAACTTGGTTAACTAATAACATGTTCTTATGCATCTGAAAACACATTCTGATAATTTGTAATATTGCTTGACCTTTTGCTGATAGGGTTACGGCAATGACCCATAAACAAATCTAGTGTCCTCCCTTGAACCATTGTATTTTCTCTACAAAACCATCTACTAGGGGAGAGGGATAGCTCAGTGGTTTGAGCATTGGCCTGCTAAACCAGGGTTGTGAGTTCAATCCTTGAGGGGGCCATTTAGGGAACTGGGGTAAAAATCTGTCTGGGGATTGGTCCTGCTTTGAGCAGGGGGTTGGACTAGATGACCTCCTGAGGTCCCTTCCAACCCTGATATTCTATGAAGAGGTTAAGTGAGTTCCTGATTTGGACCTGTTAAAAGATAGTAAGGGAACTGCCAAACAATTTGAAGTTTAAATTCCCCTGGGGTTGAATGAGGCATGGGGAAGAAAACTGGAAAATAAGTTGGGTCCCTATGGAACACAAACAACTTCAGGAAGAAAATTTAGATGAGGCTGTAGTATAATCTTCATCTAAGAAAACACTGTATAGGGGGACCCATCCCTGAGCACCTCACTCTTCCTTACCCTTTAAGCTAATGTAATGACTACAAAAGGCATCCTTCACTGAGAGATGGTATAAGAAACAGGTTGCTAAGGGCTCAATAAGGAAGATCTATTGAAGTCCCAAGAAGGAGAGGTCTCCCAAGCTAGGGGAAAACAAATATGGCACTTACAGAATCTAGCTAGTGGGGAAAAAATAGTGGGGCCCTGATAGGAAAGTGATGTGCAAATATTGGTGCTAGATGGACCCTTATGAATAGAATGTGAAAATTGTTTCAAGTCTAGTAAATAGCCAGTATTACTTAATTGAATGCTATAAAGGGAGAAAGCGGGTGCTGAGATGCCAAGCTGTAAAGCTAAATAAAAGTTTCTCTAGGTCAGCCTCAACTAGACTTTTTGCTTTGGAGAAAAATATTCTGAACTTCAGCTGAACTGCTTCTCTCTATGGCTATCAGCAAACCAGCACCCAGGTGTAAGATCTGGCTATCATTCTCAGACACTGTCAGGCAAACTAATCAGTACTGTGTTGAGCCACCAGATTCAAACACCTAAACTGCCTAGCCTATGCCAGGGCTACCATTATCATTGATCCAGCATCTTGCCTCAGTTTTCTCAGGACCCTTAATGTCATGAGGACTGGGGGTAGGGAAAGCATACATTAGTCCCAGTGTCCAGGAATGAGAAAAGCATGAGGAACAGCCCTGATTGGAACCCACTTTGCAGTAGAACATGACATTTCTTGTTCTGGTCTGTGGCAATCTCCATTTGCAAAAGTGGTTCTACAACACTGGGCCCTCAGTCAGCACCTGGGGGTTGCCTGGGAACTGTATGGTGAAGTGATCTGCTAATGAGTTCTGAACACCTGTAAGAGGTGGGGCCAGCAGTGTGATCCAGTGACAGATACAGCTAGTCCAGAGCCAAACAGCCTCCTGACAGAGTAGAGATGACCTAGCTCCTCCTTGTCTACTGACATAATGCAAAGCTGCAGTGTTGACTGTCAGCACCTGATCTAAAGGCACCTCTTCAAATGCTCCAAGATGCAGAGAATTAGCTTCTTGCTTCAACGGTATCTCATGCGGGGTCCCTGAAGAGACAGGAACTGTATGCAATACCGGTTGCTGACAATCTCTTGGCCCCACTTGTCCACAGCAATTCTAGCACAGGTCCCCCTCCCCCACCAAAAAAAAAGGCCATAGCTAAATATGCTAAATAGAGTAGAGATACTCCAAATATTATGCCAGGCTCTGAACTGTGGCAAGAAGCCTATCAAATGAGTCATAGCTAAGAAAAAGGTGGTGGGGGGGAGGAGGTTATCTGCACTGGACCTTTGCTTCTCCGTCAGTGGCTCCAATTCCCTCTGTGAGTTGTAAAAGTATGAAGGAGAGGAAAGCTGACTGAAAGAGGTTTGTAGTCTGATGTGCTTTCTCCTTTGGTCTGGTACATGTAAGACCAGAGAATGAAAAATGGCTCTCAAGACCTCTCACAAGTGGAGGGCCTCACCTGTATTTGAACTGATCACAAGTCCTCAAATCCTTCATCGTGGTCTGTATTTCCCTTAGTATTCACCATGATTGGAGCCAGGAGGATCTTCACATCTCCACTGATGTGGCCATGGTGCATGAGGCTGTATCAAATGTATCCCAAGCAGCCAGCAAGGAATCCCCAGCTATAAGATGCCCTTCCAGCATGATGGATTTTAATTCTTCCATGCTCCTGCATGAGTCGTTCCATAAATGAACAACGTGTCCCAGAGGAGAGAGTTATTTTGCCAGAAGCACCTGAAAGCTAGCAATGTTCCTCCTGAGACCGGCAGAGTAGACTTTCCTGCCAAACATTAGTAGTTTTATTTAATATTAAAATGTTGTTCTTGTATTTTAATTCCAATTTCCACCCAAATGCACTTCAAAACAAATCCTCATCTTAAAAAAAAAAAATCTAGTAAATAAGTATTCACTATTTTCACAATAAAAAAGATAAAAATTAAGAATCTCAAGAAGTGTAAGCTATATAATTAAATGTATATTGATCATACTCTGAACCAGAAAGATTATGCTAAATTTAGCGTAAAGACAATAAATGGTGGCAAAACACCATGTTCTAATTATATCAGCCAGTGAGAATCAACCTCTTTAGGAAAACAAAGTACAAATGCAAAACAAGACTAAAACCAGTTCTTTAAATTCAGGTTTCCTGCTAGCTGACTTAAATCATGATCTAAATCACTAATTTAAAAACCAACTCACCCTGCTGCAAAGCCACTATTCTCATTTAAATCCCATATGAAACCCACCTTTCCCCTTCAACATCCATAACTAAAGGGATGTCCACACTTAAAAGGCTGCAGCGATGCAGCTGCTGTGCTTCAGGCCTGGTCTACACTGCAACCTTAGGTCAACGCCCTAGCGGTGGATGTGTCACGACTTAGGCCTGGTCTACACTAAGGAAGTAAGTCAATCTAAGTAACGCTAGTTAAATTACGGAAGTTACATAACTTAGTCGAGGTTGTTTAGACAGACTTCCAGTACTGTCTACACCACACTATGTCGGTGGGAGACGCTCGCCCATCGACTTGTCTTCACCAGACCCACTAAAAAAAAAATTGATGCTTGCTGCATCGATTGCAGTAGTACCAATTTAGCACGTACTGAAAAAAAGCCCCCAAATTTGACTCCTGCCAACAAGTGCCCCGCTATACTGACTTAATAACACAACCTTCCTGAGTGGTATGAAGTCAAAGCCAATGCAGTGAGGTCAACACAGTGAGACTGTAGACACTTCATTACTGACATCGATTGTTACTGGCCTCCATGTGCTGTCCTAATGCCCCACACTGACTGCTCTGGTCACTGTTGTGCAGTCTGCTGTCCAGGGGTCAGGTAGACAGGAATCTGCCCTTCCCTTTAAAGCTCCACGAATTTCTGAAATTTCTTTTCCTAGTTGGCAAGCACACATAGCAGGTCTCCATTGTTGAGTGTAACTGCCCAGCTGACCAGACTGGCTACACACTGCAGACATGCTCCTGCCGGGAGGACAGAGGAGATATGGGCACAGGTGTCACTGGGATGCCAACAGCAACCTATGTTACCCTCAGGAGTGAGAGATCAGCTAAAATCATCACTGCCTGTAGAAAACTGTGCCAGTATTCAGTTTCCACAGTGAAATCGCCATTTGCTTCTCAACTGTCAGTGCAACTCATTTTGTTGTCCTTGAGCTGGTGCAAGTTCAGCACACAGATCCAGAAATGTGGCCTTGTGCATCCAAAAGTTCTGCAGCTCCTGCTCATCTCAAACCTGCATGACAATGTGATCCCACCAGTCTGTGCTTGTTTCTTGGGCCCAGAAGCAGTGTTCTACCATCTCTAGCTGCTCCATGAATGCCACCAACAACCTTGAATTGTTTCTATGTACCATAGCAATCTAACCTCCAGTGAAGAATCATGTTCCCCACAGCTCCTCTTGCGGCTCTGCAAATACTGCAAGATGGCGTGCCCTGTGCTTGCAATGCTCATGACAATAGTGTAGAGCTGTGCAGGCTCCATGCTTCTGTCAGATATAGCAGACAGCAAGAAGGGACACAGGTTTGTACAGATTTTGAAAAGGTGCAAAATACTGTGGGATAAGATAAAATTATAGGATGGAGAACACTGTCAACCCCATGCTCCCAGTCACCCCTACATGACTCATGTTGGCCCCATCAGGCATTGCAAAATCTTTCCAAAACACCTTGCACTGGACAGTAGTGATTTGCAGTCAGATACCTATCCACAGTGCACTGCATATCGATACAAGCACTCCTGGTGAGGACACGCACCACCAACAAGGAGCAAAAAGTGTGCACATGCACAAGCAACGTACTAACTGCAATGGCTATGCTGACATAACTTTGTAGTCAAGACACTAGCTATGCTGAAAGGAGGGCTTCTCACATTGGCATTGGTAATCCACTTCCCCGAGAGGTGGTAGCTAGGGCAAAGGGAGAAGCCCTCCTGTCAGTGCTGTCTATGCCGGAAGTTCGACGCAGTTATACTGACCTCTCAGGGGTGTGGATTTTCCACATCCCTGAGTGACATAGTTATACTGACATAAATTGCTGGCGTAGACCAAGCCTAAATCTTCTATTTACCTTCATTCATTTTGTCCATCCTTTGCATGAGCTGTCTCTCCCCACTCCCACCCACCAGCCCTTGCCTTTTTAGACTGGTCCTCAGGAAAGGGACAGTCTTCCTCTCGAGTGAGAAAACCAGTAGCACATTTTGAGCACTACTACACTCTAAGGGAGGGTCTACACTATAGGGAGATGGGGGGGAAGAAGGGGGAAATCAATCTAAGCTACACAACTTCAGCTACATGAACAAAGCTGAAGTCGACGTACTTAAATCTACTTTCTGCGGTGTCTTCACAGCGGTGTGTCAACAGGAGACACTCCCATCGAGTCCCCTTGCACGTCTCATTGAGATGGAGTACTGGAGTAGACGCTAGAGCGATCGGCAGTTGATTTATCGTGTCTATACTAGACACGATAGATCAACCCCCACTGGATCGATCGCTGCCTGTCAATCCAGCTGGTAGTGTAGACAAGCCCTAAATAGAATAAAAATAGCATGGGAGAGAAAAGACAGGAATATTCCCTTTGTATAGTGGAGACAGATAACGGAGCAAAGCATCACTGTAAAAAGGTGCCAAACTCAACAGAAGTGCATTCATTCCATTTTACTATAGAAAGTAGAGTTTTACTTAATCCAAGATCAGAACAAAATAGTAAATCCCATAGTAATTAGAAGCCTGAAGATATAATTTACCCTATGTGGACAACCTCATGTAATACATGCACATTGTACAATAGCCCAAAGTCTAAGATCGTTCTGGGTTTTAGCAGTAAAGCAATACAAGTCCTTATTTGCAAGTAATCTTTAAAAGAAACCCATTTTCTAAGTCTTAATATCTGTTTCAAGTGAACTGAATGAGGGGGTGAAAACCTTTTACTTGTAGTCACTTCAAACCCAGGGATAAAAAGGAAGCCATCTGTATCTAGTTGGTAGCATGGGAAGTGAGTTTTTGGTCACAATTCAGTTCCAAAGTAAACAATTCTTGGACAGAACAGGCAGATTCAACTGTCTTTTCCCTTAAAAAAAGAAACCTTAAAGTCAGAGTTGCAGCTTGCTGGCAGGATAATACTTATTGTGCATCCATATTGTGGAAAATCCTTGGTGGGTTTTCATTAATAATAATAATTATTATTATTATTAAAGACCGTGCTAAGCATTGATGCTAGAGGTGGGTCTTTCCAAGTACTCAATTTGGGTAATTATTCTTCCATTTAAGTGGAAATTTTACCACCAAACTTCAATGGAAGCATAGGTAGGCCAGTGCCAGAATGCTTTTGAAAATCCCATCCTATATTTTCTTAAAATAAACCTTAACTACAAGTGTAATACAACGCTGGTATAACCATTTTACTTTGATTACAGTCTTGAAAGTGGGCATTATGCCCATGTTAATGATGAAGAAACTGAGGCAGAGAAGTGAGTCCACTCACTGACAACAAACAGGACACAGGCAGATTTAGATATTCCGGTCTCCAAACCTCCTCGACCAAAGCTGCTTCCCACAGACAATACCACACACAGAAGTACAACTATACACAAACACAACACTAAGAAGCATCACTTTCACATAAAACCCACTGCGCTTAGCCAGGCAGACACAGACAACAGGAAAGTCGAATACGAGCATGAACACAGACAGGAACGTGTCAAACTATTACTGACCTTTTTGATGGAATTTTAAGAAGTTAAAGTTTCATATCAATAGCTTTGCAAACAGTGAATTTACTGTTACTGCAGGACACTACAAACTGCAGCAGGGACAAGTTTTTCTGAAACATGCTAGACATCAATCCCATGGTAAAATGACATTTCATCTACTGACTAGACATAAACATTTAATTCAGAGTTATAACTATAGCCCACACACCAAGCTATACAACATACGTGTAGAGCTTTGTCATTTTACCATATAGCTCAGTGTGGTTTAGCTTCCTTATGGATTACAAATTAAAACTGAATGCTGCAGTAAACACATTTCAAACATGAATAAGATTAACAAATAGTATGTTGCCACCTAAATACATTCAGTCAAAACCAAAACCATTAGTTTATAAAGCATTTTGTGACTGTGTCCTACTGAAAGGATTGAAAACTGGATAATTCAACCCTCTCCCCCCCATACTATATAGTACAACATACAGTACTTAAAATTACTGTCCTGTAAAGAATTATCCAGATTTTGCACAGAAGGGGCTGAGATGTTTCACCAAGTAAAAGCATTAGAAGAATACTATTGGTAACTGAAAACTAAGTCCAGACCACAGAAAGGATAGTAGTTCTAGAAACCACCTCTACTTTTTCTATATCTGAAGGAAGCTTTATCTTGGCATATGTCCCACCCTGCTTTTTCAAATGTCCAATATTTAGCATTTTATTCCCCATCTGCACAAAATTTCTTACTTTTAGGCAAATCGCTTTAAGAGGACAAGTTTCCATTTAGCCCCATTTTACTCTACATATTTGATAAAGCATTGTACAGATATATGCTGGAACTGAAAAAGTTTACCAGTTACTATATATTTTTCTAGTGGCCATGCAGAAGGGAAAGCTAATGAGGCTTTAAATTTGGTGCCCAAAGTAACCCTTTACTCCTAAGGAGCAGGTCTTGCATGCAAAGAACGTATTAGTAAGAAAAGATGATGCAAAGTTCTTAAATGCAACCTAATAAAAGTCGGTTTTCAACAGAGCAGAAAATAGTCATGCATTTCTGTATTACAATAGTGAGAATTCTAACACAGTAAGGCTACCAGAGACATGCAGTCATAGGGTTTCAGGCACAGAAGCCTAACTCGCACCCTTGTGTTGCAAGTGCACAATGGATCTATAAGGGGGAAGAAGGGTGGAGGTCAGGATTTGATTTTTAGATCCAGAATGAACAGCAAGTGACAATTAAGAGTGAGCAGCAAGTATGAATTTATTCTGAAATAACAGCACTCTGATTGCTGAAACTATGTGGAGCCTTAAAGTCTTTACACCACTGTATGTAGAAGTGGGATTGCCAGTCACGTAATAGAGCTGGGACCAAATCAAAAAATAGTTATTTGGTTCCAGGGTCAACTCCCTCAGATGCCAGTGCGCATTTATTTTTTTTAAATACTGTGCAGGTCTTTTACTGATTGACTAGAGTGAGTGGACCAACTGGCCAGTTTTTTTGTTTTTTTGGGGGGGGCCTGTTCTCTGTTGCCATATTTCAAAACCGCATGGGGCCTACCACTGAAAAATATCAATCATCCAAATCTGAAGGCAGAGAAAGCACCATCCAGACTGGATCTTCAGTGAAGTCACTATGTTAAGCTCTCATTATGCAATTTACAATGCAGCTTATGCCAAACAGCTAAATGAAGAGGTTGAAAAGCCACATGTATTTCATAGGTAGGAGTTGTAACAGAATGAAGACATGCCAGTAGAAGCGGGAGTGCATTGTGGCTAACATTTTCAGACCTAATGACAAATGTATTTCAAACCATTTTAACTTCTTGTTTCTCTGTTTAGTCATCTTCTGGGCAACAAGTGGTGTGCACGAGAGAGGAAAATTGATAAGGAAAAATGTAGAGTTGCTAGATTAAGTTTTGAGCTTCTGTTACAAGGACCTTGGCATATACTTTAAAGGTTGAGAGATCAGAAGGTATGTACATTTTTAAAGTATAACTTTTATATTTTATTCCTTCTCCTACCATCTTTAAATTGTTTGACTATAAAGCTGAACGGGAGAAACATTTAAAATTTTATAACCTCAGTGTTTAACCTCACTGCAGTCACCAGCAATTAACACAATTTGTTAGGTTATTTGTTCTTGGTTTAAATTGGATCAGTTATCCTGAAGAATATACTTTGCCAATTTTTTCCATCCACCTCCTGAACTTTAATTCTTAGACATTCATTAGTGCACCATCACAGACAGCATTCTCTAGAAAGGATTAACTGATCACCTCAAAGTGTATGGTTTGAAGTCTTACATAAAGTTTGTGGATGTTAAACTAGCCTAAACAATTCACTGTAGGCCAGATGTTCAGAGCTAGCTGCATGCATAAAACTGCACATGCATCACTTATACATAAATACTCAGTGCACAAGACACCTGATGAAGGAGCATAAATATCTACTGTATAAAGCAGGCATACAGGAGCCTTGCAAACAATTGCTTTTGCCTGGCTTTGAAAAATCTGACCATGTTATATTATCTAAGAATTAGTACTTGACCTCACTCCCCATTCCACTGAAGTAGGCAGGCACTTTTCTCCATTTTAATGTTGGTTAGTGTGTAAACCAATGGTACTCGAGTCTATGCGGCTGAAGACACCACATTAATAGCAGAGTTTTACAATTACTTCCTTGACCACTCAGGTTTGAAGATGCTGACATTTATGAATCACAATTACTCTTCCTTTTACATCTACCCCAAAACATTAAAAAATACTGCTAATTTAGATATTCTGGGTTTGCTTTTCATTGAATGACAGACATTAATAATTTTGTGGAAGTCCATCGAGAGATGGGCATGTTGCCCCATAAATGAAGAAAAGGACTTTTAATGCAGTGTTTTCAGAGATATTGTATACTCATGTTAAACATCTTAGTTACAAGACAATAATGGTTTGGAAAGGAAACTACAAGCCATGTTTTCAGTCACATTGAAGAAAACATCTGCAAAGAAAAGCCCCTCAGCCTGAAGCTTGAAGGAAGCAGGTGTTGAAAAGCAAAATATGGTTCCCCACTTGCCCAAATCACACACAGACACAAGAAGGCTACAAATGCCATCCATGAAAGAATGCACCACAAACATCAGCATTTATTCATTTGAATTTTTTAGCAATTGACAAAAGACCCATCTCACCAGCTTTACTTTTTGTTGTTTTCCTAAGCTTAAACATTACATATTTAAACATTGTCAGAACTTACTAAGTTGTCGGCATTCATGCACAACTAGAAAACATCCTTAATTTATTTAAACCAGAAATGCATTACCAGTAACGTATTAACATCTTTCACTACTAAATATTAAAAAAAGTTGAAATTATTGAAAAGTTCATCCTTGAAATGTTAACTTCACAGCAGACAAACTACTAGCTGGCTCACATTTCAAACAAAGTGGGAAAAGCAAGATTCATGCTAGTGGTTAGTGTACATATTGCCCTAGCACTACTGAAGGATCACGGCTCACCTTGGATCATGTTTAATAAAAAGCAAAGTGCATACAGAAATTTACAACAATTTAAGGACAAAAAATGGTCCTACTGATGTGGTCCCAACAATTAACTCAAAAGTCTATGACAAATACCATGAGCTCCGATGAGCTGTTTATAAATACTTTAAGTACAGATATTGAAAGAGTTCGTTTGAAATCTTCAAAAAAAAATGTTCCTGTTACTCCTCAAATGATGCTTGTTATAGCTTAAAATTTCTGTTAACACGTGCGTTGAATTACTTGTTATCCAAGCGTAGCAGCTGCTCCTTACCATTTACTGTTAATGACTTTAACTGGCCATCTTCTTCAACTTCCACTCTCTCTTGTCCGTTCTCAACAATTCTATAGGACAAAAATCCATTTAATTATAGTTTTAAAGCATGTTCAATACGATTAAAGTACACCACACGTAGATATTTAGGTAATGAAATGCAGTGCCAAGTCTAGGGTCAAAGCTTGGCTGATGCAACTGCAGTAAGTGATCACATTTAACAGTGGGGAAGCCACAACAATTAGCATCTTCTCTCCCAACCCACTGAAAAGCCTTTCTGGAAGAGACTAACTCCCAGTCCTCCAGCATATTACACTGAAGTGTTGTAGACAGCATTGAAACAGTCACTGCAGCTGGCACTACATTCTCCATAATCACAGTTCTCCTCTTAGGTCGAAGTTTTTTTCCATTTCTCCCCTTTGCTCCCCACCCTCCTATTCAAAAAGCATCATATGCAATTTAGTTTTGAGTTTCAGTTAAAAGTAATAGTTAGGAACTGCAGCAGTTCAACATATTGTGTTTTATGGTGTATATTTTTCCCCACAATATTACACGTATATGTTTAACTAGTTAAGCAGGATGAAACACTACACAGAGCATGTGCAACAGCACCAAAATAGTGCTACACAGCATGTGCTTAACATGGCCTAGTTAAGGTTCAAAAGCAGGATTAACTTTTGCATCTCTTGATTGGTTTTCACCAGGCAATCTTGATGCTTGCATGTAGGGTTTACCCCCCTTGTTACATGTTTAATGTGTGATTTTGGGTTTGCAAAGCAGTCCATTTTATTCTCTTGGTCACTGAATTATAATTGTTTGTTCAAAGCACAAGTGTAGGCCATATTTAGGGCTGGTTTGAATTAAGTAACCTGTGTTTAGAGTATAAAAACATGCAGAAACTTTTCACTTCATAAATCAATTAATAGAATTCTATGTTGATGATCAGACAGGGGCAGGATCTACTCAGTAAAGAATCAGACAATAGTTATTGTGGTTAGGAAAAAGTGTGATGAACAGGCAGATGCTGTATGTTCTCTCCAAAGAAGACTGCCTGCTCTTTCTCAATGTGGATTGATCAAGGGTTGCTTGGCCATTTTTTTTTTAAATTATATAACTACACCCAAATTTTAGAGGAAATAGTAGTAGTGGCCAGGAACTCTTGTGAACTGTGAACAAGCGAGGCTGTCTTCTTTCAAAAGGATATCATTCCGGTCATCATGCAAGCCTCACTCCTTTTCTCAGACTGCTACTTATGTTGAGCACAGTACATCTGTGTTCTGTATGTTGCAATGGCTTCTTATCGGCTTTGGGGAGCAATTCAGTCTGTTATTTTTAACCAGACTTAAAGATAAAGAGATCCTGTCCATCTTACACCTTAACATTTGTAACAAGTTTGTGGCCTGGGTAGTTCTAAGTATGCTTTGTTACATATGGAGAGTACCACTTGGTTAACCATCATGTCAGCTAGCAGTATTTTGCTCTTAGACTGAAACAATTGTCTTCCTATAAGCAGTTAACCACACTTGTTTGCTCTGTGGATAGAATCTCCTAATTATGTCTACATAAAGTAATTAATTTGGCCTGTTCTTCCCAAGTCTATGCAACAGGACATCAAATGATGCACTGCCCTGTCTTCTGAGCTACTGATTCCCTCATGATGTGCTATGAAACGGCTGTGCAGATTTTCCCAGATTCCATGGATACAATGGTGTGACCATATGAAGTAGTTGTGATGACAGAAAAGCTGCTGTGTGGACACGAACTGTACCATCTTACTTTTAACTGGTTGAGATGACTGTGCTTCTTAACTGGTTACAAAAGCCAGGGGTAAAGATGTAATGGATTACAGGCATAGAGACAGCCTCCCTGTCAACAGCAGAGACTTTCTACTTAATAGTCCAGATATGTCAGTTCCTCCCAGCTGATAGAAGGTCCTCTATTCCAGGGGTTCTCAACCTTTTTCTTTCTGAGCCCCCCTTCCCCCCCCACCATGCTATAAAAACTCCACAGCCCATCTGTGCCACAATTGTTTTTCTGCATATAAAAGCCAGGGCCAGCATTAGGAGGTAGCAAGCAGGGCAATTGCCTAGGGGTCCCGCACCAGGGGGAACTGTGAAACTAAGTTGCTCAGGCTTTGGCTTCAGCCCTGGGCAGTGGAGCTGAGTGCTCTAGGCTGTAGTCCCGTGCAGCAGGACTTCAGCTTTCTGCACTGGGCCCTGGTGAGTCTAACACTGGCCATGCTTGGTGGACACCCCCTGAAACCTGCTCATGGCCAAGGGCCCAGGACCCCTGGTTGAGAACGACTGCTCTATTCAAGTTCTTCCACGCTAGGTTTGCCAGGGCTTGATTTTGCTAACTTGCAAGGGATGATGCAAGGCAAGATGACCCAGGCCTTGGCTAAGCATCGTTTTGAATGCAAACTGCAGCTAAATGATTGAGGCTGCAGTTTCTGTGTCATGGTATTTGTCCAGTTGACACTGGATAAATACCAAAACACTGGAGATTTTTGGCACTGTCACTAATTCACTTTAATTACAAACATGTGTCAAGAGGTTTGTTCTAAGGGACACCTCTCCAGTTCACTTATACAGTAGAACCTTTTATTTTTGCTAGTTTACAGATGGCATAATTCAAACAGAAACCTAGAGGTCTCGCTCCATTTCTTAAAGATTTAGTACATGGTATGAGGTCTCAGCCCAATGAGCTCTACACTAATAAGTACTAAGAACATTTCAGTTTGACAACTGTCAATTACATTTGTAAGGCATATCCTTAATTTATTGTCTGATCTGACAATAAATTGTAATATATTGTATGGACTGGTGAAAGCTGGTTATAATATTTTTTGGATTTTACAGCCAGCCACAAGTTATCATGACTGAGTAATGTAAATATTAATGGAATAATACAGAAAATTAACAAGTTGTTCCATTTTTCATAGGCTACTCCAAAAGGTAGTGGGAGTGGACGTTCAAATAAGGAAAAAGAGGTGAAAACCTTCCTAAATATACATGAATCCGTGGGCATCAGCGTAACACATTATAAGAGCTGAATCCCAATCTACGTCCTTGGGAGATGCCAGGATGACACCCACTGGTGACAATGACAATGAAGATTAGTATATTGACTGACACTGTGGGGATGCCCTGCAGAAGATGTTAGCGATGCCAGTCACAGAGCTAAACACATTACACTCACTCTATCTGCTGTTGTATTTCAGTGTTTGTGGGGTCATCTATGTGTTTAGTATATTTGCTAATAAAAGGGACTTGTGATAAACTTCAATTATTTGTCCTGTACTCCTTGGGTCTCTCATTCTAACATTGGTAATCTTCCTGATGCTGTAGCTGTTCAAGAAACTGAACCCTTAACTACTGTGAAAGAAAAGAAGTTAATCAATATACCAATCCGTCAATTAGGCTACGCAGTGTACTGCTGTTAAGGATTTTCCCCACTTTTGAATAAACTTTTGGCTACATGGCATTAGGTACTTTTTGCCCAACCCCTGCATGCTTACACATGCTGTAGCAGGGAACCATCCTGTAATGGTAGGAAAAGAAAAGAATCGAATAGGTCTATCATTACAAGTCACACAATTGGATATCTAAGTTATGGGAAACCAAAACAGTAAGGGTAAAGAAAGTTATTTTTCTGATATTGACTAATTCTATTACAATAACTTGCATGGTACCAAGTATCAGAGGGGTAGCCATGTTAGTCTGTATCCACAAAAACGAGGAGTGAAAAAGTGATTTTTACACCCATGAAAGCTTATGCCCAAATAAATCTGTTAGTCTTTAAGGTGCCACTGGACTCCTCATTTTTATTACAACAACATTTATCTTTTTTACATCACTTACCTCTTTGTAGTAATTTTTCTGCCATTAACTATTTTAGTAGACGTTGATACCGATTTGAAGCTACCCATCCCACTGCCACCGAATGACGTAGAGGAGAATGAAGTAAGGCCCCCGTGCCCCAATGAACCAAACGAAGTAAAACCTGAGGGGGAAGACATGGTAGCTATTTGATTAAAGCACTGTAAACATAATTTCATCAGAAACCCTTTAACAACTGTTTTACTTTAGGACGGTCTGCTGGACCATCAAAATTTGGTCTATTAATTCTGGCTCCCCAATTTCAAATACCAAGTTCCTCAATTTCAGAGTTGCTGGGTAACTGCTACTCCCACTGACTTCAAGAGGAGTGGTGAAAACTAGGCCTTCAGCATTCAACTAGGCTCCAATAATTGAGAGCACCTGGAGTCCCTAATCTCATTTAAAAGGCACACACTACTGTAGCCCCTTTTGGAGGCCTCAAACACACTGAACATATCCTCTGGTAAGGCAAGCAACACTTTGATACAGAAACTGATGTACTGAGAGGTTAAGACTTGTCCAGTCTAATGGCGTCAGTAAAAGATCAAGAAGCAGAATAGATCCAATGTCCTTCTAACAGGGCTTACTCTCTTTTCATGAGATTTTAGCTATAACAAATACTCTACAACACTGTGGCTCTATTTAAAACTAGGGGACTCTACAGGGAGATGTGATAGGCCTCAGTGTGGTACATAATTTTCTAAACCACGTTGTACCAATTTACTGTTCCAGAGAAACTCCTTCTCTAGCAATATTAAATTTGGCTTGAAGTTTGCTTTAAAATATTTACCTGTATCAAATGAAGAAAAACCACTCCCAAATGCAGGAAATCCACTAAATGCAGAGAAAAATGGCCCACCACCTCTGTTTCTGTTCCCACGTTGACCTCGTCGGTTTCCAAATAAGTCATCAAAAGGATCTTCTACAAACAAAAAACAGATTTTAATACAGGAGGCTGATGTGATCAGTTTTATTCAGTAGTTGCTATATTTAATAAGTATGAAGACTTCTAGTAGAGAAGGAAGTTTCTTGCACCTTCCTCTGAAGCATCTGGTACTGGCCACTGTCAGACAGAACATCTGAGCACAGATTTGATTCAATATAGCAATTCTGTGTTCCTTTGAGACCTGTAAGAGACCAATATTATCTCTCTCACATACCCAACTCTTCTTGGTCTCCAGAACTTTAGATACTATCATTAAAGTAATGGCATGCTGAGAACAAAGTCCTGCTTCCTTAGTACTGTGCCAGTTTGCCAGTGACTAGTAAACATCAGGGGGAACATGCAGAAATTCAGTTTTTAGCAGAGAAATGTGTTCCACGTGAATTATACTACATAAGCAAACCTTATCACTTATACAATTCCTATGTATGTTCATATATGCGCGCGCACACACACACACACACACACACACACACAATGTTTTATACCAAATTCGTGTAGGTTTGATCGTTCAGATCAGTTAACATTTGGGTAATTAAGAACTTGTCTCCTCCTCACATGGCCATTAACTATAAAAATCACTTTTCTTGACAGCACGATGAAAGCAATGACTACTTTTTTGTTCCGAGAGGCAACAATCTGCTTGCTGTTCAACATGAGAATGTCAAATATCTGAAGTTACTGCAAGAGAAGCCTTTTTCTCTGTTGAATACCTTGTCTGTCAAGCTGAGTTTTGGGGCTTAAACTTAATATTGTTGATGTGATTAAGTTTGATTCAACCCCTAAATATCCAACACTTCTTGTATAACTTCATTCAAGATTTATCTGAGGACCACCACCACCACCAGGACTTTGCTTAAGACAGGCTCAATTAGTGTTCCATTAAGACTGAAATGTAAAGGGTATTGGAGACAGGGAATTAAAATAGTCATAATACAACTTTAAGTGATCTGCAAATGTTTTAGTTTAAGTTAACTAGTTGGAGGGTTAGATGCTTAAGAGGAAATTCAGGTAAGAGCTTTATGGGACGAAAAAAATAAGGGCTGATGGCAATGCTTAATTTGTAATCAAAGAAGTGCTGGGGCTAAAGCATTTCTTTTTTTTTTAAACCTCACGCACTTTTATTAACTGGTGTAACAAGCCCAGAGGTGCTGAGGCTATGAACTACCAAGTCTCAAGTTGCCAGGGCTCAGCCTATGCAAGCACTTGCACAAATTAACTTCAAAATGGCCTTCAGCCAGTGCTTAAGCTCAAAATCCTATTGCTGGATTTAAAAAACTGGAAGGCCATTAGTTCTATTCCCTGGCACAAATATGATTTTCTTTTATGCTTATAAAACACTGGTCAGAGAATAAGTAAATATGGAATACCTATATGGAAGTTATTACTTTATAGAAAGTTATAGAAGAGGTGTCCAGATAAAAGAAATTCCACTAGAATATTACAAGTATAAGAAAACTGAAGTTTGAGTTTTACATCATACTAGCATAACATCAGCATTTTGTAGGACCACGATTTACACAACACCATGTACCATTAAGTTGTAGATCTTTAGTTCTGAACGTAAGCTATTCTGGATTTCAGTACCCATTGCAGCGGAACTTTACAAGACCCTATATTACACAGCACAGGACACTAGTAACATTTACAAAATATTTTACAAATATTATGGGTAATCTACAGAACAACAGTTTTAGGCAGTTAGCCGGACCTGTGATGAAGTGTTGTTGAAAAATGTAATATTGCAAAAAATAGTTTAAAAGTGAACTGTAAGAAGTTATTTTCCAACATATGCGGTCTGTAATAGCATTTATATTTTCTTCAACTATAGAATTTTCCAATTCTAAACCAAATCTCTGATGTTTCAGAGAATGGAAGATACTCCCATGCAGGATAAGAGTTAAGCATATACTTAAGTCCCATTGAAGGCAATATCTTAAGTTAAGCATGTCCTTGCTTTCCTGAATCTGGGCCACTGTCATTTTCAGCCAATTCATAACCACCACCGAACCAATTAGAATTCCAACTTGATTTTAAGTGAAGATCAGAGATCAAGAGCAGGTTCCTGCCCTCTTCCCCCCAATTAAAATCCAGTTCCAACCTAGGCTGGAAGACAGATTACTGAGAGCTAGTGAAATGACAACATTACAAGTAAAAAAAGATGAAGTGAAAGGAAAATGGGATTTTTAGTCACAGTTTAAACCTCTGCTTGGTTTGCTTACACCTTCTTAACATGAATGACAAATTAACAAATTTTGAATAACTGAAACCTTTGTTGAGATCTCCAATACTCACAAACATCTTATACCTCTCACTGGTCCTCCAACAAAACCCGGGAATACAGACCAGACTTTAAATTTGTGAGGTAAAATACAGGTATTGTTTTTCTCCTCCAAAATGCTTTCAGCCCCTCTTTTCCATGAAAAAACCCCAAAGATTTGTATCAACCTCAATGTTTGTTTTTTTTTTAAAATCCTTTGTAGGTCACCTTTAATACTATATGTGCATTAGCAAATCTGAGGCTGAACTCTTGGCACAAAAATATTATTGGAATTTAAATATTTCCAAGTCATTATACACCTGGAGTAGCAATTTCAAAGACTAGCATACAAGAGTCTCTCACTCCAGCGTATTAGCTAGCAAATAAAGCCATTGCAGTTAACAGTGCTATAGCCCAATTTATTCCTGCTAGTTAGAGAATGACTCACTAGTGAGTTATGAAGGTCATTCACTCATGCATACAAGTGATCTATATTATATTACTGCCCACTATTATGCTTTCTATTTATAATCCAGTTTATCTTCAGTTACCTGGCATTAAAATAAAAACAACACACTCATGTCATAGCTATACTATATATTTTTATAATCCACTGCATCACTGGCCACTTACAGGTGACCTGTGCCAGACCCACATCCTCCTTATCCCTGTCACAATAGGAACACAAGCTAGGGGGAGCCTGAAGGGGAGGGACTATGGAAGTCTCCAGGCTCTTGCCATCACCACTCATGATACACGGGCTTACCCTACACTTAAATTACATCAGCCAAGCTGTGGGGGTTGGGGGTGGGGGATGTGAGGGGAAACACTCAGCTGACAGAGCTACACCAGTAAACCCCAAGTGTAGACACAGCTATGTTGACAGAACAATGCTTCAACAGATGTAACTAACACGGACCAGAAAGATGGTGTTTCAACACCAAAAGAAGAAATGCCTTCTGCCAGCATAGGCTGCACCTATACTAGGGGGCTATGCCAACATAGGCTCCATAGGATAGCTGTAGATTTACACTCCAGATGTCCCACCTCCCCCATGTCCATGCCCGCTTCTATCGCTGCAACCCTGAAACTGCCCAGACCTCATTCCTCATCTTTAATGGGTAATCCTCCACTTTCTACCCCATAGATTACTTCATGTACACTTGACCACTGCCCTACTCTCACTCGATTTCAAGTGCCCCCCAAAGACACGTTACATTCCAACACACAGAACAAGCATATATTTATAAAAATGGAATTTGACATGCCTATGATCATGTTGCACATAGTATTGACTTCCCCCCCTCAATCTTAATTAGTTTTCTTAGAATTGCAAGCTTAGAGACTTGTTTCCTTTGCTTTTGTACAGAGCCTATGCATGCTTCCATAACAAATACTGACTGTTGGCTGTAATCAGCATCATGCTACTGAAATTCAACTATTTTTGAATTAAAATACAGTTATTTAATGTATGCATACATAAGTTGCGGACAGATAATTTTATCTTGGTTTCAGACAGTAGTATAGATCAGGGGAGCATCAAGTTATGTACAAGCCCCTCCCCTCATATGTACAATCTAGATTTTATACCAGGGGTCGGCAGCCTTTCAGCAGTGTTGTGCCAAGTCTTCATGTATACATTCTAATTTAAAGCTGCGCGTGCCGGTAATACATTTGAACGTTTTTTAGACGGTCTCTCTACAAGTCTATAATATATAACCAAACTACTGTAAACAAAGGTTTTCAAAATGTTTTAGAAGATTTAAAATTAAATTAAAATGCAGATCTTAGTTTAGTGTGATCCTTGCCTTTGCTTTTCCTTGCTGAGTTTTCCAATGTCTGGTGGCACCTATTTAGATACTTTAAGCTGCATACAGGCTTCTGAGTTACAAGTTGATAACCGGCTGGCAGGAGGTCAGCGGCTGGAACGCCAGATCAGCAGCTGAGGTGAGTGGAGCTGGCGGCTGATAGGGCTGAGCAGAGCTGGAAGCCTGAACCCTGTCTGGCAGGGGGCCTGCGCTGGAACTCCAACTGGAAGCAAGGTGAGTGGGGCTGCGGAGGGGACCCCGGCTGGCAAGGGGACAGCAGCCAGAACCCCAGAGCAGCGGCAGGCTGAGCAGCTCAGCCTGCTGCCATTCTGGAGTTTCCAGCACCGGCTCCTTGCCAGCTGGGGTCTCAGCCCGCTGCCAGCCTGGGGTTCCTACCCCCAGCCCGCCTCGCGTGCCGAGTGGCGGGAACCCCAGCCTGCCCCGCATGCCATCAGAAATCGGCTCGCGTACTACCTTTGGCACGCGTGCCATAGGTTGCCGACTCGTTTTATACTTTTCCTAATAAAATATTTACTGTGATTATATTAGTTATCGTGAAAGTGTCAACTGGCTTTTGTAAGGGGAAATCATGCTTCAATCTATTAGAATTCACTGAGGGAGTCAAGAAGCACATGGACAGCGTAGTCCAGCTGATATAATGTACGTGAAATTTCAGAAAGCCTTTGACAAGATCCTTTACCAAAAGCTCTGAAGCAAAGTAAACTGTCATGGGATAAGAGGGAAAGCTCTCTCATGGAACTGATTAAAAGATATTCCTACTTTTGTTTCCTAAATTATTAGTTTTCACAATGGAAAGTGGTAAATAGATGGATTCCCCAAAAACCTGTGCTGTTCAACCTATTCATAAATGATCTGGAAAAGGGGTTGAACAGTCAGGTGGCAACATCTGCACAATACAGTTACTCAAGATAATTATGGGCACAGCTGACTACAGGGTGTTACTAGACGATCTCACTAACCAGGGTGACTGGGCAACAAAATGGCAGATGAAATTCAATGTTGATAAATGCAAAGTAATGAATATTGGGGGAAAGTCCCAGCTATACATACAAAATGGTGGGGTCTAAATTAGCTGTTGCTGCTCAAGGAAGAAATCAGACTCATTGTAGATGGTTCCGAGGCGGGGAGGAAAATCTACTCAGTATGCAGAGGCAGTCAAAAAAACTAACATTAGGAAAGGGATAGATAGTAAGAAAAAACATACATCGTAATGCTACTATATAAAACCATGGTACACGCAGCCCTTGAATACTATATACAGTTCCAGTCACCTCATTTAAAAAAAATATTAGAATTGGAAAAGAAACAGAGAAGGGCAACAAAAATTAGGAATACACACAGCTTCCATACAAGAAGAGATTAAAAAACAGGAACTACTCAACTTAGAAGAGAGGCCTGGTAGAGGTCTATAAAACCTGCAGAGACCTCCTTGCCATAGGATGTTGTGAAAACCAAAAGCACAAATGGGTTCAGAAAATAAATTAGATATCTTTGTGGAGGATTGCCATTGATGAACCTATTAGCCAAGATGGTCAAGGATGCAACCACCACATTCTGGGTCTCTCTAAACCTCTGACTACCAGAAGCTGGGACCAGATGACAGGAGTGGATCACTTAATCAATTGCCTTGTTTTGGCCATTCCCTCTGAAGCACCTTGTACAGGCCATTGTTAGAAAACAGGCTATTGGACTACACCAAAGTGGGTTGTGACCCCATTTTAATGAGGTCGCCAGGGCTGGTGTTAGACTTGCTGGGGCCCAGGGCTGAGACCGAATCTTATCCTACTCTGACATCCTCCTCCAATATTTCATCTGCCACTGAGTTCTTTCTCCGGCCCCTCCACTAACTCCTCTGCCATTCCTCCACTAGATTCTTCTCCCAGATCATCTGATCCTCCATGAGACTCCTCAGGCAGCCAACTGATGATCACTGAGTAGGAACCTAAAGGAACATGCCCATTGTAATCAGTAAATTAGCTCTTAGCTACTTTGTCACTTACCAGTATATTATGTCAATTAAGTTGCATGTCATCTTTAAAAAAATTTAAGTCACCATACCTATAAACACCTTCCTCCTTTATAAGTTAGCCCCATTATCCGGCCACTTAAACAGAAAAGCAGCAACAATAAATGATTTCTATATGCTAACGAAATGGTTTAATATTTGTATTGAACGGTTATTCAATGCTTTGTTTTAGAAGCTGATCACTAAAATCAAGTGTGTAGGCATTTTTCCTTTATTTTACTATATATTATACTCTCAGACTGTAGGGATGCTTCAGTTTGTCATAGGATTCCTTGCACTCAGTTTATGTTTAAGTACTTGATTTTATATTCACAGCAGTTGAGAAATAACCACACCACTCATCAGTACTCCATTTGAAAGTAACCACTTTTGCTCCTGGGTCATTTTTAATCTAAAGAGCAATTAAAAAAGATAGAGCTAGCTTCTGAATAGGAAACTAAAAATCTTCTGACTCCTTTCCCTTTCCTCATTTCTCCCCCTCCTTCATAAGCCCTTTTTTCTTCCTGCAGGTCAATGGGGCTCATCTCCAAAAGAACTGAAATTTGTTTTTTCCATTATTAACACGAGGAGAATGCAAGCCTCTCTTCCTCTTTAAAAACGAAAGCAAAAGAAATAAGGCCAAAAAAACAAAACAAAAAACCACACACAACCTCCCTCCCCACTTCCTGCCTCTTTAAAGCATTAGAAAACAAGCTCTCCCCTTTCCTAAGATTTCTTCATCTTCTCTCGTTTTGCCTGGTTTTGGTAGACTTGGCAAAATCTCTGGGAAATAAACTGGCCTCTTCTGTCAACCTAGCTTGATCTTTCATATGCTTACATAGTGTTGGCGTATATGTAAATAGATGGGCAAGGGGAGAAGGAAACATGCATGATGATTAAGATTGTGAAAAGATGTTGGTGCGTATGTTACTTTATGGGAAGCTTCACTGCTCTCAAAACAAATTCATGGTACAAATCTCTCCCACTGCACACTCAACCTTAACTGTACATGTGTACAGTGAACATTTAGGAGATAAGCTTTCTCTGACCGACTAATGCATTTTTTCCAGATTCCTATAATAAAAGAATGATATTTGTTCCTTTCCCATTCTGGAGTTAATCAGAAAAGTCACCAACTGTTTGCATTAGTGGTGCATTAATTCCTCTTCAGCTCCATGGAATAGCCAGGAGGCCTTTCTTGTTTCTCATGTCTTGTCTGTAAACAGGCAGAGAATTCTTCTTGCAATCTTCCAGCTGTTACTCCTCTGGTTCCTCTAGGCAGTTCCTGGAGTGAAAGGCTGAACACAGGATGTGTTCCCTTTTTATGGATCAAAAGGGAAAAGCAGCTGCACTGGCAGAGATTGAATAAGATCCCTAGCACTTTTGCTGAGATCTTTTGTATGGCTGTGGGTGCCTTCACAAGCCAACAGTTCATTGGCATGATGCTGGCAAGCAAAGTATTTTTAAACTGTTTTGCTGACAACCTAATTCTTTATTATTTTCTTTAACTCCATGGTAGCCAGAGGCTTCAGAAGCTGGTTTCACTGCACCTATTGCTTATGCTTTTATTTATTTATTTGGGGGGGGGGGGGGCATTTTTTCTGACTGTCATGTGGCACCAGACTTGGGAAGAAAGTGTTTGTACGCCTTACAGAGAGCAATCCACATTTACTAAATCACACAGAGAACAATTCTGCTTTATTAGTTTCTTTTTAGAAAGAGCATAGCAAACTTGATATATTTTTAAACAAATCAGACCTTGAGAGCGCAAAAACTGATCGCAAAACCCTACATGCAACAGCAAAAAGGAAGGAGATAGGAGAGGGGAAAAAAAGACTTAAAACATCCAAGTAATAGGACCATTTCCAGTGAAAGACAGACAAATTACACACATCTGTTATGTAGAGATCAATTTTAGCCACTACTTTGATGCTCCACCACCACTCCCCAAAAGCCGCTGACTTACCAAAGAAGTCAAATGAAAAGGGGTCCCTTCCACCAAAAAACTCCCTAAAGACATCTTCTGGGTTACGGAATGTAAATCCATATTCAAACGGGCTGTCAAAATGACTTCCACCTGCAGAAAAAGAAGTCACATTTCACAACTCTTCACACTACAGAAGCATAAAATATTTGAGTTGTACATATAAGCTGTATGTGTTTCTATATTTTCTAAAATACAGAACTCTAGTTTTTCACAATAGTTCATTCCTCGGTCATTGGATGATTTTCTCGATACATTCTTCAAACCACATTTAATATAGTTAAGTGAGACTTCATGTGAAATTCTCACATTCTGCTAAAAAGCTCTACTGTATCTAGAATTACTGTAATCAGTTTTTCAATAGCAAAGAATGACTGTCCAATTAGTAAAATATGGAAACAAAGAGGTCATCTGTAGTTTATGCTTCTACAAGTTATTTTTATCATTTATGTTCTTCTGCAGGTTTCTAGACATCAAAATTTATTTCTCATTATACTTAAAGGTACACATTTGACTAAAATGAAGTTGTCTTCTTGTCTGATTTTTTTTTTTTTTTTAACTCAAAGCTCTTTGTTGGTGTTGAAGTTTGGTGCATCTTTACTCCCTGAATCAGTACAATCTTGTGATGGTTTATTTGATAGTATCACTTGCCAGCTTTTGATTTAGGTCAGTGATTTTCAACCTTTCTTCATGTGCAGACCCTTCACAAAAAAAAATTGAATGGAGGAGTAGAGCCCTTTGGAAATCTTAGTCTGCAGACCCCCAGGGGCCTAGGGACCACAGGTCGAAAAATCACCAATTTATATTACACAAAATCTCTGACTTACACTTGGCAAATACAAGCTAAAATTAGACACCTCCGTTGTTAAGACTATGCTTATGACTGTAGACTCTCCTAGCAGAATTTGGGAAGAGTTTCTCCTCTGATTTATTATTTGACTACCTGATAATTGTCTTGTTTTTGAAAGAGACTTTTTTTTTAAAATGAACATGACTAAGTAAAAATGAAACTTTCAGATTCTGCTTTGCAGGTGTCACATTTGTTTAAAAAGCACCTGATAACTGGAATACATTTTAGAAAAAATGTAGTCTCGTCTTTTGGTCTTATGCATTGTAAAAAAAAATCTCAAAATTTAAATGTTGGGCCAAGTTAGAGTCTAACTTGTTTTTCTTCTCTTTGACTATACAGACTAATTCTGCTTATATGTTTTAAATGTTTTGGACTAGATAGGCAAATTCACTAGCTGGAACTAGTCCTATCAGAGTCATGTCAAGTTGCTACTCTATGGTATGTGATAACACAACATCTCTAGTGGCTCTGTTTCTACATAATTTAAGAACATAAGAACATAATTTAATTGCATTTTAAAAGAGTTTAGCCTTTATGGCTACAAATGCTTTTCAGAGGATGAACTAATCTGTAACTAAAATAAGTATGCAGAGTGGAACAGTTTGTTAAAATCATTCAGAGGATATGGAAGAAAAAAAATGCCAAGTCTACATACCTCCACCTCCTCCATTTAAGCCTTCTTTTCCATATTTGTCATAGATGTCCCGTTTTTTAGCTACAAAAAAGTTAATCACATCAGTAAACTGCATTTGGAAGCAGCAGAAATGCAATATGTATCACTAACGTACTCCGTTGAATTTTATCACAGCAAGTTTATTTAAGCCATGTTTGTTACAGAAAATGCAGGAGTACAAATATTTTGCTAAAGATAATCAAAGCACCGCAGGTGAAGAAAGAACTCTTTATGTCAATAATTTAGTTCTAGTAGCTACTAATAAAGTGTCAAGTTCACCATACCGTATCACAATTTCCACTGAGAGACGATTTAGTATGCTGAAAGGTAGCTCTTTCTTGTACGGAAGCCTATGGTCTTCATGTTTGTATATTCAGCAAGATAACTAAAGGCATTGCCGCAAAACTGGTAAGAGACTTTGCCACTGATATCAGATTGTGGGAAGGCTTCTTTCAAAGAGGATTACACCATTGCTAGGTAAGAATTCAGGATGGAAAAGAGCACAAGTGAAGGAGGGGCTGTTTAACACACAAAAAGCTGACTGAAATTACTTGCTTGCCATGTTTGGAAGTCCATGGGTATGCAACTTCATTGTTAGTAATCTTTTCCCAGGGCAATTTTTTTTGGAGAGGGGGAGGGAGGAGAGGTAGGAGAGCGACTAAATCAAGTGTGCATTATAAGAGTTCAGTCTGAACTTACTGACAGAGCAGCCTGAAGAGTTCTGCCAGGTGGAACATGGGGCTTGCTCCAGCAGTTGAGACACTATTCTGGAAGTGCAAGCAAGAGACTTGCCAGAGGATTTGACAAAACTAGACACACAGTCTGATCCAACATGCACTGTAGTCTTCTCACTGACTTTAATGGGAGTCTAATCAGGAACTTCAAGACTGTTCAGGGAAAAAGCATGATCACTTAACAGTTAACATTTTGGGACACTAAAGAATTTAGTAAGAACCCCTTATCTAAAGGGATTGTGGCGCCAGCCACCATTCATGATTCAAGTCCAAGGCAAAATTATCTCTTGGATATTGAAGCTTCATGAATTCCTTCTGGCTTCAAGTGCTTCACAAGTTTGTACATTACCTACAATATTACCTTTCAATAAAGTGATTTCCCGAAGAAAAATGAGTATTTTAACAGCCTGTTAAACGAGTGAAAGAGGACCAATGAAACAAGAAGCTGGGCAGCCTAGAAAAAAGCAGCAGTCAAGAAACAGGAAGTCCTGCATGCGGGCTGGCAGAACAGAAAGTTTATTTTGAGAACTTCATGTTCTTGGAACTGCAGGCACAGTGTCTACAAGTCAAATATTCTTTGCATGGATAATCCTTAACAGAGCTACTCTTGCCAAAACCCCATCTCTGTTCAAAATTGTAATGACGACAAAATTATTAATAAAATTATAGGAGAATTGATTGCATCTCCAACCACTGTCCTGGGTTAAATTAGCCACACTGAATCAAAGCTACAGAATCTGACATGTGGATATCAACGGTATGATTTGTACAGGCTGATTATGAAAAATAACCAAGTTTTATAGATGCTACATTACACTAAAATAACCATCTTCGTGCAACATGGGAATAGTTGTACCAGATCAGACCAGATGTCCATTGAGTCCAATATCCTGTCCCTAACAGAGGCAAATGTTTCACAGGAAGATGCAAGAAACCTAGAGGATGACAGTTATAGAATAAGTTGCCCACAGAGGAAGTTTCTGCCTAGCCCTTATAAATTAGACACCAGAAACCAAAACGTGAGGCCGGGTGAACAAGTCTGTAGCCTGCCAAACCAGGCCCTATTTTGAGAGACAGACTAGACAAAGGATGGTGCTGCTCTAGCAGAACTTTTCCATAGTCACTTGTTGCAAGTGAAGTTCACAAGGACATTTCTGGGGAGGAAGTGGTGTTACTCCTCTATTAACCTGAACATTGGCGAAGGAGGATACGTCCATCAATGGCTATTAGCCAGAATGGGCAGGATGATGTCCCTAGCCTCTCTCTGCCAGAAGCTGGGAATGGACAACAGGGGATGAATCACTTGATTACCTGTTCTGTTCTTTACTAGTATTTTTTAAACACTTAAAAAAAAAAAAAGGTTAACAGCTCCAGTAAGTTGTCTGAGGATACAGAATATAAAAGATACACAAACCCTTTAATTTATGGTTCAAATTAGCTGCTGACAATGTTCTGACAAAAGAGATGCTTCCTTATAAGTCAAGAAGTTACACTGAAGGGAAACCAAAGTGACCTCTTGCTTATAGTAGCTCATACTATACAATTTTGATTCTGACCAAATCTAAGTAAATGTTTCCTACAAGAGGTTAATCCGTACAAAATATTAAAACTGATTAGAATTTAAGGCTCCCAACCCCCATAAAAGACGGTTACTCACCTTTGTAACTGTTGTTCTTCGAGATGTGTTGCTCATATTGATTCCAATTAGGCGTGCACGCTCGTCGGAAGATTTTTACCCTAGCAACACTCGGTGGGTCGGCTGGGTCAGATATATACCCCTGCCGACCCAATGGCCCTTCAGTTCCTTCTTGCCGGCTACTCCGACAGAGGGGAAGGAGGGCGGGTTTGGAATGGATATGAGCAACACATCTCGAAGAACAACAGTTACAAAGGTGAGTAACCGTCTTTTCTTCTTCGAGTGCTTCCCAAGCCTTACCTAGGCGGTGGGGTCGGAATGAGACGTTGCAGCAAAACTGCTGAACCAAAGGCTGCATCATCTCTGGACTGTTGAGCCAATGTGTAATGTGAGGCAAAGGTGTGAATCGATGACCAGGTAGCAGCCCGACATATTTCCTGGATGGGGACGTGGGCCAGGAAAGCGGCCGAAGAGGCTTGCGCCCGAGTAGAATGGGCGGTGAGATGGCTAGCCGGAATATGAGCCAATTCATAGCATGTTCGGATGCAGGATGTCACCCAAGATGAGATTTGTTGGGAAGAAACTGGCATGCCTTTCATGCGGTCTGCCACCGCTACAAAGAGCTGAGGCGAATGTCGGAAGAGTTTGGTTCTCTCTGTATAAAAAGAGAGAGCCCTATGGACATCCAAGGTATGTAGTTGTTGTTCCCGATGCGATGAGTGCGGCTTCGGGAAAAAGACTGGGAGGAAGATGTCTTGATTGACATGAAAAGCAGACACCACCTTAGGGAGGAAAGAGGGGTGCGGTTGCAGCTGTACCTTGTCCTTGTGGAATACCGTATACGGGGTATCCGCTGTCAAGGCCCGAAGCTCCAATACTCGTCTCGCCGAGGTGATAGCGACGAGGAAGGCTGTCTTCCAGGAAAGGTACAGCAGCGAGCAGGTGGCCAGAGGCTCAAAGGGGGCCCCCATAAGCTTGGCTAGCACCAGGTTTAGATCCCAGGTAGGGGTTGGGCGTCTGACTTGAGGGTACAAGCATTCCAATCCCTTAAGGAACCTGGAAACTATGGGGTGAGAAAAAATTGAACGGCCACTTTCGCCTGGGTGGAAGGCGGAAATAGCTGCCAGATGTACTTTTATAGAAGAAACCGCCAGGCCCTGCTCTTTCAGGGACCAGAGGTAATCCAGGACAGTAGGGACAGATACCTGTCCGGGGACTAAGTTACTCTGAGCACACCAGTGGGAGAAACGCTTCCACTTGGCGAGATATGTCATCCTAGTGGAAGGCTTCCTACTGCCCAAGAGTACCCGTTATACCGAGGCAGAGCAACACAACTCAGACTGGCTCAACCACGCAGCAGCCATGCTGTGAGATGAAGGGATTGCAGGTCCGGATGGTGAAGCCTGCCCAAGTCCTGTGTTATGAGGTCCGGCCAGAGCGGCAGGGGAATCGGGTTTGCCACTGAGAGGTCAAACAACAGGGTGTATCAATGCTGCCTCGGCCACGCTGGAGCAATGAGGATCAGGTGGGCTCTGTCCCTGCGGAGCTTGAGTAGGACTCTGGACGAGCGGAAACGGTGGGAAGGCATAAAGTAGGTGCCTCTTCCACGGGATCAGGAATGTGTCTGAGAGGGAGCCCAGGGAGCGTCCTGGGAAGGAGCAGAACACCTGGCATTTCCTGTTCTCTCGGGAGGCAAAGAGGTCTATGTGGGGAAGCCCCACCTCCGGAAAACAGAATGGATAACGTTCGGACGGATTGACCACTCATGAGACAGGAAGGACCTGCTGAGGTGATCTGTCAGAATGTTCTGGACTCCTGGGAGAATAGACGCTACCAAATCGATAGAGTGGGCTATGCAGAAGTCCCAGAGGCGGATGGCTTCTTGACAAAGGAGGGAGGAGCGTGCCCCGCCCTGCTTGTTTATGTAAAACATGGCCGTTGTGTTGTCCGTGAACACTGATACACACGGCCTTGGAGATGGCCCCGAAACACCTGGCATGCTAGACGGACTGCTCTCAGCTCCCTCAGGTTGAAGTGCAAGGACAGCTCCTGGGGCAACCAGAGGCTTTGAGTGTGAAGGTTCCCGAGGTGGGCACCCCAACCCAGAGATGATGCATCCGTGGTTAGGGCCACCGAGGGTTGTGGTGGGTGGAAAGGCATCCCTGCGCACTCGAGAGGGGTCTAACCACCAAGTGAGGGAGTCGAGAACCGTCCTGGTGATAGTGAGCACCGAATCCAGACTGTCTCTTTGTGGACGGTATATTGAAGCAAGCCAGGTTTGGAAGGGACGGAGGCGTAGCCTCGCGTACTTGGTCACAAAGGTGCAGGCCATGTGACCTACTAGGTTGAGGCAGGTGCGCACCGACGATGTCAGAAAGGATTGATCACTTCGAATTATTGAAGACATTGCTTGAAAACGCGACTGAGGGAGGCAGGCCCTGGCCAGATTGGAGTCCAGAATAGCTCCAATGAAGTCTATTCTCTGCGTTGATGTCAGAGTAGATTTTTCTGTGTTGATCATGAGGCCTAGGCTCCTGAAGAGGTCTTTGACGATGCACAAGTGCTGCGATACTTGTGACTGGGAAGTCCCTCGAATGAGCCAATTGTCGAGATACGGGTAGACGTGTACTCGACGACGCCGGAGGGAGGCGGCTACTACAGCCATGCATTTGGTGAAGACTCTTGGGGCTTAGAAAGGCCAAAGGGAAGCACCGTGAACTGGAAGTGTTGGTGTTTGACCACAAAACAGAGGTACCGTCTGTGCGGTGGATAAATGGTGATGTGGAAATACACGTCCTTCATATCGAGGGCGGCATACCAGTCTCCCGGATCCAGGGATGGGATGATGGTCCCCAGGGATACCATGCGGAACTTCAGCTTTATCATGAATTTGTTGAGTTCTTGCAGGTCCAGGATCGGTCGGAGACCGCCCTTTGCCTTGGGGATTAAGAAGTAGCGGGAATAGAACCCTTTGCCCCTCATGTCTTTTGGCATCTCCTCTATGGCTCCCAGGTTTAGGAGCACCTGGACCTCTTGTAAGAGGAATTGCTCGTGAGAGGGGTCCCTGAAGAGGGACAGGTAGGGAAGGGGGGGGGTTTGAAACAAACTGGAGATGGTATCCCGCTTCCACTGTGCGGAGGATCCAACGATCCGAGGTCAGCTGGGACCAGGCAGGGAGGAAATGGGAAAGGCAGTTGAAAAAGAAGGGACAAGGAACCGGCAGGGTAACTGGTGGGCTGTCCTCGGACGTCCCATCAAAAGTTTTGTTTGGGCCCCGTTGGTGGTTTAGGAGGCACTTGACTTTGGGTTCCCTGAGGGCCAGACTGTCTCCGCTGATTCCCCCTGCCATGCCTTCTGGTAGCATCCTGATGCGGCCTAGTCTGGTTGTAAGAGCGGTGTAAGCTGGGGCCGGAAGGACCTTCGTTGGGTCACCGGCGTGTGCATACCCCGCGAGCGCATTATGCCCCGATTGTCCTTCAGACTCTGCAACCTGGGGTCGGTTTTGTCTGAGAAAAGGCCCTGGCCCTCAAAGGGTAAATCCTGAATGGTCTGCTGCAATTCAGGGGGAAGGCCTGAAGCCTGTAGCCAGGAGATACGTCTCATCGTCACTCTGGACGCGAGAGTTCTGGCCGCCGAGTCCGCTGCATCCAGAGAGGCCTGGAGAGAGGTTCTTGCCACCTTTTTAATCCTCTTCAAGTAGGGCCATAAACTCTGGACGGGACTCCTGGGGAAGAAGCTCCGTAAACTTCCCCACAGACACCCACGTATTAAAGTAATACCGACTTAGGAGGGCTTGTTGATTTGCCACCCTAAGTTGGAGGCCCCCAGCCGAGTGTATTTTACGGCCTAGGAGGTCCATGCGTCTAGCCTCCTTCGCCTTAGGAGCTGATGCTTGCTGGCCATGACGCTCCTGTTCGTTCACCGATTGGACAACCAGAGAGCAGGGAGGTGGGTGGGTGTAGAGATATTCGTACCCCTTGGAGGGGACCATATATTTCCTCTCTACTCCCCTAGCTGTAGGTGTAATTGAAGCTGGGGATTGCCAAATTGTGTCCGCATTGGCTTGTATAGTGCGGATGAACGGGAGAGCCACTCTAAGAGGTGCATCAGCCGATAAGATGTCCACGACGGGTCCTCTATTTCAGCAACCTCCTCCATCTGCAAGTTCATATTCTGGGCCACCCTCCTCAAGAGGTCTTGATGGGCCCAGAGATCGATTAGGGGAGGGCCTGAGGAGGAAGTTCCTGCTACCGCCTCATCAGGGGAGGAGGAGGAGGAGGAGAGGCCCGGGACCAATGGGTCTTGAGGTGGGTCGTGTACGTGAGGGGCATCATCTGCATCAGGTGGAACCTCGGTGACTGCAGACTAAATTGGAGCCTCGTCCGTGCCCACGGGAGGAGGGTGGCTCACTGTCGCCTCTGGTACCCGGTGTTCTGACGGGGCCGACCGTTGAGCCACTGATGGGGCACCTTGGGCCTGGTGGTATGCCCAAGGTGTCCAAAAGGACCAGTGATGAGGCCCTTGTTCATGGCTGTGTGTCTCTGGATAATGGCTGGGAACATCAGAGTCACGTTCCTGATGGTAGGATGCACTACCAGCCTGAGATGATACTGATGTGTGTCTCGAAGGCCACGGTGGTGCTGAGAGACCCTGGGAGGGCGCCACTGTTCTTGACGCTCGATCCCGGGGCGGTACCGGGGAGCGGTACCGGGCATGGCGGTACCATGAGCGAGACCGGGACCTTCTACCATGCCAGTGCCGGGAGGTCGACCGGGATCTCGAATCCCTGCGCCTGGAGGGACTGCGGGACACACGGTACCGAGATCGGTGCCAAGAGCCGATCAGTGCCAGGAGTATCTGTCCGGTGAACGAGATGCTGAACGTCACCACGAGTGCGACCGGTACCGCGATGGAGAGCGGTGCCAGGAGCGGAAACGGCGTGATCGAGAGCGTCTCCAAGACCGTGATCTGGAATGACGTCTCTCTGGTGGACCGACGGAAGGAGGCCTTATCAGGGCCGGCTTGCCGACGGATTGAACAACCTGCACCGGCGGTGCCGGGGGTTGAGGACGTATCAGCTCTGTCACAGCAATGAGCTCTCTTGCCGTAGAAAAGGTCTCTGGTGTAGAAGGGAGAGCGAGTTCAACCACAGAATGAGCCGGGGAGCTGTCTGGCACTGGACTCAACGGCCCTTGTGGGACCGGAATCGACAGTGCCACGCTAGGTGGAGCTGCCATCTGCGGTGCCGGTGTTGACGGTGCCGCAGCGGATGCCGGTGTCCGACGAACCGTCTTAGACGAGCGCTCCTTCTGCGAGGCTGGGGTCGGAGCACTATGGCGTTTCCCAGTCGGGGAAAGGGAGCGGTGCCAATAGAGGTCAGTGCCGGGACTCCTTCTCGGTACCAGAGTGATCCGGTGCCGAAGGGGCGCTCCTTACCAAGGCAGTCTGTTGGGCACTCGGTACCGGTGCTGCAGGACTAAGTGCCGACTCCATGAGGAGCTGCTTCAATCGAAAGTCCTGCTCCTTCTTCGTCCTTGGTTTGAATTACTTGCAAATGCGGCATTTGTCAGTAACATGGGATTCCCCTAGGCACTTGAGGCAGGAGTCATGGGGATCCCCTATTGCAGGGGTCGGCAACCGGTGGCTCGCGGCTCGCCAGGGTAAGCACCCTGGCGGGCCGGCCCGGTTTGTTTATCTGCCGCGTCGGCAAGTTCGGCCGATGGCGGCTCCCACTGGCCGCGGTTCGCGGTCCCAGGCCAATGCGGGAGGCAGGAAGCGGCGCGAGCCGAGGGATGTTCTGGCCGCGGCTTCCTGCCTCCCGCATTGGCCTGGGACCGCGAACCGCGGCCAGTGGGAGCCGCGATCGGCCGAACTTGCCGACGCAGCAGATAAACAAACCGGGCCGGCCCGCCAGGGTGCTTACCCTGGGAAGCCGCGAGCCACCGGTTGCCGACCCCTGCCCTATTGGCATCAGCTTCTGGCACGCCGAGCACGGTTTGAATCCTGGTGCCTAAGGCATGAGCCCACACCGGGGCAGAGGAAAGGGGTAATCCCCGATCCCTCCTTCAACTATATAGACTAACTATAAATATAAGCACTAAAACTAACTATAACTACAAGAACTCGAACTATAAAACACAGTAAAGAGCAAAGAACTACTAGAAGCTAGGGATGTGGAGATCAGCAAAGCCGCGCACCACAGTTCCAATGACTGTCACGGGCGGTAAGAAGGAACTGAAGGGCCGTTGGGTCGGCAGGGGTATATATCTGGCGCTATAGCGGCGCCACTCCAGGGGGCGACCCACCAAGTGTTGCTACGGTAAAAATCTTCCGAAGAGCGTGCACGCAGCGCGCGCACACCTAATTGGAATCGATATGAGCAAGCACTCGAAGAAGAACAAGTAGTTTCAGACAATTCTAAACATTCTGTAAGCCTTGTCAGCGCTCTTATTATGGAGCCCAAAACAAAACAAGACAACTGTGGAATTTCAGCAACTTCTATACTAAATTTATATAATTAACTTTATAAAGACAAGTTAGACATAAATACACCACCCATACATTCTTTCACACCACAAACCTCTTGCCAGTGAGCCACTCCATGGATTCTTCCACATACATTACCCACCATGCTATGTGGGAAGGCTGCATAATCTGTTTAGGAGATTCCCTCATGACATATCACCTCTCCCACAGAATTTTGAAAGCCACAAAATTCTTAAAAGGGTACTGCCCTTCTGACCATGTATTAGAAATTAAATGTTATATTTAGAGTTACCTTATTGCTGGTTTTGACTACTGAAAGGAGAGGAAGGGAGGCTTTTGGTATTCAGATCCCCCCCCCCCCCACCACACACACACCCATGATCAGTTCCTGCATACAGCTGTAGAGGATTCATTCTTAATCACAGGTCTCTGTAGACTCAGGATTTAACATGTAGGATTAAACTGTTATATCAACTCATTCAAAATATTTCTTGTGTCTCGGAATTTCTCCTCATCTCCCACCCACTCGGCACCAGAATGTACAACTACTTCCACTTCTTTCCAAGAGCACCAAACTAATTGCTCACCACAAAAAAAAGTGCCATTTGTGGACTAATTTAAGAAAACCCCTTTAAAGCACTATGCTTCTTCAGCATTTCCACTACAACATTCCATAACCGAAGATTACCTGCTGCCAAGATCCCTTTTAAGATACTTACCATCTGACAAAACCTCATATGCTTCAGCTACTTGTTTGAATCGCATCTCAGCTTCTTCTTTATTATCTGGATTTTTATCGGGGTGCCACTTTAGAGCTAGTTTGCGGTACCTGAAATGAAAAGGGAAGATACTCTATTTCAGTAAACTGCACTCATAAGCAGACAGACAGATATACACAAGAAATACAGGTGTCAAAATAGGAAATCATGATTCTCAGTTGTTTCTGAAAAAAGTGATTAGAAACTAAGATGTGTCACTCATTCGCTTTAGCATTGCTGCCAGACAGCAATTTTATAGTTGCAAGTAATGCACAAAAGTCTAAATTAAAAGCTGTATCTGATTTCTCTAAAAACTTTCCTAATTTAAATGTGTTCACCTTTTTATAGTAGATGTTCAATCCATTAAGTCAAAGCATGGAAAACAGATCTCATCCGATAAAACTGGAGAGTTAATTTCCAAAGATGCCTCTTTTTTTTTTTTTTTAAATAGAGGACACTTCATCTTGGCTTGAGGCATTCTGAATATTTTGCAAGTTGAAGGAAATGGAGTCAGACTGATAACTTTAGATGATCCACACAGCAGATGTTGCCACTACCTGTGCTGTCTCAAAATCTGAGGCAAGCTTGCAGGGCAGTGTCAGTATTGATTAGGAGGGAGTACTTCTAGGTACCATATGGTTAGGCTGAAGCTGTAAAGTACTCTAACAGCTCAATGTTATTCTTGCCCCATTCAATGCTCTGTGGAAATCTTTAATAGTATTTGAAATCATTACTCCACATTTTGAAGAGGTATGATAATCTGAAGCCAGTTAAAAACCTAGTATAAAGGAAGTTGCATATAGCATGGTAAGCTAGTTCTCAAATGGTGGACCAGGGTATACTTCCTGGAAGTGCTCAGTCTGGAAACAGTGACTATTCCTGAGAATTCTGCAAATTCCAGAACCTTAAGGGTTTCTAGAAGCGTTTTGCCCAATCTAAAAAACAAGCTCCTCTCCACACACATGAATGGCTGCTTTAGGTCTTATTTGTGTTTGTTCCAATCTGATCAAGTTTGCAAGTGGCACCAGATAGTGCATGGATAGTGCATACACAGGAGTGCAGCATCAGAATGCAAAATGACTTGAGGCAGTGGGTGTTTCCAGGAAGTATGAGGAGATTCGGTACTGGTAAACATGCAGTCTACACCAAGGGGAAGAGAAGAAAACTGATGAGAGGCTGAAGCCAAGGAAGCATGAGGGAGCCAAGAAAGGTTCTAACCTGAAATGATCTACAATAAGAGAATTACTTAACTCTGCAGTTTCTAATCTAGTCTAAATGAGACACAAAACTGGCATAAGTACACTAGAATGAACAGCTGATTATGATCTAATCCAGTGCATTTCCTAAAACCTCTATCTGAAAGTGACCAACAAAAAGTATAGAAGTTTACTTTTTTTTTTGAAAAAAGAGCTTGGGATCAATTTTTAGAATGGTTAATGTACTTTTGTATCCTAATAAAGCACCTTATGAAACATTACTCCTGATGTGTGTACATAAAATGAAAGATGGATTTTCTGGAGCACTCACTAATAGTTTTCTGAATTACTAGTATTAATTACCAATACTTTTTATATGAAATTTGATATCTAGAGATCAAGTGTATACATTCATTTATGAGAAGGTGTGCAAGATTTGACTTGAATAAAGAAAAGGGTACTTACGCCTTTTTAATGTCTTCTGGTGAGGCATGCCTATGCACTCCTAGAACGTCATAATAATCCACCATGTTTTAACAGTTGTCTTAACAGCAAGTCCTGCAATTAAAAGAACCTTTTACTAAATGGGTACAGTACTACAACTGAGTAACATGACATCTCTCCCATTACATGATTTACAAACAGTAGTACAAGGAGGACTAGTCCACTCCTATGTTGATGCAATTTGGTTTTATGTTCTCCAATTCTGTCATTTAGGCAGATATCTACATTGGACTAGACAGGAAGTCAAGTCATTTCTCATTCGTGGATATGAAGTATTGACAGTACGTAAGTGGACACTAATTTTCTCGCATGCTAAAATCAGTCAAGATCTATTGCTATTGTGATCACTTTTTACGCCGTACCTCTATAGTCACAGGCCATTATGAAGTCTGGCTACCCTAGATTTCCATAGCACCTTCTTCATACCAGAGTTCTGCTGCCATTGTAAGGCCTTGTTTACACTACCAGGGTAAGTCGAACTAAATTACACCACTCCAGCTATGTGAATAACTTAGCTGAAGTAGACGTAGCTTAGGCTGACTTACTGCAGAGTCCACACTGTGCTGCATCAACGAGAGATGCTCTCCTGTCAACTTGCCTTACTCCTCTGATTCCAGTGGAGTACTGGAGTTGACCGAAGCGCGCAGGAACTAGACAGGTGTAATTTCTAGTAGCTAGTTGTAAGATCCCAAGGAAGCTTCAGAACAGTATTCTTTATTTATTTTATATCTCTATATATCTATATGTGTGTGTGTGTGTGTGCGCGCGCGTCACTTGAGAACCAATTCATAAAGTTAATTATCTTAAGAACGTATATATCCAAACCCAGCCATAAAGTTACTACAGACGTCATTAGTCTATAAAGCATTATTAAATTCAGTTTGCTAGTCATTCATCTCTTTTATTATGAAAATTATAGCCAAGTGAAAAGGACCCACTAGTCTGACTCAAATCTAGAAGATGAATCAGCCACCTTGAAAACAAGATTAAGGTTGGTTATTAAGCATAAAATACCCAAATGGAGTTTATTTTAAGATTAATATTAGATCTTTAAAAAGCCAAATAGTTAGGCATTTTATGTTATGTAATTTTAGTGAACAAATTTTGACTTATTTGGCTTAGAACAAGTCTTGTCCAGTTTAAAAAAAAAAGGCCATGATGTTTTTGGTCACTATTAAGAGACAGAAATACAGTATTAGAGGCAGTTCATCTAACTCCTCATTGAAGCTGAATGGTCTCTGGAGTACATGAGTCTTTCTGGAATCCTACCAGAGACTTCAGCTAGCTTTTACCTCCTTGCTTTATTCTGTAAAAATTTTTCTTCCTTTCAGCATTAAACTACCCCTGCTTATTCCTCCACTAAGATTTCCAGTCATCTCTGAACCCAATTGTTCTAGTTCTGATATTTTTTTCAAGAAAAGTTTTAAATCCTGAGTGACAAATTCAATGGAACATCAAGCCAACATTTAAGAAATCATGAAATACAAAGTCACTCAAGTTAAATGGCAAAACTTCATTAACAGTGTAAAGGTTGCTCAGTGATAGCTCGTGCCCTTCCAGAATGCAGAGTTCAGCAATACTAAAATTTCTGAAAACCAGAAGACAGAATTAAGGTAAACATCCATACAACCATAACTCTGCCCTCTGGAGCTGGCAATAGCCATTGGGTATTATCTGCATGTAACAGTGAATGAAGCTAGAATGCATGTAACTGTACTGAATGGTGGAGGAGTGAGTTGAAGTAGTTTGGGGGGCAACTGTGACAGTGATATGAGGAGATCTGGTTTTGAGTCACCCCTCCCCCCCCCCAACCTGTGTGCGTTACCAAAGGAAAAGAGTGCATATGTACCTTGAGGTTCCAGTCTACATGATTTCAATACAGAATTGTGCAGGTTGTATCAGCAGCAGAGCACTTCGGTCTTCTTGCCATGGGTATTGTCAGTAGTGAAGTGGGATACAAGAGCAGTTTGTGGATTTAACGATAGGTGGGGAAAGTATAACTGTTACCCTGTGCTGAAGTATGAAGGGGTTGTAAGAGGATATGAAGTGGTTGTTAAAATGTAACAGTGCAGAGTTCTGTCATGAAAGCAGGCTCAATGTTTGTATAGGGCAAGCACAGACACTGCCTAATTACAGTAAAGGAGAGAAAGTGTATGTGTGATAAGCATATTGGGGCTTGCTCAAAGAGGACAAAGTTAAGGCTGTGTGGGTGCTTACCTTACCTCTATTTCCCGGTTTTCAGATGTTTTAGTTTAGCTGAACTTTATGTTCTGAAAGGTCATGAGTTATCATCAGGCAACATTAACTGTGTTAATGAAGTTTTTTTTGCCATTTACTTTTCTAATTTTCTTAAAAAAATTAGACAAATATTTGGGGATAGGAGTTAGTGATCATTTAGGTAGTTGTAGTTCTCATTTAGATTTGCAGCTGATATACTTTTGTGGTAATAATAATAGAGACCTAGCTTTTATATAGGGCTTTTCATCAGAAGATCTCAGAGAGCTTTACATCATGCCTCAGTTTCACATCTGTAAAATGGGTATAGAAGTGAAAATGATTCAGGCAAGGTCACCCAGAGGCAGAGCTAAGACTAGTCTCAGTCCAGTGGTCTTTCCACTAAGCCACACAGTGCTATGCAATTCCTCAAGTTACGTCTACACTACATACTTTGCAGTGACACAGCTGAACCATTACATCTGTGCCACGATAAGGTCTCCCATGTAGCTGCTCTTAGCCAGCAGGAGAGAGCTCTCCTGCCAGCTTAATTCAACCACCCCCAACAACTAGCGACAGATATGTTAGCAGAACTGATAGATGATCCTGGTACACAAACAGGGAGTGGAGCTCACATACCGCAAGAAAGGCAAGATACCCCACCCCCAAATCTGACTCACATGAGGGGGAATGGAGGCAGTCAGATGTCCATAAATGAGTAGGGGTCACCAAAATCCTAGCGCCTGGGGGCAGGGTTCAAGACATCCTCAAGGAAGCAAGATCCCCCTTGCCCTCTACTCTGAGCTGGGACCTGGAAAAGGACTCAGACCATAGAGGGGTTTAGATCTAGAACTTGGAATCTTGTGAGCTTGGTGGCACAATCCATTTTTCCCATTGCTGCCTGTCCAGAGCATGATGTTTGACACACATGTAGGTGTGTAAATTTACCCACATGATTAGTTGCACTGAAGTACTGACTTTGAATTACTCATGTGCTTACCATTATGTATGTGCTTAAAATTTTTAGCTGCTAATGCTAGAAATATGTATTTATGAAAAATTTAGTGGCACAGAATGTATCACTGCGCAATAAAATTGTTTCAGTGTTAAGGGGTTAGGTTAGACTTTGACTACATTAAGTTTTATGAATTTTCATACACATGCCAATAATTTTAGACACAGGAGCCTAATGTTTGACTCCTAAATTCATATTTAGTACAGATAAGCTAAACAACCTCTCTAACCACTCAGTGACAAACTTGAAGGTGGCAATTTTGCAACAAAAAAACTTCAAACAGACTCCAAAGAGAGACTGCTAAACTCAAATTAATATGCAAATTAGATACAATTAACTTAGGTTTAAACAGACTGGGAATGGTTGGGTCATTACACTACTTGAATCTATTTCCCTATGTTATAGTTCTCCTCACACCTTCTATGGGTCATCTATTAACACTTCAAAAGGTTTTTTTTTTCTCCTGCTGATAGCTCATCTCAATTGATTGGACTCTTCCAGTTGGTATGCGTACTTCCACCTTTTCATGTTCTCTGTATGTATAAATATTTCCTGTCTGTGTGTTTCATTCTATGCATCCGAAGAAGTGAGCTGTAGCCCACGAAAGCTTATGCTGAAATAAATTTGTTAGGCTCTAAGGTGCCACAAGTACTCCTGTTCTTTTTGCGGATACAGACTAACACGGCTGCTACTCTGAAACTAATATTTTGGAAACCAAAATTGATTTTTTTTCAGTTTCTTGCCAAAAACAAAAAAGACTAGAGTTTTTTGGGTCAAGTCAAAAATGACATTTCATAACAATATGTCAAGACCATTTAGAAAATGAAATAAACTGTTCTGACTTTCTTTGGAAAAAAGAAAAAAAGCTTTTATTTAGCTAAAATGCAAATTTGATCCTAATTTGCAATTAGCTGTTTGCCCCAAAACTGCACTTTTTGGCAAATTTACCAATAGCTGAAAAGACTTTTCTCAGCTCTAATATTTAAGAGCACTTTAGTGACTTCGAATCGCAAGTCTCACTGATTTCGGCCTGCAAAACCTGGTCAAACCTGTCAGTTTTCTTGACTTCTGGAAATTTAAGGTATTGGAAGGTGGTAGTGTTGGCAAATATAGCACAGGCCATTTACTTAACTATTTTGAGTTTAGGTTGTTGCTGTTCTCATAGTAACCAATTAAAGAGGCCTAGGACTTACCTATGCCGAAAAAGAAAAGAATTTTAATGCTGAGCTTAGGATAAGAGTTATACTAACAGGAGTACTTGTGGCACCTTAGAGACTAACAAATTTACAAAACTAATCAAACAAATACAAGACACTTTAGTAGCTTAACATTAAAACATAACAAAAATAAAAAACCTAATAAAGAAAATCATGAATGACTCCAAGACATCTCAACCAGTATGGAAAAAGTGGAGAGGAGAATGTGTACTGGCTTACTCCTGAGGGAAATTCTGCACCACTGTGTGCATGCATAATTAATGAGCCACACATTTTTAATTATTTGCACAGAAAAAAAAAGCTGCTAGAAAGCTGCTGCAGTTCCACCTTTTGCCCAGATGGCACCATGGCACTCGAACAGACTAGCCTCAGCAGAAAATAACTTTGCTGGAAAGTTGCTGCAGTTTTGCCTTTTACCCACCAGAGGACACTGTGACGACAGAACAAAGCAGCAGTTCCCCCATCAGCTAGGGAAGAGAAAGAGCCCACCTTCTTCACAGTGCCAGTCAGGAGATGGGGATTACGGGGAGACAGACAGTGTAGGGCTGCTGGGGGGGGGGGTGTCAGACAGGGGCTCGTAAGGGCTATTGGGGGAGGACAGATTGGGGTAGGGGCTGAATGGGAGTGGAGGTGCAGGGCCACCTGGGGAGGGAGGGATGGCTGAGTGGGGGCACAGAGACAGATGGGGAGTGGGGGAGGAGTGCAGGCCCACATGGAGATGGGGGAGTGGGTGTCTGAGTGGGGTTGGAGGGACACATGGGAACGAGCAGATGTGCCTGACTGAATGGGAGAGACTAGGGGTCACCCAACATCTGCATGGGGGAAGCTCCCTAACAATCCCTCCCCGCACCTGCCAAAAAAAAACAAAACAAAAAACCTTGTTCCATACTTTTCCCACCCATGCCCAACAAGTTCACACCCAGACTCCTTCCCAGCAATTACTTCCCTCTCCCTCAGCTCCTCTGTTATCCCTGACTCCAAGCCTTTGCACTGCTTCTGAGAGGCATGGGAAATACAGGTCTGTATTGTAGTTTAAATGAATTATTACTCAAGAGTTCTGTATTAATATGCATAGTAAGGAATCTATTTGTCAAAAAACATTTCCTGAATCTTTTTTGTTGTCTGTATTGTTAGATTCACTTGCTGATAGGATTTTGAAATAAATGACCAAAAATAATTGAAACTGGTGTGATTATATTGTTTTATTTTGAAAAATAAAATATCCAGAATTTTAAAATAGTGTGCAGAATCCCCCCAGGACTAACCTGTGCCACAATTACTTATGCCCTACATAAGTAAAATATACTTTCAGCCTCCTTTATTATGAACAGTGGCCAAAGGTTACTTGCTTGTAATAGGAGTCCAGATGTGACTATGTCTAACAAGATGTGAAATTACTGGGAAGTCCTTGTTGCTCATAAATCACTAGTATGTTACACAATTTGATTCAAATAGAACCAATGTAGAAAAAGCGTCTTGGCATAGTTCTCTAGTACAGGGGTCCCCAACGCGGTGCCCGCAGGTGCCATGGCGCTCGCAGGGGCATCTAAATGTGCCGGCGTCCTGGCTGGTGGTCAAGCATCCGCTGAAATGCTGCTGAATTTCTGCGGCATTTTGGAGGCGACACCTCTCGATGATGCCACCACGGTCCTTCGTCCGGCACGCGCCAGACAAAAAGGTTGGGGACCACTGCTCTAGTTCAATGTTTCTCAACCTTTTTGATACCAGGAACCAGCTTCATGCCTTCCTAAACTGTATCAGTGAGATCTCCGGGACCAGTGCTGGTCCACGGACCAGGTCATTGAAAAATACTGCTCTAGTACACAGCACTAAAATCATACTGTTCCATGATCATGACAATGCCAGAGTATATACATCAATTGAAAAAAAATCCAGTGATATTCAAGGCAGGAAACTTTTCTATGAGCACAAGTGATTTTCACTGTAACAAAACCTAAATGAGATGAAAGCTAACCCATCAATAACGAGAGCCTGTATGAGGAAGATCTGTTGCGAAATCCACTCTTGGAGCTAAAAGGCATGTGTTACTGAAATAGTCAATTTTTGAACAAGAAAAAAAAAAATCTACCAGTTGAGAAAAATCTGACATCTCCACATCCCTTTTAATGTAGGCTTGCAAAATGGTCATGAAAACTTACCAGCCAAGGCAAAAAGTCAACCTTTGCATTCTACCATGATTTAGACCTACTGATATTTTATTTTTCCTTTAAAACAAAAAGGTTACTTGCCCATGCAGGGCCGGCTTTAGGCCAATTCCCTGGAATCGGGCCCCGCGCCTTTTTAAATTTTAAAAATTTGTTTACTCACCCGGCGGTGGTCCAGGTCTTCGGTGGCACTTCAGCAGCAGGGAGTCCTTCACTTGCTCCGAGACCTCGGTGGCATTTCAGCGGCAAGGGGGTCCTTCAGTGCCATAGAAGACCCGGAGCGAGTGAAGGACACCCCCCCTCCCCACCCACCACCAAAGTGCCACCGAAGACCCGGACCACCGCCGGGTATTCGAATCTGGCCCCGCAGTTCCTAAAGCCAGCCCTGTGCCCATGATAAAGTAGAATTTGCAAGGATGCTTAAGTAATCATTCTAAACACCTGGCATAGTTTCATGTTTGAAATTAGAAAGAGAGTTGTCACAGATCAAGTTACCTTTTGTATGAGATGGCACTGTACAGAATTTGTCCTTGGCTATATTTGCAGTTTAATCATGTTCCACTTCAGTTCAGCTGCACCCAGTCATGAGTTCATTTTCCCAAGGTAAATACTAATATTCAAAACAGACCTGTTGCTAATTCACTATTTCCTCCAAACAAGTAGTTCATGGATTAGGGATGTTCTGCACCCCCACTATGTTGAGCACGTTAAAAATTGCAGGATTAAGCACTCACTCAGTCAAAATATCAGGTTTCAGAGTAGCAGCCGTGTTAGTCTGTATCCGCAAAAAAAACAGGAGTACTTGTGGCACCTTAAAGACTAACAAAATTTATTTTAGCATGAGCTTTCGTGAGCTGCAGCTCACTTCTTCGGATGTATAAATATCCCGTCTGTGTGTTCCATTCTATGCATCCGAAGAAGTGAGCTGCAGCTCACGAAAGCTCATGCTAAAATAAATTTGTTAGTCTTTAAGGTGCCACAAGTACTCCTGTTTTTTTTCAGTCAAAATATGTATTGCTAGGTTTTGACACTTATTGGTTACAATAGCACCCAGATGCTCCGATCAAGATCATGGCATCTTTTTATTAGGTGCTGCAGTGAGTACAAAAGACAGTCTCTGCCCTGAAGAGCTTTCAGTCTTCAGGGCAGACTGAAGCTTTCAGAGCTTTCAGTCTTTTATGCATCTAGCCTCTTGGAGAAATAAAATGTCATAATGCAAATTGCATTATGACATTTTATTTCTCCAAGAGGCTAGATGCATAAAAGTTGTGACTTGGTCTATACTTAAAATCAGATCAACCTAGCTATGTTCCTCAGGGCTGTGAAAAATGTCTCATTCTGAAAAACAGCTGGGTCAACCTAACTCCCCGTGTAATCACAGCTAAGGGCTTGGCTACACTGGAGAGCTGCAGCGCTGGTGGAGGCTTTACAGCGCTGCAACTTAGTAAGTGTCCACACCTGCAAGGCACATCCAGCGCTGCAACTCCCTGGCTGCAGCACTGGCTGTACACCTGGTGATGCAGCGCTGCTCGTCAAGTGTGGCCACACACCAGCGCTGTTATTGGCCTCCAGGGTATTAGGAGATATCCCAGAATGCTTTTAACTAAATTACTCTCTTTGTTTTGTTATGATGCCTCTCTTTGTTTTGTTGTGAACTCGGGGGCTCGGGAGCTGCTTATCTAAAAAACAAACACAGCTCTTGTTTGCTGTGATCAATCTGTAACTGACTGAACCCAATACCTTGCTGTGAATGAGGCAGGCAGGGGGATGAATGTCTACAGCTTAGTGTTTGCTTGAGGAGAGAAACAGCAGGGGGAGGGGAAGAAAGGGAGTCCATTGGAGCAGCTGCTTATCTGGTCTCCAGGCTATTTGCAGTTAAGAGTGAATGAGGGGTCGAGGAAATGTTCAGATTTTGCAAGGCAGGGAGCTGACACACAGTGTTGGCTCCAAAAATCCACTCTCTCTCTCCCCCCCACTCCTAGTCACACTGCACCCCACCCCCCTCTTTTGAAAAGCACGTTGCTGCCACTTGAACGCTGGGATAGCTGCCCATAATGCACCAGTCCCAACAGCGCTGCAAATGTTGTAAATATGGCCACACTGCAGCGCTGGTAGCTGTGAGTGTGGCCACACACCAGCGCTTTCCCTACACAGCTGTAACTCCCAGCACTGCACATCTGCAAGTGTAGCCAAGCCCTAAGTCAATGCAAGGATTCATCTGTCAACCTAGCTACCACCTCTGAGGGCTTGTCTACACTTAAAATGCTAAAGCTCTACAGCTGCACCACCGTAATGCTTCAGAGGCCAGTCAGTGTAGGCATTCCACCTCCCCAACAGGCAGTAGTTGGTCGATGGAAGAATTCTTCCAGTGATCCAGTGCTGTCTACACAGGGATATAGCTCAGCTTAATAATGCCGGTCAGGAGTGTGGATTCTTCCCCACATACCTGAGCAGTGCAATTAAACCAACCTAGTTGGTTTTCTAATGTAGACCAGGCCTCAGAGAGGTGGAATAACTACCTTCCATCAATTCAAACATCTACACTACAGTGGCACAGCTGAAGCAGCATTTGTAGTGTAGACATTCTTAGGTCTGACATAGCCCGTAAGAGTCAGATACATACAGCTTTTAGTGAAAGTTTGCCTGCATATATGGGCCATCTACAGTTAACTTCACTGTTAACGGAATCATCACTTGAACTGCATCGAAGTACTGACTAAAGAGAAGAAAATGGATACTAGACATTAAATTCACACCTTAGAGAACCAAGTATAAATTAAACTGATTCTTTGTGAAATTAAAGAGAACAAAGTTATGTGATATGCATTATATTTTCTATAGCCCTAGATATACATGTGATTACAGTGTAGTTGCACTGCAAATGTTTTATGCACAAGAAAAATCAAAGTTACTATACCAAACTTAATTATGACATTTCCTCTCTTTAGAGTAAAAGCAACGAGGAATACTTGTGGCACTGTAGAGACTAACAAATTTATTTGGGCATAAGCTTTTGTGGGCTAAGACCCACTTCAGAAGATGCATGGAGTGGAAAATACAGTTGGAAGATATATACACACACATAGTACATGAAAAGATGGGAGTGTATGTATGTGTTTGTGTGTGTGTGTATATACACACATACATACACACACACACACAGTACATGAAAAGATGGCAACTCCCATCTTTTCATGTACTATGTATATGTATCTTCATACTGTATTTTCCACTCCATGCATCTGATGAAGTGGATTTTAGCCCACGAAAGCTTATGCCCAAATAAATGTGTTAGTCTCTAAGGTGCCACAAGTACTCCAGACTAACACAGCTACAACTCTGAAACCTCTCTTTAGCATGTTTAGCTGTACAACTAACATTACCTTTGTATGGCATATGTAATTAACTTCTAGGAAAGCCAAACAGGGATTAGGTTTTAAAAGGATTTGCTAGTTTGTACAGTACTATATAAAGTTAAAATGTCTAAGTTACCATATTTTTATTCAAATTTGTTTAGAGCAATGCTATTTAAAATAGCCAAGGTATGAAACCGTATGAGGGGAGTATGTGACAAAACGAATTAAAGAAACTGGACTACATTCTGTTCAGTAGTTAGTCCTTATTTATAGTTTGAAAAAAGTTATCAGAATCACAGAATTTATGAAAGATTTAAAGTGCTAGTGAAATTGCATTTTCAAAATGAAGTCGCCTATTCACATGTTTAGCAAGTATGGAACAGATTTGACTTCAACTTCTCAGTTGTCACAACTGTCAAAAGAAAAAACAGCACAAACTTTCAACCTAAGTACAAAGTTCCAAGCTGATGTGACCCAAAAAAAGCCTTGTGTTCATGGGAACAGGTGAATGAAATAGCGTATTAGAAATGATGATGAACACTATGGAGCATCATTAATGTAAAAATGGGCAGGGTGAAGTGATGTAAATCACCACTTTTAATCTTGTGTTACAATTTACTTTACTCATTTTCCTAGAGGAAAGTTGATTCTCACTGGCTGGCATAATCTGGGTTTTTTCTTCTAATCAGAAGGATGCAGTCTATACACATTTTAGAACTAGAAGATAGACTGAGACTTTAAAAGTCAGAAGGGACCATTATGATCATCTAGTCTGACCTCCTGCACAATGCAGGCCACAGAATCTCACCCACCCACTCCTGTAACAAACCCCTAACCTATGTCTGAGTTACTGAAGTCCTCAAACTGTGGTTTGAAGACCTCAAGCTGCAGAGAATCCTCCAGCAAGTGACCCATGCCCCATGCTGCAGATCTAATCCTTTTACATCTAAATGTTATTCACAGATTGAAGGGGAAAGCAAGCTTTCCTGCTTTTTCAACTCCCTATCAGTCTCTCAACTTTGAATGAGCTATTAGTCACTGAACTGAACTAGCTGAATAAACTAAAAAGAAAGTTCTCTTTACACCTGCAGAAAAGACTATGCTGCAAAAAAACTGGTTTATCACTTCAGAGTAGTTCCAGGTGACTGGCCAGTGACTTCCACTAGTTCAGTGGTGAAATTTAGGCCCTAATACAGGTTGCCATAATTCCCAATGTTTAGAACATGTTTAAGATTTATACCAAAATCCAATTTAAGGGTTTAAGATTTTTTATCCACCCTGACAATGGGTTATGTTATCTAACATATAGAAACTAAAATTGAAAGTACATTTGAGTATTTCTCAGAAATGGTTCATGCGTTTTACTAGATATGCCAGTACATCTAACTAGAGTTCTAAAGTCTTGTAAACATCTTCTTACAGAAGGATATATAGCATAAGTAACAAAAGCAATCCTAACGAATGACTGCTGTGTCCTACAGTAGTCATAACTCCATTCTAAGACTATACAACTTGGAAATAAGCAACTATAGGGAAAACAAGAAAATCAGGTTGATCGTGACACAAGCTAGGTCAAATGATTCTATGACTAACTTACCATACTAGCGGGAATCATGCCTTTCAGAGAACTAATCCTCGTTTTTAAAAACCCAGATTTAACTTAAGTTTCATTTGTCATTGGGTGGTAATGACTATTGAATGTGCCCTCAAGGAGCAACTATGATTTATCAGTAAACTGAACAAGTTCTAGAAGTCAACTACAGCTGAGAAAAATTTCTCCACCTTCATTTCTTTTGTACTGTCTTCAGTCACGTTAGCTCAGTTGACTGATGTAACATGAATAAAAAAAATCCTGTTTAAGATGCCGGCTAACAAAGCTGAAGTTGAGTTACCTGGCTCCTCTCGAGGCTAAAATGCAGCCAGTCAGGTTAAGGTAGTTCAAGTGAGCTAACAACTGAAATGCATCACCTTTCTACTGGTCAAGAAAGGCCCTATGACAGAGGATTACTGAAAGGCCATGAATAGCCTGAAATTGGGGGAACAAGAGTATCAATACCATGCTTAGTACTGCCCTAGATGTTAACCTAAACCTAAAATGCAGCTACAGAGGCCCTGTGTTAAGCACAGCTAGGTCTACAATCTCCCTGAGAACTAGGAAGTCTGTCCTTTTATTAGAACATTTAATGTATGTCTACACTTATGGCAGCATGTAAAGTACAGAAACTGAACACCCAGTTAGCACGGGTATAAATAGCAGTGGAGACAGGGAGTCATGGATTAGGCAAGTAAAATGCCCTACAGTGCCTGAACTCCCTAGAGTGTACATCCTACACAGTGCCTCAGACATGTACACTGCTATTTTTAGGATTGTAGTATCCCACTGCCTTCCCTTGGTGGAGCCTTTCCTTGCTGCATATAGCTACACACCAGCAACAAATGTGGACACGGCCTGCCTTTCACTGCAGTGTATAGCTACATGTGTAGTGCCTGTACTCTGTACATTGCTGTAAATCCTAGGTGGCAAGAAGAGACCTGTGAGGCTTAGTCTTTAACTTAACCTGCTTGTTTTGCAGCACAGACAAATTGTCTTTTGATGCTGAAGGGGAGCAGATGTGTCTGGGGTCTGATGTATAAGAGTGAAAGTTTATAAAAAAATATTTTGTCAGTTGGAAGTGTAGACTAAGCTCCCAAGGCTTCTGGCATTTAACACAGTAAAGCAGGTTTAATTAGATTGCTTGTAAATCCAGAGTAATGGGTAGGGATTATTTTCATTTTTTTTTTAAATGTGGACATGGCCTAAGGGAAAAATTCTTCGGCAGTAACTCTATATCTTTGGAACCAAGACCTACTCAGAAGTGTGCATGAGGTCCTATATCCACTATTTTAACTTCATACATTTGTTTTTTAAAAGACTGCAATTTAAGCTTTTTATTACCACCACCACCCCCAGTTCAGCAAATTTACTCAACCCAGTACTGACAGGAGCTGGGAATAAAGCCTCAATGTGATATATGCCATCATGTGCCAACAATGCCTCTCTGCCATGTACATAGGCTAAACCAGACAGTCTCTACGTAAAAGAATAAATGGACACAAATCATCATCAAGAATTATAACATTCAAAAACCAGTTGGCGAACACTTCAATCTCCCTGGCCACTCGAATACAGACCTAAAAGTCACATTATTACAACAAAAAACTTCAAAAACAGACAGAGAGACTGCTGAATTGGAATTAATTTGCGAATTGGACACCATCAAATTAGGCTTGAATAAAGACTGGCAGTGGATGGGCCATTACACAAAGTAAAACTATTTCTGCATGCTTATCCCTCCCCCACCCCCCCCCACAGTTCCTTACATCTCCCTGTCAATTGCTGGAAATGGGCCATTTTCATTACCACTACAAACAGTTCTTTTTCTTTCCTGCTTAAATCGGGTTTACACTGGGAAAAATAACTGCATCTGTGTCCAGCAAACATAGAACAAATCTTGCCAAACTTTGGCTCCATCCTGTTCCTCAGTTTTGAACAGCTTGGTCAATGCATTAACAGCGGGTCCCAGACTTTACTGCACTGGAATCTATATATCCAGTCCTTTTTGGAATCTTGTTAGAGAGATATTAAAAATATCCAGAATTATCATAGCGCTAAAAAAATTCTGGAAGAGATACTAAACCTTAAATTTTGAATATCAGGACAAGCCCCGTGTGGAAGGCCAATTAACCTACTGCACAGTTCTTGCATCTTCCTCTGATGCATGTGGTACTGGGGACAGCATACTGGACTTCATATGGATCTCAGACCTGATTCAGCACAGATACTCTAGTGTCCCTAACAAGTTGACCAGACAATTTTTTTCTTTTATGTTAAATTGAACTAAATAGCCACGAAAAATGTGGAAATAGGGTTTACATGTTGAAGTCAGCATGGGATATAAGCCTGATGTATTTAAAACAAGCAATTTGAGATAAGATTGCATCAGCCATGGTTAGATAATTGTTTCGAGTCCTATAGCTCAATTACATTGTTGACAAACTTTTTAAGAAAGTTGCTTAGTCTCAGAACTCAATTTTTTCAGACAGAAAGGAGCTTTTTATAAGTATTAAAAGGTACCTGAAACAAGCTGCACAGAGAGGGTAGAGGTAAGTGCACAGATGTCCAAGTCAGACTTAGACACTAGCTTAGAAACCAAAACTGTATCATGATCTGCTACTTCAGATATTTGTGAAATTAGTGCTGCCACTGTAAAGCAACTTCCTATAACGAGCTATCAGTTGGCAAGAAGCCCCTACACAAAGTTCAACTGTACAAGGATTTGCACAGTAAAAATTAATGATCAATGGAAGAAAAACTAGAAGTTTACACGAAGCCAGAATCATCTCACTAAAGGTAAGTCTACTTATGGCAGCATGTAGAGTACGGAAACTAAACAGACTAAGGGTACAAAAAGCAGTGTAGCCAGTGAGGCACTCCTTAGATGAAAAGAGCACAGGCACACCAGAATCTTAGGCTATATTCCCTACATGGCTCTACACATCCACGGAGTGCCTCCCACGTCTGTACGGCAGCACAGTACACCGGTACCTTTACACCAGAGCCTCAAACTGCAGTATGTAGCTACACGTATCCTTCACACCACTGCAAACATAAACAAAGTCTGAGCATTGTGTCACAAATGTAGGGATTACTAGTTTAAAAGAGGGATTAATACAGAATCAATTAAGCCAGCAAAGGCTATGGTTTGTAGCAACCTAAGACCAACTGAGGAAAGTTTAATACTGAGGCCTTGTCTACACTACCAGGGTAAATCGACCTAAGCAACGTAGCTGGAGTCAACATAGCGTAGGTCGACTTACTGCAGTGCCTATACCTCGTTGTGTTGACGGGAGACGCTCTCCTACTGACTTACCTTACTCCTCTCGTTCCAATGGAGTAACTGAGTCATTCAGAGAGCACTCTGTGGTCAATTTAGCAGGTCTTCATTAGATATGCTAAATCGACCCCCAGTGCATCAACCAGAGCAGCATCGATCCACGGTAAGTGTAGACATGGCCCCAGTTTTTCTAAACAGTGACTTAGTTGCAGTAGAATAACAGAAAAGCTTTTATTTAGTTAAAACTATGACGCTAACTCTGTATGTTTTATGGAAAAGTAACTAGAATATGCTTTATGCAAAAGGTCTCTTGTAAGGTATTACAAAGGTTATAACCTACTGAATATATTCATCCTATTTGTATGAATGTATCATTCTTGTATCAAAAACTAGGAATATGAAGTAGAACTCTGAGGTCCTATTGTAATTATGCAAAGTGTGGGCCATTAATGCTGGTTTAGAATCTTGATGGCTCCCATTGACTAGGGCAGTTGGTTGTAAATGGCTTATTTACCTGCAAGCCTTCCTGTACAGGTGTGCGCGCCAGACCTTGATTAATGAAAAATGAGGTCTTACAGTGACATGTGACCATGTCACCTGATACTGGAATCCATTTTAACCCTGGGGCTTTTCCATTTAGAAGGGGGGGCGGGAGAAGAGAATCCAGAGAGACAAAGGATTCCTGCCTTGTGCCAAAACTATAAAAAGGGGGTGGAGCAGGACAAGGGTGGCCCCAGCCCCGAGAAAGCCCCTGCTTTTCATCTAAGATGCCGGCTAGAACTCACAAGAACTGTACCGGGGAAAGGACTGGGTCCAGACTAGGAAGGAGTCTAGTCTGTGAAAGAAGCTTATTGGAACAGCTCTGAGGGTGAGGTTTACTTGTAATCGGTTTCTTAATGTATTAGACTTAGACATGCGTGTTTTGTTGTGTTTTATTTTGCTTGGTAACTTACTTTGTTCTGTCTATAATTACTTGAAACCACTTAAATCCTACTTTTTATATTTAATAAAATCACTTTTGTTTATTGATAAACCCAGAGTAAGTGAATAATAACTGGGAGAGCAAACAGCTGTTCATGTCTCAGTCAGTGTTATAGAGGATGGACAATTTATGAGTTTACCCTGTATAAGCTTTATACAGAGTACAATGGATTTATTTGGGGTTTGGATCCCATTGGGAACTGGATATAAGTGACCTGCTCATGGTTAAAGTCTGCAGCTTCGGGGGCATGACCCAGACCTGGGTCTGTGTTGCAGAAGGCTAGCATGTCTGGCTCAATAGGACGGGGTTCTGGAGTCCCAAGCTGGGAGGGAAAATGGGCTCAGAGGTAATCTCAGCACATTTGGTGACAAGTCCCAAGGGGGTCTGTCACTGAACCCATCACACTAACATACCCTTGTAAGTAAATGGTTTAAGTGATTCAAGTTCCACATTCCTGAAATTAGCTTTCTCAAATTGTTTTAATAAAAAAAAATTGCACACAGTTTAAGTGCCTAACAAATTCAGAGCATGCAGCCTCTATGGCCAGTTTTATGAAGTTCTGGTTTAGTTTATATGAAGCAGACAACATAAAACCTAAATACTAGGGCTGTCGATTAATCACATTTAACTCATGCAATTAACTCAAAAAATTTAATCATGATTAATCACAGTTTTAATCCCACTGTTATATTTAATACACAATAGGATACCAATTGGAATTTTTTTCAATTTTTTCTGCATTTCCAAATATATTGATTTCTATTACAGAAATACAGAATACAAAGTGTATAGTGATCACTTATTTTTTATTACCAATATTTGCACTGTAAAAATTGAAAAATACTCTTGTTTACAATTCATCTCATACAAGTACTTTAGTGCAATCTCTATCGTGAAAGTGCAATTTACAAATGTAGATTTTGTTACAAGTAAACTCAGTCCTATTTCTTGGTTAGCCAACCACTCAGAGAAACAAGTTTGGTTACATTTGCAGGAAATAATGCTGCCTGCTTCTTGTTCACGTCACCTGAAAGTGAGAACAGGTGTTCGCATGGCACTGTTGTAGCCAGCGTCACAAGATATTTACATGCCAGAGGCTCTAAATGTCCCTTCATGCTTCAACCACCATTCCAGAGGATCCAAACCGGTGTGGACTGATGCATCTTCATTTTCATCCTCCGAGTCAGATGCCACCATCAGAAAGTTGATTTTCTTTTTTGGTGGTTCCGCTTCTGTAGTTCCTGCATCAGAGTGTTGCTGTTTTAAAACTTCCGAAAGCATGCTCCACACTTCGTCCCTCACATTTTGGAAGGCACTTCAGATTCTTAAACCTTGGGTTGAGTGCTGAAGCTATCTTTAGAAATTTCACATTGGTATCTTTTGTGTTTTGTCAAATCTGCTGTGAAAGTGTTCTTAAAACAAATGTGCTGAGTCACCATCTGAGACTTCTATAGCATGAAATATATGGCAGAACGCGGGTAAAACAGAGCCGGAGAAATACAACTCTTTCCCCCCTTCCCCCAGGAGTTCAGTCACAAATTTTTTTTATTTATTTTTTTTAAACTGAGTGTCTTCGGCATGGAAGTATGGCCTCTGGATTGGTGGCCGAAGCATGAAGGGGCATATGAATGTTTAGCACATCTAGCATGTAAATACCTTGCAATGCCGGCTACAAAAGTCCAATGTGAAAACCTGTTCTCACTTTCAGGTGACATTGTGAACAAGAAGCGGGCAGCATTATATCTCCTGCAAATTTAACCAAACTTGTTTGTCTGAGCAATTGGCTAAACAAGAAATAGGACTGAGTGGACCTGTAGGCTCTGAAGTTTTACATGGTTTTGTTTTTGAATGCAGGATTTTTTGTACATAATTCTACATTTGTAAATTCAACTTTCATGATAAAGAGATTGCACTACAATACTTGAAAAATACTATTTCTTTTGGTTTTTACAGAGCAAATATTTGTAATTAGAAATATAAAGTGAGCACTGTATACTTTGTATTCTGTACTGTGAAATCTATTTGAAAATGTAGAAAACATCCAAAAATATTTAAATAAATGGTATTCTATTATTGTTTAAAAGTGTGATGGGGAGAGGGGATAGACAATAGATAAAATATTGCATTGGTTAAAAAAGAAGCTGCATAACGTTAATAAGTTTTGTTGTTTGGGGGGTTTCTCTAGTTTGCATCAAAGTAGTTCCCCCCTCCTCCCACCATTTGTGTATTTAGTAGGGCTGTTAAGTGATTAAAATAAACAAACAGGTAAGCCAAACATCCAGGCCAACCACAACCCATCCATCCAGGGAGCAGTTTCTCTGGCAAACTGTAAGACCAGTAGGCAGCAGGGGTTCCTGTACTGGGACAGCTACTACTGCCACTTGTCAGACACCTTCACTTGGACTTATGCTCCTTCAGGCAGGGGGACCATCTTTTTGCTGAGTTTGTACAATGGGGTGCTGGTCCCTGACCAGTGCTCATAAGCACCATAGAAATACCAAGTTAATGTTATTACAATCCTCACTTCCCTTCTCCCTACATTGCCCCATTACTGTTAGGAACTGGGACTTCTTGGGAATTGGGGTGCAGTGTCACATTTCCATCCCATATTCTTCACAATGATATTATGATATGATTATGACATAGTTCTGACGTATTTTATGCAAGTCATGTGATAGGTCATTGGGAATTTTATGATTTGCTGAATGATTATCCTATTTGTATGAATGGATCATTTTTTGCATCTGAAATTATGAATGCCCACTAGGCAAAGGCTCTCAGTCTAGAATGGGTCCTTCCCAGCCAGCCATCAAATTAAGAATAATAGATCTTAGAAGCTTATCTCCCCACCTGGGGAGCCTTCCTGAGGATGCTACAGGCAGCTTCCGAGTCTGCTGTGGTTCACACCTCCTGCACCCCACAAGGGTGCTTGACTTTTCCAAGCCTCGTGAGATGTAGGGAGAACTGCCCTGGACTTGTTAGTGCGGTGCCTTTCCTGGGGTGTGTGTCCAGCATTCACGCTGGCTGCAGCAGCATTAGATCTGGCTCACAACTGCCTATGCCCTGGCCTCCAATGTCAGTTTATTTCAATGGTAAATATATTTTCACCTCCAAAAAAAAAAGTTGCTGTGACACTACAGGGACAGACTGGTTTCAGGTGCTGAAACAATGACTTCCAGAAGTTGTGGTTTGACTGATTTTTTTTTTGATTTTTTTTTATTTAGTTAGTTTAAAGGATTTCAATATGTTAAGTTGGGGGCTTAACAGACTGAATTTCCAATTTGAAATAAAATTTTTAAAAACCCTATATTAAAATTTAAAAAATCCTGAAGTGTTATCCATGATGGAAGACAGCACTGGAAAACAATTAACTTGTGGAAACCGAAAGTAACTGTGAGGCAGAAAAACAGGTTATGCTGAAAAAAGGCAATAACTTGTGTGTAAAGCTGGTTGAAATTGATTTTTTGATGAAAATATCTGAAAACTGCTTGTTTGAAGAAAATGGTTTTGAATTTTTAGGATTTTCCTTCTCTCTTCTGCACTTCATATTTTTACTTCCCTTCCTTCTTTCCCCACTATGAGAAAATAAAACATTTCAAAGGTTAAGATTTTTTTCAGAGATTTAGAAAAATTCTCTCAAATTTTTTTTAAAAGGATTGATTAAATCCTTTTTTGGGAGGTGAAAAAAGTTTGAGAAACTAGACAGGTTTATTTTTAACATATTATAGCGCTCTGAAATTATGCTAATTTATATCTGAAGTTTTGATTTTGCTGGGACTAGTTGTTCAGCTACAGGAAGTCAAAAAACCCTGCTGTTCTCACTTCTAAATTTCAAAGGGAAGTTATTTTCATGTTTTCACTGGACATTAGTGATAATTTTCTTGTGACAAAATATAAACAACTCGAAGGTCCACTAACAAACTGAATTCAGTATAAGAAACTGGAAAGAGGATTTAAACAAAACAAAATTATGTAAACATCTAATAAGAGCTCTATGGTCATAGCCAGAGCTAACACAAGGACTATCTATAGGGCTCAAATGAATGAACTAACTTATAAAAACCAACCTTTATGTAATTTGTTCATTCCCTGTTCTTCACATTTAAAAAAAAATAAAATAAAATAAAATCACAAGTGTCCTGGCAAGCAGATTTGGCCATTGGTTTACACAGACTTCAGCTATTTAGTCAGTCCAGTAAGGTAATATAACTGCTGTTTAACTTAACTGCCAAGTTCCTACACCTCCCCATCTGGAGACAAACACCTTTTCTAACTGGAGTTACACATACCTCATACGCCAAAAACTGAAGAATCCAGACCCGTATGATTATTCACCCTTCAGAAGTACAGTAATAACTGCCAAAGGACCATATAATCAGAGCATGGAACTAACAGAGCCCAAGGCCATTCCCATCACTCAAACTAGGCCAAAACCATGTTTTTTCTCATATTCTATACACGAAACCAGGGTGGATTTGATTTAAGTCAAATTGATATAAATCACTAGTTAGGAAGACTCGATTTACTCATGGATTTGTACATAAAACTGCATTATTTTTGGTTGTTATAGCCTTAATACATATTCTTCACAACTCAGAGACAGATGTAGGTTTCATTTTTAGAAGGTACACACTATACATTTTTTAAAAGTGATTTATTTTTAAAACTTTTCAGAGTAGTTTTACAGCTATATCAGAAAATGAATGATTGTTTGGTTATTTCTGCAGTTAACTCAGTTGTCTTCACCTTCAGTTGCCTGTTTATTCATAATCTGGAAAAGAAAACCAAGCTTTTCTGCTTTTTCAAATCCCAAATGATTTTTCAATTTGGAATGAATTAGTCCAAAGGAAGAAAATATTCTTTCTACACCGGCAGAAGAAGCTACTGCTGTTAAAAGTGAGATTATCACTTCAACAGTCTCTAACCCAAGTGCTTAATTTCCACTACATGCATCCGGAGAAGTGGGTATTCACCCACGAAAGCTCATGCTCCAAAACATCTGTTAGTCTATAAGATGCCACAAGACTCTCTGCTGCTCTTACAGATCCAGACTAACAGGGCTACCCTTCTGATACTTGACACCAAGTGCTTAAGTGATTTCTGCCAGTTCACTGGTGTGTCTGTCTTTAAAACATCAGCAGCAAACATTTGTTGAATGGTTCTTATTCCCAAACTGGGTTTCTTCTATGGCCTGCTGCCATTATAGGTTTTCCTCTTCTAGTGAGAGAATGGTAGATCTCAAATCAATGAAGGCTACTCTCAGAAAGACCTCAAGACATCTGGGGCATAGTGCTCAGAACAGTTTCACTTTTGTTTCTATTGTCTGTCCCTCCCTTCCCACATTTATCTCCAGGCTTCTTCTCCTTGTCCAGATCTATTCTGCCCCCCACAATCTTCTATTCATTGAGCTTTTTGAAACTTTGTACTTTTAGAGAGGTAAAATTTGCTGTGTACACAAATTTGCAGAGGGACAATAGGGTTGAGGTCTGTTATTTCTCACCTCTATTTAAAAACATTTTTGCTGTTAACAAGCATGTTATTTCTGGAGGCACAAATCCACAGTTTGAGAACTGCAAAACTAAGCATCTCTGATGGTATGACTGAGCACCGAGTCCCATTGGGTAGATAGAAAGATTAACCTAAATAATCTATACAGAAGCCCCCGGAACTCCATAAGATTGGGTCCCTAATCCATGAACTATTAGAATTTATTTACAAATTTTTTCTTAAACATTACATGAATATATAGTCTCATATTATAGAATTAGAATGTATAATCCCTATTCCATGATGAGGTATCTTTCAGCTACAATGTATCTTAATTAAAATTACCTTTAGATCCCATTTTTTTGATGAAATGCTTTGAGGAAAAAAAATTTAAATAAAAAAATCCAATTTTGTTTTATTTTTTTCTTAATCATTATTTTTTATCCACCCTGCACAAGACTGACAACTAAATTGCAATGCCAGGTCACAAAAGCTTGACCATATGAATTTAAAACCTTGTTACAAAAGTTTAGCCTCTACAATGTCATCTTGGCCCAGTTAGAACAATACTCTATGCTAAACACACCAATTTCTATCTATTGTTATAAAGTTACTAGTTAAGAGCTTCAATGATCCTAACATCCTGAATAATTTGTTCTGTTCTTCTTGCCTCAAAAGAGGAAACCAGTTTTACAGACAAGTCAACTTCAAATCATATTAGTTGTGATCACACTGAAGCTAGTTTAAAGTTTTATTACCAAGACCAGAGGCTCCACTTGCCCACTCACTGCCATCCCAGTAATCCTGCAAGTAGTGATGACATGAACCATCTGCCTCACCTTCACAGGGACACTGGGCGTGGGAAACTTGGCAACATCAAATACAAAACATCCAACGGCCCCTCGCCTTTCCGAGCACCACACTGGGCTGCTACCATTGCCCTTACTTACTTACTGACTGAAGCAGGAAACTCACAAGGCCATGAAAGTTTTGCTGTAAACAAGTAACGTACAAGAACTCCAGTGGCAGCTCATGTGGTGCCGTGGCTGCTTCCCTCGCTTAAGAAAAAACTAGCACACGGCGCCACCCCCAACACTTGAGGCGGAACCAGAGCGAAGAGGCAGCTGCACACCGGCTCTTGGGAGTCAGCTCTGCGTGACCCGCGAGCGCCCTGGGGTGCTCCGAGCTCTCCCGCCGCCCCACGCGCGAGCAGCCTCAGACCCCTCGGAGGTTTGGCGCGATCTGAGTTTGCCTCCATGCGAGGCACCAACACGGGCCTTTCCCTCGCTCAGAGCTGCGGCGCCTCTGCAGGGCGCCCAGTGCGAGTGACCGAGCCTCAGAGCTGGGAGCCTAGCGCCGCAGCCTCCCCCTTCCCACGGCGGCCGACGCCAGGGTCGCGCTCCGCGCCGGTCCCGCCTCACCCCAGAGCTCGGGTCGAGGCTCGCCGTAGGCCCGACCGCCCCCAGCGAGCATGGCGCCATCCCAGGCGGCCCAGCGCCCCCACAGCGGCTCGGGCGCAGGCGGCAGCCCCCGCTCGCCCCCCTCCCCCGCCGCTCTGCAGCCAGCGGAAGGGGGGGGGGAGGCTCCATCCATCACCAACAACAGTGTTGCTGAGGGCGCGAGCCCGCCTCGCATCCCGCCCACCCCGGGCCCGGCCATCGCGGCGCGGCACAACCCGCCCCCGCGAGCCCCCGGCTCACCCCGCACGGCGGACGCGCTCCCGTCTCTCCGAGCAGCAGCGATTGCAGCAGCAGCAGCAGCTTTGGCCGGGCAGCCACAACCAGAAATTGCGTCGCACTCCGGACCGTCACTTCCGCTAACGCCCCCTATTTCCGGAAGTTTCTGGAACGACCTCGCCCTCGTCCCTCGAGGCGGAAGTGGAAGCCGGCGGGGGGAAGACAGGGAGCGCGAGCTGCGGCGCCACCTGCTGGCCGTAGGCGGCGCGCTGAGCGGCTGTGGTGCGACAGGGGAGGCACGTGCGAGGCCGTCCGTGTCCCCAGCAGCCTGTCATGACCCCCGGGGCCCCGCCCGAGGCCATGAGCCATGGACCGAAGTGACCCTCGGGGCAGGAGGGAAAGGGCGTCCCACGCCCCCTGGGGGCACCCAGCCACAGGGCGGCCACCCCCAAGAGATGGCGCCGGCCCAGTGCCAGGCTGGCCCGGTCCTGGAGTGGAGACCTGGAAGGCGTCTGAGCTGCCCTGGGTCTGGGTGCCCTGTGTCGAGTCCCATGGGGGCGGGGCTCGACTGCAGGGCCCAGAGGCATTGCACCTTGCTGACCTTAGATCCCCAGGGTGGCCTAGGGTGACCAGACAGCAAGTGTGAAAAATTGGGACACGGGTGGGAGGGGGGCAATAGGAGCCTATGTAAAACAAAGCCCCAAATATTGGGACTTTCCCTATAAAATCAGAACATCTGGTCACTGTAGGCTGCCCAGATGTCAATGACTAATAAAACCCAGGTGTCAGGGTATATAATCAGCTGGACGTGACTTCGCAGTGCAAGGCTGTGGCCAATAGAACTCATGCCGTCCTGGGATGCATAATCATGGATAGGAAAAGCCCCCCAAGAATGATTAAAGGATTAGAAAATGTGCCTTACAGTGATAGACCCCAATTTATTTAGTTTTGCAAAGAGACGGTGAAGAGGTGACTTGGTCACAGTCTATAGGTACCTACCTGGGGAACAAATATTGCTAATTATCTCTTCAGTCAAGTAGAGAAAGGCATAACATGATCCAATAGCTGGAAGTTGAACCTGGAGAACTTCAGACTGGAAATAAGATGTACATTTTTAACAGGGAGGGTAATTAACAATTCGCTAAGGGTTGCGGTGGACTCTCCAACTCAGACAATATTTAGGTTGCGAATGAATGTTTTTCTAAAATATACGCTCTAGGAATTATTTTGGAGGAGTTCTAGTATCTCTGTAATCCAGAAGAGCAGACTACATGATCACAGTGGTTGCTTCTGGCCTTGGGAATCTATGAAATCTCTGATTTAAACTGTAAGAGCCTGGTATCTATCTAACTCATGGTTGACATGTCACATAATTTTATTGCAAGTTTCACACTTGTGGCCAGGGAGGTTGAAGTGTTCTCCTACAGGATTGCCATCATATGCCAGCAATGCCCCTCTGCTATGTACATCGGCCAAACTGGACAGTCTCTAAGGAAAAGGATAAATGGACACAAATCAGACATTAGGAATGGCAATATACAAAAACCTGTAGGAGAACACTTCAACCTCCCTGGCCACAAATAGCAGATTTTAAGGTGGCCCTCCTACAGCAAAAAAACTTTAGGACTAGACTTCAAAGAGAAACTGCTGAGCTCCAGTTCATCTGCAAATTTAACACCATCAGCTCAGGACTAAACAAAGACTGTGAATGGCTTGCCAATTACAGAACCAGTTTCTCCTCCCTTGGTTTTCACACCTCAGCTGCTGGAACAGGGCCTCATCCTCCCTGATTGATCTAACCTCGTTACCTCTAGCTTGCTTCTTGCTTGCTTATATATACACCTGCCCCTGGAAATTTCCACTGCTTGCATCCGAAGAAGTGGGTATTCACCCATGAAAGCTCATGCTGCAAAACGTCTGTTAGTCTATAAGGTGCCACAGGATTCTTTGCTGCTTCTACAGAATCAGACTAACACGGCTACCCCTCTGATACTTGACACTTGTTGGTGTTTTTCTTTTTCTTTCTTCTGATGTGATCCCCTGGAATCTCAGTTTTTGTTTAAAAATAAAAGTTGTGAGGAAAAGCATGAAAAGGTGAACCTGAAGTCTCAGAAACTGGAAGGCAAATGAAAAGAACACCAATTTTATTTTATTTTTAAATCTCTTAATTTTTAAACCAGTCAATTTTTTGGAGGCATGATTTATGGTTTTTGAACTACTGTCTATCCCAATTCTTATATGGTCCTTATCACCATCATATCTGAGTGTGTAACTTGTGTTATCAGAACAGTGACAGTATCCTTCTGAGCATAGTTCCTTGTTCACAACATATTAATTCTTTCTAGCCATTGTGCTTGCTGGTTTCAGAGGATTCTGCTCATTGTAAATTCTCTAGGCAAACCCCAGCCCAGCATGGTCTGATCTGAGAACAAGATCAGTTATTTCCCTCTCCAGAAGTTTTCAAAAGGGTCAGAGTTAGGTGCCCAGTATGCAATTAATTTCTCTGGGGACTTAACTCCCTTACTCCTTTTAGAAAATTCCAACCTCAGTAGATCCCAACCTCAGTAGAATTAGTACATTAATTCATTTATTTTCATTGTTATGCCAGATTTTATAGGGGTCCAACGCTTTGACAGCTCTGGAACATGAAGTCCCCTGTTTATTCACCAAATAAGAACAGCACAGGCAGCAGAAAAAAATTCATCTCGGCACTATCCAAGAGGGAACTACTGTAGTCAAAAGCACAGCTCTTTCTATGTCCATTCAGTCCTTGGTGTTTCTATTGAAGCTGCCAACTATACCAACTGTGATAGAGAAACAAGGTGGGTGAGATAATATCTTTTATTGGATCAGCTTCTGTTGGTGAGAGAGATGAGCTTTTGAGTTTACACGGAGTAGTTCTTCAGCTCTAGGAAACTTCCTGAAGGCAGCGACACTTAAAGCACTGCATCTGTGCCTCTCTACCACTTAAGTGAAGACCCTCCTATGCCAATAGGAGAGCTTCTTCTATCAGCGTTAATCCAGCTCCCCGAGAGGCAGTAGGTATGTTGACTGGAGAAACTCTCACATCAACATAGTGCTGTCTACATGGGCAATTAGGTCAATATGACTGTGTTGCTCAGGCATGTGGATTTTTCACATCCCTGAGCAATGTAATTATGCTGATATAGGTCTGTATTGTAGAGCTGGCCTCAATGTCACTGGTGGAACAGATTATTTAGCATAAGTAGTTACTCCTGGGGGAATTCTGCACCAAAAACTTAAAAACTCTGCACCAAAAAACTAAAAATTCTGTGCACAATATTTGAAAATTCTGCATATTTTGTCAAAATAACACAATATAATCGTGCCAGTTTCAATTATTTTGGTAATTTATTTCAAAATATCTCTCAGCAAGTATATCTGTAACAATACAGACAAAAAAAAGATTTAAAAAAATAGATTCCATACTAGGCATATTATTACAGAATTTTGAAATACAGAACTGTATTTCCTGCACCTGTCAGAAGCAGTGCAAAGGCTTGGGAGTGTCAGGGGTAACGGAGGAAGTGAGGGAGAGGGAAGGAGCCTGGAGTCAACCTGGAGGGTTGTTGGGGGTGGGTGGGAGAGGAGCAGTATGGAACAGGTTTCTTTGGTGGGGGAGGGCTGGATTGTTAGGGAGACCCTGGCTGATCCCAAGCCTCTCCCATTCAGTCAGGCAGATCTGCCCTAGTCCGCCACCCTCCTGTCATCCTGATGGGTCCCTGCAGCCTCCTCCCTATGTGGCCATGCACCCCCACTCCCATTCAGCCCCTGGGTCAATGCTGTCACCCCACTAGCTTCTGAGCCCATGCCCCAGTCAGTCCCCCCCACTAACCATTCTGAACCCCAGTCTGTGACTCCCCAGCAGCCCTCTGTGCCCTACTCTGTCCTAACCTGGCTCTGTGGGCAGGGTATTGTGATGAACTCCTGGGGCGATTCTGTGCTACTGCACGCACACAGAATTTTTTTCCCCACAGCAAATACATTCTGACCCATAAATGCAGCAGAGGCCGCTGTGGCACCAGAACAACCTGCTACATCCATGCTGTTGGCTATTCTGGCACCACAGTGGCCTCTGGTGGGCAAAAGGTGGAACTGCAGCACTTCTGGTGCAGAAGTATTTGCGGGGGGAAATTCTGCAGGAGTCATAAATTCTGCACATGCGCAGTGGTGCAGAACTCCTCCAGGAGTAAGTAGTTAACACAGATTTCAAGAGACCATTCAAAGTGAAGTGTCCCATTAACACCACTCCAGGGATGGGAAGAAAGGGGGAAGGTCGCCATTCCACTTTTATTTAGGTGGCACTCCTGAGTACTGTTTCCCAGCCCTGAAGAAGAGCTCTTCGTAAGTTCAAAAGCTTGTCTCCCAAACATAAGTTGCTCCAATAAAAGATATTACCTCACCCACCTTGGCTCTCTAATATCTTGGGACTGACATGGCTACAACACTACTGCATACAAGTGTGAGAATGATTCTTACATTTGTCCACAGGAATTAGTTTTTTTTAATAATTTAATATTCCCTAGCTTCTATATAGTGCTTTTCATCTGTAGATTACTAAGCACTTTACAAAAGTACTAAATATCATTATTTCCCTTTTACATGTGGGGAAACTGAGGCAGAGAGAGGTTCTAGTGGCTTTCCCAAGGTCACCCAGCAGGCCAGTGGCAGAGCCAGTGACAGAATCCAGCTTTCCTAAATCCCAATCTACTGCTTTATCCCTTAGGCCACAAATAGAAAATTCAAACAAATGGGCAAAAGTATAGAAACAAACTAATGAAATAGTAAATTGCTAAAGTGTAGTTTATCCAGGTAGGGTTTGTCATATCGTGGCAACATAGTAACTTTCTTAAGATTCTTGATTAAAAGGTCACCATAAATTTAAAAATCTCATTTCTCTCTGAAGTGAATTTTTACCTATTACTATTACATATGGTACCTGAGATTATGATGATTGAAAGATATTAGAGAAAATAAATTGTTTTTCTCTATTTTTTCCAGTTTATTTACTTTGGGCATTTGACAGCAGTTTGTATACAGTATCCCTGTCAGTTTCATTGTTCTTTGTGCGTCTTTTTCATGCAGTAATAAGAGTGAGAGAAACATAAGGGGGAAAAAAGGGAAAATGTGATTGCCTCATTAACCTCCTCGTTGCCAGTGTACGGCCTGCCCATCCCATCACAGCCATAGGTAGTGGATTAGAGATAGCTCATGCTTTTAGAAGGAAGTTGTGATAAATGAAGCGGGGGGGGGGGGAGGGGGCTTCCTTTTATGGACACCCAGCCAGCCAGTTAGCTATAAAGTCTCTCTTGGTAGCTGTTCTCTACTTGCTTTACCTGTAAAGGGTTAAAAAGTTCCCCAGGTAAAGTGGAAAAAAGTGGGCACCTGACCAAAAGAGCCAATGGGAAGGCTAGATAGAACTTTTTAAAATGGAGAAAGAAACCTTCCCTTTGTCTGTTGCTCTCCATGAAAGAGGAACAGAGGGCAGCGGGAATGCTGTGTAAAGCTTAAGCCAGGTCCGATCATAAATCATCAGATCATGCCTAGAATATTGAAACTGTTGAAATATCCATTGGCCCTATGTGTAGTATTACCACACGACAGGGTCCATGGTTATGAGATAATCACACATCAGGCATACAGCAAGTAAGGGAAATGACTGCAGCATGACCCATGCTGGGCCACAACCAATACATACCCTGATGGGGGTGTTTTTTCTCCTTTATGAAATTGGGACTTGATATTTAAACCTTTAGCACAAAGTATGCCTGACATTTTGGAGACCGCCAGATTTTTCACTCCAAGCAAGAAGTGCTGAGCAATATGAGTGAGATTAGTCAACAGTCTCATTATGTGCTGGTATATTTGGAAGATGGATTGCATAACATGCACAAATGGCTCCTTCAGCATCAGCTTTTCTATGTGAGTGGCCTGAACTGCAACCAGTACTGTCAAGGAAACCAGTAATTTCATGCAATCAATGTTCATGCGATAACTTCATTATTTGTGTAGATACAACCAGAAAGAGGCCTCCACAAGAACTAATTATCTCTCCAATCCTTTTCAGCATCTACATGCAACCACTAGGTGAACTGGTCAGATGACATGGACTCAAGAGCCAGCAATATGCAGATGGTACACAGCTGTAATGATCTTTCACTACATACAACCTCACCACTATCACCAAGATGGCCAGTGCTTGGATGAGATCAGCTCATGGATGCAGAACAGCAGGCTGAAGCTTAACCTGAGCAAAAGGAGGTGAAACTGATGGGCAGAGGAGACTATTTTGAGGCATTTGCAGCCATGACACAGTCTCCTTTGATTGATGGTTCACATCCACAATTGATCAATTCAATCCATTGTCTAGGAGTATTCTTGGATTCCTTGCTGATGCTGAGATCTCACTTTACAATGGCTGCACGTAATGCTTTTTACCATCCCTGGTTGTCTATGAAACTCTCTCCCATCCTGACGGATGAAGACGTGGCTTTAGTTATTCATGCCTTCATCATCTTTCATCAGCTGACTACAGCAGTGTAATATACCAGGGCATGAAATCTTAAGCACTTCGGAAACCCCAACTAGTACAAAACACTTCAGTGCCTCTCCTCAGCAACAAGGCTACCATCACTCTTGTCCTCCATTCTCTCCAATGGCTTCTTATAGAATTTTAGATCAAGCTCAAGGTCTCAATCCTTATCTTCAAAGGGCTCCATGGCCTGTGTCTAGGATACCTGATGCTCCAGAACAAAGACCATGGTTGACAAGTTTGTTTCTCTGGCACAATCGAACTCTCAACAATAAGAGTAAAGCATGTCTCTGCAGCAGGGCTGGCGCAACCCATTAGGTGACCTAGGCAGTTGCCTAGGGCGCTAACATTTGGGAGGTGGCGACCGTGGCGGCTGCATCTTAGACCGACCCGGGTCGTCGGTATTTCGAGGGCGGGACCTTCCGCCACCTAAGGCGCCAAAAAAAGCTGGCGGCGCTCCTGCTGTGCAGGAGACAGAACTTTCTCTGGGGTTGGTCTGAGACTTGGCATGATCTCCCCCAACAACTAAGGGCCATCACAAACCTCACCACTTTCTGCTCCACACGCAAGGCACATTTCTTTGACCCGCCTTCTCTAACATAAACATGTAGACACAGCACAGGGGAGCATCAGGTTATGTACTAGTTGGAGTTTTCTAAATACTTAAGGTTTCATGCCCTGGGTATATTACATTGCTCTAATCTGGCTCCAGCAGTCACCACCTCCCATCCTGGTCATGCCTGAGATGGCAATACAGGGCAGCCCTGTGGCCAGATTCCACTGCCTGCACAGGAAATAACAGGCTGGGGCACCCACATCCCTGCCCAATGGGGACCCTCTACCAGACTCCCAGTGCTATAGGCCGGGAGGGGAGTCCCCAGCACCTTCCTGAGCTCCCTGCCCTGGGGCGAGTAGCAGCAGGTATCGGGCTCCAGCCCAGATACCGGGGCTTTCCATGAAGAGTGGGGGTGCTTGAGGGCCCATGGGGCTGCACGATACCTTCCCTTGCCCTTTCCACACTTCAACCTGCCCTGGCACAGGGGACTCAGGCTCAGCACATCCCAGCACTTCCTTCTGTGCCTGCAGCCCAGCCTGTGGCTGGCTCTGCCCTCTGCAAATCGTACAGCAAGCCAAGCTGTGCCCCACCATCTTCACTCTGGGACAGGCACCCTACTGACAATGGGTCCTCTCATTAGGCTCCCTCTTTAGGGAAATTCTGGTTGTTACCCTGAACAACAGGTATATTTATTTAATAACAATAAAAATAAAACTGTACCATAACAAAACCACTGCACACACTTCTCCTTATGGGGAGAGGATGAGAGAACAAATGCCATGCGACCGATGTTAGTCATGTTGCTTATGGTGATGAGTATTGTATAAAAACCTATAGAGAAGAGAATTCTCCTGTTTTGCTCCAGCTCTAAGTAATTTAGCATTTACAGTATGGCATATGCAGAATCAGCAAGCTCTCAATGTGCTGAGACAGAGTTTTCCAACACAGAGTCTTTTTCCTAGTTAGAATCAATTTTTTTCTTAGGAATGACACTCCTTGATGTTGAAAATTAGAGAAAAGCCCCCTGTAAATTAAGGGTGTCTGAACTGAGGAACCCTAAGATCTCTCCTTGTCCCCTTTTCTTTATAATTAAATATTAATGTTTATTTATATTTGTAATCCTCCCGACTGTGATGCAAGAGCGTGAATATCAACCTGCGGGCAGACTGTTAAAACTCAGGGCACAAACCCTAATTGGCTGTGAATTCTAAACTTAGATTTCACTAACCAACTCAGGGCCGGCTCCGGGCACCCACTCAGCAAGCAGGTGCTTGGGGTGGCCCAGGGGAAGGGGCGGCACGTTGGGCTCTTCGGCGGCAATTTGGCGGCAGGTCCCTCGGTCCCTCTCGGAGGGAAGGACCTGCCGCCGAATTGCCGCCGAAGAAGAAAGCGGCCCGGTGGAGCTGCCGCCAATCACGATTGTGGCTTTTTTTTTTTTTTCGCCGCTTGGGGCAGCAAAAACCCTGGAGCCGGCCCTGAACCAACTGCACCAAGTGCAAACTCCTCAGGCACTTTAGCAGCCTTAACACGGAGACACAGACAGTTTCCTTGGGTATTCTGACCTTTCTTGTCACCCACATGCTATGCTTATAAGAAGCACACAGGATCTTTTTCAGGGGAAAAGGCAATAATCCATTTTTATTGAAGCTACAACAACTCACTCTCTCTCTCTCTTTCTCCCGTCAGTTGATGTTATAGTTACTCCAGAGCAATCTAGTGGCCAGCTAGGTTGATCACGGGTAGGTAGGAGCTGGGTTCTGTCGGTCACGACACAATGCTCCAGGGAAGTCTTGGCAGGACGAATGCAAAGTTTCATGGCAAGGCACTCTGTTTATATAGTGATTTTCCTTCATTGGGACCAATGAGTTTTTCACCGTCATGCTGTAATCAATTATTGCTTGACGAGTGCTTGTTTTCTTAAATTGTCCTTCTCATCGTTTATCTTGTTCTTTCATCAAGTTCTTCAGGGAGTTATCCTGTGCTGGGTTTGATCACAGCTATCTTGTCCCCATTGATAGCTTCCTGTCTCATCTTTTGAGTCAATCTGCCCTCCTCTGACATTTCAATAGGGGCATGGTGCAACCTCCTGCCATCCTTGCGTCTCTCTCCGGTTCCTCCCAAACAATCTGGTTCGGCGATGGCCTTCACACTTCTCTTAACACACACATTCCTCATCACACATGGAACAGAAGTAATTTACACAGAACATTTTGAACAGGAACATCAAGTTGCAATGCAAAAGAAGAGCAATCATTGCATTCTTTTACTTATTGTAAAATGCTAAACCTACAACAAAGTGGTGACCCTGAAAGGTCCGTTACTGTCTTGAAATCAGCTCAGACACAGATTCTGGCTGATTTCTCTCTACCAATGGCACATTAGGCCATTCCTTTCTGTTATTCAAAAAGGGTGGCTGGCAGGATATGGTCAAATCATACACCAATACATTTAATACATGCTACATTATTATTCTTTATCCTTAATTCTAAATTATATAAAATAAAAACAAAATCCTACTACTACACACATAAGTGTATCTCTGTAATCAATGGCCCCTTTCACAGGGAATCTGAGCAATATTCAGGTAACTCCTGATCCCAAAGGACCAGTCACTTACCCCATGTCAATTGTGCTTTTGAAAGACTCACACTAAAAACAATGCTCGTAGCCAATCCTGTAATAAATTATATGAAGATTTATTAAATAGAGAGTTATTTACAAGATTAAAGCAAGCAAGCAGACACATGAATGAATTACAGTCTTAGGTTTCAAAAGGTAATATAGACGTCTATAGTCAGCAAGCTCTATTTGATTTTTAGGGCAAACCCAGACTACGCAGCTGGGGATCTCTTGCTTATGCCTAGAATCACTTCCCCTGCCCCTCCCACCCTGAGTCCAAGCAGCATAAAAATGCCTAGTTTCTTTTGTTTGGGGTTTTTAATCCCCTTCCTGCCACATGCTCTGAGCTGCAAACTCAGTTGATGGGAGGAGTCCATTTGCATGAGTCATCTTCATGAGGAGGAAAGCAGAACTACGATAAGAGTCTTTAGTCTTTTTGTTGGTGGTGTCTCAATCCAGATGTAAGGAGTTCCCAGTTGTAAGAGCCAAACCTAGCCCATCAGGCATCAACGGGTCTCCTCTTTCAGAAGAGGCATAACAATTTCTGTAGAAAAGCAACTCTTCACACTAATTAACATCCTGCTCCTGTATGGTGAGTCATGTAGTCACGGAGGCTCACAATACACCCACTCAAATACTACATTACAATATGGAATGCAGATATTACAAGCAAGATTAATAGATGTCATAGAATATTGGGGTTGGAAGGCACCTCAGGAGGTCATCTAGTCCAATCCCCTGCTCAAAGCAGGACCAATTGCCAGACAGTTTTTTACCCCAGTTCCCTAAGTGGCCCCCTCAAGGATTGAACTCACAATGCTGGGTTTAGCAGGCCAATGCTCAAACCACTGAGCTATCCCTCCCCCAAATGCAGCAAATCACAAGCATTCAGTAGAGTCCAAACACTTTCTTATAATTCTATTACCTATTTTATCAATATTAACCCACAAGTGACCCAAACAGATTCCAGCTATGGATCTGTCAGTGTCCAGCTGAGACATGGGGACCATGACTTGAGTGGCACCTGGTCTGCCAGCATCACAGAATAACAATAGCACCTAGAGACCCTGATAGGAGATTGGGGCTAGGCACTGTACACACACATAGTAGCAAGACAATCCCTGCCCCCAAACCCTCCATTCTCTAGGTATGATGCAATGCCAAGTGGATAAAACAACTCAACAGGGAAGGAGTTGAAGGTAAACTGTGAAACAATCCTGGTTAACTTAATAAGAAGCAGTAGCAGCACACCCTTCTGCCTAACCCCTGCAAGCATCACAGCAGAGAAGCATTGAAGGGGGCATTTGAAAGAGTACAAAGTATGGCTTCAGAGATTTGTACACGTAGCTGCCCCCAAGCACAGAGGGCAGCATGGGCAAAAAAAAAGCACAAAAACACTGCAGGGAAAATTGCCATAACGAGAAGACTGACATACTTGGCAGAGAAGAGGCTGTCATCAACAGTTTAATAACATATAAGAGGTGATATGTGAGGCAGGGCTAAGCTATGGAAAGATTTATAGGCAAAAATCACGAAGTTAGTGTTTGATGCAGTGGCGAAGAGGGAGCCAATGGTATTCAGAAACTAGAGAGGATCTTGAAACTGGAGCACACAGTTTCTCCTCGCCTAGCACTTGTGCTGGAGGGGAGAATCCCCTTCAAAAGGATACCCAGCCCACTGTTGGCATTCTAGGCTTCTGTTTGTCGCTAGTCTTCCAAGTCCCCACAGCTGGTTGCACTGAAGTGCTCCATGGGTCCAGCTGTTGGTCCAGATGTCTGGGATGGGGAGACTTTTTCAGGCTTGTTGGCAGATAGGAGAACCTTAGACTTTTGGGATGGCTCACTTTGGGGATTAGTAAGCCTGGTAAAACAGGAAAGTACTCGATGCATTATCGGTCCTGGAAAGTCCCCTTCATATCATATTAAGAAGCCCATCCTAGAAGGAGCCAGGGCTGGCACAACCGGGGGCAGCATTTCGGGTGCGGGACCTTCCGCCACCTCTGTCAGGGGGTGGCATTTCAGGGGCGGGACCTTCCGCCGCCTCTGTCAGGGGCGGCATTTCAGGGGCGGGACTTTCCGCCGCCTCTGTCAGGGGGCGGCATTTCAGGGGCGGGACCTAGGGCAGCAAAAAGGCTGGTGACGCTCCTGGATGAAGCAAACCAAGGGGTCTGAAGAATGTCCATGTCTCCTTTCCCTATCCAGAGCAGGCTTGCTGTAGTGGTCTAGGGCCTGAGGGCATACAACCAGACAGGTGTTCAGAAAGGTGGGAAGCTCTTTCAACGTCCAAGTGCTCTGTATATTTATCTATCATGGAGCCTTCCTCCAACCACTGGGAGACTGAGTCCAGATTGAAGGAGTAGCTGACCAAGCGAGGCTTCTGCCGCATCTCTTACCAGAACCTGAAGAAGACAGAGCGATCAGAGGACGCGACTGAGACAACCTGGGAATCAGTCAGTACAATTTATGAATTCTGTCAGACTGAATGCTCTGTATGTAACTTTACCGAGCCACAAACTCCAGTTTGAATGTGCAGCCTCTTTGCACAGGAGCCGGAGGGTGGCTAGGGCTAGAGGGGGCTTAGCCCCTCTAAATCTACTTCTGCCTTATTTTCTGAGCTACCTGTGTGCATGCCCAGCTCACCAGGCAAAGCCCCACAGCCGATGGTGCTGGGGACAGGAAGAGGGATGGTTGGACTTGGGGGGTCTCATCTGTGTGTGGACATGCACAAATGATACTGTCATTGGCTTCTCCAAATCTGAGATGGGTGAGAGCCAGCTGGCCGGAATAGGGCACCTGTTCCAGCCCCCTGGGACAGGACCACTGCTTCAGTGGGAGTGTGGGCTGGGCTTAGCACCCAAGAATATTTTCATCAGCCAAATATGCCTCTGTCTTCTCGGCTAGCTATTTGCCTCCATTTTGGACTGAAATTCCAAAAGCTGGTGGCAAAAGAATAACAAAAGATGGTTGTTGACTTAAAGTGCTGTCCCACTGAAAGGGAACAGCTCTAAACAGTAGACTGGCTCCCAACCAGAAGAACTTTCAGGGGCACAAAATCAGCTGGCAGGGGTCTCTAGTCTGCTGACAGAGGCTACTGAACGTTATAAACGGGCAGGAGCTGCTCTTTTTAGGGACATTTTTCTTCAGTTCAAGAGAAGGAAGGAGTAAGCCAGCAGGTAGGTGCCACTGCCAGTTGAGACAGGGAGGGGAGGAGGAGCACTGCTTACTTCCCTGAAAACAGATGGTCCCCAAGGACTCCAAAGGGAAGGGTGAGTTCCAACTCTGAGGAGGGGGTGCCAGACAGAGGATCTGCATCCTGGCTGTGCACCTAGGGACCCCAAGACTGAGGCAGTCGCTGGGTTCCATTAAAGCTGTTGACTCTTAAAACACTTGGCAGGGTTCTTTAAGTTGTCTAGTGGGGGCACTCAGCTGGTACCTATGACAGTCACAACAAAGGAGCATCCTTTTGGGAGAAGAAGTTACTCCTCCATGCCTCAGGAGAAAATAGCCTTTAGTCATAGGAAATAAATCCCTATTACTGTAGAATAAAAAAATTTGGTACTCGGGTCTATAACTTTTTCACCTGATGTCAGCACTTAAAATGACGGGTGTTGCGCTATCATGAAAATAATGTGGCTTCATTCCATGAGGTATAAGCCACTCACATAGTTCCCAGCTTTCTGGATTAATTTTTATGATATATGAAGGTCATATATGGATAAACCCAACAGAATTGAAGAAATGTTGGGAAAAGGCTACATTAGAGACATATTAATATAGTACTCCTGACATAGTAATGATTATGGCCTTTCTTGCATGCTGCTTAATGCATCTAGTTTTTCTATTTACAGATAGCAGTTATTTTTGGAATTAGCAAAAGGCTAGGAGATGCATCAAAGACTATTCTTAAAGTTAAATATAGTAAAACCAGCAAAGCAATTCTGGAAAGTATCATTTAATTAAACACTGCCATTAACTTTTTATTTTTTTAAATGGAGATACCCTATCTCCTAGAACTGGAAGGGACCTTGAAAGGTCATCAAGTCCAGCCCCCTGCCTTCACTAGTAGGACCAAATACTGATTTTGCCCCTGCTCCCTAAGTGGCCCCCTCAAGGATTGAACTCACAACCCTGGGTTTAGCAGGCCAATGCTCAAACCACTGAGCTATCCCTCCCCCAACTTCTTGTTGATAGCTTATCAGAAACAATTAGGTCTGAAACATTGGTGGTACACTGAACATTTCAGACTCCAAACAGACTCAACAGAAATATTTAAAGCACAAAAAGGAAAAGAAGAAATAAGCAGCTTTCATGCTAGTCTCCTAAGCTTCTCTACAAATTTTTCATCAGAACTATATTAATACATGCTGCTCAGCAACTTCTCTTGAATCCAGCTGCGTTTACATACATCCAGACTCCTCTTTGTAATTCAGGCCCAGATCCCCAGAGGTATTTGGGCTCCTAATTTCCATTGCTACAACAACAATGCATAGTGAAATCAATGGAAGTTAGGAATTTAAATACCTTTGAGGGTCTGGACCTAAGAGCCTAGATTGAATGGATGTTTGTTGACACAACTCAAGCAAGAACAGCCATCCATGTGTGCCCTGGGAGTTTTCCACTGGGCACCAGCAGGGACTCCACTGATCAAACCTCGTCTGTGGACCAGTTTGAGAATTGCTGCTGTGGATTATCCACCGATCTGGCAGTGGTTCCTTATTAGTTGCATGCAGAGCTTCATCAGCAATTATGCTGAACATTCCACTTTCATTAACTTGATCTATGATTTCCTCTCTTATCCATAGGCCCACACCAGAGATTAGTTAATTCTGTAGAGTTTTTTGATCAATTGATAGTATTACATGGAGTATTTACAAACTGTCTCTGCAGCACTTTGCCTCCTTCATCAATCCTGAGCCCTAGCAAGGCTTGAAAATGACCAGGATTCTCCTATGGTAAGAGGTTAGTCAAATCACCATGGTTATCCCTTAATCTCACATTTGTTCTTACTCACAGGGTCAGATCCTCAGCTTGTGTAAATTGACAGAGTTCCACCAATGATGTCCAGTTACAGCAACTGAGGAACTAGCCCCGTATTTTTAGAACCTTTTTGGTTTCAGTAAAGAACAAAATTGTCAGACACATAGATGAACATAATTTGTTGGGGAAGAGTCAACATGGTTTTTGTAAAGGGAAATCAAGCCTCACCAATCTACTAGAATTCTTTGAGGGGGGTCAACAAGCATGTGGACAAGGGGGATCCAGTGGATATAGTGTACTTAGATTTTCAGAAAAACTTTGACAAGGTCCCTCACCAAAGGCTCTTAAGCAGAGTAAGCTGTCATGGGATAAGGGGGAAGGTCCTCTCATGGATTAATTGGCTAAAAGATAGGAAACAAGTGGTAGGAATAAATGGTCAGTTTTCAGAATGGAGAGTGGTAAATAGTGGTGTCCCCCAGGGGTCTGGTTCTGGGACCAGTCCTGTTCAACATATTCATAAATTATCTGGAAAAAGGGGTAAACAGTGAGGTGGTGAAATTTGCAGATGATACAAAGCTACTCAAGATAGTTAAGTCCCATGCAGACTGTGAAGAGCCACAAAAGGATCTCTCAAAACTGGGTGACTGGGCAACAAAATGGCAGATGAAATTCAGTGTTGATGAATGCAAATTAATGCACATTGGGAAACATATTCCCAACTATACATATAAAATGATGAGTGGTAACAGCTAATTTATACCCCAAGAAAGAACTCTTGGAGTCATTGTGGATAGTTCTCTGAAAACATCCACTCAATGTGCAGTGGCAGTCAAAAAAGCGAACAGAACGTTGGAAATCATTAAGAAAGGGAGAGATAATAAGACAGAAAATATCATATTGCCTTTATATAAATCCATGGTATGCCCACATCTTGAATATTGCATGCAGATGTGGTCGCCCCATATCAAAAAAGGTATATTGGAATTGGAAAAGGTTCAAAAAAGGGCAACAAAAATGATTAGGGGTATGGAACGGCTTCCATATGAAGAGTGATTAATAAGACCGGGACTTTTCAGCTTGGAAAAGAGACAACTAGAGAGATATGATGGAGGTCTATAAAACCATGACTGGTGTGGAGAAAGTAAATAAGGAAGTGTTATTTACTCCTTTTCATAACACAAGAACTAGGAGTCACCAAATGAAATTAATAAGCAGCAGGTTTAAAACAAGAAATGGAAGCATTTTTTCACACAACACACAGTCAACCTGTGGAACTCTTTGCCAGAGGATGTTATGAAGGCCAAGACTACAATACGATTAAAAAAGGAACTAGATAAATTCATGGAGGGTAGGTCCATCAATGGCTATTAGCGAGGATGAGCAGGGATGGTGTCCCTAGCCTCAGTTTTCCAGAAACTGGGAATGGGTGACGGGATGGATCACTTGATGATTCCCTGTTCTGTTCCTTCCCTCTGAGGCACCTGGCATTGGCCACTGTCAGAAGACAGGATACTGGGCTAGATGGACCTTTGGTCTGACCCAGTATGGCTGTTCTCATATTCAGTTATTTGTTTTTAGACACCTTTATAGAATGCGTGGTTAGGTTACCTGACCTGTGACAGGTCGGAAAGAATAGTAGCCACTATTGGAAGGAGCTGATCTAGTTAAGAGTGGAGTTTCAGTAGCACAGCGGTGCTCTCAATTCATGACTAGGCTCCCATTGGTTGCTGTCCTGCTATTCACTTTTCCTTTAAATGGGCAGGATATTTGTGTTTCACTGAAGATTAACTGAAAGTACTGGATCTCTGCCCTGTATGTATATTACAAAAAAAATCCCATCCTAGAAACCCACACAATTCTCCTCCAGTCATTTGTCCATATACTATCCTAGGAAACAACAACAAAATGGCACTTCTCTGTAAAATACCAGCACCATTCACAATCACACAGGAAATACTGAAAGAGATGCAGGTAATTCTAAAAACCTTTATGAAAATTTCTGAGAGTTTTTTTTTTAAGTATACAGTTTCGCATGAACAAGATATTAAAGGTGATCACTGTAGTTATCCTTAAAGGTACAAGGATTAAGAGACCAGAAATAAACAGGTTTCCTGTTCCACAGATGGGGCTCTGCCATAATAAAATTTAGGGAAAAGGATTTGAGGCTAGAGCCTCGCCAGTAGCTGAAACTGTGCTCTGCAGGGTATTTACGCCGTTCTGTTTTCCATCGTAGCCCCCTAATTCATGAGGATGGTTTGTTTTTATTCCAGTCCTAAGGAGCCCCAAAGATTGGGGCCCTACTATGCTAGGAATGCTGCTTTTCCAAGTTTCCATGTATAATCTGCACAGGAGCCAAGATCAAATATGATACACATTCAGTTTAGTTAAAGCATTTGTGCAAAACATCTGTGAAGGCCTAAATAGTTTAAGTTTCAGTGAATACTTTGATTATGTCCTGCTAAATAAATAACCAAAAGAGGCCTCATTCGGATGGGTGGAATGGATGCCAGCCAGTGAAATGCCTCCTCATATTGTTATGCCAATGATCTACTTTTTCCCTCTATGCCGCAGAGACAGCAGATTTATTGTCTGAACAGATTTCCAGAAGTAATGTGTGACTCTTACAGGGAAGTTACTAGTGTTGCAGGTGACATTTCACTGAGATAAAGAGAGAGAATTTTGTCTTAAGCAATTGGCAGCAAGGGATACCGATTAGTTCTGATAAAAATGGAAACAGCTATTGAATCGTGGCAAAAACAAGGGAAAAAAATCAGAAACATTTTATAGCAACCCAACGCCCCATAGGGCAGGAAGTTTTGAAACTGGAAGAATAAAACTGCTTCCATTTCTTTTTAGGAATCAGCTAATCCTCCGAATGTCTTCAGCTGCCCTTATCGCTTCCACAGCGTGGCCTGCGATCAAGTTCATATGACCCTGTAATGTTGTTCCCATTTGTTCAGTGGCTCACCTAAATATTTCCTCCCAAACAGCTTCTTCTCTTTTTTACTCCCAGATGCTGTAACGGGCAGTCCTGACACCAGCTACTACGGACAGTTGAGTCACAGAATTCACACCAGGTTTGAATTTGGCTTAATAGGAAATCTAAACTTCCAACATCACATGATAGTTTAAAAACAACACTCCCCATCTCTGCCCCAGCGGTTCATACAATAATCCAGGAAGCAGTGGCAGGATCGAAGAGCCCCAGGGAAGCCCTGGCTTAAAATTCAAGCTTCTGCTGGCTCGGTCATGAGATTACAGATACTGCAAATACACACATACTTATCACTACGCATGGGAGTAGTCTCACTGGCTTCAATGGGAATACTCAGCTAGCAGAGCGTTAAGCATGCATATGAGAGTTTGCGGGTTCATGGCTCTATGTCCCTGACCCACACTAATTTCAGCTAGGTTCTGAAAAGGCTCAAGATCAATTCTTGAAAACTTTTGCAGCTAGCTACATTTTTGCTGGCAGGTGATGGCCTCTGCAGGATAAAAAACCCAAAACAAATTTGACGAGCTCTTGAAAACCATTCTCTAACTAGCATACCACATGGAACCTATTAATATTGTGAAACAGTGGGGTCTAAGTTAAGAGAACAGCAAGACGAGCATGAAGGAAAAGAAACAGGCAGAAAAACGTAAACTCCAAAGGCATATCTTCTTAAGAGCTAAAATAGAACTTCTTGAAGTTCTGTGAGAATTCATTCCTGTGCTTGCTTCTTCAAAGGGTAACATCCTCTACAATGAGTGCTCTCTCTCTCATGCTTCCATTCACCGAAGGAGGGTTTTGTTCTTCCTAATGGTATAGGATAAGCTGTTTAAAAAGGGGATCATTGATGTTTAGGCTTGTTTTTCAAAGATATGCAAACAAAACAAAGCCAACAAGACACAGTTTGGCTGATGGTGTACTTGGGAATTTTTGAACATGAGAATAAGGTCACAGGCTTTATGCTAGATGTGTGCAATTTTGTCACAGCCTCAGAGAATCATAGAGCTGTAGCAGCCTCCACCTCATTATAGGGCACAACTTCCACATTATGAAGCTCTGTTTTGGGGTATGGCTACACTTACGGTTTGCAGCGCTGGTAGTTTGCAGCGCTGGTCATCCAGCTGTGCAGGGCCAGCGCTGGTGTGTGGCCACACTCACAGCTACCAGCGCTGGTGTGTGGCCACATTTGCAGTATTTGCAGCGCTGTTGGGAGTGATGCATTATGGGCAGCTATCCCAGCGTTCAAGTGGCCGCAACGTGCTTTTCAAAAAAGGGGGGTGGAGTGGGGTCTAGTGTGACAGGGAGCGGGGGCAAAGGGAGAGGGGATTTTTGGAGCCAACACTGTGTGTTTAGCTTCCTGCATTGAAAAATCAGAACATGTTTCCGACCCCTTAGTCTTAACTCTTAATTGCAAACAGCCTGCAGCCAACACGACTCCCCGCTGTTTCACTCCCTCCCTGCCTCTCATTTGATTGTTTACAGCCAGGTACAGATGATCACAGCAAACAGGAGCTCTGTTTTTTAGATAAGCAACGGAGCTCCGGAGCTCCGATCGGAGCTCGTTCATAACAAAACAAAGAGAGGCTGCATAACAAAACAAAGAGAGTAATTTATAAAAGCATTCTGGGATACATCCTTATACCCTGGAGGCCAATCACAGCGCTGGTGTGTGGCCACACTTGATGACCAGCGCTGCAGCACCAGTGCTGGAATCCTTATTCCCCATGCTGAGTGAGGTGTACGGCCAGCGCTGCAGCCAGGGAGTTGCAGCGCTGGAAGTGCCCTGCAGGTGTGGCCACTTACTAATTGCAGCACTGGTGGAGGCTTTCCAGCGCTGCAACTCGCCAGTGTAGCCATACCCTTAGTCTCATATAACCTTAGCTTGGAAAATTTCATGTGTTCTGAAAGTGACCAGATTTACTCCAAAAACAAAATAAAATGTTGCTGAAAACTTTCAAGAAAAGTCAAAATTACTTTATTCTCAAAATCTAAGTTAAATAAAAATATAGATATCTTGCTCTGTGTCTACACAGCATATTCATTTCTTCCTCTCCTTTAATTAGAGGCAAATTGTCATAGAAAACAGAAAAATATTAACACAAGCTTTTACATCGGGGCTATTATTCACACAGATTTAGGTATACACCTACATTTGTTTTGTATAATTATAAATAAATACAGAACAAACATCATTTCACTTCTCACAAAAATGACCCAAGAAAAACAATGTTCCTGTTTTGTCTGAGTGTTGTGTCATTTTTCATCCGGTAGGAAATGATCACAGCTGCCCACTAACATTTTACGAATAGTTTTTGGTTTAAACAGACTGAAGTTCAGCATTAGCTCATTGTACTTCCCAAACTGCTCACTGTGAATTCCAAACCCTTTTGTGGTTCAGATTAGGAAACTGATATTAGATTTGCTTTAAGAGATGCTGAAAAATTGTCCAGACTACTGCCAACAGCACCAGTAAACTAATTTTATTTTAATTATGGGTGTAAGCAGGGTCTGAATGAGCTCTCCCCTGACATCTAGTGATGAGCAGAGGAAGGGGACTTCAGGAGCCGACCTTGTTTGCATGGGCACACCCATGCTGCCGAGGTGCTCAGCATGATGGGGCTGTTTTGCCCAAATGATCACTTTTGGCTGGTGTTGGGTCAAAAGTCACTTTGCTGTTGGGGTAGGGGTACTAAAGGGATGGTATCCTGGATGTGTGAATCAAGGGCAGCTGAACTGTGCTTGACATACCCTGATAGAGGGACTCACCCTCAACTAAAATGCATGTGGTAGGCAGGAGACATGGGTGCCAAAGCCCAGGGGAGCTGAGAGAGGGTGAGGACAAGTACTTGTACCTGGTGGTGTGTGCCCTGTCTATTTGACTCTTTCTCTCTCCCGTGTGTAATAACAGAGCTGATTAAGACTCAGTTGAGAGTCTTGTTGCACACCAACAGAGCTGAAATCATGGATAACCCGGCCTAAGCATTAGGCCTGCTTTGGGACAGTGTCTGTGATGCAAGAGACTTCCCAGTCTGCACTAGCACTGAGGCTTCCCCACTAACACCGCTAAAATCACTCTGAGAGCTGTGTTAAATGGTGGGATTTTATGACATCCCTGAGGGTGTGGAGGCGAGCGGCCAGCAAGGCAGCTGATGCCAGAGGAAGTGTCCAGACAGCAGGGCAACCAAGATGTCCCGCCCTGAGAGCTCATGCAGATGCACCTCTGAACTCTGGGTCTTCACTGACCAATGACAACTGTGAGTGGGATGCGGTGGAGCGAGGGGCATGTAAAAGGAGCCTTTGGTTGCTGGACTTAAGAACCTGAGGCAAAAGGACACTGCTCAACATACTCTGGGGTGGGTCATTTGCTTATGGTTTTGTGTTTATGAATCCTGCTTGTGGCGTCTTCCCAAATTAATGCCAGGTTACTTCCCTCCTTTTATTCAAAGTTTCTTTTCTACCCTCAGACTCTGTGCTTGTGAGTGGGGAAGTATTGCCTCTCAGAGACGTCTAGGGGGTGATGTGTAATTTTCCCAGGTTACTGGGTGGGGGCTCGAGCCAGTTCTGTGTTGTATTGTTGAAAAGGAACCCCTAGATATTGAACCTGGCCCTTGTTGCTGCCAACTCCAACTGGCAGAAGAGTTACATGGGATACACCTAACAGGAATGTGGATGTATTCTCCCTTTTTACATACAGACCCTGGTCAAATTTTGATCCAACTGAAATCAATGGTGAAATTCCCATTGAGATAAATGGGAGCAAGGACCAAATTCTGCTCCCATTTAAGCAAATTTTAACTCTAAGGAAAGTTTGGAGCAGGTTCAGGATTTCCCCCTTCATGTGTAGAAAAGGCTAAAAACCAAAATGATTGAGGATTAAATACCAAATCTACAGAAAAAACTGATTATGTGGAATATTTCTTAATGGTCTACAAAGCTTGTAGTCACATTCTCCTGCAACAATATTTTTATATTTATAGTCATATAGTCACATCTATAAAGTATACTGTTCCTCTTCCTGTAATCTCATGCCTACCCCAGTCTCTGTTCCACCAGTACTTGTGTCGATGTCTAGGAATGGGTGTGTGTTAGGGTCTCTTTATAAAATAACAAAATGTACACATTACCAACCATTGTTATGTGGCATGACTCCAACACAATCTTGGAAATGTGAATATTTAATAGAAAAAATTTAATTTGCATTTTACAACATACAAACATGACACTATCAAATTGTAGCAAATGAATTCAATTGAAAAATATTTTCAAAATATTTTAAGTAGTGGGTTGGAAAATAAATAATGTTATCTAAAGGAAATGCTCAGGTTTTGCTTTTAAGAGGAGGCAGTAATACTATCACTGACCTCTTTTCAGTTTTCTGTTCCATAATTTATGTAGAAAAATATACAAGAAACCAATTTTTACGTAAAGGATATGTTGGGTTTGTAACATTTAACAAATAAAACAGCCTAAAGCAAAACCAAAAAGAAAACAATTATTTTATTTCTGTACATCAAGACTACAAATAGTATTTTAACACTTCATTTATTACCCAAATTAGGAAATTATACATTTTATACTGATACTAGTAAACACCTTAAAACCACTCAGTTTCTCCACATTTAAAAGTATATTGCTGGTTCCTGCTTATTAAATACGAAACCCAACAGAGCTTCCAGTGACAGCAAAATAGTTTTAGCATAATGTCTGTAAATTCTGTTTTTTTGTTAGTTATTATTAAAAACCAGAAAGGATGCACATTTACGCATCTTATAGTTTGACTTATAATTATTTTTTTAATTGAATGCAAATTAAATGTGAACACAAATCTTGACTCAGTGATGTACCTATTATTAGATAACTGATTCCTTTCATATGAATCCAATTTTTCCCTTGGCAATCAAATTATGTTAAGCAACATGTTCCCACCTACTTGTCTGAGCAGAACTGCTAAGAGCCAGATGGATGCAAAAGCTGCTTAGTCACAAAAATAATGAATTAAGACAAGTTTCTACAGCACATACATGGTATTTAAGATGAAGAGAAATGATAGGGAGAAGGAATGTGAACACTGCAGGCTTCAGATATAAAAGATAAAGCCTGATGCTTTGGTTGAAATACTTTTAATAGTTGTTACAAGTATATTTTTTCCAAAGTCATGACTACTGTATGTACTGTGTATGCCATAGGAGTTTGATACATTAAAAAAAAAATCTTTACAGGCACAAAGGAGAGACAGAAACAGAACAGAGAAAAGCATGGGTAGTCTCATCTGTTTATGACAATGTCCAGCGGATCATGACACGGCCAAAGGTAGAACTTAAAAATAATCATGCAAATCCAATTTCTTGAAGATATTTCAGAAAGCACAAATAAAATATCTCAATAACTCAGCTCAGCTCAAATCCAGCAGCACAGCTCAAGAGATGGTAGTTTAAAACAAATCCATTCTGTTTTAATTGCAACAACTAAGTTTTGTAAACAATTCTACCACATGAGAAAAGATGTGGGGTTATCAGTAACAAGCGTTTTCAATCTCTCAGTTCTGGGATATCTGCAAACATCTACTTCCCTCTAAAGATTTATAACAGGATGTTAAGACCTCTCTTATCCCAACGTGCTGCACTACACACAACTTTATTGCCAGCTTGTAGAATTATTTATATTTGAACAGCACAAAGCCAAAGCTTCATCTTTGGTTAATTTCACTGAGATGTCACTGTTCGTTAAATGTGCTCTTGCTTGGCATAAACACAAACCCCAACCACACTGCACACAGCATTCATTATTTTGAGTCATAATAAAGCAGTGCCAATGTAAGTTTAATGACACTTAACTAACAAATTGTGTATTTAAAAATGAAACCTATTTGAGGGTATCTGATAAGAAATGAGAGCTGCAGAAACCTAGACTGAGTTCCCTTCATCTGCTTGGGTACGGGTGCTGCTTATGGAGTAGGCACTGGTTAGTTCCTCTGCAGAGCTTCTGTTTAAACCTCAGTTCAACTCAGCTCAGCTCAAATCCAGCAGCACATTCAATGGCGTAAAGAAGTTTGCTCCGCATAAGGTTTTCATCATAAAACTCAGGAAGTTTCAGCAAGTTCATGCAGGTACTGGCAGTGGGTAGCCTGTCTAGGTCAGATCCTCCATTGTGAATGCAAAATGCAGGATATAACTCCTGGAAAATACAAAAAAAGGAAAAAATTAAGATAGATACACCCAGGCTAAAAAATAATTCCATGATAATCCACAAACTTCTGGGCAAGGAGCAATTAGAATTTAAGTCTGTTTCAATGGCATTTCCAAATGTTTAAATAGGTCATAGAGGATTTTTTAAACAAAGGGCTGGGGGAAAGCCAACAGGTGCGGAGGAGCACAAGCTTCAGGCAGTGACATCTGTTAGGGATGAATTTATTAAAGGGGGAACTCTATATCCTAATAAAGAGGATTGGAATGAAGTTGGTAAAGTACAGGTAGGAGCTGTGAGGTCAGTCAAATGTAAAAAAGTCCTATTTAAATATAACATGAAGGCAAGCAACTGAATATTGACAATATGTAGAAGTTCTTATAGACAAATATTAGAAGTCTAAATACAAAGGTGGGTGAACTAGAGTGTTTGGCATTAAATGAAGATATTGATATAATAGGCATCACAAAAACTTGGTGGACTGAGGATAATCAATGGTAAGGGTACAAAATATATAGGGATGGCAGAATAGGTTGCATTTGTGGGGAGAGCAGCCCTGTTGGTGAAAGAAAGTAGAATCAAATAAAGTAAAAATCTTTAATAAATAAAACTGTACCATGGAATCTGTATGGATAGGAATTCCATGCTTGAACAATAAGAGTATAGCAATAAGAATATTCTATCGACCACCTGAGCAGGCTGGTACTGGTGACTGTGAAATGCTCAGGGAGATTAGAGAGGCTATAAAGGCAGAAAATGCAATAACAACGGGGGATTTCAATTATCCTCATACTGACTGAGTACACGTCACGTCAGGAAGGGATGCAGAAATAAAATTTTCAGACACATTAAATGACTACTTCTTGGAGCAGCTAGTCCTGGAACCCACAACGGGGGAGGAAATTCTTGATTTAGACCTAAGTGGCGCACAGGATCTGGTCCAAGAGATGAGTATCGCTGAATTGCTTGTAATAATGACCATAATGTAATTAAATTTAACACACTTGTAGGGGGGGAAATGCCAAAGAAACCCACCACAGTAGCATTTAACTTCAAAAAGGGGAATCAGAGCCATATTTTACAGGTGACAAATCTGAGGAACTGGCCTACATTGAGGTACAGTAACTCCTTGCTTAACCTTGTAGTTATGTTCCTGAAAAATGATACTTTAAGCGTAACGATGTTAAGTTAATCCAATTTCCCCATAAGAATTAATGTAAATGGGGGGAGTTAGGTTCCAGGGAATTTTTTTTTGCCAGACAAAAGACATTCATATTTTTTTATATATATATATATATATATATATATACACACACACACACACACACATACACACAAACACACACACACAGTATAAGTTTTAAACAAACAATTGAATACTGTACACAGCAATGATAACTGTGAAGCTTGGTTGAGGTGGTGGAGTCAGAGGGTGGAATATTTCCCAGGGAATGCCTTGTTGCTAAATGATGAACTAGCACTCGGTTGAAACCTCAAGGATAATACATTGTTGTTAATGTAGCCCAGGGGTTCTCAAACTGCGGATCGGGACCCCTCAAGGGGTCGCGAGGTTATTACAGGGGGGTTACGAGCTGTCAACCTCCACCCCAAACCCTGCTTTGCTGCAGCATTTATAATGGTGTTAAATATATTAAAAAGCGTTTTTAATTTATAAGGGGGGTTGCACTCAGAGGCTGCACTGGTGAAAGAGGTCACCAGTACAAACGTTTGAGAGCCACTGATGTAGCCTCACACTCTACAAGACAGCACAAATGGAGGGAGGAGACACAAGAGACACATGACAGTGGCTGCAAACACTCCCTGTGGAACCTGAACAGTGATGATGAACCCACGCTTTCCCACTGGAGCGCACCACTTTCCAAAGTGCCGTGTGTGTGTGTCAGAGAGAGAGAGCACGCCACACACAGCGTGTGAGAGAGAGAGAGAGACACACACACGCATTGGCCCTTCAAGTATGCTGACCCCACTCTAAGTACACTGCCTTTTAAAGTAGATCAGCAAGTTGAGACAGCAGCTGCTGCCAGCAAGCTCCCTCCGTCCTGAGCCCTGTCATGTCCCTCCCTGCTCTGTGGAGATGGGGTACACCCTGACATCAGATCCCTCTTCCTCCCCTCCCCGTCCCCAGCAAGCAGGAGGCTCCTGGGAGCAGCTCCAATGCAGAGGGCAGGAGCAGCACACGGCAGTGAGGGGAGGGACATCTGAACTTCCCGGCAATTGGTAGCCTGCTGGGCGGCTGTCGCACAGGGAACTAAGGGAGCTGATAGGGGGCTGCCGGCCCATCCTGGTTACAAGCCCCCACCAGCTAGCTCCAACAGCTGCTCTTCCTGCAAGCAGAGGAGAAAGCAGGCGGCTGCCAAACAAAGTTAGAAGGGAGCATTGCGCAACTTTAAACGAGCATGTTCTCTAATAGAGCAGTGACATAACAAAACAATGTTAACTGGGACGACGTTAAGTGAGGAGTTACTGTATCACTAGCAGAGGTTTTGGAACAAACTGATAAATTAGACAGTAATAAGTCACCAGGACCAGATGGTACTCACCCAAGAGTTCTGAAGAAACTCAAATATGAAATTGCAGAACTACTAACTGTGATATGTAACTTATCACTTAAATCAGCCTCTGTACCAGATGAGTGGCAGATAGTTAATGCAAGGTCTATTGTTCAAAAAGGCTCCAGAGGTGATCCTGGCAATTACAGGCAGGTAAACCTAACTTCAGTACCGGGCAAAATGGTTGAAACCATAGTAAAGAACAAATTATCAGATGCATAGATAAACATGGTATGTTGGGAAGAATCAACCTGGCTTTTGTACAGTGAAATTATGCCTCATCAAACTATTATAATTCTCTGAAGGAGTCAAGAAGTATGTGGACAAGGGTGATCCAGTTGATATAGCATGCCTGGACTTTCAGAAACCCTTTGAGAAGGTCTCTCACCAAGGGCTCCTAAACAAACTAAGCAGTCATGGGATAAAAGGGAAGGTCCCCTCATGGATAAGCGGTTAAAAGATAGGAAAGAAAGAGTAGGAACAAATGGTCAGTTTTCACAATGGAGAGAGGTAAAAAGCAGGGTTCCCCCAGGATGCGTACTGGTACCTGTGCTGTTCAACCTATTCATAAATGATCCAGAAAAAGGGATGAACAGTGAGGTGACAATTTGCAGATGGTAGAAATTTACTCAGGACAGTTAAGTCCAAAGCTGACTGTGAAGAATTACAAAGGGATCTCACTAACCTGGGTGACAACATGGCAGATGAAATTCAATGTTGATTAAAGCAAAGTAATGCACATTGGAAAAAATAATCCCAACTATACATACAAAATGATGGGGTCTAAATTAACTGTTAATTTAACTACTCAAGAAAGAGATCTTAGAGACATTGTGGACAGTTCTCTAAAAACATCTGCTAAATGTGCAGTGGCACTCAGAAAAGCTAACAGAATGTCAGGAACCATTAGGAAAGGGATAGGTAATCAGATAGTAACTATAATAATGCCACTCTATAAATCCACGGTACACCCACACCTTGAATACTTCATGGAATTCTGGTCACCTCGTCTCAAAAAAGATATATGAGAACAGGAAAAGATGCAGAGAAGGGCAACAAAAAGGATTACGGTATAGAACAGCTTCAATATGAGGAGAGATTAAAAAGATAGGAATATTCAGCTTAAAAAAGAGACAGCTGGGGGGGGTGATATGACAGAGGTCTATGAAACATGAATGGTATGGAGAAAGCAAATAAGGAAATGGAGTACTTGTGGCACCTTAGAGACTAACAAATTTATTTGAGCATACTTAGTCTCTAAGGTGCCACAAGTACTCCTGTTCTTTTTGCAGATACAGGCTGCTACTCTGAAACCTGTCAGATAAGGAAGTGTTATTTATCCCTTCACATAACACAAGAATCAGGGGTCACCCGATGAAATTAATAGGCAGCAGATTTAAAACAAACAAAAGGAAGTACTTCTTCATACAACACATAGTCAACCTGTGAAAATCGTTGCCATGGAATGTTGTGAAGGCCAAAAGTATAACTGCGTTCAAAAAAGAATTAGATACGTTCACGGAAGAAAGGTCCATTAATGGCTATTAGCCAAGACAGTCGGAGATGCAACCCCATGCTCCAGCTGTCTCTCATACTCCAGCTGCCAGACCCTTAGACTGGACGATAGAGGATAGATCCCTTGAAATTGCCCTGTTCTGTTCATTCCCTCAGATGCATATGACCCTGGCCACTGTCAGAGACAGGCTATTGGGACCATTGATATGACCCAGTATGGCTGTTTTTATGTTCCCTTGGTTGCCCTAAAAGCATGCCCAAATAGGTATGGCAAAAAAAAATAAAAATAATAATCATGGCCATATTGTAGAAAACATAAGGTCTTAAGGCCCAGCATGGGGGGGAGGAGGGTAGCTAGCTGTGTTATTGTTCACATGCTATATTATGCAAATATCTGGTTCCACAAACAGTGAAACATGAAAATTTAAAATATAGTAGCATGCAGAAAGAGGTCTTTGATTTATTTGCAACTAAGAAATTATTTACAGAAATCTTAGGTACAATTAAGTATAGGCTCGCCTTACAAAGTCTTCCAAGCATGCACAATTCCTGTTATTTCCCCATCACAACAGAATTTGTACACTTGGAGCTGGGCACTGGAATTTCATAACACTTGTATACTTACTGAAAATGCACCAGTGTTAAGCATTGGGAGCAGAGCTGAGTAAAAAAAAAAATATTAAAAAAAATTGCTAATAGTTTTCCATAGATAAAAGCATTTCTTGGGTCCTAAAATCTGTTCAAGTAGATTTTGGCAAAGGGTTTCAGATGACACCCACTTCCCCCCACCCCCGAAGAAAAAAAAGTTTTTGAAAGAATTTAAAAGTTTCATTTAGACTATTTTGAAATGTTTTGTTTAAACTTTTCAATTTGAAATGGTATTTTAAATGGCCAATTAAAAACAAAACAAAAAAAACACACACATCAATAAAAGATGAAAAACATCTGAAACCACCGATTCGAAATGAAAACTCAAAAGAAGTCCAATCTCTGTTTCAAGTCATCTCAAAATGAAACTGTTTTAAGTTTTTGTTTCAACAAAAACTTTGAGGAAAAGGATTTGGTCCAAACTGAACAGGAATATTTTTGTATTTTCAGTTTGCCTGCCTCTCTCCTTGCCCACTTCCCGAACTAAAAAAATCCATTATTTGCTCAGCTCTGATTGGAAGCTAAAAACCACCAGCAGAGGTGGGGGCAAGCATAATGGGCTGGGTCCTTGGGCCTGTTCAGCCCACTTTGCATTGCATAAAGTACAAGATTTCTTCTTTGAATTACACTTCTTTTGTTATTTTCCTTATTGCTTCATGTTTTTCCTTGATACCCTTATATAGATGAAGATCTCTAACAAAAATAAAAGACCCTTCTTCTCTTGCTAACAGTCAAATGGATTTTCTATAGAGTTTAGTTAAGCAAGTCTTACAAGTTAGAATTTGTATATAAATCTAAAATAAACTTTTTCTTTCAAATTAAATTTCAATTCTCTCTACATTGACATTAATGTGTTACCCCACATTGTATGAAGCCAAGGCTGGATTAAGGAGTAGCCATGCCACAAATAAACATTGGTTAAATGTTATATTACCATGTGACCATCTGTCTCAGACTACAACCTGAATTTCATACAAAAAACAACGTTCAACCTCCTCCTCGGTCCTCAGATTATTTTTTAGTACAGTTAGAATAGGCAAAATAAATATGGCCAGAAAGCACATACCAAGCACATTACCAAACAACTTAATCTTCCTACTGCACATAAGTCAGGACATGTAAATATTATTTTATTTGCTAAATTCTGACAGTGTCTCTAATGCTATCCAAGACACAGATTAAAGACAGTCCTGGACCCAAAGAGTTTGCAGTCTAAGGTCCTGATCTTTTTGCATGTACTGAACTGTATGCACATACACATGAGTTGTCCTAATGAGGACAATGGCAGTATGTGCATATGTAAAATTAAGCACATATGTACATTTTTGCAGGACTGGGACCTAAAATTGTCTATTAATGAGACATAATATTATCCAGACAAGATGCATAATATTTTATTTTAAGGACCATACACTTCTGTGCTTTTTAAGATGCAGAGTACCACAGAATCATGTAGTATACCACAGAATCATGTAGTTCTTATGTACCTACATATAAAACCCATAAGGTAGAAACTAGCCAAATTTGGGTTGGTCTTCTATGATTCTATGATATACTGAGCAAATATCTGAGGTTTTATTTCATGTATATTTTTGTAATTTCTTTAAGAAATCAAGTTTATCTCGCCAAGACAAATGGGGATGCAGAGGACATTTATTTGTTACACCTAATGCTCTGCTTTCATTGGCAAGGGAATATTAATTTCAACAAATGCTTGGCTGAGCTAAAATAGATCATCAGGTTTTAGAAATTGTAAAAAAAAAACAAAAAAACCCACCACCCTAAAGCAGGAGGTCAATGAGATTTTAAGTTAAATTATTGTTTAAATGGAGGCCTTAAAATGTGTTTCACAGCTAAAATGCTGCAATTTTAGTGTTCTTTTCAAAATGCTAATTGAATTTTCCTACTTTAAGCTTTAAAAATGTAAAAAATGAAGTTCTATATTGAAATGTCACACCAAGGGCACCATTTGTTGCATAATTGAATACTCTACAACGGGAAGCTGCAACAGTTTGGAAGTAAGAAGTATCATCAATTTATTATGTGACCTGATTGGAACTTAACAATTTTCAACCGCACTTTAATGATTTTTTTGTCTGTAACAATCACATTTATTAAACTTATTAAACTTTAATTAGCTTTAGCAAATGTTAGTCTGAGTCCGATAATCTGGCACTAAGAGTTCTAATAATTTTAAAATGCTGTTAACCCAGACTGTGCTATTTATAAGCTATGAACTCTGAAACGATCCCTTCTCTTAAATAAATATGAACTATAGCAAAAGTGAAGGTTCCACAATGCAGTACGTACAAGATTTTAGAGTCTGAGTGCTAGTGATTGTGTTCTTAATAGCAAAATTTAATATCTATTTTAATACAACTATAGAACAATTAATTACTGAGGACATTTTGCATTATTTCAACTCTCAACATATTGCAATTTTTTTTTATAACAAACTCATATACTCATTTGACTGCTAATAATACTTAGCACTTACAGTACACAGTGCTTTTCATCTTGCGAGCACTGTACAAACATTAATCATAGGCTACCACTATATGAACACTCATGCCAACAGACATTGCCTATTCCCTTTTCCGGTATTCATTTACAACTTGAGGGCATTTATAAGGGCCTTAGCAGCTAGCACTAGATTGCTGGGGCACAGTTATGAGCAGCCCACTTCTCTTGGGTGGCTGGGGAGCCCCATGATGCCAATGGCATGCCCTACTTGGTAGGGGGCTACTGCTAGCCAATCCATGCACCCCTCAAGTGCTGGAACTGGCTGGTGCTCAGCGCTGCCCACATAAAGCAGCAATATATTTTGCTGTACTTCCTACTGCCAGAGCAACTGTGTGGGGCATGGCTTGTAGTTCAGTTCTACAATTAACTCCAACTCCTTGCTGAGGTGTTTGACCATGCTGCCCTTGACTATTCTAAGCCGCCCATTCTCCTCTGGCACAGCACGGCCATGCTACAGCCAACAGCCCCCGAGCTGCTCTCCTGCCTTTCACACGTGACCCAGTTACACAGGGGTTCTAAAGCCTCTCCTTGAGCACTGATCTCTTTGGATTCACATTCCACATCTTTCCTTACATCTCATAGGCTGCTTCAGTGCTTGTCAATCTGTTCCTCCTGCTTTTGCTGACTAGTCTCCCTCCCTCCCCTTTTCCCCTTTGTTAGAAAAACAAGTGGCGATTTGGTGCATTTCTCTCTCTCTTTTATTATGTTTTCCTTTGGTGTATGGCCAGTTTTAATTGTGTCCTGTCCTATACACCTTGAGTCTCATCTCCTCCGAGTCTAATCTCTGCTTTCACTGGTACCATCTGGAGTGGTCTTGGGACTAGAATAATGTTGCAACTAATTTACCATACAATTGCAGACAATTGGGGGTACTGACAGCAGTTTTTGAGGGCTTTACAAATAACTAACCATATATGAGGAGTCTCACTGGATACCTTGCTACCATCCTGGTGTACTTGAGCCCAGATCTGAATACAGTAGATGAGGGGGACAGCCCAAGACCACTCATGGTGTGAGTTTCAAATGATCACACATTGTAATTATCACATACTGTGTAGTATATGCCACATGTGTGGGTAAAAATAAAGTAAAATAAACATTTTGTAAGTGAAGCTAGTAATGCTGCTTCTCCTTACAGTTGCCCAACACTTCCCACTATAAGACCCTGCTGCAGTTACTTATAATTTAACATAAATGGTTAGTTTGGCAGAAATTTTACATGCTGTGTATAACGTAAGAACATAAGAACGGCCATACTGGGTCAGACCAAAGGTCCATCTAGCCCAGTCTTCCGACAATGGCCAATGCCAGGTGCCCCAGAGGGAATGAACAGGGCAGGTAATCATCGAGTGATCCATCCCCTGTTGCCCATTCCCAGCTTCTGGCAAACAGGCTAGGGACACCATTCCTGCCCATCCTGGCTAATAGCCATTGTTGGACCTATCCTCCATGAATGTATCTAGTTCTTTTTTGAACCCTGTTATAGTCTTGGCCTTCACAACATCCTCTGGCAAGGAGTTCCACAGGCAGACTGTATCCGTGTCATGCTGAACGTTTTGGAGCATTTCAGCCACAATGGTTCAGCCATTGCTGAGAATGAGGCCAGGGAAAATTATGTTGTTAAATTCTTACAACCATTTTGTTAAGATGTTCTAGTGTCACCATGCCTTAGAAAAAGCCCTTAAAATTTAGCAGAGTAGTTGCCCTGATATCAGTGGTATGCCTTTTGCTTTCTCCATGAAAATATGCCAGAATCTGGGCACTTACAAGCCTCTGTAAAATCAGTTTATACATGCTCAGTAGAGACTTAAGTTTGGCAGATCGATTCTTTCAAGATACCGTCCGCACTGAGCATGCTACAGCCCAGGACGGAGCAAAACTTTTCCCACAAATGCTCCTTTTAGCCCAGAGGTGGGCAAACTACGGCCCACAGGCCAGAACATCCTGCCTGGGCCTTGAGCTCCTGGCCGGGGAGGCTAGCCCCCCGGCCCCTCCCGTGCTGTCTCCCCCCCCACCCCCCACAGCCTCAGCTCCCCGTGGCGCCAGTGCTCTGGGCAGCGTGGCTGCGAGCTCCTACCGGGCAATGTGGCTGCAAGAACTGCCGGCCTGCTCCAGTGCTCTAGACTGCGGGGTGGTATGGCTGGCTCCGGCCGGGCGGCGCAGCTGCCAGTACTGGTGCTCTGAGCAGCATAGTAAGGGGGCAGGGAGCGAGGGGTTGTTGGATAAGGGGCAGGGAGTCCTGGGGGGCAGTCAGGGGACGGGGCAGTTGAATAGGCATGGGAGTCCTGGGGGCCTGTTGGGGGTAGGGCAGTCAGGGGACAGGGAGCGGGGGGGGGGGTTGGATGGGGGTAGGGTCCCAAGAGGGGGAGGTTAGGGGCGGGGGATCCCGGGAGGGGGCAGTCAGGGGACAAGGAGCAGGGGGGGTTGGATGGGTCGGAGTTCTGAAGGGGACAGTAAGGAGGTAGGAAGTGGGAGGGGGCGAGGGCCAGGCTGTTTGGGGAGGCACAGCTTTCCCTACCTGACCCTCCATACAGTTGTGCAACCCCAATGTGGCCCTCAAGCCAAAAAGTTTGCCCACCCCTCTTCTAGCCACATCTGGCACTGGAACTGGGAGCAGGGAGACTCTCCTGCACTCTCAGTGCTCCCCTGCTACTGGAACTCAGGCAAGTGAGGAGGAGGAAGCAGTCACACACCCGTGCAGAGAGGTTGGGGGAAGCAGAGCCAGTAGATGTTAGATAAGAGAAGAGGTGGAGGAGCTGAAGTGGGGATGGGTTGATAGGAGCAGTGAAGGACAGATGAAGGGTCTATATAGCCATTTGAGAACACCTGCAGAATATGGAACTGAAAACAGGGGTCCTCAGTTTTCATATTATTCTGCTGTCAGCAAAAAGCTGTGAAACCCATTGGCAAATTGTCTCCCCCCTCTGCCTCTAGTGACTGGATACACATAGCAGATGACATCAGTTAACCTGATTACTTCAAGTGTAAGAGGTATGTGCTATGGATTGAAGCATCTGAACACTGCTGATGACCCAAGTTAGGCGTCAGTATGACTCTACATATGGAATGTGTTTTTTCCAGATGTTTTAAAATTAGGAAATAACATAAAAATCCCCCATGTTAGGTTGCAAAGCCAAACACACAAACGTTAGGAAATGCCAGAATTAAGGTTGCTTGTTCAACCTTAATTTAGCCCTTTGTGCATCATGATACGGTCTTTAATTACAGGTTTGACAGTACTAGCCATGTTAGTCTGTATCAGCCAAAACATGTTTTTCTTTAATTTCATGATCACATATAAGTTTTCCACAGGATCCTGGCCTCATTCAGTCCTCAGGGCTGTATAGTGAATGAGGCAACAGAGTACAGGATTAAGGAAATCCTCATGATTTCATGATTAAAGAAACTGAATGAAGTAGATTCTTTACCTGGACAAGTCCCTTAAAACAAACTTTTCACAGCTGGCCACTAATTGTGAGTTCCTCAGGTTTCCAATGTGAAACACCTGGTGCCAGATCTGCAGAAGTGCTGTGTACTTACAGCTGCAACTAAAAATTGACTGGAGCTGTGCTTTGAACACACAAAGTGCTATAAAAATGTGAAGTAGTTTGGAAAAAATCAAGCGCTAGGTGTCCCAAGTTGAGCACTGTAACAAGGGCTTCTCCCCAGCTTAAGGACTCATTGCCATGACCACAGTCCCTTTTATGCAGTTTTACTGTCGAAACAATGTCAAATCAACAAACATATAGTTCCTCAAACATATAGTTCCGGCTACAGTTCTCAGAGGTTTTCGCCCTTTTAGTTCTCAGGTTCCTTCTGATTCCCCTCCAGGGAACTCTGGCAGTCCTGCTGCTCCAGGGTTCCCTAGTCCCAGGGAGCAGGCAGTGAGGGCCCCTTTTCCACTCTCTCTGCCCCTTTCCTGACACAGCTTGACTCACCCAGGCTCGCCCTTTCCATACCTAGGTGCCCTCTTTACAGCTCAGCTGAGGTCAGGTGACCAGTCACATGTGCACTGGCCCTGCTCCCTCGTAAAGGGCTAGTATCACTCTGTGACAAAACACTCGAAATTAGTGGAAAATTTTGGCCTCTCTCTCTTAGTGTCTCAGTTCCCCAGCTGCAAAATGGGGAAACCAATAGCACCATCAAATCTCACAGAAGTGTTGGGAGAATTAATTTATTAATATTTGTGAAGCACTCAGATACTACAGTGAGAGCACCACAGAAATGTCCACTAGGAAATGAATAATTCTATATTTATTAGAATTATTCTCTTCCTTGCGGACATTTCTAAGATGGGGCTTGTATGGAGTGCCTGGAGCCACACACTGAATGGTGATCAAAAGAAATATTAAATAATTACTCATTCACTGAGTAGGGCAGAAGTCCTGAGGAAAAAATAGTATGTGATCATGTAATAAAAGCCCGTATCATAATGCATACACACAAGAAGGCTGAATTAAAGTTGCACAGGCAACCTCAATTAAGACACTTCCTAACTTCTTAGTGCTTGACTTTGAAACCATACAGTTCTTTTACCATAGGTTTTTTAGATCTAATTTTAATATATCATGTATGGTGAAAGTGTGCAGAACTCCAAATATATTTTCCTCATCTCCATGCTGTTGCACTCATCTGAACTGAATAATGTTCTTACTGAAAATAATGTTAAGAACTGCTCTGGAAATATTTATTTAGCGAGAAAATTATCTCACTCACCACCCTAAATAGAAATAAGTACAGATGTTTTGTAATCTAATAGTGATAAGAATTGCCATACTTGACACAGAACTTGCATTCATCTGCCGTTAGTACATATGCCTATATTTATCGAGTAAACATGAAAAATGACTTGCCACTCCATTGCTAGTTAAATAACCTCAAATTGCCTTATAATGTGAAATGTTATTAACTGTATAGCCTAAGATTAAGTTAATTCAGCAATACATCTAAGATAAGAGCAAAAGAGAGCAATATATCAATGTTATTTGAAAGTGATTGTCTGCACTGATGACTGTCTATACATTCCAGATAAGCACAGATTTGTATTAATTTGTTAGACAGAACAGTACTATAGTGTTTGACAACATATTTACTATTACTGTACTACAGTGTTGACATTCAACAGTCTATTCTTTACAATATATTCACTAAAGACAAGCACTGAACATTCCCAAACTTCTAGAGGAATTGGAATCCAAAGCCAGATTTGGGTCAGAATTGCTTCTATTACAACAGAGTAAACCAAAACCACTGGTCTGAACATCCCTGAAGACATTTTAAGATTGAGATCTGCACAGACCCATCACTAATATTTACAAGTGGCAGATAAACATTTTTTCCACATTCAGACTCTATTGCAAATGGCAGTCTAAAAAAAGCTACTTGTTAGCACAATATTTGGATGATGGGTAATGAAGTATAAGCAGATAAATGATATTCAAAAGGAAACATGAGAAATATGTTCCCAGATTCAAATGCTGATGGGTTTTAGTGGATGCTGATATATCCTAAATCCTCTTCTGCCTATTTCTGAACACATTCAAGCTAAAATCAATCTGTTCCCTGAAACTGATGGCAATGCTGCTTTATGTACACTATTAATCGAGATGAGATGCAGTAAAAGCAGTGCAGCAAGCATCCTTCACAGCAAAGTGCAAACATTTTGAATGATGTGTACTTCTTGCAAAGTCCCACTACCCACCTAAAGGAACTCTCCAGTCAGAATACATGAATCTGAAATACTGTTTCACAAAAATATTTGTAAGCTATATGATTAACTATACTCATTATGCACATTTGCAAATGTTTAAGTAGCAATTGTGGTTATAAACAGACTTTTTTTCTTGCATTTTCTTAATTCCCAAAGATATAAATGCCCATATTTTAAACCAGCCAGTTTGTTTCAGTGATAATTGGATACTACTAGTAGTCTCGACAAGCACTCTAATCAAAGCCATGTAATTAATTTTAATCAAAATTCAGCAAGGTGTGTACCTTAAAACCCAACAGAGGAGGTCGAGAACAGCTTGTTACGAACTTGAGTAGTTTGCGTTTCTCTTCATCAGTGAAGCTTTCCACAACTCTCCAAAATATTTTTATTACAGGATGGTCTGCAGTGTATCCACCTATAATACAATTTTAAAATATTTTAAAAGAAAACAAATCAATTTTATACAATACGCAAGTAGACAAACAATTTTTAATATATCATTTTAGAGACTATCCTATCAGTTCTAATCAGGTTGAAAAGAAATTAAAAGAATCATGCCAATTCATCTGATTTGCTGTTCACTATCACCTGCAGGCCTTTTTGGACATTAGTAATTCACAAACTTCTCCCTTCCACTTAGTATCTGTGTTTTGCATCATTTTCTTCCAGTCCTATTAATTGCACTTTTCCAGGATGAATCTCATTTTAAAAAAAAATTCTGGCCCCCTTTGCAGTAACATTACTAGTAACAATTATTTTAAAGGGAAGTAAAAATAATTGAAAAAAAATGACAATATTGAAAGCCTACTGACAGCAATAGCTAGGATATTCAAAGGTAGCCATTTATACAGCTATAATTGAATATTCATTGGTGGAAAGAAAAAAGATTGACTGTATTTTGGTACTTATGAATTGACAATGCACAGAATTGCCATGCAATGTATGATTTAATTTGTCTTTTTATAATGGAAGAACATTTCACTGCACAAAATACATTCCTGGACTTGGGTAAAATCATAACGTGCAAGAAAACTTCGCTGTGCAGAATACTGAGGAAAGCATTTCTTTATGATTAAAATGGAGATGCAATGAATAACTCAGAAATAAAATACTTCTGGCAGACTTAAAATATTAATTCAAGACATCTTTTCTGAGATGGGTATGCGTCAAATGAGCATGATAAATGGGTTTGAACCAAATTTGTTTAGTCGTTTTCACAACTGATTATGTAATAATTATTATAAAGAGGTAGGACAGAAGGAGTAATGGGAATGGGTGAGCAAGACTGTATATCTCCCATAAATCAATATACCCAGGAAAGGGTAAATATAACACAGACAAAATCAGTTTTTAAAACATGCATTGACATTTATGTATAGTCCAATTCTGCAGCCCTGAGCAAAGCCTTTCACTGAGGACTAGAGTTTTCAATGGGCAGCTCGTAGAGTAAGGTCGGAAGAATTATCCCTTCTTGACTCCTTCGAAGATAAGTATCTGAATGCGCTGGTTGAAACAGAAATCTAAAGTCACTTGGGTCCTTATTGTTAGAGCTGTTGAGCCCCCCAACTCCTACTGAAGTCAATGAAAGCTGCAGTGCTCACCCCTCTGAACGGGTGGCCACTTATTTATAACTAGGTACCTAAACATGGGTTTATCTGTGTAACTCTAGTTACCCACATTTGATAAATCTGATTTTTTCCAACCCTCTTAAATACAGGGAATCCAAAGGCGTCTCATTTTGACAGCTTTGCCACTGACATCAAAAGGACAAGACCGGGCTCCGTCTCCTCTTCTAAGAAGTTGCTTTAGGATAAAAATGTAACGAATTTTTTTTTTTAATTCTTTATTTGTGAATCAGCCATGATAGCTCATTTGTGTAGTAGCGATATACTTGCCTGAATAGTTTGTGAAGGATTTAAGGTCATCCAGACTAATGGGAACCTGGGCACCAGAAATCAAAACCTGCATGTGGTGAAAATTAGATGATTAGATTTGAGGTAGAAACTGAACAATTTTTTCAGTTTTGAAATAATTATTAAGCAAACACTTCTCCAACATAGCTAAACAGAAGTACCTGTATTTCTTGCTGATCAAACATCCTAAGACATTCAAGGTTAACAACATTGGCAAGACCCTGTCGGAATGCAAGGCAATGTTGTCTAATCTGTTTGTTTAGTCTGTAGTCTGCTACAAGATGGATGTAGGCTATTCTGTTTGCGCTGGTGACAGGAATATCCTTTCCACCTGGCTTCAGTTCAACCACCTGTAAACATAAAAATATGTATTTGTGCATAATCCTGGTAAACACTAATTCTATATATTGCACGTAAATGGAAAACTTACGCTTCCAAAAATGAGCCACAGAAAACTCAAGGACATGACTTAAATACTTGAAAATAACAAATATATTATAAAATCAACAAAATTGGGGAAAAGAATATCATGAGACCTTATTACTACATAGTGATTTTATATATATGAGTACAAATTATGGTATAAGATGTGAGGTATCACAGGGCCTGATTTTTCAGCCCCTGACCTCCAGTTGTACTTGTGTAAAACTGGGTGTGTGTGTGTGTGTATATATATATACATATATACATATATATATATATATATATATATATATACACACACACACACACACACACCCGTGCCTAATTACCATAAAGTAATTGGGACTGGGAGGTGTCAGAAACTCCACTTCTAGGAAGAATGTAGGTGTAAAATACTAAATAGAGTATTATGAATCAGCTAGAGCAGGGAGTTCTCAAACTTCATTGCACCGCGATCCCCTTCTGACATTAAAAATTACTACACGACCCTCAAGACCAAAGCCTGAGCCTGCCCAAGCCCCACTACTCCAAGAGGAGTAGGAGGGGAGGGAAGGAGGCAGCGGCAAAGCTGAAGCCCAAGGGCTTCAACCCCAAGCGGGCGGCCTGTAACCTGAGTCCCAATACACAGGGCTGAAACCCTCAGGCTTTGGCCTCAGGTGGTGGGGCTCGGGGTTCAGCTTCATCCCTGGGCCCCAGCAAATCTAAGCCAGTCCTGGTGATCCCATTAAAATGGGGTCCCGACCCACAGTTTGAGAACCACTGAGCTAGAGACTGGTGGCAAAATTCTGAGCCTGTTAAAGTTCATGGTAGCTTTGCCATTGACTTCAGTGGGGCGAGGCTTTCACCATGGATATTTATTCCTTGGAATAGGAGTAGCTTCCACAAGTGTATGAATCTCAGAGTTCCCTTCAGGCAGCAGTTAAAAAGGCTCAGTTTGGCTGGACTGTGCTGTTCTAGCTTAACTGTTTGGTAAAGAGAACACTGGTACTAGTGCATTCTGCAGCATCACATTACAGGAAATCCCAATTCCCACTAGCCAAAGGTTATGATTTTGATATAGGTTTGATTCAGAGAAATGTTGAGCACCCACAACTCTAACCTAAGTGAATGGGAGTTGTGGGTGCTCAACATTTCTCTAAATCAGGCTTATATCAAAATTGTGAAATGATGAAAAATTATGGGCCTGATTTTTCAGAGATGCTGAGCATCCACAATTCCAACCTAAGTGAATGGGAGTTGTGGGTGCTTCGCATCTCTGAAAAAACAGGCCCATAATTTTTCATCATATTGAAAAGTGACGGTTACTCACCTTATGGAGTAACTGAGGTTCTTCAAGAGGTGTCCTTCTGTGGGTGCTCCACTTCAGGTGTCAGTGTGTCCTGGCACCATTGATCTGAGATTTTTGGTAGCAGTGTCTGGTTGGGGGTGCACAGTAGCAGTCTTGTGGCGCTGCTGGTGCCTCATCTAGCACATGCACGCCCCGACCCCTTCAATTCCTTCTCTACCATGGAGTGTTTAGCTTGTACTCTGAAGTAGAGGGGAGAAGGGTGAGTAGTGGAGCACCCACAAGGGGGGACATCTCGAAGAATCTCAGTTGCTGCACAAGGAGAGTAACCGTCTCTTCTTCTTTGAGTGCTGTCCCTGTGGCTGCTCCACTTCAGGTGAATGTAGAGCAGTGCTTTCATGAGGACGGAAGGGACTTTGCAGTTGAGTTTGTTGCTGAAGCTAGTACAGTGAGGCCTAGTCTTGTGTCTGAGCTTGAACCGAAGGTAATTGCATAGTGGTTCGTGAGTGTGTGTTCAGAGGTGCAGGTGGCTGCCCTGCAGATGTCTAGAAAGGGCACATTGTGGAGGAATGCTATGGAGGTAGATAAAGCTCTTGTTGAGTGGGCTCTGATGCCCAGAAGGACTTCAGTGTTGTGTAGTGAATAGTACATGTAGATATAGTTGGATATTCATTTAGATAATCTTTGCGTAGATATGGCAGAGCCCTCTGATCGTTCTGTTGTCAACACAAAAAGTCTAGGAAATTTTCGGAAGGGCTTTGTTCTGTCCAGATAAAAGGCCAAGGCACAGCGAACATCTAATGTGTACAGGACTGTCTCTTGAGCGTTAGTATGTGGTTTTGGATGAAATGTAGCTAAGTGAATCAGTTGGGTTGAGGTGGAACGAAGACGATACTTTGGGCATAAACTTAGGATGTGTTCTAAGTGTCACTTTATCCTTGAAGAATATTGTGTATGGGGGGTGAGCCATGAGAACCCCTATCTTGTTGACTCTTTGCGTTGATGTAATGGCAACCAGGAATGCCACTTTCAATACTCACAAGTAATGAGCATGTGGCTAAGGGTTCGAATGGGGCTCTGGTTAGACTTTTGAGAATGAGAATTAAGTCCCATTCTGGCATGGGTTCTCAAATATCTGGGTACATGTTCTGTATGCCTGTTAGAAATGGCTTAGTGAACATTGAGGCAGGGCCGCCCAGAGGGGGGGGCAAGAGGGGCAATTTGCCACAGGCCCCGGGCCCAGCAGGGGCCCCCACGAGAGTTTTTCGGGGCCCCTGGAGCGGGGTCCCTCACTCGCTCCGGGGGGCCCGGAAAACTCTTGCGGGGCCGGGCGCAGGAGCTTCTTCAGCTCCCGGTCTTCGCCGGCGGGGGGTCCTTGCGCTCCGGGGCGGAAGGACCCCCCGCTGGCGAATTACCGCCGAAGACGGAGCGGGACCCGCCGCCGAAGTTCAGCTCGGTCTTCGGCGGTAATTCGGCGGCGGGGGGCCCTTCCGTTCCGGGACCCGCCGCCAAAGTGCCCCGAAGACCCGCGGCAGGGGCCCCCCGCCGCCGAAGACCGGGCTGTGCTTCGGCGGCGGGTCCCGCTTCGGCGGTAATTCAGCGGCGGGTCTTCGGGGCACTTCGGCGGCGGGTCCCGGAACGGAAGGGCCCCCCGCCGCCGAAGACCCCGGGCCCCCAGAATCCTCTGGGCGGCCCTGCATTGAGGTGCTGTCTACCTGTTAATGGAAGGCTGTGATGGCAGTGAGATGAACTCTAAGCAAGCTCATAGCAAGCCCTGAGTTCTTTAAGGATAATAAATATTCCAGGATTAGTGGAAGTGGTGCCTGGCTTGCAGACATTTGTTTGTTCCGGCACCTTAGGAAGACACTCTTCCATTTTTGGAGGTAAGCAGTACACATGTTGTGTTTCCTGCTGTTTAACAGCACTTATTTTATTTGTTCTGAACAGGTTAGTTCATCATGGTGGAGCCATGAAGGAGCCACACCTTCAGGTGAAGTTTTACCGGCTCCAGATAGAGAACTTGACTGTCCTCCTGCGAGAGAAGATTCCGTAGGCAAGGGAGAGTGAACGACGTACAGATCGCCATATTTGTCAGGTAAGGAAACCAAGTCTGTCTGGGCCATGTCAGTTCTATGAGTATTATTTTGGCCTTGTCGGTTTGTATTTTGTGTATTACTCTGGAGATCAGAGGTATTGGTGGGAATGCATATAGGAGAGGAGCGTTCCATTTGAAGCGTCCCCTAGGGATCGTGCTCATGAGCAAAACTTTGGGCATGTCTTGTTTGCTGGCGTCACAAACAGGTCTATATATGGGGATCCCCACCTGTGAAAAATATGATGTGTTATTTCGTCATTCAGTTCCCATTCGTGCTCTTGGAAGAACTGTCTGCTTAATATGTCCATCATTATGTTCAGCCAACCTGGGAGGTATGCTGCTGTAATAGTGATGTGTTTTATACACCAGTTCCATAGTTTTACAGCCTCTGTGCCTAAGGAGTGGGAACGTGCTCCACCCTGGCAGTTTATATAGAACGTACACGCAATGTTGTCCGTCAGGACCCTTATCGTTTTGTCTTGTATAAGAGGGAGGAAATGTAGGCATGCGTTGCAGACCGTGTGTAATTCAAGCAGATTTATCTGTAAATGTGTTTCCGAGGGGGACCACGTGCCCTGGATGGTATATTGGTTTAGGTGAACTCTCCATCTGATCAGTGAGGTATCTGTTGTGATTTGTATGGATGGCGGATCCTGCTGAAACGGGATACCTGAGCAAACATTTATTGGGTTTGTCGACCATCGTAGTGCATGTAGGACCTCGGGGGTCGGTGTGAGTCTTTTGTTTATGCTGTGCTTTTGTGGAATATATACTGAGCTAAGCCATCCTTCAAGGCAGCACATGTATAGACTGGCTTGTTTTACAACAAAAGTGGTGACCGCCCTATGTCCCAAAAATTGTAGGCAGGTGCATGCAGACACCCATGGGCTGCCTGAGACCACCAATATGAGGGAGGTCATTGCTATGAATCGGGGCATCAGTATTGATGTTTTGGCCTCCACTGAGTCCAGGTGTGCTCCTATGAAGTCTAATTGTTGTACAGGAGTTAAGGTAGATTTCTTTTCGTTGATTTGTAGCCCCAGGGACTGAAAGAGAGAGATGGTTTGTTGAGTACCGTATATACTCATTCGTAAGCCGAATATTTTTGGTAAAAAAGTGACGCATCAAAGAGCGGGGGTCGGCTTATAAACACCAAAATTTGATGATTTTAAACTTTATGGAATCATTGAATCGAATATCTAATACATTGTCGTTTTGTTTACCTGGAGGGGCTCCATGCCTGCAGACATGCCAAGTAAACAAAACATCTCGTATCAATATTCCCTGTCTGCGCAAATGAGCATCTACCACCGCTAGGGTTCTGGTAAAGACTCGTGGAGCCTTTGACAGTCCAAATGGCAGAACTCTGTATTGGAAGTGGTTTTGTCCCACTGTGAATTGTAGGAATCATCTGTGAGGGGGATGGATGGTAATGTGGAAATATGCATCTTGTAGGTCAAGGGCTGAGAACCAGTCCCCCTCTTCCAGCGCAGGAATGATCGAGTTCAGTGTGACCATTTTGAATCTGTGGGTACGGACAAATTTGTTGAGTTTTCTAAGATCTTGTATGGGTCTCCACCCCCATTTTTCTTTTGACTCAGGAAGTAATGGGAATAAAATCTCTTCCCTCTGTGTTGTGGTGGAACTTGTTCCGTGGCCCCTAATTGCAGATGATGTACTTCTTGTCTCAATAGATGCTTGTGAGAAGGGTCTCTGAAGAGGGAAGGGAGGTGAGTAGGTAGGATGGAGGTAAAGGGGACGGTATAACTCGTTCGAATGATCTATAAAACCCAATGGTCCATGGTGATAGAGGCCTACGTTTGGTAAAATAGTCAAAGCCGATGACGCTGGTGGTCGGGGAAAGTCAGTCAGACCCTTGACCAACATTTCAAAATTGCATCTTGTTTGGTGGCGCTTGGGACTTTGTGGCCTGAGATTGGTTAGGGCGATGTTTCTGTGGTCTGTGCCTTTGTTTCTGATTGTCATATGGTCTCTATTGGCACTGTGATGTGTTGTCCCGGTTACGGCTGTAAAGCCTGTTAGGGAGCGTGTAGATCCTGAGGGTCCTCAGTGTCGCTCTACAGTCCTTCATGGAATGGAGAACCTCATCCATCTTAGCGGAGAAGAGCTTTTCCCTAGCAAAGGGGAGGTCCTCTACCTTGTTCTGAAGTTCCCTTGGGATACCTGATGAGTGTAACCATGATCCCCTGCATGTAACTATGGCTGTCACCGTCGTTGGATGCCTGCAGTTTTGTTCTAGCAATAAGTTGGCCCTTGTTGATGATGGCTTGGAAGTGTTCTTTTTTTCCCTCTGGAATATCCTGGATGAAATCACTCAATTTGGTATAATTGTCATGGTCGTAGCTGGCAAGTAACTCTGTGTAACTGGTCGTGCAAAATGGAAGAGTCGATGAAGATTAAACCTCTTTGCGCCCCAAGAGGTTTAATCTTGTCCAGTGTTTGTCTAGGGGCATGGATTTGAATTGAGATTGTTTGCCCCACTGGTTAACTGCCTCCACTACTAAGGAGCTAGGTTGTATGCGTGCGAAGAGGAAATCCATGCCTCTATTTGACACGTGGTATTTCCTGTCCGTATGCTTATTGTTTGGGGGGGGATGGTGGCATGTGTTTGCCACACTGTTTCTGCAGGTTCCATCAAAGCGTTGTTTATGAGCAATGCTATCTTCATCATAGAAGAAATGTGTAAGATCTTGAGGAGCTGGTGTTGTGTCCCTGGTCCCACCTCGAGAGGAATGTTCTGACTCTGTGCCACCTGTCGGAATAGCTCCTGAAAGTGCTTGAAGTCATCTGTAGTAGTGGGGATGCGGAGGCATAACTGCCTCATCGGGGAAGAAGAGGAGTTGTGAGCTGGGGATGTCTCTTGTTCTGTGGTCTTCTTCCCTCTCCTCTGTTACCTTAGAAGGTTTGGGTACTGATGTCATTGCAGAGCGTATGGGTTTCCTCTGAGAAGTAGGTGGTCTGTGGAATTGAGACCTTTAGGTTCCCATGGGTCCCACTGCAGCAATTGAATGGGAAATGGCATGGGAGGGCACATCCATAGGTTACGAGCCATGGGAGCAGATCCCTGGTATTCTGTTCCCATGGTCTATAATGAGGTTCAGTGCCTGCTGGAGAGGAGTGTCCAGAAGAGAAAACTGCCTCCTGTGTATCATCCTCCTTGAAAAAAAGGTCGAGCAATAGGAGATTCAGGTGCCGTCAGTACCAGAGAGCAGGCAGTGCCATGCAGTGGAGATCCGGGTGCATAGGACACTTGCATGTTTGATGAGTGCATAAAGGGGGATCGGTGCCAACGTATGCAATGCTGTATCCTTTTGTGCCGCCTCTTTAGGTGGAAGCGAAACTTGTGCAGGCCTTTTGTGTGTAGCCTTCTTAGGTGCTGCAGATGCAGGTCTCGGCAGTTCCGCAGTCGGTGCCAATGAACTCAGCGCCAGAGGGGAAGCCATCACAGGTGGTTAAGGTTGTGGTACTGTGCCCTTTGCAGGGGTAGTTGGTGCCATGGAAGAGGATGCTGCTTTGTGCCTGTTACTCAACTCCTTTATCTTGTCAGCAGAGGTCCTGGAGCAGACGGTGCTGGAGGTGCTCAGTGCGTCAAAAGTGCTTACTCTGGAGGAGGTCGGCACTGCGGGCAGAGATCTCACCAGAGACCATTTCTTTTATAGCTGTTCTCGGCTCGGTGGAGACATGGCCCTTTTCCTCAATTTTATAGAGGTGTTGGCATTTAGTCTGTCCATGGAGGATATGCCCGGGGAGTCCCTTGTCGCAGTTTGTCTGGGATCTGATGTTGGAGTGAGAGATTTCTCCATTAGAATAAGTTTAAGGCAAAGATCCCTATCTCTCCTTGCTCTAGCTTTAAGATTGTTACAGTGAGCACACTTCTGCGGTATGTGTGACTCACCTAAGTATCGGACACAAAGTGAGTGACAATTGGAGACTGGCATCGCGTCCTTACATGAAGTGCATCTTTTAAAGCCTGGAGAGCCAGGCATATTTGAGACGTCCCTGGTAAAAACTAGGGGACGGGAAAATGAAAGTTTGTTTAGTTTAATGGCTATCTAACTAGATCAGGGGTAGGCAACCTATGGCACAGGTGCCAAAGGCGGCACGCAAGCTGATTTTTAGTGGCACTCTCACTGCCCGGGTCCTGGCCACTGGTCAGGGGGGCTCTGCATTTTAGTTTAGTTTTAAATGAAGCTTCTTAAACATTTTAAAAACCTAATTTACTTTATATACAACAGTTTAGTTATATATTATAGACTTATTAAAAAAGACCTTCTAAAAATGTTTAAATGTATTACTAGCACGCGAAACCTTAAATTAGACTGAATAAATGAAGATTCGGCACACCACTTCTGAAAGTTAAATCTAGTTCAGGGGTCAGCAACCTAAGTAAGTAACAGGTTGTTAATAAACAAGGGTAAAAACTAAGCTATCTAACTTAATCTAATCTTATTGGAAGGTTGATTATTTTTGGGTACTGCATTTGGGACACCTAGGTTCTGATTTAAAGAGGTGCTGAGTACCCTATGTTCATATTAATGTCACTCGAAGTTGTAGATGGTACTCAGAATCTCTAAAATCAGGCTCTCTTAACCTGGGCTAGATCTGGATTCCCCCCCCCCCCCAATCTACACTGCTACAAGTAAAGGTGTGATTGAAGCAGCAGCAGACACACCTACGCTTTAATTTAGTTAACACAGGTAACAATAGTGAAGGCGTAGTGGGGCATGGGTTTAGCACAGGCTAGCAACAAGAGTACATATCCAGTGTCCCCACACTGGACTTGTACCATGGTTGCCAGCCCGTACCACCCCATGTACAGTATTATTTTTACCTGTGCTAGCTAGATTAAAGCTAATGTAAGTATGCCTACCTGTGATAGAACTAAACCTTCACTTGCAGTGTAAACATTCCCTAACCCTTTTTAAAGTGTTTGATTTGATAGGTAAATTCCCTTCTGGTACACACATTTTCCAGACACTACCCTCCACTGCATTTTGAACTGGTGCTAGTGGTCACAGCTTTGGACACACAGGTCCAAAAAGAGTTAATAAAAATGGCTTCTTTATGTAATATACTATCTCAGACTATAAGATGTTCTAGTACCACACACGATGAAGAGTGCTAATATATGCTAATCTGTATAATTTTAGCAGCATTATTTTTATTGATTCATAGATTTTTAAGGCCAGAAGGAATCATTATGGCCTAATAGTCTGACCTCCCGAACAACATATGCCACAGAATTCAATCCAGCTATTCCAGCATCTAGCCCAATACACTTGTAGTTGAATTAGAACATAGTTTTTAGAAAGAGCCAATCTTGATTTAAAGACTTCACATCTTGATGAAGTATTTACCACATACTTTGGTAATCTGTGCCAATGTTAATTACCCTCACTGTTAAAAATGGGTGTCTTATTTCCAATTTTAATTTTGCTGAATTCAGCTACAAGCCATTTGATTATATCTTCATCTGCTAATCTAAAGAGGGCCCTCGTTAGATTTGGTCTCTCTATGTGGGAACCTACAGACTTATCAAGTCACATCTCAACCTTCTGTCTGATAAACTAAGTAGATTGAGCTCTTTTAGGGTATATCTACCCTGCAAGAAAACAACTCGCAGCAGAGAGTCTCAGAGCCTGAATCAACTGACTCAGGCTCATGCTACACAACTAAAAATAGCAGTGTAACCATTCCTGCTTGGGCTGGGGCCTGAGCTCTGAGACCCACTCCCCTCGCTAGGTTCCAGAGTCCTTCTCAGAGTCACTGCTTTACAGAATACAATTCCTAATCTTGAAAGTATAGTTTACATTGCATTTGGCCTTATTAAATGTGAGTTTGCTTGCAGCCATCTTACAAAGGTGCTTTATTTGTTTTAATAAAGACCAATAGGTGTCTTACGACTTTTTCAAATTCTGTACGCACACAAATCTTTAGCTACTATTCCATTTGGGTATCACATTTTCTATTAGCTCTCTTTCCTAATCTTTACTACAAGATAGTTGAGATCAATCAAAACACTTGTGCTAGAGCTCCCTGAATAGCAATTGGCAGGGCATCATCTGTGAGGGTTCCTCAAATTCGGAACTTACTCCTGCACTTGATCCACCAGAGCCTGGATTTATTAACTATCCCAGCATGCTGAAAAGCCCATCTTTTTCCCCTTCTCTGTTCAGGGCAGTGTAGTTTGAAGTGGATATATTTTTGGACAGCCCTTTGTCTAGAATTACACCGTAATTTTCAGTCTATGACCTAGGTGCCGAGCATGCTGGATGGGCACTTATAGATGCATTTTAAAAATCTGAATAAATAAATATAAAAAACCAGAATCCTGGTTTCCTAGTAAGTTTCTCGTTTCCTATTTCTTCTTTCACTGCAATAAATAATCTTGCTTCTGACACAGTAACATTTCCATGGCAAACAACTGTGATACCACAGACAAAAGTAAAGAGATTTGCTTGAAAAGAAGATCCTTGGAGATTTTGCTAACTACATGTTCCTAGTGTTCCAACCAACATGGGATCAGTTCTATCATCTGTACTCAAACAGTGGGGTCTTACTCTGTGAGTAGTAGGATGGATTTGACATACATACAAGGCACACGATGCCAGGAAGACCCAAAGACATTTTGCACAAGGGGCAAAGTTTGGGCTGACAAAAGAGTTTGTGTGGACCTAGGTGCAGTTTAGTTTGAACCCAGCCTTTATTTAGTGAGAACTTCAAATGGACTCCTGTAGACCTGCCACTCAACTCTGAAAGACGTACTACTTGCCTGGCTGCATATCAGACACCCTCCATTAGCAATGACATAACAGGCTGATAGATCTTTAAGACAGGCTATGTTGTTGCCTTTTCTGTCTGTTCAACTTTTGCCACTAGATGGTGCAAGATAACAGTATGGGTACTTATGTACGAAGTCTCAGTGGAAAGCATCTCAAAAAGGGCACACTTATAGAAACAGCTTTAATTTTCATTTTGAATATGTCAAAGTTAAAAAACTTCCAAAAATCTTCCTAAGTATGTGAAGAGGTTCTTTACCAAAACAATACATTTAAACTTCAAAAGAAATTGGTCTGAAGAAAATCATTACTCTGTGGACAATCGGCATAACATACAATGTGGGTTCAGTAGGTTAAAATAACTTTATTTCATGTATTGAAACTGTGTGTATCTTTAAAACAATGACAAAAAAATTCAGGTGGAATAAAAAAAACAAACCCATCAGTTTAAAACTATCAACTGATAATTGATCTCAGACATTTATCTCGATAAAAGTTCGATACCCCCTATGTAATGTGTTCTTTTAGGGAGAAAACATTCAGGAAAAAAAACCAGCTTGCTTAATTCACATTAATATTCCTATAAGTAAAGCAAAAACAAAATTCAAAACTTTCACTTGTTTTATGAAGCTAGACGCTTTAAAGGTGTGAATAATTATTTTAGGCTTGCCCCCACAAATGATTTTAAGTCCATCGGTGTAGATCTCTGAATTATTTCCTCATGTCTGGAGCTGGCAATAGAATTGCTCAGGTGAGCATAATTCAGTTCAATAACAATATAGTATGCCTACTGCAAAGAGATTTCCAGACATGTTAAGGAATGGCACTGAAATAATTGAGAGATTTTACTTTAAAATACAATTATGAAGGCTCAGTGAAAATCATAAAAATAGTCCAACGGCAGGACTAAAAACAGGATGCTATGGTTGAACTTTCTTCATGTTGTTCTATATCCTAGATCAGGCCTTTGGGATGTCAACTACATTTTCAATTAAAAGTGAGATACCATCCTGCCTGAATCAACCCCTTCCCTCCGTGTTTCTTAAAGGGCTCAAATGACAATGTCTGGCTTTTTATGTGCTTTTCACATAAGTAGAGAAGCTTCTGAACACTTACCTGCTGGGAGGCCAGAGGTCAAACAATGAATTTTATTTATTTGGACGAGACTTTGTTCCTTGTTTGATAGGTTTCTTTCTGAGATCCTGTATTTCATATTGGCCTGGGTACTATAAGTTAGCAAGTCTTTCTTCCAAGTGTCAGAAAGAAAAAAAGCTCGCTGACTTCTGGTGCATAAATCCAAGAGCAAGACTCTCCGAGTTCGCTGAGGACAATTTGTGGTGCAACAAGGCCTTAAAGCAACTGGAGGCAGCTGGTGAAGAAGTCCCCCTGCATAGAGGAACTTTCTGCTGGTGTAAATCTGGCCCCTCCACCAGAGAAGGTGGAAGAAAGGGTGTTTTGGGGCATTCTGGGGGCAGAGAGGGGATATACATATTTTAAGAAAAGATAATGTTCCCTCTACACATTGTTATTGTGAAGGGAGGAAGTGGTCATCTTAAGTTAGCATTGTTGGATTTGCAGGGGGTCAGATAACCGGGGGTGGATCTTTCGGTTCCCCTTCTACCTCAGTTCCAATCTTACCAGAGAGCTGTGAAAGAGCACTCTCTTAGGGTATGTCTATCCTGCAGCTGGGAGCGTGCTTCTCAGTGGTGGGTAGCTCTGGTCAAGCTAGCATGCTAAAATACCTGGGCTGAAGGGAACATGGTCTGAGTTCAGTCTAGAGGGTCACAGCCAAACGCACCAGTCCGTACTAGTGTGACGCTATAGAGTCAGGCTGAAGTCAAAGTTGATGAGCTGCATCAGTTCATTGTCAAGTGAGTCAACCAGAGTCAGGGAGAGGTGTCAGGACTGGAGCAGGGAACCATGAAACAGAAGTGAGGCTATGTATCAGGAGCAGGGCTGGGGCCAGAAATCAGGAGCGCAGCAAGGTCTGTGTGCAGCAGCAAGCCAGGGATCCACCTAGTTGCACAGACAGACTAAAGGTGTTTCCCCTAGGCCTTGAACAGTGTGCCTGGGCCAATCAAGGAACAGAGTAGGCTCTGCCAGTCAGGACCTCCATGGACAGGACATCCAGTGGCGCTTGATCCCATAAGGCTCACAGACTTACACAAACAGTGCTCTGTCACAGCCATTGCGTGGTGGTGTGGATGCAGCACTCAGTGACCAGCAAATCCAGGTTCTAGCCCCACGGAGCCTCACACCCCGGCCCGCCCTCAAATGTTGCCTGATCAGGCTTATCAGGGTGGGTCCTGTGAAAGGCCTCCACCAGTTACGGGGCATGTATGTGACTGGCAAACACTCTTCAGGGCTGTATTCCTCCCAGCCCACCAAGTACCACAACTTGCCTTGTCTGAGTTTGGAGCTCAGAATGGCATTGACAACATACTTCTCATGACCCAGGACCTTAAGAAGCAGAGGTGGTGGCTATACATGACCAGATAAGAGATTCTCTGTATGCAGTTTCAGGAGCGAGATGTGAAAAACAGGGTGTATTTTAAGGGACGTAGGTAGCTGAAGTTTAAAGGTTACATGGTTAATCCACTGGCAGATCTGATGTGGTCCATGATATTGGTGATCCACCTTGTGAGACAGCCTGTCCATATGGAGGTGGTTGGAGGATAGAACACCTTTTGTCCAGTTGTGAAGGCTGGGCTTTTCTATTTCTGACAGTCCACATCCTGCATATAGACTTCATTGGTGTTGTTAAGATGACCCTTCAGCTGCTTCTGAATGTGGTGAAGTCACTGTACCATATCAGTAACTGCAGGGTTTTGGGAGGCTGTCAGCAGTGCAGGGTGGAACCAGGTATGAAACTTCTAGTTGGCAAAAATGGAATGCTGGCAGAGTCATCTGCTCTTCATGCTCCGTCCCTGGACCTAACCCCCGTACTGGGCTAAGAAGGTAATCAGCTTGCTGACAGGAGAAGTCTTGGACTGGTTCTCTCCCCTGCTGGAGCCAGATGATGTGATGTTGACAGTGTTGGGGATCCTTCCTTCCACCATCTTCAGAGATCTCCATCCTACGCACATGGACAAAGCCATCCGTGGAAACTCTGACAGGGTCAGGGGTTGACTGTGATCCCGTGTAGCGCATTTCCATTGGCTCGTGGCAGACATGGAATCGAGTGAGGCAGTCCTACTATATCAGTTCTGAATTGAGCTGAGTAAGGAAGCCAAGGACAAATAGCCTGCATGGAGCCACCCATGGGCTGGGAACTGTACTGCCATATGTATCTGGATTGATAACCAGCTGCATGAGTGTCGAAGGAGAAAGGAGGGGCTGCACTGCCCCACACTGCCAGCCCAAAACCAGACTCCTGAACCTATGCAGGTGAACCCAGAGGCAGCTGACCATCGATAAGAAGTGATGCCGATACACTAATTTGTGCCTTTTCTGCGGAGACAGAAGCTTTCATAGCAACTTCTGAGACCTCAAAATTCTTCCTCAGAGATTCTTCTGTCACAGCTCAGAGCACCTGATTTCCCCTTGATGGTCCAGCAGGCTCCTCAGCTATCACCTCTCTTGGATAAATACCTGTCTCTCTCTCCCTTGGGACTGGGATATTTCCAGGTTGAAGAGTTCCATTCCTACACCGTATTATTCCCCAAAAGTTGAGTGCCTAAGCAGGCTTGCTTTGCTTCTCTCCTCAGTGACAGTAGACAGTGTAATTCCCAACACATACAAGTTACCACACAGTTCTTTCTAACCGAGCACTTTTGTTCTTAAGGTAAAAGCATTACAAAGAAAACATTCGAACAACAAAAGAACCTACACACATTAACAAAGCTTCCAGAGATCACCTCCAACAAGGGCTCTGGTTGGTGATTAGTCCTTCAAACCCCACACACGGTTATTCCTGTGATCACCAGTTCGTAACAGTTTTTGCTCAAAACTAGCAACCAAATCTTGTAGGGTCTCAGTGGGCCAAGGACCCTCCAACTCTTCCCAAAGAATCATAAAATATCAAGGTTGGAAGGGACCTCAGGAGGTCATCTAGTCCAACCCCCTGCTCAAAGCAGGACCAATCCCCAGACAGATTTTTACCCCAGTTCCCTAAATGGACCCCTCAAGGATTGAACTCTCAACCCTGGGTTTAGCAGGCCAATGCTCAAACCACTGAGCTATCCCTCCCCTCCTTGGACCAGAGGTGCTGTTTGTCTGCTGAATCAGAAAATAAGCCCTGAGTAAGTTTTAACTCAGGCTATTTAATCAAACATTCTCCCTTTGTCTGTTTGTCCCTGAAGAATCCAGTTGGAACAAGCAGATGCAAGCCTCCCTCCAGATGCTGCCAGCTCTCTGGAGGTGCTGCCTAACCACCCCACACTGGGCTTAGTTCCTGGAAGGCTGTGGTCTCCCCTCCTGTGGAAATACATACACTCCATCCACAGTACATAAATATTTGCATTTCTAATACAATGAACATCTACAAAACTTAATTCAATAAGGCTTGTCCAAGGTATTGTCATATCTATCACACCTTCTACACTGTGTGTGGTCTAAAAGGGGGGAAAGTCTCCTTTAGCTGGAAGACAAACTCTTAGCAAAACAAATGACGGAGTTCACTTTCCGCATTGGACAAAGAGGACTCTGAGGAAGAGGAAAGCGTTTTCCTATTTTTAATTTTTTTTTAAAGACTGTTTGAACTTAGTCTCATCCTTGCGTTCTGAGCATTTTACAAGAGTTTTTAGTTTCTTACCTGCCAAACCAGGAGTTAAAGTACAGAAAGAATTAGAGTCATTTGGGAAGAGCCTTTTCCTGTGAGACTTTTTTTTACTGGCTGCCATTTTGTGCACTTGAGCCCCCAGTGAAAAACCAGGCCAGTGTCACTGCAGGAGCTAGCTCTTTTTATCAGGAGCTACTGCTATTTCAAATGGCCTGGTACAGTGTTCCTTCCCCTAACTAGGAATCCTAATAAGAGCAACTTCAAGTTGACTGAAAGTCCACGATAACAGAGCGTTTAGCACCTTGTTGGACTGGACCTAATGTGTTGGTAACAGAATTCCAACCACTCTTGCTGATAGAATCCTTACTGAAAGTGACTTTCACTGTAGATAATGTCTGTGCCACAGCTGCTGGGTGGGCACTATTATGAAGACAGCTATTTACAATGGTAGATTTATGGTGCATTTATTAGGCACTAATTCATTAGGAACTAAAGTGGTTGTTTAGCTGAAAACTAGAGATAATGTACACTCGACATATAGTATAAATTAAATACTCAGCCTTTTCCAGACAAAGTGAATTAGCCTTACCTTAATACAGTTAATTAGTACTCAATGCTTAACAAGCTCTGGTGATCAAACACAGGACAGAATATATTTGTCTATATGAGGTTTATTAACATACTAAAGTAAAACTAGAAAAAATACCTCAATACTCAAATGCAGAAGATAATTAAAAAAATCAATTAGTCCTGCAGCAATTACACTAAAATCCAGAGGGTCTCATTCTTCAAGGCTAAAATGTTCTTTATCCAAGTATAAACAAGAACACTCAATTTTAAACAACCTGACAGGATTTCAGTCAGTTAATCAGAAGTGCATTTTATGTTCAACCTTTCTTTTAAAGATATGCCTACAATTAACAATCAAAACCCTTGTTACTATTAACCACACCCCTTTGGTAGAGAATGTGAACAAAAAAATTAAATTCAAACTGCTTGACAAGAATACACTTGGTACAATTTATCTGTATTAATAGTTGGAGCTGGCAGCATCTCCATCAAGAAGAATCTTCCTCAATGCTCTTTCTGGCAGCTTTTTGTTTTTAATCTCTCCAGCTGCTTGTTGCTCTACGTTCTCCACTGGATGTTTGGCTGACTTTCTGAGCACAGATGGACCAGATATGTTATAATAGATCAGAGACTGGAATCCTTCCATGAAATAATAACTTTCTGAATTGGGGGTTGAACTGTTTTTTGTTTGTATTATTAAACCCTTAGTTTAAATGCTCTGAAAGGAGTAATTCATGCTATTGGACTAATACTTAAAACAAAACAAATAGCAGCTTATTATTACAAACACTCATGTTTATAAGTTGAGGCAACCACTTTGTATATCTGGTGACCTTAGCAACCAAGTATCAATAAGTGATAAAACTAAGTCCACTGACTGGACAGGTCTAAGGCAACTGCAAAACACTTGACAAGAACATTTGTAGATGGATAAAATTGAGAAAATGATTTCCCATACAACAGTACATTAGATCACTGCTTTCAATTTTGGATGTTGTTATACAGACACGCATAACTCACAAATCTCAACATATTGATGTGTAATCCAGAAATAAATAGGTTACATTTTATACGAACTATTATTCATGTTACACAATTAGCCACCTTTCAATGTGATTTATAATCCCCAAATTTGAAGATATTACTTTAAGAATGTAACAGGGTGTCAGGTTCTAAGATCTTGCAAAATGAAGAGAAATGGATGCTGGAACAGTAGAAACAAGAGCAACAAGATGAAGCCGTACGCCAAAAGTACCAGAACCCAGACTTGCTGCAAGAGCATTGGAACCAGGAGTTACAAATTCCAGGAGTGGCTGCTGCAGAGGCTCATTAACCGTTTCATTAGCCAGGCTGCCACTAAACTCAGGCTTTCCCTGTCTGAGTTGAGAAATGAAGAGGACCCAGAGGGTCTACCCGGTCACTATTTAGTGAAAAACTATGAGGCTTACTACATCTAAGTGTGACAGAGTCCCAAGTTATCTGTTTGGCCTCCTTTCTTATAGAAGAGGTACACGCTAACATCAGGCCCTGAAAGAGGATGCTGCTATAGATTACAAGACAGTGAAGACTGCTATTTTGGACCGATTATAAGTAATGCAGGAGATGTAGAAATACCATCTATCTTATATGGCACTTGGGTAGATCTCAAAGCACTTTACAAAGGAGAGCAATCACTCCTTTGCTTAAGCTTGAGACCCTGAGAGCAGGAGAACTAAAGGATATCCTGATATTGGAGTGTTAATTGAAAAATCTGCATGAGAAGTCTGCAGACAGACTGCTCTTCTGATTCTGCTGCTGTTCATAGCTTTGCTGGTCAGAACCTTGTGGGCAGCAGTGAAATTGACAAAAATCAGGTCAGTTTCCAACACTTACTACTTGGGGAAGATCAGAACAGCAGAAGATGCAGCATTGGAGATACTCAGTGAGGAAAAATATACACAACATATTAGGAAGTATTCCTACTATTATAAAATACTTTGTTCAAGAAATTGACTAGGATATTTGGGGCAATTTACTACTAGAACTATCAGACTTTTTATCAACAAATAAGCAATGCTGACACAAATGAGAGTCTTTTTTGTGTTTTGTATAAGTACAGGATCAGTTATTATTCACTCCAAATATTGAAATAGTCAGAATCACTGTGCCTCTTTACTTAAAGTTGCACAAACAGCACTTGTTACACATGTGCCTTATCACTTTTACATCCAAATATGAACGTAGTAGGGAAATTAATGATTAACTTGTCAAGCTGGGAAGGGAAAAAAATGCCACACTTACCTGTGCCTCCCCAAGGTCATTATTCACCACAGTAAAGTTTAGCCCAAGTTCTTCTACATCCCCTTCGTAGCTCTTGAGAAAAAGCAAATTTTTGTACATTTCTGGATCTAATGAAGCAAGATGATGAATGTCCACATCAGCACTTGTCCCCAGCAACTTTGAGAGGAAAAAACTAGCAAATGGCAGCTCTACCAGCATATTTTCATACAGTGCCTAAGAATAAAAACAATTAAGAAAACTACATTAGCTTTCATTATGGGTACTACAAAGACATTTTTAATATCTATCATCTGTTTCTTACATTTCTGTAACTTTCCCTTAGTTTAATGTCTGACTAGAACCTCTTGGTGTAAAAATATCCATGTACTGTATCTATTTACATATGCTACTGTAGTCTGAAATTTTAACCATCCTGCTTTTGAAATATCATGCTTTAAAACTTTACAAATAAGTTATCTGCCCATTGCAAAAGCCATGGCATTTTCATATTCTAATATATATCGACACTATGAATATAACCGTTGCTGGGAACCTGTTAGACACCATCATTCATTTACAAGAAAAACAAGGGTTATCAGTGCCAATACCACCTCCTCCAGAATGTCTTCATATCAGATGAAAGATCTCTCTTCTATGCCATTAGTCAACCCATACAGCTACTGTGAAGCAGATTCCAGAGTTTCCATTCTTACCCTCTAATTTGCCAGCTGTTTCAAAGGTAAAACGTGAGTGTGATTCTACTCTGAAAAATAACTATGTAAAAATTGCCTCTTCTTACTAATAAATAGCAGATCTTCATTCTTTCTGTACTCAGAGTCAATGTTGCATACTTTGGTGAACAAAAAACATTACTACTTTTTGCTCCTGTTAAACTGGAAGAAATAACAGCTGAGAAATGGCTGGATTCTATTCCTTATTGTGCATCATCAACATGATTTGCTAATTTCCAATTACAATGCCTATCAGCTATACCTGTGCAATATACCAAACTAAAGTCATTGGTGGGGCACAGAGGCAATCAAAGGCATAAGTTAGCCTGGCTAAACATTTATTATTGTTGACATGAGAGTATGAAAGAATCCACCTTGATTTTCAGTTCCCATCATCATTGATGGATTTTTATTTTTATAAACTGTAAACTGAAAGTATTTGATCTAGAAATTGTGACGCTACATAGGAGCCCACTAATCCATTTGTTTACTGAGTCGAACTTTGAAATGTGATTATGCTCTATGTAAACTCCATGCATAGTCCAACCTGTGGGTCAGAGAAAATATCCAATGATGGCCATCCTCAAAAAGAGGGAGAAGGGGAAATGTGTGGAGGAAGAGAGAGAAGATTAAAATTTTGTAGAGGTGTGGAGGGGCGGGGGAGGTGGAGAGAAGGAAAAGCATCCAGATGTTATACACTTTTAACATAAAAATAGTTAAAAATGTGCATCTTACATTCAGACCTTCTCCTACTGTTCATTAGCCATATTAGCATTTTTCTCTAGACCACAGTTCAACAATCATGACCTCAGTATTTCCCACTACACCAATGGAGAGAGAACGGGGAAAAGGGCATCAGGAGGCTATTACTGACCGTTTCCCTTTATGCTGTTTGAAAGTTTAGCTATTTATGTGTTACTCAATTCCTCTGAGATTGCTGTAGTATTTAGAAAAGGAAATAATATGTAAGCAAGGAAAACAATGAAGAGCACTAATCACCCAGTGATAGCCTAACAAAGGTGTTAAAGAAAAAACTCACAATTGCTTAAACTTTTGAAGGAACATTTTTTGGTTGTCTTGTTAGACTAACCATTAAGAATGCATGAATAATGAGTTCAAAACCAAAGGATGTATTATACATATAACTATATGATTTATTCAAGGGGTGGAAGTTGAACCCCGCATTTGTGTAGCTGACTTTAAAAGTAAACTAAAAGTGTAAATCATTAATTTGCAATGTATAAGGTCACTGTTTGCCATTCCTGCATTAGTAACAATAAAACCATTGTAATTCCTTAAATATATCAAAGCTACCTGAATTTAAAATGGAATCCCATCTATGACTCATAAAATGTAAATGCAGAGGTATAATTTTTTTTTTAAACAAGGCAGGTTTAAACTTTTAAAGCATTTAATATACAAGGACTAATAAATGATAGCACTAAAAACCATGATCACATCAGCTAAATGGATTATAAATTAAATTTCCATAATGTATGCAACTGAAATACAAATGTAGGCATAAATCAAGGTATTTTCTAAACACAGGTTAATTACACAAATTCAAAAACTGTCTATTTTTTATGCAAAATAATCCACTTAGCATTTTTCATATTGGTCTTAATTCTTGGCCACTTGCAACACTTGCTCCTAGAAGCCTATCAATAACTCTATGTCAAGAAAAAATAGCAATAGGTATATTGAAGAAACTTGTATGTTATTTTTCAAGTGTCTGTCTTTTATGAGTGTTTATTGCTAGAAATTGTGCCAAAATGATCTGAAATAAAAAGGATTAATTATAGTAGAAGCCTTTTAATATAAGTGAGTGCACTAGCGATGCAATTAATGCAAATCGTGATGCTATCAGGAGAATAAATGTGAACAACATCACAGGCCATTTCTGTTTGCTGCCAAATAACTTTAGTAATTTACTACATTAAGAATCAATAAAAAAATAATGCTTTTCAAATGCATCACTATCAATCTTCAGGTAGTTCCAAACTGAACATTTATAACAATCTAAAAACTATATAAAACATTTTTAAGCCACCTTGATTGTGCAGGTAGGTGATAACTTTAATTGCAGCTTATGTTAGCCAAGTGATTCTAAATATAAAAAGTAAAGTTCATTTGTTAACAAGGTAAAATAAACAGTTAATATTCTAATTAGTGTAAAAGCTAAGTTTTGGTATCGAATGAATGTCCTAATAAAGTTTTCTCTTTGATAACTTAAGTCACGATCAGTTTCAGTCCTTTCAAAGAGGTGAAGTATAGTATAACAAAGCCAACATTGCACTGAAGTGGACATTTGCCCTACTCTGCAGGAATCTGCCTAGATTGTGAACCTTTATCTTTCAAGCACAGACTAAGAGCAGCAAACGCCTGAGGGAAGAAATTAGCTTACACTTTAGATGGGATCTGTTCTAACTCCTTCTCTTTGACCACAACTCTGATGTCTCCTGTTCATACCCTGGTGCATGAGACCAAGGAACCATAATTGCTGATCCAATTACAAACAAACAAACAAACTCACTCCCTTGCTACTATTACAAGAACTCTAGTCCTTCATTCAGCCAAGCTTCCTTTAGCCCTTAATGGTTGGCTCTTTTAGAATCCATTGGAGGATGACACTAGTGCTTGGGAGGTCATGTGCCCTACTTTCCTATGTTAATTTGCCCTTCAATTTACTCCCTTGCATTGGTTAATCTGTCATTATCTTGTAGACCCAGGAGTTGCACATAATTACAGAAAGGAAATAACCCAAACAGAAACTCATGAAAGAAGCAAATCTAGCCTAAGACCTGAGAATGAATAGAATCATAGAATCATAGAATCTCAGGGTTGGAAGGGACCTCAGGAGGTCATCTAGTCCAACCCCCTGCTCAAAGCAGGACCAAACCCAACTAAATCATCCCAGCCAGGGCTTTGTCAAGCCTGACCTTAAAAACCTCTAAGGAAGGAGATTCCACTACCTCCCTAGGTAACCCATTCCAGTTCTTCACCACCCTACTAGTGAAAAAGTTTTTCCTAATATCCAGCCTAAACCTCCCCCTCTGCAACTTGAGACCATTACTCCTTGTTCTGTCATCTTCTACCACTGAGAACAGTCTAGATCCATCCTCTTTGGAACCCCCTTTTAGGTAGTTGAAAGCAGCTATCAAATCCCCCCTCATTCTTCTCTTCTGCAGACTAAACAATCCCAGTTCCCTCAGCCTCTCCTCATAAGTCATGTGCTCCAGCCCCCTAATCATTTTTGCTGCCCTCCGCTGGACTCTCTCCAATTTATCCACATCCTTCTTGTAGTGTGGGGCCCAAAACTGGACACAGTACTCCAAATGAGGCCTCACCAGTGCTGAGTAGAGGGGAATGATCACATCCCTCGATCTGCTGGAAATGCCCCTACTTATACAACCCAAAATGCCATTAGCCTTCTTGGCAACAAGGGCACACTGTTGACTCATATTCAGCTTTTCGTCCACCGTAACCCCTAGGTCCTTTTCTGCAGAACTGCTGCCCAGCCATTCGGTCCCTAGTCTGTAGCAGTGCATGGGATTCTTCCGTCCTAAGTGCAGGACTCTGCACTTGTCCTTGTTGAACCTCATCATATTTCTTTTGGCCCAATAATAGATTATGGGCCTGGTTTTAATAGGTGACAAACATCTTCAAAGACAATGAAAGCTAAATAGTGCCTCCCAGGATCAGGTCCAATCTTGCCCCCACTGATTTTAAAAAGAGCAGAAGTGGAAGCGGGTCCTTTCTTGGATTGGGAAGACTGCCAGTAAAACCCAGCTCAGGCCACTCATTTATCATTCCTCAAATTTTGAATCCTAGTGCTCAATCCTGCAACCAGATCCCTGCAGGCAGACCCTTGCACTCATCCAAAGCTCCACTGAATCCACCTGCATGGAGACATTGCAGGATAAAGGCCCAAGTCAGCACTTTCCTGGTTGTCAAAAATCAACACACCATAGAAAGAAATGGTCATTCTACATATACACATACAAAGTGTTTTTTTAATGGAGAAGAGGATAAGATATTTTTCTCAAACACAAAAGGTATCAAATACCTTAAATGTGTAACAAATACATTCAAGCAAATGTTATATAAAACAATAAAAACAATAGCTCTGAGATGTTTACCAATATCATCTCATGAAAAACCAGAACTGATTTTGTACCTGTCCTGTAATTTTAATGACTTTTCTGAAATTTCTGGTTGTAGGGAAAAGTTTGTGTTTGTTGTACCTAGTGTCTTGGATAAATTTCATTAGGTTGCTTACATTCTCTCTCATCTACTGCTTTAAATGGATACAGTATTCTCCCTCCTCATCTTCTGTACCTCTATTTTTGGATAGTCTTGCTGGGGTCATTATAATGGTTGCCACACTGCATCACAGAGATCAACTACCATAGCATTATACTATATGCATACTGTAGCATTTTTATAGAAACTGTGTAAATAGTTATGTTCATTTTAGGATGTAACACTTCTATTGAAATACCATAGAAGTAGTAACAAAAATTTACATTTCTATTATGCTTTTCATCTAAGGATTTTACAGTTTTACAAATATTAGTGAATTTATCCTCTCAACACCCACCTGAGGTAGGAATTCTGTTATCTATTTTCCATAGCAATGGAAAAATGAGGCACTGAGAATTTAAGCAACTTGCCACAAGTCACAAAAGTCTTTGGTGGAGTGAAATAGTCCTGGGCCTTAACCTCGAGACCATCTTTTCTCCCTTTATAATATTAAATAGTTACATTTACAAATATAAATAAAAAGTTACCTGAATATATTCAGAACAAATATATATCCAGACTGAAGTGCAACTGGTTACAATATGGGATAGGCAAAGGGGACAATTTGTTTGACTTCTAGACCTTTTATAGCATACCAACATAGGTAGAAATGTGTTTGCCTAAACCACATGATATATCATAATAATCAGGTTTTTAAAAAAGGTTTTAAACATATTATTGCTTATGATATTGAAGACAGGAATGGGCAGAGTAAGATGTTTTAAAAGTTTTAAGAGGCTAAAATGAATAAATGACATTTTTCCAGGGTTATCAAAGCTGACAGTGTCTCTTGGCAGTTGTAGCCCAATGTCCTGATGTACTTCCTACTGTAATGTGCTGAGACATTACTGTGGTCAGTTCAGGGCATTTTAGAAACTCAGATGGTGAATTTATTACTTTCTGAGTGACACTCAAAGTGGAAAAGTTGAGAGTTGAAATTCTGAGGGGCATTTGTGGATGGGCAGGAGATAACAGAATGTCATGGAGACAGCAGAGGAAGAGAAGCTAACATGTTTTGAGAATGCTGTTATCATCATGTAGCATCAAAACAATCCTCAGGGCAGGGACTACACCTTTTCTATATTCAGCACAATACTGAGCACATGCCACAGATCCTAAGGCTATGTATATTGTCCATTATCCTACTGCTTACGTACTACACAGGCACATTAGATCTGCATATTATGGTCAGAGGCAGAAAGACAGATATGATGGAAAAGCTCTTCCAAAGGGAAATTCTTGTATTGTGTTCTAATATTGGCCACGCTTTGAGTTGATCTAGTCATTTCAGTGTGCAACAAGTTAATACAGAAAGTACAAAGAATTTAGTGGCTTGGAATAACAGATCTTACATGAATGTTAGAGAGGCTGATTAAGGATCCAACCCTGCAAAGCAGATACATGCATGTACCCAGGCACCCACACTGAGTGTGATGGGACTTCAGGAAATGGTCTGCTCCAGTGGATTTTTTTTTTTTTGCAGGATCGGGGCCCAAATAAGTTCTCACTTATGATTCCCAATACCTTCTGTATGAGGAAAAATGATTTACGATTACTTTATATACTCTCCATTAACCCTTTATAACCCAACACCACTTTAAAAAAAAAGCACTGAAATGATAAAGTAAAAAACACCTAGAAAGTGAGTGTGGTCTAGAAGGCTCACAAAGGAAAAGACTGAATTTGAAAAGACTGGTCTTTTAAAACTAAGTTATTTCCTTCATCAGCCTTCAAGACCCCAGGAATCTAGAGAGTAACCTTCTCTAATTTAGTTATTTGTAAACAGTTATTAAATAATACTTAGCACTTTTATAGTGAAATTCATCTTCAAAGCTAATAAAAATGATAGGAAAATAGAGAATCATTAGTACTTTCTCCTACCTTATATTATTTATATTTCATCCTGTTCACAAATCCCTCTTTAAAATACCCTAATTCTTTGTGGCCTGGTTAAACAAAAGTTAAATGTGAAGACTGACTGCATAAAAAATAATTCAAGAAGTGTTTTTTCTTTATCGTGACTCACTGCCCTCTCCTTACTCATTTTACCTTTTTTTTTCAAAACTAGTATTTTCTCATTTTGAAGCATGGAATCATTTCTTATAGACATGAGCATAACAAAATTTTTGAAAGTGAGAAAAAGTAGATTAACATATTGCTTTTAACACAATTATGGAAAAACAAATTATAAAACAAGAATATCAGCCATGTGTAACTATTTGGTTGCTGTAACCCATTGCCCTTCAGTCTGCATTTCAATGAATGCAATGCATTATATTATTGCAGTATAGAAAGACCCACTCATGTCATTCTAAAATTGGAAAATCTGCTATATAAAATATTTTTCTTTTAAATATTGCTGTACTTTTTTTTGGCCACTACTGCATAGCTCTTCTGCTTCATAAAACATAAGGCTAAGACTTTATAGTACAGGTGCCTAAAGTTGTGTCTTAAATTCATGTTTAGGCACCTAAACAAGTGACCCAATTTTCAAAAGTGCTGAGAATGAAAAAGGATCATTTTACTTCAATATGCTAATATTTTACTTCTGGAATTGTAAGTTGAAATATTATTTTCAAAGGATATAAAATAAGATGAGATTGGTGGTCTCAAACTAACTCTTGCTAGTTATTTATTAACATCACGAAACCACCACAACATACCACAGCACTACTAAAATCCTCAGCTCTTCAGAGGAGTAAAGTTTTCAGATAAAGCAAAATCATTTGTAAATTGGTATTATCTTTGATTTCTTGCCTGCTGGAAATGTTGAAGGTCAGCAAGTACAAGTTCATAAAAGCTCCAGCCATTTTGGGTAACTGAGTGTTTCGGTTGTGGAAAGCTTGCTTGTCAAATTTGCTGCAGTCAATGTAAAAATCTGAAATTGATTAGAAGTTTGTGATAAGCAGAGAATGCACTAGTGACTAATATTATCTTAAAAATCTAGGGATGTGGTTCTTAATTATATATCATAGAATACATTTCCAATTAAACTATTTGAGAATTTCTGCTATAATGATCTTGAGTCATTTTGATTCATAAATGACGATTCACACCAAAGAATATTTGTATTACAAGAATAGTGGAGAGCCATTTTTAATCACCAAAACAATATATAGCACTTCACATCTACTCACTATCAAGGAGTGTTATAATGAGGACAGGCAAACATCATTCTAACTTACACTACAATTGATAGCTAAAAGTAGTCTAGGAGTACAAGTCAATCAAACGTTGACTCCACCACTTACCCCTAAGGCCCCCTCCACCTGTCACCATAAGTCCCTCTCCCTCGGTAATTACTTCCAGGGTTGAGATTAACATATGACTAAAAACAAGGGGTATTATGTGACTCCTCTAAGAACTCCTCCTACCACCCTCTACCAACTGGAGTGGATTTCAGTTCTGTAGGACCTCCTTGAGAGTGGGTTTGACCAAGCAGGGCAAGTTTAGGGACAGGGAGACCCATTCAAAAGAGGGGCCTGTGATGCCTCTAAGAACGCCTCCAACCACCTTTCTTCCAGTAGGCACGGGTTTCACTCCTTTATGCCCTCCTGGAAGGGAAACATTTATAAATTGGAATAGGCACAGAACGAGGATCTAGGCAGAATCCTCAATCTCCGGAGCTCAACAGTTGGCTGGTTGGCAGTACCACACCTGAAGCCCCATCGCTGTGTGGATTAAGCCATTTTGTTTCAAGAGCATATTTCTCAGACATTGTGGAAACACTCAGGGGAAAACATGGCCTCTTTCATTACCCCCATGAGAATTACAGAATTCATTTTAGCTCTGAGAGCACTCAGTTGTCTGTGGAGCAAGCACTACTTTAGGAGCAGGGAGCTGTTGAGGGGAATCTTTGGCCCAACCATTGATAGATACCTCAGAACCTGACCCCAAGACTCAAGCGCTCATGAGGCAGACTGACTAGCATGATGGCCACCGAGCTATGGAAGAAGGCAACCATGGCTGATTGAAGATGATGAACGGCAAATATGTTGCTCAAGTAAACAGACTATAAAAAGTAGCAGTCAAGGATGGGGTGTAGTGGAGTAGGAACTGACCTAGGGTTGCATAAATACAAAAAATAGCGGACTTACAGCTGTTTCTTTTCTGAAAGTCTCGACAGCTCAATGACAACCTTTCTAAAATACCTGGAGATGCTGTACAGCAGGGGTCCCCAACCTTTTTAGGTCCAGGGACCGGTTTCGTTTGCCGGACCCTCCGCAGGCATGCCTGCGGGAGGTCCAGCTGAGCCGCGGGACGAGCGCTCCCTCCGCAGTCGTGCCTGCGGGAGGTCCGCTGCTCCCGGGGCTCAGCTGGAGCTTCCGCAGGCACGCCTGCGGAAGCTCCACTGGGTCGGTTCGCGGCCTGGTTTCTAAGAGGCTGCGGACCGGTACCGGGCCGCGGACTGGGGGTTGGGGACCCCTGCTGTACAGCACTGCATCAGAGAGCAAAGGTGAATCAGATCCAACTTGTTTTGCTGAAGATCAAGCCAACTTGTTGAAGAGGACACAAAGTGTGAGGAGGAGGATGGATTTAAGGAAGGTCTTTGCCATAGCACTAACAACCAGTGCCATGCTGAGAGTGTAAACGAGTCAAGCAGTCTACTGTAAGCATGTCTGTTTATGCTGTCCTTGATCTTGTCTTTGGGAGAAGCTTTTTGAAGACTGTTAAGGCTGTGTTATTGATGTGCCAGACCAGCGGCATCATAACTGAATGAATTGGACTTCAGAGAATAGAAACAGCATGCTCCAGACCCTGTGTGCTGACCTGTGTTTGTAAAGCTTATTAAACGCCATTATTGCCATAGGTTATGCAATGCCTGTGCTTAACCCAAGAAAATTTAGCACCAGAGGTGACCTTGGTAAATGCTGTGCACAGCGATTGAGATTCTAAGAGTGTTTTAAACAAAATTAACAAACCAAAGGATACCCACTTAGTCCATTATATTGACTGCGTGAGCCACATAAAAAGTTACAGAACATTGATTAGGAAAAAGACTAACTGTAAGAAATCTAAAAGGATTAAGTTAGAGGATAGCAAAGGAACAAGCATGTGATATAAAATATTATAAAACTTGGTATCCGTAAATAAAAATATCTATTGAAAAGGTCTTTGTGAGTATCTGTGTTTCTATTACAAGGACTGTGTGGCCCTTAAACAAGATGAAAGTTTTGACGGGGCATCTCAGTTTGTTTTCAAGGGTTGTGTGTCTTTTAAATATAAATAGTTTGTGAAAACTCAGCTATTGCGTCTTTAATAGAAGAAACCTATTTATAGCAAAAAGCTAAAATGCATGTAGTAGAATCCGGAGGGGCGGGGGGGAGAAAGGAAAAACAAGTTTAAAGCAAAAAATATCCTATATTCTGTATAAAACATAGATATCTAAGTACAACTGAGTTGACTCAATACCATCGAACTACAATGGTTTAACTATGACCTATTGAAAAAATGGGGTTGTGTGGATCTACTGACTTCGGGTGTAATCACACACCCATGTTTAATAATATATGGAGATATACTTATCTCATAGAACTGGAAGGGACCCCAAAGGGTCATCGAGTCCAGCCCCCTGCCTTCACTAGACCAAGTACTGATTTTGCCCCAGATCCCTAAGTGGCCCCCTCAAGGGCTGAACTCACAACTGTGGGTTTAGCAGGCCAATGCTCAAACCACTGAGCTATCCCTCCCCCAAAAACCCATGTTTCCTTAACGTTCCATCAGGATTATGCATATTAGGCCCTGCTGGGGTTGGAAAAATTATCAGTAATTAGGTTTGATGGGTATTTACTCAGAGTAAGTGGGGGAGGTAAGCTCTGTTAATATTAAATTAAATAAAACCTCAGAAATTTGTATATTACTATGGGTCAGTCCTTCTAGTAACTCAAAAGTCATTTCAAGTTTTAAAATACTAGATTTTCAAAAATAAACAATGGTTTAACCCAAAAAATGAAATTTTGCAAGGATTCACAAACCTCCATTATATTTATAAAACAAGAACATACTGTAAGAACAATCAAACATTTAAAAGTTATGAGTATTTGTAGGGTGTTTACTATGGTTGTGCTACATCCATTTTTATTTAAGCACACAGAACTTTAAGCACAAAAGAAACGTGTTTAAAATGAAAAAAATTAAGACATGCATTGAGATCTACAAGGCCCCCAGTCAGGAGAGGGTGCAGTAACACTAAGGATTGTTGTGTATGGTGATCTACTGTTTAATTCTGTAAGATATACCTATAGTGCTCTGTTTTTGACTGAAACAGAAAAATATATTGCAACTAAAAATTAGACAAAACCATTAAGAGAATTTAATAAGAGTTTAAATTTTCACCCATAGATCACAAAAGGGAATGTTTAGAGAGGGGTGCATAAACTCCTCATGTATCTATTTATTAAGAGCTGTAGTGATCAAAGTACCTGCTAACTACAGACACTGAAGTCTGTTTGAAAAAAGAGGTTGATATAAAATTGTGAGCTTTTCTGGAGACTGTCTTTTATAACAGAAACCAGAATGGCTGCTGATGGACTGCAAAACGTTGCTTTTTTTAACTCTGGAAATATATATTATATAATCTTACTCTTTCTACATGCTGTCCTTACTAATGATGATACATGTCTTTATTGCAGTGTGATCTGTTTAATATGGAAAGAGCAACTTCAAGCTGTATTTCACCAGAGCAAAGTACAATCCCATTTTAACTATGACTGTGCTTAATACTGGTTTGTTTATTTTTTAAAGTGGTATTCAACAGGTTGTACATGAGTTTGGTGCATTTGGGGAATACTACTAAAATTTTGCTTATTTTTTAACCCACAGGCCCAAATACACTTGGGGGGGGGGGGGAAATAACCATGTGCTAGCATCTCTTTTCCCTGTGATGGGAAGTAAATTTCTGTAACTGACTTTTAAATGTGTTTTTAAAATGGTTCTTTTAAAAGTTTGGTTTTAATGATTAAATTGTTGTTTGTGATTTAGGGCATATGCAGGAGATAGGGGTGGGTTTTTTAAAAAGGGATTTTGTTGCAAACTTTGTTTTTGGGTGCCTGGGGACAACATGCTTGTATTAAAAATGTCTATATATTGGAGAACCACTAGGGAGAGAAAGAAACCAAAACCTTTGTGTCGGTGTTTTACAGCCTGAAATAGATTTTATAAAGCTGACTTGGAGGTTGACTCTCACATAGTGTCTGATGTAGAAGATACACCTGATGGTTCTGTTGAGAAACCTCCAAACACACTGAAAATGTAGGTGCAGACCCCCAAACAAATGTGTATATGGAGTGAGTAAGAAGCTGGCAATGGGTATTATACAGATTTAGGAATGAGATGTATTCTGAGGAATTCATTTTGTCAATCTTGAATGTAAAAATTCAAGCCAGCAGGTTATTGAAACCATACACAGGGGAATACAGTTAGTTCTTGAAAACATTAATGGTAGGCTAGCCCCAGATGATTTTGTTCAATTATGTTTAGACAGCTGTAATGTAAACAATTCTTTGTTTTCAGCAAGAAGAACTAGGAATGACCAGGCTGCTAAACTGCTAAAGAGTAATAGGGTGATACTTGTTGATGGGACCATGTGCATCATTGTGACAATTGTAAAAAACATGGATGGGGGTGGCCGTAGAGTTTTAAATTCTATCCACAATAATCTAATCATCCATAAAAAGAAACTGTATTTAGTTGACTTGACTTACACCAGTACTAATCTGTTTGTTGCACATAGTCTCTTGGCTGTCATGTCCGACAGTAAACCTACAGATGCAGAACTGTTACATGGGTCAAGAAAGTTCCATGAGAAACTGGGGTGGTCAGATCAAAAGATTATGCTCAGCGATCTAGCACTGTTTGAACAGCATTTACAAGTCAATATACAGGTGTGCTTTATGTGGAGGATGGGGGGCGGGGTTTTGTTTTTAAATGTGGGACACAGTGTATCTCGAGACTTTTTTTAGCCTGCTGTACAATAAGTATTATTATGAAGTTCCGGAGGTAAAGAAGTTGTTTGATGTGAGAAATTATTGAGAATTCTGCCACAGGCTGTACAGTCACCAACATTTGCAGGTATCTGTGCTGCCTCTGCTTAAGCACAATGTGTGCAGACAGCATGGGCATTCAACTAGGATGCCCTAGCTGTAGACTATATTGCAGGTACAAAGAGCGTTCAGAAAGATGCAGACTCTGCATGAAAAAAACAAGTCATATGTCTAAAACTTTATGTGATAAGGGTCAGTCTTATGTTGACATGGGGTACAAATGCAAAGCGAGGTGCTGTAAGCAGAGACAAGGTATCACCTCCAGGGATGTAAACAGTCACCTGTATTTTATGGATAAACTTAGAAAGCCTGAATTATCAGAAAAGTATAATTTCTTACAATTTTGAATGCACGCAAGGGACAGCATTGCATGTGCCCAGGTACATTTTTCCTATGTCCCTGAAGCCAGAAAAATCCTGGGAGTTTAAGGGCAGCAAGTGTCTTTTTGCCTTTTTTAAGACTTTTTTTGGAAAAGCTCCAGGGCTACTCATTCACAGCGCACAATTCCAAAGGTTATGGCGAGTACTTCATTGTCAGACAGTTACTGAAGGAAAAGATATTGACAGAACTGATAATATAACGTAGTAAACTGGTGTGAATGTGACACGGTCACAATGACAAATTTAAACACATTTTATTAATCAGCTGATTTAACACACCATTTTACAGCAGACTGTGAAAAATGGACACTAAGACCCTGGCCTATATGGGGTCTGAGCTGCTTCATTCTTCCGTTTTGTTCTTATCCAAGGTCTGCTCTTGAGATCTGTCTCATGCATGAGCAAAAACAGCTGATGCATGACAGATTTACCCACACAGGGCTACTGATGTGTGGGTTCTCAAAGGCCTTGTCGAGCTGTCAAGAGATTTTCAGAAAAAACAGCTGAAAGTCCACTGTTTTTTAGATTTATGCAACCCCAGATCAGTTCCTACTCATTAAACCCCATCCTTTTTACAGTTATTTACCTGAGCAACGTCTTCGACAGTCACCTTGTTTGACTCTGATGAGCCACGGTTGCCTTCCTCCAGGGGGGTGAATGTTCGGTGGCCATCATGCTTGTCAGTCTGCCTCATGAGCACTTGGGTCTCAGGGTCAGGTTCCAACATATCCATCAACAGCTGGACTAAAGGGCTCCCCTCGACAGCTCCCTGCTCCTCAGAACTGTTGCTGATGTAGTGCTTTCTCCGCAGGTGACTGAGCGGCCTTGGAACTAAAACGAATTCCATAATTCTCATGGGGGTAATGAAGGAGGTCATGTTTCCCCTCAGTGTTTCCACCATTTCTGAAAAACATACTCTTGATGGCTTCTTCCACACAGTGATCAGGCTTCAAGGGGTGGTGCTGCCAACTGGGCAAATGCTGAGCTCCACAGTTTGAGGGTTCTGGCCTAGACTCTCGTACTATACCTATTTCTGATTGGTACGTTTCCCTTCCAGGAGGACTTAAGGGGGTGAAACATTCATGTCAATTGGTAGAGGGCTGTGGGAGGTATTCTTAGAGGGGTCACACATCCCTCATCTGGACAAGTCTCCATGCCCCTGAACTTGCCCTTATTGATTATACTCACTCTTGGGGATATCCTACGGGGCTGAAACCGATTCTGATTGGTAAAGAGTGGTGGGAAGAGTTCTTAGAGGGATCACACACAATCCTTGTTTCTGATCATGTGTCTATCTCGACTCGAAGTAATATCCCAGAGTGCACTGTCAGGTGGGTGGGGCCTTAGGGGTTGGGATCAATATTTGATTTATGTTGTACCCTAGACTGCTATATAATTTGCTTTTCTTGTTATGCATACAAATTCTGCACATTTGAAAAAACCCTGGATGAACTGTAGTTACTAAACTACTACACTGTTAGTGTTCCTAACTGAAATTCCAGTGATCTGTTTTACAGAATTTTCTTGCTTCAGGTTTAAACATAATTTGATGGGAAGTAAAATGAGATAGCGGAAGTAAATTAGAAACAAAGTTTTACTTTTATCATCTGAATTACAATCTTTTAAAAACAGTCCAGTTGTCTATTATTTCTCTAACCTCTACACACACTTTATCAAGATAAATCAACATTTATTAATATAAGTAAACCAGTCATTTTTAATAAGAATTCAAATACAATGAAGAATTCATTTCAGTAAATATTCTGAACTTAACTTAAATGGACCTAGGTGTTTCCAACTGTGAAAAAAGATCAGGGTGCCATTACCACATACTTTAACTGTTTATTTATTTCTTGTCCAGGAGCTTGATTTAGAGGCAATAAAATGCAATCAGTACACAAACCAGAAACAGAATAATCTGCTAATGGAACTTTTAATTGATAAGTGACCACTGACATGAGGTAATTCTTTCCATGTAGAGCTGCTTGCAGAGACCTTTGTGCACTTTATCGGTAAACAATCACTAACATAAGCATTAAAGAAAATTTAAATACATTATGACCCAATAAATATCACAATCAATCAATATACTCTTTTCCCTCCTAAAGATTTAGTGTTAAAATACCACATTTTAGTAGCCTTTTAGTGCTGGACATATATTTACAATGTTGGTACTAAGTTGAGTACTTTGTAATCAAAAGATAATTGGTTAAGTAAACCAGCACACAAAGGAATTGTCAGGTTGAATAACCATGTTAGAAAATAAATTCATACTGATGTATGTAAATATTCATAAAGAGGCTGAGCAACTCCTTTAAAATATCTCCTATTATTGCATATTATTATGTCATAATTAATGGTACATGCAACTTTCAATGGTAAACTTATTTTGGGGATTTACTATTTTGACCCTTTTAAACAGATCAGAAAACTTAGGGAAAAAATGATCTGCTAAAAAGATATATTTTTCTTTTTTGAACAATCTTTTAAACTGCTTACTTTTCCTTTTAAAGTCATTGTAAGGAAGATTCATGTCATTTTTGACCAAACACAAAAGTACTGTGAGTTTAAGCAATATTTGACTCCTTGATTCCATTTTATTGTTTGAAATGATATAAATGACGACTTTGTACAAACAATCTCTTGTTTGTTAGCATACTATTTCCACACACACCTTTTTGGGAATTAATGCTTGTCAATGGAGCTTGCACTACAAATAATACAGTTGACTGATTTAAACCAAACCAGAATAGATCTTTCCTAAATGGACAAAACTAAAGGGAAAAAAGTATAGCCTACAAATTAGGAAAAAATTCTCGACTGTTAGAGAAACGAGGCAGAAGACTACCACGATAACGTCTAACACTATGGGTGCTACAGCAGCACAGCTAGTGCGCCATAACTTAGACACTTTCTACAGCAAAGGAAGGGGTTTTTCCATCGCTATAGGAACTCCACTTCCCCAAGTGATGGTAGCTAGGTCAATGGAAGCATTCTTCCATCAACTGAGTTATGTTTACACCAGGCGTTAAATCAGCATAACTACACCACTCAGGGGAGTGAATTTTTCACGCCTCTGAGCTTCATAGCTATGTCAACCTAACTTTTATGTGTGGACTAGGCCCAAGTGCGGTGGTTGAGGCACCATGATTTTAGCTATTAAAATGAATAAGAAGTTTAACTGTCATCTCTATAGTCTTTTCCTACTCTTTCTTTGTTTTGCCTATTCATCTTTTTAGTGCAGGGATGTATGCATATGTGTGTTGTTTAAAACTCATTGACTCAAAGCCTTCACATGTATTCTGTTCATGATTTAGGAGTTTAGGCCATAATCCAATATGCACCGTAGCCAATGGAAAGGTTCCGCTTGATTTCAATGGGTTTTATATTGGTCCCTAAGACAATTAAAAAGCATTTTAGTTAATCTTTAAAAGACTAGTGTAAAGATCAATAAGATTAAAATTGGACCTATGGATAATATCTTGCACAATAACAAAATGTGGAGGGATAGCTAAGTGGTTTGAGCATTGGCTTGCTACACCCAGGGTTGTGAGTTCAATCCTTGAGGGGGCCACTTAGGGATCTGGGGCAAAAATTGGTCCTGCTAGTGAAGGCAGGGGGCTGGACTCGATGACCTTTCAAGGTCCCTTCCAGTTCTAGGAGATTGGTATATCTCCAATTATTACCTATTACCTTTTAATGAACTAGTTTGCAATATTTCAAGTTTTGGATTAGCTGTATATACAGGAATTCTGCACATTGTATATGAAGCCTTAGTTATACACAAATATGAAACTTTGTGCACTATTTATCCCATTAGATTTGTCAATTAAAATCACAACATAAACTCTTCATATTTCAGAAATGTAACCCATTAAATTTCATTAGAATCAATAATTAATTGTTCCCTATTTCAATTTGATTTAGTCAAAATAAGCCATTTAGAATTTGATCCAATACCTTTTCATTCAGTAGTTATCTAATCTTACTGAAAGAAACAGCTTTAAAACTTAATTTGTCAAATATCTAAGCTTAATATAACACTCTTAGATCTCACTGCGCATAGTCCACCATAATCAGATCACCACATATATTAACAAACTATAGTATGTTGTGCAATCTAGTCAATTTAGAAAATACCTTCTTTAATATGCATCAGGAGAATGTGCACAAGGCAATAAATCAATTATTTCAGTCCTATGTTAATATTAATTGCTGTGATTGATCTTTAGCATAGATTAACAACAATGTCCCTGCATACTATCATCAAAATACTACTACCAATTTTTTAAAAGTTAAACATCTTTGCCTCTCTACCTAACATGTCCCCAAAATGCTACTTTACCAGTAATTTGGTTCCCAAGCGGACAGGCTTTCATAATTCAAAGCAAGCAAAGAACAAACCCTTCATTCTGTGTCCTGCCACCTTTCCAAGAAATAGGAAACACCGTGACAAAACAAACTTCAATTTCTTTTTCACAAATCTTCAGTGTCTTTAGAGGACTTTTGATTGACTTCTGCAAAGAAGCTTCACATTGATAGATCATACAAATGAATCAGGAACACCGATCCATGGCTCACTAGTCCTTATCAATGGTCTAGAGTCAAAAAGAACAAATAGAGGAGATAGCTCATTGGGTCTTGGCAGGGCCGGCTTTAGGCAGTGCGGGATCCAATTCGAACAGTTTTGACAGGCCCCCGGCAGGGATGACTAAAAAAAAATAAAAACACGTGTAAAAAACATGTGGGGCTTGTACTCACTGGACAGTGCTCCAAGTCTTCAGGGGCACTTCGGCGACAGGGTCCTTCACTCACTCCAGGTCCTCAGCGGCACTGAAGGACCCGCTGCCGAAGACCCAAAGCAAGTGAAGAACCCACCGCCGAAGTGCCACTGAAGACCCAGAGTGCCGCCAGGTGAGTAAAAATTAAACAGGCGCCTCTAGCCAGGGAAGGGATTCTCACTGGGCACAGGGCCCTCTTAGGCGCGAGGCCCGATTCAGGGGAATTGGTGGAATAGGCCTAAAGCTGGCCCTGGGTCTTGGGAACCAGTTGAGTCTAAGTGTAATGGAATACTAGTGTCTGAAGCAAACAAAAATCCTGTCAAAGACATTAGAAGTCATGACACGACTAAACAGTCATATTTTCAGAACTATCAGGCCTGTTCCAAAACGGAGGTAGTAAGAAACCATAAAAGTTCTAGTTCCAAACATGAGAGGACTAACAAGTTCATTTCTGTTCAACAATCTTTTAGACACCTCTCTCAACTAGCTGCTGATTCTGCATAAGAATATAACTAAAACTGTCAAAAATCCCACCTTTTATAATCTAATGTATAATGTCAAGGTTCCAAATTACATATTTTGACTATTTATTCCTGATGATTCTTATTTCTAATCCTCCTTTGGTCACTGACTGTGAACCACTTCACTTTTCTGCTTCAGGTTCCACTTCTGTACAATGGGGGCAGTTACAGTTATAAGGATGTTGTAAGATTGATTTATGTTTTCACAGCACTACATAAGTGCTAAGTATTTTTATACGGAGTGTTTATTTAGGTCGCCTAACACTTTCCATTATAAAAAAAATTGTAACCTTTTTTGGGAAGCTTTAACACCTCCATGTTTGCAACAGATCTTTGAAATTCATCAGATAGAAAGTATCAGAGGGGTAGCCGTGTTAGTCTGGTTCTGTAAAAGCAGCAAAGAATCCTGTGGCACCTTATAGACTAACAGACGTTTTGGAGCATGAGCTTTCGTGGGTGAATACCCACTTCTTCGGATGCAAGCCACGAAATTCACCCACGAAAGCTCATGCTGCAAAACATCTGTTAGTCTATAAGGTGCCACAGGATTCATCAGATAGAAAGTTCTTCGGCCACAGAAGTGCCTTTTCACTGTCCCATGAAATTCCATTCACATTTAGCTGATTTAGAAACTGTTAGAAATCACAACTTTCCTTCTCTTACTTGTGTTCCTCAGGAAAATTTTGGCAGCCTAACAAAACAACTGAACTCTAACATTCTAAAGAGTCACACTGCTGCCAAAGTAGCAGAAACTGCACTGGGAAATCTAGGAACTGGCAGAACAGCTGTTGTGGAGGGGATGGAAAGGAAGCTAAGCCAAGCCATATACTTCCCCTCCCCCTTCCCTCCTATCCCCAAAAACACATAACAGCCCTTGGATAGTCCATATCACCAGCAGTCCATCCCCCTGAGAGATAATAGCCTTCTCCTACTGCCAGCTAATGTAGTTAGTCCTGTAGCTCAAGTGGTAGAAATCTGTGCTGCAGTGCTAAAAGGTCAAGATTCAAACCCTGCTAATAACACACAGTTTTTGCAGTTGTACACAGAAGAATTATTTAAAAAAAAAACTAGGCAATGACTTATGATTGACAACTATTATTTCCCACAGGACCGCTGCCCTGACTCATTCAGCGTACAGAATAAATGCACAAAGGGGCAGAAATAAATTTGCATGGGCAACTGTAAATCTTACATTTCCAAACTTTCAACCGCTTGACTTTGCAACCTAAACAATTAACAGCTTTTTGGTAGCAATTTTGTAGTTATCATCTAGGTTTAAAGAGCCTGAAAACATAAGATTTAGAAGATATTTTATTAAACCTTAGCTAATTTTCTTAATGAATCAAATAGCATTATGGATACATGTTAAATTATTAAAAAACCTCTGGACAGGAAACAGAAAAAAGTAAATCCGGTTATGAATCTACACATTACTGAAAGTCAAACGCATTTGGCTAATAGCACTGAATGGTTACTGGGATACACAGAATTTATGTAAATTATTAAATTTTAATGTATTTGTTTTCTGATAACACTGAAACTTTTTAAGTGAGAGTTTTCAGTGGCACTACTGTCTTTTGGTTTATGCAAATAAGAAATTGCTGTGGATGCCTGACTGCTTCCTTTGCAGTATTCCTATTTTATTTACAAAAAAGCTTTTAATAATGTACTACTGCTTTTAAATAATTCTGTGCAAATGCATAAAACGAAGCATTTCTGGAAATGGATGAATGACTATTCAATAATGTCTTTAACTTAGACCACAATACTGGCAGGTACTGAATAGTAAGGCCGTGCCTTATCTTTCTGTTTAATGAATCAGCTCTCTAAACATGCCAGTAAAAAGGTGTCTCTGCACCTGGATAGAGCTAATTATTAAATAACACTGTCACTTCATACCTTACACAAACGTACTGCAAATACAACAATAATCTATGCCTTCAAAATGTTAAATGATATATTCTGATTTCAAAGGGCAAAAACAAAACATTTGTTCTGATAGAGCTCTTTCTAAACAATGGACAGCATCACTTTTTCTTTCTGACTTCTCATGCCCTTATATTAATATTTAAGATGCAATCATAGAAGTGCTGTTGAACTGATAATAAATAAAATTAAGGGTCCAATATTGCAATCAGTTGTGGAAAAATAGTTCCAATAAATATAAGCATCTCCCAGCTCTGTCTGCTCCAGATCAACTCCAACTTCTTTTGGAGCTCTGAGAGGCACCTTCTGAGCCCTCAAAAGAGAAGAGACTGCAGGCAGCTTTTAAACAATTGTGATCCCCACTCCCACGCTAGCCCCCAACAGACTTATAGCTGCTGAGCCCTGCAGACCAGGGAGAGAACGAAGTTGTGAATCTATAGGCAGGTCAGACCTATAACATCTTCCATAGTTCAGTGCTATTTGGATGTGAGGTTTGGCTTCGGCCCACTCCTAATTACAGCATGTCCTTCAAAATGGATACATTGCTTTAATGGAAGTGGCTGATTTGGATCCTTCCCTGTTTCACAAGTCTTCGTGTAGTGATCCTTTGGATAGATCTAAAGGTGGAGGGTTGCCCAAATTAATTTTTAGACCAGAATTCCATTCTTTGCTATTTTTAAGAGGGCACTGTCAGGTTAAAAACAATTTTTTTTTAAAAATGTTCTTACTTGCATTAATGACGTAGTTTATTAAAACTGAAACATTGTTCCAAAAGTTTACTTTTCACACAATTTTTACATTTTTCTAACCAGTTTTTAGTCCATATAATCATTTTTTTTATTCTCATGCACTGAATTTTTTTTCTTCCAAAAAACCTGCTTCTACAGAACTTTAAAAAAAAAACCCATAAACACATTTCTATGAGATAATCACTGGTAAAACTTTGCTTTTCAGTCCTAAATTTTGGCTGTGGTGTAACTTCCCTACTCTGCTCACATACATTGCAAGTGGGGGCTCAACTCACCCCCCGATGTATATCTGTGGTTTTGTGCCCACTCACTCCTGTGCACACATATTTCCAACATCTGGATAGTCTCATGAAGTAGCGAAGGACTAAAAATACAGAATCCATCTGAATGCATGACAAAAGTTTTCCTTTAACCTTAAATATGGAGAGTAAAATTTTCAAAATCTGAGACTTCAGAGGCTTAATCTCACTGAAGCCTATGGGAGTTTCACACCAGTGCCAAAATTAATTTTGAAAATAGGATACTAGGTGCCTTTGAAAATTTACCCACAATTTTGATCAATTAAAACAATAGCAATCATTGCTATGTTTATGGTTGAAATACAAATGCTCAAAATTACTGGTTAGAAGTTCCTGGCTTTAAAGAATGTTGACAAGAACTATACTAAGGGTACGCCCACACTACCTACCGGATTGGCAGGTGGCGATCGATCTATCGGGGACTGATTTATCGCATCTCATCTAGACGCGATAAATTGATCCCCGAACGCGCTCCCCGTCAATTCTGGAACTCCACCAGGGCGAGAGGCGGAAGCGGAGTCGACGGGGGAGCCGCGGCCGTCGATCCCACGCCGTGAGGATGGGAGCTAAGTTGAACTAAGATACATTGACTTCAGCTATGCTATTCTCGTAGCTGAAGTTGCGTATCTTACATCGACCTCCCCCACAGTGTAGACCAGGCCTCAATGTTCTTTGTAAGACACTCTCAATACTAGAGCTGGCCAGAAAACAGCAACAAATTTTAACAGAAGTCATAGTGAAATTAAGTTCCCATTTCTCATTAAACGTTCATTTTCATTACTAACTAGCTCCATTCAACAGTAATTTATTGTCATTTGGCTTTCCACAGCATCAAAATCCAAAGCCCTCAAAACACGGTACCAAAATTATAACACAAGTGCATAGTAAATGATAAACTCAAACATTGTGTAAGTTACTATATAAATAATACTCTTTATCAGCTCCCTCCTATGCTAAAATTCTTCATGAACATCCTCATTACAACCAAAACTCTGGCACCCAAAATTTTCCCCTTTTAAAAGTAAACCTGAAGAAAGGTTTTTCAGAGCTGTGTGTTGAGAATTAACTATGGAATACTATTGCCAGTGCAAAATGTACAGCTAAATTCCTGAAAAACAGCTCTCTACATTTCCCAATCTATTGTAAAGGAAACATTTCCTTTCCTCCCAACCCTGTGAACTATCAACATAGTTAATACCTACACATGCAATTGGGTATCTATCCACTTCAGTTACTTAAAGCCAAAAACCAGAGAATTAAAATATTATTTCCTCTATAGTACGTGGCACCAAAATTTAATACATTATTTATTATTGGTAGTACTGAACCCCCAATCATGGACCAGGATTCCAGTGTGCTCAAAGCTATACAAACCAACAACATAAGGACAGTCACTGCCCCCAAAAGCTTACAATCTAAGACAAGAGAAAATAAATGGATACAGACAGAGGAGCACAAGGAAACAATGAGACAAAATTGGTCAGCATGACAGACAGTGGTCTCAGAACACCAGCAGCCTAATTGTTGTCAAGTTTTTTAAAGGCATCATAGAAAAAGAGAGTTTAGAGAAGGAATTTAAAGGAAGAGAATAAGGTAGTGTTGTCATTGTTTACAGTGAGCTCCTCCCAATAAAGAAGCAGCACAGGAAAAAGCACAAAGGTGCTTGCTTGAAAATTTAACAAATGGAAAATGAAGACTGGCATCATCAGCCAATCGGAGGCAGGTGTCAACATCTCAACAGCAAATGAGAAATGATATATCAGGGTGGGGACAGGCTGCTAAGGGCCTTTAAGTGAAGATCGTTCCAACAGCATTCTGAATGGATATGAGTGGGACAGGAGAAAATGATGTTGCAGTAATTGAGATATGAGATGATGAGAGCCTGAATGAGAGTTTTAGCTTGGATTGATGGCCAGGTTGTTTCTTAGAGATTTTATGCAGAAAGTGTCTGCAAGATATAGTCTGATGTGAGGACCTAGAGAGAGGTCCAAGTCAAAGATGATGCCCACGTTAGAATCCAGTAACGAGTAGGAAAAGAAACTGAGAACGAGAACTTAACTCAGTATTACATTATGCACCTTTTCTATATGGTATCATTAGGTCACATTAGTTAGAAATGATCAGAGCAACAGTTCTGAAATTTAGCAATGTGCCTTGTGTAACCAAAAACCTGCTAATTCCTACAAATATTCATTTCACATAACTGGCATGATGAAAAAAAATTTGCACCCAAACTCTTGAGAATAGTTTCTAAAACCCTAATGCACGATGACTTAGGCTGGATATTAGGAAAAACTTTTTCACTAGTAGGGTGGTGAAGAACTGGAATGGGTTACCTAGGGAGGTAGTGGAATCTCCTTCCTTAGAGGTTTTTAAGGTCAGGCTTGACAAAGCCCTGGCTGGGATGATTTAGTTGGGTTTGGTCCTGCATTGAGCAGGGGGTTGGACTAGATGACCTCCTGAGGTCCCTTCCAACCCTGAGATTCTATGATTCTATGTGAGTACTTCCATTGGCTTCAATGAGACTAAACTCGTGGTTAAAGCTAAATATGAAATTCAAAGCTTTGCTGGACTGGGATTTAACACAACTAATTCTCTTCTCATTCAACTCTGTAACTACCATTAACATTAATGAGAATTATGCAGGTGCATCAATAATCTAGCTATACAGCCAGTGAGTAAATAAAGTGGCAATATTATTTACATTACAATTAAATAAAAATATTCCCTTCCCTCCAAACTGAGAAAGAAAAACATTAAACTTCCCCAACTTATTCCTCCTTTCTTAAATTTACTTTTTAAAAAAGCTTCCACTGTAAATTATCTTTTTACTCCTAATGTTATGTTTTGTACAACAATACCGTAATTTAAAAAAAAAAAAGTTTTCACCTTTCCAAGCATCCTTCCTAGGAAGTAATAGTGTCTGGCATAAGAATCTCCAACGAGCATCTGTGCAGCAGGGTTGGGGTAAAGAAGTCCTTCATTAGTGGTCTTAAAAAATCCCTGGTTAGGGTTAAATCCTGATTTAAGCAGTTCATTCAGAAATTCTCTAAAAATTCCACCACCATCAATACCAGCTTCATCCAGGCCATGTGCGTTAAGTAAATGAACACGAATTCGCTTTTTCAGATCAGGTTCTGGGGGGAAAAAGTTGAAAAGAAAAGTCACATACAAGAACCTATACAAAGTTTGTTTCAGGAAAAAAAAAACACATGCACACTACATTTAGATGTCAGTACATATATATATAACAGTGTATTGTGCTGTTGCAGAAATCTATTATTGGCTTGAGTTTGAGATGGTTGCATTACTCAAAAGCAGAGAAGTAACTTGTGAATAATACAGCTCATCCCAAATGAATGCTACAAAGACTTCATACCAAACCACCTGGACACACATGCTGTTTATAAAATTTATTTTTACAGAAAAACGATTGTACACCAGTTTTATAGAGTGTAACAGTGGCACCATTTTGGGTGTCTCTCCACCTGTAAACCGAGTCTCTCTTCGCGTAGTAAATTCAACGTACTTGTATATGGGCCTCAAAAGCAGAGAGAAATTATAGCAAACTCCATGAATTTTTTGAAATAGCTACTCTTTACGTAATGTTGGGAGTTTAAGACCCAATATCTTCCAATTTAGCAGGTTTAGAAACAAATGCTATGTATCTCACTAGAAAAGAGGGTTGTCCAGCTCCTCCACTAGATAAAACATTTTTAGTCCAGATGCATGTTCTGGTTCATGAAATATTGGATTTTAAATCTGTCACTAGTCCAGGACTGAATATTATCCATTCTGCACCTTAGATCTTACTGTAATTTCAGGGGGTGAGGTGTGGAAATTCCGCTTTAGGGAAGCAAAGAAGAAAACATTTTGTGTCTTTTTTTTTTTTTTTTTTTTAATAAAATGGAAGGCTACTGTTTGAAAGTTGATCAGAGATTTGGAATATCAGCAGTCATCTCAGGGAGATGATTCATAGGACCAAGTCCAGTTGACAAAGGGCATGAAAAAATATCACATACTGTACACACACACACCCCTGACAGGTGTGGTGTGAGGGCGATACTCACTGATGATGCCCCTTCAAACCACCTTATCTGTACTCTTCACATTAAGTTCCTGATTCTGCAATTTGTTACAGGTGGATAGACTGCTGCACCCATATACAGCCCCAGTGATGTCTTCACACTTGAAAGCTGGTTGCAAACACCTACTTTTTTTCTTTTTTAAAAGTCTGCCTGAAAGTTTTCTTTCCTCCAAAATTATTCCTGTCCAAAGCAGAGGATGGGCATTATTCAGTCCAGAACCAACACAGGTAGAAGGTTTGACATTTCATAACATATAATGGCTGGAAACAGGAGATTTATTCCATTGCACTGGGTAGAGTTCTAATAGGATACATAACACCTGCTCCTAGGCCTGTCTAGATTATAGACCTTAAAAGTACAGGATTAACTAGGTAATTGTCACAGGGATTTCTTACATTTCATTAGCTGTAATTCCTCTGTCCCTCAGAACTGTGGAAAGTTGGGCTCAGGGTATTTAGGGAGCCAGGCTTTACAAGGGAGGGTACAAAATATAGTACCCATTTATTTTTTCCCCTCTAGAAGATTTCAGAAATCATTTTTCTATAAAACGTATAGCGTATATATGAAGCACAATCAAGCGGGAAGGAGGATATAAACTTTTTTTTATCAGCACTTGTTTGGGCCAACTCGTGTCACTCTGTTGTTGATCAACGTGACCAATACCAAACAAATGCTGATAAAACTATTTCATTGCAATACATACTGTATATAGCACATCATATATGTAGGTAATATTCATGAGATTAAATTGCAGTATCTTGTATTAAATGCCAGCTTCACATGCATTCTGCCCAATAGTTCATCTCACTGGAACTAGTGCTAACATTCCAGTTCTCTGAGCAACTTCTCTCAGCTACTTTAAAAAAAATCCACTAGTCAGAAAAATGTTTTCTGCTTTCTCCCACTACAGAATGCCCTCTTCCACAAAGTCATACTAGCCTGAGACATAGAATGGGCAAGGTTCAGCTTGGTACCAATGACAGTTGTAAGGTCCAATACCTTATGACTATTCAGCAATAGAAAAGGGAGTGTTATACCACTGAGAAGAGGAACTTCTCAGTGTCAGTGACATACATTACTTGTCAGGAAGTTAATTAAGCTATTAAGCATTACATTTCATATATGCAAATGTTGTTTTGAGTCAGAGATTTTTTTTTAATTATTAGTTATAATTTCTCTCTTCCTGTGAGTCCTATACAGTTGGACTTACAGTCAGTATGTATCTGGCTTACAGGTGGAGGATAAAAAATGGTCCCAGTAAAATTTTTAGAAACTCAAACAATTCTAAAATAGTTTTTCCATAACATATGTGATGACATCTACAGTATACATGTAGGTGTGGTATGGGGTAAGGATTTTATCAACACTTGTTTGATGTGGCCTGCATAAATCATGACTTTGCCACTCATGATCTTGAGGCAGTCCTACTAATACATATAAAGGGGTCTTTGTCTCCAAAATCTCAATTCCATTCCACTCCACTCCTATTTTTAAAAATGATCTAGACTGAGTAAGGTACCACTGAAGCATTAATTTATAATGATTCTCTTTTACTTGAGTGCATGTGGAAAAACTGGCTGCCTTCTTCCAAAATCAATGCCCATTGCTCTTTTGTGATCTCTTTTCCTATTGATCACTTCTAAGACCTCATCTATGTGCACTCAATCTTCCAGGTCCATTTTAATCAATTCAGTCTATGATCCTGAAACTATTCCTGTTACAGTTTCTAGGAATTTCTTCTTTTCTATACTACTCACTGTATCCGAACCACCCCGGATCTAACTAGAACTATTCCATACAACTATACTGACACAAAAAATAAACAGTGAAATATATAATGTATGTATGTTTATCACCCAGTATAGCTGCTGTTGATTAAACCAGATTCCTCATATACAGGGTTTGGACTGAAACCGAACAGTATTCACATATGTGTGTGTATATATATATTTAATATTTAAATACTGTTAAGTGTATATATATACATACATACACACACACACACACACTTTAAATACTGTTCAGTTTCAGTCCAAACCCTGTACATGTGGAATCTGGTTTAATCAACAGAAACTATAGTGGGTGATAAATAAATAAATAAATAAATCTAGAGAGAGAGAGATTTAAATATGTGTATATATAGATATATATACACACACATAGAGAGAGAGCGCGCGCAAGCACAAACATTTTCCTCCTCCTATTGTGAAAGGGGAAGGGTATGTGAGGGGGTGTGTGGAAAACAGTCTATACGCAGCATGTAAACATTTATTCTGTGTTTGGAATGTATCTATATCTGGCATGGAGGGATAATCTTGGGGAGGGGAGGGGGAGTGTCAAAGGATAGTTCAAACTCCATGCTCATTCTGTGTCTTCAATGAGATTACCAACAAGTGTGTTAGTTGATAATACATGTGACGATAGTTTGGGGATAGAGACTCTTGTCCATCTGGAAATGGATGAAGACCATTGAGTCATTTCATATAGGTCAAACAGCCAACATCAGTAACAGCATTTGGTCACTTCTGATGTAGTAATCTGAGCTTGTAAATTAGAGGTGGAAAACTTCATACCATTACTAGAACCCCTTAGTGTAAATGGCTTTTAATCTCATTTGACACATATACAAAAGTGGCTGCAGCTGGGGCCATGCCCCAAACTGAGCAGCAGGGCTTTATAAGAAGGCCAGGGAAGCCAGAAAACAGTCTTCCTCTGCCTGAAGAGGAAGAAGGGCCTGGCTGCAGGGACTGAGACAAGGTACCTAGGGTGAAGCAGGGCTGGGGAAAGGCTGAGGAGCTGGGGAGCTCCAGCCTAGAAAGCCCCAGGCTGCGGCCTAGCAGTGGGCCAACAGGTACTGGGGGTTGCAGAGGGCAGCCCAGCGGTAGGCCAAAGCAGCAGGTCCAAACCCCTTTGCCTGTGATGAGTAGGCTGATACTGCAGTCTGCCCCAGAGTGTGGGGCTAGACAATGACTGGCAGTAGCCATATACTGAGGCAAGGTGGGGATAGAGGGTGGGGGTTCCCCAAGGAGGGGAGACCCTAAGAGAAAGGGGTTACTGCCAGGGGGGCAGCACCCCATGTAAAGGGGCACCGGGGTCCAGGGAGGGACTCGGGCCTGAGGACAGGTGGATCACCAGCCTGCAGAGGGTGCTCCGAACACTGGACTGAGCTAATTCCCAGAGTCACCAGCAGGAGGCGCCGCGGGGGTGAGTCGACCCGTTTACAGAGCTTTAAAATGAAAACAGGTTATACATGTATGGAAGGGAAAGCAACAATATGTAGACTTACTTGCCCTTTTATCCACAGAACTCAAAACACTTTTAAAAAAAGAGCATACAGTAATAGAGCGGAGCAGAGAGTGGGAAAAAAATCTGCAAATATTAGTTCAGATTCAAAAATAAAGTTTGGTTTGACTCTGCTCTTGAACCTTCCTGTTTGTACTCTATGACCGTATGAGAACTGAAGCTTTAACAGAGTGAATACTTGCAAAAAGCTCACTTGAGGCTTGAATAAACAAGCACGTGCTAAAAGCAAATTTTAAATTATGTTTATAAAAATTCACAATTCATGCTATGTTGATTAGTTACATAAGCTACTTAGTCAGAAAAAAATGTGACTTATGTAATAATCAACCCAGTGTGAATTGTGAACATTCATAACAACCTGTCTGAACAATTTGCAGACCAAGATTTATTTGCTGAAAAAAATTACAATTTTGAATAATAAAAACATTTGAAAAATTCATATTTTGCTTCCTTTCTTTTCCTGTTTGTAAAGTTCAATAATTTTTTAACCAACTACTCCCAGAACTCTAGTATCATCTCCATTTTTGCAAAGGCACACTGAAGTTATGTGACTTGCAGAAGGTCACATGCATATTGAGTATATGACATCCAGGGACAGAATTCAGGTCTCAAGTACCAGTTCTGTGACAAATCCATTTTTAACCACCACCACCACCACCACATCAAAGGTTAATAAATGCACACAAAAAATATACAAGATAATTCACCTTCTGTTCCTACAGCAAATATAATCAACAATTGGATCACACATCAGATAATACAGGAGTGCTTGTCGTATGTTGCCATATTGTGAACCTCTTCTTAAAACAGAGAGGCTATCATGGATACACCACAGACCCAACCTTCAGTACCACATTTTCCCTGAAGCAACTATAAATATCTAGTTACAAGAAAGAGTAATATTAGGACTATATTAAGGCAACCAACTGAAGACAATCATGTAATAAAATACAGTACATTTCCCTTTCCTTTTAAGCACGAAAAAGATCTACCAAAGAGTCAGTGTTTAAGAAGATTAATTTAGTAGCTTTGAAGTTATAAAAGTTTAAATCTAGCAAAGCAGATCTCTCTCCCCCGCAGATTAATTCAAATTTAGTGGAGTTTAAAACATTATGGGGCTGTGAAGCACTTCAGTTTTGTCTCTCTCTCACTTGTAAGTGCCAGGGATCTCAGAGTTCGGGATACCCCCTTTTTTTTTTTTAAACCTTCTAGTCAGGTAAAGGCAAATATATAATTATATGGTGAGTTTTATACAATCAACCAATATTATTTTTAGTATATTGTAGAACTTCAATGCAAACATACCATTTTCAGGGGAAAGTTTGTCATAAGCATCTTCATAAATATAATTTCTTCGGATAGTGACATTAATTCCATCCAGAAATGGACCATCTCCTTGAACTTCCTGTTTATCTGCATAAATCAGTCTTTGAAAGATCTGATAAAAAATAGAAAAAGAAATCAAATAATCATACTGAAATCTGCATTTTCAGTAAACAGGGGTTACCTTATTAGTAATTATTGTTCTGCAACAGTTGCTTCTGTGCATTCGCATGTATGAGATTTGGTGCCTCTAGTGGCCATTTATGGAACCACTATACCATACCTGCTAAGGGGAGGTGGGGGGCGGGGGAAAGAGCACTCTTGAGCTAAGACAACATAATGAATTCCATCTGCCTAATGGAGTGCACCCTGCACACCCTGACAATCTCAATTGCTTCTGCCTAGCTGGCAAAATTCTGACATACGAAGAACTCCACGGCAGAGGGGAAAGCGATGAGTAGTCTGAATGTACAGAGGCAACTCTCAAAAAACAAGAGTTACTAGTAAGTAACCCTTCCTTGTTCAAGGACCTCTGCGCCACCTCACTTATAGGAGATTAGCAAGCAGTGCCCCCAACAGAGGATGGTAGGCAAGGATTAGAGGCAAAAATGGTCTGTAGCACCACTTTACCAAACCGATGCCAAGTCCAATTAATAACACTTAGTGAAAATATGACCAGAACTCAGTGTTGCTGCTTGGCAAATCTCTACAATAGGAACCTGTCTCAAACAAGCTAGAGAGTCCACCATAGCCTTAATGGAGTGTTTTTAAGACAAGTGGTACTGGTTTTCTGGCTACAGTATAAGAATACTCAATACACCTCTTAATCCGGGGGGGGGGGGGATTTGTTTACTAAAAGGTTCTGCCTTACACATTTCCCAATGGCAACAATCAATGTAAGAGTATTTTAAGGGCTTAGTCCTGTCCAGATAATAGCACAGGGCCCTTTTCATATCTAAGCTGGACTCCCTGGGTAAGCATGGTTTCTGGAAAAGGAAACAGGGAGGGAGACATACTGCAACAGAAGAAAGTTGATACCACCTTCAGCATCAAGCTGGGTGAGATCTCAAAATGACTTTGTCTTTATGTACTACTGTAAATGTTAAAAAGGCCAACAAGCCACTGAGCTTGTTAACCCTCCTAGCAGAAGTAATATCTATTAAAAATGCTGTTTTGACAGACAGGTATCTATGGAAGCTTGAGACAGGGGCTCACAGAGTAGAACTACCAACAGTTAAAACCCTGGTCAAATCCCTGGCCAGAAAGGTCCTTTTGTGCTAGGAAAGGCATTAACCATCTCTTAAGAAACCTGGAGACTGTGGAATGAAAGAATAAAGACTTGTCAAACAGAACAATAAGAGGCAGAAATAGCAGCTTAATGAACCTTCATGGAAACTATTGCTAAACCTTGTGATCTGAAATACAAGAGATACTCAAATGGCTGGGGCTCCTTCGCATGATGGAGTTAACTCATTACTTTTCACCCAGCACATAAACCATGTTCCATTTTAGTTCTTTCATGACTAACAGTAGTGCTTGAACACTCCTAACTTCCATGGATCTTATGTGTTCACTATCTTTGGTTTTTCTGGTGAAGAATCCTCCTTTATTGTTTAGAGAGGAGGTCTGGGCACGGAGGAAGATGAACGGATGATTCTCTGATTAGCTGGAGAAGATCTGTAAATCAATGTTGCCTAAGCCACATTAGTGCTATCAGTAGGATACCAGTTCTGTCCTCTCTGATTTCCTTATGATTCTGGGTATCAAGGGAATGGGATGGAAGACAGATGACTGCTTCAATACAGAAGGAATGCATCCAATAAAGATTTCTTGTCACTTTAAGTCCTTGTCCAGGACAGATGACACTTGGCATTCTGACTAGACATGAATACTTTGATTAGAGGTTGACCTCACTCGAGTAAGAGTAAAGACACTCCTAACTGGTTTAGGGACCATTTGTGTTTGTTATAAGAGTTCATGCTGAGTGCATCTGCATGTATACATTCCTTTTCTGCTATGTGTGCTGCTAGTGGGTGAATGTGATGATGAATACATCACAGCCATAGCTTCCTTGCCTCCATAGACGAAGTTGAGAATGTGCTCCCCATTTGTTGATGCACTACATGGCCATGGTACTGTCTGTGAGCACCTGTACTATGTGATGTATGGACAGCCACAAGGGCTTTAGAACCCATCTTACAGACCTGTTCTTCAATACATTGGTGTAGAATCTGGATTCCCAAGTATTCCAGGGGCCACATGCACGAAAACCCAAAGTGCAGGCTTCTGTGGTGACTGTAACAGTAGGGGATGGAGGAGTGAATTTTCTCTGCTCTACCATCAATGAAGTTGTTGAAGCACCTGCAGGAACAAGATCAGCTTCCTTTTCAGACTGTGTACATTGGATCATCCAAGTTTACTATTAATACTGGTATGAAGCAAGGCTGCATATTAGCGCTCAATGGCTTTGGTATTTTCTTCTCTATTCTTCTTAAGTACGTTTTTGGAAATGATCCATCCGGTGTACTAGTTGAATCAATGATGGAAAGCAGCTTGTTTAACATCAGACAATTCCAGAGCAGAAAGCATGTCATCCAGCTTACTATTCAGGATCTGCCTCTCTCAGGTGACACTGTATTCATCTCCAATTCACCTGATGAACTGCAGGTCATGGTGAACAAGTTTTCTGATGCATGTACCAAGTTTGGCACAGTAATCAGTATAAAAAAAAAACAGTTGTCATGTGACAAGGTACCAACATTCCACCTAAAATCTGTGTCAATAATGAAGCTCTGGACAACGTGGATCACTTCTGCTATCTTGGCTCACCTAACCTTGATAGGGAACTTGATATAAGAATCGGCAAAGCTTCTGTTACCAAAGGCAAACTTAACCTCATGTGTTTGGAACAACAAATTGCTAACCTTGAATACAAATGCATCTGTTTATCAGGCTTGTGTCCTTAGTACCCTCTTTTATGTCTTATGAAAGCTGGGTTACCTACTCCAAGCAGGAGTGCTGACTGAACAGTTTCCACTTCTCAGAAAAATCCTTAGTTACTTGTTACTGATGGATCACCGATAACAAGACCCTTAAGAGAACTGGAATACAGTCTATGCTGAATGTTCACAGGCTTTGCTGGTTAGGACATGTGGAGTGCATGCCTCAAGATCATCTGCTGAAAGCTGTGGTTTATGGTCAACCTAAGAACTGCCTGCAATGCAGAGGAAGGTCAAACCTCTGATACAGCGATAAGGTCAAGCAAGTCCTCAAGAAATTCAGCATTCCCACTGACAATTGGGAAAATCCTGCCAATAATTTTTCAGTCTGGCGAAGCCATGTTAAGACTGGTGTGGTCACTTCAAAGAACCATCAGAGAGCCCAGGCTGAGGCCCTCAGGTGAGCCAGAAAGCAGAGTATGCTTCAACTTCCACCTGGTGAGTGGACCTGTAACCACATGGGAAGCTTTGCCGTTTGTGCATTGAGCTCTTTTCCCATACCACTGCTAAGCATTGACAGACCAACTTTGTCGCATCTTCTTTCATCTTCAAGATGTTGGACAGCCATGTACTGGATGTGCAATGAGACGCTATCTAGTGTTGATGGTAAAAACAGAGGATAAGGCCAAACGTCCTTTGCTGGATTGAGTAAACCCAGGAGAATAGGAAAAGCAAATGTCTTTTTTCAGTGCTTGCATGATGTTGAAAAGGGGATCAGACTGTCTGAAATTCCACTCTGTAACTGAAGGATATTAGCCATTCTCCCCATCAACTCCTGAAATAATTTCTGGTCATCAGGAGGGGAGATGGACAAAGTCCCCATTTCATCTTCAAGTAATGTATATTCCGCTATAGGAAATTGCTCCATTTCCTCTGGGCATCTCCTCCCCATTGTCAATCTTCTTGAGGAGGCAATAGTGCCGGTCGTATCTGTGCCAAATGAAATATGGGTGTTCTTGAATGTAGCGGTGCCTGAGGTGAGTCAGCTATCAGGAAAACTCTCAAGCCTTGACTGAGCTGCTTCAGTGCCCAAAAGGAGATTGGTGTCTACATTCTCATTAGTGCTGAAGTTAGTGCCATGCTAGTTTTGGCAGCCTTGAGCAAAACTTTCACTGGCTCCTGAATGTGGGGCCACATTAATAATTGAAGCGGTCCCTTCATAAGATCTTTCAGACATATGGAGTTTTTGTGGAGGGAAGTCAGCTAGGCTTTCTGGAGCAAATTGGAGGAGTTAGCATATTCAATTCCAAGGGAATCCCATGCTCCTGAAGGATGTTCTGGATCAATACTGGCAATGAATATTGAAGTACAGAGTCAAAATGCAAAGGTGTAGCCAAAAGCTTTGATAAACAAACCTCAGCCATGAGAGAGGAGTCAATGGTGCTAGAGACATGCATGCCAGAGAGGTGTCCAAGTCACTCAGCATTGTGGCATCAAGCTGAGGAGGAGTGTGTATTAGAAGCAGTGTCGAGACTGGTAAAGCGTCTCCAAAAATTATATGAATCAGAGGAGAATGAAAACAATGCTTCCTCCGTTGTTCTTCTCCTTGGGCCCCGTCTGCAGATCAGAATACTTCCTCTTTTCCTTTCTCTTCCCCAAAACAGGGGCACTAAGGTATCTGTAAGTATGACTCTCTCTCGTGATGTCAAACTTTGCCAACTCCAAGGGCAGTGAGGGAGTCTTCAGTGTCATCGCAGACTGAGGTGATTGAGCAATCTGTTTTGACAAGAGCCTGCAGTCCTGGATAGTGCTGGGCCAGGGGTCAGTTCCAGTAAGTGTTTGCCTCAAGGAGGTCAACCTCAGCCCCAACAAAGAGGGCTGCACAGAGGTCTCTTTACAGTAGGCCTCAGCAAACAGGCACACCTTGAAACTCCTGAGGGAGCACAAGAATGGTCTGGCTAATGGCTCAAAGTTGCCTAGTGAGCCTGCAGTCTTAACTGTCTGTCCTTCCTCAACCAAGGAGTAAAGGCATGGCAAACGGGACACTGGCATGCTCAGTGAGCCTTTCCCAGGAACACTAGGCACCAAACATGTGCATCTGTCTCTCGAAAGGTTGCTGAGCAGGATGCACAACTTTTGGACCCAACATAACTGCAGGATAAATGAAGGCAAGTAGCCTCAACTACTCTAACTATACCATGTGTAACTAACTAACTAATTATAGATGATATATTAGGCTAATTAGCTCACAGACACAAGAAGTAGTTCCATTTAGCTTTCAGCAGTGGCAGAGAAGAAACTTGGGTGGTCATGGCGGTAGGGGTAATATTCCCTTATATGGACAGAGCTGATCATCATAATGTGAGAGCATTCTGGCACCCTTAGGAGGCATGGCTTTGTTACCCAGTTCCACAGCTCAACACTAAAGGAGTTAATCCTGTAAGTGGAAATTCACAGAGGCCCCTGAAGAACATCAAACAAACTGGGACTGGATTACTCAAGTCCTAGCTGTACAGAATGTATTATGTTATGATGCAATACTGAAAGCCACTGAACAATAATCTCAAGTGATATAATCACAACAGGATGTTGAATGGTTTGGAAAAAATACCTATCAGAACTTGCATTATCACAGTGCCATGCTATATGAATAGGTTTTAAATAATTTTTTTTCTCTACTGTTTCCAATTTCTGATACAAGCCTAAAAATACACATTCTTTTTCTACCAAATTTGTCACTGTCCTTTCAGTAAACATTGATTTATTTCCCCCATGAAACTATTTTTCATTTCCTTGATGGTGCTGGTACACAATGATTCCAACACAATTCTGGGAATAGTCTGTTAATTAACTGATGCTGTAGAGCCAACAGAAGCAGCTCAGAAATTGTTTCTAGGGGTAATGTCACAATGGTAGCATTGTGGGATTTGAAAAAAACACGGTCCTCAAAATTATACACTTAAGATCCAGAATGCATTCATAACCAAATTATAAACAACATATGGAATTGAAAGTCACATTTTTCCTATACAGTAATTAAGTGTTCCTTTAAGTCAGGGGTCCCCAACATGGTGCCCGCGGGTGCCATGGCGCCCATGCGGGCATCTAAATGCACCTGCGTTCTGGCCAGCGGTCAAGCATCTGCCGAATTTCTACGGCATTTTGGTGGCGATGCCTCTCAATGACGCCGCTTGCTGCTGATAACCATGTCATCGAGAGGCGTTGCCGCTGAATTTCGGCGGCATTTCGGTGGCAACGCCTCTCGATGACGCTGCTTGCCAACAAGCGACATCATCAAGAGGTGTCGCCGTCGAAATGCCGCAGAAATTCGGCAGCATTTCAGCGGATGCTCAACCGCCGCCACGGTCCTTCGCCTGGCGCCTGCCAGACAAAAAGGTTGGGGACCACTGCTTTAAGTCCAACTACCATTGAATGCAGAAACTTAACTTCTGGGCATTATTTCCCCAAAATGACTCATTCATATTGTACTGGGTTAATGAGTACACTGTATATGAGAATCTTGGACCCTTCAATAAGATCCAAGTAGATGCACTGTGCATCTACTTGGAGCTCCACTAACTGCAATGGGATTTAGTGTTGGTGCAGAGGTCCACCCACATAGATCCAATTTCAGAATCTGGACCTATGCTTGCTTATTATACGGCGTTATCATTTCTCAAGTGATGTTAGCATAGTTTGTCCTTCTAAGTAAGGAAAAACGATTCTAAAACATTGTAAAAAGGGAAAATAAATTGAAAGACATAACAGTAAATCTTGCCCAGCATCTTCTGCATTGTAGTGGCCATGCAAATACTGGGGACAAACAAGAGCAACATGGCCTGATTCTTCTCTGGATAGAGGGATGATCTGAGGTCTGACTCCCCACATAGTTGAACTCACTGTATTACATTTACTATAAAATCCTCAAAATACACAAAAATTAAAAAAAATTAAATACCTTTACTCTTTCCTCAAAAGGAACTACAAAAGGTAGCTCCGTCAGAATTGCAAGTTGTCGCTCCTCGGACACAGAAAGAGGTGCTGGCTCCAAACCCACTTAAAAATATGAACAAAGAGTTTATCAATTTTGGTAAAAAACTGCTTTTCTAATAGTGTTTACCTTGTCAAAATAAATTCATAATTTGCATTCAGTCAAAAAACTACACACATGAAGACGACAAGCCTTGACTGAGCTGCTTCAGTGCCCGAAGTAGCCAGCTGTAAGTTGGCTTCTCATGAGCCTTACCTTCCTAAAATACTGCAGTTTCTACCAGTAAAGTGAAAATTGAGCAATTAAAACTTACTGCAGACAAGTATATAGAAATGATATGCTATTGTGCTTTTTAATCTTCTTTAGAAAAATCATGTTTTCTGCTTTTCTAGATGTTGTTTAATACAACAGAAAAATAAAATTTTAAATATTAGAATCTTATCAGCTAATTAAGGGAAGGTTGTAATTATTATTTGCATTAAAGGAGCACTCAAAGGCCCTATCACACTGACCAAAGGGCTCCATTTCCCACAGTAATTTCGTGTACTTAGCTTTCAACCATGGAATCTGTTTTTGTCCTGCACACCAATTTTGGCATGACAGTCTAGTGCATGACAGCCAAAACCCAATCAAGTCAACTCATTTATTTCAATAGGCTTGGAAAGTGCAAAAAAAGACATCTGTCCTGTGATCAAATTAAATTTCAGTCCCCATGGAAAGGTGAAGGAAACATTAGAAAGCTACATTAGCTGCTTGAGTGAACAGCAAGGAGAAAATAGCCAAAGAGCATAAGGAGTTAAAGGAAAAGGCTCCCACTCCAAGATAGTCTCAAACCACGATGCAACTCTTTTGGAACTTTCTAGGTGTATCCCATAAGGAGGTATTTAAGAAATAGTTCCCATTTGGGTTTTGAATACTTAAAGTATATCATCTTAACCTGATTTAATAGCAAGAAAATTAAGTCAGCTGGGCACATGCCTCATACTACAGCAAACAAATTCAAGTGCAGCATGAGACATGAAACCAACACAAGATGCTATGGGCTATATTAACCTCCTTGATTGTGTAGATGGAGATTCATCTAGCTACAGACCGAATACCAGATAATAAAGCCCCAGACATTTTCACTTTCTTGCTTATCAGAGCCAGAAAAAAGTTGCCCCACAGGCAAGGCCAGGCTGTCTGCAGACAAAGTAGGAAAAAAAATAAAATAAAGCTGAAGTAAATAGTACATGTAACTAATGGGGCCAAGGAGATTACACTGGCATTTGCAATCTTTCCTTTGGCATCTGTTTATGGGGTGGTGATGCTTGGCTGCCCTTCTGCAGCGAGGCGCCACATCAATGATCATTATCAAAGGGTGCTGTACTTTAAATTTCCCAAATCATTTCTAAGTAGAGTTATTTTAGGTACTGATTTAGTGTGACATGACCCCACATATTAGTATATTTGATGAATATTCACTTTTGGCAAATCTCTGCATTGCAAGCCCCTGGAATTTTTGATAAAGTGCTTCCTTGAGGTTACTTAGTTTCTTAGTAAACATTTTTAATTAAAGTCAATGTATGCTGCCTCTTAAGCTAAGGGTTAAAAGCATTTTAAACAGAAAGTGCATGTACAGCAAAGGTAAACCACTATCCAACTTCGACAGTTCAATTATTCTGGTCAATTAGTCAATTTTATCTGCATTTCTCCATCAAGGTTTCCATCTTTAAAAAGAAATATTGGATGGAGTCATCAATACACAGTGCATTTATAACTCAAGAGTCTGCCATTTAAGTAAATGAAAAAGCACAAACAAACACTACCATATGTGATTCAGCAGTACTTTCACATTAATTGACTTTATCCCATATGGAGTCAAGTGGATTAAACAGATCCTACGGATATTGTTATATGCTTGTTTTCACACAATCACGTAGATCACACCTTTCTTCTTGTCAGTGAATTTTGTGGTCATGAAGGGTGCCAGACTGACAACCCTGGAGGCTGAAGCACTTTATTTAGCTAAAGGAGGAGGACAGCACAGGCAACTGCAGCATGAGTTTCCTCACACACATGCCTTATCCTGGACCTGGACAGGTCACTTGCAAAGAAGACGGGTAGTTCACATCACCCTGATATTCAGACTGTCCCAAACAAGCAGCTATAAATTCTCTAGGCAATGTGGACGGATGTGGTGATGGATGGAGGATCACAAGAAAAGTTACCAATGGCATAGCAAACATTGTATAAAGCTAACAACAACGACTCATGGTACAATATTGTCTTGGTCATTTCTACCAGAGCTTAGCCTAAGTTTTGCATTTTCTGATAGTTATTTAGTGGAGTTAAGATGCAAAAGGATAATGATTGTGTCTTGAAACTCTGTTTTGCTGAAAGCAATATTGATGCTTCTGGTCACAAGTGCTTTGGAAAAACACCGACTCAGACCAAGGTGGAGCTTCTGGAACAGGATGTGCCAGTTTACAGACCTGAGCTTCCTGTACTGAGAGTTGACTCCCAGGACACAGTGCTTGCTTTGGCACAAAAAGCGCTCCAACTGTGCAGAAAGTACACTACCTTCTGGCGGAGAATGAGAGCAATGCTCCTAATGCAATACTGTGGGCTTTAATGTCAGACTTACTCCTTCCATCTACACACACACACACACACACACTACACTGACCCAGGGTCCCAGCGTAGACAGAGCCCCTCAAAACTCCGGTCCTGGGAGTCTTCCAAAAAGCATCCCATAATCCCATGGGCCAACTTCTTTTGTCCTCTCTATCCCAAGCATCTTGAATCTACTCCACTGAAAACAGAACAACCCTCCTTGGTGTACTGCTGCAGCTCAGTGAGTCAGCACTTAACACTTCCATTGTCTTCTGATTACCAAGCTGCAAACACACCATCAGAGAGCCTTATGGTCAGTCTCCATTACAAACACAGAACAAGCCTTTTGCAAAGTGGTCATGGGAACACAGCCTGATTTTGGTAAATCTCTGGTACAAAGCCAGCAAAGCTGTGGACTTTAGAAAGGGTACCAGGAATGACCACACATACTAGCACATAACAAAAAAAACTGGCAGCTGCCTAGGGCAGGGAGCAGATTAAGCAGCTCTAGAACAAGTACCAGAAAACCAGGGACCAGAACTGCACCTCGGGCAACTTGCTAAAATCATTCCTATTTAGTGAGGAGTTTGACCTGGTACTGGACACTGCACCAAGCACAGAGCCAACAGTGGTGCATGATGACCGGGATGGTACCCTGTTGGCCCCTAAATCCAACATGGAGACTGATGGGAGCAAGCAGCAGGCACCAATTGGGGACTATGAAGTCACTCTGTTGCTGAAACTGGTCCCAGAGCAGGCTTTGGAACATGAGGAGCAGCAGCACATTCTAGGTCCATGCTTGGAAGAGCAGTTTGATGCACCCCTTGAGGAACAACCTGCTGCTGAGCCTGCAACAGACTCAGAATGGACAGAAGTCACCCCTGAGCCCGATAAGTTTCTGACTCCATTTTAATATTTATTACTACAGTAATGGGAGAGATTTCCACTCTATAACCAATAAGCTATGAGAAGCCCCAGCTAGCAGCATGTATCTGCTAATGGCAGATTTTATACCGGTACCTTGGCGTCCCCCCTTCCCTTACACATGACGTTCAAAATGGCGACCAGGAAATGCAAACAGTAAACACCTTTAAAGTAAACTTTTACTGGAAAGACACAGATTTTTGCGAAGGTTATTCCTGTTTCTTAACAATAATAATGCGTATGTCACTGTAAACATTCAGCAGTCTAACAAGCTGCCTGGAAACAATCAACTGTATAAGGGTGGGGGACGTGGAAATGTGTTCCATTCCCAAATCTAGTCCATTTCAATTAGAGGTAGTCTGTGCAGTCTATAGGGACAAAATCATTTGTCCCAAATACAACTGTGGTTTGAAATTTTGTCCAGAAATGTGCTGGGGTGGCAGGATGGAGGAAGGCTGTGGAGTTCTGCCTGTTTGCGTGCAGTCATAGCACGCTAGGACACATGGAAGCTAACACAGCATCCTGTTGATTCCCTCATGAATTCTAAGCCAATCCTGGGTACTGATGGCTGCAAACTTCGCCTGTAGCAGGAACTCCAGATAGGTAGTCACGTTTTGGGGAATGGTGCATTTTCCAAGGCCACCTCGGTAGCTGACCAGCCCATTCCACTCACAGATGTGCTGTTCAGTCACTATACTTTTGAATACTTCTGTTACATAAACTGCAAGTTTCGCACTAGCAGTTTGGAGTAACATCTCCCTTTGCCAGTTGGGCACCACAATAACTTATGTCCTCCAAAACACGAAAGGCCTGAAATGATAGAAAAAGCTTTTGTAGCACAGCCACTGATGGCAGCATTCCCTCCCCAATCCAAGTAGTTTTTCAGTTTTCTAAAATCAAAAAAGCAGCTATGCATTTTTAACTTATCATCGTGCCTAAAATTCTTTTGCTGCCATTAACCAAGCTGCATCCAGGGGGCTTCTGTGGTCTGAAGCATCCTTCTCACAATATACTGAAGTTCAGTTTATGTCCTTGAAATTCCACAAGGATTTTTCCTGTGCTCCTGCACGTGAGCTATTTGAGATAACAACCCTCTGTTTCTTGGCCTTTCCAGGCCCCTTCATCTCTACTGGCTGCAGTACCTCCACATTTGTGGACTGTTAAAAAAACAGTGGTTACTAACCTTCTGTAACTGTTGTTCTTCAAGATGTGTTGCACATGTCCATTCCAAAGTAGGTGAGTGTGTGCCCCAAGCACAGTTGCCAAAATTTTTTCCCTCAATGGTATCCATTGGTTCGGCTCTGGGGCTCTCTGGTGCCATGCGCTCGTAGTGCCAGTATAAAGGGGGCAGCCAACCCCATGTTCCCTCAGTTCCTTTTTTCTGGCCAACTCCAATAGGCAGGGTAGGAGGGCAGTTTTTGGAATGGACATGTGCAACATCTCAAAGAACAACAGTTAAAGGTTAGCAACCGTTTTTTCTTCGAGTGATTGCACATGTCCATTCCAATGTAAGTGACTACCAAGTAGTTGAATAGGTGGTGGGCTCAGAGTTCACAGACATGTTGACCGCAACACAGCTCAACCAAATCTGACATCATCCCTGGCCTGCTGGGTGATGGCATAATGAAAAGAGAATGTATGCATCCTAGCTTTGCAAATGTCCTGAATAGGAACCTCTGCCAGAAATGCTGCTGAGGATGCCTGTGCCCTTGTGGAGTGAGCAGTCAGTGGGTGTTCCACTCCCACCTATGCTAATTCATAACATGTGTGGATACATGATATGATCCATGAGAAAATTCTCTGAGCAGACATGGTAAGATCTTTTATCCTGTCTGCTACCGCTACAAATAGCTGGGTGGACTTCCAGAATGGTTTGTTCCTTTCTATGTAGAATGCTAGTGAACATCTAACAGCCAATGAGTGAAGCTTCTGCTCTTTCCTGTTTGCATGCAGCTAAGAGTAGAAAACTGGCAAGGCGGCCACTTTTGGGAGAAATGTGGGGTGAGAATGCAACTGCACCTTATCTTTAAAGAAAACCGTGTATGGCAGTTTCGAAGTGAGGGCACGGATCTTTGAAACCCTCCTAGCAGAAATGATGGCCACTAAGAAGGCCACTTTCCAGGAGAGGTATAGCAAGGAACATGACCCTAGCAGCTTTAATGGTGAGCCCATAAGCTTTGATAAGACCAGACTGAGATCCCAAGGAGGGACAGGCTCTCATACTTGGGGGCCCTTAAAGAAACAGACATCTTGTGTGAGAACATGAACCAGTTATCAACCTGAGGAAGAAAAAGCCAGTATCACTGCCAGGTGAACCTTGAACAACAAGATAACCAAACTCCCCTGTTTCAGGTGTAGTAGGTAGTCCAGAATGAGCTGCAGCGATGACCTTGTCGGCAAGACCTCCATCTGGTCATCCCAGCGGGCAAACCACTTCCACTTAGCGAGGTAAGCGGCCCTGTTAGAGGGTTTCCTATTACCTAACAGAATCTGTCAAGCCTGCTTCGAACAGGCCTGCTCTCCCAGATTCAGCCATGGAGCTTCCAGGCCATGAGGTGGAGGAAGCCAAGGTTTGGGTGGAGCAGATGACTGTGGTCCAGAGAGATTAGGTCTGGGTGCAGAAGGGTCTGGGGGGTCATCACAGAGAGGCCGAGCAGGGTGGCGAACCAATTCTAGGGGAGGGCCATGCCAAGGCTATCAGGATGACCTGCACTCAGTCTTATTTGATTTGTAGCAGGATCTTGTGTATGAGCGGAATAGGAAGGAATGCATAGTATAGGTGACCCTTCCATGGAAGTAGGAAGACATCCATAAGCAACCCCAGGCTGTGGCCCTGGAGGGAGCAGAGCTGACGACACTTCCTGTTGAACTGGGTCACGAACAGGTCTATCTGGGGAGTTCCCCATTTCTGGAAAATGTTCTTTACTAGATCCGGTCCAAGGGACCACTCGTGGTGATCGGAGAAAGACCTGCTGAGGCATTCCGCCCACCCATTCTGCGCTCTTGGCAGGAAGGAGACCTTGAGGTGAATCGAATGAGCTATGGAAAATTCCTACAGCCAAACTGCCTCTAGACGGGCACGTGGGTATGTGTGGAAGGGAGGGGGACAATGAGCCCCTCCCTGTTTGTTGATATAGAACATGGCCACCGTGTTGTCTGTGAGAACCAAGACATTCTTGCCCACAAGATGAGGCAGGAACGTCTGACATGACAGACGGACTGCCCTGAGCTCCCTGATGTTGATGTACAGAGAGAGCTCTTCATGAGACTAAAGGCCTGGGTCCTCAAGGGCCCCAGGTGAACTCCCCAGCCTAGCACTGATACGTCAGAGACCAGGGAAATAGACAGTTGGGGCCAAGAAAACAGGACACCTGCACAAACTGCCAGCGGATCTAGCCACCAGTCTATGGAGGCAAGAACCAGGGGAGGAATCATGAGAACTGAGTTCAGATGGTGGCGCCAGCCATGTCTGGAGAGGCCTGAGGTGTGGTCTTGCATATTGGACCACAGAAATACATGACGCCATGTGGCCCAGCAGCCTTAGGCAAGATCTGACTGTGGCAACTGGGTACCCCTGGAGGGCTATGATTATCTGGAAATGACCTTCTGGGAGGAAGGCCCAGGCCTGGGCAGAGTTGAGCACTTCTCTGATAAACTCTATCTTCTGCACTGGGATGAAGATGGACTTTTGAACGTTTACTAGCAGGCCTAAGGTTTGGAAAGACTCAATAAGGAGAATGCTGGACTCCATGTTAGCTCTGGACCAACCTCTGACCAGCAAGTCATCCAGATATGGGTAAAGTTGCACCCCTTACCTCCTCAGGAAGGCCACCACTACCGCCATGCATTTCATAAATACTTGCAGGGCTGCCGACAGGACCAACGGGAGGACTGCAAATTGGTTGTGCATGTGGTCCACAACAAATCTGAGGAACCTCCAGTGTCCTCAGAAGATCGTGATATGAAAGTAAGCATCTCTTAATTAGGGGTGGTATACGAGGGCGGCATACCAATCTCACTGGATCCAGGGAGGGAATGATAGAAGCCAATGAGACCATGCAGAACTTTAGCTTCTTGAGGCAGCTGTTGAGCTGGTGCAGGTCTAGAATAGGTCTAAGACCACCCTTGACTTCTGAGATTAGGAAATAATGGGAGAAGAACCCCTGGCCCCTTAGGTTTTGTGGAGCCTCTTCCATGGCACCCACCCCTTAGGAGGCACTGAACCTCCTGGTCTAGGAATTGTTCATGAGGCTCTTGCTACAGATTTCCCCACTTCTACAAGTGAGAATTCCAGTCTGGCCTCTTGCGGGGGCAAGTCTTTGAACTCTGACATGGAGTCCCACGTGTTGAAATCGTATCTGCTCAGGAACACCTGCTGGTTAGCAATCCTGAGCTGCAGACCCCCAGTCAAGTAGACCTTTCTACCAAAAAGGTCCCGCTTTTTTGAGTCCTTCGCTTTGAGAGTCGCCCCTTGCAACCTCTGTCATTCCCATTCATTGGCCACAGCAGCCACCAGGGATCCTGGGTGGGGGAGGATGCATATATAAGAACTCATACCCACGAGCTACTACAAAGTACTTCTTTTCGGTCCCCATGGCTGTGGGGAAGAGAGAATTGGGGATTTGCCACAGGGTCCATGATGCCTTTTATTGGATCCATGATGGCCTCGCTGAGAGATAATGCAACTCTGACGGGCCTGTTGTGGTCAGGATGTTGACCAAAGTATAGCAGGAGTCCTTTACCACCTCCACCAGTATGCCCAAATCTTTGGATACTCTTTTCAACAGCTCCTGGTGCATCTTAAGACATCCTGGGAAGGCGATGCGCCCATCCCCAACACAGCTTCATCAGGAGAGAAGAAGGAAGAGGAGGCCAACATCGGCACTCCTCCTCACCTTCTGCACTGGATGGGTCCCGCGGTACCAGCTCCTGGTACTTGGCACTAGCCTCTGTACCAGAGTCTGGATCAGGGACTGTCATTAAGTTAGGAATGCCTTGACTGGGGTCTCTGCATGGAGGGAAAACTGCCTGAAGTTCCAAAATGGCCACTGCATAGGCACCAGCCAGTGGCCAGGGAGCCAGTACCCAAAGGCATCGCCTGGCTTGGATCCACCACTGGGTAGGGCCAACAGGAGGTATGCTGAGGTTGATTTCTGGCATAGGAGGAGTACGATTCCACCTCCAACTCCAATGATGAGGAATCTCTGCCCTGCGACCACACTGGAGTGGATCCCGCTGGTGCTGGCGATCGGTGCCAAGGAGGGTAGGATCAGGACAGGGCCATCATGGCCGGATTCCCTTTAGATAGCACCATGGGTTTTGGTACTGAACAGTAACTGATGGCTACATGCTCCCTTCTGTCCGCTGACATCAACCCTTGTACTGCTGGTTAGGGTGGCACTAACAGTAAGAAAACGTCCCTGGCTACAGTGAAGGCCTTTGGCGTGGATGGCATTGCAATAGTGCTGGCATCACACTGACCCTCCAGTGCTGACAGATCATCCAGGACTGAAATTACCAGTGCCTGCATCAAGGCCAGAGTCAATGGCACCGACTGTGAGCTTCACCCAAATACTTCAGGCAACTGGACTGCGGGTCACTCAGGGGCATAGCCTTGTTGCAAGAGGCATGGCTCAGTACTGGGAGCAGAGGAAACGCCGCTAAATAGCTAACAACTAACAAAATATGAATAATCTGAAAATTATATACAAACAGCAATACAGTCCACAGAGGACTTGCAAGAGCAAGAGGAAGTTCCAGCAACAGTCACAAGCAGTAAGAAGGAACTGAGGGGACGTGGGGTCGGCTGGCCCCTTTACACCAGTGCTATGAGCGTGCGGCACCAGAAGGCACCAGAGGCAAGCCAACGGACACCACTGAAGGAAAAAATTCCGGCAACTGTGCTTGGGGTGTGCACATACCTACATTGGAATGGACATGTGCAATGACTCAAAGAAGAAGGAACATTTTGTGATGAACTTATGGTTGAAGTGCTAGAGAGGGCCAACAAGCAGGTGCAATACCAAAGAGAGAGATTTGTGGTTAGAGGAAAGGCCTGCCGAGAGGCAAGAGGAAAGGCTCAGGCTGGCTGCACAGCTTGAGGACAGAGTTTTAGCAGGGGATCAAGCACCTGCTTCACAGATCCTGGAACAGGAATGGCAGCTAAGATAGGACAGAGCTCAGCAGAAAAAGCTGTCCAAGTGACTCATATCAGTAATGACTGTGAGAGCAGCAACTCCTCCTGCATCACCCACACCACAATCTAAGTCCCGGTGTGCTACCTGTGCTATGGTCCAGAAGCAGCTTGGAAGCCTCAATGGCTGGGTGGCCCCATGAGTGGCTGGGCAGGGCAACCTTGCCCATGCAGCCCTTCATATTGATCCCCTTCCATTGTGAATGCCTCCCACCTCCCTCCCACAGTTCCACATACACAGCAAAGGGGGAAAGAAGGGAAAGGAGAATGGGTGGCCAGAGGACATGCCACAGTAGGGGATATGCGTCTTGTATGTGGTTTCACTGTTCACACTTGTTCATGTACTTTGTTTTTATTGTTTTTTTCCTGTAAGATTCTGTTGTTATTGATATTTTGGTGTAGTAATGGCAGCTGGCCTTCCTGGAAATGGGTGAAGGTTGTACTTTTCTAATACATGTTTACAAATAAAGTTTATTTCATCAAGAAAGTTTATTGCTATCACTGCTTCATATCATGTAATCAAAATAATAAAGGTAAACAGATTATCATAAACAATTAGGAATTAGCATGACAATACTATCCCTCAATACAGTCATCTATAGCAATTCAGATTTCAATCACTTTTTTTCATCATTCCATACTGTGAATAATTCCCCTCCCCCCATTTCATAAGTGGTCATGTCATTCATTAGTACATTGCATGGCACTAAAATTTCACACTCCTCCCCACAATCAATGAGTCCCCATACCACTGCCACAAACAAGCAAGTTCATAAAGATACTATTCCTTCTCTTCCATTGGGCCATGCAAGTCCATAATATGGGAGCACAAAACATCCCTTCTGTTGCCGGAGTGCATCCAATTCCATTGAGGGTAGCAATTCAGCGGCCCCTGACTGTCATAGATTCCATTCGGGGGGAAATGGTGCACTTCTGGCTTCAGAAAGATTGTGAAGAGCATAGTAATGTGGACAGTACTGACTACACTGGAATCCAAATGGGTCTGTAAACATTTCCAATGGGATTTCAATCTGACAAAAGCATTTTCAACAACAATCCTACACCTGCTGAGAGTGTAATTAAACCACCTTTTGCCAAGGGCCTCTGAAATCAGTGTAGTTTCACAAGCCAAAGCTCGTAAGGGGGGGGAACTGAACCATCAAACTCATTTGGCATGACAGAGTAGATTCCACTTGTCTTTTACCACCAGATCCCCAAGAAAGGGTGTGAGTATATGTGAGGAATGGTACAAGAGATTACCTTTAACATTATATTACTGCTATATTTTTGTGTGTTTTGGAGCATGTGTCTATTTATTGTGCTAATAAAATTGCTTAAAGCTTTGCCCTCAGTGTGAGGGTCATCTCTGTGCACTTCAAGGTTCCCAACCAGATATTGAACTTGATAACCTGAATTCTGTTGTGCCTGATTCTGGGACTAGACCTCATCAACCCCAGCTCTTTAAATTAATATTAACTGGAAAATATTAATAGAATCAGTAACCACTTAAAGAATCAGGCAACACAGCACACTTTGGAAACTCCATTCTCTGAAAAGCAGCAATTACTTCAGGAATATTTTATGCCCCTCACTTTGGGTCAAACCATGTAACTGATTGCCTCAGAAACCTCCACCACCACTTTACCCACAGTTTACTTTCCAACACCAACGCGGTTGGCAATGGACCTATAGCAGCTTCCAGACGGCTACAGCAACCTGCTTCTGGCCCAGGAAGGGTATCCTCATGTATGTGTCTTTATGCTGGAGAGTTGGGGTTAGCTGCTCATAAAGCTCAAGAAACATAGCTGTATTCATGTGAAAGTTCTCACCCACTGCTGGTCATCCGAGGTCTGCATGACCATGCGATCCCACCAGTCTGTGCTTGTGGGCTCTGGTCCAGAAGCACCTGTCGACATAGGGGGCATCAGCAGCTATACCAAGCATTAATGAACAGAATCAGCCTATTCAAGTCTGCCATTCCTGGGTACTCCTCCACCTCCATCATAAACTGTGGAAGGGTCAGAAAATGCTGCCGAAATGTCCACCTGTTTCTTACAGAAGGTCTGCCCATTTCCTGACACAGGAGTGAAAACGCAAGCAATAGAAGTTCTTCAGAAGGTGCCTCTTTCATGTTGCTGGCTCCAGTAGCTGGGAATGCACTAGTCAAAATGACTGCTCAGCAGGCTGTGTTGGCGGGCTGATCAAACTTCCTGTAATGTGCAGTATGGAGAGTCACGTTTTCCCACAGCACACCACAAAGGGCTGGAGAGTGGCCACATTTTGGTGGGGACGAAGGAGTCTGGGATATGGTTGCTTTGACTAGGGTCTCTGTGCTGCAGTACGGATGCCAGAGCCCCAGGTTCAGGCCTGGGTTAGAAAATTCCTAATCTAGTGTTAACAATCAGTGTAGATGCTCAAACCCTGTGTTCTCTAACCCAGGATCAGCTGACTTGAGTCCCACTAACCCTGGGCTTATATTACAGTGTAGACATACCCACAGAGAGCCAGGAGCAATCTGGGCCGATTGCCAAATATATCCTGATGCTGGAGTCTTCCTCTCCTTCAAGTGCATGAATTCAGGAGGGGAATATCTCAAGGTCTCAGTACGGAGGTATATGAAGTTAGGTATATGAGGCGAGGCTGTCTTGGAACCTCCTCCCTTGGTCTCTCACATGGAAGCTCTGCCTTGTCCAATGAGCCAGAGCTCAATATCACCAACATGAAGCACTCGTGATCCAAATGCCTAGAGCTGCATACACTGGCAGAACCTAGGCTTCAGTGGTGATGTTTTCTCTATGTGAAGTAGCTTGCTGGGCTTGCCGAAGGCATGGGAAAAACTGAGTTTGTGCCAACTCAGGCAGTGCTAATACTAAGCCCTGGCACTTGATATTCTTGGCCAACTTGAGCTTCTGTTTCGAAAGCTTACTCACTCTGAAGCACTTCAAACAGTCCTTTTGTTAGATTTACATGAGTTTCCCTGGCAGTGGGGGCCCTCAAGGGGTTGGAAATGCCCCTCTCCTTTCTCAGGACCCAGGTTAACACCTGAAGGCATATCTGGCACCTCCTGTACAACATGGATGACTCTTGAAGCAGACAACTCAACAGAAATGACAGTCTGTATTCCACAATGTTAAGTTGAGGTCATAACTCCCTCCGACAGAATTTCCCAAACCCAGAACTGCAGAGATGTGATTCTTATTCCCTCAGGCTGCATAACACGTAATGCCCTCATTCTCCTACGTGAACTTGGGGAAGAAAGAAATCCCAAGGGTTTGAGATATTTAAGCTTGCAGGAGCAGACACAAGCAGCAGCCTCAGCAGGAACTATTGGACACTCATAGTATCATTAGAGTGCTTTCCAGTTTTTACTCTGTATAGTCTCTCTTCTGTGCTAATAGGCTGAAGTGAAGAGACTGTGATGCAGAGGGCAGAAGCTAACAGCCATGCTCCACCTCCCCTGAATCTCCTCTGTCCTCTTCTCCTGCCCGATCTTCCCAAATTCCCTCCAGTTTAAGTACCCTATCTTCCATTACTTTCTCAAAGCTTCACTTAAGCAAAATTATTGATCTAGTGAACATTTTGCCTGAGTGCAGCAGGATAAAATCCTAAAAGAAGTGGAGTGAAAATACAAAGGTTTGAAAATCAGCTGATTATGCAGTGAAATTTCTCCCTCATATTTACATATTATGGCAAATAAAACTCATCTGTTATATTTATATATAAATGGGTAGCCTTTTAAAACATGAATTTCCCATCATATAACATAAGAGTACAATGAGATGCTTTTATGTATTATACAATAGTCTGATTTTATATTTTACATATTATGCATACACACACCAAGCCTAATCATGTCTTCACTCTATCATCATTGATATAAGAATGGCAGCAGAAGGCTTAAGGGAAGCTTCTTCTTCCATCCCAGAAGAAAAGTTAAAACTATATGTATTTAAAAAAATATAAAGCTAGTCTAACTCTACATCACAGTCAGTCACATTTTAAATAAGTGAGGGTACTGAGAGCAAATTACAACTTAAACACTACATTGCTATTAGGAACCATTATGGTTAGCTTGAACTATTCAACTGAATTTTAAAAACCTATATTTCCTTATAACCACCACCTATGAGAGACAAATTGAGATTGCTCTGGTTCCTAAGGCAAAAGTGTTATGGACACAGTATCTTACCATCCAAAGTAGACTGCAGTGGTCCTATTCTTCCCATTCTTCTGACTCTCCAAACATGTCTGGCTGATGGCACATAAAGCTGTGTAACCTAATAAGTTAATAAACCTTGTAGTTAAGCATTTCCTATTAAAGATGCAACTAAATACATGCTTAAATAGTACATTGATGAGTCCAAGCAGTTGTGTTTGAAAATCTAAATAGTTATTAAAATAATATTCAACTAAAACTAGAGTAGATGCAATGTTAAGACAGAGAAATCAAGAACTCAAAAATCAGGACGTGACTGGGTGAAAGGTAAGCCTTAACTCTGCCTCCTTGTGGTTATAACGTAAAATATGGTTGTAAAACACTGGTGAAATACAATATACAGTATAATTCACACTACCGATTACTATATATTACATAAAGTAAGTTACAGTACTAAACACACATTCTTCAGATATAGTTTGGTTTTTTAAGTGTCAAATGAAAACTCATTCTTTTCAGCATTTCTGTGAGATATCCAGGCACAAGATCTTAACAAGCATGAAGAACTGGACCATTCCAGAAATTTAGATTATCTCAAACTTTGGGAAGTCTTAAGTGTGTACATCACATAAAATAAACAAGTTTTTTTTTTTTATTGTGCATGAGCAACACTACCAGCTGCTAAGAGCTATACAGTTAAAACTGCTGGACCAATTTACTTCAAACTTGGCTTGTTTCTTAGATCCAAGCCTTCAACTGTTCCAGTTATGCTTGTGCAAATTTTCTCACAGGCATATAAGTATTCCATCTCTAACACACACACACTCTCCCTCTCTCTCTCTTCAGAAACAACAAACATGATTTTGCTCAAACTCTAAAGGAAATAAAGTCTCTTTTTTCACACAACGAACAGTCAACCTGTGGAACTCCTTGTCAGATGTTGTTGTACAGGGAAGACTATAACAGGGTTCAAAAAAGAACAAGATAAGTTCATGAAGAATAGGTCCATCAATGGCTATTACCCAGGATGGGCAGGGATGGTGTCCCTAGCCTCTGTTTACCAGAAGCTGGGAATGGACAACAGGGGATGGATCACTTGATGATTGCCTGTTCTATTCGTTTCCTCTGGGGCACGTGGCATTGTCCACCGTCAGAAGACCAGACACTGGGCTAAATGGACCTTTGGTCTGACCCAGTATGGCTGTTCTTATGTTCTCTTCTAGGGAGAGATCAAGCATGAACATTTTTATTTCAAAAGCAAAGCTTGACTGCTTCCGCTACAATTCAGAGAAATCCTCTTTCAATGAAGTAATTCTTGCCATAATGTATATTCCTTACAGTGAGAAGAGGCTCACTATAACCCAAATTGTAATTTGCCCACTGTATATGTATCGAGACAATTTGGGACTTGCATTCTCCTTTCACTATAAATAGAACATTACTACATCCAGGATCACTATAAGTAGGTTCCACTTTACAAATTGGTAATATGACTACATGTAATGTCTGATTAGTTGCAAGACTAACTAGAGATGTTTAAGAGAACAGCAATATATGTCTAGATTTTAAACTAAGTTAATTCCTGTGCAATATCGATGCCACACTCCAAAAGTAATTCTCATACCTCACAGCAAATATCTGACTATGTATTAAAACGTCATATAATTTAGTCTTGCACTAGCTGTTACTAGTGCACACTTTCCCAAGAAAACCTGATTCCCTGTATTTGGGAGTTTGAATATACTTGATAAAATACAGACTAGATGGGGAAACTCAAGGTAAATATCTAAAATGTTGTGTGAAGAAACATTATTGTTACCTTATCGGCTTTAATGTTTTCTTGTTCTGACAGCCAGTGATTTGGTGGACAGAAATTTCTTCTTGTGTCTCTAGATTTCAACATTTTCACTAAATTAGTGATGACCTAGATGACAGAAACAGTTCTATTAAATATAAACTAGTTCACTAAATGACGCCATGCAAAGGAAAGGCAATTCTTCAAAGCAAATTTCTAAAGAAATCATGTAATAGTGTGTCAGGTTAAGTTATTTCACCCCCTAAATAACACTACATTGTTCTCATTGCTAAATACTTTAGAAGATGTGATTAAGCAATTGAGATCTGGCCATAAATCATCACTAGAATTAGTTTACTGAAAAGTGCTTCCCCTTCTGCAGATCACAGGAATATCTCTAACGTATAAAAAAAGTTATATGCTAACTCAGAAAAGCTAAAAGTAATCACATCAGCACAAAATAATTTCCTTCTGTAGGATCATTTATTAAAAATAAGAGCTAATTCTAAGTATTTATACTGTGCGTATCAAGTTACCTGAGCCTTGTATAAGATTTTTAAACATTTTTACATTAAGCATATCATACCACCTCAGTCCCATATCCTAATACTGAGTATACATCTCAGGCTGCCAGCTCCAATTTTAGATTAGAAAAATTGTTATTTTTAAGAACATTCCCCACTTCTTCTCTCCCCAGCACCAAACACATTTTTCACAAACACCAGATACTGACCTAATGTAAAAAAATAAAATCAATTATATTTAGTCTTGAAATTGTATAACTCCAATCGTCTCACCAAAATATTATTTTATATATTCATACATAGCTGACAAAAATTAAGCAATTTAAAATAAAAGAAGTAAGGCCATTTCAATATCAGATGGTCCAAGAGAATGAGAGTACAGGTAAACACAAAAATCTGACATTTTTATATATTTATATAACAAAATGAGGAAGCTGGGGAAAACACTTATCCTGGGCATTAGGCACCTCTGACAATTTAAAAAAATACAACGGACACATCAGCAGCTCCCCAAAAGCAGAAAATAACCACTCAGAAATATCAAATCAAACAGTACCTTTACAATACCCTTTTGCACCCACAAATATCACCCCTGATCACACCCCTCCTGCTCCCAAATCTAGGTACAAAAATTTGAAATGACTTAGTAACCCTACACAAATATATGTTAAACAAATGGAAGGATGCATTTTTACAGGAGAACTAGCCTAAAGCAAGTTACCAAAGCTACCACAAGTAGAAATCCACTTTGCCACTTAAAATTATAGCACTTGAAAAACGAGTAGAAGAAATGCACAGACAGTGCTTTCAAGCTATTTCTTGCTTAAACACAGTCTTAATGGGCAGGTGTCAAAAGCAACAAAGAACTTAATGGACCTTCCCAAGAGCTTTGTCTCTAGATACTAAACAAAGGACCTTTTAATATCCAGTTTGTAAAGGAAGGTCCCGCAGGTTGGAATAAGACTGAAAGAAAATGCTTTAGGAGAACTGTTTGATTACACAGGAATTCTTTCATCACCTTCCCCTTGTAAAATTCAATGCAGCCTAGATCAGTCATTAAAGTTCTGAGATTCCATTAGCTGCCCCCCACCCCCCCGTTACAAAATCTAGAAAGAGATCTTCCATGTGAAGTAAAAGGATGTGTTAATAAAAAAAATTTTTAAACAGTTTAAAGAAGACTGCATTAAATTAGCTGGGACTGGAGTTACCCCAACAAAATGTATTGGATTCTTAAAAATGAAAAGCACAATAAACAAAAAAGTTTAAATTTTAATGTCCTTTAAATTTGTTTATATTTTTAAAAAACTACATAAAAATGGGAGTTTCCTTCTAATAATGTACCAGACGCAAGCATCAGTGCAAGTTAAACTTCAGGAAACGTAGTTTTTGATTCTACTGTTTTAGAATGGCCAACTCAGAACTTAGTAAAATATAATCAACTACTTAAGTGTTTGAAAAACTCCTGATTCCACAGAAAGGCTTAGAATTCTAAATGCATCAAATCATATTTTGACAGATATTTCTATTTCAATATTCATATCATAAGAAGAGAGGTATTCTACTGAAAAGGAAAGAGGTCAGATGGTTCCATGTGTCAGATCTTGTCACTTCTCATGCCCCAGTTATGCTCATGCTTAACTTTACTATGAGTAATCCCATTCATTTAAATTGAAACTACTCACATGCTTATCATTAAGCACATCTGCATTTGCAGGATTAGGATTTAAGTGTATATCAGTATTAAATATTGCATACATGTGCTTTCCATAAACATTAATGGAGGGGGAACGTGGAACACATGCAAAACAAGTAAGAGAAATCCAGAGCATAGCTCATAGAAAAGACTATACCCTATTTTCTTAGCTGTGTAGCCATGGCATTAGGAACCAGTAATCTTTTCCCATTTTTATATGGTTCAGAAAAATGAAAGGAAAAGCAAATAAATATTTTCTCAATAATCACAGAATCATAGAATTATTGGACTGGAATTATAGGACTTGAGACGTCTTCTAGTCCAGTCCCCTCCACTGAAGGTGGGACTAAGTATTATCTAGACCAGTGGCTCTCAACCTTTCCAGACTACGTACCCTTTCAGAAAACTAAGTGAATGTACCCTCTCTCAAAACTGAGTGATTAGGCAAAAAAATGGCAAATGAAATTTAATGTGGATAAATGTAAAGTAATGCACACTGTAAAAAATAATCCCAACTATACACACAATATGATGGGGGCTAATTTAGCTACAACGCATCAGGAAAAAGATCTTGGAGTCATCATGGATAGTTCTCTGAAGACGTCCACGCAGTGTGCAGAGACGGTAAAAAAGGCAAACAGGATGTTAGGAATCATTAAAAAGGGGATAGAGAATAAAACGGACAATATATTATTGCCCTTATATAAATCGATGGTACGCCCACATCTTGAATACTGTGTACAGATGTGGTCTCCTCATCTCAAAAAAGATATACTGGCAATAGAAAAGGTTCAGAAAAGGGCACCTAAAATGATTAGGGGTTTGGAACAGGTCCAATATGAGGAGAGATTAAAGAGGCTAGGACTTTTCAGCTTGGAAAAGAGGAGACTAAGGGGGGATATGATAGAGGTGCATAAAATCATGAGTGATGTGGAGAAAGTAGATAAGGAAAAGTTATTTACTTATTCCCATAATACAAGAACTAGGGGCCACCACATGAAATTAATAGGCAGCAGGTTTAAAACAAATAAAAGGAAGTTCTTCTTCACACAGTGCACAGTCAATTTGTGGAGCTCCTTGCCTGAGGAGGTTATGAAGGCTAGGACTATAACAGCGTTTAAAAGAGAACTGCATAAATTCATGAAGGTTAAGTCCGTTAATGGCTATTAGCCAGGATGGGTAAGGAATGGTGTCCCTAGCCTCTGTCAGAGGGTGGGGATGGATGGCAGGAGAGAGATCACTTGATCATTACCTGTTAGGTTCACTCCCTCTGGGGCACCTGGCATTGGCCACACTTGGTAGACAGGATACTGGGCTAGATGGACCATTGGTCTGACCCAGTATGGCCGTTCTTATGTTCAGGACTTTGATTTGTCTTGTGTACCCCCAAGTTTCACCTTACTTAAAAACTATTTGCTTTATAAAATCAGACATAAAAACACAAAAGTGACAACACATTACTGAAAAATTGCTTCCTTTCTCATTTTTGCCATATAATTATAAAATAAATCAATTGAAATTATATATAGAGAGAGAGAGAGAGAGAGAGAACTTTCATTTCAGTGTATAGTATATAGAGCAGTCATTGTAAGAAATGCATTTTAGTTTGTTCTGACTTCGCTAGTGCTTTTTATGTAGCCTGTTGTAAAACTAGAGAAATATCTAGATGAGTTTATGTACTCCCTTAGAAGACCTCTTCGTACACGCAGGGATGCGTGTACGCCTGGTTGAGAACCACTGATCTAGACCATCCCTGACAGGTGTTTGTCTAACCTGCTCTTAAAAATCTTCAATGATGGAGATTCCAGAACCCCCCTAGGTAATTTATTCCAGTGCTTATCTACCTTGACAGTTAGCAAGTTTTCCTAATACTTAACCTAAATTGCCCTTGCTTGAAAACTTATGTCCCCCCTCAGTCGTCTCTTCTCCAGACTAAACAAACGCAATTTTTTCAATCTTCCCTCATAGGTCATGTTTTCTAGACCTTTAATCATCGGTTCCTCTCTGGACTCTCTCCAATTCATCTACATCTTTCCTGAAATCTGGTGCCCAGACTGGACACAATACTCCAGTTGAGGCATAAGCAGCGCAGAGTAAAGTGGAAGAATTATTTCTCATGTGTTGCTTACAACACTCCTCCTAATACATCCCAGAATGATGTTTGCTTTTTGGCAACAGTGTTACACTGCTGACTCATATTTAGCTTGTGATCCACCTTGACCCCCAGATCCCTTTCTGCAGTACTCCTTGCCACTCATTTCCCATTTATATGTGCGCAAATGATTGTTCCTTTTGCACTTGTCCTTATTGAATTTCATCCTATTTACTTGATCTGGACAAACTGGAGAAATGGTCTCATTTTGAATTTTTATCCTATTCTCCAAAGCACTTGTAGCCCCTCCCATTTTGGTATTAGTCGCAAACTTTATTAGTGTACTCTGTGCCATTATCTAAATAATTGATGAAGATATTGAACAGAACTGACCGAGAACTGATCCCCGATGGACCCCCCCCCCAATATGCCCTTCCAGCTTAACTGTGAACCACTGATGATTACTCTCTGGGAACAGTTTTCCAACCAGTTATGCACCCACAGGATAATAGCTCCATCTAGGTTATATTTCATAGTTTTTTTTTTATTAGAAGGTCCTGCAAGACAGTATCAAAAGCCTTACAAAAGTCAAGATACACCACATCTACCGCTTCCCTCCATCCATAGGGCTTGTTACCTTGTCAAAGAAAGCTATTAGGTTGTTTGACAGGATTTATTCTTGACAAATCCATGCTGTTACTTATCACCTTATCTTCTAGGTGTTTGCAAACTGATTGCTTAATTATTTGCTCCTTTATCTTTCTGTGTACTGAAGTTAAGCTGACTGGTCTAATTCCCGGGGTTGCCCTTATTCCCCTTTTTATAGATTGGTAGTCTATTTGCCCTTTTCCAATGCTTTGGAATCGCTCCTGTCTTCCACTACTTTCTGAAGATAATTACTAATGGCTCAGATATCTCCTCAGTCAGTTCCTTGAGTATTTTAAGACGTATTTACACTCATCTAGCGCAACAGTCTATTATTTGATAAGCTATTCCAATTTCTAACTTCAGCAAAGTATTTTTACCTTTTTTTTTTTTTGGTTGGGAAACATACTGCTCCCTTTTCTTTACTGCAAATCAGTGCAAAGCAAGTGTCAAGTCTGGATGGTCTCCTTTGGAAAAGACCTAGTGCCATACATTGAAATCTTGCCAAAACAAGGTGAATTTCAGCCTTGACTGTTAAATTTTATCAATAAATTAGTCATGTGATTGAAAAGTAAACAAGTGCTGTTTTGTTATTAACCACATTTCTGATCAGAACTAGAGACCAAGATATCTAAGATTTACATTTATAATTTGCTTAATAGACAAAACAAACTGCTGAGAATAGTATAGGTAAACTGAAAAGTAAATAAGTTCAGATAATTTTTCTGGAGTCTAGTAGCTGTCTGGAAAAGAGTAATTTTTTTGTACTGTATACACAACTATCATCTTGTATCAGAAGACACGAATTCAATAGCTGCTTGAAAGAAAACAAAATGTTAAGCCAATTTTATCATAACTTCAAGTGAAGAACCATGATAAAATAGGATAAACTAAAAGGCACAAAGAGAGGAAGACATGATATAAACCACATACATAAAAATATCCAACATGCTGTCTTTCCCAGTAAAATAGAAATACTGGCATCTCAATTTGTGACCTTTAAATTGAAAGTTTATTTGGTAATTTAAAGACAAGTAATTAAATTAAATTGTGCAAACATATATTAGATCAATCTGCACAAATTATAAATTCAGTGATGCATTAGGACTGTATTCAATGCAATCAAAACATTATCAGTTACTCTCACTGCTACTAATGCTCATGCTCATAAGTGAAATGTGTTGTAAAATTAGGCAGAATGGGCTGGATAGAGGCTATCATAGACTTGTAGAATGAATAAGCATTCCTTAATTAGCCCATCAGGTTAAGTGCAAGCATTAATGGGCCTTTCCTAAAGTCTAGCATGACATCTTTCTCCAAACATGGCCAAGAAGAAAGTTCCATTAGCAATATTAATACAAGCTTAGTTGATCATTTTCATTCAATTAACTTCTTTCAATTAAATAGATAGCTTGACAAAAGCAGTGATAAAAGACCTGAAGGGACAGCTGATGACTCGAACTGAACATTAGTGTGCGAGAGGTCACCAGTATTAAACGGACTGTAAATCTAGCATTCAATTTGGAAAATGCATTTCTTCTGCTCCCACTCCTTTAATGAGCAATTTTAGCTGACTAGATGTGTTTGCTGCAGAAATTTCATGGCAAGTCAAGTACTCTTTTTTTTTTCCCCCAACAGTTATATTCTTCGTTTTTTTCCTGCCAACATACTCAGCTTTCCTTAAGTTATACCTTCGGTTTCCATGGGTAAAACTGGGTAGGAACATATTGGTAGTTATTTAAGAATAACATACATTTAGGTATCAGAGGGGTAGCCGTGTTAGTCTGGATCTGTAAAAAGCAACAAGGAGTCCTGTGGCACCTTATAGACTAACAGATGTATTGGAGCATAAGCTTTCGTGGGTGAATATCCACTTAGTCGGACGCATACATTTAGGGTATGTTTATCGTGCAATAAAACACCTGCGGCACAGCCGCAGATGGCCCAGGTCTACTGACTTTGGCTTGTGGGAACTGGGGCTCTGTGGCTAAAAACTAGTGTAGACATTCAGGCTCAGGATGGGAGGGTCCAATCCAAGAGTGAACACTCACACTGTGATTTTTAGTCGCGTAGCATGAGCCCCACAAACCCAAGTCAATTGACCTGGGCTCTGAGATTCAGTGCTACGGGTTTTTTATTGCAGTACAGATGTACTCTAAGTCTACGTCACTGGACTGATTCACCAATGCATTATAGCAGTTTTCCACTACTGGTCTCGATGCAGTTGTGAAATGGTGTAACAGCAGTGAATATCAATCTCACGAGTCTGCAGGTCAGCAAGGCACTTACTCATAGAATCACAGGACTGGAAGGGACCTCGAGAGGTCTTCTAGTCCAGTCCCCTGAATTCATAGCTGGACTAATTATTATCTAGACCATTCCCTGAAAGGTTTGTGTCTAATGTGCTCTTAAAAATCTCCAATGATGGAAATTCCATAACCTCCCTAGGCAATTTATTCCAGTGCTCAACTACCCTGACAGTCACAACGTTTTTCCTAATGTCTAACCTAAACTGCCCTTGCTGCAATTTAAGACCATCGCTTCTTGTCCTATCCACAGTGGCTATGGAGAACAATTTTTCTCCCTCTTCCTTGTAACGACCTCTTATGTACTTGAAAATTGTTATGTCCCCTCTCAGTCTTCTCTTCTCCAGTCTAAACAAAGCCAATTTTTTCCATCTTCCCTCATGCAGTCATTTTCCATTTTGTGTGTGCGCGAACTCTAGTTGAGGCCTAATCAGCGCAGAGTAGAGCAGAAAAATTACTTCTTGTGTCTTGCTTACAACACTCCTGTTAATACATCCCAGAATGATGTGTGCTTTTTTTTTGCAATGTTACATTGACGACTCATATTTAGCTTATGATCCACTATGATCCCTAGATCCCTTTCCGCAGTACTCCTTCCTAGGCAGTCATTTCCCATTTGTATGTGTGCAATCTGAGGGTGGAGATAGATGGCAGGAGAGCGATCACTTGATCATTACCTGTTAGGTTCACTCCCTCTGGGGCACCTGGCATTGGCCACTCTCAGTAGACAAGATACTGGGCTGGATGGACCTTTGGTCTGACCCAATATGGCCATTCTTATGTTCTTATTGTTCCTTCCTAACTCTTAACATTAAGCATGTGAGCAGATCCACTGATGTTAATGAAACTTCTCACATGCTTAAAATTAGTCACGTCTTGCTGAATTGGGCCTCAATTAATACTCATATTCTATACCAACTCCTGCATAAGTCAATTAAAATATGAAACAAACTCATGTCAAAACAAAAAGCTACAATTATTTAATTTACAGTCACCAAAATGACATTGTTATTCTGTATACTCTTAAATGCAGAATTTACATTAAAGCAAATGTTATTTCCAAATTCCACGTTTCCTAAAGATAACCTCTGAGATAGAAGTATAATTGTGAAACAAACTGCAGCCAAATACTGTTATGGTAAATGTCAATATAAGAAGGTCTAAAAGTCTTGTTTAATCTGTAACTGAAAAATGACATCCTGTACCTTAAACAGCTGAATCCATCGTTTTTGTTCCGTTTGTATACATTGCTGCATTTCTGTATTTGTTGTAACTCCAACACTTCTAAATGCTGCAATATATTCCTCACGAACTTCTGGCTTTGTTTCTGGGTAAGCCAACTTGATGATTCCTAAACATGCATCTCGAAGGCAGTGTGATAATATTACCAGCTCGTCTAGTGTAAAAGGCATCATTGATGATTGTCTTTGACCTACAATTACATAAACAATAAGGTTACATTTCTAAAATAACATTTCTAATCAATTTTTTCTATATTTATATAATTATTCTTTTACTCTGTAGTGCAAAAACAATAGTCACACAATAGAGAAAGGAGACGCACGAAGGAAACAAAAGCTACAAAACGTAAGAAGTTGGCAAAAATTAATGAATCTAGCAGTCATTTTATTATTACAATAGTACTGGCTTAAAATTACAATGAAATGGATATTAACATGCGCACTTAATTTTTGTACTACATACTTATTGTTCAGCTAACAGCCTGCAGACCCAATCTTCATGGTCCTTACTTTACTCCTGGAGGAATTCTGCACCAAAAAATTAAAAATTCTGCATACAATATTTTCAAATGCTGCAAAATTCTGCATATTTTCTTTTTCAAAATAACACAATATAATCACACCAGTTTCAATGATTTTTGGTCATTTTATTTCAAAATACCTGTCAGCAAGTATGTCTGTAACAATACAGACAAAAAAGTTTCAGGAAATGTTTTTTGACAAATAGATTCCTTACTAGGCATATTAGTACAGAACTCTGAGTAATAAATTCACAAACTACAAAACCATATTTCCCGCACCCCTCAAAAGCAGTGCAAAGGCTTGGGAGAGTCAGAGGTAACGGAGAAGCTGAGGGAGAGAGAAGTAAGTTGCTAAGAAGGAGCCTGGGTGTGAACTTGGAGGGTTGTTGGGTATGGGTGAGAAAAGTATGGAACAGGTTTTTTTTCAGGGGTGGGGAGGGATTGTTAGGGAACTTCCCCCATGCAGACGCCGGCTGACCCCTAGCCTCTCCCATGCAGGTCAGGCACATCTGCCCCTGTCCCCATGTGTTCCTGCACCCTCATGTGTCCTTGAACCCCCTGTCCACGTGTCCCTCCACCCCCACTCAGACACCCACTCCCCCTATTCCAATGTGGCCCTGTAGCCCCTGTTCCTATGTGGATCTGTACCCTCTCCTCCCTCCCCATGCATGTCTATGCCCCCACCAGGCCAGTCCCCTGTCCTGTGTGTCTATACCCCCTCCCCCTGTGCCTTTGTGCCTATATGTAGCTCTGCACCCCTCCCCCATCACCATGTGGCCCTGAACCTTCCTCCTCACTGTGGCCCTGTGCCAGCACAGCTCCTGCCCCAGTCTGTCCTCCCCCAGTAGCCCTTATGAGCCTCCATCTGTCCCCCCCTCCCCCCGCAGCAGTCTGTCTCCCCATAGCCCATCACCTGACATGGCCTGACAAGTGCTGCGAAAACGGCAGGCTCTTTCTTTTCCCTAGCTGGCTGGGAACTGCTGCTGTGTTCTATCACCACAGAGTCCTCTGGTGGGAAAAATGCATAACTGCAAGAGTTATTTTCTGATGGGAGCTGCTGCTGTTCTTGCACAACCATGCCCTCTGGTAGGCAAAAGGCGGAACTGCAGCAACGTTTTAGCAGAAGCTTTTTTCTGCTCAAAAAAATAAAAAATATGCACGTGTGTAGTAGCACAGAATTCCCCCAGGAGTAACTCACACAACTCCTACTGAAATCAACAGTAATTTCAAGAGAATACGGTCTGTCAGATCAGATTCTAGAGAATGCTTGAAGCTCTTACCTTCTATAGGGTCACCAAAGAATTCATTATCATGTATAGAAATAAGTGAATGACTAAACAAAGAACTAAAAAGGTAGAAGAGTGGAATGATCCGACTGGAATCTTCTAAAGACATTGGAGATCCCCTTGATATTACTTGAAGCAGTGGGACCATAGACCTTAAAATATAAAAATTAAAATACAAAATCAATTAAATGTTTCCTTTTTAAAATGCTTTAAGCTTCATCAACATAGTCAAAATATTATTGACTAGTTCTATAAAATTTGCAGTGTTCTAGCCATGTTGGTCCCAGGATATTCAAAAGACAAGGATGGTGAAGTAATATCTTTTATTGGACCAAGTTCTGTTGGTGACAGAGACAAGCTTTTGAGCTTAGAGAGAGCTTTTCTTCAGGTATGGGAAAGGTACTCAGTGTCACAGCTAAGGGCAAGTCTACACTTAAAACACTGCAGCGTCATAGCCACTGTACAGCTTCAGTGAAGACACTACTAAGCCGACGGGAGAGCTTCTCCTGTTGGCATCTTTAATCCACCTCAGCAAGAGGCAATAGCTACATCGACAGGAGAAGTACTCCTGTTGACATAGTGCTGTCTACAACAGCAGGTGTTACGTTGGTCTAACTGCATGATTCAGAGGTGTGGATTTTTCACACCCTGAGAGACATAGTTATACCAATGTGAGTTTGTAGTGTAGACCTGGCCTCTATACATGGTGGAAAAGATTGTTTAGCATAAGGAGTTAACATGTCAGAGACTATTCAAGATGAAGTGGGCAGTTAACACCTCTGTAGTTCTAAAACAAAAGAGGGATAGTGGTTAATAGACTGTTGTAATGAGCCATAAATCCAGTGTCTCGATTGAGTCCATGATTTTTGTCTGACAAAGTTATGAATTTAAGCTTCCAGGTTTACCTTTTGCAGGTGTTGTGAGGACGAGGACTGGGAGGGGTCAGGTATGGAATGATAATTTTGTGAAGAGTTTGCCCATGAGTAATATGGTGTTTTGGGGTTTTTTTTTTAATCATTTTGCTGTGAGTTCATTTGAGAGCATAGTGATTCACCCACAAAATCGGTACCGGGGCATTTAGTGCACTGGATGAGGTACACAAGCTAATAAAGCATAGTCTTAGTTTAACATCTTATATGCCCTCTGTTGGGAACTATATCTTGCTTAAGGAAGATGGAATGATTATTTATAGATTGTCACTGTTTTGTATCTGAGTGCTTAACAAATACAATTACCACACCCCTGTGTTATCTCTATTTTAGAATCCTGTCTTATTTCTGGTTTAGAACTGGAGAACAGAGGCAAAAAGAGATTAAGTGACTTGCACGTTACCACACAAAAAGCCTGTCAGAGTTGGGAACAGAACTCAGATATTTTACACCCCAGTCTTGGGCCTTAGCCACAAGACCATCCTTCATCCATAAGATAAACCTGATAGCCTAAAAGGTCTTTTTCCACCTCTAACTACTATGACCCCATATGAAGAGTCCCCTTATGTTTTATGGTAATTAAATGCATCTTAAAAATAGGAATAGAAGATACATCAGCATGCAGGATGACATTGGAGAAAGGACTGGTAGCAGAGAATAATGAAATATTTTGAATATAAGTACTACACTGCAATTGGAAACTGATACAAACTGAAACAAAGCAATTACATACTTAGAAAATATATTTTCATATTTAATTTTTAAGCAAAAGGTTGCAACAAGGACTATCATGATGTAATTATCAAATACACATGGACGCATACGGAGGTCTAAGAAAAAGTGCCATTTGGTATCTATACATGTTACCGTATTGTCCCGAGTATAGGCCGCACTTTTTTCCCCTAATTTAAGTCTTTAAATTAGGGGTGCGGCCTATAATCAGGAACTTAAAAAAAAAAACAATAAAAATACTTAAAATCCCAGCCGCGGCCGGGAATCAGAGCGCTCTGGGCTGCCCGTGGCGGCGGGGAGCCCAGAGCGCTTTAAATCCCAGCCGCGGCGGGGACTCAGAGCGCTCTGGGCTGCCCGCCGCGGCGGGGAGCCCAGAGCCCTTTCAATCCCAGCCGCGGCGGGGAATCAGAGCGCTCTGGGCTGCCCGCCGCGGCGGGGAGCCCCGAGCCATTTAAATCCCAGCGTGGCGGGGAATCAGAGAGCTCTGGGCGGCCCGCCGCGGCGGGGAGCCCAGAGCCCTTTAAATCCCAGCCGCGGCGGGGACTCAGAGGGCTCTGGGCTGCCCGCCGCGGCGGGGAGCCCAGAGCCTTTTAAATCCCAGCCGCGGCGGGGACTCAGAGGGCTCTGGGCTGCCCGCCGCGGCGGGGAGCCCAGAGCCCTTTAAATCCCAGCCGCGGCGGGGACTCAGAGGGCTCTGGGCTGCCCGCCACGGCGGGGAGCCCAGAGCCCTTTAAATCCCAGCCGCGGTGGGGACTCAGATGGCTCTGGGCTGCCCGCCGCGGCGTGGAGCCCAGAGCCCTTTAAATCCCAGCCGCGGCCGGGACTCAGAGGGCTCTGGGCTGCCCGCTGCGGCGGGGACTCAGAGGGCTCTGGGCTGCCCGCCGCAGCGGGGAGCCCAGAGCCCTTTAAATGCCAGCCGCGGCGGGGACTCCGCGGGCTCTGAGCCCTCTGAGTCCCGGCCGCGGCTGAGATTTTCTTTAAGTTAAAAAAAGTTAAAAATTTAATTTTTTTAAAATAGCACCAAACTTTAAGGGTGCGGCTTATAATCAGGAGCGGCCTATACTCGGAACAATACGGTATTTAAATAACTTGAGGGTGCTTCTTGCTTACAAAACAATCACTGAACCTTAGGCTGAAGAAACTCAGAGCCCAAAGACAAATGTGTTTCTAGCAAATTGACCTCAGAGGTCAAAGGCCAAATTTTATTAGCCCAGGATATGATTATCACTTTACTTCTAAAACAGGAAGCAATTTAAATTTATCATGAAGAAATGTAACAAGCTATTCAAATATTAAATTCAATGAAATAAAGAAACCAAGCAAGTCAAATTGCTGAAAGGCAAAAAAAAAAAAAAAAAAAAAAATTAAGTTATAACACATCTGGTTCCTGCCTTTCACACTGTTCTCATTCTCCTTCTCTCTGTCATCATTTTCTTCTCCCTTCTGCCCTTCCATACCGACAGCTCCCCAAGGCTCTGGCCCCTAAATTAACTGCAATATATTTGATTTACATTTTGCTTCACAGAGGAATAAATTAAAAAAAAAAGGGTAATAATTGGAGATATACCAATCTCCTAAAACTGGAAGGGACCTTGAGTCCAGCCCCCTGGCCTTCACTAGCAGGACCAATTTTTGCCCCAGATCCCTAAGTGGCCTCAAGGATTGAACTCAACCCTGGGGTTAGCAGGCCAATGCTCAAACCACTGAGCTATCCCTCCCCCGTAATTGAACTGAGATGTGGGACTAGAAACTCTCAATGTACACACAAACATAAGAGTCATTCTGGGAACGAAAGCCCAACTGATCTTTAAGGAATGAGATATGAGGATAGGAAGAACAGTATTTTTGGAGTGGGCGGGGGGGGGGGGGATAGAGTAAAACACTCTCTCACAACTGTTCATAAACCTTATTCTCTTTGATTTCTTTAATTTCTTTTATGTGAAATTTAGGATTTTTTCCAGAAAATTTTTCCCCCTCAGTAGTACCCAATGGGGAGGATCAAACACCCTTTGAGGCTGCACGCTGCTGGCATCAGTATATGGGGCCCAGATGACTCTGGGCTTGTCTACACTTACATTTTATAGCGCTCTAACTTGCTGGCTCAGGGGGGGTGGATTAGACTGGCTCATAGAGGTGGATTACCAGGAGCACTAGGAGAGCTCTCTCCCAGCGCTTGCGCACGACCACACTCACACTTCAAAGCGCTGCCACGGGAGCGTTCCCTCAATTCCATCTTGAAGAACAACAGTTATGAAAGGTTAGTCCTTTTGTTCTTCTTCAAGTTTTGCACGTGTACATTCCACTCTTGGATCGGCCTTCATGTACACACACACACAGACACACACACAGCGGTACAGCTTGACCAAATACTGAGTGATGGCATAATAGGAGGTGAAAGTGTGCACTGTTGACTAGGCTGCTGTTTTCCAAAGGTCCAGGATAGGGATCTGCCTTAGGAATGCCACTGAGGATGCTTGTGATCTTGTAGAGTAGGCAGTCAGCTTTTCTGGAGGTGAGTTGCCTGCCAGATCATAACACGCGTGGGATACAAGAAGTTATCCAAGATGAAATTCTCTTGGATAATAAATTGGAAAACCTTTAATTCTGTATGCTATGACCATGAACAGTTAGGTGGACTGCTGAAATAGTTTGATCCTGTCTATGTAGAATGCCACTGCTCATCTAACATCCAATGTGTGTAGCCATTGCTTGTCCCTGTGTGTGTGTGGTTTGGGGTAAAATACAGGTAAGTAAATTGATTGACTGATACAAGCATCTGAAATTACCTTAGAGAGAAACCTCAGATGAGGGCATAAGTACACCTTATCTTGAAAGAAGTCTGTGTATGATGGTTCGGATGTGAGGGCATGCAGTTTGGAGACCCTTTTAGCAGAGATGATAGCAATTAGGAAGACCACCTTCCAAGAAAGGTATAATAAGGAGCATGTTGCTAGAGGCTCAAATGGTGGTCCCATAAGTTTAAACAAAACTAAATTCAAGTCCCAAGGGCAAATGGGCTCCCTTAGTTGATGGTACAATCTTTTCAGACCTTCAAGGAATTTAATTGTCATTTATTAGAAAAAAACAGAACAGTTATGCATGTGAGGGCGGAAAGCTGATATTGCTGCCAGGTGAACCATGACAGGAAATCACTAAGCCTTGCTGTTTCAGGTGCAGCAAATAGTAGAATATTTATTGGATGGATGAATGCATCGGTGAGACTCCAGTTTGACAAGTCCAGGTAGAGAACCGCTTCCATTTTGACAGGTAAGTGGCCCTGAATGACAACTCTCTGCTACCTAGTAAGATCTGGTGAACTTGCTCCAAGCAAGCCTACCCTTTGGGATTTAACCATGGAACCTCCAGGCCATTAAATGAAGGGTTCACAGGTTCAGGTGGATCAGCTCATCATGGTCCTGAAGGATCAAATCTAGGTGCAACAGAGTTGGAGTTGCCACTGAGAAGTCCAGTAGAGAAACAGCATTGGCATGTCATGCTGGGGCTATTAATACAACACAGGAGTGGTCCTGCTTGACCTTTAGTAGCACTCCGTGTAATGGTGGGATTGTATAAAGCTTTCCTGTACAGGGTAGCAGGAAGACATCAGTGATAGAACCCAGACAGTGGCCTTGTACTGGTGACATTTTCTGTTGTACTTGTTTGCAAATAAGTCTATTTGGGCAGTCCCCCACTGCTGAAAAATGTATCTGGCTATATCCAGGCGAAGAGACCACCCGGAGTGACTGGAGAAAGACCTGCCCAGGTGATTTGCTAGCTTGTTCTGCACCGCTGTAAGGTAAGAGGCCTTGAGGTTGATTGAATGGCTTCTGCTAAATTCCCATAGGTGAATTGCTTCCTGACACTGGAGGGATGACCAAGCTCCTCCCAGCCTATAAAACATGTTGTCCATAAGGACAAACAGGTTATCCCCCAATATGAGGTAGGAAAAGCCTGACAGGCAAGAAAAATCCCCCTGAGCTCTCTGACACTGATAAGAAGAGTGAGCTTCATTGAGGACCAAATACCCCGAGTTCGGAGAGGCCTCAGGTGAGCTCCCTACCCTAGAGTCAACACATCTGAGACTAGAGTCATTGACAGCTGAGGGCAGAGGAAGGGAATGCCTGCACAAACACAGAGGATTCAACCACCAATTCAGAAAAATTAGAACCTGCTACAGTACTGTGATGCAGATGGCCTGGCAAGTACACTGAGGCCAGCCACATCTGAAGGAGGTCTGAGGTGAAGCCTTGCATGTTGTATTACATATGTGCACGAGGCCACGGTGCCCTAGGACTCTCATATAGTTTCAGGCTGTTGTGATTGGTTGAATCTTGAGGTTTGTCACAAGAGATTGAATATAATGGAACCTTGACTTTGGGAGGAGCACTCCCAGAGGAGAGTCCAACACAGCCCCTATAAACTCTATCATCTGCACTGAGCAAAGGATAGACTTGTGGTCACACATCTGCATATGTTCCTAAAATAACCAAGAACTGGGGTTAGCTCATGTTCTTGCGGTTGTCTGGAGTCATTATGGACAAACTCCCACTTAAATACTCTACTGCCAGTTCCCCAAAACTTAGGGGTGACCATTTATCTGTGCCAAAGTTCACAGGCCTCAAGCCTTATGCTAACTGCTAAAGCAATGTCTTACAGGATACAGGCCTGTAGTTTCCTTGCATTAGTGCTGAATAAAATGAATGCTAAAGCTAGCTATAGGCTACATTCGGCTTTCGGGATTAGGAAATAACGGGAGTAGAAACCCTTCCCTCTTAAATTCTGCAGAACCTTTTCCCATCTGAAGAAGAGATTGAACCTCTTGGACCATAAGTTCTTTGTGAGAGGAGTTCCTAAAGAGAGACAAGAAGGGAGGGTGGAAATGAGGGGCAGAAATAAATTGGAGGGTGTATTCCACTTCTACAGCACTCAACACCCAATAGTCTGTGGTGGTACAGGACCAAGTACTGAGGAAATGGGAAAGGCAGTTTGCAAACAAAGGAAAAATGTGGTCTAGCATCCTTGAGGGTCTCATCAAAATGCCTGCTTATAATGCACTAGATGTTTAGGTGAAGCAGGCACTGAAGCAGAGGTAGGAGGAGGTGGCAATCTACAATTATAACCTATACTCTTCCTTCTCTGCAGATCCTATTGGACAGCTGAAGCAAAGTACAGAAGCGCTTCCTGGAAGGGGTTGAGGTGTACAACCCAAGGGACTTTAATGTCTCCCTGAAGTACTTTAACCTATGGAGCTTAGCATCAGTCTGCTCTGAAAAGAGCGAGGATCCTTCAAAAGGTAGGTCCTACACAGTCCATTGGACCTCCTGCGGGAGCCCAGAGAACTGCAACCAGGAGCTCCTACGCATGGCCACTGCAAAAACCATGGACCTGGCGGCCAAGTCAGCTGCATCCAGTTGCACCGCAGTCCTCGCCACCTATTTTCCCTCATCCACTAGTGAGAAGAACTCCTGCCTAGCCTCTGCTGGGAGCAGAATGTCTTTAAATTTCAGTATGGAGTCCCATACATTAAAGTCATACCTGCCCAAAAGTGCATTGCAAAAGAGTGTTGCAATCTCGAGCTGCAGCACTCCAGTAGAATGAACTTTCCTTCCAATCAGGTCTAAATATTTTCAGTCTTTTGATTTTGGGGTTGCACCTTGATTTCTCTGCCTTTCTCTCTCATTCCCAGCAGATATCACCAGGGACCCCAGGAGGGGATGCAAGTAAAGAAACTCATAACGCTGGGTGGGTATTGTGCTCAGCCGTCTTTCAAGTTGGGGGAAGGGATGCAGGTATCTACCATAGTCCCTTAACTGGGTCCATAATGGTGTCATTGAGAGGCAGGGCCACTCTGGAAGCACCTGCAGTGGCTAAAGTATCAACCAGGTGATGAGAGAGTTCTTTTACTTCCTCCACCTGTATGCCCAGACTTAAGGCAACCCTCTAACAATTCCTGGTGTGCCTTATAGTCATCTGGAGGAGGTGACATGGCCTCTCCCTCTCATCCCCCACCCCGACATTGCCTCATCGGGGAGGAGGAAAAGGAGGCAAGTATTGGCTGCAGATGCTCTTCCTCCTTTTTTTGATCTGCAGGGTCCTGTTGAGCTGGCACTTGAAGTCTGGACCCAGGCTCGGTACCAGAGTCAGGAACAGGTGGGTCGCTGCCACATACCTTTCCGAGGTTACCAAATAGGAGTGCCTGGAATACGATCAGGAAACTGGGGAAAAGCCCCACAGATAATCCAAAGAGGCCACTGGATAGGCTTGGGTCCCCAGTGACCTCCTGGCAAACCACCACACAGTATTCCTGTGACAGGATCCATTGAAAGGGTGGAAAGGTCTTAAGGAGGAGTTGCTCCGAGGATGGGAAAGGTAGGACCCAACCTCCGATTCAGAAGATGTGTCTCCTTCCACTAACCATGGAGATGCAGTTCCAGATGGTGCCGGTGACTTGTACCGAGTTGGAGAAGCCCACAAAAGAAGCAAGCATCATGGGTTTCCCCTTGGATTGTACCAAAGTGCACACCATCAGGGCAACATGAAGCTGGCACGGTACCCAGCATTGTAGCAAACCTGCCAGTCCTCCCCTGTCCACCGGCACCAGTAGCGTCAACTCTTGTACTGCCAGCGATACTGGCACCAACAGGGTCAGGAAGTTCCTGGCAGCAGCAAATGCCTGTGGCATGGTCACTACGGTTCAGGGCCACAGATGTAGCTCTGGACTTGACAGAACATGCCTAGGCACCCTAGTAAACACTGCCATCTTTTGAGGAACCGAAGCAATTAAGTGCTTGGGCTTAGACCACACTCTACTCTTATCCCCATCCTAGCAGACATGGATCTCCCCCTTTCAGCACTCTGCTTCTTATGCCTCTTCTTAGGTACTGGGGATGGTGAGCAGTGTTGGGACTCAGGTATGGTAGGAGGTGCACTCCTCACGAATGCCAAGGCACTTGGCACCAAGTCTGACAAACCTGGCTCAGAAGGCAGTCTAAAGGCCACCTCCCTGAGTCTAAACTTTACCCTGGCTTCGTGATCTTTCTTTGTGAGAGGCTTAAAGTCCCTGTAAATTTGGCAATGCTCTCCAATATGAGCTTCCCTGAGGCACTTCAAGCAACTTGAATGTGGGTCACTGACAGGCATAGCCTTATTGCAGAAAATGCAGGGCTTGAAGCCCGGTCACAGACATCCCTCGGCATTGGGAGTCGACCAATACACTGAGATTTTTTTTTTTTAAATCTAACTAAATACTAATAATCTTAATCACACTAACTATTTACAATACAAGAGAACACAGTTCACTGACAGAATTTGTAAATGCAAGAAGAGCAGATCCAGAGGCCACCATGGGCAGCAGTAAGAAGGAACTGAGGGAACTTGGGGTCGGTTGGCCCTTTATACCGACACCAATGGCACGTGGCAGCAGAGGGCGCTTGAGCCATCCTGATGGGTACCACTGAGGGAAAAAATTTCCAGCACCTGTGCACACAAAAAGCAGAATGCACATGTGCAATCACTAGAAGAAGAAAGTATGCGTATTGATAAACATTTGTGCAATGATGCTACAAATCTCTGCACTCTGGAAAATAGCTGTCAACCAGATTATGGGATTATAAATATTGTACCAGTATTGAAAAACAAGCCAGACGCCCCTTAATAGAGAATTATGTAACTAGGGCACAAATTACACACTTATGCTTTAATAACTGCACAGATTTGCTGCATTCTGATTGGCTTAGACTCCTCTTCAGTTATCATACATAATAATGTAAACCCTGAAGTGCAACAGTGCAGTTATATTTTTCCAATTTATTTAAAACTATTTCTTTTAGAATACTGCATTGCCATTATGAAAAATATTCTATTGCACAAAATTAGAACAAACTTATAACACCGTTATGGTGTTTAAATAACTTTTTTAATATAACCAGTGTTAACACCCTGCACACATACAAACTGCTCCTAAAATCTGGTGGCATTAAGGAACATTGTGGGGAAAGAGCAGGAAGGCAAATGGATGCTAATGAGCCATCTGCCATTTTACCTATGGCCACAGGAGTACATCTACAAAGGGAGTTAGGCTGTGGATCCAGGGACATACTGTTTTCCTTACCTCCACTGCTCACTATATCTATCCTGCATATCTGGCCTCTAGACTAGTCTTTCATATCCTGCGTATCTGGCCTCTAGACTAGTCTGACATTTTTCAGGTTGAGAAGAACCTGGGAACTGGCATAATAATTAGAAAACTTCAAATATCAATATTTTTAAAATAATAAAGCCATTTTTATTCTAAATAAAGATTAAGTCAAACTCCCACTGAAGTCAATTGAAGTTTTGCCTTAGTAAGGACTAAGTAAAAACTTTAGGGTTTTGTTGGTTTTCTGGTTTGTTTTTCCTACCATCATATTTGCCCACTGTACCACTAATTCTCTTTTCCTTCTCATAACACATGTTATATTATTGAAAGAGCTCAATTATAGAAATGATATAATACATACCCTGTAATCATTCGTGTAGTCATTGAAGAGATTAGATACCAAAGATGCCTCAGGAACCTGGCATTAAATGCTAAACTGTAAAGAAGCCTAAAAGAGAAAAACCAAATATATTACTGAAGCAAATGAATGTTGTCACGCAAGAAAACCACAATATTTGATCATGCCTTTCAAATCAAGCATTCCCCAAACTGATGTACAAAAATATAAATTAAGGTAGTTTTAATATATATAAACTTTAAAAAGATTTTGAACTGTTAAAGAAAGGGAGTAATAATGCCATAAGGTAAAAAAATCCAGCAATTCTGCAATGAGAAATGCACAGGCAGACCCTGCATTAAAACCTGCATCACACTGCAGTCCTGAGGCCCAAATTTGTACAAAGGAATGAGGCACACATTAAACAAACATTACACGCTTCAAACCTCTGAGTTATTTTATGAGTAACATTATAATGCTGAGGTGGGAAACTGACAGGTCACTCTGAGTGGCTTAATTTATTTTAATTAGCAAAGCAAATTGACAGATTGTTTTAAAATACAAATTTTTTATCTTAAAATAGATTAAAATGTCTTATAAATAGCTAATCTCCACAATAATAATTATTAGTTTAAAAAATCTAATACACTTATTGTTGTGTGTGTTCAGGTACAAGTTATGGAATCAAATACATTCCTTTTTTAGAATCTAGCATAACAATTAAATCCAAGGGACAATGTTTGTTCTCAGATATACAGGTATTCTCCTTTTAGTGTAATAGGAGTTGCAACCCCCAGTGTACATTGAAGGCAGAAAATGGCCCCTGAGTATTTTACAGATGTCTTTAAAACTTGGCGTGCACTTTCACAGATTAAAGGTATCATTCTTCGAAGAATCTCCAGTCACACACAAATAATCACCGTTTCTTCTTCAAGTGATAATCCCTATGTGAATTCTACATGTGGGAGATTAGTTAGCAGCAGTCGATTAGGAGGAGGTGCAAGGATGCAGATGGTATAGAAGTCTGTAATACTGCCACTCCCACAGCTGTATCTGTAACAGAAGTCTGCACCAATGCACAATGTTTTGTAAGGGTGTGGATGGAAATCCTGGTAGCCTCCCTTCATATATCTAGTAAGGGTTCATCCTGCAGAGATGCCACAGAGGTTGCTTACACTCTGGTGGAATGGGCTTTCACCTCTGTTAGGGGAAGGGGGAGGGATAGAGGAGGAAAGATATGTGGGTCTGTGATGGGATGTTAGATGGGGTGGGATCTGAGTTACTACAGAGAATTCTTTCCTGGGTGCTGGCTGGTGAGTCTTGCCCACATGCTCAGGGTTTAACTGATCGCCATATTTGGGGTCAGGAAGGAATTTTCCTCCAGGGCAGATTGGCAGAGGCCCTGGAGGTTTTTTACCTTCCTCTGCAGCATGGGGCACGGGTCACTTTCTGGAGGATTCTCTGCAGCTTGAGGTCTTCAAACCGCAATTTGGGGACTTCGATAACTCAGACATAGGCTAGGGGTTTGTTATAAAAGTGGATGGGTGGGATTCTGTGGCCTGCATTGTGCAGGAGGTCAGACTAGATGATCATAATGGTCCCTTCTGACCTTAAAGTCTATGAGTCTATGTGTGCTAGGTGGTAGAGAAGAATGATGCAGTCCAACATCCATTTAGAGAGTCTGTGCAGATAGTGGTTGACCCACTGATTGCTCTGCCAATGGTTTACAATCAGTGGTCTGCAGATCCCGGGGGTACACAGACTATGTCAAATATTTCCAAATGGGTCTGTACCTCCATTCAAAATATTTTAGGGGTCCACAAATGAAAAAGATTGAAAAACTCTTGTCTAGTTCATTCTCTGTAGAAATGTCTGTAGGGAGTAATTTGTTGGGCAAGAGTCAACATGGTCAATCAAGCCTCACCAATCTGCTAGAATTCTTTGAGGAGGTCAACAAGCATGTGGACAAGGGGGATCCAGTGGATATAGTGTACTTAGATTTTCAGAAAGCCTTTGACAAGGTTCTTCACCAAAGGCTCTTAAGCAAAGTGAGCTGTCATGGGATAAGGGGGAAAGTTCTCCCATGGATTGGTAACTGGTTAAAAGATAGGAAACAAAAGGAAGGAATAAATGGTCAGTTTTCAGAATGGAGAGAGGTAAATAGTGGTGTCCCCCAGGGCTCTGTACTGGGACAAGTCCTATTCAACATATTCATAAATAATCTGAAAAGGGGGTAAACAGTGAGGTGGCAAAATTTGCAGATGATACAAAACTACTCAAAATAGTTAAGTTCTAGGCAGACTGCAAAGAGTTACAAAAGGGTCTCTCAAAACTGGGTGACTAGGCAACAAAATGGCAGGTGAAATTCAATGTTGATAAATGCAAAGTAATGCATATTGGAAAACATAATCCCAACTATACATATAAAATGATGGGGTCTAAATTAGCTGTTACCACTCAAGAAAGAGATCTTCGAGTCATTGTGAATAGCTCTCTGAAAATATTCACTCAATGTGCAGTGGCAGTCAAAAAAGCGAACAGAATGATGAGAATCATTAAGAAAGGGCTAGATAAGAAGACAGAAAATATCATATTGCCTCTATATAAATCCATGGTATGCCCACATCTTGAATATTGGGTGCAGATTTAGTCACCCAATCTCAAGAAAGATTGGAATTGGAAAAGCTTCATAAAAGGGCAACAAAAATTATTAGGGGTATGGAACGGCTGCCGTATAAGGAGAGATTAATAAGACTGGGACTTTTCAGCTTGGAAAAGAGACAACTAAGGAGGGATATGAGAGAGGTCTATAAAATCATGACTGGTGTGAGAAAGTAAATAAGGAAGTGTTATTTACTCCTTCTCAGAACACAAAACTAGGGGTCATCAAATGAAATTAACAGGCAGCAGGTTTAAAACAAACAAAAGGAAGTATTTCTTCACACAACACAGTCCACCGGTGAAACTCTGCCAGAGGATGTTGTGAAGGCCAAGACTATAACAGGGTTCAAAAAAGAACTAGGTAAATTCATGGAAGATAGGTCCATCAATGGCTATTAATTAGCCAGGATGGACAGGAGTGGTGTTCCTAGCCTCTGTTTGCCAGAATCTGGGAATGAGCCACAGGGAATGGATCACTTGATTACCTGTTCATTCCCTCTGGGGCACCTGGTATTGACCACGGTCAGAAGACACGATACTGGGCTGGACCTTTGGTCTGACCCAGTATGACCATTCTTATGTTAAGTCTTCTCTCTTCATCACAACAATAAGGTTTCAGAAAAGATACCAGTAAGTGGATGGTTTGATTCAAAATTACTTTAGGGATGAAAACTGGTTGGAGGCAAAGAGAGACCTTTTTATGAAAAATGGTATTTGACTGATCTACTGTAAGTGCTCCCAGCTTGTTCACCCTTTCGGCTGATGTGATGGTGACTCAGAAGGCAACCTTCATCGAGAAATGGGACACAGAACAGGTGGCTATTAGCATCTCCTGATGGAATCCTTCCTGCTTTGCCTGAGGATGGAGTGGACCACTGCCTAACATAAGCACTCCACATTCAATACCCATCCAAATATCAAGCCTTGAGTTGTAGAAGTCCTGGGTTGTGGCACCTGGTTACATCATTGTATTGCAGGTAGATCTGGAAATGATCTATAAACCGGCATTCCTAAACTTCAGAGAAAGTCCAGTTATAGTCTGGTTCCACGGGGCCGGCAGGCTCCCTACCTGGCAACATGTCCCTGGCTGCTCCTAGATGGAGGAAACGCCACAAGGGGTTCAGAGTGCAGGAGGGTGTGTGTGGCGCAGGGTCTGGGAGAGATTTTGGGTGCGGGACAGGGTTTGGGGCAGGAGGTTGGGGCACAAGAGGAGTTTTGGGGTGCCAAATCCGGGGGGGCGCTCACCATGGGCGGCTTCCCGCAAACAACGACCTGTCCCTGCTGTTCCTAGGTGGAGGCGAAACTATGCAGCTCTGCACGCTGCCCCCGCAGCTCCCACTGACCGCAGTTCCCGGCTAATGGGAGCTGCGGAGTGAGTGCTCAGGGCAGGGCAGGGTGGGGGCAGTGCGCAGAGCTGCCTAGCCACGCCTCTGCCTGGGAACAGCATGGACAAGTCTACCGCTTGCGGGGAGCCACCCAAAGAGAGCACCCCCTAGATCCAGCACCCCAAAACCCCTCCTTGTGCTCAAACTCCCTGCCCCGCACCCAAACTCTCTTCCTCTTAGTAAAACAGAATTTTTCACTTACGCCCCAACATTCCAGATTAAAAAGCTTTTACTGTACTTGACTGATTTTGCCTGCATTCTTATTGAAAAATGGGCAGGGTCGAGTCCAAGTTAAAATGGAGTGCAGGTTCTAACCCACCCACCACCATCCATTGCCAGCTAGTCTGATTTAAAACACCTCCAAATCCAGGTGAGAGAATTTTCTGTGTGGACAGTAAGGGGGTTATGGTTAAAACCCAGGTAAGAGCTCCAGTTAATGCAATGTAGGCATAACAATACACTCAATGGCATTTCTGTCTACCTGTAATATGAGAACTGTGAAATGCCATATCTGATCAATCCCAAAATTTCATGGAATGTTTTAGGCATCAATGAGCAAAATCTTATTGATTTTGGTGAAAATACAAAAAACTAAAAGAATGGGGTTTGCAGGGAGTCCCTGAAATAGAATGGAATGGGAAGGTGGAACACAAAGGGCTTGGTGGGGAATGGAGGAATGCAAGGAGCCCCTTGTGTTCAAATACAGATTTTAATCATGAGTTAAATCAGCAAGCAGGAAACCTTGATTTAAATAGTTAATTTTTAAATCTTGTTTTGCACTTGTATTTTGTAGTTATTTTCATAGATTCATTCTCATTGGTTGGTATAACCATTAAACATGCTGATCTGCATCAAACATTGAATCATAGAAATGTAGGACTGGAAGGGATTTCAATAGGTCATCTAGTCCAGTCCCCTGCACTGGGGCAGGAATAAGTATTATCTAGACCAGGGGTAGGCAACCTATGGCACGGGTGCCGAAGACGGCACGCAAGCTGAATTTCAGTGGCACTCACGCCGCCTGGGACCTGGCCACTGGTCTGAGGGGCTCTGCATTTTAAATGAAGCTTCTTAAACATTTTAAAAACCTTATTTACTTTACATACAACAATAGTTTAGTTATATATTATAGACTTATAGAAAGAGACCTTCTAAAAACGTTAAAATGTATTACTGGCACACGAAACCTTAAATCAGAGTGAATAAATGAAGACTCAGCACACCACTTCTGAAAGGTTTTCGACCCCTAATCTAGACCATTTCCTCACAGGTGTTTGTCTAACCCAGGGGGGTTCTCAATCTTCATTGCACTGCAACCCCCTTCTGACAATAAAAATTACTACACGACCCCAGGAGTAGGGACCAAAGCCAGAGCCTGCCCGAGCCTCCTGACCCCCACCCCCACCCCGGGGAGGCAGTGGCTAAGCTGAGGCCCAAGGGCTTCAGCCCCAGGCAGGGGGCCTGTAACCAGAGTCCCAATACGCAGGGCCCTGAAACCCTCAGGCTTTGGCCTCGGGTGGTGGGGCTCAGGCTTCAGCTTCAGCCGTGGGCTCCAGCAAATCTAAGCCAGCCCTGGCAACCCCTAAAATTGGGATATTGACCCACTTTGGAGTCCCAACTGACAGTTTGAGAACCGCTGGTCTAACCTATTCTTAAAATCCTCCAGTGACTGAGATTCCACAACATACCAAGGTAATTTGTTTCAGTGCCTAACTACTCTTACCATTAAGAATTTTTTCCTAATGTCTAACCTAAATCTTGCTTGCTGCAATTTAAGCCCATTAATACTTCTCATCAGTAAATGAGGATAGGACAACAATTTATTACCCTCCTCTTTATAACCACCTTTTACATACTTGAACACTGTTATGCCCATCCTCAGTCTTCTCTTCTCCAGAAGAAACAAACCCAATTTTTTCCAATCTTTTCTCATGGGTCTTGTTTTCTAGACCTTTAATCATTTTGTTGCTCTCCTCTGGACCTTCTCCAATTTGTCCACATCTTTCCTGAAACATGGTGCCCAGAACGGGACACAATACTCCCACTGAGACCTTATAAGTGCTGAGTAGAGTGGAAGAATTACTTGTCTTGTCTTGCTTATAACATTCCTGCTAATACATCCCAGAATAATGATCTCTCTCTTTTTTTTTTTTTTTTTTTTGCAACAGTACTACTTTGTTGACTCGTATTTAAATTGTGATCCACTGTAATCCCCAGATCCTTTTCTGCAGTACTCCTTTCCTAGGCAAAAAGAACAGGAGTACTTGTGGCACCTTAGAGACTAAGGGTACGTTTTCACTACCCGCCATATTGGCGGGTAGCAATCGATTTCTCAGAGTTCGATATATTGCGTCTCATCTAGACGCGATATATTGAACTCCGAACGCGCTCCTGTCGACTCCAGAACTCCACCACCGCGAACGGCGGTGGCGGAGTCGACGGGGGAGCCACGGACGTCGATCCCGCGCTGTCAGGACGGGTAAGTAATTCGAACTAAGGTACTTCGACTTCAGCTACGCTATTCGCGTAGCTGAAATTGCGTATCTTAGATCGAAACCCCCCCCCCCAGTGTAGACCAGGCCTAACAAACGTATTTGAGCATAAGCTTTCGTGGGCAACAGCCCACTTCTTCGGATGCATAGAATGGAACATATAGTGAGCAGATATATACACACATACAGAGAGCATGAAAAGGTGGGAGTTGTCTTACCAACTCTGAGAGGCCAATTAAGTAAGAGAAAAAACTTTTGAAGTGATAATCAAGATAGCCCAGTACAGACAGTTTGATAAGAAGTGTGAGAATACTTACATGGGGAGATAGATTCAATGTTTGTAATGGCTCAGCCATTCTCAGTCTCTATTCAAGCCTAAGTTGATTGTATCTAGTTTGCATATCAATTCGAGTTCAGCAGTTTCTCGTTGGAGTCTGTTTTTGAAACTTTTCTGTTGCAAAATTGCCACCCTCAAGTCTGTTATTGAGTGACCAGACAGGTTACAGTGTTCTCCTACTGGTTTTTGAATGTTATGATTCCTGATGTCAGATGTGTGTCCATTTATTCTTTTGTGTAGAGACTGTCCGGTTTGGCCAATGTACATGGCAGAGGGGCATTGCTGGCACATGATGGAATATATCACATTGGTAGATGTGCAGGTGAATGAGCCCCTGATGGTATGGCTGATGTGATTAGGTCCTATGATGATGTCACTTGAATAGATATGTGGACAGAGTTGGAATCGGGCTTTGTTGCAAGGATAGGTTCCTGGTCAGTGTTTTTGTTCAGTGGTGTGAGGTTGCTGGTGAGTATTTGCTTCAGGTTGGGGGGTTGTGTGTAAGCGAGGACAGGTCTGTCTCCCAAGATCTGTGAGAGTGGGGGATCATCTTTCCGGATAGGTTGTAGATCTTTGATGATGCGCTGGAGAGGTTTTAGTTGGGGGCTGAAGGTGACAGCTAGTGGTGTTCTATTATTTTCTTTGTTGGGCCTGTCTTGTAGGAGGTGACTTCTGGATATTCGTCTGGCTCTGTCAATTTGTTTTTTCACTTCAGCAGGTGGGTATTGTAGTTTTAAGAATGCTTGTCTCTGCTTGTCTCTGTCTGAGGGATTGGAGCAAATGCGGTTCTATCTTAGAGTTTGGCTGTAGACAATGGATTGTGTGGTGTGTCCTGGATGGAAGATGGAGGCATGTAGGTAAGTATAGCGGTCAGCAGGTTTCCGGTATAGGGTGATATTTATGTGACCATCGCTTATTAGCACAGTAGTGTCCAGGAAATGGACCGCTTGGGTGGACTGATCTTGATCTAGGCTGACGTTGATGGTGGGATGGAAATTATTGAAATCATGGTGGAATTCCTCAGGCTTCTTTTCCATGGGTCCAGATGATGAAGATGTCATCAAAGTAGCGCAAGTAGAGTAGGGGCTTTAGGGGACAAGAGCTAAGGAAGCATTGTTCTAAGTCAGCCATAAAAAATTTGGCATACTGTGGGGCCATGCGGGTACCCATAGCAGTGCCGCTGACTTGAAGGTATATATTGTCCCCAAATGTGAAATAGTTGTGGGTGAGGACAAAGGCACAAAGTTCATCCACCAGGTTAGCTGTGACATAATCAGGGATACTGTTCCTGATAGCTTGTTGTCCATCTTTGTGTGGAATATTGGTGTAGAGGGCTTCTACATCCATAGTGGCCAGGATGGTGTTTTCTGGAAGATCACCGATGGATTGTAGTTTCCTTAGGATGTCAGTGGTGTCTCGAAGATAGCTGGGAGTGCTGGTAGCGTAGGGCCTGAGGAGAGAGTCCACATACCCAGACAATCCTGATGCTAGGGTGCCAATGCCTGAGATGATGGGGCATCCAGGATTTCCAGGTTTATGGATCTTGGGTAGCAAATAGAATACCCCTGGTCGGGGTTCTAGGCATGTGACTGTACAGATTTGTTCCTGTGCTTTGTCAGGGAGTTTTTTAGCAGATGGTGTAGTTTCTTTAGGTAATCCTCAGTGGGATCAGAGGATAATAGCCTGTAGAATGTGGTGTAAGAGAGCTGTCTAGCAGCCTCTTGGTCATATTCCAATTTATTCATGATGACGACAGCACCTCCTTTGTCAGCCTTTTTGAGTCATTTCCTTTTTTGTATTTGTGCAACTGATTATTCCTTCTTAAGTATACTACTTTGCCTTTGTCGTTATTGAATTTCATCTTATTTACTTCCGACCATTTGTCCCGTTTGTCAAGATCATTTTGAATTCTAATCCTGTCCTCCAAAGCACTTGTAACTCATTCCAGCTTGGGAGCATCTGCAAACTTTATAAGTGTAGTGTCTCTGCCATTATCCAAATCATTTATGAAAACACTGAATAGAATGGGTCCCAAGAATGATCCCTTTGGACCCCACTCGATATGCTCCTCCAGCTTAATTGTGAACCATGGATAACTATTCTTTTAGTAAGCTTTTCCAACCAGTTGTGTATCCAACCCTACAGTAGATTCATCTATGCTACAGTTCTCTAGTTTGTTGATGAAACGTCATGGGAGACACTATCAAAAGCCTTTCTAAACTTGAGATATATCACATCCATTGCTTCCCCCTAGCCACAAGGCTTGTTATCCTCTCAAAGGATATTAAGTTGGTTTGACATTATTTGTTCTTGACAAATTCATGTTGACTATCACTTACTACCATATTTTTTTCTAGGGGCTTACAAACTGATTGATTATTTGCTCTATTATCTTTCTGAGTACCAAAGATAAGCTAGCTAGCCTATAATTCCCTGGGTGGTTGTTATTCTCATATGAGCTACGTGACTCATTGAATTTGGCCATCAAAGTTGTCAATTTTGTGAAGAACAGTGCTTTAAAAACTAGACTTTTTGCAGCTCTTTGCACAGATTTGGGAGCGGATCATAAAATTATTTTGTTTCACACCGAGGTACGATGGCTTTCCAACGGGAACATGCTTTCGAGATTATTCAAACTGAAAGACGAAGTGGAAATTTTCCTCAAGCAACAGAAAAAAGAAGAGTTATATCATGTGTTTACGGACCAAAGGTTTCAACTTTCATTGGCATACCTCATGGACATTTTTGAATCTTTGAACAATCTCAATTTGAGCTGCAAGGAAACAAGGCTGCAAACATTATAGTGCACCATGATGCCATCAAAGTGTTTATGGAAAAAATCAAGCTTTGGAAACATCAAACGCAAGCTCAGATGCCTAACTTTTCGTCTTTTCCAACATTTTCATCACTCGCTGAAAATGAAGATTTCCAAGAACTCTGTAAAAAGGATGCGAAGAACAAAACTGTGTTTCATCTGGACTGCCTTGCTGACGAATTCATCCGCTATTTTCCAGACAACTTTTCTGGCAACTCCTTTAATAAATTAGCACGTAATCCGTTCAGCGTTGATGCTGATTCATTGCCAGAAGTATTGCAAGAACAAGCACTTGAAATGAAATACAATTCAAGTGCGAAAGGTATTTTCGAAAACTTAAACCTGGAGGAATTTTGGGTAAAATATTTCCCAATTTACCCAAAAGCTGGAGAAGAGGCACTACGTATTATTCTTCCGTTTTCGTTGACATACCTCTATGAAAAAAAGCTTTTCAAGTTTAGTCATAATAAAAACGAAACAAAGGAATTGACTGGATGTTGAAAACAATTTGTGTTGCGCACTTCCATCTTTCAAACCTAGGCTTTCCCAACATGTGAAGAAAATGCAGCATCATCCTTCACATTAAATTCGTTTTGTTTATGAGATTTCTTATTTTAAATTACATTTTTATTAAATTTTTATGCCAAGAAAAACTATTTGTGCTTATTTTTATTTTTAAATAAAAAAATGTATAGCAAGTTTTTCTATTTTTAATTTTAAATTATAAATTGAATTTGTTAATAGGGGGCTTGGATGATGGTAAAGGAGAGGTGGGGTACATGGGGGTTTCTCGAAAATTAAAAAGGAGGTGTGATGCCAAAAAGTTTGGGAACCAATGCAGTACAGGTACACCAGTGGGAAGTGATACAGTGATCTCATTAAATGGATTAGTAAAAGATATAAAGGAGCTATGCTTTAAAGGGGCAGAAATGGGGTTCATGACTCCTATGGCGGGCATGGCAGGGAGCTAACCCCCCATTTAGGCGTCATTCAAGGTGGGGTCCCACCAACAGGTTGGCTGGGACCAGAATGGGTAAAGGCAGAGGGCTGGCAGCAGCCTCTCCAGGTATATGTAAACAATTATGGAATTACCTGCACTGTACACTTTTATCTACCAGATACTTACAGACATTTAGGAATAAAGTTGTAGCCTAATTAAAATGCATCCAGTGTCTTCTGTCCTCCTCCTGGCATTGCCGGACAACAATATATAGATACTCAATATAATTCATGACATTGTGGCATATTTAAAAAGCTTGAGTTGACCTCAAAAGTTAAATGTTTTCCCCCTGATTCTGTATACATTTAAAAAGCACTATCCCTGAACTTGTTAAAATTTGAGGAGGGGTCATTGACAGCACATTTTTTATTTAAATGATTTTAGTAGGTTATAGTAGGTTTATGTTTTAACTATGGCTGTTGATTAATCACAGTTAAGTCACATGATTAACAAAAAATTAATCATGATTAAAATAATTAATCGCGATTAATCGCAGTTTTAATCGCACTGTTAAGCAATAGAATACCAATTGAAATTTATTAAAATATTTGTGGATTTTTTCTACATTTTCAAATATATTGATTTCAATTACAACACAGAATACAAAGTGTATATATAGTGCTATCATTTTTACAGTGCAAATATTTGTAATAAAATATAAACAAAAGAAATCGTATTTTTCAATTCAACTCATACAAGTACCCTAGTACAATCTCTTTACATGAAAGTGCAACTTACAAATGTAGATTTTTTTTTGTTACATAACTGCACTCAAAAACAAAATAGTGTAAAACTTTAGCGCCTAAAGTCCACTTAATCCTACTTCTTGTTCAACTAATCACTAATACAAACAAGTTTGTTTACATTTACAGGAGATAATGCTGCCCACTTCTTATTTACAACGTCACCAAAAAGTGAGAACAGACGTTCGTATGACACTTTTGTAGCCGACGTTGCAAGGTATTATGTGCCAGATACACTAAACATTCATATGCCCCTTCATGCTTCAGCCATTCCATTCCATTCCAGAGGACATGCTTCCATGCTGATGACGCTCGTTAAAAAAATAGTGTGTTAATTAAATTTGTGGATGAACTCTTTGGGGGAGAAGAGTATGTCTCCTACTCTGTTTTACCTGAATTCTGCCATATATTTCATGTTATAGCAGTCTTGGATGATGACCCAGCATATGTTGTTCATTTTAAGAACACTTTCACAGCAGATCTGACAAAACACAAAGAAGGTACCAATGTGAGATTTCTAAAGACAGCTACAGCACTTGACCCAAGGTTTAAGAATCTGAAGTGCGTTCCAAAATCTGAAAGGGACGAGGTGTAGAGCATGCTTTCAGAAGACTTAAAAGAGCAAGACTCCAATCCAGAAACTATAGAACCCGAGCCACCAAAAAAGAATGTCAACCTTCTGCTAGTGGCATCTGACTCAGATGATGAAAACGAACATGCGTTGGTCCGCTCTGCTTTGGATCATTATCAAGCAGAACCCATCATCAGTATGGACACACATCCTGTGGAAGGGTGGTTGAAGTATGAAGGGACATACGAATCTTTAGCACATCTAGCATGTAAATATCTTGCGACGCCAGCTACAACAGTGCCATGCGAACACCTATTCTCAGTTTCAGGTGACACTGTAAACAAGAAGTGGGCAGCATTATCTCCTGCAAATATACACAAGCTTGTCTGAGCAATTGGCTGAACAAGAAGTATGGCAGAGTGGACTTGTAGGCTGTAAAGATTTACATTTTTTTATTTTTGAACATAGTTATTTTTTGTACATAATAATACATTTGTACATTCAACTTCCATGATAAAGAGATTGCATTACAGTACTTGTACAAGGTGAACTGAAAAATACTATTTCTTTTGTTTTTTACAGTGCAAATATTTGTAATAAAAATAAATATAGAGTGAGCACTGTGCACTTTGTATTCTGTGTTGTAACTGAAATCAATATATTTGAAAACATAGAAAACATCCAAAAATATTTAAATAAATGGTATTCTATTAGTGTTTAACAGCATGATTAATCGTGATTAATTTTTTTAATTGCTTGACAACCCTAGTTTTAACATGTTGTCAATCTCAAATTTAATTTTAAACATATGTATTTTAAAAAAATAATTAATTTAATTTTAAATATCTAATTTATATAAAAATAGATCTAATTTTTTTTAAATCAGATTTTTAATTTTTTTTTTAAATCATCTATTTTTATTCACCTGGGACTCAATAAATTTTACTTTCTTCCAGATTCCTATTATTCTGATATTTGGGTGGAAATTATGCATTATTAGTTACTGGAGGCTTATTAAATTATTTAAATAAAGAATAGGTATTTTCTCTTTTAACACTGAAATATCTAAAATGACATTAATTTGAATGTCTTGGTTTCTAAGCAGAGGAATTTGTGCAATGACCTTCAGTTCTTGGCCTCAGCTTCAAAAAGAAAAGCTATTTGGCAGAGTGCCTTTACATCTCCTAGGATATCCAAGTAAAAACCTGTTAATTTTACAATCATCCTAGGAAACTAGTTTTAGTTGAAATGAACAAATATCATGGATATTGGACCTCCTATCATAATTTAATTTGCTTTTTCATTTGTTCTGGCAATGTTCAGTAGTATTTCTTAAAAAAAAAATAGGAAAGCTTTAAGAGCTTAGAATAACAGTAGCCTCAGTTTTATCCATCTTTCAGAACTCTGAAAACTTCACCCAAATGATTCAGAGGTTCAACTGGAACAACTGCTAAATATTATGTCCTCAATTCTAAAGTGATAAGCAACCACAGCTCCAACTGGTCACCAGAGAGCTGCAGTCGATGAGAACCTCTGAAATCCATCCCTTATATCTCATACTTAACATAGACAGGACTGGTTTCAGACTAGCAGCCGTGTTAGTCTGTATCTGCAAAAAGAACAGGAGTACTTGTGGCACCTTAGAGACTAACAAATTTATTTGAGCATAAGCTTTCGTGGGCTACACTTCATCGACTGAGCTGCAGCCCACGAAAGCTTATGCTGAAATAAATTTGTTAGTCTCTAAGGTGCCACAAGTACTCCTGTTCTTTTTATAGATAGGACTGAAGATTTTACTGTATCACTCATTATGTTTTACAGCTATGTCCTGCACTTGTAAAATATTGATATGCTATGCTTTGGATTCTTAGCCATTACCACAAAACAGCCGTTAGCCCAATAGACAAGGAATTAAAACAAGAAGTGCCAGACTTGATTCACCATGTTACAACAGTTTTACATTTGTGTGACTCCACTGAAGTGTCATCCATTGTAACCAAAGGAGCCACCATAAAACGTATGTAATCTAGTGCTGAAACTTGCTCTCAAACTAACAATTTTAGTTAAGGTAAACAAACAATGCAAATGAGGCTTTCAAGAATTCTGTTCTTTGTAAAGGTTTGGAAAAATAGCTGTTCTTTTAAATTCTTCTGGTCTTTCCTGGTGTACATTATCAGTCATTGAAAAATTTAAGAGCTAAAGAGAGACAAAACACACTCTAGTTGTTCTTGTTTAGAACAACAGTCTATGTTTAATATAATCTTAAAGTTACTATTCCTAGACAAAACTACATCAAAATTGAATTAAGGTTGAAAATAAATATCACTTGGGTAAAATACATTACAGCGATGTTGTAATTATCCTCCAAACCAAGCACTACAAATCCAGTAAATTCCGAGTTACAGGTAAACTTAAAAGAAATCCAAGTAGTTCAGATATGAAAATGAACAGTTAGGGAATTTAAACAACCTTAACTCTGACCCCCCTTTTTTTTAAATTAAAAATGTACATGAACACTAACACAATAAACTCAAAGAGATTACCACCAATTCTAATGGTATAATACATTAATATTAAATCTTTTATTTTCAGTTTTATGATTGGATTCACCGCTACCTCACTGGCTGATTTATGCCACTCTGGAACAGTGCAAAGCAACCAGAGGTTTACACCCAAGTCTTCCCTGTTCTTCAAAATCCCTCTCTTTGTTCCATTACTGAGATTATTGTGCATGTGTGTGCATGGAGCAGAGAGAAGGAGTGGAGAGGGGACAGGGAAGGTGTGCTAAATTAAAAAGTTTTCTAAAATGGATAATTAACAGATTCATTGGTATATTTTCAGAAAATTCATTTTATATTCAAAGTGACTGCTGTAAATTTTGGGAGGAGATGCTATATTTTCCATATAATCAAGAGGTTGACTCCCTACTTTAAGTGCAAAAAATCAACCAACTCAATCTTAGGTACAACTAATGTTCTCATAATTTAGCACTTATGAGTAAAATTTAGTGCAATGACTTTTGCTATATCTATTTTCAACATGTTAAAATCAAATGATCTCTACTGCTATATCTAAGTACATAATGACCATTTACAGCGAACCCTGCAGTTTCTCTCTGCGGGTGTCTAATTGTTCACAAAGGGCACATGATTTATATGTATTTGTTAAAAAGGTATTTTTGGGCACCCTTGGTTTTAAAAAAGTGTCAAATTCCTTCTGCACAATTGGATAGATTAAATGACCCATTAAGCTTTATTTAGCTGAGGCACCACTATAAGTTAATTAGTTAAAGGCAAGATTTTCAGTCTAGGTCATAAATTGAGCCCAGTTTCCCACTGAGACCATTTAAGTTAATGAAGAGAATACAATAGAATGAGACAAGCTCATACAGTCTAGTAAAGGTCACTATTGCAGGAGCAGTATTTTGACACTTCCTTCGAACTGCCAGGTGTCACAGGTAGAAAATAGCATATGTGACTACCATTAAATGAGCCATACAACTCCTCTGGCATAAAACTGCAAACAAAAGCTGCTTTGTGTTTCTATCTTTTTTTCTGAATATATATCACAACAAGATGGCATAATGCTGATAATGCTAAAAGGTTTTTAAAAAATTAAATGCAATAGTGCTAACTCTTAGAAAAAATATAAGAGCAAATACAAGAAACAAATCCAAAATGTGTCTGTTAAAATGAGAAAGCTCCCAGAAAAAAATGCAAAGGTAGCCATGTGGAAATACTAAATAACTTCCCTTTACATGTGAAAGCAGACTGCTGACATTACACCACAATGTCAGTTTTCCAACTCATCATCTGCCCATGTGAGAAGATTAGCAGTGTTTTGAAAGTCAAACAGTAGTAATGTATTGTCACTATGAAGCAGTTTTACTGAAATTAGCTATTGCCCTACACAAACCAACCAGAAGGCTCCTAATCAATAAGGCCCTGATCCTGAAAATATTACACAAGTGCTTAATTTTAAGCATATTGTGTAGCCCCCCAGACTGCTTTTGAAATCAGTGACACTACTCAGACGCTTAAAAATAAAGTACCTGCATAAATGGCCTAAATAAGTCATTGAACATATAGCATTTCCAACAAAGAGCCTTCAAAATCCCTCCTAAATCAGCAGTTACGGGTGTGTGCTATGACTCAGTTATCTTGTTGGGTCTTTTTATAATATCCAATAACGGAAATTATCAATTTACATATAAACTTTACACTCAACAGATGAAATCCTGGTCCCATTGAAGTCAATGGCATACCTCTCTGACTCTGATAGTCAGGATTTCACCCTGTATCTCATTTGGTTTCCCAACATTGATTGACTATGACTATGTCTTCCAACATTTATGCTTCTTCCTTTAATTAGGCTTGTTAACATCTGTCTAATTTAGATAGTAAATTCTTCAGAAGGACCTGTTAAACTATAGGATTCTGTAATGCACCTGAAAAAGCACCGATGTTAATGCATCATATATGAAAAGATTTACATGCTAATTAATTACTGTAGATTAAGTTATGTTGTATTTAAGTACATTTTACCAGCTTCCAGTATTTGATAAAATAGAAAAAATAAATTAATTTGCACCTAAATAGATGTACTATACAAAAGCAACTACCATAAAGGTAATGTATATTGGGTAAAGTATAAGTGACTTCTTAACCTTCAAAAGCTTCAGTTCTCTCTCATATATGTATCTGATTAAGGAGAATTAAAGCAGTAAGTCATATTTTACTTCTGAGTTGCTTCAATATGAAGTGAAGTTCAGTTCTGATCATGCCCATCTTAAGAAGAGACAAAGCAGAAATAAATGGGGCCCAGAAATAGGCAATTAAAATTATTAAGATTAGATAATGATACATGGGAAGGCTTCTGCATAAGAAGAGATTGAAAAGTTTAGGATTGTCTAAAGAAGAGAGGAGTAAAAGGGACATGGATATGGGATGGGGGGGGGGAAGGAATAGAGAAATTCCTTTTTAACATCTATCATACTACAGAACAAAGGGAATATTCAGTGATTCTGAGAAGGCAAAATGTAAAACTTATAACAGGAAATATTTTTTAACATGTAATAATTAAATTGAACTCATGGTAGCAAAGTATCAATGAGATCAAGAGTTTAGCAAGAGTCAAAGAAAGAGTGGATAATGAAAATATCCAAAGTTATGTTAAAACTGAATAAAAAATAGTGACATATACCCTCATTGTTCAGGACAGAAGATAACCACTGACTATTTGAGGTTAAGAAGAAATATCCCCCACAGGCTTAACTATCTAGTACACAGATTCTTGTATCTTTCGCCTGAGGTACCTGGTATTGGCCACAGTTGGACAGGATATCTGACTAGATTTAACTATGGTCTGATCCAGCATGACAATCCTTATGTTTCTAGAATACTTTGACTTTGCAACCAATGCATCTCTCCTGCTGCACTGAAGATCCATAGAAAGCAAAGGAACTACCTTTCCAGTGAGTTATGTAGTATGTACACATTGTAAGATAAGATTTTTCTATTATAAAGAAAATAAAGCATACATTTTTAGAAAGCTTTTTTTAAAAACCCACATTCTTTCCCTACTACTCATCTGAGTTAATCTGCTAAATGTTTGTTCTAACAATATTTTCAGTTTTAAAAGGTATTTAATTATTTTCATTTACTGTCTCACTTTGCAATGCCCTGCATTACTAATTGTCTTAATTGACATGATTTACTTTTATATTTGAAAGTTCTATTGTTCAGATTATAAAATTTTCATGCTGATCCCAGACTAATTTTACCATTAAGACTTCAAATTTAATGGGAATTTTTTCCCCGAACATCTAATGCATTGTAAATGAAAGGTTATTTTGAATACATTATTCTTGTTTATCTACAATGTTCCCATTTTAACATGGCTTCTGCAAAAAAAAGCATAATTTATTATGTAAATATTTACTCAAAATAATTGTTTTTTTTAAGTAAACCAGACTCAAAAAGACAAACTTTGGAGTAGCTTTAAGAGCAACATTAAATCTGCCATACAATCACTTTTATAATATTGTAATCTTTGTTTATAGCTTAAAGTTGTGATGGGAACTAAATCTGTAACTGGCACTTAAGAGCTAGTTATCAGCACTCCTGAACTTATAACACACGTGCTGAAACAAGGAAGAGCATTTTTCTCAATAGGCTATAAAAAAGCAATAGTATGTAAGTTGAAACAAATGACCTGTACGTTTTGAACTACTTGTGAAACATATACAAAATGCAATACTTCAAAACAATAGGCAAAATCTCCTTACAATACATACACACAAATATTTGTAATAGCAGCCAGATAGAACAGGTTTGATCCAACACCCATTAAACACAAATGGAAGAACTGAATGTAATGGTCTTTGGATCATAACCTATAGATAACATTTAAAATTGTAATAAAAAAAGCACACCAACGTTGTATTTCTCTTCTTGAGGGTGAGCTTAACTTTAATTCTCTGAATAACTGCATTGAAGCCCATGGGCCTACTCATGCTTAAAGCTGAATACATATGTTAGTGTTTACAGGACTGACAGCTTTAAAACATAATGGAAAGAATGTTATGAAAATGTTTGAGAAAAATATCAATGACAGTTTTTACTGTTTAGCTTGTCTGATGCTCCTGTGAAATACAGCAGAATTGTGCTAGTACATGAGAAACCTAAAGTGCAACAGGCTAAACATTTACACTGATTAACCTATTTTCAATGTTGAGGATTATGTAAAAGTAAACTAACATTATAAATGGAGAAAAGTAATATAGGTGCTGATCACATACCTACTGAAGACAAAGCAAGCTTTATCATTAATTTCAATGGGCCCAGCATCAGAACCTCTGATTTTCAACTTCAAGCAAGTTTTAATAATGAAAGATATTATAAACAGATACAAAGTTAGTCTTTCACAGCTAGTTGTTTAGCTGACAATATTCCTTTAAAATATACCTAACGTTCTAATAAATACCCTGAGAAAACAGAAAAATCAATGTTTAATATTTAATTCTGTAGAAGACAAACTCATCTTTTAAATAACTATTCCAAAATAATTACAATGTGGAACAGCTGTGTTGCTCTAACTGATTTAACACAGGTTTGCATATTTCTAAGTTGTTGAACCATCTTACATAACCTGTGACATATATACTAACGCATAACACCGAACACATTACCACAAATAATTACGAACTTCTAACTATGGTTCCTCAGAGGAAACAGATGCCTTACTCATACAATTAAGGCTATGTAAGACTTCTTTATTCATTAAGCACCTTTTCCACACAGTTTACCAGTAAACCTCAAGCCAGAGCAGTGATGCATTTAAATCCAGTAATTATTATCCAAGGCAATGGACTAGCTGCAACAATAAAACAAGCGTACTAATTCAGCTGCTGCTATGATCTTCAGATCTCACATCCTGTCCTAATGCAATTAGTCTACAAAGAGCTAATTACCCTAATCGAGCAATCACAGTTTCACTGACATCTTACTTCCTCTAACAGCTATAAACACCAGTGGGCTAAGATAGAACCTAATTAGTTTGGTGTATCATTGTTTACAATGCAGTTTGAACTGATTAGGTTTACCACGTACCAAAAATACTTAAGAGCTTTTCATTTTACTACCAGTTACTGTATATGTTTTTAACCAAAATTATTTACTCCAGAATAGTTTAATATCAGGGCTATCAATTAATCAGTTAACTCAGATGATTAACTCAAAAAAAAAAGAATTGCAATTAAAAAAATGAATCGCGATTATTCGCACTGTTAAACAATAGAATACCAATTGAAATGTATTAAATATTTTTGGATGTTTTCTACATAGTCAAATATATTGATTTCAATTACAACACAAAATACACAGTGTACAGTGCTCACTTTATATTTATTTTTGAGAACAAGCGTTCACATGGGACTTTTGTAGCCAGAGTTGCAAGGTATTTACGTGTCAGATATGCTAAACATTTGTATGCTTCTTCATTCTTCGGCCACCATTCCAGAGGACGTGCTGATGATGTTCGTTAAAAAAAACTAATATGTTAATTGTATTTGTGACTGAACTCCTTAGGGGAGAATTGTGAGTCTCCTGTTCTGTTTTACATGCATTCTGTAATATATTTCATGACATAGCAGTCTCAGATGATGACTCAGCACATGTTTGTTTTAAGAACACTTTCACAGTAGATTTGACAAAAGGCAAAGAAGATACCAATCTGGGATTTCTAAAAATAGCTACAGCACTTGACCCAAGGTTAAAGAATCTGAAGTGCCATCCAAAATCTGAGAGGGACGAGAGGTGTGGAGCATGCTTTCACAAGACTTAAAAGAACAACACTCATATACGTAAACTACAGAACCTGAACCACCAAAAAAGAAAATCAACCTTCTGCTGGTGGCATCTGACTCAGATGATGAAAATGAACATGCGTCGGTCCGCTCTTCTTTGGATTGTTATTGAGCAGAACCCATCATCAGCATAGTTGCATGTCCTCTGGAATGATGGTTGAAGTATGAAGGGACATATCTTTAGCGCATCTGGCACATAAATATCTTGCGGCGCCGGCTACAACAGTGTCATGTGAATGCCTGTTCTCACTTTCAGGTGACATTGCAAACAGGAAGCTGGCAGCATTATCTCCTGCAAATTGTAACCAAACTTGTCTGTCTGAGTAGCTGGCTGAATAAGAAGTAGGACTGAGTGGACTTGCAGGCTCTAAAATTTTACATTGTTTTATTTTTGAATGCCGGTTTTGTTTTGTTATTTTTTGTTTTTTTGTTGTAAATAATTCTACATTTGTAAGTTCAACTTTCATGATAAAGAGACTAATAGGTGAACTGAAAATACTATTTCTTTTGTTTTTTTACGGTACAAATACTTGTAATCAAAAATAAATATAAAGTGAGCACTGTACACTTTGTATTGTCTTGTAATTGAAATCAATATATTTGAAAATGTAGAAAACATCCAAAAATATTTAAATAGATGGTATTCTATTATTGTTTAACAGTGCTATTAATCATGCGATTAATCATGATTAACTTTTTTAATCGCTTGACAGCCCTATTTAATATTTATTACTGATGTCTCATTTAAATTAAATAATCTGATAAAAATATAATCAGGATCTTTATTTTTAATACAGGAAACTAAGTATCATCATAGCTACCTGTATTTTTCAATCTTTTTAAAGGGACACTACAAAATTAATAAGTCCAAATTTTCATCTACATTTAGAATTTCAATCCACACACCCCCAACACACACACACACACACGCTAATCATGAGTACTCTATCAGCTTCAGATGCCTACGACTGCAATACAGGTGAAATACTAACTTCACTGGGCATCGCATTAACAATAAATGAGGTTTCAGAGTAGCAGCCATGTTAGTCTGTATCCGCAAAAAGAACAGGAGTACTTGTGGCACCTTAAAGACTAACAAATTTATTTTAGCATGAGCTTTCGTGAGCTGCAGCTCACTTCTTCGGATGCATAGAATGGAACACACAGACAGGGGATATTTATACATACAGAGAACATGAAAAGGTGGAAGTATGCATACCAACAGGCAGAGTCTAATCAATTGAGATGAGCTATCGTCAGCAGGAGGAAAAAAAAACTTTTTGAAGTGATAATTAAGATGGCCCATAGAAGGTGTGAGGAGAACTTAACATAGGGAAATAGATTCAATTGGTGTAATGACCCAACCATTCCCAGTCTTTGTTTAGGCCACAGTTAATAGTATCTAGTTTGCATATTAATTCAAGTTCAGCAGTTTCTCAAATGAGGGGTGCACACTTATGTATGCAGTAGTCCTTTCCAGAATGAGCAGAAAGCACACTCAATAGGCACAGTATTGCACTACAAAAGAAGTTTTCTCCCTAAAGTGCATGAAAAGCAGGATTGTTATACATTTCAATATGATTGAGCACAAAACTAAAAAGTCGACAGACAAGCAGAAGAACATCATTACAGGTATGCATGACACTACAAACCAGAGCCAAACTAGTTTTAGGCCTACTAGAGTTATAGGTCCATATTACTGATACTTGCCTGACTTTTGGCACCATCATTCGGTGTTGCACCATTAGTGTGTGGCAGATTGATGCCATCAGCGTGAAGACTTCTTCACTAGCTGAATCTCTCCAGACCATATTCAGTAGAGTGTTTGTCTGCTGTTTTGTATCCAGTTTCTTTAGACACTCCTCAGTTATATATTGTACTGATATTCTCCCATCACCCTGTAAATATACCCAAAAAAAATCTGTTTTGAAGACTTCTTAAGCTTAACACTATGGAGCCTACACTTTCTTTAAACAAAGCTTCAACACAATTCATTCTCCCACAAAATAAATGTATTAAAAACCATTTCACAGGTTACAGCAAAATATTTTGGTGGTGGTTTAAATCCCCAAGGCAGGCAGGTACTTGTGTCACTACAATATGCGCCAGATCCAATGCCTGCTGAAGGCACTAGAAAGACCACCTTTGACTTCAATGGGCTTTGGAGCAGACCTGTATATGCCTACTTTCCATGTCCATGCATATGGCCAGATCCTTATCTGGTGTCAAATATTACAGCTACACAAATATCACTGAGCTATGATGATTTAGCCCATGGATGGGAGCACTCAAATCTTTCACTGCCTCTCTAGCCAGATGCATACATCAATCAGGGCTTGCTCAAATGTATCTGGATACCTAACGCGTGTGCATATATAGATACATGTAGAGTGCTCCGGGGAGAGCAGAGGGAGAAAGGGAGGTGTGGCAGAGTGTTATTAAGCAGTAGAGTCTCCTCAGGGCAGGTTTTGCCTACTCTGTTTTAAGTCAGGTACAGTGGGGTATTTATCAATTATTGTAAATTGTCTCTGAACAGATCTTTAGATTCCATTTTTACCAAATCAGCATTCAGGTACACCGCTACCTCGATATAACACCACCCGATATAACACGAATTTGGATATAACGCGGTAAAGCAGTGCTCCGGGGGGAGAGGAGGCGGGGCTGCACACTCTGGTGGATCAAAGCAAGTTCGATATAATACAGTTTCACCTATAACGCGGTAAGATTATTTGGCTCCCAAGGACAGCGTTATATCGAGGTAGAGGTGTACCACAAATTTACATGGAACATTTAGTTAAAGATCTGCCAGCATTTACATTATCAAAACCTAAAAATTGTTAAGTCATGAAAATGTACTCCATGCAGTAAGTTGGCACACAGTGTCTAAACCCAAACCAACATAATTTTTTTTTTAAATTGACAAGATGACCAGTTTATTTTAACATGTTTTTAAATGCACTTGATTCATTTAAAGACATTGACTGGCAGAACAACATTTGACATGCAAATAATCTATAGCCTAATCGCTTTTTTTTATTTTGATAAAAAATATTTAAATAGAGAATTTATTAACATTAACAAAATGGCTACTAAAGACTTTCTAAAAGGCATTTAATTTGGGTTCTGATTATGTACACTCACTACTCATTCTACAACAGCTGATAACAGCAATGGTAAACATTCTAAGGAATGGCATTACAAATGATTCAAAGGTTAGTGCAACTTTAGCTCCATAATACATTGACTTTATATGTCAGCCTCATTTCTTTAGGGTGCTCTCAAAGCTACTATAAACTTATCTTTAAAGATTTTTTTTTAAATAAAGATTCTGACATTTTATTTTGCATAGTTTTGTACATAAAGAAAAACAAAGATTCTGGGGGCATATATTAATTATTCACCCAATAAAATAGTTTATTTACAGCTTCTTAGAAGGCGATTCCTGGGTGATGCTAACACAATGTAAAAAAAAAAAAAAAAGTCATAGTGTACATATGCAAAACTGACAAAAATCTGACAAGCAGCCTTTGCTGAGAGGTTGTTCTCAAGACCGGTTTGTATTCATAGTCAGCATGACATATATAAATAGACAGTTAGAATAATATCCGAGTTTGGAGAGATGGAAGCCAACGTACCAATTTCAGTACTTTGCCATATTACTGGAACATGGCATTAAAGAAAGTATTCCAGTTACTACAGGAAATGACAGAAACAAAAATACTGAAGGAAAGAGAACAATAACAAAATTCCTACTCAGTTCTCACAACCCAGCAGAGCAAAAAAAGCTGGTGATTAAGCTACTTGTACCAAACCCACACCCTGTGAAATTTCACATATTGTATAAGAACAGATCTCAACTGTCTGCATGTTCTGAGTGCTAATTGTCTTTCAAGAGAAAGCAGAAAGGATAACATCAAAGGAGTTTGAGTCTGAGGCTCTTGGCCATATTACTCCAACTTTTACTAGTGCAAAAAACTTTTCTTGGTTTGAGCATCAGATAGTGAATATTAATATAAATCCTGAAGATTCATTTTCTTGATAGGTTTTCTTAACATTATAGAGAAAAGTGCTGTTTCCACTGCAATCTCTATTGACTATTATTTATTAACTATATAGAGCAGTAGTTCTCAAACTTTTGTACTGGTGACCCCTTTCACATAGCAAACCTCTGAGTGTGACCCCCCCCTTATAAATTAAAAACATTTTTTAATATATTTAACACCATTATAAATGTTGGATGCAAAGCAGGGGTTAGGGTGGAGACTGACAGCTCACGACCCCCCATGTAATAACCTTGCGATCCCCTGTGGGGTCGACCCCCAGTTTGAGAACCCCTGATATAGAGCAATAGGTGTGCAAGGTGCTTTGCAATGTGAAATAATATGAGGAATTTGCAATCTAATAATACAGATAACAAAATGAGTCAATTCAACATTAGCAGGGGATGATGATTAGCGGACTGACAAAGCAAAGAAAGCTGGGAAGCACAGTGCATACGATGCATATTGTTTTTATTCTGCATGCAGCACTCACAGGAACTTCAGGATGTGATAATAGGAGTTACATTGTGTTAACTATTATTACTTTTATTTAGGATAAGGTGAAGGACTAGAAACCGGAGCACGACTGAAGGTTAGCAGCAGAATGCTAGCCAGCAGAAATGAATACTGAGGAGGCATGTAAAGGAGACCTATGGCTGCCCAGGAGAAGAAAATCTATTTCAGGCAAAGCAAAGTAGCATTGAAGGGGCATGGAAAAGGCTAATAGGAGGAGAAAAAAAGAGCTAGCACAGTATGCAGGGGAGTGAAGAAAGGAAGCTGTGAGAACGCAAATACACGCAAGGGTAGAGTTAAGACCTCTGAAGGGAGGACAAGAACTCTGATCTGATAGAGGAGCTAGAGAACCTGTGCAGAAACTCAGGGAAAAAAGTGACAAAGTCATAGCACCTGGAGAGAAAGATTTTTTTTCGGGTGTGTTTTGGACAGACTGAAAGGGAGAAAAGGGGTAAATCATGTGAAGGAAGGAAGGAGACTGAAGCAGTCAAGGCAAGAGATGATTATAGGCTGAGATTGACTGTGGTGATATTGAACAAGAAGTACCACCATGACCTGGTGACAACTAGGATTGGATGGGATGAAGATGAGGTGGGAGGAAAAGCATTACAACAAAATTGTGAATGACAACTAGATTAACTGAGTTGTGAACCACAAAGGAAAAAGAAGATAAGTGGAATGGGGTATGGCAGTGCAGTAAACAGGTATGTGACCCTGCATCCATATCTCTGCTGCACAGGGATACAGGCCTGCAAAGAGCCACACATGGCTGGACTCTTTGGCACACAAGTGGAATGTGTCTCTGTTGCACGGGATCCACAAATCCTGCATCAGACTCTGCACAATGAAACTACACTACTTCTCAGAGGGCTGTCCACAGCCAAAAAGTAGGGGCAGGATTTGTCCCCAAGAGTAAACTGTCTCCACTTGTCTCAGTGTGTTGTCAACACAGAATTTTCTTCATGTATTCTTGTCCTACAAAAATTATCAAAGTTATAACTGTGTAATTGTTTATTTTAAACAAAGATGGCCATAATTATTGTGAAGTTATTTAAATCTAGTGAAACCTCAAAAGCTATTTTGTCTTCACACAAGCACAACTTCCCAGGAAAATAATGGATTAAAATTAGGGGGGGAAATGAATTGGGAGGAAAAACAGCGTATACTTAACAAAAATATTAATCGTGATTAAAAAAATTAATGGGAAATGAAATGGACATGAGCAATGCATCTCAAAGAACAACAGATACGAAAATATAGGTAACTGTTTTTTCTTCTTCGAGTGCTTGCTCATGTCAATTTCATTTTAGGTGACTCAAAAACAGTGCCCACGGAGGTGGGCTCAGAATTCACAGCTTAGCAGCTTGCAATACTACCCTACCGAAGCCAGCATCATCCCAGGTCTGCTGGTCAGTGCATAGTGGGACATAAAAGTGTGGACATTCTACAGATCCCCTGGATAGGTACCTGGGCCAGAAAGGCTGCCAAAGAGGCCTGCGCCCTAGTAGAGTGGGCGGTGACAATCGCCAAGGGTGGCACCTTAGCTTGGTCATAGCAGAAGCGAATGCAGGCAGCGATCCAAGAAGAAATTATTTGAGTGGGTACAGGGCAACCGTTCCTTCCGTCGGCCACAGCAACGAATAATTGCGTCGATTTACGGAATGGCTTGGTCCTGTCAATGTAGAAGGCCAGAGCCCTTCTGACATCCAGGGCATGTAGCCTGCGCTCCTCCTCCAACCTATGCAGCTTCAGAAAGAAGACCAGTAGGTAAATGTCCTGGCTCGAATGAAACTGAGAGACTACCTTGGGAAGAAAATCCAGGCGCAGCCTTAGCTGGACCTTATCCTTGTAGAAGACAGTGCATGACGGCTCTGAGGTGAGCGCCCGAATCTCAGATACCCAGCGGGCTTACATCACCACGACCAAAAATTCGACCTTCCAGGAGAGGAGACGGAGGGAGCAGGAAGCCAGCGGCTCAAAGAGAGGATCCACGAGCTATTACAGTACCAGATTCAAGTCCCACGGAGGGATGGGGTCCCTGACGTGTGGGTAGAGGAGCTCCAGGACCTTAAGGAATCTGGCCTTGATATCCTGAGCAAAAACCGACCTGCCTTTGAACAGTGGGTGGAAGGCTGAGATGGCTGCTAGATGGCCTTTGATCAATGAGAGGGACAAGCCCTGGAGCTTGAGGTGCAGGAAGTAGTCCAGAATAAGCTGCAGCGAAACCCACTCGGGATGAACACCCTTGTCTTCAATCCCAGCAGGTGAACAGTTTTCACTTGGCCAGGTAGGTTGCTCTGGTGGAGGGCTTCCTTCTTCCCAACAGAATGCACTGAAGCTCAGCCGAGCTCTGCTGCTCCTGCATGTTTAGCCACGCAGCAGCCAAGCCATCAGATGCAACACCCTCAGGTTGGGGTGCAGAAGAATGCCATGGTTCTGGGACAACAGGTTCAACTTGAGCACTAGCTGGAACAGGGTCACCACCGTGAGGTCCAGCAGAGTGCTGAACCAGTGTTGGCGCAGCCACACCACCACTATGAGGATGACCTTTGCCCTGTCCTGTTTAATCTTGGTGAGGACCCTGGGTAGCAACAGCACCGGAGGGAAGGCATACATCAGCGCCCCCGACCACGGGAGCAGAAAATCATCTGACAGGGATCCTCTGTCCATGCCCCCAATCGAGCAGAAGACATGGCACTTCCTGTTCCGCCAGGACGCAAACAGGTCCACCAGGGGAGTTCCCCACTTGCGGAAGATGGAACTGACCACCTTCGGATGAAGGGACCACTCGTGGCGAGACGAGAACATCCTGCTGAGGCAATCTGTCAAAGCGTTCTTGGTCCCTGGAAGGTGAGCAGCTACAAGATGGATGTCGTGCTGCAGACAGAAATCCCAAAGCCAGAGGGCTTCCTGGCAGAGGGCAGATGTCTATTTAGCAGCTCGTATCAAGCGGAGTGCCCATGGGGTCGGTCCTGGTGTCAGTTTTGTTCAACATCTTTATTAATGATCTGGATGATGGGATAGATTGCACCCTCAGCAAATTTGCAGATGACACTAATCTGGGGGGAGAGATAGATATGCTGGAAGGTAGGGATAGGGTGACCTAGACAAATTGGAGGATTGGGCCAAAAGAAATCTGATGAGGTTCAACAAGGACAAGTGCAGAGTCCTGCACTCAGGAAGAAAGAATCCCATGCATCACTACAGGCTGGGGACCGACTGGCTAAACAGCAATTCTGCAGAAAAGGACCTGGGGATTACAGTGGATGAGAAACTGGTGTGCCCTTGTTGCCAAGAAGGCTAACGGCATATTGGGCTGCATTAGTAGGAGCATTGCCAGCAGATCGAGGGAAATAACTATTCTCCTCTATTCAGCACTGGTGAGACCACATCTGGAGTTTTGGGCCCCTCACTAAGGAAATGATGTGAACAAATTGGAGAGTCTCCAGCGCAGGGCAACAAAAATTATCAGGGGGCTGGGCACATGACTTACGAGGAGAGGCTGAGGGAACTGGGCTTGTTTAGTCTGCAGAAGAGAAGAGTGAGGAGGGATTTGATAGCAGCCTTCAACTACCTGAAGGGGGTTCATTCCAAAGAGGATGGAGCTCAGCTGTTCTCAGTGGTGGCAGATGACAGAATTAGGAGTAATGGTCTTAAGTTGCAGTGGGGGAGGTCTTGGTTGGATATTAGGAAACTATTTCACTAGGAGGGTGGTGAAGCACTGGAATGGGTTACCTAGGGAGATGGTGGAATCTCCATTCTGAGAAATTTTTAAGGCCCGGATTGACAAAGCCCTGGCTGGGATGATTTAGTTGGTGTTGGTCCTGCTTTGAGCAGGGGGTTGGACTAGATGACCTCCTGAGGTCTCTTCCACCCTAATCTTCTATGATTCTATGACCTGGCTCCGCCCTACCTGTTGATATAGAAGGCTGTAGCCATGTTGTCAGTTAGAACCTGGAGCACCCTGTTTTGTATATGAGGTGGAAAGGCTTGGCAGGCTAGTTAAACCATTGATATTGATATGCGGGGAATGACTGCGACTGGACCAACAACCTTGAGCCCAGGTCCGAGGCGTTGGAGCCAAGGGTCACTGATGAGGCCGGTGCCGTAAAGGGAACCTTTCCAACACCAACGTGGGATCCTGACACCAGATGAGGGACGACAGTATGCTGACCAGGATCCACACCACCCAGTCCATGCTGTACCGGTTGGGAACATAGACCAATGTCAGCCACTCCTGAAGAGGTCTGAAGCAGAGTCGTGAGTGCCCAACCACATACAAACATGCTGCCATGGGACCCAACAGCCTCAGGCACGTGTGGGCAGTGGTGACCAGGTGGGCCCACAGTCCCACGATGAGATCCACCATCGCCTGGAACCGAGTCTCGGGGAGGAAGGCCCTGGCCCGAGTGGAGTCAAGGACCACGCCAATGAATTCTATGTGTTGTACTGGTGTTAAAGCTGACTTTTTCTCGTTTATGATCAACCCCGGGTCGCAACAGGTGGAACATACCAGGTCGAGATATCTCCACAGCTGAGCCAGAGACCAGCCCCTTATCAACCAGTCGTCGAGGTATGGGTATATTTGGACTCCCCGACGTCTCAGATAAGCGGTCACTGGCGCTATACACTTTGTGAATACCCTCAGAGCCAACAAGAGACCAAAGAGCATTGCCGGGAACTGGAAATGGCACCAGCCCAATATGAAGCGGAGGAAGCACCGGTGCCCCACGAGAATGGAAATATGGAAGTATGCATCCTTTAAAATTAAGGGTGGTATACCAGTCTCCCAGATCCAGGGATGGGACGATGGAGGCCAAGGAGACAATGAGAAACTTCAACTTCTTGAGAGACTTGTTGAGGCAATGCAGGTCTAGGATGGGTCTGAGGCCCTCTTTTGCCTTCAGAATCAGGAAGTAGCAGGAGTAGAATCCTCTGCTTTCCATGTTTCGAGGGACCTTTTCCACTGCCCCCAGGTGCAGAAGGTTTTCGACCTCCTGAACGAGGAGTTGATCATGAGAAGAGTCCCTGAAGAGGGATGGGGAAGGAGAATTGAAGGGGTTGTCAGCTACAAACTGCAGGGTGTAGCCCAAAGAAACCGTACCTAGCACCCAGCGTTTCAAGGTGACGCGGGACCAGGCCGACCGGAAGGGGTGGAGGTGGTTGACGAAAGGGAGGGTTGGATCCAGTACATTGGCTGGGGCGCCATCCTTGAGCTCACCCTCAAAATGACTGCTTCCGGCCTCCCTGACTTCTGGAAGGGTCAGGTTGGGCAGCCAGGTGGGAAGAGGACGGGTAGCATCTCTTAGGCCCTTTGTCCATCTCCTTTCTCCTATAGGAGCCAGACCTGGGAACCCCCAAGACCTAGACTGCATCAGAGGAGGCGCAGAGGACAGATTGGCTTCCTGGCTGCTGAGGGGTGTGCAAGCCCAGGGACTGGAGGGTGGCTCGTGAGTCCTTGAGCTCATGGAGCCTAGAGTCAGTTAGCTCAAAAGAGAGCCCCGAACCCTCGAATGGCACATCCTGGATTGTGGTCTGCATCTCTTGGGACAGCCCAGAAGCCTGCAACCAGGAGCTGCATCTCATGGCCACTGCCGATGCAACTACCCTGGCAGCCAAGTCCATTGCGTCCCACATGTGGAGGACTCCCCGGGCCACCGCCGTGCCTTCGCTCACTAACGTGGCCAACTCTTGAACATGCTCCTGTGGAAGGGCCTCCATGAACTTATTCAGGGAGTCCCACAGGTTAAATTTATAAGGTCCCGGCAGGGCCTGGTGGTTCGAGGCCCGAAACTGTAACCTGGCCATCAAATAAACTTTCCTGCTGTATAAGTCAAGCCTTTTGTCCTCCTTATTTTTCAGTGTTCCTCTGGGGTAGCCGTGCCTGACCCTTTCGTTCACCATGGACACGACCAATGATGCCACGGGGGGACGAGTATACAGATACTTGAAGCCCTTTGCAGGGACATAGTATTTCTTTTCCGCTTTCTTTATTCCATCAGCAGAATAGATGAGGGGGCTTGCCACACCAATTTGGCTATATTGAGCATCCCTGGTTGGACAAACAATGCAATTTTTGCCAGTGTGGTGGCCAAGATGACATTGAAGAGGTTGTCTACTTCCTCAGCGACCTCCTCAATCTGCAGGCCAAGATTTTCAGCCACCTGGTGCTCCTTAAAATTGTCCAGGGGACTGCTGGTATGGGAGGGTCTGGCCACTGCCTCATCCAGGGATGACGAGTTACGATTGTATCACCTGAGGGATGGTATCATTCCCTCCCTTGTCGGGGTAGGGCTCCCTTGGTGTCAGAGTACGGTGCGCGGGCTCTGCTTCAGTGCTGTGTTCCAATTGCAGCACCGGCAGTACCTCGGCTGGTTTGTCTGATGCGGCCAGGGAGGGCTGGGGGTACTGGACCGGCATCACCAGCACCTTTCACAGGTTCCAGTACGGTCAATGGGGGAGCCCAGGCTCCTGCTGCTTCGGCACCGTAGCCAGTGCCGCCTCGGTCTCCCGCATCGGAGGAGAGTTGTCCCATCTTGGTAACAGGCTAAAATCGTGGTCTGACCCTGACCACTATCCCTCTGGTGACCACGGCGGGGCCATTGAGGCCTGGGTCTGCCTACTGACCCTGGTAGGCGATTGACAGGGGGACCGGGAGAAACACTGCCTGCCAGAGGAACAGGACCAGGATGAGCAGGAAAGACACCGAGATCCCAACAAGCCCTCTACGACAGAGACTGATGACAATGAGACCTTCTGGGAGAGGGTGTTCAGCACATAGGCGACCTATGGCCAGACAGTTGCCAGTACTGGCAGTACGGGGAGTGGTGCCACGAGTCTGGAGTCCCTTGCCTAGTAGGAGGGGATCTCGATGGAGATCTAGGTAGTCTGGCCAGTAAGCTAGACTGCGTTGCCGGGTCCTGAGGTTGCAGCGATAGGGACTTGCGCCTGTGCTCCGCCAGTCTATCCTGCAGCACACCAGTGGCTTTCCCCTTCAGTGCCGCAAGTGGAGCCGTATCGGTCACCTGGCGTGACAACTGCGGAGCCAGTCGGCCTTGCTCCTTAGCCACTGGGACAGCTTCGGGGACTGAAGGCCCCATCACTGGCTGGGAACCCCTGCCGCTGCCCGGGGTCGGGGGTGCATGCCTGGCGGGGCTGGTGGGTCCGACCTCCACAGTACCCCCATAAAGCCCCATTGCGGGCGCATGGCCTGACACAGGTCCTTTGACCGAGGCCCCTCTCTCCTTCAGTGCCGAGGGGCTTCTTTTCTTCAGCCTTTTCTTCGGAGCAGGCGAAATGGAACGGTGCCGGGCTGACTCCGGTGCCGGCGGTATGCTGCGCGCCAAGGCCAAATTGCTGGGTGTAGATGCCACGGTGGAGGGTTCCAACACCGGGCGAAGAGCAGCCTCCATCAATAACGTCCTCAAGTGGATTTCCTGCTCCTTCTGGGTCCTCGGGCGAAAGTTCTTACAGATGCAACACCTGTCTTTTCTATGGCCTTCTCCCAGATGCTTAAGACAGTTATGTGGATGGCTGATTGGCATCGGCCTGATGCATGACACACACAGCTTGAATCCAGGGGAGCGGAGCATGCCCCATTTGGGGCAAAGTTCCAACTGGGACTCTACTGACTAACACTATCAACTATCTATGAAACTATGTACAACAACAATTAAACCAGTCAATGGATAACCGCTGCTGCTCTTGCAAAGCAAAACAAGGCGCTCCAACCAACCATCAGACGGTAAGAAGAAACAGAGGGCACAGGGCCGGCGGCGTCTGATATACTACTGCATGGGAGTGCCACTCCAGGGGGGCACCACAGTCAGCCCTACAGATATCGCTAAGGCAGAAATCTCTGACAACTGTGCACTTGGGCATGCGCACAAATAAATGGAATCAACATGAGCAAGCACTCGAAGTATGTATAATTTCTCAAAGTGGGAAGATTTGATGGCTGTGTTCCTTGACAACTCAGTGTTATCAGATACAAGCCCTATAAGGTCCCCTTTAAAATACAAAATTAAACTAGGAAAGTAAACTATTTCTTTTTCTATCAAAGTAAATCATTCTTATACGTCTTCCTGCCTAAATTAATTTTAACAGGTCACTTTTTTCAATAATCTTATTTTGCTTGAAAATGGAAAAATCTGAAAGTATATTAAGTTAAAAAAAAGTGTCTTGATCTTAGCAAAATTTAATGTAGAAAGCTATTTTGAGACCCTTTCATAAGCAGTTTCTATAAATATTTCTCTATGGAATCTAACATTCACCTCCCATCCCTCCCCCTCTAAGAGCAAGATTAAAAATAAAGGAAGCCTTTATTCAGATAACGTTTTATGTAGCAACACATTTTTTTTTAATATAATTTGTGTCTTAGGATTGTGTTGCTGCTCCTGTACTTTTAAGAATTCTTGGTTATTATTTGTATTCTTGTAGTGCCTAGAAGCCACAGTCATGGACCTGGACCTCACTGTACTATGCACTGTACAAATATAGAATTATATTTAGGATTCCATTTTTAAAAAATAATGACTAAAAACTGCCTACCTCAGAAATTTAGATTCCGATTTCCATTCGTGTGTGTGCATATATATATATGCAATACAGAAATGCTTGTACATAAACACCTACTAATCAGTGTCATCTTTCTTTACAATGATCAAGGTCTACGCCTCCCTCAGAGTTCCATTCTTTTCCACTGTAAATTACACTGCATTATGCAGCCAACTGCATAATGTGCTACCAAACAACTAACTTGCCTAGCCCCATAAAGTGCATTGTAAGCAAACTACATTACACCTGGGAATGGAAATTTTTATACTTACTGCTTGTCTATACAGAACAGCAATGTACACTACGGGAGTATGATTTCTAAAGCACACTAACTTGTTACACATTAATTAATCTGTATAGACCCTGCTGGTGCACACAAGAGGTTTCCTAGTATGCTTTAATTTAATACTATTTGAATTAGCGTCATGTTAAAAGACACTACGGAGCCTTTATTATCTTCAGGCACCTAAATAACTTTAAAAATCTGGTCCCAACTGACCACAAAGGTCCTAAATAAAAAATTCATTTTCAATGTTTTTGTGCACTTCACATTAAAGAAAGAAATATTTAAAAAAAATACAGTAAAATTTGCATTATTTGGTTCTAACAACCAAAATAAGCCATCTCTAAATAACCACTTCTAAAATGTTTCACTGCATCAGCAGTAAATGAAATGAGGGGAATACAATGACAGTGTCTTCCTCAATTTTAACTATGGTGTTTCTATAAGATTTTATTCAGAGGAACTCTTTAACGCTTACAGGTATGGTCATCATCTTACTGATTTCTTCATCCTCATCTTCAGAATCACTGGTTGCATCTTGACAATTTGCACCAGCAGCAGACACAGGTAACTGAGAAAGAAATGTTTGGAGTACCCTTAAGTACACAAGTAGCCCTTCCTCTGAAAGGGATCCTACAGCAAATAAACAGAAATAAAAGAAAGTAAGCAGATCATACTGTACTATCGCTGAATAGAACAGTGTTCAACAGGAATCCCATATCAATAAACATGCCCAAAAGCTTACAGTTAAAGTATGCCCTATATTGCAAAGAATTATATGAATCTTGGAGTGGGATGCAAGAAGAATACATCTAATGATCTTCATATTTTAAATTGTCCATCACTTTTGATTTCTTTTTCAGACTATGAAATATATTAAAATATACTATGGTGATATGTTACATGCCAATTCAAAGAACTATATTATACAGTACACAAAAATTAATTTTAACTGAATAGATTATATATTTTTCATACCCAAATATGTTTCACCAACTGTTAAAACAAAGTAAAACAGCCATGGAGCTCTATCACTTTTTCTTGAACGCCTGCTTTCTGTTAATAGTGCATTCAGGAAGAGTTCATAAGGGAAAAGTGTTTGCACATCTGCAAGCGCTGGAATGATGAAATGGAATATCTGATCTGTAAAAGGTGCTGCCAGAAACTCCTCTGTGAAGGCAGCAAAAATCTGTTGCCTGAAAGGGGAAGAAAAAAGGTTCTTTACTGAAAATGTAAACATAATTTTTCACCAGCACATCTATGAAGTGATTGATCATCAACTTGCGAGTCTGAACACATTATTTTATCCATCAAGGAAACTATGTATTGCTTCATTCCTTAATTCTATGCCACTATACTAAACTTGTCAGATTACTCAAAAATTTAATCAGCCCTTCTCAATATTATTCTATTTGTATTTTTCTTTAAAGCCTAATGCACCCACATAAAACTAGTCTGAAACTATTTCAAGTTTATGAAAAATTATATTTAACTGAACAAGTGCTGTAAAGAATTTCAGAAAACCTACTTCAGTACATAATAAAACTTTTTTTTCTGTAATACTGTGCACTCCACAGCACATATAAAATCTTAACTAAAAACTGCATGTACCCTATGTATCTCAGATAATAATGAGTTGATATACAAATATTGAAAGATCTCCTTTGTTTACCTTGCACCCTCTGGACAGGAGCTATATGTAAAGTGCAATGGTTTCAGAACATTCTCTAGCAGTATTTTTGCAATAGGAACTCGAGAGACATCAGAATATTCAATACTCGATGGAAGCTTGTTATTAATTAACAAATAAAGCGACCTGTAGTATCCTGAAACAAATAAAAATATATGCAACCATTTATTTCTTCAGTTGTAAAGAAAGCTGCAATTTATAATTAGGAGCTCTTTACAATTCATAGCATAAAGTCTGATTCAAACAATTAATAGATAAACTGTAAAAATGCAGCAAAAAGCTATACTCAAAAGAAAATGGACAGGTCATCAACAGTTTTTTGGAAATGCAGTTTATTTTGTAAATTGCAGAGACAATAAATGTACACAGACTTAGCCTGACTTTCAAAAATAACCTGGTCCTGCTGAACTGGCTCTTTAAAGCAGTTGCCACCTAGACACAGTATATTAAATCTCCTATTTTTCTGAACTCATCCGCCTGTCACATTTCTGACAGTTGGTTTTTTGGCCTTTTGGACACCATCTAGATCCAAAGCCTTGCAGAGTATCATATGACATCCTACACACATACCTGCTGTTGGAGGAGTGTCACTTCTGACCTCCACCAGTCTGGATTGAAAATTGTTCCTAAATTGTGGATTTCTTACATAATAACATGATGTTCCATTGACTACGCCACAAAGATGAGGTTGGGAGGTAACCCGAACAGCATTCATGTCAATAAGATGCAAAGACTATTTCATGATTCCATCCTATCCTTACTTCACCTTCTTGCTTAATGAACTTAAAAGTGTAGAGCATCTGGAAACTCGGGTAGATTCACACATTTTCTAAAGATATTACAGTTCTCATATGCTTTTATCATCAATAATAAAAACCATCCTATTCAAATTATCTGCTCTAGTCAGTGAAAATCAGTCCATGACAACAAGAGACATCACAAAAGCTGGAAATGTATATTTGAAGCTCACTTGTTGGACAATATAAAACATTTGTTCAACTTTAAGTAAGAGGGTATGGTTAAAATAGTGTGTCTTTTAATTGTATTTATTGTATTTCTCAAATGAAGCACTTCTTCTCAAGTGTACAATTGTAAATATGGATGTGCACTGAACTTGTCCTGTAGCTGACATTTCAGTTAAACTCATATTACTACTTTTAAATTGCCTTAGTTTGATAAATGGCCCTTACGTTACCAAGATTTCATACATATCTACAATTTACTAATACTAGGGCTAATGACGGGGTATTTCAGCAGTGAAAATTATTTGAGTTTGAAAGTTCCAGAAATCAGTTTCTTATTTTTGTAAGTTACCATGCCTTTATATTGCCACACACAGTTTTTCTTACTATAAGGCCATGTATGTACACTAGGAAAAAGGTGCATTTTTAAACAAAGTAGCTAATGCATATTAACACGTATTGAGAGTCTAGTACTGACAAGGCAGCTCTAGCTCTAACATCTATGACTTGATCGAGGTAAAACCTAGGGCCCCTCTAAATTTTACCCTTTACCAACTTACAAGTTACAATTAATGGTTACTTTATCTTACAGTTACTGTTGCTCTTAGAAATGTGTTGTCCATATACCATATAGTCCATGTTCCACCCTCTTTTCCTGTTCTTATGAAGTCTCATAACTCATGGATTCCATATTGCAAAGGAATTGAGGGTCCCCTGTCCTTTTTCCCTCTCAGGCGAGCGGCACAAGGACAGTCAGGGAACAGGCATGGCCCCAAGGAAGACTGTTGGCCAAAGGAATCCAAACTCAAGTGCACAAGGCGCATACATACCAACAGAAGAATATATATGGACAAGTACTTGAAGAACTACAACTTGCCTATTGTATATCAGGATTTTAACACATTAGCTAATACGTGCTAACATGAGTTAAAAATACATCTTTTTCCTAGTGAAGACAAGGCCTAAAAGGCTGATATACTTTACCTACCCCTCCTCCAGAGGAACACTGCATAAAAAGTTTCGTTTGTACTCTACTCCAAAGCCAGTATTTAAATCAACACACGCATACATTTCAATACATGAGCATATTCACAGATAACCACTGTGTCCTTTACAGATCTTTCCAGAAGCTATGAATAATTAAAAATAAACGTTTAAAAATGATTTCTCTGTGTTTTCAACCCTTTGAACTTCATTTTTAAATGTGAATATATTGTTTATCACTTGCCAAAGCCTGAAAACTGTTTTGTTCCCCTTTTTATGGTACAATATCTTTTCATTAAGCAGCTCTTGTGTCCCCTGAACCAAATCCCACTTGCCTTAACTCACTCAAGCTATTATTAACAACTTTGTATTACAGTAGTGCCTAGAGGTTTCAATGAAAAATCAGAGGCCCTTTGTGCTTGGACAACATATCATAAAAAACTGTTAAGCTCTTTGGGGTAGGAGATATATGATAAGATGTAACAAGTGGTTGAAATAACAAATGGAAAGTACAGAGGATGCAGGAGCTAAGGTAATAGTTATCAGAAGCACAGGCTAGATGGATTGTCTGCAAAACACAGTTTAAAATGATATAAACAAAGATCACAAAAGTGTTTTGTACAATAACTTGGGTCTCATGTATGATTAAAAGTTATGCAGTCTTACTATTTTTGCTTTTTGTATCATGATCAGATAGACAGCTGAATTTTATGGACTTAGATTTTTAACCTATCCAGACTTAAATTCTCATACATCAATTTTGAAAACTGGATGTTATGTAGTAATGACAAGGTAACAACACTATATGGAGGTGACAGCTTCCAAAATACTTTATACAAGAGCTAAACAAAGATACAAATTATGGTATTCTTAATATCATACTATGAAAATTTGTAATAGCTTTTAGGCAATACAATTAACGTACTGCAATCTCACTCACACTGTATTATGCTCTGGTAAAAAAGTAATTTCTGACTGCAGCAGTTCCTTCTAAATCAACAGTACCAGCATAAGAGCAGGATTTAGTCCACAATGTATGTTTTAAAACTTTAAAATACGGATCTATTCCAAGAAGTGACTGTAGAAATGACATCCTGGAGTTCTGTGTTTTTTCCTATAAATGGCTGTCAGGTCAAACATGATCAGTTAAGAAGAAAAAGTTTTTCCTTTCCCTTTGATATAAGTCTGGCAAACTCAACCCAGGATCAGAAAGCCAAACTGCCTTCTTTCCTTCTTGCACATCCCACAAGTAATAAAAGTTCCACAAGCCACATTACACCCTCAGTGACACCTATGCAATCCATTTGCTTTCAACAGGTTTGCACAGGTGTAACTGCCTGGAACTTAGCAAACAGCTCTATTGATGATGGAACAAAGGAAACAGAACCTAGCTCACTATCTCTTTGCTGTGTTGGTGCTAATAGGATTAAAAATTAACAAACACTTTAACACCATTTAGCAGATAAAGGGAGATCATCTGTTGCACAAGAAGGTAAAATTTTTACAAAGTCATTTTTCAGAGTAGAACTGCAGTTTGGGCTTTGGGGGGAGGTTATTTGTGCATATGTAAAACAGCAGTTAGAGGAATGAAGCATATTCACTATATAATATTAGCATATTACAAACTAAATAGTAAAACACATTGCACTAGCAACCTAGTAAAATATATAGTTTAGAAACACGTTTCCAAAGAAATCAAGTATTGAGCTGTAACTCTTTGTTCACAAACATGTTCATTAAAACTATGGGTCAGTGCCTGCACTACTTAATGTTAACCATAATGTCTGTTGTCAAAATACAATGTGTTTCAGTAACATGGCCTTCAGCAGTTACACATTTGTTCAAAGTTTGTGTTTTTACCGCAACTTCTAATATTCCTGCTACTGACCTTTTTGAACCATGTAGTGCAAAATTTGTTCAAATACTGATGCCACATAGTTGGCATCTTGTAAAACAGGTAAATACGTATTCTCAGATGAAAATACCTCAAGCATTCTCATAGGAAGTGCAACATTCAGACTGTCATCGTTGCAGTTTTGCAGTAACCTGTAAATAAATTACATTCACAATTACTTAACGTTAGAGGTTTTTCCCATTTAAGTTAAGATTTATGCATACTTTTTAAAAATTGAGCTACGAAGATTTTCACATCTTCCTTAAAAATAATCTTATTCATAATGAATTCTAAACATTCTCAGGACTTCAGCTATCTTTACAAGACAAGTGCTTCAACAACCCTGGAACACAGGAATTGCCAAACTAGATCAAACTCATGGCCCATCTAGTCTAATATCTTGTCTTTGGCAGTGACCAGCACCAGATGATTCAGGGGAAGGCACAAGAAACCCTGCAACAAACAGATGTAGGATAAACTTGTCTCACACAAACATGTAATTTTAATTCCCAATACAGCTTGGCTTAAACCCTGAAGCATAAGGTTTTCTATTCTTTCCTGAAGTCTTTTTTTAAGTATTAGCTATAACAAATCTCAATATTTTTCTTTTCCATACAAATATCCAATCCCTCTTTGCTAAATTCTTGGCCTCAATGACTTGCAAAGTTTAGTGGCCTGCTGCATTCACTAGAAAGACACAATCATTATGAAACTCCTCAGAAGAGAAGTCCAGAGTATCTATTTGCCAACAGTTATGACATGAACACAGAAAGTGAAGCCAGGTCTGCGAGGACTAAAGCTGTGTGGGATTCTGGAGAGGCAGCTGAAGACAGTCAGATGTCTGACAAAAGCTCTGTCCTCAGCTATGGAACAAAGTGCCAGACATTCTACTCTCTATACTTCTTTGCTAAACTATTCATCAAATATCTGCAACTACAAAAATGGTGGAGAATAAATATACGGCACCACGAGGGGGCAGTGCATATGGGCAAGGAAAATTAGGAAGGGAAAGGTTAAAAGGATAGCCCCAAAATGAAGGAAATAGAACCTTAGAAACCTGGTTGGATCAGCTTTTGAGTTCTACCACGGGCAAAATGGAGTTTCACTCCACAGAACATTAATGAAGCCTATGGTCCACATAATCTAGTTTGTATTATATAGTTTATTACATTATATACACACACACACCTATATTATAGTGAAAAAAAATCAACAATTTATTGGGCCACTGCCAACTTGAAATCTAGCCATTAAAAAAGCATTAAAAGTAGTTTCTGTTACTATCCATGCCTCAGAGATCCCCAGCCAATTTTTATAATTTTACATTTTCCTATCCTTCTTTTGCTATGTAAAAAGCCAATTCAAACAGAGAGAAAATGATAGGCTATACAGGAGAATCAATGACACTAAGAATACATAAAATACTGACAAATGCAAAGTAAATAAACTAAAAATAAGAGAAAAACATTTCCAGTAATCTCTTTAATTTATAGTAATTTTAGGTGTCATTTCTAAACACACTAGTTTAAAAATGTCCAAAAAAAAAGGGGATGATTTTAATTGACAGTGTCACTTTGAATCAAGAACAAAAATATGTCAAACCAACCTAATAGCTCTGACAGGGTAACAAGCCTTGTGGATGGGGGGGAAGCAGTAGATCTGACTTTAGTAAGGCTTTTGATACTGTCTCCCATGACCTTCTCATAAACAAACTGGGGAAATGCAACCTAGATGGAATTACTATACCAATGATGCATAACTGGTTGGAAAACCCTTCCCAGACAGTAGTTATCAATGGTTCACAGTCAAACTGGGTAGGGCATATCAAGTGAGGTCCCGCAGGGATCAGTTCTGGGTCCAGTTCTGTTCAAAATCTTGATCAATGACTTAGATAATGGCATAGAGGATACACTTACAACGTTTATGGACAATACCAAGCTAGGAGGGGTTGTAGGTACTTTGGAGGATAGGATTAAAATTCAAAATGATCTGAACAAACTGGAGATATGGTCTGAAGTAAATAGGATGAAATTCAATAAGGACAAATGCAAAGTACTCCACTTAGGAAGAAACAATCAGTTGCACATATACAAAATGACAAATGACTGCCTACAAAGGAGTACTGTGAAAAGGGATCTGGGGTCGTAGTGGATCACAAACTAAAATTAACAATTTAACACTGTTTCAAAAAAGCTAACACCATTCTGGGATGTATTAGCAGGAATGTTGTAAGCAAGACACAAAAAGTAATTCTTCAACTCTACTCTGTGCTGATTAGGCCTCAACTGGAGAATTGTGTCCAGTTCTGGGCACCACATTTCAGGAACGATGTGAACAAAATTGGAGAAAGTTCAGAGGAGAGCAACAAAAATTATTAAAAGTCTAGAAAAACATGACCTATGAGGGAAGATTGAAAAAAAAATGGGTTTGTTTTTACTGGAGAAAAGAAAACTGAGGGGGAACATAACAGTCTTCAAGTATGTAAAAAGTTGTTATAAAGAAGAGGGTGATAAATTGTTGTCCTGTTCTTAGTGGCTAAGGAGAAGAAGTAATGGGCTTAAATTTCCGCAAGAGAGATTAAGGTTACAGTTAGGAAGTTTTTCCTAATGTCTAAGAGCAGTTAGGCACTGGAACAAATTACCTAGGGTTGTTGTGGAATCTTAGTCATTGGAGGTTTTTAAGAACAGATTAGACAAACAACTGTCAGGGAATGGTCTAGATAATACTTAGTCCTGCTTTGAGTGCAGGGACTGGACTAGAAGATCTCTCGAGGTCCCTTCCAGCCCTACAGTTCTATAATTCTATGACAGGGGTGGACAAACTACAGCCCGCAGGCTGGATACGAACCACCAGCTGTTTTAATACGGCCCTCGAGATGCTGCTGGGGAGCAGAGTCTGGGGCTTGCCCAGCTCCGGCGCTCCAGCCGGGAAGCAGGGTCAGGGGCCACTTCACATGGCTCCCAGAAGCAGCGGCATGGCCCCCCTCTGGCGCTCCAGCCAGGAAGCAGGGGGGGAGGGCATTCCACATGGCTCCCAGAAGCAGTGGCATGTCATAGAATATCAGGGTTAGAAGGGACCTCAGGTCATCTAGTCCAACCCCCTGGCCAAAGCAGGACCAATCCCAACTAAATCATCCCAGCAAATATGTCCCTTCTCTGGCTCCTATGCATAGGGGAAGCCAGTGGGCTCCGCTTTGAACTGCAGCCAATGGGAGCTGCAGGGTTGGTGCCTGCGGATGAGACAGCGTGCAGAGCTGCCTGGCTGCGCCTCCGCATAGTAGCCAGAGAAGGGACATGCCACTGCTTCTGGGAGCCGCTTGAGGCAAGTGCCGCTTGGAGCTTGTACCCGAGCCTCTCCCTGCGCCCCAACCCCCTGCCCTAGCCCTGATCCCCCTCCCACCCTCCGAACCCCTCGGTCCCAGCCTGGAGCACCCTCCTACACCTTAAACTACTCATCCCCAGCCCCATCCCAGAGCCTGCACCCCCAGCTGGAGCCCTCACCTCACCCCACCTCCTGCCCCAGCCTAGAGCCCCCTCCCACACCCTGAACTTCTCATTTCTGGCCACACCCCAGAACCCACACCTCCAACCAGAGCCCTCAGCCCCTCCCACACCCCAACCCCAATTTTGTGAGTATTCATGGCCCGCTATACAATTTCTATTCCCAGATGTGGCCCTTGGGCCAAAAAGTTTGCCCACCCCTGGTCTATGAAATACAGTGGGGAAATGTATGCAGACAACATCAGCTTTTATTTTTTCTTTATAATTACTTATCTTGGTGCTTCAATTCACATGAATTTATTCCCTGGTTTGTTTGGGTTTTTTTTAAGCTAACCTTCCTACTGAGTCAATGCTAGAAACTGATACATAACTATTTACACTGAGCAATTTTCTCATACGGAAATAAACAATTTTAAATAAGCCCATTACTTTCTAATCTGAAGTACAATGTATACTTTAAATTCTATTTCCAAGGTAGACTTTACATTATCAAGGGACACATTAAGAAGTATGAGAAATATACACAAATACTGAATCCATGAGAATTGATAGAACTGAAACATCTGATATGTAAATATAGATGTTATCTGAAAATATACATTAGTATCAAAAACCTTTTTGGTTCCATATTGCAACAACATTTTAGCTGTCTTTAGTCCAAATATTTTATACAGTAAAATATACAGTGAACTCTGATATAGTAAAACTTAATTTCTAAAGTAGAATATCCCAAATTATTTCAAATTTTAAAACTGTAAATTGCAATTCCAATTACAGTGAAACTTCACTTCTAGTGCAGTGATATCATGAAATGAAAAGGTCTTAACTACAAATGGTTTCCAATATACCCTTTATTTTAGTTTACAGAGTTTTGATGTCATAATCCACTATGTATATGGTATGTATACAGTTACCAGAAGAATGGAATTATTAATCAAATCCAAGTGCACTAGGTATTCACTGTCTAGAAATGCTCTTAATATTAACTGAACTGAGACCGTAGGACAAAACATATCTACATGTCTAGTTCCACGGTTGGCTCTGCACTCCAAGGAAACAGTATCCTCTTCACAAGACCTTTTAACTCTGGAGAAGGGAACTGGCTACCATTATCACATCAATGTTAAGAATAACCTTTCTGGTTCCAAAGAGGAGAGTGGGCTACTTCTACCAGATCCAGGTCTCTGCCCCAGTAGACTTTGCTTCCCGTGGCCCTATGAAGGCACTCTCAGCATCACTATCTGCAATTATCACACTGCTGAACTCAATGACCTGCATGCACATCATGCTCCAAATTCAAAATAAAAGTGGGAGTAAACAGTATTTTAAACAACCATATTAGCCATAAAACAGCAATAAACATGTTAGTATAAGGCATTTTGTGACCAACTGGGGATTCTGGTATGAGTCATACAGCTCCTTCCCAAACGGTCATTAGTTCTGAGGAAATGTTCTGATTTGGACAATTATTGCTAATGGCCCCAATTTAGGAAAATACTTCAGCACATGCTTAAATCCATCACTATTGTGGACAGCCCTCAAGCACATGCTTAATTTTTCAAGTCAATGGAAAATAAGCACATGTGTAATTACTGTCCTGAATAGGAAAGATTTTCCTTTATTGGAGCCTGTATATCTAACATGAATTGAAAAAAAAAACAAAACCCCACAATGAAAAACCCTCTACTAAACAAACAGAATCACATTTAATTCCTATATTTTATCTTGTGATATGAATACATGTTTTCTGAACATCATTTAGATATTAGTTGGGAGAAAGAAAAAGATTTACCTGCAACATAGGCCCAACAGTCTTTTTATTTGGAATAAGCAAGTAAGTCTGTCAGGACCATCCAGCTGCTTAACGAACTGAGAACTTTGTTTAATTAAGTTCTGACACATCCATATCTGGGAAAAGCAAAATGCACAGATTTGATCAAAAACCCTGTAAAAATGAATGCTGTTATTCATTATGGGCCGATCATGATTTCCTCATTCATTTTGAAAAAGCACCTTACTCTACCAGAAGGCCCATTAAAGCCAATTCATGGAGAAAGGTATGAGTGAGTATATCATATTTTGGCCTACCATTTTACATTTGGCATATCATTTTACAGTAAGTTATAAAATGAGATGTAGTTTAGCACTGTGAATTATCTAAAGAGAATGTGACAAGTCATTAATCAATAAAAAATTTCTCTAATCAGGATTCGATTAAGCCACTGGCACAATAAACCCAAGCCTGGGTGTCTCCAGCTACTGGAGTCATGTGATTATGTTAGTATGTCAAAAGGTAACTTTCATTAAAAAAGTAGTTTCTAGACCTCATGTTGCAAAGAAAAGCTTGAATATGAAAATTGATTATAATTAGTGGTGTCTGCCTGAGACTGCAGACAGCCTGAAGCAATAACTCTATAAGTTTCCCTATACATCCGAGACCCACTACTCAAGGAGGTCCCACCACCATGGCTGCAGAAGATTGACTTTGTGAGAAGAGCGCAGCTGTGACAATTTGGGAATATGTCTGTACAATTTATGAATTCTGTGTGAGATTATGATCCCTATATGTCTGCAAACTCCACTCTGAACATGCAGCCTTTTGACTTCTCTATGGTCTGTTTCTCCATGGTGGGCTGAAATTCCAAAGGTTGGTGGAAAAAACAAACAAAGAAAGTAGCTGATTCTAAGTATCCAATCTATACATTCATACATTGGAAATCTATACATTCTAGACAAAAGACTGGTCCTTGTCCTGAAGAACTGGATTAGCAGGAGGCAAGTCACCTTGACAACAAAGTCACCTGGCAGGGTTTTGTGCTCAAAATGGGGAAGCTGGCAAGAGTGTCACCTGACACAGGTGACTGAGATTCTAAAAAGAACAGAAGCTGTTGTGCTCATGGGCCATTTTCTCCAGTCCATGATGGAAAAGCAACTGAGCATGCAACACCTTATGAGGCTGGGGACTCCCTGCCTGCCTTCCTGGACCCAAATGCAGTGGCAGAATTAACTGATGTACATGTGACACCTTTTCAAGCATATTATGCAACTGACAAAAGTATGTGTATGACATGAATTTTCACACAGGGCTGACGAGTGAGCCCACCCTGCACTCAAACAGCAGCAGTGCTTCTTGTTGCAAAAGGCTGGGCCTGGCTCCCCACTCCTAATGTTGTGACATGGTGCATGTCACAATGCCACTCACTCAAATTTGGCCTGGCCACCGCTCCATAATAATGCACTACTCTGCAACCCCATGTGACAGGTTGCAACATGTGGAGTGGAGAGGTGGGCCCAGCCTGCCAGGACAGGAGCTGCTGCTGCCAGGTGAGTGTGGGGGTAGGCTTGCTCTTCACCCCACCAGCAATGACCCATCCCTCTTTCCTGCCCCCCCCCCACCTCCCCAGGTGCAAAACCTGGCTCCACCATGCCCAGATGGTTCTCCCAAGACTCACAGCAGAGGGGTGAACTAGTGAGGGACACTTATGTTTAAGATGTTTATTTTTGGTACGATATGTACTCTCCTGGGCTTTCTGTGATTAAATAAAGACTGTGTGTGTTAACTGCTTCACAATGCTGCATGTCCTTGAATCAAACTGGAACCAAAAGCTTCCTAACTTTGGGAAGGAGTTCTCGCAAAGGGGTGTGTTTAAGTAATTGGGATAATTCAGGGGTCAGTGCTGCTCCTGGGGACTAAAGGCAGATAGGCTGAGAAGCTCCATTTCCGAGAAGGGGAGCAGACTGAAAATCAGCGGCAAGGAAACGTGCCAAAGAGGGCAAGGAAGGGCCTAATGATGCAGACTGCTGAGATTCTAGAAGCTTGACACATCCTGGGGATCCAGAACAGAAGAGGCTTGGACATCTCTCACGGCAGTCCTAGTGAGCAGCCATGAGAGGCACTTGCTAGGATCTGTGACAGCAGCAAATCTGACTCATCCATCCAAGCAGTTACCTCTCAACTGCTAAGATAGGTACTTCCCCCAACCAACCTTGTTGCCACTCCTGCTGCTGGGAGGGTAGGGGGAGAAGAGGACCCCATAATGCTACCCCACCTCTCTGAGAGGGGAGGGAGATGCCCTGCCACCACCACTCCAAGTAGAGACAGGACAATGGCAGGCCCCTTATTGTGGTGTGCTTGGTATGCCCCAGGTTGCCTATATTTGACCCTGTATCTACAATGAGGTAAACTACATTTAAAAGTTTATTTTATGAACCTCTTATGTGGCAATCCCAATTTCTAGTTGGGGGGGGGAAGGCGGGGAGATTTTGTTCCACATTCCTACATTGGTTATGCATGCTTGCAGCACTTTACTGCTCTATTATCTTAAGTGTAGTACACCTCTACCCTGATATAACGCTGTCCTTGGGAGCCAAAAAAATCTTACCGTGTTATAGGTGAAACCGCATTATATCGAACTTGCTTTGATCAGCCAGAGTGCGCAGCCCGGCCCCCCGGAGCACTGCTTTACTGCGTTATATCCGAATTCATGTTATATCGGGTCCCGTTATATCAAGGTAGAGTTGTATTTAAAAATGCTTAATTTTTTTCAAATATTTAACAGAACATTTAAAAATATGCATAAAATAGTTTACTATTCTTCCCTAACTGCTCAAATGTAAAGTATTTTGTGTGAAGCATCGTAATATGGCCCCAAAAAAAAAGACGACTACAAAAGAGTACATATCAAGGGCAAATAGTGTTCTCAACAATTAGAAATTCTCTTCTTGTTTTCTTTCCTTGGCCTGGATTTACTGATAAAGTTTTATGATTCTTTTAATGTTTTAGGCATTTTCTTTGATGTCTTTATTAATTACTCATTTCCTCTGAAGTTAATGTAATTAGGTTATTCTTTCAATGGGAAATATCTCCAAGACTTGATTACACTGCATTAGTACCTTCATAGGGAGAAAATACTGGATAATAAAGGGCTCTTTAATTGAGCAAAAAAGGCATAACAAGAACCAGTGGCTGAAAGCTGAGGCTAGACAAAATCAAATGAGAAATAAGGCAGAGATTTTTAACAGTGAGGGCAATTAACCAATGGCACAAACTAACAAAGGAAGTGGTGGATTCTCCATCTTTTGATATCTTCAGTCAAGACTGGATGTCTTTCTGGAAGACATGCTTTAGCCAAACATGAATTATTGGGCTCAATACAGGGTACCTGAGTGAAATTTGTGATATACAGGAAGTTAGACTATATGATCTAATGATCCCTCCAGACTTAAAATCTCTGAATCTATGAAACACCTTGATGTCATCTGAAAAGGTCGGGGTTAATTACCAGTTCCCTATAATAGACTATTTTAATTATTTATATATATTAGTAAATATTATTCACACTTCAGGTTCTACAGCTGTAGAACAGAATGAGAAGGCAGTGAGACTGTTGCAACAGGAAAGAGGTATGAATGATCTGATGGCTGCTTAAGCGATTTGTTGGGATAAGAAAAGAATGCCTTGAACACATCTTACAAAATTTGTAAGAAGATTTAAATACCGGTCTGACTGATATGGACCAGGAAATACCACTTATTAACATCAAAAATAGTCTAGCAGCAAGTTTTTAAAATAAGTATTATCTGGTCCCCTATACAGGCAAAATTTTCAGGTAATAAATGTGGGGAAAAACATAGGCAGAAGGTGATAAAGCACATGAGCTAGGACTGTAGAAAAAGCAATGATTTTCAGGTATAGTTTTAAGGTGGTCAGCTTTTAGGCAAATATTCAGTCATGAACTCTACACTAGGACTTACTAATTTAGAAATGACAGGGTTAAAGAAATTGCTGAGGAAATGGAACATCTGCCTGTTGGACCTGGGGCTAACCACTTTCATCATATGCAATTAAGTTAGACATTGGATAACTAGTGAACCACTGGGAAAACAGGAATGGCTACCCCTCTTAGCTAAGAATATAAACAAGGGTGATGCAAGGTAAAAGGGAATATATTGTAATCTAGAATGTATGAACTGGTTAAAAGGTCCTATTATTGAACATATTGGCTTTCAGAAGAGTTGTGTAAATGTGTAGAATTACAGGGTCAACTAGTTTATACCCCCCCTCCCACTGCCCAATCTGCAATGTTGCATAAAAATAATACCTATATTAGCTAGGCTAACAGACTAAGCAGCCATGTCTTGTCTTAGTCTATGTTTTGTAACATGCCATATAGACTGTTATATAAATGAACCATTTTAATTATCTTATACATATTCAGGCACACTAAATGCACAAGGCACTTTACAAAACACAGACTAAGATGTACTAGCATATTCTTCACTGAGAAAGAAGGAGGTTCCTCATTTTAAAAGTTTTAAGAGATGAGAAATGTTCATCCCATCTTTAGAAGTTAAAACGAAAAAAGCTTTAAACTTCCAACAAGGAAAAAATGGATTCTTTGTATATTTTAAATTTTCAAACTGTCACAATAGTTTCATATTCGTTTAATTTTAAGTTTAAATCCTTCTTCCTTGCAGGATTTAGATTTCTGCAGAGACATGCTATCCCTATCAGTCACTGCAGAAAACTCAACAACTTCACATAAAGCTTGTGGAAAGAAAAGAAGCTACAGAAAACTGAAGGAAAAAAACAATGCTAACAGCTACAATATTTTCAAACAGTGGTGGCTTATTTTGAGTAATTTTTTCTTATGAGTTATGTATATCGTTTATGCTGCTATTCACAATTAATTATATATATGAAAAGTGGATTTGTGCTATTACATCTGAACTGGTGTTCAATAAGAAGTGCAAAGAAGAAAGCTAACCACCAAAATTCACCAACTCTGGTTCTCTTTGAAACTGGATTAAAAAAGAGGGCTACAGAACTGCAACATTTCTAACAAATGGATCAAAAGGATAACTAAACCTGTTCTGCAGTCACCCACTTATTTCTGCTGAAAGAAGCAAGTAGTAATGAAGTGACTAAAAAACATCCAAGAAATAAAACTAACTACAATAGAGTAAAATATGTACCGGCACTCACCAAACGCTTAGAATCCTCTTTCTGTCTATAAAAAAACAGAAGTTGACGCACTAAAAGGGTCAGATTAGTTCCACTGGTAATGGAGACAGTTCCTCCAGATTGTGCCAGATTAGCACAGCGATCAAATTCACTTCTTTGGATGGAGTACTTAAAAGTTAAAAATAAATAAAAATTATGTTCTGACAACACATTAATATATAAATGCAGGATTTTAAGCTATTTGTTTTGAGTTTCCATCTTAACTGACAGGTAAAGTGAAGGTAGTATTCTGATCTTACATATTAGTTAAGAGTCCAAGTTATACAAATCCTCTCAACAGCATTATGCTGATTCTTTGTTTACAATTTGTCCTGAAGACCCATGTTAAGAAATAATACTATTTAATATAAACTTGTTTTGAGCCAGCCCACTCTGTTAGCCAGTCCATAAACAAACAACCCTTTTGCAGAATAACTGACCCAGGGCTGTCTTAAAGAAGCCCCTTCAAAATCAACCTATCACCTAAATTATACAAAAAATCATGTTTGTGTATCACACACTAGAAATGCCATTTCAATCACCTGAAACATATTTGGCCCACTTTTCAGAGGTGCTAAGCAATCCCAGCTTCTCTTCATGTAAATTGGATCTTCAAGAACATGGTCCAGCAATGCCCTTATGCATGTGCTTAACTTTGAAAACATGAATATTCCCATTGAAGTCAATGCTCAACAATGCCCTTTAAAAATAAGGCCAAACTGAGAATAAAACAAACTCTTGCTTTTCACTATTCTTATATGGGTTTGCACCATGCTTACCAAAGGAAGCTAGCAATATCAAAGTTTCTCAACAGAAATGGCAAGGACTATAGTATTAAGAAACCCCCGTTTCAATTAAATTGTTTTACACATTTATTTTATCACAATCTCTCACTCAATTGATGAGAAAAATACTTACTTGATACTTTCTGGCTCTGTACCCCCGTACGAAGGACTGGATGATTATTGCATTTTTCAGCCTTCGTCTTTCTTCCTATAAAATGAAAGAAATAAGGCAGTCAAAAATACAGGATGCAGAACTGAATCTTGTTTCTATAATTTTATCATATATATATGTACAAATCTGAGGAACTGTCACAGATTGAAGTGTCCCTAGAGGAGGTTTTGGAATTAATTGATAAACTCAACATTAACAAGTCACCGGGACCCAATGGCATTCACCCAAGAGTTCTGAAAGAACTCAAATGTGAAGTTACGGAACTATTAACTAAGGTCTGTAACCTGTCCTTTAAATCGGCTTCGGTACCCAATGACTGGAAGTTAGCCAATGTAACGCCAATATTTAAAAAGGGCTCTAGAGGTGATCCCGGCAATTACAGACCGGTAAGTCTAACGTCGGTACCGGGCAAATTAGTCGAAACAACAGTTAAGAATAAAATTGTCAGACACATAGAAAAACAAACTGTTGAGCAATAGGCAACATGGTTTCTGTAAAGGGAAATCGTGTCTTACTAATCTATTAGAGTTCTTTGAAGGGGTCAAACATGTGGACAAGGGGGATCCGGTGGACATAGTGTACTTAGATTTCCAGAAAGCCTTTGACAAGGTCCCTCACCAAAGGCTCTTACGTAAATTAAGCTGTCATGGGATAAAAGGGAAGATCCTTTCATGGATTGAGAACTGGTTAAAAGACAGAGAACAAAGAGTAAGAATTAATGGTAAATTCTCAGAATGGAGAGGGGTAACTAGTGGTGTTCTCCAAGGGTCAGTCCTAGGACCAATCCTATTCAATTTATTCATAAATTATCTGGAGAAAGGGGTAAATAGTGAGGTGGCAAAGTTTGCAGATGATACTAAACTGCTCAAGATAGTTAAGACCAAAGCAGATTGTGAAGAACTTCAAAAAGATCTCACAAAACTAAGTGATTGGGCAACAAAATGGCAAATGAAATTTAATGTGGATAAATGTAAAGTAATGCACATTGGAAAAAATAACCCTAACTATACATACAATATGATGGGGGCTAATTTAGCTACAACGAGTCAGGAAAAAGATCTTGGGAGTCATCGTGGATAGTTCTCTGAAGATGTCCACGCAGTGTGCAGAGGCGGTCAAAAAAGCAAACAGGATGTTAGGAATCATTAAAAAGGGGATAGAGAATAAGACTGAGAATATATTATTGCCCTTATATAAATCCATGGTACGCCCTCATCTTGAATACTGTGTACAGATGTGGTCTCCTCACCTCAAAAAAGATATTCTAGCACTAGAAAAGGTTCAGAAAAGGGCAACTAAAATAATTAGGGGTTTGGAGAGGGTCCCATATGAGGAAAGATTAAAGAGGCTAGGACTCTTCAGCTTGGAAAAGAGGAGACTAAGGGGGGATACGATAGAGGTCTATAAAATCATGAGTGATGTGGAGAAAGTGGATAAGGAAAAGTTATTTACTTATTCCCATAGTACAAGAACTAGGGGTCACCAAATGAAATTAATAGGCAGCAGGTTTAAAAGAAATAAAAGGAAGTTCTTCTTCACGCAGCACACAGTCAACTTGTGGAACTCCTTACCTGAGGAGGTTGTGAAGGCTAGGACTATAACAATGTTTAAAAGAAAACTGGATAAATTCATGGTGGTTAAGTCCATAAATGGCTATTAGCCAGGATGGGTAAAGAATGGTGTCCCTAGCCTCTGTTTGTCAGAGGATGGAGCTGGATGGCAGGAGAGTGATCACTTGATCATTGCCTTCACTC